>NC_080569.1:6180000-7505000 GCF_030253575.1 Rhododendron vialii
ATTTACGTGAAAGTCAGAATTATTTACTTTTAGAATTTGTCTTGACGAGATGAATTAAAAAATCAAAAAAGTAAAGTGCAAAACTAACAGATGGAGAAAAAGAGTTGAATAAAAACAAAGCAAAAAAATTCCTAAAAGTAGTGGAACGTACAAGGCCTGAAAAAAGGCCAAATTCTATCTTTTGTTGTCCTTCTCGTCAAGAAGACTTCAGTTTAACTCCTGAGCCAAAACCCAAAACTGAAGTTTTCTTTAAAAAAAAAATCTAAAAAAATAAAGAAGTTAATCCAACCATATATGAAGAAATTTCATAGCTTAAAGATAAACCAAAAAACAAACATACCAGCTTTACTTTCCGAAGCATCTCAGAATCCGGAATCTGTCCTCCCCAGGTTTCGACAACCTCGGCGCGCACCCGAGCTTGCCATTCAGGGTTGGAAGCCAAGAGCACGAGGCACCACGCGGCGGTGATCGCCACCGTCTCCTGGGCGGCCAGGTAGATGTTCTTGCAGTTGTCAACGATGAACTGCTCCTTCGCATCTCGGCTCATTTCCGCATTTTCGGCCCCTTCAAGAACAGTCTGCAGCAGGTCCTTGTGGTCTTGATCGGATTCCTTCCTCTCCTTCACCACTTTTACTATCAATGTGTGGATCTCTTTTACCAGCCCCCATATTTCCCTGTTGTTCTTTGTTGGAAGATTGCTGAAAAAACATAATTAATTTGTTTTAATCTCTCGTAATTCTACCAACAATGCTACGTACACTTTTATCGACCATTCTTCTCTCAGTCTCTCACATGTGTGTCGGCCCCTCATGTTTAATTTTGATGTCAAGGTCACTCACATATGAAAGATGAGTGGTTAAAGAATAATCGGTATGAAAGATAAGTGGTTAAAAAATGATCGGTAAGAGTGTACGTAAATTTGATAAAGATATTTCTCAAACATTGCATTCATCTTTGTAGGGAGTGGGCCCCATGTAAATTGACTTGCTGGAAGCCTGGAATCACTATTTTTTGTTCGATATTAGTATATGTCATTGTTTTGTAGTACTCCTCTGTTGTGTCCCTCCATATGTAATTAGAGGACTATAAAGTCTATCTAGATAAACTAGTTGATATCTCTAATTGATAACAAACAATTTTCAACCCGCAGAAGTGAAAAATCTATCTATCTATATAATAAGGGATAACGGTTTTTAAATCATATCTCTCTATAAAGCCTAACCATTGATTTTCTCCATAAATTTTACTGCTCTCCCTCTCTCTCTCTCTCTCTCTCTCAAACAATAGTAATTACACAATTGTCACTAATTAGAGTTCACGTTCAAAATTCATCTCTCTTTCTCTCTCACCTTCTTCTAGCTCTACGCTCCCAAACCCGATGCCCCCCTGAGATTTTCTTTGAAATCGAACACCCCTCTAGATCAGTTTTGGTCACGAACCCAATTAATGACTCATCCTCCTCTCTCTCTGTCATTTCAATCACGAAACAGGTCTATTTCAGGCTCTCTCTCTCTCTTGAATACACACACTCCCAATGGCAGCCGATTCGAAACCAGATTGACTCCATTTTTTTTCTCAGTTTAAATGGCTATTTCGATTGCAAAACTCACACCATTGTCCAAACTGTAACAGGATTCCCAATGGTAGTGGATTCAAAACTAGATTGACTCCATTTTTTTTTCTCAATTTAAATGGCTATTTCAATTGCAAAACTTTCACCGTCCAATCTGTATGTGTGCTATTTTGAAATTTTGAACGACCCCTCGGTGTTATATGAACACGTTGATTTTGTTCACAGTTACAGTGCTGATTTGCATGTGTGCAGATTGTTCGATTCGCGTCTTGGGTATGAGCATGCACTAAAAGAACTTTATTTGAACCTAATTTAAAAAAAATATATTAATTCCCATATAAATCAGTTTCGTTGGCGGGGTGGTCAATAGTTTCGTAATTCATTATAGTTGTGTTCAAAATGCGTTGCGCCGTGCCTTCAGGCACGAGTAAACCCTAATTCCTTAACGATATCTGAACCAAAGTTTTTTTTGGATAATATAGGGTGTCCCGAACTAATCCCTAGAGGCTAGAGCTAGTCCCCCTCCCGCAATCCTTCCACACGCTTACGCGTGAGGTGAGGTGGCTCCAAAAATTGCCCCTCCCACATACGAACCTGAGATTAACCAAATGCATGTTATATTGGGAGCTAGCTAGATTACCTTAAACCAGGAACCCCGATGGAGAAAATTTTCTTGGCCATGGCATCCTTGAGATTATTGAGCTTGCAAAAGATATCTTGTCCCTTGGAGTAATTGCTCCCAAAACAAGCTCTTGATATAACGTCTCCTGAGAAATCCAGCAAATCCTGGTCAACGTGTAAGTCTGCAATCCCACCCGCAGCCTCAACTTTAGTCTTCCACAAGTCCAGCAGCCCAGTTGCCGAATCCCAAACTAGGCTTGTCATTCCCTACAGTAATTATTATTATTTTTTGTTTTAAACAAGTTAGTTCGAATTTTTCTAAAACAAAATTTTAATACAAAAATGCAGCCAAGTGGTATAGGTACTATATGCTCCAAAGAGAAATTTTTTAACGGCGGAGCCATGAATAGTTGTTCGCGGAGCCAATCGCAACCGTCCAAATTAAGTGATTTGGACGGTCCGGATGTTAATGAAACTTTTCCGGAGAGGAGAAGTTAAACTTTTCTTCGGAAAAATTTCATTAAAATACGGACCGTCCAGAATACTTTTGAACGATCACGATTGGTTGCTGCTATAAACAGCTTGTTCAGAACACTTCTTTCCTGACCTGTGTTTGTTTGTTTGTTTTTTTTTTATTCGTATCTATGACATGAACTAAATTTTTTGAAAAGTTTCACTAAAGATGTAAATGAACCAAAACTAAAGAAGCACGCATGCAAAACTTCAAAATAACCATAAAAAAAAAGAAGAAAGAAAGATGAAAAACTAAGACATCCCAAACACACGCTACTTGCTTAAAACTCATTCTTACTAGGACTAAGGTATCGGTATCACAGTCAATACCTTGACTTCGTCCGTATATGGTAAACTTGGACAACTCCTACATATTTTGACCAGAAGCTTAAAAAGAGGGTAAGAACCAAAATAAACGAAGAAATGAGAGTTAAAATAAAAGTAGAAAACCCTTGGGTTGGCTTGTTAGTCAAAACCTGAGATTTAAGTTTTCCGTTTCCCAAGTTCAAACTTCTCTGGTGCTATGATCAGCTTCTCTGACACTAGTTCATACGGAGTTTTGTTCTGACTTTAATCGGGCTCCCCCGCAAATTAGCGATGGGATTGGACCCAAGATCAATCGAGATGCACGTACGCGGTCATCAGGGCACGTTATCCAAAAAACACACCTACGCTCCTAGAAAAAGTCACTACTAACTAGCTACATGGTTTATTATCGTATACTCCATATATATACTCGATCGTACCTTGACTTTGTCCATGTGTAGCTCTGGAGCGAGAATTTTCTTCTGGTATTGCCAGGTAGGGCCATTGGAGGTCAAGATACCTTCGCCAAAAAGAGGACCCAACTCCTTCCTGTGGTAGGAAGGCCTTCCCAGGTTTAAGGATGTGATTCTCGTTATCTCTTTCACTATGTCCGTCCGGTTTACGTGTATTATTTGTTTTGTACCAAGCGAGAATGTGAACAATTTACCTGCACCAACCAAAACCAAATTACTAACAAGTACTTCAATATTGGTAGCTAGCAAATGCTCAGAGAATCAACTCAGGAAAGGTGAAGGTTTAACAAGGGAGTGACGAAGTTTTTTTTTTTTGGTAACGGAGGGACAGCCCTACGGCCAAGCCATTATATAGACCTGACTGCGTAACCCAAATCTCTGAGGAGCTAGCGCAGCCAAACCAGTCACGGCCCCCCACTTACTGGGGTCTGCAGGGTACTCATCCAGTGGCCGAAATTGAACCCCAAACCTTGAGAAGTACTCTCAAAGTCTGGGCATCCAGCCGAATTACCACTGGGGCAACCTCTGGGTGTGTGGGAGTGACAAAGTTAATCAATAGATAAGACATGGAATGAGAGAGTGTTGGTAAACTAAATGGTAACAAATTAAGGGAGTACCATATTTCTGCCTCCAGTTCACAAAGAAGGGCAAGATATTGGCGTCATAGATGTGGGAGATCTGGGCCGCCTCCTGATCATTATCTGTGGCGGTTTTATTCTGATGATCAGTACTAGTAGTAGCTTTGGGGGGGCTTGACATGGCCTTCTTAATCTCTAAAATGTTCCCTAGAACAAAAGTTGGCGGTGGCCCTCTTATCCCTTGCTTCCTTAGCACCGCTCGAACCCTCTCCGGCTTCTTTACCAGCGCGTTGTACAAACGCACCACCACTCCCACTCCCCCCGCCAACGCAATCGTCGCCAATATCGTCATCACAGTTTGGATTTCCATCTCTCTCTCTCTCCTCTCTCTCTCTCGGTGTGTTTTTTTTCCTTCTCTTGTTGAGCTTGAAAGTACGCACAACTACTTTCAAGTTGAAGATAGTGCTCTTTTGCAATATGTACTGCGGGAAAGTGGATATTTATAGGTATTAAAAGCATAGATAATTACCTAAACATCCGGTATCCAAAGACAAACAATATTATTCAAAAGTTAATCAAGATTGACCAACTATTTAACCAAAAAAAAGATTGACCAATCTAATGCTTGCAAAATTTAATACGGATCCCTGTCAGGTAAGAATTGACAGGTAACCTGTCAAAGAACAAGTTTATATCTTACTAAGGCTGCGTTCTTGTACACTTGTTGGGTATTTTTTTACTTTTCATACGTTTTTTTTTAGCTATTCGTCGTAATTTTGGGGTTAATCATTTGTCTCGTCGAGATGAATCGAAAATATATAAAAATATTTATTGATATTAGAAAACGTTTATATAAGACGACATTTTAAACCAAAAAAGACAACTGCCTGATATTTTTTCGTATTTAGTAATTTTTTTTTTTAGCTTTTGGTTAAAGATTTTGACTTTTCAAACTTCTCTTGTTGAGACGGATTTTTAATCCAACAAATATAACGCAAATTTAATAAATAAATAAAAACGAACAAAACACATAGAACGAAGAAAAAAAATAAGTTTACAAGAACCCAACTAAACAAAAACTTTTTACGTCGACGCTCATGGTCAGAGACGAAACTATTGGTGGGATAAGGGAGGCCAAGGCTCCCGTGTAGGTTTTTTTTTTAAATTTTTTAAATATAAATACTTCAAGTTCACACGACCAATCAGGAAGTATTTTAAGGAAGTGAGAAGTTCAAACAACATTTTCAAGAATGAAGCTTAATCATTTTGAGTGTAATATTGTTCAGCATTTGGAATTCAAACAATTCGGAAGTATTTTTGAGTTTTGTCAATGGTTGATTGAGACTAGAAGATCAGCAACATACGTACTTGTCTACAGAGTCAAAGTATTTATGCTTACCCTTCATAGTTCAGCCTTCTGTTTATAAAATCCTGATTCCGTCCCTGCTCGTGGACATTAATATCCTAAAATTAAGTAAAACATTTCCGGTATATCTCAACCTAGGAAGGGGTCTTCAGATAATGTTCATTGCACCTTCTCAAAGTCTTCCACTTTCTCATTTTTTTATATAGTCAAAATCTTCCACTTATTTTTATACAGGAGAAATTTTCCTCGTCCTTTTTTAAAAAAAAAAATCTTCCACTTTCTTTGACAGGGTCCTAATAAAAATATAAAGTACGTCATATAAATCGGAGCGGCTGTAGGATTCTAGGTCAGGACGGATGATAAAATCAAATGTATACAAATTAAATTGCATGCAAATTAAACACTAAAATTTGGGAGTTGGATACAATTTTAATGAAATTTTCTTTGCGATTTTTGCTAGGAATCTAGTACTTGCGTTTGGAAATCTGAATTCATTTTGATAGCAAAAAGTTGGGGCCCGGGTAATCTTGGGCTTTAAAATTTGGGAGTTGAATACAAGTGTTGGTAATTTCTTCCTTGCTAGGACTATAGGTGTCGGTATCACAATCATTGCCTTAAAGTGCGCGTAAGTTGACAATGGCACCTAATTATCCGGCCAAAAAAATGTGGATATATTGCATTACCCACTCTTCCCTAGCTAGGTTCAACCACTCGAAATGGGAGATGTTGCGAAGCATTCCGTGTTGGGCAGCGGTACCAAGCGGCCGGCTCATCTCGGCACGAACGGCTTGGATTTAATTCGAACGCATAAAAATTTGGACCACCCATTGCTCTGATTAAGATCCGTGACATTAATTGTCGAGATGAATGGTAGGATAGGCCGCTCAGCACCGCTTGACACCGCTGCCAAGCGGTGCCTGGCAGCATCCCCGGGTGACTCGGCGTTCCAAAGGATTCAACTAGTTGTGTATGGCTTTCGATGCGTTCAAATTTATTTATTAATTAATTGACGTTGTATTTGTTCAGAACGGTATGTATGGAGAAGGTATATACTAGGGTTATCTTTTTTCGATATTGTCAAAGTGTTCCGTTTTTTGGGCTGGGTTTGGAGATACAGTTGTTTTTGTCCTCTATCTCATTTCTTTTGGAAATACGAGGGAACTTTTCATTTATTATCAATTGATTTTGAGATAGATATAAAATTTTCACAGGGTATCAGAGCGGGATTCATTACACCTCATATTTTAAAAATTTACAATCAACACCCTACGATGATAGACGAGCAAAAAAGTTGTACGATGATAGACCAAAACAAGCGGTAATACGAGACAAACCTCAAATGCAGCTACACGTGAGAGAGGATATTAAGAATATAGTCTCAGACATTTTTTTTTGTGATCGGCAAAAGTAAGATTTTATTAATTTTTGCAAGAAACATAAAAGCCTCAAAACAGCCCAACAGCCTAACAACAAAACAGCCACAAACCAAAAGAAAACAACCCTAAATTCGAACAACAAGCCGAAAGATATAGAACCAACAACTCAAAACCACCCATCTATAGAATTAAAATTCCAGAGAAAGAGGGAGACGCACCATCCTCGAAGTCCTCATCATCCTCCAAACCCGTGTCTTCCTCCAAATTGTCAAGATCACCGATTCTTCCGCTAAATTGGCCTCCTCCATTTCAACATATTTCTTTAAATTAAAACTTCTCCTCCCTCCTCCATTTCAATATAATTCCATACATGCATTGCTTGAGAGTGAAATGAATAATCACTTAATAACAAATTATTAAAGGACATCTCTGCTCATTGGCAACTCCGTTAGAGCTTTGGTTTGCCTTTTCGATTCTCCTTATTAACTTGTAAGAATTGCTTTTCAAGTTCATAATTTTTTTTCTCTTATAATAATAATAAGTAGAAGAAAAGATTCTGTCACATGAAGAATGGTTGAACCAGCTAGATGCATGTTATTCCTAATATGATCCTATGGTTATTTCGCATTCTACTTCCAATGGTAAATATTACAGTAAAGACAATGTACTAGCAAGAAAATATGATTGTTATGAGCGTATTATTTTTCTCATTTTAAAAATGTACGAGTCACCTTACTGATGTAAAGAAAGTCGCGTCTAAAATTCTTGATCTCTTGAACCGTTCACGGATTGGTCGACAATTCCTAGGGCTGATTGGAAACTGGTCAAGGACCAATGCTCACATCGTTTGGACTTTCGAGTTAAAGTTTGACATATGCATTAGAAACAAACCAAAGCATAAAGGAGAGGGAAAAAAAAAAGCCAGTTATCCCAAACAAATATTATTCACCTCAGTATTTTTTTGGTTATCCTTTTCCTTCACCTCAAGATCCAACCATAGCACTAGTTGTCAAGGAAGGAAATTGTCAAATCATTTTGCAATAATGCTATATGCATAACCGACACAACGGTTGTGCAATTAATTCTGACCGTCCAGGTGTGTTTGGACGGTCCGGATTAAAAATAATCTATTGACGATTTATGACCGGTCATAAATAAAATGAATCCTGACCATTAGTTACAACAATGTACGGTTAGAGATTGGTTGTGTAAAGAGTTGCTACAAGCACAACCGTTATGTTGGTCAAAATTTTCACATTCTGGTGCAAATGGGGGGTTGATTTTGCAATTATTTCAGTTTTAAACAGGCGAAAGCAAGCAATCAGAAATACTATCCAAATGCGGATCAAAAAAAAAGAAAAGAAATACTATCCAAATTAGGCCATTTCTGAGTTTCCTGTTCTCACAAGGAAGTTGTTGAATTCAATTCTTAGCCACAATTAATTAAAGCTGTTTTTAAGCCATGGTTGAGGAGGACTTAGTTTGAAGTTTGAATATCTTAATTTCCAATTATAGAAGTTTATCATCAAGTGTTGACCATTTGACCTGGTTAAAAGTCTCTGAAGAAGAGACCAAAAGTACGGATCTCCATGGGATATGGCACTATCCCTTCGGAAATCTTTCTTGATGACGGATTGGTGTGCCTCATCGGGGCCGTGCCTTGTTGAGAGGTAAGCTTGCCGCCTATTTCAATAGGATAGCACTCTTCCTTTTTTTTAAAAAAAAAATGTTATGCTGATGTTAGGAAAATGTTACGCCGCCTCTCAGTAAAAATATTATGCCTCTCAGTGGTGGGAAATCAAATCTCCCAAAAATAAATATTAACCACTCAATGACATAAACGGCTTATTTACCTTTTTGGTCTCCAAAATATTAACGAGTGGCCAATTTCGTTCCCAATATAAACAAGCCGAAGAAAAACACGACTCTCAACTCTGATCAATATTCTCAGTAACTCTACTAAACCAGTGAAACGCAACGGAATGGAAATTAACTACCGACGATACAAGAGGGGATATAAGCGGATAACTGGCACGAGCATGGCCTCGATGTATAGTCAACCCAAGTACCCAACAGCTAGTTTGTAAACAACCATGAACAACCAAGCCAAGCCAAGCCAAGAGAATCAGGAGAGCCAAAAGGACAGCCATAAGTGAGGACCAGGAGCAGCCACGCCAAGCCAAATTCAAGTAGGTCTACCAACTTGAGTTTGAAAGAAAAGAAATGAAGAATCCAAGAATCAGAAAGCCATGAGCGCTGGTGGTGAAGAGGCACATGCAGTGAGTAGAGTAAACTATGAGTGTCCGACGGACCGAAGTAAGGCTTAGGCCGCCTGCTAGAAGCGAAAATTACCATTTTAAATATAAGAAAAGAGAAGTTTTATTGAATTTGATATATGAAACTTTACAAACCCTCTATTTATATATAGGAGAGGGAGCCTACTTATGGAATGAAATCATACTAATTATGGAAGAAAATCATCCTAATTACAATCATAATCTCAAGATCACGATTTTATTTATTATATCTATTATTCTAACATAACTAAAGGTCAAAATTTGTAGTGCATTTATAAAAAATGAATGAACAAAAATTATTTTGCAAATTGATAGATCCCTCGTAACAAGGGTGGCTCCAAGATTTTCATCCAATGGTGACAAAATTTTATAATGTGTTAGTGACGATAAATGCAAAAAATAAACTTTAACTTCAGCAAGATTTATTATAAGCAAATTAAAGGAAAATGGATGTGTTTGCGATAGTTGTGGATACAATTGTTAGACTTTAGCTTCAGATTTTGCTGCAGATTTTTTATTCCAGATTTTTGGTAAAAGTTGAGAAACATATTTGTTGTAGCTGCAAGATTTATTTATTTATTTTTAAATTTTGTATTGCAGAATTCCAAAAGCTACCCAAATCAATATTTGGAATTTTGAGAATTTCTTTAACGTAGATGCAGATTCTACTATCTCAAGAAATAATACTCCAACATAAAATATCTTAGTATCTGACAATATCCCCTACGAATCTTCATACAGTATGTTAAAAACGATGAACTATATATACTATATATTCCATTACCAAATTTATTCATTGTTCACTTATTTAAACTCTCCATGAAAAATTAATTTTTACAAAAAAAACCCATCTATTTTGGTATATTTTTTAACGCCGAAAGTTTGCTAAAATCCCTAAGATAGTGGTAAAGCCGAGGCGACGGCAGCGTCAAGTCCACACGCAGTAAGCCGCCGTAGACACCCAAGCGTGGCATACTTGACTTTTCTCCAAGGCCGAAGACAAATAGTTCGTTAAGTAATACGTCGCAATCAGTTGAACCAGAACACTGGAACAAGATGATCAATGGAATCATTACCGTACGTGGATAGAGATCAGGATCACTAGTACTGGAGGTTTGTCCGGTCGTTGACTTTAATGTTCCGAAATTTGTTGAAGTGCACATAAACTGACTTTGACACCCGATTATTCAAGTCCAATCAAAAAAATGTGGATGGCATTACTCGTGCACTCTTTCCTAGCTAGGTTCAAACTCCGTTTCGCTAAACCCTTTTTCTTTTAGCACTTTTTGTCCTTATTCGATTTTTTTCGCGTTTGTTCGTTTTATGCCAAACTTTTGTAGATTATTATGACTTTTATCTAAATATTTTGAGAAATAACTATTTTTTAGCAAAAAAAATCGACAACAAGATGAATTGAAAAACAAAAAAAAAGTAAAGCACAAAACTAACAAATGTGAAAAAAATTTGCTTTAAGGTCATAATAAGAAAAAGTCCACAGAAAAAATAGAGCGTTTTCACTATTCGTGATCATCTGGCACATGAAGAATTAATGGTTGAACCAGCTTGATGGTATTCCTAGTTTCCTACATATAATTATTTCGGATTCTAATTCCAATGGTAAATAAAATGTACTAGCAAGAAAATATGATTGTTACGGGCGTAATTACCAATGTAGAGAGGGTCGCGTCTACATTTCTTAATCTTTTGAACTGTTTGCGGCCCAATGTTGGCGGATTGGTCTAGAATTATGAGGGTTGATTGGAAACGGGTCAAGGATCAATACTCACATCGTTTGGGCTTTCGAAAAGAGAAATTTGTTGTTTTTAGGAATTGT
Source organism: Rhododendron vialii (assembly GCF_030253575.1). Taxonomy (NCBI): domain Eukaryota; kingdom Viridiplantae; phylum Streptophyta; class Magnoliopsida; order Ericales; family Ericaceae; genus Rhododendron; species Rhododendron vialii. The sequence continues at coordinate 6,190,938 of NC_080569.1, forward strand.
ATAAACTTGTCGTACGTGAATTCTTGTTGCAATTATAGACGTCATGTTAATCATACGCTTCCTTGCATCACTTAGGCACGCACATTGACTAATTTCTACGGGATCAGTACTTACCTTAGCGTATTGGAAAATGTCAAGTTATATATCTTGGCTATATTCCAACAACACCCGCAAATTGCTAAGATTATGTTTTGATATATATATATTAGTACTAGAGCAGAAGGACGGTGGTATTCGATCCCATTCATCCTACAATGGTACGTACGATTGTCAAAGTTGATCTTTTCGTAGCTGCCGTACAGCACTCATGACTCTCGAATGTTGGAAAATTCTAAAAATCATTCGTCCTACAATGGTACGATTGTCAAAGTTGATCTTTTCGTAGATGCCGTGCAGTACTCATGACTCTCGGATGTTGGAAAATTCTAAAAATTCTCTCAACAGTACTGCATATAAATATATTTTCCATAAACGGTTAACGGAGTAGTTATGAAAGTGTTGAATATTGCAACAAGGGGTTCTATATATACATGGCGGCTTGAGTTGACCTACTTGAGTTTGAAAAATTAATTCAGGATCAGTTTGATGGTTACAACCGGGAGCCGAAAGCTCGATCGACCGGAGCGAGAACCAAGGGAATTACGATCATGATCGATCGAGAAGGTTGCTCCCAGAACAAAAATTATGGGCAGATTATTCAAAACTGGCAACTCTGACCTAGCACTAATATTGTATTTTACATTGTATTGATTGATGAGGATGATGCGTTTCATGAACCACTTACGTACAGGTTTTTTTCAGGATTTTTTTGCCCCTTGACTTTCTGAAATGGATGGCGGTCAGCCTTCAATTACCCTATGCTTCTGCAATCCCCTATTTTCATGACGGCATTTTCTTGAGTGCTTCTGCAATCAAAGTGCATTTTGGTTATATATATGACGGCATTTTCTTGAGTGCTTCTGCAATCAAAGTGCATTTTGGATATATATATATATATATATATATATATATATATATATATATATATATATATATATAAATTGAGGTTGCGTTCTTCCGAACTTAATTTAAATATGTGAATTTTGTCCTTATTTGAGATTTCTTCACAATATTGATCATGATTCGACTAGAACGGCAGGGTACTACAAATTTGGCACAATAAATGACTTTTTTTCGTTTTTTCAAGATTATAATATGTTTAAATCCTTAATACAAAAAATTAACAATTGATTAGAAATCTTTGCGTATGTATCTATCAACGTACATATAGAGCAACAAATGGACCCTGATACCGTCTTTAATTATGAGGTCAGCTTATCAGATAGTATTTTCAATGATTGAAAAATACGAGATTAAAAATGAGGATAGATGGGAAAAGTGTGTCCACGTTTGATTTGGAAGAATACCAAATATGTGAGATTAGTTGTACCGTGTTTGGTTAGAGCAGGATAAAGATGTTGGAGATTATTTTTTACCGTTGAAAGTGGAGGGAGATAAACAGAGGAAGGGGACTAGCTAATACCACCCCTTCGCATACGAATTTTTATTTTATTTTTGATTCAACGGTTAGGGATGTCTGGGGTAACTTACGAACGCTTCAACTAGTTTCCTCCATAGTCCGATCAAAGACAGACCATCTACGAAATTAGAGAATTCACAATAAATTAACCCATATATATGAGGGTGAAGTGTGAACCCATATAAATGCCTTCAATTATAGAAGTTTTTGGGTGCAAATTGAGTACCACGTGGTAGAACCCAACATCCATCCGAGCCTTTCAAACATGTTTTGGATGGTTGATATTCGAGCATCCTCCCTCCTACTCAGCCATCCAAACGTATTCTGGATGACACGAATGTGCTATCGGATATATGTGTACAATGTCCTATTTGCATCCAAAAATTTCTCGCTTGAACGGACAATGCTTTTTGACCCAACTCTTGTTCTCTTTCCCATGAATCATTTAAAATTAGGTAGAGTAGAACTGGCTTTTGTCTGGACGTCTTCATTTCAACGCATTTTGTTGTAATATTTTAATTTCAAGCTTATCCCCATCATTTTTTGTCATTTAACCTCCTCTTTTAATTAATGATGATGTTGTTGTGCTTAATTAATTAGGTCTTACCTATTATTTTGTCATATTCTTTCATGACGTCATTATTTGCGCCAGCAAAGTGCCAAATGTAGCATAATTATGAGGTATCGAAACAAATTTAAGCGTTATTTCCACTTTTGGTCAATAAAATCAATCCCCACAACGTTTCCCGGTGGTTCGAGCAAATGCCCGGGTTTTGAGAGTATTTATCAAGATTTGAAGTTCGATTTTTCACCGGATAAGTATCCTGAAATAAGTGGGGAGCCATGACTAGTGTCGCCATCTAGTTCCTCCAGAGGTTTGGGTTGCGCAGTCGAGTCCATCTAGTGGCCTGGCTGTTTCCTCTGTAACCCAAAAAAAAAAAAAAAATCCCCACTCACTTTTATCAAAATATTCAATAAAAGTTCACAGGTGTTAAGTTTGTTGTTCCACGTAATAGTAGCCCTAACACTGGCAGTGAGAGTGCCCAAATGCCTCGTTTTATCGGATATAAAAATCACCCCAATTTAGCCCACAAGAGAAGGAATAGAGTTCTGAAAAAGGAAAAGAAAAACAAATTGGAGGCTGTGAGCAAATCTGTTTGGTCGAGGAAAGAAAATGAAATAAAAGGTAAATTCCTTTGCCTTAACATACATATATACATTGTGGTTGTGATTTTTATCTTCTGAGTTCAATTATTCTTTCTTTTGTTTCTTGAGCTCAACTACATTCTTACTCATGACTTCCAATTGCTCTTTGATTGTGTAACTCTTTTTTTTTTTCCATAACTCGGAATTCAGTCAAATAAACCAGTAATCCGGGGCTAATTATATCGTGTCTCAGTGGAGTCATGATTAAATTTGGAACGAAGCCTTGTTTAGATTGGTTCACGAATTAATTAATAGCATGCGAATGAGAGTCGACCCCATGTGGTTTTCTATGACTGCAACTGCACCAGCCCATGAAAATTTAATTTGCAGCTCTTTCATTTTCTAGGCAATATTTTTCCGTTTGGTTTATTATAGTTGTTTTGACAGAAAGGAATTTCTTTTTTTTTAATCTCCCAAACAAAAGAAGAAGTTCAACCCATTGGAGTTTACATGGTGGTCTTGGCTTGGGACTTAGGAGCCGGTTTGTTTCTATCTAAGATCTCAAGTTCGATTTCCCTTTCTAGCAACTTTTGAGGTCACTTCACCCCTAAGTGCAAGTGTGCGAAAAGGGTGTGGCATGGGCTGTAGGAATTAATTTGAGGAGTGTATAAGCTGGCTAGCAACAACCCCTAAAAAAAGAAAATAGAGAGAGAGAGAGAGAGAGAGAGGAGAACAAGAAGAAGAAGCAGAAGAAGAAGAAGTTCGATAATGGTTTTTTTTTTTTTTTTCTTTTGAAAAATCGAATGTGAGGACCACCATATCCCTCTTATTAATCTGTTTCCAGGGATCTGCGATGTTGTCAGAAAACTGATGATTACCAAAGCATAAGGCTTCTTGCAATTGTCAACCTGAAGTTCACTCTAATATTTAGGGAAAATGACGCCCAGGACGTGTTTTGGTAATTAATACCCGCTAAAGATAAGCTAAGAACATTTATTAATGCTGAACATATTCTTGATAGGTATTAATTATCGAAACATGTCATTGGCCGTCATTTTTCCTAAAATATTTTATAGGCCTCTCACCGTATTAAGACTCGTTCATTTAGGACACTTGATCTAACGATTGTGTTACTGTAATTAGCTGAGGGTAAGATTGTAAGTTTAACTCTCTTTGAATAGTAAATATTTAAACCTCGATTGATGGATTAATGCCTTAGGATTATGATTGCATAATTCCTTCTAACACCGGATAGAAAATAAATAGTAAATTAACTACTCGTTTCAAATAGATAGAATGAATATTATGACTCATCTTCAGTCAGCTTTGAAATGGGTTGGTGTTCTTATCAGTAGGGGGTTTGGTCACAATTGCCTCCTGTAAGCGGCGCCTATTAGAAAAGGCATGAGATTCGCACAAATATGTGGTGATGAAGAGTGTTTAATGCATTATTTAAAGCACTAAATAATTGCTCAATAAAGAGAAGGCATGACTTTTACCCGCTAGATGACTACATATTCAACCTTACAAAAATAACTGTCAAATTTGAGCAAGGGGACAGAAAAAGAACGAGATTTGTAGGAGTTGTTTGGTTGGCGACATGGGATTCCCAAAACCCATTTCCCTCCTTCAGCATAGTTTTTAATAAGTTTCATTTTTAGTTTTCACTTATTAGTTATTACTTGGAAAATCTCCCTTTAAATCATTTTTCTTTTAGTAAGAATAGATCTCTTCAATGTAACGTATGTGACCTCACCTGCCAAAATTGCAATGATGAAAAACAAATTCATGTTGACCAAACTTTTTGTGCTGTGTTGCATTAACGTTCGTGCAATTACTCTTAACTCTTAACACACTAAATCTTAATGTCAGGGTTGGTATTCAATCGCAGAAAAGCTAATATTAATACGATCATTATATAAGTCGTTACATAAATTGTGACTCCTTATTAGTGATTGATAAGGGTATCATAAAGTTCTATCATCAGGCTTATTCGTCTGGGGTTCTCAAAACACCTACGCATGGTCCGTAATAAATTTTCTCTTTGTTCTCTTTACTTATTACTTTTAAAAATCTCCCTCGTAACCCAAACCGAACAGGGGCACTACTCAAATAATGAACACTCAAACACGTGATAGATGCCTTTGTCAAAAAAAAAAAAGAAGAAGCAGCAGCAGACGAAGAAGAAGAACACATAGGTTGTGTTTGGTTGAGAGTTTAGTTTAGTTTAGTTTTGGTAGTGGGTGGAGAGAGAAATAGAGTAATGATTGAAGATAGGGGTAATGATTGGAGAGAGATAGAGAGAGATAGGAAAGTAATAATTGAAAAAATAGGGTAATGATTGGAAAAAGAAATAGGGTAATGATTGAAAACAAAACTAAAACTAAAACTAAACCGCGAACCGAACAAAGCCATAGTTGTTGATGCTTACGTGCAGCGCACCACTCCAGTAGTAGAACAGAGGGACAGGCCCAAACCTGGTAAGACCAGACTGTAGGCCCAAACCTGGTAAGACCGGACTGTAGGCCCAAACCCTTTTATGCACGGACCCACTCTCTCACTGTAAAAGTAAGAAAATAAATCAAGAAAAAGAGTGGATATATAGTATCATATGGGTCTTTTATTACTGTTGCTCTGTTCTCGTTCGTCTGGGAGCCAAAGATTAAAAACAAAAAAGGGGAAAAATGGAAATTTCCAGTATGAACAAGTCTTTAAGGTGTAGCCGTTAGTTCTTGAAACCCCAATAATCTTCAAGCAACATTGTTGATTATCTCTCTACACTGCGCTTTTCAATGGATTTGCCAACTGGGTTCGGGGTTCCAGTACACCTAAATCTTACATTTTCCCCGAATGACACTCAAAAAAAACCCAAACCCAAGTCAAAAGCTCCCTTCCTTACACAGATTTGTAAAGAAGCACTGTTACAGTTAATTAGCGTTGATTTTCATTTTCTGAATTTCTGTATGTGCACATTCTTGAATGTGGGTTTGTGGGAATCTTGGTAAACAATATAGTGAATATCTGTATATTTGTATATATACAGAGAGAGAAACAGGGTGGGGGGTAAAATGGTGAAGCGAAAAGGCAGAAGAGGACAAAAGAGGAAGAGTGCCCGTACTAAGGCACTCGAGGCTTCGAAGAAGGCCAAGAAAGAGAGCAACAACAACAACAGCAGCAGCAGTCCTCTCAGTACAGAGGAAGAGCGAAACCAAGACATCAGTCGTGATCAGCACAATGCCGCCCTATCACCGCCGCTGGCGACGGCGGCGGAGGGAATGGCGGAGGCTGCCATTGGCCGACAACAATCTATGCCCGAGCCCAGAAGGGGGCGGAAGAAGAAGAGACTCGATGAAGTGGCGGTTACTTCTGTTGGCCCCGCAACCCACCAGGTGCTTTATTATTATTTTTTTTTCTGTGAGATGGTGGAAATTTACGCAAAGAATATATGAGAGAAACTTATTCATGACCGCGCAATTTCACCCGTCCATTCGCGCAATTAATGATTGAGATGTGTTTTCAATTTTGACTTGTCAAAAATAGTTGTTACCGGTTACGGTTGATTTTCAATCCGGATCATCTAAAATACTTTTGGACGCACGCGATTTAGTGTCGTGTAAATCTTCTTTACGGGACGCTCCGTAAAGAGATATACATACACGTTTTATGTACCGACACACAATCAGCATCTGTAGTACTTTTGGGGTGCTCATTTCGATTAGTAGTTGTTTATGTCTTGTCTTGTACTGGGGTTTGGTTTATTTATGCATTTAATTATACATTTCTTGAATTTCTTTGATTCTGATATGAGCCAATGGGGTGAGAAACTCTAGTGAAATGGAAGAGTGCTGGTGGGATAAGAAATGAAAACTTGTTGTTTGAGGGATTGAATGTGCTGGTGATGTGGGGTGCAATGAGTCATTGACTGAGTCTTATATCAACCTCGCTATCACACGCACCTGGGCTGGAGCCGCCTCGGCCAGAGGAAGGTGGGTGCGGTGCATGAGGCGAGGGTTTGTAAACCACGAGAGAGGTGGAGGTGGAGGCTGGGGGTCATAAAATATTCTGCATATATAGGTTAAAAACGAATGGTCCGAATTACTTAAATAAACTAGGCTTTGCTTAGTTTGGTTGATCTCTTATGTAGAAGCATATGAGGATTTATTTATGCACAGTTATTTCCGCGATGCATATTTGTTTGTTGGTCTCATCCTTTTTTTTTTTTTGATCGGCAAGTTGGTCTCATCCTTTATAACTTGCAGAATGGAGAACAGGAAAAACTCGAAGTTCCTCCAGTAAATAATGGTGAGTGTTATCTTGATCAAAAGATGCTTAACATAATTTTCTGTCGAAAACTTTCAACCATCGTGCATGGTAGTGTCAACACAGTCATTGTACATCTAATTTTATCGGTGCAGTTCTGCCATCTAAACAGCGGATGCCTGAAAAACGCATACTTGAGTTTGTCCTTGATATACTGCAAAGGTGAGTTGTTTCTGCTCTGTATGTCACTGCATTTGGTCTATACATCAAGAGAGTTGATTCCTGGGATTAACAGAAAGAACAATGTCCAAATAGGAAGATTTTTTTTTGGCAGAGATTTGGTCTTCTCATCTTGTTTATTTTTCTATATAGGAGAGATACCCATGAAATATTTGCTCAGCCAGTTGACCAAAATGAGGTTGGAAGTGCTTATCTTAGTTTTACTTTCACAATTCCAATTTTTTTTTTCCGTCCACAATGTTGATGTGTCTCTTGGTTTGCAAGGTGGAGGGCTATTATAGTATCATTGAAGAACCAATGGACTTTGGCACAATGAGAGCGAAACTTCAAGAGGAAATCTACACCACTTTGGAACAATTTGAGGTTTCCTCCTTTATAAACAGCGACTCTCCTTTTCTTCGCATACAGATATATTGAGAGGGCATGAGTAATTCATTAGTGTTTGAATCATTGTACAGAATGATGTGTTTCTGATAACCAACAATGCAATGCTTTTCAATTCGTCCTCTACGATCTACTTCAGACAGGTAAGTGTATCTATTCTTTACGTGAATGGGTAAAACAAATCAATTTTGTGCATGCTAATTTTTTTGTAGTTCTTGTGATTTCCAGGCGCGTGCTATACATGAGCTTGCAAAGAGGGTCTTTCATACCCTAAAAACTGAACCACAGAAAATAAAGCTGGAGTTCTCCATGACAAGAAGACGGTATGGGAGGAAACCCCGTGGTGAATACGGAAGTTCAAGCGTTAACCTTGGCGCAAAGCTTAGAGTTAATAACCTAGCAGATCCGCATGATTATGATATTCTTTCAGGTATGAATCTGATTGACTATTACCCGCCAAGGAAGAACTTAATGTTATCATCAATCCTTGTTTCCTAGCACGGGTAACCCCAGGAAATATGCAGCCTAACCTCATTTCTGGTGAAACTTGCATCTTGTTGATAAAAAACCTACTCCTTCCACCCCTACTATAGTGATTATTGAGATTTCTATAACTATGATTAATTAGACCAAGATTCTCAGCACCTTAAAAAAAAATTAAAAAAAATGTCATGACTGGCGATTGGTGTGAATGCACCATTCAAATAGGCTATGGCAATGCCATCATGGTAATCTTGTTGGCCAGCCTTGTACAATCCTAAATGGGATGACAGAGGGTCAATCCTCGCTGAAGTTCATGATTGATTATTTCTTCCATATTGTGAGGCTCGTCCTTTAGTTGGTTGTATCTTCCTGTTAGGGATCTTTTGATGGGCTGGTTGTAATTTTGTGTGGGTTTGAATTTTCGGGATTCCTGATATGTCAACTGATATCCGGTTTGATGTAAACTTCTCATAGCACATGTAATTGTGTAAATATTCTCCTACCACTTAGCCAAAAAAGCGCCCATCTCAGGGGTACGTTTTAGTTCTCTGTGGCTTCATGCCCTATGTGAAAACACCCTAGTGTTCCATGCCTACTCCCATTATACGTTTTCTTCAATTGCAGTGAAAGTGAAACTGTTTCCAAAATTAGACTCAACAGACAGGCGCACAGCCACACACGTACACAAAGCAAAACCTTGATATAACATCAATCGATACACATGCATATTTGTATGCTAGTTTCCATATCTGGTGTTTTATCTTTGCTGGAAGAGAATAAGACATTCCGATTGCACCAAAGGAACATATTTTCCACATTCGGAATGTTGTAGTCAGCAGAAGCTGACTTCATTTTTCTTGCTTAACTTCTCTAAACAGGGTGTCGAGATGGTAGAAATGTGAATTACAACAAAACTGAAAGGCGTCAAACGTATGCACCTCAGTATTCCACAGTCAGTGAGGAGGAGTCCATAGTTTCAACGGTTTATAGCTCCTCGAAACAACTTGTGCCAGTAAGTCCCATATACAAATGCACACTATCTGCGCAGCCTTGCATCATAAAACACTACTTCAGGGAGCCGTTTCCTCCTTAGGGTTCAGATGTTCAGTTGAAATTGATTGCAATCATCTGTTTTCTGCACTTGCTTGTCTTTGGTTCTCTGCTTTATTTTGAATTTTCTATCAAAAGAGCTTGATAGTTTTGTCAAAATCCTATAATCATTGTTTCAAATTCATCAAATAAGTTGTGGTATCAAATTTTCTAAACAAGTGGTCCGTTGCTTGTGTTATTCTCTTTTACGTGGATAAGACCTTATTATTTCTTTACCCCTAGTTAGAGCATGTCCTTTGGAATGGTCTAACCATCTGAAAGTACTGTTTTTTGAGGTTGAAAAGTAATGAATCGATGTCATTCCCTTAGAGCCTGAAAAATATTTCACAAAATTCTGTGCTGCAGTTGTAAACATGATTCTGCTATCTCAATGTTGGATGCTTGGATCTCTTTCTATTTTTTTGAATTCCTTTTTCCTCAAGTAAGGGATTGCCTTGTCTATGCTAATAGCAATTTCTGAACATTGTAGGGAAATGGGGGTATCGGGTACAAAGAGAGTCTGCTGCGGTTCGTTGAAGAATTAGGACCAATCGCTCAAATGGTGGCACGCCAGAAGTTGAGATGCTTGACTCAAACACCAATTCCTCTGATTTCATCGACAGCTCCCCAACAAAGACCTACTTGTATAAATGGTGTCACGAACACTGTAACTGCTGCTCTGAAAAACCCACAGGGCAGCCACGACACTATATCAAAAGGAAAAAACATTATCACCAGCGACAACACAGGTATCAACAGTAGCATTTCCAGAGGAAGGATGGAGGTCGAAATTGATAGACTGGATATTCCCAATGCAAGGAAGGGTGTTCTCATTGGTGACGGCATGGATTCCTACAGTGGTCCTATCTGCGGCGAAACTCTCCCTTGCAGTGTAAATGATGGCTTAGATAGCCATAAGTACATGGATCTTGGTCAAGGAGCTGTAAGGGGAGGTAGTGGTAACTGCAGTCAAAACATTCAGAGTCAATTTTGTTCTTCTTATCTCCCAAATGATCGCGAGCAGCCATCACATTCTGCCCCTATACCACAACCGGCGTTGTTTGAATTCCTTTCTAGCAGCAGTCATAAGCGCCTGAAATCATCAGTATATCCTTCCACAGTCATAAGGCCATCCGTGCCGAGTCAGCATATGGCCTTGATGCATGGGCCAGGACGGGAATCCAATGCTCCGCCGGACCTCAATTGTGGAGCTAGTTCGAGTCCTGTGAGCCAACCTGTGGAGTGGAGCCTGCCTACCCCGTGGGGTCCACAGGTGATCGTCGATATTCATGCAAATCTGTTGAGCAACAAGGGATTCATGCACCAAGAACCGCAGCTCCCGGTGGATCAGTACTGGCAAGCAAAGTCCAGTAGAGAGAGTCCGTTGGGCCATGATGGGCTTCCACGGCACCAAAGGGGACCGCAGGTTGCATCAGCAGCACCGTACACCCAAGTGCAGCCCAGTGGGGCGAACCCTCTAGGCCAAGATGCAGTTCTGCAGCAAGAACTCTTGAGCCAGTCTGGTTATACACAGCCGCAGCCAAGTCTACTGAATCTCTTGGGCCAGGGTATATTCACGCATCTCAGTCCACTAGGCCAGGATGCTTACGCGGTGGAAGGCCCACAACTAGTAGTACCCCAGTACGTGGAACCGCAGGCGCCCAACTATGTGAATCCACTGGGCCGGTATGGAATTCGATCGCAAGATACGCAACCCGGGTTGCCACACCAAGGAGTGACGTCTGATCCAAGGTACTTCAATGAGAGAGAGCTCATGAAAGACAACCAACAAAACAGTATTAATGCTGGATTCTGGAACTTTCAACAGCAGTTTTTGAGAGGTGCTACCAGCCATCACCCTGATTTGGATCTTCGGCTGCAAACCCGTAATCGGAGGTCGTAAAAAACTGGAAAAGAAACAAGAAACAGAAAAAGGAATGTAGGACAAAAGAAGAAAGGAGTATAGTTTTCTTGCCTGTGAAAAACAATACCCCATAAATATAGAGGAGTGTTTTAGCCCTGTTCTCTTGTGTGCGCGACAATTTTGGCCCCGTTCTCTACTGTCTTTTTTCGGAAATCCAGTCTTTTAAGTGTCTTTAGCATAGTCGTATATGAACTTTTTTAAAATATGACTTCTTTTTTTCAACTTTGGGCTTTATATTTATATTTTTTTGATTCCTAACGATGTGATGTATAAAAATTTGAACCGAATCTAGTGAAAATGAAGGAAAAACAACCAAAAAAAGAAGTGCAAAAAATGCTTGAAATTTTTGACCCGAAACCAGTGGCGGAACCAGGATTTTAACTCCGGGAGACCGGCTTTGTAGGCATATACTTATTATATCATAAGGTTTTTGCTTTCCAATTTATTACATTTATACATTGCAATGATTCTTTAGGCTACATCAACTATCACGTGCTTATTTTTTTATTTATGAAAAAAAATTGAGAATGTAAAATAACCGATTTTGTATCAAATCGAACCAAAATTATTAAGATTATAAGTAGCTATACCCGAATAATTATCAATAATATTTAAAATCAGGTATATACAAAATAAAAATTTTAAAATTCGAACACTCGAGGAGCCAGGACCGGAGCCCCCCGGGCTCCAACATAGCTCCACCCTTGCCCAAAACATTGTGATCTGTACCATACATATACAGCGGTAAATTAAGCACAAACATTTTTGTGCCTGCGAAAATCCTAATATAGTTTGCCCCTGATTACAGAAGAATTTCTCGTAGTTAATTACACTGTATTATCTAGGTTTTAGAACAATCTTCTTTATTTTTTGAAAATTAGAAAAAAAAAAAAGGAATTAAAACAAACAAACTTTAACAACAAATTTTTAAAGTAAGGCTGTCCGGACTCCGGTTGTTAAGAAATCCTTAGCACTGCTTTCTTCTCTCCACCGCGTTACATAAAAGCTAGTTTGGGCCGCCGAATGACTCGTAGCGCGGCCCATTTGAGTAATTCGCGCCATCGATTTGTTTTCCAAAAAGTTTAGAACCACAAACACTCACAAAATATAAGTGCCCTACACACTAGGGTGTGTAATATGTGCGGAGCCCACACGTGCTGTGACTGTTTGTTTGTGTAAATGCGTTCATGGTTCTAGATCTTCTTGTTCGTTTTTAGCCTATCTATGCAGAATATTTATGGAAAAAATGACCGATATTAATCAAATATACTTACAATTTTGTCAAAACAACAAAAAGGGTAGTGAGGATTTTAGAAAAATGGCATCTATTTCTTTTTTTGGAAGAAAGTTATGAAAGTGTTATATATTTATAATATATCTTGTATAGTTGTTTTATAATGCACGATATGGTGATGAACTCAACATAAAACACGAAGAGCAATGCTAGCTGCACACATAACTTTTAAACAAAATTCCGGACACGATTATGTCCGGAACGGTTTGATGCATGTAGATCCATGTGTATTGAACGGCTCCGGACATAGGTGTGTTTCGAATTGTATTTTAAAGGTGTGTGCGTATATACTTTTCGAAACACAAATCCGTCAAATGTGAACCTTATGATGGAGCCATAAACCAAACTGGATGCCCAGTCTTGACTACCTATTGGAGAGAAGCTGGACTTCCATATGACAATGTAGGCAGTTCAACACAATCAACAACAAAAACAAAAGCAAAATGGCCTATCGGAGAAGAGATACGTCGATGTGCGCGTAAGGTGACCCATGACTATCGGAAAAAAATAACAAAACGACAGCACTGGAAATTCATGATGCATATTGTTTAATTTGATATGCAATGTACTCCGACCTTGCATTGATTTCAAAATTGTTAGGGTTTTCAACACGTGTCGATCACCCTTTAATTCAAATATAGAATCGAATAAATAGTACAGTAATTCGAATACTCCTATAGAATGGCATAAATAGTCGCAAGAAAGTACAAGAAGAAGCCTTTAAAATAAGGTATCTACCACTTTCATGACAGGACCAACTTTGAGATTTTTTGCATAATACAAACTCGATCGGACGCTGATTTTGGCGCTCTATTTTTGTATGCTAATTTTATGTACAAAGTAGAGCGCTTAGCCTGCGTACAAAAGTGGAGCGCGAAAATCAATTTCCTAAAAACTCCATAAAAACAAAGGAAAAAATAGTAGGAATAGTATTTGTTATAGCATCCAAGAGATACTTGCACGAGAGCCGAATGATTAAACAAAACGCATGCTCATCTCTAGAGGAAAAATATACACTAATAAAAACCAAAGTGATGTACTTGCATCTTGATCTGCACAAGGAACTCAAATTTTCTATACAGTGCAGATTCCAGACGACCACTTTACTGGCAAACACATTAAACTATTTAGCTTCGATTCCTAAAGTTGTTTATTGTAAAGTATAGTTTTATCTCAAAAAAAGAAGTGGAAAATTACCTAGCCGTTGCTTTATGAATGAAGACCGTACGGTTAAATAGTATACAAAACGATACGATATCGTGATTCTATTTTCACACCTCCTTTTTTACCATTTATATTTTTTTCTCTGTATCATACCAATATAGAGTATTGATGAAAGTGTTACAAAAAAAAAAAAAAAAAAACAATTTCAAAGGGTAGTGTGGAAAAATCACAACAATAATAGTAAATAAATACTACTCCTACAGAAACAGAGGGCCGACACGAAGACTAGGTTCAAGTTCCAACGCGTGCATAGATTGCTTTAATTGGTCCATCAGACAAGAACCGCGGATCAAAAAAAAAGACATGAACCGGAAATTTCTGAAGTTAGAGGTTTTTTTTTTTAATAACCAAATGTTTGGGCCAGCTTGCTCTCACCTCGATTAATTTCGGGACCGAAGTTAACGAGCGAGCAAACTCTTCAAAGTTCAATGGCCCAAAAATTTAGAATGTTTAGCCTTCGTGAGATTCGAACATATAACCTCATAAAGAACAAACACATATTTACTTTCTTATGCTTACTTAGCTAAACGCCGTAGGTTCTCAGAACAAAATACTACTCATCTCCCATTTTGTTTGCTCAAATTATCATTTTAAACCGTTCTAAAATATTTTCTTTCATTTTTTAAAATAGCCATCAAAACATTAAAAACTTCCAAATTTACCCCTTAAGTTTATTTTTTAAAAATAGCCATCAAAACATTAAAAACTTCCAAATTTACCCCTTAAGTTTTGAATTGAACTACATACATGTTTACAGGTAAGGTAATTGTAAAAAAAAAAAAAAACCCAGATTTTTCGGCTTATTGTGGCTTTTTCAAGTAATTTGAGTTTCGATTCCTCTTGTTGAGATGGATTAATAATCCAAGAAAAATTGATGCCATCTTAACAAACAACAGTGAATTAAAACGGTGAATAAAAACAAAAAAAAAATGCCAACTGACTTTTTACAATAAAGTACGTGTTTTAAAATGGTGAATTTGTCAATATAAGACACTTTTAACTAATTTTTAAATATCACGTGTTTGGTCAAATAAGAGTATCTCCAATCCTTCTTACCATTTTTTCTGCCCAAACCCAAATTTTAAGTAAAAATACTAAAAATCTATTTGCAATGTCATACCCATTTCCCTAGCCATTTTGAGTATTACCCTTTCTGTTACTCGAATTTTGAGATACTCAAATCCATATCCTTTTTTCTCAAACCTTTATCACTTCTTAATATTTACAAATGTGCCATTTTGACTCAAATTTTGGAGGAAAAGCCTAAAAACACTAGATTGGGGTTTAAAAAAAAACGAGTGTAGTATTGGAGAAGATACACCCAAATAGAGCTTTTGACCCAATGAAACCGCAGTTCCCATAAGTGGGGGGATATTTGTCATAAAGGCAAACCTTAGTGGTGTCATTGAAATTTACCCAAAAAGAAAAAGTAAAAAAAGAAGAGGGGTGGGGACGACAAGAAAAGGTAGTCTGTTTTTTTCCATTTTGAACCTTTGCTTTGAGATGCAATGTACACATCAAGTGCCACAGTCCAACTTTTCCCAGACCAAATCTGAGAACTAGTTGGTGGTCGAAAACATGATCAATTCAAACACCACATTGAACCCAAATAGACTAACAAAAACATAATCCAAAACCCTAGGTCATCAAATCCTTACATTGTACATGGAGTGAATGCCAGTTAAAAAGGGGAAAAGAGGGTTAATGTTGGCCTCAGCATCAAAGTTTTAGACCAAGAATAAAGTCAATCCAAAGCTGGTGAAAGAATGAATAATAGGACTGGTAATGTAGGGACGGATTGAGGAGGGAATATAAATTATGAAACATCTTTGTTGGTAGACTTGATCAGGTCTAGTACGCTTACATGAAAAGTTTTCAGGAAATATATACGTCCAGAAAAGAGAAAGAAATGGTTCAAATTTACTGAATGATTGATCAGGTTCTGAATCTGAACTATTCTTTTCTCTTTTCTGGACCCTATCATTTTCACACTAGGAAA
This sequence comes from Rhododendron vialii, assembly GCF_030253575.1. Classification (NCBI taxonomy): domain Eukaryota; kingdom Viridiplantae; phylum Streptophyta; class Magnoliopsida; order Ericales; family Ericaceae; genus Rhododendron; species Rhododendron vialii. The sequence goes on from NC_080569.1 coordinate 6,206,500, forward strand.
CAGTATTAACTCAGTTCAAGTGTTGAAAACATTAAACACTGGCATGGATACACTTTTAGGTGTTTCTTGTTCTTGCTCTTTGGTGGTTGTGGTGGGTGTAAAAATTTGAAGGGGCGTTTTGGAGGGTTCTTTATCAGGAGGTTTTCGGTCTTCAGTGTTTTTACGTCCTCTTTTGGGGGGTTCATGCTTTGTGGTGGCTTCTTGCCTTCCTAGCGCTACTAGGTCTTGGGAGGCAGTTTTTTGCCGGCCTTTTTTAATTTTTTTTTCAAAGATTAATGATTTTTTTTTTTTTTTTGCTTAGCAAAAAAAAAAAAACCTCCCTCCACAATTATAAATTTATGTGGGTAGGTCCCAAAATTAAGTGTATGAGTCCCCTCTAGATGTGTGATACGAAAACAACAAATAAGCTAAAAGAGCTCTTAGGGCTAAATCAGATTTATAATGACCAATTATTCCAAAGAAGAAAAAATCCAGCAAAGGCACTAACTTCAAATGTATTAAGTACTGAAAAATTTAGGATCGAATACAATTATTAATTGGCTAGATCGAGGAAACAATAAAAGGGAGCTCCCTTCAGTCCAAGCACGGAGAAGAAAGGATGAAATTCGTCTCCCGCATCATTCACGCATTTGCAGTAATCCACAAGCTTCTCCATTCTACTGCATTTGAAAGAATGAGTCGGCAGCAAATTTCAAATCCTTCACCTACCCGTAAGTGGGCTGAAGGAAGCTCACTTATACGGTTAGACTATATCTAAAAAGTACTGTAACAAAGTACTCAAAACTCAACTTTTGTCCAACTGCAATTCATAAGGAAAAAAGAAAAGATCAAAAGAGGAATAAGCTTACAGATTAGGGATTGCCTTAACATAAGGAATAAGCTTACCACTTTCACTTAGGGAATTATGGATTAGGGATCACCTTAACATAAGGCAGATTCTTGACTAGGGATCGGAGTTGTTTAGTTTAGTTTTGCGTCTGTATTATCTACCTATGTCTGTACTTTTGTTGCATAAATCTCTATTCGACTAGCTTTATAATATTCCGAAGTACCACAACAACAACAAAATCAACTCCAACTAAACATGGAAATTGGAAGTTAGTACAAAAATGGAAGAGATAAAGCTGATCAGGTAACATGATAATTTCCTGAACAGCTTGGGCAGTAGCTGAAAATTAGTTTTCATGCTTCTAAATTAACAGCTTGAAAATTGGCTCAATACAACAGAGAAAAGAAATTAAAAACAACCAATTTATAATGCCCCAATTGTTAGGACTCATAACCCGACTTATTTAGATTATCTCTTATTATATCAAACATGTTAACATGTTAACTTCTATTCAAGCATATAAAAAGCTATATCAAACATGTTAACTTATTTTATTTTAAGCAAAATGGTTCAATAAATCTATATAATGGTAAAATCTACCTTATTTGTGATAACAAACAGGACCTAAGCATGGTTTGGGATTTCTGTAAGACTTCAGGTTAAAAGAAAAAAAGTTCAAATGAACTAATGTGATTAGTACCAATTGTAAAAACAAAACCAAAAAAAAAAAAAAAACCATTTTTGTCCGAAATAAACCAAAAAAACTTTTAACAGAGTACGTACCGAAAGGTCTATTCTCCTTAATTATGAAGAATAATCCTAACATTGGCAAATCACAAAAAGAATTGTTTCCTGAGTACTCGGAAAATACCTTTGGAATTTGATTTGGGTTTTGAGAAATGTTTTTGAAAATAATGAGCTGAAAGAGATATATAGATAGAGAAAAAAATTTAGAGACTATACCCAGAATTTTTGAGATCCAAAACAAACAAGAATGAAATCTAACCCTAACCCTAACCCTAGCCCTAAGAAGTGGAGCTACCAAGACAGACTACGAAATTAAGACTAAAATATTACGCAGAAAAAATTATGCAAGAAAAGAAATGACCATCCATTTTATATACATATACTATCCAATAGAAAAATATTTACGTAAATGGGTAGTAAGATATATATACACACAATAAATATATGTGAGTCAGTTGAATAATAGTAAGATGCAGAGCTTACTAGTGAGTATGATGATTCTATTAATGGAAACCCAATAGTTCCATGGAGGCCTCTGCACATCTTCAAGAACCATATTTGATCACAAGGGAATCACCGGCAGTACTATGTGGAATTATTACTCCAAAAAAAAAGAAGAGAGGAACAAAAGTAGGGGGGAAATAGGATTTCAATTAACGCTCGGAATATAAGGAACCGAAAAGAAAAGTGATCAGAGAGATAAGAAAAGCAAAAAAGAAAAGCAAGAGAGAGAGAGAGGGTAGCAGAAATCATGGAGGAGTGGGAAGTGAACAGACGGAGGATGGGTCGCTGTCTCCATGAGAGAGAGGGGGGGGAAGAGGATGGGTCGCTGTCTTCATGAGAGTCAGGCATAAAAAGGAAAGCGATACGCAGATACCCATATCTCTACAAATCTGGCTAACAGCCTGAAAAAGAGAAAAAATACTCCACTTGAGAGAGAGAGAGAGAGAGAGAGAGAGAGAGAGAGAGAGATGTTATGCAAAGGAAACTAGGAATGTTGTGTATTTATATTACAAATTTATGAATATAAACTGCTCTCTCTCAGATCAAAAAAAAACTTCTCTCTCTCTCTCTGTGGTAGGTATAGGAATAGGAATAGGAACTAGGAAGAGTGTAACTTTTTGAATTCCTACAGCACTAATAGAGAGAGAAAACATGTGGTGGGGTTTTCTTTGACCGCTGCTGCGTCACCCCCTCTCTCTCTCTCTCTCTCTCTCTCTCTCTCTGTGGCAGTAAAAGTGTTCACATTGTATACTCTCCATCTCTAGATCGTTTCTTCCTTGATTTCTACAGTATTTGTAAATTTGTAAGGACAACTGCTACTCAAAGAGAATAGGGTTTAGGAGCACTTGTGTGCCAGAAACTGACGGCGGTGACGGAACATCATCCAAATTACTTAAACACCCTTTCGTTATTTACCCAAGGAAAATGTTACTGTAAAAACAACTTATATATATATAAAAATATAGGTATGAAAGTGTTAAAATTACTTCTATAAAAAGTGCCAAGAGTACAAATATTTTGTTCTTGTTCTGAGCTTATTGATACCCCACTTAATTTTCTTTTCCGAATTTAGTCCCTTTTTTACTCAAATAATTTCGTCTTTTAGATCGAGTCTTTTTGGTTGTTTTCGCTTAATTTTACTCGATTTGAGTCTTTTTTCTTTTTCTTTGGATTAGTCAGTCATTATGACGAAAGGAATCAAATTAGCATAAGAATATAGACCAAAGTTGAAAAAAGTTCAACAAATAGCATTTTAGTGTCTTCAACATCGTTTTATTTAGACTTTTTTTGGCACTTCTATTTAGACTTCTCCAATTATATATGGTCTATTTATTTTCGGATTCTCCTCGTTGAGCCGAACAATATGATGTAAAAAAATATGATGAAAATTTGAAGGAAAAAAAAAGGAACTATCATCAACGGAAAAATAAAAGCAAAATCAAGAGGCAGGCAACAACAAGCGGTTGATCTGGTCAAGACCTTAGATTTAGAAGTTTGCTCCATTCAGAGCCTCATATTCGAAACATCTCAAGGGTTACTCCTTTCGTGTCAATTTATACCTTATATAGAGTTTTGTTGTGACTTTAATTAGGATTTTCCGCAAGTGAGGGGTGACATTCGCCCTCCATGATTACTCGAGGTGCATGCAAGCCATGCCGGACGCCCGAGTTATCAAAAAATCAAGAGTAGGCGTACCTTGTACCGGACATTGGAATGTTAGACGTTGTTTTGGAATTTTCATCTTAACTGAAATTTCCGGAGGAAAAATGACCACTCACATCATCCTATACAGTAATGAAAAACCGGCATATATTTGGTGGGAATTAGGGAAAGAAATGTTTTTTTGGGGGCCGAAAATTGAAAATTTTAATTTGTTTGTTTTGATAGAATCCCCACAATTGCAATTTGAATTTGACCTTTGAAAATCAAAATAGATCGAAAGACAACATTATTTTCAATTTGACCAAGGTTACTAAATTTTGATGCTTTAATTATTGTCAGGAGTCTTCCTCACCCACTGTTTGGGGGTGTCGTCGTTTTTGGGTGTTGGTATGTGTGAGTTGGGTTTTGTGAGATGTAATAGTTGGTGTGTGGTGTTGCACTGTGTAGTAGGCCGAACCAGACGACCCGAACCATTAGTTAAGGTGAACGTACCCAAGCTAGCCCGTACATTCGATTATTAAAAAAAGAGAGGTTACTATTACATATATAATAACAAGTTCTATTAAGAAACTTGAGCCCCTCAATATTCTAGCTTTGGCATTATTTTCAGTCCATAAGTTTTACATTATCCAACAGCCAGTTATTATTTTTCATCCAGGTTTGAAAATTATCGCCGCTCGTGCTAATTTCTGGCTCCCTCAGTCTTCTTGTCTGATCAGTTAGCTAGGAAGGATAATGAAGCATATCATAAGATTTTTTTATTTTTGTTAAAAACAAGAGGTAATTTCATTTCAGATCCCGAAGGCATTACATTGAGCCCATCATAAGATACAAGAATGAATCTAAACTACCAAAAATCTAGATACGAGCCCATGAACTAGCAGACTCGACGACTTACTGCAAAAACGGACCAACAACGAGGTTGGACATAGGGTTAGGCAAATTTAAGATTTGGTAGAAGAGAATTTCGAAGGGAAACCCAACCCAAATCATAGCAAGAAGTACAGATCTGAAATCATTTAAGATTTGGTAGTAGAGAATCTCCGAGGGAAATCCAACCCAAACTATAGCAAGAAGTACATATCTGAAATCATCAATTACTCACCCACAAAGACGTGAGAAAGTTTCACGAAGGGGAAGAAAAATCTCCGCTCCCGTAGAGTGCAGAAATACTAATAATTAACTCGAAAGAAAGGATTGATAAAATAATAAACTCCGGTCACCATTTTACCGTCTGTGTCGTCGGAAGCGCCGGCTCAAGTCTGACAACTTAAAGAGCATGTGGGTGGTTTCTGTCTTGTTCTCTTTCATTTTCAAAAAAAAAAAATTCAAAAAATTCCCCCTAAATTTTTCTTACTTTCAACATTTCTCTTTCAAAAAAAATTTCAAAACACAAACCAAACAAAACATTCATAATTTGACTTGGATGCTAGCTTCTCCCATCATAATACAGCTAGCTAGCTGTTGTTGTCTTTGAAGAAAACAAAAAAATTAGTGGAGTATGTGAAATCGGAAGCACATCATGTGGTCGATGTCTGGGTGACACCATGTACAGTGCTTAAAATGACACAATCGAATCCAACCTCTTTTTTCTGAGATATACCGGCATGCTTTACAGTATCAATCAATTACAGTCGTTCAAAAGTGTTTTAGAAGGTTCGAATTTTAATAAAACTTTTCGGGATTTAACTCTTTTTCGAAAAGTTTTATTAACATACCGACCGTTTAAAACACTTTTAAATGGTCACGATTGAGTGTGGTAAACAACCTCCGTAAATAAGATTTTCTCATTTTTTTATACCTTAACATGTTACCATTTCTTGAAAAGTTGATACATATCGCCGGTGGGGTTGCCTTTGTCCCCAAACTTTTTTACTTTGTCTGTCCGAAAAAGACTCGGCCCCCGGTTACTGTGGCCTGTCCCATTTTCAGATTCTTTCCGAGGATTCGCACTAAGATATATATTTGGATCGATGAAACCGAAGTTGAAATAGAGCGGTCATTCTAATGGCATACGGAGTACTCCCTCCGTCCCATAATGTTTGGCATTTTCAAGAATTCGTGCCATTTTTAAATTGCATATATATATATATATCTTTCAATCCATAATGTTTTAGGCGATTTTTTAAACTTTGTTTAATAAAACAAATTAAGCTCTATCAAACAAGATCCATGTTGCTTATAAAAAAAATTATGGATTAAAAGATATAGTTAATTTTTTCATAAGGCTGGAATAGTGAAAGTGTCAAACATTATGGGAAGGAGTGAGTATTTGTTTTCACATTTGGTTCATCATTGATTGATAGAATTAATGATTATTTCAAACGAAATTACTATTCATCTTATTAAATAAATTGTGACATATTGAGGTTGGAGATTTTATAATTTATTACTCCCTCCGTCCCGGTTTATTTGTCATCTTTTTGACTTTTTGAGAGCGTTTGACCTCTCAAAGAATTAGCTATAATTTTCAATTTGTAATGTTTTTAATATGTAATATGGATCTTGTTTGATAGATCTCAATTAGTTTTATTATACAAAATTTTTAAAATCATAAAAAATATTATAAATTGTAAGATATAAGTATATTTTTGAAAAACACGTATTTCGACAATTGGACAAACAAATTGGGACGGAGGGAGTATGTCATATTTCTCTTACTTTGTGTACTTTTTTGGAGAATCTTGGAAAAAGGCGTTGTTCTTTATAGATATTTAGTCTCCAAAATCCTTCCAAAAAGTGGAGAGAAAAAAAGATAAATAAATTGCAAAATCTCTCCTCAATATGTCACGTTCATTCATTTTGCTTGTTTAACTTTAACCCACAAATTTGAATAATGTAAGCAATGTTTTTGCATGATTAAATTGAATGCATGCTTCAATGAGCTAGCTATATAGAAACAACATGATCACCGATTTCTTTGATGTTATTTTCATTCTTTTTTTTTTTTTTTGAATAACTGAAGGTGCCGCCTACCCCATTTTTCAAATTTTGAAAATGGGGCAGGCAATCATAATTTTTGAATCATACAAGGCAAACACAAGCTAAAACTACTACTAACATCAATCTTACAAGACGAAACAGCCATCAAAGTGATGTGGGTTGTACTCAAAAAGAATTTGCGAACCCGTAGGCTAGGGTACACGATTTTTCTCTACTTTGCAGCGCCCTAGTGGAAGGCGCATGGGTTAATTTGGTCTCTAATATAATTAATATTAAGCTGCACACGTGTAAGCTGCTCCAAACGTATTATAAGTTATTAATTAAAATAAAAAAAAATTAGAATCATTAGCCTTGGTCTATATCACAAAACAAAATCAATGTGCTAGCTGATGCTCTAACCAACATGAAAGTGAAGCAAGAGGAACAAGGGATCGAGCGACTTGCTCAAATCAAATCCTCCCTCTAAAGGCATGGTGTTTGTTTAACCTGGGGGAACTATCATCATAGATAAAGACCATTGATATTAATTTAGAGGGAAAATATCTTGAAAGCACATATCAGTGCACCTAGATATACTACATGGATGATGGGATGTCAATTCCATGTCAATTGAGTATGAGAAGTTTTTGGGTGCCAGAGGGCACCACACACGTGGTAACCCGTCGGCGATTCCATCCGTCTAAATGGGTTTTGCATGGTTCGGATTTTAGAGAAAAAGAGGAGAGAGAGTGATCGAGTGAGGGAAGAGAGAGAGAGAGAGGGATAGAGAATAAATCTGAGCCGTCCACGTTTGGTCGGTTGGGATCGTTAACGGGTATCACCACGTGAAACCCGCTCTGCACCCAAAAATTAATCATTGAGTAATAAGCAAAAGTACAAAAAGTATTGGATGACTTGATGATCAAATCCTTCCCCAGTAAGATATGAGTCATACGACTGGTGTTCCATGATTGGATAACACAAGAGCAAATCAAGAAACTAGTGATAATACTGGGGCCAACCTAGCTATGAGGAAAAAATGTGGTTTGATAGAGATCCGGTTGAAAGGGTTCTAAGCTTCATCTTCATTCACCTCGTCTTCGGATAAATAATTTCCTATTTCTTTCCTATCGAGCTTCTGTTTCCTTCAGACAAGGGTTCCTTTCTAGTCGCTCAAAAGTGTTTACGTTGAGATAAATGACTGTGATTACTCACTACAGGCGCCGGACCCGGATTGGTTCCCTGCGGTTTGCGTTTGAGTTTCTCTCTTTCCCTTTTTTTTTTTTACTATCAAAAAGCATTTAGGCTTCAATTTTTTTTCTTTATTCAAATGCTTTCTGCGTTTGTTAGTTTTTGCATCAAATTTTTGTAAATTATTGGTTCGTTTTGACGAAATGAGTTGAAAAAGTAAAAAATTATGAACGAAACTCATTTTAAAAAAAAAAAAAAAACTCCAATAAAATCGAAAAAAAAAACCCCCCCGACTTTTTAGTGTTTTCTCGGCATTTTCCCAAAAAAAATTGGGTTACAGTCATAGTTTTTCTCTTCGATTCCTCGTGTTCAATCAAATCAATAATCGACAACAATTATGATGCAAAATTAACAAGCACGATTTTTTTGTGTAAATACAAAAAAAAACACACACACAAATTGGCTTGTTTAGGGATTAATCTCGTAAAAGTATAAATCTTAAAGAGAGAGCTAGAAAAATATTTTGGGCCGAATAAAAGTTATTCTTGATCTATTTCAATGTTTTCACTTCAAATAGAGGCAGGCCAAGCCCAAGAGGCCCGCTTCAAAACTCACTCTCACTGGAAGCCCAAAATGCGGCCACGAACAGACCAACGTGTATGCCAATCACGCCTTTGAGCCAAATATTGCGGCCATGAGAAAAAGTCTGCAGCCATGATTTGAAAAAAACTCCAAACAGGCCATACGTTAATCACGCCTTTAACTAGTAATAATAATTAAGTAAGAATAAAACGCGTGTTCGCTAACCACGCCTACTCCCTGATTTCACAAAATTTTGCGCCAAACTCTTCCTCCATCTCTGCTTTTTCTCACGTCACAGCAGCCCAAGGTTCGACTCTCTCTCTCTCACACACACACACACACACACAAGTTCTTGCTTCTCTCACAAAACAGGCATGTCTAGGGTTCGCTTTGATGGATCATAATTCCTGGATGTGCTTTTGCTATTGGCTTTTGTTGCACTTTTCAAATGGTAAATTCTTAGAAATCTAAAAGCCAAGGACCCATAACTGGTTGTTTTGTTTTCTTCATCTTCTTGTTTAAGGAGTAATTGCTGAAATCTCTTGCAGTAATTGAAAACTTGTTTCTTCTGGTTCTTTGTAGCACAGCTTTTCTAATTACAATACAATCAAACAAGAATTGGGTATATGTGTGTGTATACCTTTAGGAGTATAATGCATTTAGATGTGTTTGTAGTGTATTGATTCCGAATCTTTGCAGTGGATGGAGGTGGTATTAGAGCGAAAAGACGCGGACGATTGGATTTATAGAGGGGAAGGGGCTGCCAATCTTGTTCTTGATTACTCCGGATCCTCTCCTACGTTTGTATGTTCGTTTATGCTTTCACTCTTTTGATCATCTCCTTGTGTCTCTTCACTTCGTTTTTGATGGTAGAATAATTTAACTGAGCATTTTTTTCAAACTCTAAAAGTGAAGCGAACAAGTTCTTCCTTCTGAGAATTGGGATTTTTTTTTTTTTTTTTTGAAGAATGGTTTGGATTTGCAAAAGTCATCTTTGTACTCGGAAAATGAACTTGAATTGTAGAATGAGAGTGTTCCTTTAACTTGAAATAAAATCTATTTGGCCATGGTCCATTGACTCCATCTTATAACTCCACATGATATTTGTGGAAACTTTTAACCTATTAGGTAGAAAGGTCTCAACATTATAGTAAGTAATCACCCATCTCACCCCCAAGTAATGCGGATTGTATTTCCTTAGCACAGTCTAGTTTTCGCCCATGTTATAAATGTGGTGATCAATTCTACTAAAAGATCATTTAGGTTTAGTAAAAGTGAAGCTTTTCATGGATTTAGCTGGAGAGAAACAATTTTCTATACTAACATTATCGAAAATGTTTATTGAGGTGTGAGGGCTATTTTTACGGGAGAGTTTGGGTGCTGCTTTAGCGGCTATTCAGGGAGTCAGGGACTAATTTAGGGATGTGGGGGGCTGTTTTTGGGATGGTTTGGGTACTACTCGGGGGCTAAGTCGCGAGCGGATGTTGGGGCTGTTTTGGGGCGGATTTGAGGGCTGTTTGGGCTTGCTTTGAGGCAACAACAACGGGGTGTTTGTTTGAGGCATTTGCAAAGGAGGCAAAGGGTGACTTTAGAAACTTTTGGATGGTGTTTTGGTCAAGGCATAAGCATTTGTAAAGTTAGCTCCTTTCTAATTTATTTTCCTTCTTCTTGTTATTGTTGTTAGTTTTTGCTTAAAACAAAGAAGAAAACTTTGAGAGGTGGAGAGGTTGCGAGTAGCCATAAAAAGACATTATTTAGGTTCTCGTCTTATCTATCAGTTCACCTAGGTTAGTGTCGTCATGCCTAATTAAATATGATTCTCATGTGTTGGACTCATGTCCTTCTATCATAGGTGCAAATGACCTTACACCCACAAGTCTGTGTATTGTAGCCCATATATCTCTTTTGGAGGAGCCAATAACCAACGGCAGGCTTGAAGTCTGTGGAGGATTAGCAAAAAGGCGCAAATCCACTAATCTGGTTGTGAGTGGCCCAAGGAACCTATTTCAGGATCCGGATCTCATACCAGAACCAAGCTCTGAAGCAGGTTCCAACTTCCAATTGATTCCTCACGTGGCTTTACCTTTTTGGGGTATAATCTCACGTGGTTTGACTCTTTTAGGAAGGAAAATAGGGCGCAAATGCAAGGAGACCATTTGCTGAAACTTGGAAGGGATGACTGCGATTCCACCAAGAGTTTTTCACCAGGGAAGCCAAAGCCTGATCGTGGTAACTTGACCTGTATGGAAGCAAGAAAAGCTTGGAAACCTTCAAATAACTTCGTGTCAGTGCAGGTCCTTGTTTTGGCATCGCATTTTGATGGTTACTGAAGAAAGGACATACAGTATTCAGTAGCATTGTACCTATAATGAAGTGCTGGTTGCAACATGCTGTTAGTGTGGAGTCGGTATGGCAGTAGTTTTAAAGATCAAAATTATGATCCCAAATTCCCATTTTGGACTCGGGGCAAACTGGCATCCATCTTATAGTACTTATGACTTACTAGGAGATATTCCCATGTGCCTAAGTTGCTGTATCACCGCAATTTAACCCATGGAAGTTTGATTGCAACAATCTGTTGGTTTAGTTTCATACCATTTGGTGGTTTACAATCTCATACTGACACAGGATTTTCCTAGCATGGTCTATTTTATTCTCATCTTGTGCTAGTGCCCAGCATTTCCGAATAAGCAATACCTGTTTATGATTCATCCTTGCATGACATTTCTGTAACCATTAATTTCTCTATTACTCTTTGAGAGCAGAATTTCTTGCGGAAGTGACAGTATGTTTTCTCTACTAATCGATCACCATGATGGCATGATGTATGTGATTCTAGGTTTCTGCCAACCTTGAATATATGCAAATGAAAAATTTTAGCAAACCAAGACATGGATTTGGGGGAGTTCTGGCAGGAAAGACTTGATCCACTATTGACGTTGATGATGCAGCCCAACAATTTGAAACACCTGCAAAAATGAGACGGAAAATAGCTAACACAGCACAAGAGGGTTCAAGTGAGAGTCGTGTCCCTATTTCCAAATGAATGACAATGGCAACACAACAGAGAACTCCATCCCACTCAACTAAGCCTTGTCCAAATTACCTCAGGTTGGCTTCAGCCTTCATGATTCCTTTGTCGTACCATTCAGCATGACAAGGCATATGACAAATAACTCGTTTGAACTTCCAGCATTAGGTTAGAATCCATTTTCAATGGAACAATTTTTATTTTCTTTGGGGGTAATTTCTATGCAACACTTGGACTCTGAATAGAAATAAAATTCAATATTCAAACTCAATCTCAAAAAAACTTGCCTTAGGAAGAATCTCGCCAATCTCCTTGAACCCACACCCTGCAGTACTCTCTTGTTTGAGTTCTAAATGCCAAGCCTTCATAGAGAAATGAATTTGCACTCCTTTTTGGGTACATTGGCACTTTTTTCTTTTCTGACGTGGAAGTATCCCATTGTCCTTTCATTTGTGAAAAAATGAATTACAATAAAAGGACAGGTTTACAATTTTCTGTAATAAAAACCAAAAAAGAGTCAAAGTATACGAGGGACGGGTTGAAATCGTTTACCATTAATTCATTTTTTGGAATATTATTTTAATGTTTTCTCTTTTGTCTTCCTTATTTTAGACAAGAAGCAAATAAATTTTTCTGACTATTATTCTGATGCTTGTATTTGCATATATCAGGTATTGCTTCAACGACACTTCTGGCAGAGAAAGCTCAATTGGCACAGGAAAACTCAGTCTTTGCACAGGAGAACCGCTTCGGCGCTTCCAAAGGGAGATTGTTGAATACCACCAGTTAACCATGCAAGATGTTGCATGTATATTTGAATGAGGGCACTGAAGAGGTTACTCAAGTTTATCCCATCAAGGTATCTATCACCTTCAGTAAGCACCAGTATGCAAACTTCAGCCCTGTCCTCTCCAACTCCTGTGGTTCCCCATGCACAAAAAACCCATGATGTTTCTCCTCTCCCTATGCCAACTTCCCAAGTGTTTCTCCGTTGAGCTCCTTTATCCACAATTCAAGCGCGGAAGATGTGGAATGACGCTCAGATCCTCCATGGATGTTGCATGTCTCGCTTCCAAACAGAGGTTTGTAAGTTGTTATGTTTGCAAAATCAGTTTGGTTTCTTTGATGGTATGTTATTTGTTGTCATGATTTCTCTTTGCCAGGCCAGTATAAAAAGAATTGCTACTAGTTGTGTTCGATTTTATAGCTTTGAGCTGTTCCACTGCCATGTTGTTGTTAAGGAATAATATGTAACTTTAGATAGTGGTATCTGGGAACTTTTTGTGCAGGCCTGTTACTATTGGAAAACATTTTACTGTTGCCAAAATTAGGAACTTTCAGGATATGAAGCCATGTAAAGTTGGTCCCCGAATTGTAACATTCAATTTCTTATTGCGCTGACATTTAACCTGGTGCCAGTTGAGTATGTTTGTTGCCATTGCCTCTTATTGTATTCATTAGATGAAACAATATTTGATGCATGTAGATGTTCTTTCCCTTTTAACATTATTTAGTCGTAAGAGAGATCATACGGGACGATAAATCGTGGATAATTCAATGGAAACGAAACGATTAAAAGCAAGACAAAGTAAATGGGTAATAGATTTTGATTCCTAATTGTATCTTTTAGAAGAAGAAAAAAAGTATGCGGGGCCAATACAATCTAGTACAGACCCGTGACAACACAACACGAATGCTCTGGCTTTTGAAGCCGATGCCAAACTGGAATCTCATCGGCTATAAAGCAAGAGACGCGTGGTGTTCTGTACAGTTTTACGGTGGGGATAGTCGAATACTAGCATCGATTTTTTACCTAAGAGGGAGGACAGAATCATAGACAAGTACAAATTTTAATAGTACTACTAACGTTTATTTTATTTTATTTTGGTACTTCGGAATATTACTACTAACGTTTATTGCAGTGCATTGTAGTTTTGTAGAGCTGGACGGTTCCACGAGATGTGCATGATTTAAAATAAATAAATGTAAATTGTGGGGTTTTTATTAATGGCTTGTTGGAAGCCACACCACACATTGTTGTCCCCGGCGCAACGTGCTTTGCCAATGCCATAACACTTTTCCAATCAGAACCCCCACAGGAATCCTATGCTGCATCTTCTTACTACTATAAAGTCATAGGTAAGTATTTGAAGTTTTTCGCTCGGGTTCAAGTTTCCATAGCCATTTAGTGGGGATAAACAGAGTATTTGGTGCTCGTCGCATTCCGTAGTACATTACCTCTGGTTCCGACATAAGTGTGTGGTAGTACATTACCTCTGGTTCTGACATAAGTGTGGCGGGATCCCCTGTAGATGTCTAGATGATGATTATGTGGTGTTGAGGACAATAGTTCCTGATTATATGAATTTTGGAGTAGCGTATCTTCATATTCATAGTACACGAATTTGTCAGATCAGGGATTTCTCGATGAATTTCGAGAAGGGGAAAGATAATTTATAGAGAACGGAAAAATGAATTTTGTTTCTTCCCTTTAGTGGCGATTTACCTTTTTCTTAAAATTATGCATACCTCTCTAATCTAAACATTAATTCCAGAGCGAATTTAATTTCGTAATGTCGAAAAAATTATTCATTAGTTTTCAAGTCGGAATATACTTCAGTAAAATGAAAATTTAATGTTCCAAGTCTGTGCTGACGTTTCTACCCTCGAAGGCTGCCAACTCGACAGCAAATCATCCCATATACAGTATAAAACAAGAACAAAATACAACAACTATATATAAAAAGCAAAAAAACAAAAACAAAATACAAGAAAAGTCGCTCAACTCCGATGTCAGACTCACCACTCCACTCGTGGAGATGGGTATTTGCTGCCACCGCAGGATCGTCACTAGATCTGCTTGTATTATCGCTGTCGAAGGCCATGATGCCAAGGTTGGTTAGGTTTCTAAACAAGGAAATCGTGGGTTTGTGGAGAGAGAATTTTGAGAGGAGAGGGTGACAGTTAGGTGGGCTGATGAGGCCAGAAGAAAACAAGTTGATAGATTCTTGTGACAAAAATAATAGGCTGGCATTGGACTGATTGTCGTGGATCAATTGAAACTAGGGTTTGTAGGTTGTTGAGATGCTTCTCGTAGGTACCAATTTGGAAATACACCACGTTTCAAATGAACTGGGGAGAGGGGACCCTACTGCTAAGGGACAGCATAGGTACCCCATCTGAGCCAACAGTGAAATCTGAGCCGTCAATTGTCGAGCATGGGCGGTCCAGATGGGGTTAACACAAATGTTGTTCCTTTAGGAGACAACACGTTTCAAATATGAGAGAGATCTAAAAAGTCGAAAAAGTCAGATTTTTTAGTCTTTTTTGTCTTCTTATATGAATTTTATTAAAACTTTGACTTATGCTATTATACTTTTTTGATTTCTCTCGTCGAGGCGAAAAATATGGTGTAAGAATTAACCCAAATCTTATAAAGATCAAACAAAGCAACCAAAAAGACCTTACCAAAAAGTATTTGAAAAGTTATGCCATACTTGGTTGTGTATTAGGAAATTTGGAATCAATATCGTCAACAAATGAATATTAGTTTTGTTTTTCTCTCTTTTTCCAGATCAAAATTAATTCAAATAAATAGATTTATTTTTATATTCCTCTTTGTATGCTAGTTTACTCATCAGTCCTCTCCACATTTTGTAAAATCTTTGTTTTGTAAGTTTGTACTCTAGCCCAGTTTAATAAAATAGGGATAAAACATTACTTGACATTAATTCATTGAGCCAAGTGTCGGCTCAATTGGTTAGTGCTAAGATTTTCCCAGTCAATTATTCAATTTAAGTATCCATAACCGTCTGGTTAGGCTAAACATGCTCTGTTGTACCTGTAGCACGTGGTGAGGGTCCTGACATAGGTTCGGTATGGTTCTATGCAGATAGTTACGTGGTACCGAAGGCGATACTCTCTAACGGATATTTAGAGCAGCGTATCTACATGTTCATATACCGGAAAAAAACTTTATTTCTAACACAATAATAAGTTCTAGGGTTTACAGCAATAATGTTACTCCATAATTTAATACGCAATTTGTCCATTTGGGGCCAATATTTTAGCAACAATAATAATAGTAGCTTTTTGTTGCACACAAAAAGTGTGAATCTTGATTGTGAAGTCTTGTTAATTGGTTGCAGCCAGTGATGCATTAGCCCTGTACTCAAAAGTTCCCACCCAATAGCCAGATGTATGGAACATGCAACATATAAAAAATTCAACAACACAATAATATGTTCCCCCCAAATTGTGGGGGTGTAAGCCAATAATCACTCTTTCAAAGCATTGTATTCTTTTTCTTTTCTAAGATCAAAGCATTGTATTCATCCGTAAGCAGGGATGGAGCTAGTTAGGCGCCAGTAGGGGCGGTCACCCCTTCAAAGGAAAAATAATAACTTTACCATTATACAGAAGAAAAAAAAAATCTATGAAAATATATAGAAAATTCTTAGCTCACATACATGGTCGGTCGCCTCTGTGTAGTGAAATTCCTGACTCCGTCTTTGCGGCCGTAAGGCTTGTCTCCTTTATGGTACTACTACTCCAATATACAGAGAAAAAGTTCGTGGCAAATTCTTGCACTGTGACCCACATCCTCAGCTCCCTCTTCCTTTACTATTAATTCAGGCTAGCTTTTCTGAAGTCTCCATCAATTTTCGTTGAATAGAAGAATTTTGATCAAATAGTGGTTATGGGTATCCGGTTGTTTTGAATCCTTGCGCGGACCTTCTATTGGACAAATCCTGCAAGATGAAAGGTTTGGATAAACAGAAATGCTAGGGACAAAGAAATAATACGCCGAAACTACCCCGAAAAGATTAACTAGTGGTTGAGATTCACTTTAATGTGTGTGACCCAATCAATAAAGTGATTCTCAACCACTGATTACTGTTTTCGGGGTACTTTTGGGGTAAATTTTCTTTGTACCTAACATTTCTCTTGGATAAAAAATCGGATGAGCCAGTAATGGACAAACTTCATTAATTACAAAGAAGGTGTCTCCCTTTTCTTTTCTTTTTTGTTGGTAGGAAAACCATTGCAAACCTTTTACACGATGGATAGTTAAAGTATTCAAATGACTGCAAGATTGAATTTAGTCACTAAAGTATTCTCTAATGAGTTTTTTATTTGTAAGTTATTCTATAAGGATTGATCCAAAGTGACAATGTTTGAGAGGTTTCTCGATCCCAAAATATTGAAATCACTACGTACGTACAATTATAAGCTTATATCTAAAAAATAGATCGGCCGGGGTGATATAAAATAAACATTGTCAACAAAAGAGGATTGTGCGGAAATAAGATTTGCCGGATCAAGTGATATTTTCAAATGCAAAGTGGTCCAATCGGGAGAGGTTTCTCCTTCCTTAAAGATTTAATTAAAACCTATGAATATTCACGTGTTAAAAAGAAAAATAAATGAAAATGAGATTCATCAGTCTTTGTTTGAAATTTGGTCTATTGGTGTTATTTTAATGTCTTCCGGGTATAAAGCACCTATCAAAGAAAGATGGAGACGAATATAATTGACTATCAAGGTGAAATAAATCATACTCCAGTATCTCACACTCCCCGTTTTCACTAACAGAAAACACTAAAACTTAACGCATTTTATTATCTCGTTTTCCCTAACAAAAAAAGTTTCAACATTTTACCATCTCGTTTCCACTAATAAAAAAGTTGTCAACAAAAACTTTTTTTGCTACAGTAACTATACTCACAAACCCATCAACAACTTATTCACTATCGGAAATAATCTGACGTTTTTCAACAACTTATTCACTACCTAAAACACCTAACAACTTCTCAACCACAAATTTTTAACTACCGAAAACAAGGTTCACTGTATGTATAAACCATAGTTCAATAGAAAAGAAATGAAAGAAATAATTTTGCTAGCACCACACAAATACACAATGCTCGCACGCATACGCTAGCATGTTGAATGCATCCACGCATATTGTGTGTTCCTCCAAACATGTGAGTGTGCGTGGAACCCATTTCGACATGCACGTGAAAATGGGAAAATTATTTGGTTGTCTTAGGGCATCGCGATTTGGCTCCATAGAAATGTACGATGGAGGAGGTTGTTGGGCACTGGCGGTGCCATAAGATCACTGAATAATTACTCGTGAAAATGTGTGTAACTGTTTATGTAGTCATGTATTTATGTGTGTACTTATAGGCAGTGCATAAATGTATGTGAGCCCCATTATGGATTTCATATAAATGATCGAGTCATTCATTAAATATAAAATAAAGTTTCGAGTGCCTCTGTGGAAAATAGATCAATCGAAAAACTGAAAGAGCTTGATCTAATTGTCTAAATTTTTGTTCAAAATTCATCCTAAATTCTTATTTGAATGGAAAATTGTCTAATTTTTGAATGGAGGGAAGCTAATGGGTGTGCTCATGAGTTAGCGAATATAGGCTTAAAGTTGGAGCAGACAGAGAGAAAAAAAATATATAGACGGGTCAATTATTTATATATATATATATATATATATATTTGATTGAGCTGATTTTTTTAGATAAATTAAGAAAAATATTGTAAAATTAACGTACGACACGATATATTTGCGTTGAATTTGGAATTGTCTAAATTTTTGTTCAAATTTCAGAATATTAAATTCTTATCTGAATGGAAAAATTAAAAATGGGTACAACTACTTATATGTATTCGATTGAGCCGATTTTTTTGAAAAATTTAAAAAAATTATTTTAAAATCAATGACGGCTCGCTATATTTGTGTTGAATTCTCAAATACTGTAGATCCCACGTACTCGTCTGTGCGCCATTAGTTCAGTATCCAATTTATACACGGAAATGCAGAATAGAAAGCAACAAGAATAATAAAAAAAAAATGGTAGAAAGCGGACATATTCTACGGGACGAGCATGACACAAGACCGAACACTACTACACTAATACACTTTTGGTGTCGAGTGGGTATATCCCATATGATACTCGCTCAGTAGATTCAGGTCATTTATTACATTTTTGGACGACTCGAATTAAAATTATTTCTCTACTCTCACTTCAACACTTTCTCTCATGGTACTCGCTAGACAGATTCAGGTCATTTAATATACTTTTGGACGACTCGAATTAAAATCATTTCTCTCATCTCACCCCAACACTTTCTCTCTTTAAATCCGAGCCGTCAAAAAATACAATGAACAACTTCGATATGCTGAGCGGACGTTACTTGATACCCACCCAGTAATGAAATTTTTACTAGGTTTTTTTTTTCTTTTTCTAGATCCTGGATTCGACTACGTCGTAGCCCACATCTTTATCTCTACGGACGCGAATATTCAAACACGAAAATCTCGTCTGCCTTTCTCACGCCCTCCCACCGAGCGTCAAACTTGTACTCCAATTCATGGCTAGTGGACTACTGTATTAATTTGAACAGCTCAATGTTTAGATTCTATATATAATCTCACGTTTAAGGATCCGTTTAATTAGTGAGAAAATACTATAACATATAAGTATGTTATACAGTAAAAAGAAAAAAAATATTAATGTTTTGCATGTTAGGTTAAAAAGAGAACGAGAAAAATGCAAGAAATTAATTAAAGAATCATGTATGACTCATATAAAGCTTTCTCTTTTTTATTTTCCTCTTAAAAAAAAAAAAACAGATTTGAACTCTCTCTTGAAACTGTTAAATACAAATCGAATTTCAGACTTATCCTTCTATTTTTATGTACTTGCTGTTAAGAAAGTCATTATATTTAATTGCTGAAATTTTACCACAAGAAATTGATCATATTATTTAGTAGCCTATAGAAGTTAATTTTAAGTGGTTGTAAATTTGCTAATACATTGCGTTCTGTGTTTGAAACACAGACAATTCCTAGTTATTTACCGTACTCTATTTTATTAGGATAATAATGAGGGAAGTTTGGGATGGATTGTGGATTTCACTTCTTATGTCCCGTCTCTAAATATGTAACCATTTCTTGATTCCTGACTTGATCTCTAATAGAAAATAATCTTGGGCTCCACTCCCGTAACAGGTGGAGAATGGGGGTTCTTACCCACACGCAAACTTCATATCGCTATTTTCTAATGATTCTGTTACTTATTTTTTTACTTTTGAACGAGATCAGATAAATTACAAGCGAAAGGAAAAAAAGATCAATTTAGTACAAATTCATTAGAAGAGTAGTACAATGTCACTATCGGAGGTGTTTTCCACCTGCATAAACAATTATTAGTAAAATTTCTAAGTACTTAGTAACTTAATAATTACCTATTGTAGGGATGAATTTTTAGTGTGTAGTGATGTCACTGTTTAATAATGAATGCAAATCTCAATGATAAATTAAAATGATGTTGTGCTTGAATATTCGCATATGGAGTTAAATTACATAAAAAAAAATTCAACTTCACTTATCTCCAAACTCAAACCAATCCTGGAAAAGGCCTACGGTTGCCTATCTCACGCTCCAGCATAGCGCGTGGCCAATCATTTTGTAGGCTATTCTTTGTCAGATCACAGATGTCAATCTAAAAAATCTTACAGTAAAAGTCTCTCTTTTGCCTTAAATGCACTTTGCTCTCTCTCTCTCTCTCTCTCTCTCTCTCACTCTCTCATCTGTAAGAAGGCCTTTCCACTGCATCAAAAAAAGCCAAGAATTGCAAAAGGGGTGAACTATAAAATCACTAATATAATATTTGCATTCACACACAGCTGTGCATATATATGTCCAAAATACATATACCACTCATCAGTTTTTTACTACTCCATTGGAGTACATTTATTATTATTACTAGTACTACTAGTTTCTTCATTTTCGGTGTTTGCTGGACAGATTCGAGTTCTTTCTTCTCGTGGACCCTGTTTTGTGTCGTTGAACTTTTCCTTCTTGATTCTTATTTCCTCTCGAATTTGATCAGGAATCGATTCATACCCTTTTGGAATACGAGCCATGTCCAGTTTATACACGCAGAATCTGAATTACTCACCTGCTAGAGTTGCTTCTCCACAAATAAGGAACAACCCAGATGTAGATAGGTAAAATTCTCTCTTTCCCCATGGGAAATCAATTCCTTTGGTAGCGTTATCGGTCTTTTGGGGTTTTATTGGTTTGTGGGTGTTCTTGGTTTCTTGCAGTCTGTACTTGGGAGAGCTGTTAGCAGAGCGGCAGAAGCTTGAACCTTTTTTGCTAGTGGTTCCCATATGCAGCCGACTGTTGAATCAAGGTTTGGCGACTGCCTTTAGTTTTCGATCTAAGATTTCTCGTCTTCTAGTTGGGTTATCTTGTTTTTTTCTTTGACTTATGGGTATGATCTACTAGTATTATCTTCCCCTTATAGTTACAAGTTGTTTATAGTATAGACATGGTGTGTGTTTCGGTTATTAGATTCTCTTCTACTATTATCTCGAACCTGATGTTATGCGTAAGTTTGTGTGTGTGTGTGTGTGTGTGTGTGTGAGAGAGAGAGAGAGAGAGAGAGAGAGAGAGAGAGAGAGAGAGAGAGAGAGAGAGAGAGAGGTACATCATTACGAAAGAGTTATGCATACCACTAACTTACTTGGCTGCAATTGGTTTTCTTATATTCTCCTTTTTCAAATCTACTTATGGAGGAATGCGGATAAAACAAAATTCATGACTGTGTTTCTTGGGGGTTGAGAATTTGAACTTTGTTAGAGATTGTTGAAGGATATTTATGTAATGGCTTGCAAATTTTATAGCAAACTCGAACCGGGTATCTTTATGGTTTGTATTTTCTCATGTTCACTTTATGATGGAACCAATCTCCTCATAGTTGTATCTGAAATCAAGTGCGTTCGCCATCCCTCTCCAACAGTTAAGTTTTAGTTAGTGACCCGGTTCTTTGATTCTTGATCTGAGTTTTCATTTATCATTTCGTCGTAGAATATTTGGTTTCTCCATTCTAAGAATATATCTTCTTTAGTTCCTCTGTCCTAATTGTCTGGAGACGCTTGGAAAAACTCAAGAATCCATGTTGTTTTATCTTCATTCATTCATTTTTTTTTTCCTAGATGACAAGTTTTATCTTCATCCAATTCAGTAGTTATTATTTCGTATTTCCTTCAAAATATCTTATTGGTTTTTCATATTGGCAGAGATATTAAGGGTTTCTGGCATGTTATCCAACCACGGATTTAGTGACTATGATAGACTTCAGCGTGGAAGCCCCAGCCCAATGGCTTCTTCAGACATCATGATGCCAAATCATGGACCAGCTGGTCTAGGTGGCTGGAGTGGCCATCCACACGAGGTAAGTACTTGCATTGTCCTCCCTTGTTTCCCTAAGGGTTCGGATTCTCTCCAGTAATTGTCCTAGACAATCCAACAATCTACTCGCCTTGTAGGGGACTCCCGCTGTCAGTTTTATTGCCCTTTTTTCCTCCTTACTTTGTGTAACAAAATCTTGTGAGTACTGCTGACCCCTCCATTCATAATATCATGCGAAATAGTTGATTGTTGCATACTACTTGCATATCCAAGCTATCACGAATCACAATTGGTAATAGGACCTGTTAATTTGTCTGTCATGACTTTATTAAAATATTGTACGTGATAAGTTTAAACCAGTCAATCCTAGGTGTGCACTATATCCCCATGATTTTGCAATTCAAGAACACTTGCTAACCGCCGATCCAAAAAAAAAAAAAGAACACTTACTAACCAATGGGAGCCACCCGGGTGAAAACTATGACTTGATTTTCGTTTACTGGACAAGCCCATAAATCAGGGGCCTCAGTGGACTTGATATGCATTTTCTTTCAACTGTAGTCAAAATATATGGCAGCTTATTGTGGATACAGTGTTGAGTGTCAGATAGCACCACAACTTTCTAAGAGTTTGTTTCTAATATGACTCCTATTCCTGGGGTTGATAAGAGGCATGCTCATGAAGCTTGCCGCCAACCACAAGAGTGGGGTTGTCAGTGCAGATTTTGAGATTGGATGAACTAAAGACTGTGTCCCTATCCTTGTAAGACTCTGCAATGACAGAGAAATTGACAGAATCTGTTTAAAAAATGGAAGGAAAAACACAACGTACCTATGCTCCTGGGAAACAGCAAAATTGCTTAGCTAAACCAATTAGTCAAAAGTACAAATATAAACCTGATCTAGGCATTATGGATGGTTTGTCTTGGAAGCCTAGCCCTCCTCCACTCACCAGACTGATGCATGTACCAAATGCTCATACGGGAAAGTTGACTCCTGGGTCTGCAACCTGTGGGGTTGCTCCAAGAAATCCAACGAGCCTTTCAAACTAGTACTTGTTTGTAATCTACATATGAAATAAGGAGTCATTATCCATTGGAATTCGTGTGATGTATGAAGGAAATACTTTTGACAGATGGAAACCAATGGAACTAAATTTGTCATCTGATCCATAGTTTGGGTCGCTGAATTTGATTAGCTTTTATTTCGTAATTGCTTCAACTCCCACGTTGTTTAGGTATGATATGGTAAATTTCCATATGAACCAGCAATGTGGACATCTCAGTTGTCTGTGTATAGGAATTTCATCCACTTCCAATCCCCCTATTTGTGATCACACGTCATATGGTTCATTGGACCAGTGAACATGTAGGTATCAATAGTGATGCCACTTTGCTTTGCCCAGAAGCACCATCCTCAGCGATACAGTGAAGGTGTTTTAGTGGGTGCTTGTTGCAGTTTAACTTATGAGTAGAAGCTTATTGTTCAATAGCCGAAGCCAGGAAAATGAAACGGAGCTTCTCAAAAAATAATATATAATATACCTTTTGGCTTTTTGAGGCTGTTTTGGGCCATGAGAAGTAAGAACAAGTTTTGCAGAGCTTCCAAGACAACAATTATGTTGCGGCTGCAGTAGAAAACGTGCTGTTTATCTAACTGCATTGTCAAGAGCTTAAAGATAACTTGTAGTCATCAGTCATTCTTCCTCGCTTGTCCGAGCGATAGACCAGAATGCATTTCATAAACATCTGCTCCTGCTTGTTAAGATACAGATAACTAGCTATTATCAACAGCTGGTATAGATATAATTCCGACAGAGTTTCATACAGCCGTTGGGAACCATTGATGTTTTTAGCTAGAGGGACCTCCCCATCCCCGATAGGTTAATCAGATGAAATCCCTTGTGTTTTTATCGAGGGGTACTTTAGTTGGATATATGCAGCAGTGCTTGAATCATCCTGATACCTTTAAACGTACTAATATTATATTGCCGAACACTCGAATATTAAGCAGCAAGAATGAACAAAGATCTATGGCTGTCATGTTCTGTGGTTCTATACTGTTATAATCCTATTTTCCGATTCTCTCTTTCCGAAGTTGCCTCGTATTTCATTGACAAGAATCATCGGGATCATTATGCAACAGAGATTTGGTGTACAAGGGAGACCAATGGACTGGCAAGCGGCCCCAGGAAGCCCAAGTACCTATATCATGAAGAAGGTATTGCGCTTGGAGATACCAGTAGACAGCTATCCAAATGTGAGCTATGTGCCATCAATCTCTTTATATTATGCTTTGATGAAGTATGATTGTTATGCATCTCCTTATATCATAATGTGATTAGGCTGACAATGTTTCTCTTGAACATTAGTTCAATTTTGTTGGGCGGCTTCTAGGTCCTCGGGGCAATTCCTTAAAGCGCGTAGAAGCTTCGACAGGTTGCAGAGTATTTATTAGAGGGAAAGGTTCAATAAAAGACCCTGACAAGGTTATACGTGCTACCAAATTATAGTTCACGATTACACAAACGTTTTATTTTCGAGTCTTGAAGTAGTCCCTATCAAAAGTAAGATATTGAAAATGGTGTCTAGTCGAAGGTTGAAATTTTTTTGTCATTGTTTTCTCTCTTTATTCAAGTTTGTGTTGAGTGTACGCCTCGAAAGTTTAACTTATACTTGACACTAGCTGCAAAGACAAAACTGATATTTCGTGTGTTTTTGCATTTTGAAGGAGGAGACTTTAAGGGGAAGACCTGGCTATGAGCACCTGAATGATCCACTACACATTTTAGTTGAAGCAGAATTACCCGTTGGTATTATTGATGCACGATTAAGACAGGCAAGAGAGATTATAGAAGAGCTGCTCAAACCAGTGGTATTTACATATTTTCATTTGTACTTTGTTAAACTGATTGTCTTGTTCTCGTTGTATTTTTTTCAAAGAGCAATTAGGCCACTTCATCTGAGCATGCGCTGGGTCTCTTCACTACTAGATTGGTACTCATTTAGTGTTATCCTCAACTGCAGGACGAGTCACAGGATTTCTATAAAAGGCAACAGCTAAGAGAACTTGCGATGCTAAATTCCAATTTTAGAGAAGAGAGCCCTCGACCAAGTGGAAGTAGTCTCTCTCCTTTCAATTCCAGTGGGATGAAGCGCGCCAAAACCGGTTGGTAGGGATCTTTTTAGATTTGTCTGCCTTGATGGTCGGTCTGAGGGGGGCCGTGGCTGCATATTGGCACCGTATTATACCTCTCAGTAAGTCTCCGTTTCTAAAGCTTCAAAGGAGTACTGGGCTGCGAGACATGGCCGGGAGTTCTAATGCAGAAGCGTTGTTCAGCAACATAACAATGTGGAAAGGAGAAGAAGATTTATTGCCGCGTCCATGACCATAATTCCATGCTGTTTTTAACTTAGAACAATTATTGCATTTATTTATTAACCTTTGCTATTTGGGTGGCGTAGGAAATTATTCACATTGGGATACCTGGCACCGCAATTGAGGGGTCGGGCTACGTTTTCTTAAACGGGATTGGTTTTTTCTTTTTGGGTTTGTTGTAACCAATTATAGGGTGATGAATTTTGTTATTTTACCTTGGTTTGCTCTATGTCAACTGTCAAGTAATGTAATGTGACCAAAAAAAATTGAAAATATGTCAAGTAATGTATTTCTTTTCGGGTGTTTTAGGGGATAAAATATTGGAGAGAGAAGATTAAGAGAGAGAGAGAGAGAGAGAGAGAGAGAGAGAGATTTGAAATTTAGAAGAAAGAGATTCAGAAGATCCGGAGAGAAAGGGTTGACATGATTTCGGATTTATTTGATTTCCAGGTCTAGAAAATAATGTTCATTTTCAACTTTGATGATATTCCAAGGAAGAATAAGATACAGGACTATTAGGAGGATTTGTTTTCAACTACGAGAGATATCATCCTATTAGATAAATAAAGGGTTTTTCGTGCAAGCATTTACCAGTATATGGTAGTATATAATAATTAATAGTAAATTGGTGGTCACAAGAAGTTCAGTGTCTTACCCCGCGATTTCGTTTTATCTGGCCCTACCCGCTCCGATCCCTGCCCGAAGAGGTTAGGGATTCGGGAATTTTATTGGGATCAAGTACTTATACTGGATGGTTTATAAAAAAATCGAGAAACCAATAAGAGGTGGGTAAGTGCCAGTCTCCGTCTCGAACCCTATGTGCTCTGATCACTGCCTCGGGTTTCGGCCATGTTTGTTATGGAGTTTCAAAACTCCTAAACATGGTTTTCAATAAATTTTCTCTATTTATCTTTCTCCACTCATTACTCTAAAAAATCTTTATCAAAATTCAAACCGGACAGGGCCTCGAGGCCCAGAAATACACAATGCATAGACATGGAGGCCCAGAAATAAAGAGAGACCATCAGGCGAAAAGCCCAAATTGGGGATATCTTAGTAAAGCCCAATTCGCTTTTGCCATTTTCTTCGAAACCCCAATCCCTGAGACGACGACGAAGACCATCGATCAACCAAGAAGAAGGCGATCGGGCGCTGCTGAAAGTGCTTCAGAGAGAGAGAGAGAGAGAGAGAGGGAGGAGTAGTAATCATGGGGAAGACTCCGGTGAAGATGAAGGCGGTGGTGTACGCGCTGTCGCCGTTCCAGCAGAAGGTGATGCCAGGTCTGTGGAAGGATATACCTGGTAAGATCCACCACAAAGTCTCCGAGAACTGGATCTCCGCCACCCTCCTCGTCACCCCCCTCGTCGGCGTCTATACGTACTCTCTCTCTCTCCCTCTCTCTCTCTCTCTCTCTCTCTCTCTCAGGGTTTTCTGTTTTACATTGAATTGTCATGTACTTATGAGCGTGTATGATGAGTGCTTGGATTTTTTTTTTCTCGCCATCGGAACGTTAGCCTCTATTTGATACTATCGTTTAGAACTTTCTTGCTGTGTTTTCCTGTTTAATTTTTACTTGATTTGATTTTGGTTAGTGACAAAAATTGAGTTGTCAGATCTAAGGTAGCCCGTGAAATGATTTTGAAAGGGATGGAATGGTCGTTCCTTGGCCGTGGAATGATCGTTCACCAGGAACGATGGATCCGGGGGAAGACAAATTAGGGCGCTGGTGAACGATGATTGCTTTTGTAGTGTAAATTCTGTTTCTTTTACGGAACCAAACAGTGCCCTAGAGTTTTGATTGGATGCTTATGGGTAAAAAAAAGTGCCGAATTTTGTGTGCAGTTCAAGGGGAGCTTGAATTTTACATGAGCATCAGCTTTTGTTCTTGGAACATTTGTGATTATTGTGGCTTTTCGCCTTTACAAGCTACTGCTGACGTAGTTGATTTTCCCCAGCTCTATCAACTGTTCTCTAGGCTGTGTATTTTACGACCCCTGACTTCCTGAGCTGATAGGAGAGTGAGAAATGCAGTGAACAATGATTTTATAGCATATAGAGGAAAAAAATAGTGTCCATACCACCAAACTAAATATTTATGCTTGTGTTATTAAAAATTTATCTGAGGCATCTCAAGATCCTCAACTTGAGTGCAGTCTGGAGCCGCCCTACAAGTGTTGGGTTGCTTGAATCCAATTTCCATAGATATCTACAACTCATTTGCAGCCAAAGGTATACGTATTAGTTCAAACTTTTGGGACTTGCATTTGTTGGACTTTTGGATAACGAGTAAGCAAGTCCATACTTGTCCGTTTGTGTGTACATATCCCTTGGAATGTATTCTTTTTGACAAAGCGCCTCTGGAAATTGCCGAGTCTTTTGCATTTTCCATGCTGTTGGGAATTTGGAAAGGATACCCCTGTTAGTTGTTGGACCAGTTTAACCTATCCGTAACAATAGAAGTTATTTATTTGCTTAGATTAGCTGAAGAAAGCTTACACTTCAAACAAGTAAAGAGCATGGCGTCGCTTTCTCACACTTGGAAACATAAACTTGTAACAGTGTGTAGACACTTCACACTTGTAGGCAACAGGAATCACAATATTACGTGATTCCTGGGCATGGTGGAAGACATGCTGCAATTTATATTCACGCCATTTATTGAAAAGGACCAATTACCTTATTTCTTTTGGCCTTAATTTTAGCATCCCAATTGAATTGATATGTTAAAACAATTCAGTTGATATATAGCATCCATCGCTGTAGTGATGAGCTGAGGAATACTATTGCTTTGGGAAAGAAGGATGAAAGAGGGACGTTGACTTTTCTAGATTTTCGACTTGTATTCTTAGTTGTTATTGCTTACTCAAAAGAAATGCATCATCTGTTGTCTGCTCAAGTAACAGCGATGTGGCTTTGCAGGAAATGTGTTCATCTGATTTGTGTTTACATCTCATTATGTAGGTACGTCCAGAATTTTCAGGAAAAGGAGAAGATGGAGCACAGGTACTGAAGGGAGCCAAGTGCTTCAAGTGAAGACCATTTTTCTATTAACTCTTGAATAATAACCCTGTCATGTAACTGTTGCAACTCTATTGAGTTATTTCCAGACGCTAGCTACTCATGTTTTTGCAAATTCATGTTTTCCTGCTACTTTCCCTTTTTGAAAGGTTTGTGGTTAATTCGAGTCACTGGATGAATGTTATGCCTAGTTATGGAAAACTACCTCGAGTCATTGAATGATTCGTGAATGCGATTCATAGGTACAGAAAAGTATAACGGTTTCTGTGCCTAAGCCTAAATGGCCATTGTTCTTCGTAACTAGGGGGAAATTGCAGTTGACGTTACCTAGCTGACGATGAAGGTAACAGTTTTAATACTTAAGGCCTACGAAGATTGATAAATTCAGGAACTGAGATTGGCCATCCCTCCATCCTTAAGGCCAGGCCAGGCATGCCTAGCCTTTCTCTTCCGTCCAGACTGCTCTTTTCCGATGACCTCGTTTGCTGTTCTTTTGTGCTCCCGTGCCCATTGTGTTAATAGTGCAATTATCATTTAAATTTTGCACCCAAAACAGTTTTTTTTCTTTTTGATCTGCCACCCGAAACAGTGTTTGAAAGTATCTTTCCCCGATATAGTTCTCCCCAACTCTAATCCAGATATGGTTCTCCCCAGCTTTAACCCAAAAAAAAAAATGTATGTTGATGACAACTACAGCAAGTTCCTGGCTGACATTGGCCCGATTCTGCATTGCAATGAATCGAGTTTGGGACGAGGACAGTACCTATAATGTTATGGTACCCAAAACATGGTTACCAAAGTAACATTAATAGAATTTACCACAACCAGTCGTGTGTATTGGGATGGCAAAAGCATTGGTGTCTCGATGGTAGTATATTGTAAACACGGCCGACAAGCAAATAGCGAAATAGCAACTGCTATTCTTACCCATCACTAGGCATCACATCGAACATGTTCTGAATATAGGAGTAGAATTTAGCATTTTGAACGCTAAACCTGCAAGCTCATAACCAGGATATGATCTCATAGCATTGAGGTTCTCTGTTTCAAGCTCACGGCCCCTTGTTGAAAACCCCCTAATGAAAACTGAAGGATTAATAAGGACCTAGAATTACTCAAGTGAAATGGAAGAATAGCTGAAAGCTAGAGAGCAGTTGCGTACGACCAGACCACCAATGAGTCGGCAATGACATATTACCGGCAAGAAATGCCAAATTAAGTTGAAGAGATGCACAAAACTCGAGCATTATTACATGACAAGCCAATTGAGAGAAATAGCAAGCTACATAATATCCAAAGACGAAGCAAAATCCGAATAACATCAATATAAAGCATGTTCTGAATTTGAAGCGAAGTATGTTTCAAACGAATACATAGTACTAATAGGTGCATACAACCAGCAAAAGTTCCATTGAAACTAAAAATATGTGTAAGAAAACAACGAACAACGAACTTAATTCCAGACATCACGTCACACAAGTCATAACCCATAGGGTAACATCGCCTGATGACTGGGCCCTTGAAGTCCACAAATTCTCTAAGAGGCAACAGCATCTATAAACGCTCTTCCAGGTTGACGCGCCGCTAAGGGTCCATGGCACCCCAGAAGCTGCAAGAATCACAAGGTTTGTGAGTTACTTGTGTGGCAAAACAAGATAACTACTGAAATAGTAGATAGCTCTAGACCAAGAAAATTATCAGACTAACCTTGGCATTGACACCATCTGATAGAATGCGGTTTTCAGCTTTCCACCTTAGATAATCAGAACGGCTGTACTTGGTAAATCCCCTGCAATGACGCACAGTTAAATTGCACAACTCAGAATTCCACTCAAAAGTCATAGCTTCCATGCAAATTTAATCATTTAACGCTCGGTTTTCTAGCCCATTCTTTTATGGTGGTTTGAAAGCGGACTAGTCGTTCTGTAATTCCAGAATATGAGTGTCCTGTCAACTGATCCTATGGATAGCACAGAGAATGAATCCGTCAACTTGAGATAGCTGGTTCTACTTCATCGGATATTTATTCCAGTATCTAGAATATCAAATATATGTAATCAAGAAATATATGAACTGACACCAGTTACATATGCAAAAGAATGAATAAGAACTTCAATGAGGGATGTGCTAAATAGGTAAAAACTGATAATTTAACTATGCCAGCTAGGAACATGATTGATTCAAGAAATAAACAACACCAACAATTATAGGCTTCATAGCATAGGAGGAAAAACAAATGGACTATTGGAAAGTCTAGCAACTTGTTTTGTAGGAGTGGGATTTTTCCCTCCCCTTTCTGATCATTCATTAATCTAATATAGCCTGACGTGATTTCCTTACAAAGAATGGTGGTACCAACTAAACTAAAAAACACAACCCGAGAGAGAGAGAGAGAGAGAGAGAGAGAGAGAGAGAGAGAGAGAGGAGGAGGAGGAGGAGGAGGAGGATAAATCAATTTGAGCCCGCTGTGCAGGTTATGATGCAGGAATGAAAGATTTTCCAACTACAGGCATCTTAAATAAATACGTGAATCAATATTACTAATATAATTCCAGCATACCATTTCCTGCTGACAATGATCTTTTGACGACCAGGGAACTTGAACTTTGCACGGCGCAAGGCTTCCTGAGCATGCTGACTGTTTGTATCTTTGCAGCGAACAGATAGAAGCACCTGGCCAATGGCAACGCGGGCACACGTTCCTTGAGGCTTACCAAAAGCTCCACGCATACCAGTCTGGAGCCTATCAGCTCCAGCACATGAAAGCATCTTATTAATACGCAGGACATGGAACGGATGCACCCTAACTCTCAAGTGAAACGCATCCTTTCCAGCAAACTTAGTCATGTATTTGTTGCAAGCAATACGTGCAGCTTCCAATGCCTCACTGGAGACATTTTCCTTTTCCCAACTAACCAAATGCACACAAAAGGGGAACTCGTCGACTCCCTTCTTCTTCATTCCAACATCATAGATCCTAATCTTTGGATCTGGCACACCACGGCAGTACCTTGATTTAGGGTAAGGCTTGTTTTTGATCTGGCGATAACACCTTGCAGGCCCTACAATAGTGAAAAGGCAATATACATAGAAGGTCATTATACGACATTACCAAGATACTGAAAGGCCTTGACAAGTTTAAGAATCGAACATGCATGTTACATTTCAATTTCTACTCCAAAGCAATTACAAGAGGAAGAGAAGGAAACAGAAATGCCAACAAGATACGGTAGTAGGGAATCAATGATCAAGAAAGGTCATGAACGTTTAAATATGCTATGTTTGGTCAGGAAGGAGATGAATCACTTAAGAGAAAGAGTATGCCAACCTACATATACAGCTATTAACAAAACTAAACCAGAAATGATTTGAATTACAGGAAATACATATGGAAAAGCCAAACAACTTTTCAATCTCCTAAACATCCCCTGCTTCCAACAAATTACAAATGTATCTTCCCAACAAGATTCCTTCACCAATTGTCTGGGTCTTAGTTCATTGAAAGCAGGCTTGTTCACAACAAAGAAAGCATAATTAAACAGAAAAGACACAAAAGTTTACAAAATGGTTTAAATTAGCTTATAATTCCTTTTATTAAAGTCTGTATTGAGTACCCTGACTCCTTCAATTAGGTCATCAATCAGCAGCATCAAATCAGGTCCCCAAGACGACAACTAAACACATAATTGAACCCTCGTAATTCTCTCATTTGCCCGCGGAACCAAATAGACAATCCACTCAGCTCAATACATATGACTACCAGGATGAATCAAATCAGGTTCCTGTTTCCGCTATCACAAAACCTAGACCACCACTAGCTATAAAGCAGAAGATACAAATAAAATTGGCATTTTCAACAAAACCAAACAGAGAAGTGGTTGGATTAATGTATTCAATCCAAGTCTCAATCGAAAAACAACCTCAGAAAACAAAAACATAGCATCAATCAGTGAAGAAAGAATTCAACGAAAAATCCACAAAATTTAGACAGGAAAAATCAAAAGGGTTTGAACGACGATCAAAATCCACGAACCACATGAAACATCATCATTTCAGAGATCTAAGCACCTAGGCTCGTACAAAAAATACCCGTAATATAGAGCGTAAGGTGAGGTGAGAGAAACTTACTCCTCCCCATGGCGACAAGTCTCCTAAAACCCTAGGAAATGAAGAGAGAGAGAGAGAGAGAGAGAGAGAGAGAGAGACGGTGTTTGTTTCTGTATTTATAATCCTCCCCATGGGAGTGTTCAATTTGTGTACTCGTGTGGAGACATACGTGTGAGCGTGCGTCATTTTAGGCCGGATGGGCCGACACAAGCCCAAGTCCGGATACTTCTTGGACCTAACAGATCAGGCCGGCCTATTAAAAATCATTTTTGCCTTTTTCTTCCCCAAGGCAAGGCAACACAAGTTCGACGAAATCTACGACGCGATGCACAGCGGCGGCTCCGGGGTTTTACTTTAATGGTGACAAAAATATTTTAAAAAAAAAATTGTATACAAAACTCTACATGAAATGAATTTTTTTTATTATGATTGAAAATGAATTGTGCTTAATTTTTTTTGTTTTGTTGAGTTATATTATCTACGTACTCACAAATCTAAGTGAAGTTTTTTTTTTTTTTTTTACATTGATTATTCATGAACAATTCAGTGCCAACAATATGAAAGAAAAATTAAATTATATGTAAAAAATACCCACCCTCTATAACTCCAAATTTTCTCCATATAATTTAATTTTCCTTTCATACTTATTCAAAATTATATAATTTTGGCAACAAACTAGTGGGTGGGAATAATGATGAGAGGAAAAGTGATGATGTATTTGAAATAGAATGTAAATATAGAGATATAGAGGGTTGTGGCTATCTACCTTTTTGGAGGATGGTCTAAAGCGGTGCGGTGGGGCAAGGAAACCACCCAAAAAGAGAGAGATCTCTGCATCTGCCAGAGAAATATTTGTGACGGCCATGGAAAAGGAGGCTTAATAAATCTTCTATATTCACCTCATGATGAAATATTATTAATTTGATTCTCTAAAATGAAGAAATAGAGGATGTTTGATTGGAGATGCTCGGCTAAGAGATTGTGGGCTTATGCTCAATTAACGTAATTCAGATACTTGTATCTGCTACACTTTGTAATAGTCAAAAGCAACTTCTTCTTTTTTTTCCTTTTTTTTTCTCTCGTGATGTTTCTTTGAATGGAAATGGTAAGGAGGCAATTTGTTGGCATCTGTAAGGGCTGCAAATGAACCGAGCAGTTCGCGAGCTCGGCTCGTTAAACGAAACTCAGCTCTATTAAAGAGATTCATTTAGTAAATGGCTAAACTCAGCTTGTTAAGGCTCAAGCCAAAATCGGCTCAAGTTTTTGGCTCTTTTAATAAACGAGCCAAGCTTGAGCTCGACAAACCTCGGCTCAGCTTGTTTGCATACGATGGAATTGGGTCGTGAATGGAGCATGGATGGGTTGTTTTACTTTTCATGGTTATCTCTTCCCAGCAAATAGTTACGAAATGCTCAAGGCCAAAACAAGATGGAGTATCCTCCTCTACAGTAGCCATCTCAACTGTTTCTTTTCGGTCTAGGAAAAGAAGTTCATCAAAATTATCTACCAACCACAAGTTGAATAACGAAAAAGATGAACCATTTTGGTATTAAAATGTCCGAGGTTAATTCAGATTTCGAAGACACCCCAAGCAATGCCCCTCATCCGCTGAATAAATTCATATGAAATCTCCCAAAACTACGTTAAATCAGCGGAAAGACGGCGAGATCAATTGCGCAACATTTTAGTAATCATTATCTGGAATATAATATCTGGATTGTTGGCACAACTGTGAAAGTTGACCATCTAAGCAAAACTTTTACAGCATAACAGCAACAACAGCAGATGTGAAATGATCAGCCTAAGACATTTTACATATCTAACCCAAAAAAATGTGGAATATACATAACTTATATAACCCCCTCTCCAGCCCCGTAAGGGAGAAGAATACATCATCTGGGGGTAATGGTGGGAATGACTCCACTGACAAGGTCACTGCCGGAGATGTCGCCCGACACGTAAGGAGTGTGCTTATTCTTCATCTCAGAGGATATAGATGAAGAAGGGGACATAACCTTGCCAGGGTCACTGCTTAAGGATTCTGTCGTTTTGGTGTCGAACTCTGGCATCATACCCCATATGGTTTCGAGTTCGCGAACCACCTCCGCCATCGAAGGCCGGGCATCAGTCTCCTCTTGGCAACACTTGAGGCCCAAGTTTACAAACCTCTCCACGCATTCTGCGGGGTAAGCTCCCATACGGTCGTCAACGACTGAGAAGATCATTCCAGATTGATATGCCGAGTTTACCTGATCCAGTCGGAATAAAGACAAAACGGTGACCATTTTATGTACTTAAAATTGAAAACTTGTGAATAGGTTTCATCTAGAAGTTTTACAGGAGAAAGTTGGAGAGGATGAGTGATTTGCACAGTGAGGTGTAAGAGGCAACTACACTGCTTTCAGACTTAATCACTAAACCTTTGTAAAAGCAATTGTGAAGCAGTACCTCTCGAACAATGTTTTTGCCATGCGAGATTGGATGCATTCCGGTCAAGAGCTCTAGAAATACAACACCGAGGCTATAAACATCACTTTTGTCTGTCAACTTATGAGTAAGGAAGTACTCTGGATCAAGGTACCCCTGCACAGAAAAATGCACTTTTAAGGTCCACCCCAGATTATTATATACCAAATAAAAAAGAATTTACGCAGCCTTACAGAGAATCAAGATTCCCATCTCAACAAAATCAACCATCTTATTGATTCAACGACATGGCAGTTTATTCTCAATAATTGGGAAGAAGGATTTCCTTCAACTCTAGGATTGATCTCAACAGAATTAGAAGTTATAACAATCAAACGTTTCATTTAAACTTCAAATCCACTGGAAAAAAACATTCACCATGTCATGCACCAATATAAGAAGGGTTTTTTTTTTTTTTTTCCCCTCCTAAAGGCGACACTGTGCTTAAAATTTACCATACGAGTAGGGACTACAGAAATATGAGGAAATTCATCTAAAATACTGGAGCTTACCGGAGTGCCCTTTACAACTGTGGATACATGACCAGGCGTAGTTCCTTCAATATCCGGAACTGGGGCAAGTCGGGAGAGTCCAAAATCAGCAACTTTTGCATTTAACCTAGAGTCCAACAATATGTTGCTGGCCTTGATATCTCGATGGAATATTGGAGGATCAGCTTCCGTATGCAGATAGAGGATTCCCTTGGCTGAACCTAATGCAATTCTCACTCTCATAGCCAAACCCAGAGGCTCTTTAGTCTTACCTGTGGTGTCGCAAAAATAAAAGCACATACTAAATCAGCAAGTATGTAACAAGTCCATTAATCATGATTATTCAGTATTGGTCAGCCATTCCCTAACACGGAGGGAGAGAGTGAGCGGAGGAATGCTATGAAAAGAAATAGAGCAAATTCAGAATAAGTATATAGAATATACCAGACAAGTGGTCTCTCAGGGTGCCATTGGGCATGAATTCATAAACCAACATCTACAGGTCAAAAAGAGTATTCGTGTGAGTAGTAACCAAGCATTGCACAAGAAAAAGGCTTACTTAGCAATCAGAGAATTAAAGTAAAAGTACGAACAAGCAGAACAATGCTAGAACACTACTAATTTCAACGGGTGAGGAAAAGGGACCAATCATTATGAAGAAACACAAAGGTTACTGCTCACTCAAGTTCAATTCAAAACTAATGGACAAAACAATGGAAGTGGCAATTTCTAAATTATCCCCAACTCCTGAGGGCTCCGGATCGTTTTCTTCCTAATCAGATATTACTTCACTTTCTTTGTCCTGTTCTTTCTTTTACTATCCTCCTCCTCTTCTTATTGGTTCTTAAGAATAGAGAACTTATAGAGGGCTCTATATGCTCTTCTTTATTCTTCTTTTTTCTTCTTTCACTTCTTATGTAATCTTCTTATTTGTTACCTATTACACTTTTTGTTGTTAGCTTGGAAACACAATGCACCGAAAAATACGATTCCTCCATTGAGTTCAACCTATATTTTTCCCTACCATTATGTAGATTTCTACATTCCTTTTTTCTTCCACCAAAATGCTTTAAAATTCCAGTTAAGTGAGCTTTTACATAAACTCATGACCAAGTGCAGGTGAAGTTCACATCAAAGATACCTGTTCACTTTCTTCATCACAATATCCAAGCAAAGAGACCAAGTTCCGGTGATGTAACCTTGACAATAGTTCTATTTCAGTGAGAAACTCCTTTTCTCCTTGCAATGATCCTTCTTGTGCACGTTTTATGGCCACAACAGTGCCGTCAGCAAGAGTACCTTTGTAGACCTTCCCATAACCTCCTTGTCCAACTTGAGCAGAGGCATCAAAATTGTTAGTCGCCAGAGCCAATTCTCCATAAGTAAAGTCTTTCACACCATCAATTTTGATAGTGATCTTGGATACTGCAAAAAAACATAAGGTGGGGCCAATGTAACTAAAGGTAAATAACAATTCATTTGATGATACTATACTTGTAGATACCAGTTACATCTCCATACTTATATTTTTTTTAGAGGGACTGCGATACGCACATATCCTGAGACAAATAATAAACAACCCCAAATGGTCCACTTTCCACTGGTCAAGGAGGACTGTGGTAGATAATGATTTTGAAAGCCCAATACTTAACGGCTGAATATGCAATATAAGAGATCCAAAAAGAGGCAATCAAAACTACAGTGTCACAGTTTGCCCATTTGTAAAATCTTTTCTTCTCGAACATTTCAGCAATCTGGCATGGTATATGAAACCAAGTTAAAACAGCTCTGGCTAATTCAGGGGGGGCTAACAAACATCAACATGACGTTTTAGTATACTAAACAGCTGCCAATGGTAAAAGGGCAGCTTTCTCATCCAAAAAAGATGTTGTGATGATCTTTATATATTCGTTCCAGGTTTTTTGAAAAAAATTCCAAAACAGTCATCTCATTGTAAACCATGTAAGAAATGCTTTAACATACCCAACCATTACATATAAAGGTCGTAGAAATAATATGTAGAAACAATCACAGCTGCCAACAGATTCAAAGTGGTCAGCTACCAAGCTGGGTTAAGAAAATGAAAAAGCATGATAAATAAGATTCCATTTCAGCTACTGGACGCTATAAGATACTCACATTGACGTCTTTTTGACACTGCTTGTTGTTTCCTCATAAGCAATCTCAATATAATAAGAGACACAACTGCAGATAACATGACTGCACCTGCAACTGCTCCTACTACAATGCCAGCTAGTGCCCCCTTGCTAATACCAGATTTTGAAGAGAAGGGAATCACTGGAAGAGAAATAAAAAATTATAAGCCCAAACCAATTAAAAGAAGGCATGAACATAGGTCTGTATGCAGTTAATATCATCCCTAGCATGTCCATCACTGTTGCAGCAAGATACTGTTATACGGCCAAACATTTGATGCCTTGGTAGATTTATTTTCAGCATGGAAGATCAAGAAAGAAGCGTCATGAAAATATGCCACGGTTCAATTGGGGGCAGCTACATGAATTTATTTTCACGATTCTCTAAAGGATAGGGCTGTATGTTCACTTAGATTCAATCAATTCAAGTCCTTTCTTACCACAGCATCCCATCCAACATAATATACGTACAAATATTATAATGCAATGGGGATCAAGCTCCAAACTTATACCACCAAAGAAGTGATCAGTTCCAATAGGAGCATAAGCTAGTGTTCTCCTGTTTATAAAATACGCTATTGCTGGTATGTAAATTGTTCTTACCTACCACACCAGGGCAAACATCACTAACACAGACACACGGGAACTCGCTAACACATTTTAAATCAAAGCACGGAAAATAACAGCCTTCTCTCAGCAGAAGACACAATACCCAAATGTTTGTCCCTTGTGGGTTAGAAGAAAGCTTCAAAGGAATATAATGGACCGCCCCTTGCAACCAAGGAACTGGGGCTATTTTGGGCCATGTTGTTAGGCGCCAACAAGTTATTGGGCTAGTACAGAGTGGGTCATTACAAATGGTATAAGAGCACAACCCTGGGCTACATGGTAGGACCTGAGTGCTACACCATGGCCACTAGGAGAAGGTTGTTAGGCCATGGCACAACGAGGACGTTGCACATTAAAGCGGGGGAGATTGCAATACCCAATGTTAGTCCCTTGGTTGGTTAGAAGAAGTTTCAATGGAATATAATGGACCTTACCCCTTACTACCAAATAACTTGAGCTTAGCTTTGATACATGCTGTTAGGCTCCAACAAGTTATTCAGCTAGTAAACAGTGGGTTGTCACAAAAACACGTTATATAATTTGATTTTTAATCTGAATTCCTAAGCAAACAATCAGATAAGGTTTATTATACAAACCATCTTCATAAGGGCCCCACAGAGTGAAGTTGAGAAGTTCATAAGGTCCGAAAATGTCACTATCAGGAATTTTCCATCCTGTGAACATGCTCCTGATTCGCAGAACCTCACTCTTATTGAAGACATAAGAGGCGTTATCAATGTATACAGGGAAAAACTTCAAATACATCTTCAGTCGAGGGCCTTCCTCCCATATGAACGAATCAATGTAAAGCTGAAAAATCTCCAAGACTAGACCATTTGTTAAGTACACCTCAAATTGATCTTTGTATGGCCGAAAATCTGTGAATCCAGGACTTTTCAACCGATATCCAACGAGCAAAGGTGCAGCACAGAAGCATGGTACAGGAGATGATGGGGCATATTCATAGGGGCATGCTTGCACAGGACAAGTAGCATTGGAGTTTTCTGAGCTCTGGATATGACTGATATATTGAGTCTGCGTTCCACAGAACTGGACCAGGTTTGTATCCAAGCATATTGGATTTCCTTGAAGCCTGCAAATTATTTAAGCAAATAACAGACGAGAGACTTGAGTACTCCTTGAACCATCCTGTGACTTAAATATTACTAACTAGAGCGTAAGACACAGATTTTAATTATTACTGAACAAATAGTGCTTATAAAGAATGATTCACTGCGGATGAAGGTGGAAAACAAACCTAACAGTGACATTTGGTGGGAGGTTGGAACTGCCATTAATATTTGTAATGATATTGTTCTGCAAGTCACTGCAGATAAACGAGCATAAAGCATTTTAAGACAAAGTAGTATCAAACAACTCCTCACGTAAAAAGACCATTAGAATCATAAGAGAGAAAGTTAAAACTTGCAAAGGAGTCTTCAATCTCAATGATAACAAAACAAGCATTGATAAGCTAGAGCATTTAGCATTATCAACCAACTTCACACATAAACCGTATTTAGAGTTTACAAATAAAGTTGTGGCTTGGACCTCAGAAAGAGAGCTGAGCTTGCTAAGAGTCATCAACTTTTTTTTTTGTTGATCGGCAAAGAGTCATCAACTTTGCCACTAGCAAAACAAGTATGAGATGTTTCAGAGGGCATATGCATGCAGACACACACACAAACACTGTGATGCAAACCTCGGCAGGAACTAAGGGCATAAAGCCTAGAAAAAATTAGAATCAACCCACTCATGTAAACCCACCAAAGTAAGGAAAGAAAGTCACAAGTTCAATCTTCAACTTCTTGTTAGCAAAAAAAAAGTATGAGATGGTTTGGAGTGGACATGGACATGGAGATACACATTAAAACACACACACAAAGAGGGAAGGAAATAAAGATTGTTTGTAAAGGATTGTGTACTTTATTTGACTTACACTACAAGTCTCTCAGGTCGACTGGAAGTCCTATTTCGCCATATAATGGATGGAACAGAACCATTCAGTGAATTGTTTGCAAGTGACCTGCATTCGAATGGTATACATAGTAAACACAATCATTTCATTGTGTAAGAAAAAGTTAGGCCATTTGTCCCAAACCAATGAGGAGGAAACGGAGGGTTGAAGAATGCTCACAGTATCTGAAGCAGAGGAAGGCTGGAAAAGTTGGTAGGTATAGGTCCGGTAAGAT
Source organism: Rhododendron vialii (assembly GCF_030253575.1). Classification (NCBI taxonomy): domain Eukaryota; kingdom Viridiplantae; phylum Streptophyta; class Magnoliopsida; order Ericales; family Ericaceae; genus Rhododendron; species Rhododendron vialii. The sequence goes on from NC_080569.1 coordinate 6,246,606, forward strand.
TGTTGTTTGATAAATCACTGCACAATTGTTATGAATAATTGGTTCAGAACTCATAATTGGCAGCAAAATAGAGTGACGATTGCTACAATTCCGAAGACGCAAGTATACTTTTCTGATCGTATCCTATATAGAGATGGAGCATTACATTGTTGTCATGTTCTCGGAAAGCTTTTCTGGTGGAATGGAGCCATTAAGCTGGTTTGAACTGAGATCACTGAAATTTAAATGTCACCATTGTAGTTAACATAATAACAAGCATCTATCAAACACGAAATGATTATGCAGAGATGATCATGATGCTGAGGGGGGCCCTCAATAAATAATTAACTCCATAGTATCTGATAACTACTGATGAACTTACATATAGGCGAGATTTGGTATCCTGCTCAGGTCAGGGATTGGTCCTAGCAACCCACAGTTCCTCAGACTCCTGATACAACCAAGAACAAAAATTCAAAGCCAATATTAAAAATCAATTGAAACGGTTGAAAATGCATGTTCTTATAACTCAGAACACATAGCTTTCAAGAAGAAAAGAACATCCACGCATGCAGTTTATCTGAGTACAAGTTTATTTTTGAACCATGTGCACTTACAACTTCAGCAAATGAGACATGTTGCTATAAGAAGCTGGTATTGAAGTCCCATCAAAGTGGTTGTTGTCCAGTTGACTGCCAACAACAAAAGAGGAAAACTTATGAGTTATGTGCTTCTTCATGGTAGAAAAATCATAAAGAGCAAAGCAAAAACAACATTACAGAGCTAATGTACAGAGAGAATATAAAATGTTATTTTCGCAGCTATACAAATAAACAAGAACCTGTATTCTTCCATCACAAGAGGATTTTGCAATAACTCAATAAAGCCTCAGATCCCAGTCGCTAGGGTTCTGCTTATGCATAGAATAACTTTTTGAACTCTGTTTTATATTCAAAAACTATGCTTTATATTCAAAATGACACCATCGTCACATCGCAATACTCTTTAAGCCCATTGTTAGCCCTATTTGACCTTGACAAGTTTACATAGGTCCTGAGTTTGGTCTTTCTTTCCTTTGAAAACACCTATCACCTTCTAATTGCTGGATATCGATACACATTGGTGCCTTGGCATGGGATCAAAGCTCATGTTGGGGAAGTTTTGCATTTCCTTCCTGTCAGCATCAGATGTTGGCGACTTCTATTCAGCTGAAGAGTTAGAAGCTGACGTCAGCCACGTCTAAGTGACCATAATCCTGGTTAAACTCAAGTAAGGGATGGATTTTCTGTCCAACTCTTCGAGGAGATGTGCATACCTTCGAAAAACTTTATCAATGACAGTGTTCTACCTACCTATCACATACAAAAGTAAAAAGATAGATAGTGTCTCCATTTTTTCTCCAACTTCTAATCTCTTCCTTCTAAGATCAAGTTGCCTGTTAACATCAAATTGGTGATTACTTCTATTTAGCGGAAGAGTTAGAAGCTGATGTCAACCATGTCTAAGCGACCATAATCCTGGTTGAACTCAAGTAAGGGATGGGTTCTCTGTCCAACTCTTCGAGGAGATATGCATACCTTCGGGAAAACTTGACCACTGAAAGCGTTCTACCGACCTATCACATACTAAATAGAAGGATATAAAGTGCTTCCATTGTCTCTCCAACTTCCAATCACAGGCAAATTGATCTTAGTGGTGAGTATTTCTATTTAGATGAAAAGTTAGAAGCTGATGTCAACCACGTCTAAGCGACCATAATCCTAGTTGAACTCCAAGAAATGAGTTTTCTGTCCAACTTTTCGACGAGATATACATGCCTTTGAGAAAACTTGACCACTAATAGTGATCTACGTAACCATCGCGCACAAAAGAAAATGGATAAAGAGTTTTTCCATTATTTCTCCACCTACTAAGATCAAGTTGCCAACTATAGTTCTTACACTTTCCTTTCTTTCAGCTTCTTCTTTGTGTTGTGAGACAAATTTTCCTCATTGTTTAGATGCCCAATGTCTTTGGTCTCCTTCATTTATTGACACTCATCTTTGCTTCGACCTACAAAAATGTTCAATACTTCAATTGCAGCATCACGAGGTTATTAAACCTCTTTGTTCTCTGCAATTATAGTTTTCCATATTCTACATTGAACCATAATACACACCTATATTCCCAAACTCATTAAGATCTTGTGTTAAGACCAAAAGAGGAACTACATACTACTCTAGTCAGCGCCTTAGACACAACAGTCCAGCCACGGTAACGAGTTCCTTTTCCTATACTGGCTCATTCCTCGCCCAAACTTCTACTGCTATTGGTTTCAGATGAAATTATTACCACTTCCAATAACCTTATCCACAACATTCCCTATTTTGGTGGAGAACATTTTTCTCCAAAAGAAACAAGTCCAGTTAACTCAGCCCAAGCAGTCTTCTGAATACTTTTTAAGGAAAATGATGACCCTTTTTCCTTCTCTCTGCCCTTTGTTTCATTCTGGCTTATCAGACCCCTCAAAAACAGCAGCATCAGAAAATAATAGTATCCCGGAGAAGACGTAGTCAGCCACTCTCAGATGACAAACAAAATCATTAAAGCCTTGTTTGTTGTTCCACAAATGCACATTCTACAACTAATTCACTACAAATTAGATGAAAAATGCAAGAATTCAGAAACCTATAAATGTCATTATAAATTATCACTTACCTATCAGCAACTGGGATATGTTCACAATAAAATCATGTACATGTGCAATCTTAAAAATTGAAATCCGTACTCTGTACTCTGTAGCTCTTGTAGCAGAAAAACTTACAGTATCAGTAGATTAGGCAGATTGGCAAGATCTGGCGGAAGATACCCTGATAAGTTGTTGTTGTCAAGTAGACTGCAGATGTTTACATCAACAGGGAAAATGGCAAACATGCATTAGAGATAGAGACCAAAAAATTACCAGATAGAAGTGATAAAACAACAATGACCAACTTACAAGTGAACAAGATTTGGCAGCACAGACAGTTCAGGTGGAATTTGCCCGCTAATTGAATTGTTGTTCATGTGGCTGCTCAGAGAACAAATTAATAATAATATCAGTAACAATGATCACAATTACAACAGCAACATTGAAAATAATTACAAGAAGAATCATAGGAACCAAGAGAAAGAGAAGCTGCAATAGCTAATTAGCGTCGAAATGAAACTCTTACAAATGCTTTGTTTTGTTCAAGTTTGCAAATGATTTAGGAAGTGATCCAGATATATGGTTCTGGTCAATTTGAATTCTATCCAAATTAGGAAGATAACCGATCTCTTCAGGCAAGGAACCAGTGAGTTGATTTCCATTTAAGAGCCTGGAAAACAGCAGAACAATATAGAATCAGGAGCATCCAAAAATATGGTATTATACGTAATTGATCAAATATAATCCTTCAATAATTCAAGGAGGGCAAATAATTCGCTCTGAAAAGTAAAAATAAGAACTTATAGCATGGCTGTTCTTAATAATACTTCAACTTACAAGAGTTCCAAAGATGTAATATTGCCAATCTCTTTCGGTATATTCCCACTTATCTGATTCCACATAAAATCCCTGTATGCACAAAACACAATAAAAATATATCAGGACAAAAAAAAAATCTACCTGTACAGGGGGGAAAACTAGGCCCTTAAGGAGAAGTGATAGAGCACGAAAGGACCCAAGTTATAGCAAAAAATTTATTCAGTATATATCCTGATTGACTCACAATATTATCATATAAGATAGGCGGCCAAGCTCTGGAGATAAACTTCCTGACAGATTCATATTCAGTAGCTGCCTGCAAAGTAACACAAACGCCATTACAAATTTCCTGACAGATTCATACCCAGGATTCATCACAAAGTAAGAAGGTAGAGAAACAATCTTGTACAGATACTATAGGCATGACTCATGATGGGCTAAAAAAATCATAGTGTCTTCACATTGTCTATTCTGTTACTTCAAACGCTTGGGTCATGATGCTAAATCAAATATTTATCCACAAAACTCAGTAAATGTCGTAAAGTATTGTATATCTTACAGTTTCCATTCTTCAACATTTCTCAAGCTAACGATGCTTATCTTTCAAAAGGGATTAGATGTTGGCATACATAAGGCAACATTGTGATTAATCAAAAGTGTTCTTCAGTTCGTGCACTCTTGTTATATGGAATATGCAGGGTATGCTAGTCACAAAATTAAGCATTTAGAGGGGAAAAAAGAAGAAGAAGAAGAGATGTAAGAGCTAAACTTATAGTTGCGTAATTGGCATAAGCTAGAAAGTACGTGAGCAACGCTAAACAGGCACATATCACTTCAGCAACACAGTTTCTGTGAACTAGGTAACCATCGCATGTTCTCTCTTTCATCAATAAGAAGAAATGTTATGGGATGAATGACAATGTAATGATCTCAACCATCACAACGTGGTATATGTGATTAAATGTGCCTCCACTCGACAATGAAGGGAGGAATTGTAACCCCTCGAGTTCTGTGGGTGTTAAATATTGATTATTGACTATTAATCCCACATCAGGAATATGCATGTGCATCCTGGGTATATAAGTAGAACCAATGACCACAGGGGCATCCCTTGGCTTGCCCTTTCGTGTGAGTTGTGATTGTTAAACCTTTTGAAGTATGTGCCCAAGTTAACCCATATTTTCCTACCACCTTAACTTTCCAGTAGGCATGATTCACAAAATTCATTCATGATGCTCTGGTAAAGGAACAAGAATTAGTATAAGAGTGAAATCATACAATTCTCTGACATGTAGATAGCCATCATCCAATGGCGAATTGAAGCACAAAACCCCTGTCCAATTCGACATACATGGATCTCCACGATTCCAATTACTGAGATTCCGATTTGGATCAACCAGACTTTGCTTGATGGCTCGCAATGCTGTAACTGCAATTATTACAAACCGGTCATCATACTTCCGTCCACAAAATTAATCATCCTCCTCATCTTCCAAAAAGAAACACTTAGTAAAGTTTCTACACATTTCCCTAGTCGTGCAAGTGTACTTCATCATTTCTGGAAGGGATGTTTAATACTAGATTAGGAAAGTTATTACCAGGTTCTTTTGACAAATAATTCCCTATCCTACATCCACTTTGAAATAACTAGCAAAAACAAAACGTCAGTAAGTGTTAGCTCAACATCGGTTAATTAACGCCTCCAACCACCTCCAAAACTAGAAGGCTTTCGCAGAAGATATTGATTCCCTCAGTTTGTACCATAAAAGTGCACTTTGTTTCATGATGATCCCATAGTGAATCTTTTGTTTACACTCCTCCGAATGATATATGTGGTCCGGGATCGCAGGTGTGCCGATTGTTAGGGCGTGCCGTATGCCAATGATTTATCACAGCCAAAACTAGTATATGAAGCCCAGCAGGGACGGATCCATATGGGATCCCGCGGGGACACGGCCCCCACTCGATTTTGTAAAATTATATTAATATTCTTAAATATCTACTCAACATTTATGATAGTGTTCCAACAAAATAATTACTCCAGATTTTCTATATGAAGATATTTGTGAGTGTTAAATTTTCACATCATCTTTTTGCACAAACACACGCTTTTCTAATGATTTAGTATAAGATGAAGTTACATACACAATCACCAATTTGTCATTTAACGGCAAAGAAAGTATAAACGTACGGGTTAAGTTTATTATTTCCGTGCCTCCACTAATATGAACTTCTGGATCCGTACCTGAGGCCGACCGACCACTCTAACTCATTGCCAATTGGTTTCGGGTTCCAACAGTAACATTAAGGTTACATACATTAGGACAGACAAATCCAGCATATCAAGCAACAGCCAATTCCATAGTTACCTTCTTCTGGTCGTGTAATCTGGCCATCTGCTCCAGTGAACAGACAAAACCAACACAAGCACACACAAAACGCGCCTCCAAACAACCAAACCCTTGACCAGAACATCTCGGCAAGACGGAATAAGCCACAAACAAATTCTACAACCCAACAAACTCAACAGCCGAATCACCGATGCCCTGCAACTGATATAAGCAAGAGAAACAACCAAACAAATATTCAAGAACCCAACTTTGAGCAGAGTAGAAAAAGACCCACATGAAGGAATGGATTCTCAGAACATACTTCAACAGAATTGCAGATAGGAAATTGAGAGTAGAGAGTTCTTACCCAGAAACAAAAAAAAAAAAAGGGAAAAAAGAAAATTCCCTCCAGAAATTCGTGGAAAATAGTAAGTGAGTACACAGTGTGTGTATAGGCAACTTGAGAGGTGGGCGAAGGTGGGTCTGAAACCGCTGTGTTTTCTTTTTGGATAGAGAGAGAGAGAGAGAGAGATGGGATTGACTCAAGGAGCCGGGAAGAGGATGATGGGAGCAAAGCCATCTCGTTCATCGGCTGTTTAAAATACTCCATTGAATTATGTCTACGTAATGGGGCTTGGTGTTTATTGACTTTTGCTGCAAGCAGTTGGGGCGGCTTTAAATGGGGACTAGTATATATTTTACACAGTGGAAGTAAAGTGGAGGTGCGAGATGGAAGAGAGATTTGGAAACAACATAGGAAAACGACTGCAATTTTGTACTTTGTGATGTGATACTTACCATGCAATACATATTTTGGTAAAAGCATCCGTAATGGATTTGTTAATTGTGTGTGTTAACACTTAACAAACAAAATTGTATTATTTGTGTCACAATGCTTGTGTGTTAGATTGCGCTAAATATAGTAGTGTGTTAGTATGGTTATCAAGTTTAGCAAAGAAGTTAACAAATAATAAGTGGATCCTATCCCTATAAATTCAAACTTCAACCATAAAACATAAATTCCCACACTACTTTCTTTTTTGAAAACTTACCGTTAGCTTGATTTACCATTGCCTTTTTCATTGTTTTTCTATATATATGTTGAACACAAAAGGTCAGAATTTAGGTAAAATAGAGAAGACAATGGAATTTCATGCTCTGAACATAATAATTCTTTTAAATAGGATGTGGAGTAGGAGGAACATGGCCATTGGCCTTTCCTTCAATACAAAAAAAATAACGTTGGTGATATAGCCATTGTAAAAGTTTTTTGTTTTGATACGTTATTTCAAAGAGTTAACACACTCCTAACTAATTCATTTCATTGAGGTATTCATATATATACTAACACACTCTTAAGTTAACACACACTTGTGGGACCCATTTTTTATTCTAACACATACCTTAACAAACATTTTGATACACAAATATAACACACCCATTGCTAATGCTCTACGCATGACATTCACCCTTTTAAGTGGAGGGTGTAGGAGTACTATTTAACTTCTCCTCGAGATAGGGTAACCTCCAAGAAAATATTATCGGGTTGCTTATGAATTACTCCCTTCGTCCCTATTCTTTTATCTCTCGTCCTATATCAATCGAATAAAAAATTAATTATAACTTTTAATTGGTAATACTATTTATATGCAATATAGATCTCATTTGATACATCTTAATAAGTTTTTTTTTAAAGTTGCACGAATTCCTAAAAGAGACTAAAGAATGGAGACAGAGGGAGTAGCTGTTAGGGTTATTGGACAAGGTGGTGTTCCACATTACCTTCTTAAAAAATACTAGTAAGTACTTATTTTAAATTTTCAAACTCAAATATAATGAAAATGAAAAATAATTTTTTTAATTTTTTTGCACCGTTTAAAAAATCTCAATGAGATCTATCAAACAAGATCCATATTGTTAAAAAAATTATTTGCGTAAACACATAGTTTTTAAATTTGAAAAATTGCCTTCTTAAAAAATAAGTACTTATTTTTTGACAAATATGAAATCCTTGAGCTTGCCAGTGCCGCCCTTATCAATGATCGAGATTAGAGTTTAGAAGTCTTGTGATCTTATCCGGTGATTGGTTCTCTTTGTTTTGTTTTTTTTCCCTTAATTTTACTCAGCGTAGAAAAAATTACTTCCAGTCGTCCCATGTCGATTCCCATTATTTCTACCTGCAGTTCATAGGGTTAGCTCAATTTTTAGTAGTGTCTAGAACCTTAAACGTAGATCAAAACATTATCTATTGAGCCCTGTGACGAGAATTCCTCACGGATCACTTAAAAGTACCGAAAGATTGTTCGCACATTTCGAAAATATGTGTCTTTGAGGAGAAAATATTTCTGAGTTCTATCTAATTCACTCAAGAAAGTAGAGTAGTTTTTTTCTCGTCTTTTCTTCTGTTTATACCGGTTTATCCGGGTCTCCCGGCTAGTTCGGTTGTGTTACCGGTCTGGATTTCCCCCCAGGTCTGGTGGGTCTTTAGTCTGGGTCTCCCCCTAATCCTACGGATGGTGGGTAATAACAGTAAGGGAAAGTGATTGCCCAGGACGTGTTTTGATAATTAATATCTGTCAAGAACATGCTGAAAACATTTGTTAATGCTGAAAATATCCTTGACGAGTATTAATTATCAAAACACGTCATTGGCCGTCATTATTCCTAACAATAAGGTTCATTTGGTCTATCCGAACTGGTTTTACCAGATCCCGGCTTGTGCTTACAAGAAGGTCTGGCTTATTATAGGTTGTCTAGTCAACTACCGCGCTCGGAGTTTCGAAGTGCCAGCAGAAACTCGCTCTAAAGCATCCCTTTGCGGCAGTGAGGGAACCATCCCTTACGCCATGAATGCCAACATTAGCCATTTAAAGGACTGATCTAATGGTTTGAGCTCTGAGTTGCTCATCTACTGATTCTCAGAGGGACCTTACGCCGCATCGCACCGGTTTGCTTTTGCAGTAATGCGTTTTTGAGCTTGTATGCCCTTTTGTGATTTTGCTCGTTTCCTAGTTTTCAGTAAATTTAGCTCTTACTGTTTGTTATGATTATTTCATGTAAGTTCTGTTAGGCTTATTGGAATTAAATTTGTTGTTAATTAAAATAAAAATCTAATTCACTCAAGCAATAAGTATGCTTTTTTTATCAAGGGAAATTTCAATTCCTAAACACGAGATTCTATCTCCTTTGGGCGTGTTTGATAACCCTCTTGGAGGGAGGGATTGGGATTGAGAAAGTGATAGAATTGTTAATTCTTTGTTTGGTTGGCATTTGTGGATGGGGATTAGTTATCCCATGGGATTGTTAATCCCCCAAAATGGGGGTATTAGCAATACCATGGGGGGGGGGGGGGGGGGGTGTTACTACGAATCTCATCCCCATGGGATTGAGCAAGACTAGTTTAAAAACCCACCTCAATCCCAATCCCAATCTTAGCCAAGACAAACATGCTATTTACAATCTCACCTCATTCTTAATTCCAATCCCAATCCTAATCCTGTGCAAAATAATCATGAATAAATGATTCATCCCCTCATTAATAATCCCACCTCATTCTTAATCTCAATCCTAATCCCACCTCATTACGAATCCCTTCAAAACAAAATCTGCAATCAAACACGCCCTTTAAGTATTAGTTTTTAGAGAGCTGCTACACACACAGCAGTCTGTGCACAGATTGTGCACAGATTTTTTTGTGGGGCCCACCACGGGTCCCACACAAATCATCCGAGCCGTTCATTAAATGTAAAACAGTTTTTCAAAGGTCCCCGTAAAAAATAGGCTCAATCCAATACCTATAGGTGCTTCATCCAACCATCTAACTTTTCATTCAGATTTCCGGTTAATGAAAAGTTATGTGGTTGGATCGAGCACTTATAGGTATCGGATTGAGCTTATTTTTGATGGGATCCCTTGAAAAAGTGTTTTACATTTAATGAACGGCTCGGATGATTCGTGTGGAACCCGTGGTGAGCCCCACAATAAAATCTGTGCACAATCTGTGCACAAAGTGTATGTGTGTGTAGACTTTCAGTAGTTTTTAGGCATGAAGAATAACTGTAGAAACTGCATGTTGGCAGCTGGGCATGTGAAAGGGTTATGGCTTATATTTTGACTCAAATACCATCCCCGTATGAAAGGAATCAAATTAATTAATCGAGAAAAACTTTTTTACGGAGTTTTTCATGAATAGTTATTTACGGAGATGAATTTCAAGTGTTCAAAGTGTTTTGGACGGTTCGGATTATAATGACTATTCCTCGGAAAAGTTTCATTTAAACACAGACCGTCAAAAGTTGAAACGAACGGTCAAGATTACGCGACTCCGTGTACAGATCTATTTACAGCGGTTCCGTGAATAAGTATATTTCTTAATTAATCTCTCGTTTGGACAACCTAACTACCCACTTCCTACATTAAAAAATGTCGATTTTTAAATATGGGTTGATGCTGATGCCTTAACCCACCAGCATTTCTTTCGACCATCTGTTGGTCGTTTGTAGAAATAGTACATCGCTGCGTTAATTGTTTTTTTGTAATGCAGGGTGTCTCGGGTCAGTTTGCGCGCAAATTAATTCTTACAGATCTTTCCGTAGCCGTTTCACACACTTACGCTTGAGGTGAGGTGGCCCCAATAGTTATTGGCAAGAAGAATCGAACTTGAGATCTTATAATGGAAAAAACCCCGAAGTCTCAAGCCATGACCACTTGACCAATCCCTTGGGTTAACCTCGTTGTTTTTTAATTTAGTTTTCTTTTTGTTTTCAATCATCCGAGAAGGTAACAGACAAATTGCATTTGATTAATCCACCACGAAAGCCCGAAGTCTGCTTGGAGACGTTTTGAAGCACTCCGATTCAGGTGAAACAGGCGTACGTGGTGCATCTAGAAAGAAAAAAAAATCCAAAATATAGGACTGGGCAAAAAATTATATTTATAAAAAAAATTCAAAATATACGGCTGGACAAAGTAAAGATTATATATGCAATGTAAATCATCGATAGACCGCTTCAACTCGACTCGTCAGTGATTGACTCGATGGATTAAACACGGAGGGAGATCGATTTGAATAGCAAATAAATTAAACTTGAGCATATTTTGAAGATTTTTAAAGTGAGATCCGAAAAACACCTAAGTCTCGAGCCGAGACCACATATCGTACATATACACAATCATAGAAGTCTTTTTAATGAATGTAAGGTTTGCTTTTACAAATATGCTTTGTTTAAGATATGTGTTTTTTTAATATATTTTTCCAATTTTTTAGAGCTTAATAACTCCGAGTGTAGATAGACAGATACATACCATCAACCATAAGTCGATCATATCTTTTTAAATTAACAAAAACCATTAATCTTTAGGCTGATCTTGCGTTTATTTAAAATTTTGAAACTCAACAATCTATGTAATGCGTTTATTTAAAATTCGAAACTCAAAATATACGTATTGCCATTTAACCCCAAGGGAGTTGGTTTAGTGGTCAAGGTTTGAAACTTAAGGGTTTGCTTCCTCTTGAGATCTCACGTTCGAAACCTTTTTAGATATTATCAACTTTTCTGAGGCCAGTTTATATAGACCATTTGCTTCGGTTTCAAGTGGGGGCCCTGCTAGTGGACGATAGATACGTTTATGATCCCCAAGATTAATCGAAACGTCTCCAAACACATGGTTAGAGATTTTGATTAGCAGTTGTTGAGAATAGGAAAGAGTTGAAGAAACTAGGCAATTGAAAATATGTATGGTCGCATTGCAATTTGCATACATAAGAAAGAGTTGAAGAAACTAGGCAATTGAAAATTGTGATTAGAGATTTGGATTAGCAGTTGTTGAGAATAGGCGAGAAATCAATGCACGCATTTGACAACGTGCGATTTGAATCAAGTAGCTGGCCGGGTCGACGAAATTAGATTATCAACTTCGTAAGGTTTATCTGGGGGGCTGACTTTTGCAAGAAAAATTTTAAAAAAAAATTATAAGAAAACCGATTCAAGGCAATAAGTTTTCTCGATTTTAAAAACCTCAGTGTACAATGTTTATGAAAAATAGTAGTAATTCATTTTGGAAAAAGAAGAATGGTCTTGCTATTGTCAGCCTACTGGGTTGGCGATAAGCACACTAGAAGACAAGAAAAACACGTATTTTTGTGTACTTTTTATATCCTTTAATACACATTCATACACTCATTATTGTCAGTCCACTGGGTTGATTTTAGAATTTTCCAAAGAAGAAAGCCCCAAATAAAAAACCGAGGATTTTTAGGAGTCCGACTCCTCTCTAGTTTCTATAGAATTGGAGGATCCTATCCTCCAGTACCATCTAAAATTGGCTAAATCATCTAACCGCCAAAAATTAATTAACACCCTTTACTGCACTAGTTTTTAAGTCCTAACTACAATAGAAACTACTGCCGGCAGCGAAATAAAAAATTAAATTATTTCTCCACAATATATACTTCTTCTTTCTTTCTTTTTTTATCTTCTCCACAATGTATACTTCGTAAAAGGTATTTTCCCGGAAGAAATCCTTCCATTCCATTAAAGATAACCACCCATCATTCTCGTACTCTTCTTCCTCTACAATCTACATGTCACATTAAGCGACTGAAACACCTGAAATAATGGGCTTATTTGTTTGGCGTCTCAAAATTTCTGCGCACGGTCTCTAATAAATTTTTTCCATCTATCTTTTTTCACTCATTACTTTTAAAAATCTCTCACAAAACTCAAACCGAACAGCTGAAACACCCCGAAATTAGAGAGATCATTCAGTGCTCCTGGGAGGGAAATTTCATCTTACAAATAGTGCATGATGCATCATACTTGAACAGGAAGGTAAAAATTGGGAAGCAAATCATTGATTGGGAGGAGAGTCTCAATCCCCATGATGTTCTTACTTATCAACGGAGATTAATAATTCTTACGGTGAACCCTCCATTATTACGAAAACCGAGATGATAGGTAATCGGACGATGACTATTTTCTGGACTTAAGTGTTTTTTTTTTTATTAGTGTGATGCAATTGGAGTACAAGGTGATGTGAATTATCTTATTGCTTTTTTATATTTTCTCCCACGAAAGATAAAAGCACCATATTTTTATTATACGTGCATTCTCCTAGTATATCGCATAGATTATAGATAGATAGATAAATCGATCCATACCATCAACCATAAGTCGCAGCTTTTTTAATTGACATAAGCCATTGATCTTTAGGCTGACCTTGCGTTTATTTAAGATTTGCAACTCAACAATCTTAAGCTGACCTTTTTGAAACTCAACTATCTGCGTAATGCGTTTATTTAAAATTCGAAACTCAAAATTTACATACTTATTGCCATTAACTCCAAATGAGTTGGTCTAGTATTTAAGGCCTGAGACTTATGGTCTTGCTTCCTCCTGAGATTTCATGCATGTTTGAAATCTTTTAGATGTTATCAACTATTCTGAGGCCAGTTCATGCAGAGCATTTGCTCCGGTTTCAAGTGAGGGCCCTGCTAGTGGACAGTGTGTATGGTTTTCCAGGATTAATTGAGATGTGCGCAAGATGACTTGGACACCTAGTCATACAAAAAAAAAACAAGCAACGTCATGAAAGAATCGAAATATGTATGGCGCGCGTCATTGCATACATAAGAAAGAGTTGAAATTAAAAACTTGCCAATTGTGATGAGAGATTGGGATTAGCAGTTGCTACTTGCTAAGAATAGGCGAGAAATCAAACTTAGTAAACATGCACGCATTTGACAACGTGCGATTGAATCAAGATTTATCTGGGGGCTGACTTTTGCAAGAAAAATTTTAAAAATAACAATTTTTGTTGGGCTAACAAATGCAGAATCGGCCAAGATGCCTTCAGTCAAACGGCATCAATGTTTCATTTAGGTGTCAAGGGCAACGAAGTTAGTAATTCAACTCCTCTTTTAAGGTGCAATCTAACTATTCTAATCAGTCTATTGCCGGTAAATAAAGAAAAAGCAAATTCACACTTGCAATTAGTTTCTTCGAGATTTCTATTATATTCTATCTAACTATTCATTTAGAGGAAGAAGAATGCAGATAAATCAACATGGGTAGTGATGGTTGGGGGCAGTTAGCAATCCGCATCGATGAAGTAATTAAATGCCCAGCCCACATGTGCAATTTTCAAACTCATTAACTTTTATGGATAGAGAGTAGATTAGGTTTAACGAATGACAAAAAAAATCAAAAAAAAAAAAAAAGGGCATCTATTGCTCCTGGAATTTTTTTTTTCTCCAAACAAGCAAAACATCCCAACACCAACATCAATAAATTGAGTATTTTGGATCTACCTTATCATCTTAGTTGAGATATACCTGAAGAATGAGGCTATTTTTGACTAAAATTATTCCTTTTCCGTTTAAAAGAAAATGGCTTTCGTTGCTGATTAGAATTTTCTATCCCTCTTCACCCAATCTCGGGTCTATCCATTTGGGAAAATATACAGCCTAAAAGGAAATCGATTCAGTATGGATTCGTGATCACTTTTCCGACACCGACACCAGATATGTTCGGTGTCGTACTCGGTTAAAAATTTCACAGGATCCAACGACTCATGGGCTATCGGAATTGAAGAGGCTGTAAGATCGCATCCGAAACCTCTGCAGGGCAAAGCAGATACCACACAAACAGGCCTGAATATATCAAGCCTCAGCATTCTATGTTGGGCCAAGACGGCCAACCAAATTTTGGTAGGGTCCAGGAAAATAAGGCTTTGAAATTTTGAAATGTCACTTCGATTTTAATGCAAGAAAAGGTACGTTCCAATTGAACAACTGCATGCATAAATTGAGGAGGAGCACATGCCTTGTATGGTATGGGGGACCAAGGCTCCAGCTACTTTCAAATCCACCCAATATGATGCGGCCCGACATGCAAAAAAACCCGTCCCCATGTCTCAATCAGTCCAGCTTTTCCTTTACGGAGTATTTTTTTTTTTTTGACAGTTGGGATGTCCAGACCATCTTATATGCAGCTCAATTAATCCTCTTCTTGATCATCCATGCCGGGAATAAAAAATTTACGGAAAAGTATGAACTTGCGGCTTGACCCCATGAATAGAATCATGATTAATTGTGTGAGGGCAGACCTGCTAGCTAATTGGGCTAAACCCTTGGGCTTCAGTTCATCAGCTTTTCATCCAAACGCATTTGATTCCATATTATTCCATCTGTCCCAATTTGTTTGTCAAATTGTTGAAATTCTTGTCTTTCAAAAATAAACTTATATTTTACATTTTATAATTTTTTTTATGATTTTGTATAATAAAACTAATTGAAATCTACCAAACAAGATCTATATTGCATATTAAAAACATTACGAATTGAAAATTATAAACAATTTTTTTAGAGATCAAATGCTCTAAAAAAGTCAAAAAAAAAGATAAACAAATCGGAACTGATGGAGTATCGTTCTTTCCGAAGGCCTTTTCCCTTTCAAGTAGGCCTCTCACCATTTATTATGGAGCTTGACATTTTGTTAAGATCCTAGTTGAGGAGACTCCTTTCTTTTCGAACAGACACGAGACAGGTAGCTTTAACCTAAGCCACATAATAATCCTGTGGTAGGATTCTTGGTCTCACTTTCAATCATCGCTTTATGAATTTGTTATCACAAATTTTAAGACTCAAATATTTCTCAAAAATATTTTCATTTTTCACACTCTCGCTCTTGCTTATACGTTCATACGCTGTCTGATTTAGCCCCCACCTCTCATAGCTATAAGCTTCCTTTTTGTTTTGGTCAAAATATTGGAAAACCCTATTTTTAGCACAGATCTAATGGAAAGGCAATACAGAACACCTTTAGCAGGACCATAGCTCTCAAACTTGCAACCTCTACCTACAAAATGGTCCGGACAAGGCCACTTCGGCTAGAAAGGCCTTGGCACAAATTGTTGTCCATTAAACAATACGAAAATTGAACATTCAATTGTAAAAAAATACATATTTCCGTTTGACCAAAAAAAAAATTGTAAAAAAAACTCATTTCGTCCCAATTTAATAGTCTCTCGTTCTATTTTAACCGGGTAAAAAATTATTTATATCTTTAAATTGATAATGAATATTATATTTAATATGTATCTTACTTGATAGATCTCAATTAATTCTATAATCTAATATTTTTAAAATCATATAAAATATTAAAATTACAAGATATAATCAATTGAAAAGTGATACAAATTTCTAAAAGAAACTAGTATTAAATTATGATGGGGGGAGTACAATTCAAGATTTAACTAGACAAAAGGAAAAGGCAAAAGTAAAAGAAAATAAAAAGATCGAAAGCATTTTCAAAAGGTTAACAATTTGTCAATTACTATTTCACTCTCATTTTGCATTTCAGCCTCTAAATGCAAAATTTGATAAGTCATTTTCTTAGAATGAGGTTTCATTTTGTGTTGTCAAACGCTCAAAAATCCAAAAAGTAAAAACCAAAATGCTAGATAGCTCGAAAAGTGAACCAAAAAATATTCTACAAAAGATAGTAAATTAGAAGTTCAGATTTACTTTGATGTGATTCGTACCATTCATTTATCTTCTTGGGACATTTTCGGGCTACATAGCTTTGCTCCCAAACAATCTCTCATGTGCACAAGCGTGAGTGAGAGCATGAACGTGAAAGCATTTTAAAAACACATTTCAACCTCCAAAATTCACAATGTGTGAAGTGAGAATGTGAGTGTGTTGCGAAAATAAAGCACGGGAGCGAATGATATTTTGGAAAATTGGCAGTGGTACGCTTTTACAGGTTGGCACGACCAAATCCAATAATAAAGGACGGCAGGCGGGTTCTGGTAAATGGTCCCGATTTCCAACGCACAGCCTCAGCCACAAAAAACAAGTGGCCAATACGTCTCCACCACCGAACCAGAAAAAATCTTGGCCTCCTTGGCGCCACGTCATTAACCGGTTAATTTTAAGCCGCTACGAGGGGCCCCGCTGAACTTTCACATGTTTTTAAAAGACCGGATAATCCAGTGTAGTGGGCCACGGAAATATATAGCATTATCAGCAATCGCCAAATACTGTCCTTTACACGTGGATTCGTGGAATCTTCATTCTATTCGCCTGGTCCCGTCAGGGCAACTTTTCACTTTTCTTGTAGGAAACCGGTGGGAGCAACCCAGCAGTGCTACAGTTACCGACCGCTTATGGGGTTCACTCCGGGCCCTGCACGAATGATCCGAGCCACTCAATAATTTTAAAAAAAAAACCGAGTGAGCCGCTGGAGAAATAAGCTCAATCCGATGTGTATACGTGCTCGTTCCAAACTTTTATTTTTGAACGGCTCGAATCATCTGATTTTGGAACGGCTCGGATCGAGCACGTACACACATCGGATTGAGCTTATTTCTCACACAGCCCACTTAGTTTTTTTTTTTTTAAATTATTGAGCGGCTCGGATCATTCGTGCGGTGCCCGGAGTGGACCCCACACGGGGTCGATGACTGTAGTGTTTCTGGGGAGCAACCAGTAATTGAAAGCCTGATGGCCAATTAGGATCCGGCTACTACTAATGATTTAGATTTGTTGAGTTTTTTACGGATGAAGTTTTTCATTATCGGTATAAGATTGAAAATAAATTTAGAGCATTAATAATACTATTAGAGCCCGTTCCAGAATCGAAATAAGAACTTATTTTTTGTCTAATAATAAGGTGTGTTCCACAAAATGGTGAATAAGTACTTATTTTTTAAAAAGGTAATTTCAAGCTCAAAAATCATGTGCTTACATAAATAATTTTCTTATCACTATGGATCTTGTTTGATAGATTTCATTGAGATCTTTAATACGGTGCAAAAAAAATTGAAAAATTATTTTTCATTTACATTATTTTTAAGTTTAAAAATGTGAAAATAAGCTGCTTATTTGGATTTTGTGAAATAAAGTACCAAAATAAGTATATATAAAATAAGAAGATTTCTAGAATGGGCTTTTAGACGATTGCGATTATTTGGACCGCAACTTCAGAGAAGTCAGATTCGTCTAACAATTCTATGAATTATTCCGTAAGTATCAACCCGCACGCCGATCTGGATGCATGTCAGTCGGTACGCATGGATGAAATGCTATTTGACCTCACTGGAATATATGCAGGGGTGAAGCAAAGAATTTTGGCTAGTGGAGTTAATCCATTTGCAAGATAATTTTTTTTCCCTAAAAATAACTAAACTAAGAGGTTAATTATAAAGTAGATATACACAAATAAATGTAAATTTGTTTTATAATTGATCCAAAAAACTCATTCATAATATTATTAACTCTCGAAAAGAAGAAAATGCATGTGATTATTATACATTGGAAACAAGCTGGAGTAATTTATAATTTTTTTGGGAGTCCAAAATACCAAAATTTGACTACAAATTACTCAATATCCTTGTAAGAAATTGCCGAGCAAAAAAAATATCCTTGTAAGAAATTAAAATGGATGGGATCAAATGACCACACTTGTATCTATATACATGCCTCCGTCCATGCATGCAGGAGCATGGGGGATTATCTTTAGTTTCTAACGCATAGTATAGTAGCTCAGTAGCTGTAATCAATTTTCTTAACAAACGCTTTCGCATGCTCTCGTTAATTTTGCCCATTGGATGAATACTATTTTTAACCATTTATTTAAAACTATATTGTGAAATGTTTTTTGGGCATTGCGCTGAACAAATACAAAAAGTCTCCAAAGTAATTTTGTTTTCTAATGAAAAGTGGGTCTACACACCAGGTTTCGATACCCTTTTCCATGTAGATAAAACGGAGCCAAACTGAAGTAAGATTGAAAGCTTTGATAACAGAAAAAGAAGAAGAAGAGAGAGATTGAAATCTCAATCTCTATCCATCTTCTGAAGCCCAAAGGAGCCATGGCCGCCTCCATGATAGAAAGCAACAGCCTCTCCCGTGCAATGGAGAGAAACGGCCAATGGTAAATCCTCCACCCAATTATCCTCAGTCCACGCCATTAATGATCTCCAACGCAACTTCACGTCCTGATTCTTTAATTACCTGCTAATCTTTTTCAGGGTCTTCTCTCCAGACGTCCCAACTGATGTAGTAATCGAAGTAGGCGACGCCAGTTTTAACCTTCACAAGGTACGAGACTATGTTCTCATTTTGTTTGAACTTAATTAAAGTTATTATCTATTTCTGCACATTTCCGTGCAATTGTTGAGATAATTAGTAAGTTTTTATTCGATAATGTTGCAGTTCATGCTTGTAGCAAAGAGCAATTACATAAGAGAACTGATAATGGAATCGGAAGAGCCTGATTTGGCGAGGATCGACCTCTCCGACATCCCCGGCGGACCCGAGGCGTTCGAGAAGGCGGCCAAGTTCTGCTACGGCGTCAATTTCGAGATCACGGTTCACAACGCGGCGGCTCTTCGTTGCGCCGCCGAATACTTACAAATGACCGACGAGTACTGCTGCGACGGCAACCTCGCCGGCCGCGCGGAGGATTTCCTCTCTCAAGTCGCACTCAGAAGTCTGTCCGGCGCGGTTGTCGTCCTCAAGTCGTGCGAAGATCTTCTTCCTAAGGCGGAAGATCTCAACATCGTCAAAAGATGCGTCGAGGTCGCGAGTGCTAAGGTAAATACTAGTAGTACCTGGTAACTCTTTAAAACGCGCTTGATTTTGTTCGTATTTGCTAATCACAAGACGAATGTGTGAACAACAGAAAAATATAAGCGGCGGATCGCCATAGGTGCGTGCCGGTCCTGACATCCGTTTATTAAAAAAGAGAGACATGGCTTCGATTCCTGCCATGGGGTGAACTGCAGGGGTGGAGTTCACCCCTTTGCGCCCCGCTATTGGCCTTGATTTCGTAATCCAATTAGTTCATATTCAGATCTCGTCAAGATGCTAGTTGTCATCAAAGTACATTTCAATCTGACATTCGGTAAGTCCGCCCATAATCCGAGCACAATTAGATTTAGTGTGCACGAAACTCATTACCGATGTCCGATTGAAATCATTTTGGTGATGATAAATTCGATGAGATCTAAAACATGCACAACTCGGATATTAAAATGATTCGGATAATAAAATGGAAAAATTTAAAATCAGTTCACTGGGTTGACAATAAAAAGTGTGAATGTGTATTAAAAAGTGTAAAAAAAATATAAAAACATGTGTTTTTCTTATTTTCTTGTGTGCTTATTGTCAACCCACTGAGCTGACAATAGAAAGACCGTAATAAAATTAAAGCCGACAACAGGGCTCAAAGGGGTGAACTGTACCCCTGCAGTTTCATCCCATTGGCAGAGAAGCCCTGTCCGCCATAGGATAGCGGATTTTGTGCAAAAAGTTTCTAGATATTCAAGAAATATGCACATTAAGTTTTTGAATGTGTATTCATAATTGTAATAGCATTTGCATTAGCCTTTTTAGATTTTGGACTAAATTATACTTTAAAAATTCACTTTATTACTTTAGCTACTCATTTTTAAAATGTCTACTGCGTCAGACTCTTTACTTTCATTCTCTACTCAATTAAATATTCATACTTTTGTATTTCTTTTATTTATTTCCACATTTCTCTCATAATTAAGTATTTGCTTTTCATTTGGTTCAAGGACTATCTAAGGGTTTGAACATGAGAGCCCTAGAGCCAATAATTAATTATGATCTTTTAGGATAAAATGATCAAAAAAATAAAATTTTTGTACCAATTCAAATATATTGAAAATTGAAGCACTTAATTTTTTAATCATATTTCTTAATATATAAACTGTCTAAAAAATTAAGTGTTCCAATTTTTAATCCACTTTGAACCAGTACGAATATTTTAGTGTTTTGATCATTTTATCATAAAGGGTTATAATTATGTTTTTTGGATCTAGAGCTTTCATATAAGAATCTTAGAGCCAAAACTTATGAGGAATGCTACATACACTACACACTTTCACTACACCATCCACTACATTCTTTATGGGACTCATTTCGGGTCCAACAAAAAATACAGAAAAATATCCATAAATTTTAAAATAATATTTTAGGGGGCCCCGTTAAAAATCAGCTCTAACGGGTATTGATAAATATTATTTCTGGGTTCGTATGTTCGAAACTGCGTAGTTGAGCATTTTCACTCCTATAAATTTAGAAATAATACTTACCGATCCCGGTTAAAGCTGATTTTTTGCAGGGCCCCTACAATATTATTTTAAAATTTATAGATATTTTTCTGTATTTTTTGTTAGACCCGAAATGAGTCCCATAAAGAATGTAGTGGATGGTGTAGTGAAAGTGTGTATTGTATGTAGCATTCCTGAAAATTAATTATGACCCTTTAGGATAAAATTATTAAAAAGATAAAATTTTCTCATCGTTCAAACAAATTTAAAATTGAAACACTTAATTTTTTCGAGTGCTGTGGCTCAAACAGGGTTTTTGAAACAAAAGTATTAAAATACGGTTTAAAGGGTGAACAGTGACTCTTTTGTTTTCAAGAGTTATTGTAGCACTACTCATCTTGCAAAGTGGAGAGGAAGGAAGAGAGGCTGGTGCAAGGCACTTTTTGTCCATTTCCTTGTTTTAGCTCTCTACTTTAGTTTAGAGAGGTGTTTTAAAGAGCCACATGCGGATGCTCTAAAACATCTATTGAAATTCTAAATTTTAGCAATAGGTTAGTATTACCCATGCATCGAAAGGACATACTCCGTATTTATCGTTCTAGGAGGGTTGCTTATATGCTCAAGGCAGTTTCATTGAAATTGTGGACTCAAATTTACAAGCGAATGTAAATCTAATTTGATCAATGGGTAAACGTAGAAGCTAGTGAGGTCAAGTCTCTCTCAACTTGACCAAGGGTGAGTTGTGGACGCCGACAGCCTGGATCGATAGGCTGAGGTCCGGAGCTCGTTTGAAGGAGACCGTGTGGGTTAGCATTTCAATTACATTGTGAAGTACTAATTTCCAATGCATGTACATATTGGATTTTCGAATACAGAAAGAACATGAAAAAGAAACTATGACTAGCATTGCGAGTAGTATATGCTAAGTTGAGTGTAGCATTGCAACTCTATGCAGTAGATTTGTCTTCCACATTCTGTGCTTTCGCACATTGCCGAATTATGTATATCTTGGTCTTAGTGAGATTTTTTTAAAAATTTGTTTAGCAACTGTATACACCAATTCGTCTTATTCTCGCATACAGTTTATTCAACTCATGTATCTATCTTGTTTTGTACGACTGTTTTTGCCTCTTTATTTTTTTTGATCGAATAGATCAAATCGTCTAATTATCACATAAAGCATGCCACTCCATTGTCGCTGCATACACATGGTGATTGCTTGCATTTAGGCTCCGTTCCACTAAGGTTTTTATTTTTTAAGTATTTGTGTTTCGCTTTACGAGACATGATGTCATTCTCTCACAATACATCACCTTTAATTCAAAAAAAGTACGTATTACTTATTTTAGTTAGTGAAACATATCCTTAACATACAAAGATATCTTACAGGCTAACAATGAGGCAAACTTCCCAAGCCGATCTCCGCCGAATTGGTGGACGGAAGAGCTATCGATCTTAGACATATCTTCCTTCAACAAAATCATCACAGCAATGAAATCACTTGGCGCGAAACCCCTAACCGTAGCAAGCGGAATAATCACCTACACCGAAAAATCGCTCCACAATCTCGTTAGAGACCACTCTGGAAATGGCGCCAGAAAATCCTCCGACTCTGACGTCAGAATCCAGCAGAGAGTTCTCCTATCATCGATCGTCGCCCTAATGCCGGTCGAAAAGGCGGTGTTTCCGATCAACTTCCTCTGCTGCCTCCTCCGCTCCGCAATCTTCCTTGGATGCGCGAACAGTTGTAAAAACGAGATCGAGAACAGGTAATATTTCCAAAAGGGTTGCAAATGGATCTTCTTGTTCACCAATCGTTGATGGTTCTAAAACCGCTGAAACTACGTTGCATGCATTAGTAAAGAAAATGAGTACCGAAAAAATATAAAAGATCGTAGGGCCATGCGAGCTTTCCGTAATAATTTTGGCCCATTCCTTTAGCCAATTTAGCTCGTAATATATACTCCGTATACATGATCATTCAAGTCAGGTTTTGCTCTAATTACAGGATCTCGGCTGTTCTGGAGCACGTGACGGTCGACGATCTGATGATTTTGACCGTCAGTTACGACGGCGGGAGGCTGCTTGATTTGGAGAGCGCGAGGAGGATTTTGGCCGGGTTCGTGGAGAAGGAGAATAGCGCGGGGGTGTTCGGCAGCAGTTTAGGGGAGGTATGTTCGGCGGCGATGCAGAGGGTTGCGAAGACGGTGGATGTGTATCTCGGTGAGATTGGGGGGTATGGGGAGCTGAGTATTTCGAAGTTCAACGGAATCGCAAATTTGGTGCCTAAGGCGGCGAGGAAGACCGACGATGATCTTTACAGAGCTATTGATATATACTTGAAGGTAAGCTAATCCTCTAGTTATGCTATAAAAAAAAATACTGGCCTTGTTTGTTTTCAAATAAAGTAATGATTGAAGAAAGATATAAGGTAATGATTGAAAAACAAAATTCTATTTTTCAACTATTAATTTAATTTATCTCTCTCAATTCATTATCCCTCTCTACAATCATTATCCTATTTCTCTCTTCATCTACTAGTAAAATTAAAACATCCAAAATTACCAACCGAACAAGGCCTAATGCTTGCGGATCAAAAAAAAAAAACAAGGCCTAATGCTTTGGTAACTGCATTTGACTTGAGAGCTTTTGGTACTTTTTGTCCTTAATAATCAAGTTTTATCATAAACTCAGTTTTTAAAGGCAAAGAAATTAGTAGTTAGTTTGCGAAAAGTTTTTGGGCACACGTGATGTGCGCATCTGAGCTGTCAAAATATGTTTTGGACGGCTCAAATCCAAACATTCTCTCTCTTCTTTCTCTCTTTCTCTCTCAAATCCTGGCTACTCGAATGCGCTCCGGGCACTATATGTCCCATACTCTATTTGCACCCAAAAACTCCTAGTTTGCGAAGGAGACAAAAATAAGCCTACGGTATGAAATTTTCTAGTATGCAAAAAGAACGATTTTTTGTTTTGAGATTAATAGACTTGATGACTGATTAAACTTTATATCATTTGATCGAGATTCGTTTGTTATTTGCATGTAGGCTCATCCAAACTTAGACGAGATAGGACGAGAGAAGGCCTGCGGCGTGATGGATCCACTAAAACTGTCCTACGAAGCCAGAGTCCACGCTTCTCAAAACAAACGATTACCACTCCAAATACTCCTCCACGCTCTCTATTACGACCAACTCAAGCTACGAAGTGGCGTCGACGACCGCGCCAGCGTTCAAAATGCCGTCACAACAAGGAGCCAAGTACAAGCAGATGTGTCCTTGGTCAGAGAGAACGAGGCACTGCGAGCCGAGCTAATGACGATGAAGATGTACGTAACCGACTTGAAGAAGAACATAGGCACGCCGTCTTCCTCTAAGGGCGGTGGCGCTCGGAAGTCGACGTTTTTCTCGTCGGTGGGGAAAACTTTGGGGAAGTTGAATCCGTTCAGACATGGGTCTAAGGATACGTCTAATATTGAGGATGTTGTAGATACCACCAAGCCCAGAAGAAGAAGGTTCTCCATCTCTTAGAAGGAAAGTTCATTTTTCTTATTGTTTGAGTTGTGTCGTTGTGTGGAGAACTCTTCGTACATAGATTGGTGCTTTTTTGTTTTTTTTTGCAATGGATGTTTGTTAAATGTGTTGTGTTCTCCTTCTTTGCTTTCCATAAAAGAAAATGTATTGTTTTCTTGCTACTTTTAAGTTTTGTTGTGTCAATGTCAATTTTCTTTTAGCATGTTCCGATGAACGGATGTGTTGTGTTTTTGCAGCATTTTTTTTTGTCAACCGATTAATGGGTTGTTGGTTGTGTAGTTGGATGATGCTGAATGGGCAAGAAAATCACCTGAAGATCAATTCGTGGAAAATAATAGTACGTGAGTACACAGTGTGTGTATAGGCAACTTGAGGGGCTGGGGGAAGGGTGGGTCTGGTTATTCTGTGTTTTCTTTTTGGAGAGAGAGAGAGGTCGAAAGAGGGGGGTGGGATTGAGATTGACTCTAATAAGAGCCGGGTTTCCAACGGAGATGATGAAGGTGATGATGGGAGCATAGCCATCTCTATCATCGGCTGTCACAATTTTTTTTTTTTTAATCTACCATTTGGTGTTTGACTGAGTAGAGAGAGATAGTGGAACCCATTTTTCTGAAAATTTTGAAACTCTATTTTTTGAATTTTCACGCCAATTTTTTCCTCAGTGTAGAGAGAGATAGTGGGTCCCAACTGGTCCACGTCAGATCATAGCAATGGGGTTTCATTGTCCCCGCTGGTAGCAAAATTGGAGTAGGTGATATTAGCTCTTTGGGTATATTAGAGCATCTCCAACCTTACTAGTAAAAAAAACTACTCAAAAGTACAAAAAGGTTTTTGCCTACCCATATTTTCACCTATGCAATCCAACCCTACTCTCTATTATACCTACCCGTGCTTGCGCCAGCAACTAACTGCCTAGAACTTCTGCCCACACCACATGGTGAGAGTAGATCTCACTCGCTGGCCATGCGCCGATGTCAGACGGCGCGTGAGCGTTGCTCCGATGGAATTTCGAGGTTGTCATTTTACCGTCGTGATTGTCTCCTCTTCGCGAACACAACCCCGTGGTCAAAAATAAATTTTGACCAATTTGACAAACCGGCCAAACTGAACAGAGGCTTGAAATTCTATTTTTTCCGGCGACTCAGTGGGTGAGCTGCGTGAGGATCGCGAACACAGTCAGAAAACTTTGAAGATATATACAGCAACCTCAGAGAGAGAGAGAGAGAGAGTGAGTGTATCGAGCGGGTTTTTGCTCGGCATTTGTAGCTAGCTATAGTGCGTGAAGGCAGAGTACCGAGGGAAGTATTGAGCCCGTTGGAAGGATGAATAGTGCTCTTGGCTCTTAATTGTTGCCAATGGGTTCAATTTGCTGATTCATATGCAACTTGTAAACAACAAACTGAAAGTATATTTGTATCTTGGTTTTGTCAGGCACTGGGCCACTGGCCCCTTCACACCAACCTACTACAACCATGGATCTCAAGCCTGAGAGTAAGGTTCAAAGAAGATGATCGCGGAGAATGAAACCTAGACATTTGCAATTTCTGGTAAGTGGCGAAAAGAAAGGGTTGCATCGAAAAACTACTCGGCAATATGGACCTAGAGGATGCCAATTAGAGCATGTACATCAAGCATAGCAATGTTACCTACTCAAAAAGTTACTTTTATGTTTTATCCATTCACTTTCTACACTAGACTTTCTTATCATCTCCTCTCTATCTATCAAATATTCATTAAATAAACCCTAGTGAGAGTGAAAGAAGCTCAAACCCAAATCGGCGCCTCACCACTCACCAGTATACCCACGATCTTGCCATCCCCAAGAAACAAATACAAAGATCTATACCCACGCACACGTACACACAATGAGAGTGAGAGTGAGAGAGAGAGATTTAGAGATGAGAGAGATTGAAGGAGAGTTCGAGACTTCGAGGGAGAGTGAACAACGATGGGGAGAGAGGGAGAGACAGATAGACCTAGAGAGAGAGAGAGAGAGCATGACCAAGATGATTTCATTGCAGATCCGCATCATCGACGTTCTACTGTTTGAGGTGATCGGAAGGGTTTATTGCAGTCTTGCAGAGAAGGAGAACGAGAGAGAATGAGGGGGAGAGAGAAAAAACAATAAACTAAGGAATACCTCTGAACAGTACATCGGTATATTTACCGGAGATTGTCTTGCTTCCAGCTGTGCTATAAACAACCTTTACAGTACCAACCAATCACAGCCGTCTAAAAGTATTCTGGACGGTCCGGATTTTAATGAAACTTTTCCAGGGCACAGTTTAACTCTTTCCCGAAATTTTTTTATTAACATCCGGACCGTCCAGAACACTTTTGGACGGTTACGATTGAGTGCTATAAACAAGTGTTTACAACACAGTCAGAAACAAGTTTTTCTCTATTTACCATGCATTTCCCCAAAGGTAGTTTAGCTTCCAGTTTACCTATTTTGCTGCAATTGATTTTTGTGGGTTTGGCTCGGTATTTTACCTAAATTATCATGTATAGCTACATTGATGTACATGCTCTTGCTAATGTTTACAAGCACTGGCTAAAGAAGAACATATAGTACATCCAAGTCAAAAGTCAATTCTACATTATAAAGTTCGCATACTCACTTTATAGTTTGTACTATGTATACTGAGTGAGGGACTGTGGTGCGCAGCGTGCTGTGCAGAGTAAATCGTTACCGTTCCGGTCATACTCCAATGATCGAAAACGTTCACTTCGTAGAGCTCGTCGAGTAGAACAAGTGTATGCAAAATCAGCCGATCGGATATCATTAAGTGCCTAATCCGAATATTATTATCTTGAAATTATTAAGTGTACCAAAAAACAACGGATTTTAATATAGTGTTTCGGATCCATTCATTTCAAGATAATAATGTTCGGATTAGGTACTTAATGAAATCCGATCAAACTGATTTTTAGTAAACTTGTTTTACTCGACGAACTCTACAAAGTAAACGTTTTCGATTATCAGAGTGAGACCGGAGCGGCGGCGATTTGCCCCGCACAGCACGCTGCGCAGCACGGGGCTGCGCAGCACAATCCCCCTGTCCATATATACTAGTCTTTCTTGCTTCCTTAAGAGCATGTACACCAGATAATATATAATGCATTTTTAGTTATTTTAGCTAAGAAAAACAAAAAAAAAAACCACCTGCAGCAGCTTCGGGGAAAAGGCAGCTATTTTCCATTCTTGAACAATAATTCGGTACTTCTGCCGAAGATGGTACAACTACTGTTCACCAGCTACCCTTTAAAAAATTAGTTTCTCTCGCCTCTTTTCTTACTCAGACCACTATTCATCTTCTCCCACTCACTCTTTCTCTCTCAAAGTAATAATATTTTAATAAAGAATATGTTAAATAAATAATGTTGGTATAGTGTTGAAAGAAATGTGAGTAGATAAAATGAAAAATATGCACTGTTCACAAGTTTTTTTGCCTAATTACTGATAAACTTGCTCTAAGTTATCATGTGTCCCTGCTCCAGGAATTCTATTCACCTCACTTTTTTATACTTTAGAAGTGAAATCACCGCCATTAGGATTTTCCAAGTCACTTTGACAAAAACCCAAACTCTTTGATTTCCCATCTTTATGTAGGTTGCGTTTTTATGAATTTTACTTAAATTCGAGAATTTTGTCTTTATTTGAATTTTTTTCGCATTTGTTAGTTTTGCGTCAAATTTTTGTGGGTTATTGATTCGTTTGACTTTTTGCGCTAAAAAGTAGTTATTTCTCAAAATACTTGGATAAAAGTAAAAAAAAAAATTACTTTTTCGATTCCTCTCGTCGAGACGAATTAATAAATCACAAAAGTTCGACGCAAAACTAACAAATACGAAAAAAAATTTAAATAAAGACAAAACTCTCAGATTTAAATTAAGTACATAAGAACGCAGCCATAGAATCTACATAAATATAAATACAATGAACCCCAACACTTTCTTCGGTAGCAAATTTTTCTCCCTTATTTCCATTGTAAATTGGTTCACCCCTCCGGGTACATTGTTGCTTCCATACTTGAAAGTCCAGAATTGGCTGTTTGATCCAACTGCTGAATGTAACCTTGTTGCCATTTTTTCCGTTGCGCGTTTCTTTTTCAACTTTACCTTTGTTGGGTTTGAGACTTTCCCGGGTGCTAATTCCAGAATTTCCCATGGGTGTTTCATCAGAACAAGAAGGGCTTGCTCGGATGCCTAATGGAGCAGTTCCAGCAGCTTTTGATTTCTGCTTCTTTTTTGGTTTTTGCTGTGGCTCCAATGTACTTCACCCCTCCAACGTCAACTGTGGCTCCGATTGTATATTAATTATGATTAACGTTGTTGAAGCATAAAATAAATTTAGTCTTTTTGCACAAGAAAGTTAAGTCCAAACAAGTCAAATTGACAGAAACTCCAATTGTCAAAACCCAAAATGAAAGATATTATTGAAGAAGATATAAATATTTAGTTTTCAGAAACTCTAAAATATCTAGCTATCCTTTTTTAAATATCTAGAGTTTTTTTTGTTAGAATTAGTCACATGTGTAATTTTAGAATCACCTCATAGTTTATCTTACATGAAAATATCTATGTACTAGAGCTTTTCATGGACTAGTATATATAGGGATAGGTTTTATCCATTTTGTACCAAGCCCACCCTTCAACCCTTATCCACCGT
Organism: Rhododendron vialii; assembly: GCF_030253575.1. Lineage (NCBI taxonomy): Eukaryota > Viridiplantae > Streptophyta > Magnoliopsida > Ericales > Ericaceae > Rhododendron > Rhododendron vialii. The sequence continues at coordinate 6,275,691 of NC_080569.1, forward strand.
TCCTCCCCCAATTGCCCACCGCCTCGTGGATATGCTCCCAGAACCTAGTTTTGACAGGTGGAAAACCCTCAAAACACAACCCTAGAAAGTCGGGGAATGCCGACAATCGAACGAAGTCATTGGCAAGCAAGGATAACCAGAAGACGACTAAAACTACAAAGAAGACAGAGACCAACGTCAAGAACAAGGTGAAGCATGCAAACAAGAACCAGAAGGGATCGAACGACGGAGAGTCGCGGGAAAGCTCCAAGAAGACCGCAACTCGTGGATACGCTCCCAGAACCTAGTCTCGATAGGTGGAAAACCCTCAAAACACAACCCTAGAAAGTCGGGGAATGTCGACAATCGGACGGAGTCGTCGGGAAGCAAGGATAACCAGAAGACGACAAAAACTACAAAGAAGACAGAGACCAACGTCAAGAACAAGGTGAAGCATGCAAACAAGAACCAGAAGGGATCGAACAATGGCGAGTCGTGGGAAAGCTCCAAGAAGACCACAAATGAATTTTGGCCCCGCTTCATGGTTCGCTTCTTGAGAAAGCTGGAGGATAATTTGAATGGGTTGGTAATGGTGGTCTTTGCCGCCCTAGGTGATGCTGTGAGGAAGAAGATTACTGAATGGTTGATCCCTGACAAATCGACGGCAGTGAAACCGAGAAACAAACCTACACCACTGGAAGAGAAGGGGGAAAAACCCGTTGATGCTGAACATAATGAGGATAGGAGCGAGGAAATAGATAGGTCTAGGACTAATTTTTACCTAACCCTAATTTTCCTTGAGCTCAACAGGATAGGTTTTTATCAGGAGTAGAAACTCTTTTTAAAGAGGAAGTTTTTTTTTGCTCTGTGTGTGAAATAAAAACTTAGAGTGCCTTTTACAGGCCAATGGGATAGACAGAGTATAGCATGAGACCAAATACAACTGAAGGAATAGTTGGGCAATTGAATTGGAGTTGCTGGTAAAGAACATCCTTCAATGAATCTGATAAGAACCAGCTCTCACCCAATCATATTGCTTGTATATAGTTGAGGCTACTATTGTGTACGCCAATCACAATTCAATCCAAGTAAGGTAGCCCATTTTCAAACACACAAGCTTTAGGCCCATCTAGCCTAAGCCCAACCAAAGCCCAAATCAGTTCCAATTAAACTATACCAGATCTCGAACCATAGGTCGCGGGCCCACGAATCCTTAGTCTTGGCCCCGGCCCCAGTCTCGTCCAGGTGTTTAGTGATAGCGAGCGCGCGCATCCTCTGTAGTATTCCGAAACTTTTAATAAATAAAATTTTCGTAATATTATTTCAATTTCAGTTTTAGTTAATTAATTATTGTATATTTAATTCATTTCATGCGTGTTATTATTTCGCGTAATTATTTTTGCAACCAACTAGATTTTTCCTTCTTAAACTGAGATCACGGTTAACCCCGGAATGTTTTTGTTATGCTACGGTAATGTTTTTAAATTTTTCTGAAACCAAAAACCAAGACCGTTAGACACCCAAGGTACGTTTCTGCGACCACGGGAATGATTTTCTCACCTCGCATCTCTTCCACGCTATATCACCAGCACCCCACACCCCAATTATATCACCATCTTTATTTCCTGCTCCCTCAGATCAACAAACCACCTTCCCACCCCACTCTCCCTCCCCCACGCCATTAAACTCTCCTATTTTCCTCCAATATACTATCCCACTCCCTCTCTATATTACACACACATACACACCACCTCTCCATCTTCGAAATTTCTCACACACACTCCCTCACTTCTTGTCATCTTCGTGCAGAGAGAGAGAGAGAGCAAGCTTCATCCAAGGAGGTTTAGAGAGAGAAAACAAAATGAGTTTCTTCCACACTTACCCGAATTCATCCAAACTTCAATTCTTAATCACAACACACCTAAGGGTCACCAAAGAGATACGAAGCCACTAGAGTCCACCCAAATCATCTCCATTTGAGCTCCCATAACCACCATTCATCCTCTCCAACATTCGCACAAAAGTTCATTTTCGAACAGGTTGAACACCCTCTATAAACGACCATTTTCCTTCTAGCTCAAGTTGTTTTAGGGTTAGGTTTATTGACGAATATTGTAGAGCATTTCGAGACCTTCGATTTAGATACAAGAATCACCCAAACGGTTGAGTGTAGCCTGAGATATTGCTTCCCAAAATCTGTCATTTCCAACCCCGAGAGCGCTAGCTCACTGAACCTTTGAAAAACTCCATTTTTCTCCTAGATAGAATGGTTTCGGGCTTAGACTTCTTCACCAAAGTTGTAGAACACTTTAAGGGCTTAATTTTAGACCCAACAACAACTTAAAAAGGAAACGGATCGATCAAGTTATCACAGCTCACAGTTCAGTCCAAGTTTGTGACATTTCCCGTCAAATTTTTCCAAAAACGAGCGCGTACTTATCTGAACCGAAGGTAGATATTCTTTCCTACATTAATTCTAAGTATATTGTACTAGTTTTGGCCTTAGGAATTCTAAGTATATTGTACTAGTTTTGGCCTTAGGAGAGGGTCTGAATCGACCCTTACTGCCAAAACTCAGTTTCCGAAGAAACTATATTGAACCAAAACTGACCTTGTGGCAGCAACCCCGAACCTTGCGGCTGCGAAATTTAAAAAAAAAAAAAATCATTTTTGTTAGATTTAAATCCTGGTATTTTTAGTTTAGTTAGATTCTGTTCGTTTGGTAATCATATTTGTTCGAAGTTACAAAGTTATTGTAATTGATTATTATGAATTAAATTTGAGGATTTAATTGTTTAATATTGTGATGTTGTGATATGGAGACATGGTGAGGACAAATCCGACACTTAATCCTAATCTCACCCCACGTAGCAGTTTTTTTTTTAACTACTTTCTCCGGAGATCACTAGTTGACTTTATTTACTTTGACTATATATAGCAATTAAACACTCCACTCCCATTAAAAAAGAAAAAAAATCTATGTTGGAATTTTGTTAAGTTTTAAAAATTAAAAGGTACGTACATGTGTTGTTTAAGAGAGACATCTCTTTTGTCCAAAATTTGGGACCTTTTGATTTTGAGGGGAAGACATAAACTATTGTGAAAAGGTGTTCTAATATGAGTAAATAGGATGTCTCCCTACTAGGGCTGTAAACGAACCGAATCGAGCCGAACCCTGTTAAGTTCGGCTCGGGTTCGTTAAGGTATGAGTTCGGCTCGGGTTCGGCTTGAGTTCGATTCGAGCCTGAACAACCTGGCTCGAGTTCGGCTCGTTAAAAATTTTCAAGGCTCGAATTCGGCTCGGTTAGGTTCGTTAAGATACTAGTCTGGCTCGAGTTCGGCTCGGATTCGGCTCGGGTTTGATTCGAACTTGAACATCTTGGCTCGATTTTGGCTCGTTAAACTCAAATGAATCGAGCCGAATCTAAGCTTGAATTGAGCTCATCAAAACTCAGGTTTGATTTGGCTCAGCTCATTAAACTCAAGCGAACCCAAACTCTCTCATTGATCGCAAAGAATTTGGGAGAAAAATAAGTATTGAATTATATATACAACCTTAAAATTTTTTACATTTACAAATAGACCCCTATTGAATTATTAATTAAATTTAAGTATAGGTTCGCGAACCTAACCGAGCCGAATACCATTAGGCTCAGGTTCGGCTCATTTACGGAACGAGCTTAGAAATGAGGTTCAAGTTCAGTTCGTTTAGCAGACGAATCGAACTCGAACAAGCTCTTACCAAACCGAGTCTCGAACAGTTCGCGAATGGCTCAGTTCATTTACAGCCCTACTCCCCACATTGTTTTGTAAGTCTTGAGTTTTCTTCTCTCATTATTACTTTTCTATATTTTATGGGCAATTCGATGGCGCGTACCCTCGTCTTTCACGGATTGTGTTACGTGAAGACACACTGTGTGATTTATGAGTTTTGTCTTGAAGCCGTATTCAGACGCACTGTGCAAAAATCTGCCTTTCATGGGAGAATTTTCTACGTGTTCTTTTGTTTTCATCTTTAATTAATCTCGTCTTATCCAATATTTTTCAAAACTACTCTCTGAACATTAACGTGCCTATGGAGTACTTGCGACATCACTAATTAAAGTCTTATGCATCTCTTGCTTTGAAAAAACACAAACAATAGCAAATTAGAAAAGATAAGTGTCTAACAAAGTTAATTACATGAGTGGAGTGGGCTATCCAAGAAACATGGTACGTAGTACATATAGCAGTATGAACATAATTCGGACAAGATAGGATCTTGAACAACATTTGAATTTGCTTTTCATGTCGGAATCCGCCTTGGCCGGACCTTGATCGGAAGACCCATTGATGGAAACGGCATAACTTTACGGGTGATAGTTTCGTCAGGATGCACTTGTGACCATTCAAACTTTGTAACCAGCTTATGGATAGTAGTCAAGGTTTCAATCCTGGCAAATTCATTCCCAATACAGTATGAGTTCCAGCTCCAAAAGGAATATAAGCATACGGTGGGATTGGTTTAGACGCCTTGTCGAAACGAGATGGATCAAACTCCGTAGGATTATTGAAGATATCCTTTTCCATGTGCGTCCCATGGGGTACGGTAACAACCTGCTGCGAAAAAACATTCCATTTTACCATGAGCACCATTTTTCGAAATTCGTGTTATATTTGACAAAATGAAGAGTGACAAGGTGAAAAAATATTTACCTGCCATCCTTTGGGAACATCATAGCCACCAAAGTTTGTATCTTTAAGTGCTTTTCTGAAGTTACAAATAATAGGGGGTATCATCCTCATCAATTCTTGGGCAACTTGCCATGTGTATTTCATCCTTTGTATATCAACCCATGTTAGCTTTTCTTCTTCTTCTGCTACTACTGGTTTGTTTCTTAATATATCCATGTGTTCTAAGAGAGTACAAATGAATTGTGAAGATTAGAATTAGCTGCATGAAAATGAATTCGCGTATCGAGCAATATGCATGTAAAATGCAGGTAGAACCATACCGTTCAAAACTTCAGAGAATATCTGCTTATCTCTAGATAGCTTCCACACCATCAAACTCAAAAGAACAGCCGTCGTGTCATGGCTTGCGATTATTAAGAATCTAAAATTATCCACAACCACTTCTTCCGGAATGGGTTCTCCATTCTCATCTCTTAGTGCCAGTAGACACGACACTACGTCGTTTGTTGGACTCAAAGCACCCGTAGAGAGCTCCTCCTTCCTCTTCCTCAGAATCGGCAAGAATCGATTAGAAATCCTTGCTTTGGCTTGCAAGCCCTTGGAGTAAGAAGACCCATGGAACTCTACAGGGAAAGCGGCAAATGCTTCGAAAACTAGATGAAAATCACCCAAGAAGGCCTCCCTCGTTTCCACATCCTGGATGCCAAAAAGAATGTCGCAAGCAACATCAAACGTGAGCTTCTTCATAAAATCAACAACTTTAATGGTATCTTTCCCGTTTGTTTCTTTCTGTAGTGAGATTGTCACCAAATCATCCATTCGCCTGACGTAGTCCTTCAAATTTTCGGGGCTCAAGAAGCTTAACATTGCCTTTTTTACCAATATGTACCTGTGCGCACAAAGCTGATCAACATCAACATCATTCAGGAAGTGGGAGAAAAACCAAATAGAGAGATTAATTACCTTGACCCAGATAGCTCGAAAATGGTGCATCCTCCGTGGAGGGCTCTTATATTCTTTGGTTGGTTGGTAGAAAAAACGTCGTTGCCAGAACCATGCACGAACTTGTTCCCAGCTATATTGGCAACAAAAATCATTGGAGTACGCGCTATCGACGTTTTGAATATCGGCCCGTATTTTGCTACCCTTTCGTTTATCCATTCAGCGCCTTGCTCTCTTCTGAGCGCATTTAAAAAGCTGATGGTCTCTCCGATCAAAGGCAAGCCAAGAGACCCTTTCGGTAGGTTTTTGGATCCATGATTTCTCTTGGTGAGAAACTTCAGAAGAAAGAGTACGGAAACCAAGGTAATTGAGGCTAAGGCAATCAAAGACAGATCCATTGTGATTGCTTGATCAGCCCTTGATCCTTTGACTATTACATATAATGCACAACAAGCAATCATGCATACCTGATTCATATGGTGTTTTGATAACCGGGCGTTAAAGTCAGCTTGTGCGCATCTCGACTAATTTTAAGATTCTAAAGTTAATGACTGGGCAAACCCTTCAATGACCCTAAAGTTTAAAATGTTTGGCCACTGTGAGATTTGAACATGTGACGTCAAGGCCAATTTGCGCACACCTCGATTAATACCGAGACTCTGAAGTTAATGACCGTGTAAACTCTCTAGTGATCCCAATGTTTAGAATGTTTAGCCTCCGTGAAATTCGAACATGTGACCTCATGAAGGATAATCACTTATTTTTTTTATCATCCACACTTGGCCAAAACCATATTCTTATTTCAAATGATGTTAATTGGGGAATTTAAAATAATACGCATTTCATTTCCTCGTTGATAAGCAAATATATCGAGGAGAGTGCCAACTTAATTGTTCATTAAAAAAATTATTATTATTTTAAAGAATGCATCATGCATAATCGTGTAATATTATTATTTTAAAGAATGCATCACGCGTAATCGTGTAAGTTGAAGGAACCATTTTATACACGACATCTATTAATTGTGACGTGGACGATATGATTAGAAAATTATTTTCCCATTTAAAATAATACTGTATGTTTTTTTTTTTTTTTGATCCGCATACTGTATGTTACATAATATTAATTTTTGGTTTTCTTATCTCTAAAAGCAACAAAAAGAAATTTGAAAATATACTTCAATATATATATATATATATATATATATATATATATAGAGAGAGAGAGAGAGAGAGAGAGAGAGAGAGAGAGAGAGAGGCCTCATTTGAACCTTTTGCCTGATGTTTTTGAGAAACAAAACCACTATGGATCCAAGGAGAATTTGAACCTTAATAAGTAGAGCGATCCGTCTGAATTCATGCGCTCTTCTGGCGTCCTTGACACCACATAAAGTAGAAATTGATGTAGCCCAATCCAGATAAAGAAGAAGAAAAATTTAACTTATATTTTCTTTCAATGATTTATTTGTCTTTTTTTAAAACCAAATGATTTATTTATTTTCCAGTTAATCCGCCTTCTATACACGTGGTTTTAATACATATATTAAAATTCTTACGTAGTGAAATTCTGTTTTTTTTTTTTTTGAACGGCGAAGAAATTTTATTGATAAAATAGAGGAGTACATAGGATGAGGCTAAAGATAATGACATCACAATTCGAAAGCAACATCCCAACTATGTTGGCACCATACTCTTCGACAATTATATGCTACTCAGCCCACAAAGTTGATAAGGAATCAATAAAGCGGTCAAAATACAAAAGAAATGACATAACAAGACACCCCTTACGACAATTATATGCTATTCGGTCCACAAAGTTGATAAGGAATTGAATCAACCAAGCTAGCGGTAAAGATACAAAAGAGATGAGATAACAAAGGCACCCCCCAGATTTAGTTCCAAAGCCTTGTAAAAAGATATTCCCAATTGCATACGGATCGGTGCTTAATCACCATCATCTAAAGAAGTTCTTTTTCCTTGTGCTTGAACCTTCCAATTTTTCATTGAGTGCCACTGCCAAAAGTGAGTAGTATCAGCAATGGCAACATCCAAAAAAAAAAAAAAAACAGTGAAACCTTCCATTTTTTTTTTTTTGGAACCAGATAAAAACCTTCCAATTTCGTGTAAAGGAGATCTTTCGTTTGAGCTTGAACCTTCCAGCTTTTAATTTAGAGATTAAATTCTTTACACCATCGGTGTAAATATTTATTTCCTTCAAATCAATTACATTGTACCACATCACCATGTTCAAATAATTGGGACCACTGTTTTGACGATCTGTTGCAATATATAATTGATTTGGAGAAAATAAATATTTACACCGGTGGTGTAAAGAATTTAATCTCTTTAATTTACTACCACTGCAAAGAGTGGCTAGGAGTAGCAAAAAAATTGTAGCAGCAAGAACACATGTTCCATCCAGATTTGAGAAAGAAGGAGTTGATCCTTATCACTAGTGGTGGATCCAGAAATTTCATACAAAGGGATCACCTCTCGAGTATAAAGTTGACAAAAAATTTGCTAATTTTATCTCTTGAAAATAAAAAATGAATGAATGAAAATATGCATAGACACAACATATATTTATCTTGTTTATTTTAGCTAATTTTTATCCTGTGAAAATACATAAACGAATGATAATGAAAAACATTTTAAAAAAATGAATGGACTAGTGTTTCAATGTTTCAGTATTTGTACTTCATTATTTGTTAGGTTTTTGCTTATCAATATTTTAGAACCATTTGGAATGGTCGAGTAGCTCTTACAAAAAACAAATCGGTCTGATTATTAGTTTTTCTAGGATTTTCTAAAGAACCGGACTAATCCAGACCTTGTGCACCCCTAAAAAAAAATAAAAAGAGGAGTTTGATTTTCTTATTCAACAAGAAAAGCAATAATTTTCCTCCTCAACCTTCTTGTTCCCCTTACCGAATTCCTCCTAAAACCAGTTCAAAGCAACTCGACCTTCCCGTATCCTCTCCACACTGGAGGCCAGTACAAGAACAACCACCGCCACTGCCATTAAACCCCACCAAAGATGGCGACAACAATGGTCCTCGACCGCCCCTCCCTCCCCCCCCCCCCCCCCCCCCCCCCCCCCTGACAAAAACGACCTCTACAGCCACCTCAAGTCCCTCCAATGCCATCTCGAGTCTATCAAGATCCACGAGGAGTACGTCAAGGACAAGCACAGGAACCACAAGCACGAGCTCCTCCGCGCCCAGGAGGAGGTCAAGCGGATCCAGTCTGTCCCTCGCGTACGAAACAACCATCTGTTGTTCAAACCCAACTTCCAAAAACCCATATAAATTAAACCGTAAGCTAAGCAATTCACATCGAATCGTACATACCTAACAACAACAAAAACACCACCACCACCTAACCTATTCAAGCGAAAAACACTAATGAAGAGGCATACATGAATAGATACGGTGAAGACCTGGCTAGTGATGCGAATGAAGCGGTGAGGTGAGAAACCATGGGTCGAATCGAAGCGTTTATATAGCTATATATTTGGTGGATTTTGTTGCCAAAACCGGGGAAAGATCTCTCTGTTTTTTTTGGGTAAAAAAAATATCTCTATGTTTCTCTCTCTAGGGTTGGATTTTCTCTCTCTAGCTTTCCTTTTCTGTCAACAAACTCAAACTTTTGAAAGCGAAAGTAACGCTCTGTTTTTTGGTTTGAAACGGTGTTTTAGTTATTGTTGGGATAGGATAGGACAACGACATTATCGACTCCACCACGGGCTCCAACTACTATGTCAGGATCCTTAGCGCAATCAACCGGGAGCAGCTCCAGCCCTCGGCGTCCATGCTGCACCGCCACTCGAATGCATGCGCTCGTGGACGTGTTGCTGCCCAAGGCCGATTCAAGTATCTTGCTATTGAGCTAGACGTACGTAGAAGCTCAACAATTTCGTATAATGTGAGTTTGCTTGCAGGAAACTCCCCACCTGCTAGTCAGTGCCTATGGCCTGCTCGACTAGCGCCTTTAGGAGAGCCATCTTCAAATACAACTTAGTTATTTGCAATTCCATTGTCTTCACTTTAAACTTAAGCATTGCTAGATCGGGGGCATTTGCGGCTTGCTGCTTTTTCCTCGCCGACTCAGTTCTCCACCAGTCACAAGTAGTATAAATCGTAAAGGCCGAAGCCGTAGATAAGTTGACTAAAATTAAGATCATCTTGTCCGCCGCTGTCGCCACCATTAGATGGCGGCTCACGATGGGTTGGGATCGTCGGTGGCTTACCAAAGATGGTGAAGGTGACGGTGGACGAGTTGGGAGTGGTGGAGGAGATCATTGGTTGTTCGGCAACCAGTCATCATAAGAGTTCGAAACATTTTCTAGTCATTTGTTTAGTCTTCCTACAATAAAGATAGGATGGCCGTATCTACACACGTGCAAAAATTACACCAAATACGTGAATGAGTTGTTTTGGTAAACACTAGTGCAATGCCTGTGCTTCGCACGCTTCCACATGCTCATTGGATGAATTTGCAGTCGAGAAGTATTTTTTGCTTTCGTTGTGATGATAATAGAGAAATAGCAAATTAATAGGTTATTGAATTGAACCACAGATCTTATGGAATTTGAATTGAACAAACGGAAGAAAGTTAATTGGTACCTCTATCTTATTCAAGGCGCAAAAGGAACCCTTATTTCGCTATTGAACCCTTATTTCGCTATTGAAATGTTTTAATCCTTCAATGACATGCACAAAAAGAACTTCTGCAAATATTTGACTGGCAATCTTTTTCTTTTTGTTTCCGGTCAAAGGTATGGGCTATTCTCTCAGACCTCAACTTTAGACATACTCCTTATTCCTAACACGGTGGCAAGGTTTATAGACAATGGTATCTAGAGGTTTGAGTTTCTTGGAAGAGTTGTTGGCAAAACATGTTATGAAGGAATATTGCTAGATTATTCGTTTTCACATGTTTTTGTCCAAAAGCTGTTAGGCCGCTATAGCAGAAAATAAATTAGGGATTCTCGATCGCATCACAACAATCCATTCAATGTAATTAGCTAAAAATCAAACAAATTAGAGTAGACAGACAAATCGTAAACTCAATTGCCTAATCTATGCATGTATGTCTGAATCTACAGCCGTACACACACACTCACTTCTTCATATATGGAGAGAGAGAGAGAGAGAGAGAGAGAGAGAGAGAGAGAGAGAGAGAGAGAGAGAGAGGTATATGAGATCAACAGGGGCTATGATATGCTTGGCAAGAGTGACATGCACTTATTCTCGTAAATCTCGTGCTTGTGGTGCCTCCGAGATGTTCACGGTGAGAGAGTTAGAAAGAGAGATTGTCTTGATGTATTAGATGTATTAATAACCGCATCAATAGTAATGTAAGGACACTTTCTCCCTCAAATTATGGAAAAAGAAGCTTTACTTTTCTTGTTGTGGAAGGAAGATGTGCAATACCTAAACTACCCTCAGTTAAACAAATTGGAGGACAAACCTTACAAGGGCAATTTTGTATTTGCAACGCATGCCTTGGCTTGCCATCCTATGCTTTTATAGCCGCACCAATAGTAATGTAAGGACACTTCCTCCCTCAAATTATGGAAAAGGAAGCTTTACTTTTCTTGTTGTGGAAAGAAGACATGCAATACCTAAATTACCCCAACTAAACAAATCGGAGGACAAACTTTACAAGGGCAATTTTGTATTTTCAACACATGCCTTCGCTTACTATCCTACGTTCTTTTATTACAAGTGTATTGATAAAGATCATATGAACCACATTGTGACAAGCTATTGACATGATTGCTTCTGTGTTACCTGGAATACAAACTTAGATATCTTCACGTGTTCAAATGGAACAAAATAATTACAGAAAAACAACAGCAACAAGAATTAGCCTAGAATGTCCCTGCTTTATGAGAAGAAAATGAGACAGAAAGCCAAAAGCATGAAAGATTTAGGTACTAAATGCCGCAAAAAATGAATGAGCGGAGCCCACAACCCAACCCAAATCTGTAGTCATAAGAGATATGGAAATTTATCCAGTGGCATAAATAAATTACCCCTCTTTTACACGAATCAACACCTCGTCAGCTCATCTAACCTGCATGCATGAAAACTCTTGACTATTAAAGAAAACTGGCAGGCTGAACATCCAATTTTGACAACTGCAACTCAATTTGACAAAACCAGGGAACTTTGGCCGTCCCAACAGTATCCGGCCCATTAATCAAGCAAATGAGAAAACCCATAGGCCATTCCTAAGGTCGCCCCAACCAATGTGCAGGAAACCTATATAGCCCTCCCTTTGGAATGACATACCCAGGCTTCTATAGAAAATTTGGTACCATCAAATTCAAAACCGTGGAAAGTGAGGAAGCTTATATTGTAATTAAGTGGGAAATAGTAATAATAGCCCCTCGCTACATACAATCTACGATAAGCTTTGTGGGGGCTAAAAAGCCTTATCAAAGAGACATGATTCGTGTCGATCAAAGCAAGGTGACTATGATTGAGGTTCCTCCAACTGCTAATTAGAGCAACCCCATCTCGAATCCGTGATTCATAATGGTTAAGGGTCCTCTGTTCCAAAACTAGCATCCAGGAGGCGCTTGCCTTTGTAGCCTGTAGAGGATGATCGGAATTAAGGATGACAACCAACACCACAGGTGCCCAGTGGCGACGCCACACTTGGGGGTGTGGGTCGGCCGACCCCATGGGAATTTGTTTTTACTTTTGCAAAATTAAATTTTTTTCCAAATTAATAAATGATTTCATTAAACTTTGATATTGATACCATACTAGAAAATTTTTCAATCTTAGAAACACCACAAAAAATATAGGAAAATAATTTTCACACTCCCTTGATTTATAAATGCACTCATCTTCTTGTCTTTTAGTGAACAAATTACACAAAATTTTCACTAAACAAAAAATGGAGTGCATTTATCAATAAAGGGAGTATGAAAATCACTAAAAAAAACCCTACTGAATAAAAGATGAATGGACAAAAACACAGCTCCACTTTACCGCTCTGTTCTCTCTTCGTTGCGTATTTGTCTTTTCATGTAATAATCCGAAGATTACTATGGGTTTACTCTTTCCTAAGCTCTCAAGTTCAAAACGTCTCAAATTTTATCAACTTCCATGCGGCCATTCCATACGGGGCTTTGCCTTGAGTTTAATCGGAGTCTCCGCTAGAGGAATTAGATCCCAGGGATTAGTCGAGATAACTAGCCTGAACACGAGATGAAAATCATCCAAGAAGGCCTCCCACGTTGCCACATCATGAATGCCAAAAAGAATGTCATGACAAGCAACATCAAATGTGAGCTTCTTCATAAAATCCCTTATCTTTCCCGTCTAGTTCTCTCTGTAATAATGAGATTGTCACCAAATCATCGATCCATTCACCTGACTTAGTCCTTCAAATTTTCGGGGCACATCATGAATGCCAAAAAAATTGTCACAGAAACTGCCCATAATTGAGACTCGAGGTGCCTGTGGTGAGTAGTAATACTTAATTTAACCATCTACCTCACCTTTGTATGGGGTCCCACATTTTTTCCTCAATTGGTTTTAGATTACGGTGTTATTTTATTATTATGGAGATAAAAATTTATATGTATCTAGAATCTCTCTTAAAAATTAATCGGTTGATTGTACAGTTTATACTATTTGTCTCGAGTTTATTTGTATTTTACAACTTCCAAAATATTGAACGAGAGTTCAATTCACATTCCTCTTTTTTATATTCATATATATATTTATTTTTTTAGTAGTAAAAATGTATGTATTTTTTTAGAAAACAAAAAAAAAGGTGTGAATATAAAAGAGGGAGCGTGGATAAAACATAAAATAAAAGAGATAGCGCGAAAATTATTTTTCAATATTGAAAAGTGAAAATAAAAAGTACCAAAAAATAAAAAATTAGTACTCCAAAAAGAGGGGTTTGATTTTCGTCCGCAACAAGGAATAAGTTCTCCAAGTTATAAAACCCGTTCAGATCTTTTCTTTCCAAGCAACTCTTCCTTTACCTTTTTATCTTCTCCACATCGTCGGCAAGTACAAGAACCACCACCGCCAGCCGCCACCAAACACCACCAAAGATGGCCACAACAATGGTTCTGGATCCACCACCCACCCTCCCCTTCCCTCACCTACCCTCCTCCTCCGACCCCACCTCCGACGAAGACGACCTCTACAGCCGTCTCAAATCCCTCCAACGCCAACTCGAGTTCATCGAGATCCAAGAGGAGTACGTCAAGGACGAGCACAAGAACCTCAAGCGCGAGCTCCTCCGCGCCCAGGAGGAGGTCAAGCGGATCCAGTCCGTCCCACTCGTCATCGGCCAGTTCATGGAGATGATCGATACCAACAACGGCATCGTCGGCTCCACCACGGGCTCCAATTACTACGTGAGGATTCTGAGCACGATCAATCGGGAGCAGCTGAAGCCTTCGGCGTCCGTGGCGCTGCACCGTCACTCGAACGCGCTCGTCGACGTGCTGCCGCCCGAGGCTGACTCGAGCATCTCGTTGCTTAGCCAGTCGGAGAAGCCCGACGTATCCTATAATGTGAGTTTGCTTGTTCGCAGTGTGGTTGGATTTGGAAATTTGGTGGTGGTTAGGGTTTGCAGGTCTTTCGTGATTGATTTCTAGGGTTTCGGTGATTCTAACAATGTGAATTTGCTTTTGACTGCGAAATTCGAACTTAATGCTCCGGACCTTATTCACATAATCCACCATCCGCTTCTGCTCAATATATAAATCTGTGTGCTGTGGACCTTAGTCACATAATCCTTGAGAATTTGGTGGTTAGGGTGAGGGTTGCTGTGATTCTAACTATATGAACCTCCTTTTGAATGTCAAATTCGAACTTAATGCTCGAGAAATTAGTCACTTAATCCTTGAGTATGACCGTCCGCTTCTGCTCAGAATTTAGGGTGTGTTCATCATGTATAAATCTGTTTGTCTGTCTGTGTATAACTTGTTCAATTACTTTAACGTGGGAGACAGATGTTTCACGTTTGGAACCCAAGGAGTTGGCCTGGTGGTCAAGGACTGTGAGTTAGGGTTTTGCACCCTCCTGAGGTCTCAAGTTCGAAACCCCACAAGTGCTATCAACTCCTATGGAGCCCCAGTCCATATGGAGCAATTGCTCTGGCTTTAATTGGGCTGCCCACAAGTGGCGGTGGTATTGGGCCCCATGATTAGTCGAGGTGTGCGTAAGCTGGCTCAGACACGTGAGTTATCAAAGAACAAAAGATGTTTCATGTTTGGTTGGTTAGGGTTTGCAGATGTTTCATAGTTGATTAGGTAGTTGATTCTAGGTTTTTTGGTACTCTTAGTATACGAATGAAGTTTACTTGTATTTCGTCCGATTGATTTGTTTACATAGGTTTGCTCTGAAATTGATTCTAGGGCTTCTGTGATTTTATTTATTACAAGCGGTAGGAGAATACAAATATCTGAATTGCATCAAACGTAACATAACCAAACAATCATACTAAGCCCAACTATAAGATATTAAGGGAACCCATAACTAAACAAATAACCTGTTTAAAATGGGAGAAATAATCAATCTTAGCTCCATGTGGTTGGGTTTCTATGATTCTAAATTTGTGAATTTACTTTTGACTGTGTTATTTAAACTCAATGCTCCGAACATTACATTATACAGGGCCTGTACATCATGTATAAATATGTTTGTATGTTTCTGTTTTGCTTGTTTCATTACGTGGAGCCTAAGAGATTTCATTGGAGTATATAGAAGAAGTAATTGATACTTGTTTGAAGGTAGTGAATTAGTTTGGTACTCTTGGACATAGAAGCTTTTTACCCTTATTTTGGAATGTCGGTTACTCTGTTTCTCGCTGCTCAGCCAAGTCGGAGAAGCCTGACTTTACTTACAATGTAAGTGTGTGTCTATTTCTGTGATCTCTATTTGGTTGGTTAGGGTTTGCGGATGTTTCATAATTGATTAGGAAATTGATCTAGCCTTCGAGGTTTTCTTTTGTTTGAGTTGTTTACATATGTTACACTCAATGCTATGAACTTTATGATACGGTTGGTTCATTGAAGAAACCAACTCAGAGGCCTATAAAACACGTATACATATGTATTACTGTCTGTGTACAGCTTGTTCAATTACGTTGACATGGGAGACAGAAAAACTTCCTTTGGATCATACATGAAAACTGATTCTAAATATGCTGTGTATGTGATTTGAAATTTGTTTGCCGATATTTAGTATCTCTCCGGCATTGTGTGGAATCGAAACCATTTCAGTGTTAGATTCTTTTTAAGCATAATTGAGTGAAGAATGTGACTTATCAAAAAAATAATTGAGTGAAGAATGAGTTGGATAGTTGATTTGCATTCAAGTTGTGAAGCCATGTAGAAGTACAGAAGCTAATGTTGAGTCGTTGGCTTCTTGAGAAAATAGTCCAGTCAGACTTATCAGGAACAGAATGTTCAGTAGTTGAAATGCTCTTATTTCAGTTGGCAGAATTTCAAAGGTTCATTGCTTCCTATTTGAAAAGGATTCTTAGGCTCCGTTTGTTTCAATGTAAAATTTTGTACATCGGAAAATCTTTTTCATGTAAAATAATTTGCAACAAAGTTTTTGGTTCTGTTTTCCATCGTATGGTTGGGGTAGTCGACTTAAAAACAAGTACCCTTTAAACAAAGATGTAGAATAACCTCTTTCTGTCTCTTATGCTGTTAAACAGGTTCTGACTTAAACACACAAGAACCTTTATATTTTTAATCAATCGGAATGTGCAAGGGAGGGGGATTAGTCAGTAGCTTCAGGGTGTGTGTGTGTGTGTTTCAGAGAGAGAGAGAGATAGGTTTTAACTGTTGACTGGCAAGATAGATGGGTATTGAAACCGTAAATTGACTTATGGAGCTTTTTGCTGAAAAGTCATTTTACCTCCATTTCAGGAGAAGATTTTCCGAGTAAAACATTTTACTCCTACTTTGTACAACCCTACATTGAAAAATAGGTAAAATATTTTACACAACATTTACAGTCAAACAAACGAAGCCAAACTGTTTGTGCTTTGGGAAATTTTGTGAAGTGTGGCTGATGGTTAAACTCATAAGTTAGAATTTGGCTATTCGTTCAAAAGGCAATGCTTCTCTGTTGGAACTCTATTTGGTGGTATGCAAGCATATGTAATTTTAGGCTATTGTTGCTTGGTATAGAAAGCTTACAAGGTTAGAGCTGGAAGATTAGGCCGAAATCTAAAATCTGAATGACATACTGAACCTAGCATACATTTTCTCTATGGCACATTTAGATGAAAGGGTTTCTTCACCCCGAGTCTCCTAATTCGATTCCATCCTTTCATTCCTTGTAAAAAGTAGGAATGCTACTGTCACCGCTTCCACCTCTTCTTTTTTTTACCCTTTTGGCACCTGCTGCCCTGCATCTACCATGGTAACTACATGTCTTGGGGATATCTACTCGTACGTAAACATCAGTGCTTAATTCTCAATCACCAGGTTACTTCTATTGCTTTTTTGTTAACTTTCTACAACAGAGGTATTTTAGACTGTAGGTTTATGATTTGGAGTGGAGACATAACTGAGCTTGTAACTGTGCAGCCTATTTTTGTATGGGGATGGGCTTCTCTGTAAGGTTGGTGCATTTTGGGGCCAACAGACGGGTCCATTTTGATCGAAACCAAGTCTTTTTTAGAACTCGCCAAGAACGTCAATCATACCAAAAATATAGGTCTGTTATGGGCCCAAAAATGCACCAACCATACGGTCTCCAGTCCGATAAGCCGAGTCCTTCTGGATGTATCCTCTCTACCTAGCTACTACCTATCTCAAAGTCTGTTGTAACTGAGAGCATAGTGCACTGGAGTTTGTTATAGGGCTTAAAGTTGTAGTTGGTTGTTTGCTTTGCTCTACTGAGGCTGCATGTGGTCTAGTAATATTAGTTTCTATTACTTGGCTGGAATTAAGATGCAGCACTGTTCCATCATTGTTATGTTTAAACTGATTCTCTCGCATGGTGGGTTACTTGTAGAAGTTTTTAGGTTCATGACTTACTCATTCCCATGATGTTTTCAGGATATTGGAGGCTGTGATATTCAAAAGCAGGAGATCCGTGAAGCTGTCGAGTTACCTTTGACTCATCATGAATTGTACAAACAGATTGGAATAGATCCTCCTCGTGGTGTTTTACTGTATGGTCCCCCTGGCACTGGTAAAACTATGCTTGCTAAAGCTGTTGCCAATCATACAACTGCTGCCTTCATTAGAGTTGTTGGTTCGGAATTTGTTCAGAAGTATTTGGGCGAGGTATGCTTTCAATGTTCTCCTACTATACTGAGAGATATGTATGAATATTTGTGTAACTACTGCCTTATTTGTTCTCTTCTCCTACTAGACTGAGAGATATGTATGAATATTTGTGTAACTACTGCCTTATTTGTTCTCTTTTGACATTTCTCAACTTGTCATGTTCTGTTTAGTTTCTTATGCTAAGTAATTTGCGTTTGGTCAAACTTTTTTAGGAGTGTCATAGATACTCACATTTTCCATTGGTATATATCCTAGATATCCATATGGAGTAGTCATCCATAAGTCATGAATCTAGACCACAAAGTACAGAGTGTGGATAAAATTGATGTTGGGCATAATGGCATATTTACAGGTGGGTGCAGTTGCACTTGTTTGTTGAATCAAGATGTCTTTCAAAAGGTTATTCAGGCTAAAATTTTTGGGTTTGAGGTCTGGATTGGTATGACTTGACGGTGCCTTCATCTTACTTTGGGTCATTTGATTTTGCCGGTTATTGTGCACTTTAGGATAAATAAACTCTGTGTGGATACCTTTAAGCAATTTTTAGCCTTGTATGTGTGCTTGTATTTTCGTGTTAATTGAATGCGCTATTTCTTGAGTGGTAATTATCATGATTTTCTTTTCGCTGTGCAGGGCCCACGAATGGTTCGTGATGTTTTCCGTCTTGCCAAAGAAAATGCTCCTGCAATTATCTTTATTGATGAGGTGGATGCTATTGCTACTGCTAGGTTTGATGCTCAGACTGGAGCTGATAGAGAAGTTCAACGTATCCTAATGGAACTCTTGAATCAGGTAAGATGACGAGACACGTGGAACTCCAGTCAAGTAGGATAGTGAGACATGAATTCTTAAAAGAGACAATACATTTTTGAAAAATTCCTTGGACCCAATCTTAGGTATCTATAACGATGGTATACCACAAGGAAAATCTTAGGTATGTGAAACTATGCTTTGTGGTGCTAGGGCTATTTGCATAACTATTGACTTTGTGTAAGCTCTCCAGCCTCTGTTTCAGTCTCTAGCAGCCCTTAATTTAGTATATTGATTTGGATTGTGTTACTGTAGATGGATGGGTTTGACCAGACAGTGAATGTTAAGGTTATTATGGCGACTAATCGAGCAGACACTTTAGACCCAGCACTTCTGCGCCCTGGAAGGCTTGACCGCAAGATTGAATTTCCACTGCCTGATAGACGACAGAAGAGGCTTGTTTTTCAGGTGATCATAGGGATGCACTACATTATTATTTATTATGATACTGTTCTCTTTTCCACTGAAGGGGCAGTGCTAATGTTTCTTGTTATTTTTTATTCTTGTTTTGTTTTTTTCTTCATGTTTTTCGTCCTTTGTTTAGGGGGTGAGGGATTTGATTGGCTGTTACTTTTGTGTGCTCCATTGTCATTCTATTTTGTGCTGGACTATATTGTGCAGGTTTGCACTGCTAAAATGAATTTAGGTGATGAAGTTGACTTGGAGGACTATGTTTCTAGGCCAGATAAAATAAGTGCTGCTGAGGTTAGTTGATTTTCTCGTTCTTTTTTTATGAAGAAATTAGGAGAAAGAAAATGACAAAATCTGGCTTTTGTTCTGGTACTTCTTAATTTTTAACCAAGTTGATGCGATGTCAACAGATTGCAGCTATTTGTCAAGAAGCAGGGATGCATGCAGTCCGCAAGAACCGGTACGTCATACTCCCCAAGGACTTTGAAAAGGGTTATAGAACAAATGTCAAGAAGCCTGATACTGATTTCGACTTCTACAAATGATGATGAGAACTTGAACCTGATTTGGGCATTTAGCATCTACTCCCTCACGGTCTCCCCTCTTCGGTGAGGTCTGCAGGCGTTGCCTCATCTCTTCTACCATTTTCCTTCAAGCTGAAAAAAGCATCTAGGTCGAATGTTGTTTCTAGGTGTGAACTGATTTTATGATCTTATGTCTCACATGCTACATGATGTTGTTTCTGAATGCACCTTTAAAGAGCTTAGCCACCAAATGGCGTATCCTGTTTGACATGCTGAAATTCTCTCTTTAAAAAACCCTTCCTATGACATCTAGAAGTTCTTGGTTGATGATTTGCAGCCATCATATTTGCGTTGCTGGTGCAGTGAAACTACCTTCTTTTTGGTTGCACGATTTGCAGCCATCTTATTTGAGTTGCTCGTGCAGTGAAACTACCTTCTTTTTGGTTGCATTGGTAGCGTGGGAGCTTGCATCCTAGCCTTTGACCCGTTATTGACCTTCATTGCTTTCTGGAGCTCTACCAGCATAGTATATATCTTTGTGACCTCTAGGTAACATTGAACTTATCTTGGTAGATTATTAGTAAAAGGCATGAGAGTGAATGTTGCCTGCTGTTGCATGGTACACTGAAATTTTGTTGTAGGATAGTGTGGGGTGGTGGTTTGAGATCACTATGTGTAGATCCAAACACCTCCTTCCTGCTACTGACGCCGATGTCCTCATCCAGGTTGGGCATACCATCGGTCAGGACCTACCCTACAGAATCTGGGTCCTGGGGCCCCTTTTGGACTATACAGGACGGGTAGGTCGGCAGCACGGCCAACTACCATTCGGCCCATCTTGCTTCTAGGTGTTTCTGGGCTGCCCGCTTTGGCAGACCCAGTCTTGGACGGATTCAGCTCGATAGTTAAAACCGGGTTTGGCCCACTACTGATAGCTCTTTCTTTAGTCCATTTCCTTGCGGATTTAGGCGTGAATGATTCCGTTGGTTGCTTAAAATGAGAGTTGCAATTTTGTTCACCTTCCTTAAAAGAAGGTGAACATTACCCTCCTTCTTATTGATTGAAATGGTGTGGATCCCACCGCAGAGTGATGTCATGCTTATCATGCAATACACTTTTTGGTAAACATAACATCTTTTTGTGGTGGGATTCATATTATTACAACCAATAGGAAGAAGGGTAATGTTCACCCTCTTAAATGGAGGGTGAACAAAACTCAACTCCAGTTTACTATAGTAGAAACTAGATACAGTTTTTATGAGTACTGAACACAACGTAGAGCTGTATCCTAACACTAGGCTATTGAGTATTGGGCTCGTTTTTGTTCAAGATTGGTTTGCCGCATAAACAAATTAAATTTGAACATGTTTTTAAAGCTTGTTAAGATTTGAAGCCAAGCTTAAACAAGTTATTACTCGGCTCGTTCGTCTTATTATGTATAAAAATTTAAGCTACTTGAGATCAGCTCGTGTTTGTTTTGATTAAAGCTTGTTTGCGATCAGCTTGTCTTATAATCATGCAAAGTTCGAACATATTTTTGAAGCTTTTTAAGCTATCAAACTAAGCTTGATCAACTACCCACTTGACTCGTTTGGCTTGTTTATCGCCCCTGGATATGAAGATGGGATTGAAACAACAAAGAGGAATGGGAAACACCACCGAGGTTAGTTAAAGTGGGGGAAACGTTACAATCACCAATCAAATTTGGGGCCTGGAAGTTTCTTCCAGCTGCTACCCAAGGACAGTTGAGATTTTGATATTTGTTGTTACGTCTCATTTGGTAATTGGTCGTATATTATCCTCTTTCTTTTCATAACCGGCTGTCCAAGCCAATTTGCACGCACCTCGATTAATCTCGGGAGATCAATCTCACCGTCCACTAGCAGAGGCCGGACTAATCCCAAAGGAGTTGATAACTTTTAAGAAGTTTCGAACCTGAATTTTAGGAGTCAGCAAACCTCAAGTCTCAAGCCTTCGCCTCTAAGCTGACCCCTTTTTTTTTGAATCAGTCAATAATTCATTCAAACCCGAAGGCGAAGATTACATCGCAAAAAAACAGGAGTTGTTTTCTTACCATTTACTATATCAACAATTCTTACCATTTGGGGCTCGGAACACCATCTCCTTTGTTCGGAAGAAAAATCAATGGGTTTCAGATTAACCAAACCCATTCTGTCTTCCTTTTTATTTTGTTATCTTTCTGATTCTTCTACCTCTTAAGTATTGCCTCCGGAATTCAAAAACCGCAGTAGTCGCATCCGTTTGGATCTATTTTCACCGCGTTTCGATTTTTCAGACAAACAGGATGGCGCAATTTGACTTTGATTTCTTTTTTTGAGAACGTACATATTTTTCCACTCCATTATCTGTTACTCTCATTTTTAAATTCATTGAGATTTCGCATCACAACAATGTGGGCATTGCTTTTGCCCTACGTTTGTTCTTTTTTTGCCTAAAATAATGCAATGGGTCAAAACTCAAATGTCAACATGTGAGCGACTGTGTTCTATCAGAATTTTAGGACAGACCAAATTCAATTTGTTGATAAATGATTGTCCCCTTGATGTCATTGGCTGTGGGCCCCCTTATAATTACTGTAAAAGGGATTCGATAATGACAGATTACATTACATATGGGCCCAATAAAAAAAAATTAACGAATAGATTTCTACCTAAAAATCTAAATAGATAAATTCAAAACATCCAAATTCAAGCACCGGTGGATGATTCTTATAATTTCAGAAGAAACAGGCCAATATATTAGGATCCGGCTTCTCCGCTGTCAATTGCAGAGAAGGTTGTGTGGTTCAATTTGAACCGTTTGTCTTGATAATCAATGATTCAGATTTGCTGAATCTTTTTACCGATAAAAATATTTTATTACTGATAATATAGACTGAAAACAAATCTGGATCATTAAAAATACCATCTGACGGTTGTGATCATTTGGACCACATCTCTGCAGTCCAGTTAGACAAGCCGAATTCACTACATTATTGCTTCTGCAATTGACAACTATCACGAAGAATTTATGATATTAGATTGGAGTAGATAGAAAATCAAGCAAGCACAGCTCGATCACACCTAACGACAGTAACCGCCATCAATTTTTTATAGCTAAAGACAGCCACCGAATAGTTTCAGTTGATTCCCACTTACTTGGAACTTAAGTTTTCGACGTTCCGTTAATACATGTGTTTTTTCAAAGTATTTGTAATTGTTTTGCAGTTTTTTTTTTTTGGAAATTGATTGTTTCGCAGCTCGATATGATCTACGTGCACAGCAGCGACGAAGGAACGGGGCTCAACTTTTTAATGACCAATAGAGAATTCTTGATTTTCATCTCCTATGATAGTTTCAATTGCAATCACTAAAATTATAACAAAAGTTCATTGATATTAAAAGCATTTAAAATTTTTTTTTTTCCCGTATGAGTTAACTTCTGACTTGGTCCTGTGTACTTGTTTGCTCATATGTGGCATAAGTTGCTGAGCTTTCATATGCCATTGAATGTGCGCAATTGACGTACGACCTAATACATAAGCACCACGAATTCCATGTCCTTTTTGTTAAACAGTCAAGATATATATTCAGTGCAAGATTTGAAACTTCAAGTCCACTCTATGATCGAAAAGTCGATAATAATTCACATCAAGTCATTCGGCTGCGTTTGAGTTGTTTCAAGGACACGGCCACGGTACACACCTCTAAGCGCGGTGTACGATGTTCACTTTTTATACATCCATGGTGTGAGACTCTAGATTTTTCTCAATTTCTGTCTTCGCGAGAAAGAGGAGGAACTTGAGGTGAAAATAACAGATCGAGGAAAAAAATGAGAGAGATATGTCAAAAATCTGTAGTATTAAGTTGATCATTTTTTTGAAGGGAACAAAGAGAAAGCTATAGCGGTGCATGGTTAGACATTCACAAGAGAACATGCCCGGAATTAAATTGGGTCACGTGAGATTTCATTGTCATCTAACTTTTCGGCCAGCAACGGCAGAAGAGTAAATGCATGGTACAAGAAATTCTCTTGTGGCCCTTGTTGGGGATCAGAAGATTCACAACTTGATGGGCTCATGGGCTCAAAGAGACGACTTATGGATTTGTTCTCTCTTAAGCTCTTAGGTACTTCGATACCTCTCGTGTGCTATTAACTCTTTTGGGTCCAATTCATAGAGCATTTGCTCTGACTACAAGTGGAGTCTCCGCTAGTGAACAATGAATTTTATAGTCCTCCAAAATTAGTCGAGATGTGGACAAATTGGTTCGAACTCCCTACCTTGACTTGCTCATCCCATGAATATTTGCATGTGGTTTTCCAGCGAAAAGCACTTCATAGCCTAGATTTAAGGCAGAAGTTAATGCTTAACATACATGAAAATGAAGCTGTAATTAGTATATATAAAGGTCACTTGAAGCTCTAACTACTTGTCTAACATCAACCAAGTAACATGAGACAGATTCAAAGGGGGGCCCTATTGATTTGACTAATGATCATTTGAAGGCAAAAGTTTTCAAACTAAATATCCAGGACCATTAGCAATAGGATCCAACTCCTCTTCGATCTATTTTTCATTCGTTAAATCGTTTAATTTTTAGATCTTGTTGAGAATATCAGCTTTGCGTAAGTTCACATTGATCTCATATCAATAGGTACATGGTGGGACTGATCGTCTCCCGTAGTAACATACTAGTAGTTACCCTTAAATTCTTCTTCTTTCTTTTTTTTCATTTTTTGGAAGGACCTTATTAGTGGGTTCTATATATGACATAATTTGTTAATTCATGATCTAAAGATTCTAAACAAGTTTGTAAGCTCAATCTCATCATGTGCTAAAGAAAGTTTAACACTTTTTAGTTACTAGCTACAACTGCTCTTTTTTCTTTTTTGGGAAATGTGTAACCACCAATTTGAAATTATGATTTTTTAAACTATTAGTTAAAAAATGATGCTCGTAAGAGAGCACAATCACATCTACTATTATTCAATAACGTAAACCGTAGTTCTAGCACTGGCAGCACGAATACCATATTTTTAGCAAAGCAAGGCATTACTGATTTTTTTTTTTTTGTCTCTATTGGTCAGGCTTTTTTTTTTTTCCCTTGAGCTTTTATTGGTTTTAATGTTAAAATTTCAAAATTTTGTTATCCTAAAAATAAAAAATTACAAACTTATGATAAAAAAAAAAACTGAAAAATTCACTAACAAAATTAATTAAATACATAAGTTTTCCGCCATGTCGGGGGGGGGAGGGGGGGGGTGTAATTATTGTAACAGATTGGGCTCCATTGAATTTTAATTTTAAAATTAAACTCTCTTCCAACAGACCATTATGCGATTTGGATTTGGTTACCTAATCAAAAAGCTTTTATATAGAGTGACGATGCTCTCTCTCTCTCTCTCTCTCTCTCTCTCACACACCCACACACACACACACACTCACAGACAGCTTGCTTCTCTCGTGTTTCGCTCACTCCCATTTCTTCCCATTTTCAACAACCATTGTCTTTACGCTTTCCACCTCCGACGTCATTTTTCCCCAAACAAAAACCATCCTCCTTTTTCCCTAGTAAGACAAATCTTCAGGTGAGCACCCGACGTCTGAAGCAACCAATTACCAAATTTCAGCTTAACAAGGTCGTACCATCGGATCTGCACATGAATCTCCACGAAAATGTCGCTACGGCATTGTGCTTTAATTCCGTGATTCTTCAATACTCAGTAGAAAACAGGTCTTCGTTCGAGTGTTTTCAGGTTTGCTTGCTTCCTTGCCTCGCTTCACTTGCTAGGTCAATAATATGTTCCATTGGGGTCCTTCTTGTGCTTTAGTTCTACTGCAACAAGGTCTAGCGACAGATCTGAGTAAACACTGCACAATATTTCGATTCATGCAAATCATTGTTGTTTGCTGTTTTCGATAATAATTGCTGCTTGTTAATTGCTACCTTGATTCATGCAGTTTTCTGTTTCATAGCTGCCGTAGTTGTTGAAATCATTGTTGTTTGCGGAAATGCTTGGGGTTCCGAAAATGTACATACGCCATGCAGGGCCTACTTTTTTGGGTTTCACACAAATAATCCGAACCGTTTTATTAATTTTAAAATAATTTTTCGAGTCCCTCTGCTAAAAATCGGCCCAATTGGATATGTGTAAATGGTTGATCCAATCTTTGAATTTTTTGTTGAATTCTGAATGAAACTTGGAAAATGTAGTGTAGGTTGACTTTAGAGTTTAAGACAGCCTTGTGGGAAAATGTAGTGTAGGTAGATGAATTGGGAAGGTTGTAGTTTGAAGTATTCCAAATAACTGCGTCATGCTTTGTGAACTTAAAATTACTTTCGCGTAATGCAACTTTGGTGGTTTAACTGCTCCGACTGATGCGGAAATTTTAAGTGAATGTAGGTGGAGAATTTTGCTTAAATTATCCCCCTCACTCGTTGGCTCCATCTGAAGTAGTTAAGGAACTACTTTCAAGTTCAGTTTTCCGTTGTCATTGCAGCTAGTATGATTTTGGTGAATTTTGATCTGGGACATCTCATTTTGCTTGTACAGAGTATTAGTTGTACGACATTCAGGAGGATGTGTTTAGTCATGGGATCCTAATGAGAAATGATTAGTATTTCTGGCAGCACAGCCGTAAAATATTGGTGAGTCTTTCTCCTCGCTTTCCGCAACTTGCTTTAGTATTATCACAGATTCTTAAAGCTGTTATGATTTTGTAGTTGACTTCAAAGTTAATTTGGTATCCAAAGCTGTTTTGATATTTATAAAACGCAAAATTAGTGATATGTGATATGTCAACTTTTTGGTATCCAAAGTTGTATTTGCTTCCTGTTTCTCGGAGTTAGGAATAAAGGAAAATTGACTTTTTTTTTTCACTTTTTAAGTGAGTGTTTTTCTTTTATGGATGGGGATTGGGCTGCTTAGAAGGTGATAGAAACAGCTTGTGCCTGATCCTTATTCCTTCTGGGATGCCTCTGTGTCTTGCTTTTGGATATTGATTGTTTTCCTTTTTGAACTTTTGGTAAAGGAGTGGAGAGTGGAAGACTTTTTATAGCTCTTAATGAATCTGATACTTTGACTTTTCAGCCCTCTGACCTGGTAATATTGTGATACTAGCGGCATTTTCTTTCTTTCTTTTTGGCCAAAGATAGCATTAGCGGGAAACCGGGGTTTGACGCTCCTCCATGAGCTCGAACCCCAAACCTCCTTTCAAGGAGTAGAAATTGGCTCAAGGCTCCAAATAGTGCCTGAATTTTGCATCCCTTGAATTGATCAATTCCCCAACTTGACTTGACAGCCTATGACATTAATTGTTCAATTACCAACCTAGAGAGCAAACCTGATATTTTCGTGAAGAGGCTGGTAGAATTAGAAAATACACGGATGACCATTCACAGCCTACGATATTAATTGTTCAATTACCAACCTAGAGAGCAAACCTGATATTTTCGTGAAGAGGCTGGTAGAATTAGAAAATACACGGACAACCATTCAAATGTCCTCTTCTAATTCTATTGTTTGGTTCGTGTGACTACATTCTTATTTTAAAGCTAAATCTTTACAGTTTTGCATCTTTGACACATTTGGTTATGCACAGACAGTCTGTTTGAGGGATAATGGAGACAGTTGTTTCTCTCTACACTTCTAATGAAGGGAAAGATAATTGAATTACATTCTACTAAAACAGTTATCGTAAATAACATTTCTGCTTCTGTTCTCATTTGAATCCCTTCATTCTAGCATAGACAAAGCTTGTTTAGTGAAATACATAATTGATGTTTGTGACAGAATAGTTTCCCTTAACTTCTAGGTCTTTTAAGGCTGATGTAGTTGCTTCATTTGCTATTTGGCCATCTAACATTGTTTTGTGGTCTTCACAGAACCAGCAAGGCCTGCACACTTGAGTTTCATACATCTCTTATTGAATAACTCTCCATGAGAATCTGCTCTACTTTTCCTTTGCTTTCTTCCATCATTCTTGTTATCACGCTCCTACCCCTAACTCTTGCCGACCTCAATTCGGATAAACAAGCTCTTCTCACCTTTGCTGCTTCTGTGCCTCATAGTCGGAAACTCAACTGGAACCTTTCTAGCAATATTTGCACATCTTGGGTAGGCATCAATTGCACTTCAGATGGCACTCGTGTGGCTTCCCTTCGGCTCCCTGGCATTGGAATGGTGGGCCCCCTCCCCGCCAACACTCTTGGAAAGTTGGACGCCCTAAGGGTACTCAGCCTTCGTTCCAACCTCCTCAATGGAAATCTACCTTCCGATATCCCCTCCCTGCCTTCCCTACAGTACCTCTTCCTCCAACGTAATAACTTCACTGGTTACATTCCGACCACCTTTTCCCCCACACTCAATGTTTTGGATCTCTCATTCAATTCCTTTGCAGGCGTCATTCCACCAACGATTCAGAACTTGACAAAACTCACTGGACTGAGTCTCCAAAACAACTCGCTTTCTGGAAGCATTCCCAATGTCACCCTTCCAAAACTCAAGCATTTGAATTTAAGCTACAACCATCTTAATGGCTCTATTCCATCTTCTCTTCAAAATTTCCCAAATTCTTCATTTGTCGGAAACTCTCGGTTATGTGGTCTCCCGCTAATTCCATGCTCCCCAATATCCCCTTCACCTCCCGCACCTACATTCTTTCCTCCTCCTGGAGCCCCTCACTCTGGAAAGAAACTCGCAAGGGGGGTTATCATTGCCATTGCAGCCGGAGGGTCTGTGCTTCTGTTTCTGGTCATTCTAATCATATTCCTGCTTTGTTTGAAATCAAAAGGTAGTGAGCGTAGCAATGAGTTGAAACGAAAGCCTTCTGTGAGGAGCGAGAAGCCAAAGGAGGAATTTGGGAGTGGGGTGCAGGAACCTGAAAAGAACAAGCTGGTTTTCTTCGAAGGATCTTCTTACAATTTTGATCTTGAGGATTTATTGAGGGCTTCAGCGGAGGTCTTGGGTAAGGGAAGTTATGGGACTGCATATAAGGCTGTTTTGGAGGAGGCGACGACAGTGGTTGTCAAAAGGTTGAAAGAAGTGGTGGTGAGTAAAAAGGACTTTGAGCAGCAAATGGAGATTATAGGTAGAGTTGGGCAGCACTCAAATGTTGTGCCTCTTCGTGCTTATTATTACTCCAAGGATGAGAAGCTCCTGGTTTATGATTACTTCCAAGGTGGCAGCTTGTCTACGCTCTTGCATGGTATGTATTTTCTGCTCGTTTCATTTTCTAAGCATGTACTAACTACGCTTCAAATGACAAAAAGAATGGGATGCTAGTGTTGTCAATATGCACGAGTGTCGTAAACATAGCTTGAAGTCCAAGGGCAATCACTCCAAGGAAACAATGCTGAAGGTTATGTGTCGACCCAGTTAACCTTTCTAATCACCCCTGGTTGGTGCAATAAACATTGGGTAGTAATAGTATATTGCCTTATACGAAACAGAAAAAGTACAAATAAAAGTAATAAATTCAGTAACTAGTCATCCTCTGATGCGGTAGTAAAAGATTATGTATATCCGATGTAAGATACATATGTTGAA
Organism: Rhododendron vialii; assembly: GCF_030253575.1. Classification (NCBI taxonomy): domain Eukaryota; kingdom Viridiplantae; phylum Streptophyta; class Magnoliopsida; order Ericales; family Ericaceae; genus Rhododendron; species Rhododendron vialii. Next base: position 6,304,877 of record NC_080569.1, read on the forward strand.
CACTTCAGGTTCAGGTGAGTGAAGATCAAGTTGGCACTGTAAGTTTATGCTGCCCAAAATATTGTACACATGGCTATAGTTTATACTGAGGTAATTTTCAAGTTTATATTAGTTTAACACTAGTAGACTGCTCAATCTGGAATCTATTTCTTGGAGGGTACAGATGCATTTGGAGATCTCATTAGGTTGTATATTGAAATCATTTCTACATCAACTCATGATACCAATAGCTCTCTTGTTTGTATGTAACTGTTGAAAATCACTCTGTTGAATCAACTTTTCTCATTGCTCTCTCCTTTTCGATTCAATGAAATAACAGCAAACAGGGGCACTGAAAGAACTCCATTAGATTGGGACTCAAGAGTAAAGATTTCCCTCGGAGCCGCAAGGGGTATTGCTCATATCCACTCCGTTGGTGGCACAAAATTTACTCATGGAGACATCAAGGCCTCAAACATCCTCCTCAACCAAGACCTAGACGGCTGTGTTTCTGATTTTGGTCTATCCCCTATAATGAACTTCCCTCCCAATCCACCTCGACACGCAGGCTATCGTGCGCCTGAGGTGATCGAAACCCGAAAGCACACCCACAAATCCGATGTTTACAGCTTCGGTGTGGTCCTACTTGAGATGCTGACAGGAAAACAACCACTCCAGTCACCAGGGCCTGGACGTGACGACATGGTGGATCTCCCTAGGTGGGTCCAGTCAGTAGTGAGGGAGGAGTGGACGGCTGAGGTTTTTGATGTAGAGTTGATGAGGTTTGATAACATTGAAGAGGAGATGGTGCAGATGCTGCAGATTGCAATGGCATGTGTTGTAAGGGAGCCGGACATGCGACCAGATATGGGGGAAGTTGTTCGGATGATTGAAGAGATACGGCAATCCGACTCGGAGAACCGGACGTCTCCGCCGGAAGAGGGCAAATCAAAAGAGGGGTCACCTAGCGGGCAGACTCCATGATTGAATTGTATGTTTGTTCTTTTTTAGTTATTACATAGTCAATTTTCTGGAATGCATCTGATGATTAGTTTGAAGCCTACATTGCTAGAGTAATGTTTTCCCCTTTGCTTAAACCTCACATGCATGTATTGCTTCAAAGTGTTTTTTTTCCCTTTTTGGGTGCTTCAGAAATATTGCTTCAAAGCGTGTGAATCCATTCAATTGTGTGATTTTTCCTTAGAAATTCGGTGGCATAATTGTTACATTCTTCAGGACTGATTGTACTTGACTTCTTGTAGCTCTGCTTTAGCCCTTGGATGTCTAAAAGGACTTTCTTTTCCTCAGCACATTTTTTTTTCTTATTTTGTCAATAGTTTTTGCTTTTCCAGTTCATATCCACTCAAGACCAAAAAACCAAAAATTAAAAAAAAAAAAGTCAGAAAATTTCAGGATTATTTTGTCTTTTGTGTATATTGGAGTGTATCTTAGTTGATATCAAAGAGCTAATATGTACATAAATCAAGGAGCTAATATGGACATAAATCAAGGATTTCATATGTAGATTTTACCTTATTTTCTTAAGTGTAGATTCTGACATGTATATAATTGTTGTATCGGTGTTTTATTTTTAATTAATGTGAATTCACTCATATTTTCTCAATACCAATTTCTAACAGTGTATTTTCTGGAAAATATGATTACATTTTCTTTAAACATCAAATTTTCCATTTAGGATAAATCTGAAAATTAAGAAAAATTCACCTGAAGGGTAGAAATTTACAAAAGACAAATGACTCAAAAAAAAAGAGGAGAATTTTTTTGGTGCAAATTGGGTACCACGTGGCTATATCCAGCACTCATCCGAGCCGTCCAAAATAAGTTTTGGACTGCCAATATCCGAGCACCCCCTCTCTTACTCAACCGATCACTCTCTCTCTCCTCTTTCCCTCCTTGTAGAATACTCATGCACGTTGACCACTGTCAACCGAAATGTCTGTTATTCCATGCAAAATCTGGATTTACCAACTATAGATGTGAGGTTGTCCTAAAATCTAGAGCAACAAAACATGTGTGGTTAACCAGATTTGAGGTCCGAAACTCACTTTCATCTTCTATTACATCCAGAGAAGGGTTCTCTAACAATGGCCGCTTCGGGGTTGCCCATATCATCAGGCAGCGCCGGCCCAATTCTGCCATTGGCAAGAGCCCCCAGCCGCAACCAAAGCTTCCAACGAAACCCAAGCCGCCGCGTTCTCTTCTCCGAAACCCCCGCTCCCAAACACCAGTCTCGTAATTGGGATTCCGGCCCCGAGAGGAACAATTTCCCCGAAATGCCTCCCAAACACCAGGCTCGTAACCGGGATGAGGACAACCTGTCCGAAATATCAACCAAACCCCGGGCTCGCGATTGGGACTCGGGCGACGATGTCAAAAGAGAACGTCGCGGGCGCAGGCTGTGCTGTGCCTGGACGTCTTTGGTCGTCGGTTTTCTCGTTCTTGGGCTCATGCTGTTGGGTGCATTGTCCCTCTCTTTTGTCAAGGGCGCATTACCGGAATTCCGCATCAAGAGTCTAAACATCTCCAGACTCGAGATTTCAAAGAAAGACGAAAACACCCTTTTGACCGCCGACATCCAACTACTCATCAACGTCACCAACAAAAACGACCGGTATGACCTGTCCTATAGCGTGTTGAGCGTCGAAGTCTCGTCGGAAGACATTAACCTGGGGAAGAAAGAGGTCGCAGCGTTCAAGCAGAATCCGAAGAAGGTGTCGTTACTGAATGTGTCGACAGAGGTTAAGAAGTCGGTGGTCGATGATGCGGCCGCTGATGATTTGAAATCGAATTACAAAGACCTGCAAGTGGTGATTGATGTGGTGTTCGAAGGGAGCATAACTGTGAACATGGAAGGGCGTAAGTTGAGCGGGTTGCCTCTGAAAGTGCTGTGCTCTAGTATTCAGCAGGTTGACATCGACAATGGGCTGCAGCCGCAATGCCGGGTCAAAATGTTCCATTTCTTGTGAGATGGATCCAACTTGTGGCGACACCGTCATGTTTCTTGACATTGGTTTGTTTCGAATCGCTTTACATTGATGAATTTGAGGTTGATCGATTATGTTTGGTATCGTTTTCAGTTTTTAGTTTGCTTTCTCGCTTGCTTGTTCGAAAATTTGTTATGTTGGTATCGTTTTTAGTACGTTTTCGCTTTTGGTCTGATGGAAACAGTTTGAAAAACCATCCCAATCTCTCCATCCCCTGCGTTAGCTTGGCATGGAAGATTTGTATTTTCTAGTTTGCAATTGCCCTGCACTAAAATGGTTCAACATTCATCGATCGATCACCTGGTTTTCTGATAGTTGCTTTACACAAATGCTTTGTGCGCACGCAGGTGAAGTTCGTCGGCAAAACGGAGTTGCGTACCAAAGATACGTTGGATCAGATAGCGAGTTATCAAAAAGGAGTCGTGAGAAAACTACTCCTCGTGCTTAGCTAGGCATGATTAATGAAGATTACATTGTGGAGACATATTCATTTTTTTGAAGTATATATACTAGCAGTAAAAGTCTTCTTTAATTAGTTTTTGACAATCTAGGAAATTGATCCCCGCTTCCTCCCTGCAAATATATGTACTCTAATCAACTAAATTGTTATTTCCTGTGTTCATTGCTGTTATTTAGTAGTACTTTTCTAACACATGCATGAAGGCACCAAACAGAATTTCTATGCACAGCTCATTTTCTAACAAAAAGAAGAAGAAAGAATTCTATGCAGAGCTTCTTCTTCTTCTTCTTCTTCTTCTTCTCTCTCTCTCTCTCTCTCTCTCTCTCTCTCTCTCTCTCTCTCTCGTTTCATCTATCTTAGTTGTTGACTATTACATTAAGTTCTGTAAACAATTGAAAAAAATCCGAGTTGACTGTGTAGACATAGAGCTAGATGATAATTTTCTCCAAAATTCAACGAGGACCAAACTGATCCGTCCTTATTTAGAGCCATTTTTAAATTTTACCAGGTACGAGACTTTCTTGGCATCAAGATTGAAATCTCCCCAGTTGAATCCGGCTCGAGTGTGGTACACAATAGTTCTCGCTTCGAACGAATGGCCCTCAAAATTGATTTGAATAAATACTGGACAAATTAGCCTTATGTATATATGTCTCTGCTAAACTTCTCTTGATGCAATAATTTAAACGGGTTAGAGTGGCGAATTTCAAACTTAAAACTCTACAATTTTTTATTTTTTATTTTATTTTATAACAAAGGCACTATAAACACACATATGTTCTCAGGATTATAAAAGTCCACATATGTAAGACATTTTTATCGACCAAAAGTTATGAATGCCATCAACCATAATTAAAACGAAATTTAGGTTTAAAAAAGTAGGGCTTGATTTATTATTACAACGTTAAAAGTAGTAGTAAATTTAAACTAGTAGTACTTGCAGAGTAACACGTCTTCTGTGTTAAGCCGTGTTGGAACACCACCAATAGTTTGTAAGCTTGTCGTGGTATTATTAATGAGTGTTGTGGTGCCACACTTCGAGCCTTAGACCACCTAATAATTTTTGGTACTTGTGACTATAGGGCTGCAAATGAGTCGAGTCGAACTTTTTTGAGTTTGAACTCGACTCATTTACAAGCTAAAAATTTGAGCTTAGTCATTTAATAAACGAGCCTTTTTAATAAACGAGCTTAGTCATTTAATAAACGAGCCTTTTTAATCAAATCGAACTTCATTTAACGAGCCAAATTTTTGTCGAACAAGTCGCGAGCTGCTGAATTCATTTACAGGCTTTACTTGTGAGTCACTAATAAAAAAGGAAAAAGAAATTAAAAAGAAAAAGACAGGGAGGCGGAACATGTTGGGCTGCGTTTGGCAACGTATAAATACAGTTACTTTATGCCGGTTTGGCGTTAATCGTACGCCAATTATTTGCTCCCGACGAAAATTCTAGAAGCTGTTCACGGCTGTCCGATTTTTATTTCTATATTCCTACTACTCCTTGATTACATACGCAGCCTCTCTCTCTGGATTCTCCGTCCCCTCGCCAAATTCATCCATCCGCAGGTACCTCTCTCTCTCTCTCTCTCTCTCTATCTATCTATCTATCTATCTATATATATCTCACTGTTTGTACATATAAGTGAATTCTTGTGATTTGGCGTTTTCATAGACGTGGATGCTGTCTAGGGTAGTTGTTGTTTATCTCACTGTTTGTACATATGAGTGAATTCTTGTGATTTGGCGTTTTCATAGACGTGGATGCTGTCTAGGGTAGTTGTTGTTGGGGGGGTGGAAGGAAATCAACAGATCTTGAATTTCGTCTTTGTTTGGTGAGCTGTTCCTTGGCTAGGGTTTCTGGTACTGATCGGATTAGTTGTTATGGTTGTGTGTATATTATTATGTCGTTGAGCTGACGATCTGCTATTTGTGTAGGCTTTTCAGTGACCTAGATTACGCCTTTCTTTGATTTGAGGTAGTAGCTGCGTGTTGTAGTTATGGCGTCGAAACGGATATTGAAGGAGCTGAAGGATTTGCAGAAGGACCCTCCAACGTCGTGCAGTGCTGGTGTGTTTTCTTGCTTGCTTGCTTCTATTTCTAGTGTTATTTGGGCTCGCAGTTGTGGATTTATGGTGTTGTTGACTGATTGTTCAGTTTGATTAGGAAAGGTATTTAATGAAGTATCCTATGGTTAGTTTGGATATACACCCGGATTTTAAATGGTGAAAGTTCACTTGGAACATGAAATTCAAAAAGTTTTTGTGTAGGAAAAAAAAATTCAACCGAAAATGCAAAAGGTTTTTTTGGGCGACAAAGTAATCGAAAGTTGTAATAATCTGAATTGACTTGACTCAAAAAGTTTAAAATTTTGAATTTTATTTTGATTATTAGAGGTTTAGCCATAGATGGCTTGTGAAACAGACGGATTAGAGGTGGTAAAGATACGTTCAGTTAGAATTATTATTGAACTATGTTCTTAAAATGAAGAAACATAGTGTATTAAGCTGTTATTTTATATCCGCCATGGAGCTCGTGAACTCCATCTTGAAATCCTACTCTTAAGTCTCAATGGAGAGTAATGTAAAATCTCTTTATGGGAAATTTACAGCTATCAGGCAGATCCTTAGTCTTTTGAGCTTATGTGATTTGTCGCGGCCTCTATATATAGTTTATGTTTTGCTAATGGTCCAGTTGTTATGACAATATTTGATGTTTTTCAGTTGATAAGGTAATATTTAAAGAAATTATATCAGTGTATTGAGCTTATTTCGTTTTTCCAGGTCCGGTAGCCGAGGACATGTTCCATTGGCAAGCAACAATTATGGGACCCACCGATAGCCCTTATGCAGGAGGCGTGTTTCTGGTTTCTATTCATTTTCCTCCTGATTACCCTTTTAAGCCCCCTAAGGTAGATATTTCCAATTTTGTGTTTTAGGAGTTCTAGAAGTTCTATAATGTTATGCGATAGTCATAGTTAAGGACGTCATATTAACTTGTATAGGATTGCGTGCTTCCATTTGCAATACAAAGATGTACATCTTTGTATACAAATGGAAGCATGCAATCCTATACAAGTTAAAGTACCCTTATCCCATAACTACTCCTATACAAGTTAAAGTACAGTAATCCTATAACTACTACTCCATTTAAGAGCAACCAATAAAGGATTCAATATGTTCCACTAGCTCTTGTGAAGCCCGGTAGTGTTCTACTAGCTCTTGGTAGGGTGGTAGTTGCTATAGCTCTTTGGTCCCTTTCGGGACCCACCGCGAGTGTGGAGTCCCTATGGTCACAACCAGGGGGAGGTTTGTTATGGCTGGTCGCCCCCTCCTCCAACCTTCACGAGTAGTGGGAAAAAATTTAAAGGAGTCAATGTCTCATAACCAGATGTTTAATTCCATTTAGATTGCCTCATTATCAAGTATGTGTCAATATGACGACTGTAATAAGCAATTGATAATGCAAGAGAGAACCTGTGAGATGTGTTGAAAAGGATAGGAGCAAAGAAAAAATGTCTGTGTCCTTATCATATCCCTCTATCCTTTAAAAGAACATATAAAACCAGGGAATTTTGTGAAATCTCTGTCTATTAATTCAAATTTCATAACCTGGGGTTATCTGAATCCATTGTGGTTTGTGAAGGCTAACTGAATGAACATTCCAGGTAGCATTCAGGACTAAGGTCTTCCACCCAAATATTAATAGCAATGGAAGTATTTGCCTTGACATTCTGAAAGAGCAATGGAGTCCAGCATTAACCATATCCAAGGTATGATCTATATTGTATCTCCTCTTTTGAATCAAATCCTCAAATCTGCTTTGCCTTCAAACTTGGTATTGCGAATGACATAAACTCTGTATGCTAGCGTGTTACTGTAAAATTATCATTGAAATCTCATTGCTTTGATAGAAGGTTTAAGATATCAAACGACTTGTGCCAGTATGTCTGCCCTTGACAAGTCTAGTTTCCTTTATTTTGGCATTGTTTGACTCCCAACTACCATATTGGTGGCGCAAATGTGAGTCTTTTGTATCATAGCAAACTTTTCTTTACTTGGAAAGTGATTCAATTTTGGAGAGTCTAAGGATGCTTTTCCTGTGCAAATAGTGGCACATGGTTAATATAAATCTAAAATTTGCTTAGGAGGCAAGGGCTTCACTTTAGCTGGCATTGCATGGTTTTACAATCTATGTTTTGATTATGAGGCTAGACGTTAATGTGAGATGAGTTGGTGTTGCATTTTAAACAACATGAGGTATCTGACTCTGCTCCTGTTCGCCTTCTGGTGGCAAGAGACCTCTAGGTAATGTTTCTGTGTATGGTTGGTCTGCCAACCTTGTAGGGGGCCTATAGTAGAGAAGAAAAGGAACGTTCTTTGTTTGGTCTTAGTGTGTTTGATGTACTTGCAAAGTGTATTCCAAGGACTTCTCTGGTCGCGGAAGAACTGGTTCTGAAGAGTAGCATTTTGACACGATTGCTGGAGTTTGTGGAGGCGTTTGTATGAAGTCACCATTATTAAGTGCTTTGTCCATTATACAAGTGATAACCACTTGGTGCCACTTCTTTGTTAACTTTCCCTTGCCGGGGGTAAAAAGTACTACTAAAACTGTTTGTTCCAAACATATAATTGGGATTCAGATCCTTGGTTGATCTTTCAAGTTCTTTGGTGAAGGTTGAAAGTCTTTAGTCTTTGCATATGCCAGGGGTAGTCTCCACCGGTATCAATAGTAGAAAGAATTGTGAAGTGACAAAAAGGAAAAGAAGCATTAATGGGAAAGGACAAAGGAGTAGATTCAAATTGGAAGGGAAAAGTAGTGGGGAATTGAACAGAGATATAAAGATAAAGTTTCACCAGTATCTCAATCAGGCTGCCAGTTCTGCTTCTTTTTTTTCTTTTTTTTTGCCTGAAAGTCACGTATGTCCACTATTACCTTGGTCCTTGGTCAACCACTACTCGATGTGGCATCAACATATTTGGCATTAAAAATCTCTTCCATTGTGCCATAAATAGCACCATGCCAACACCACCGCTGCTACAAGACCCAGCACCAGCATCTTCTATAGCGGCTGATATTGCCACCATTTTTGTTTTTGGGCACTGACATCAAGCATGGTTTACATGTTCAACATCCACGGCCACCACAATCATAACTAAGTGGTTGTTTCTCCATCATCCTGACCAGCATCACCACCAGCAGCCTTGTCAAAGTACATGGTTAGTATACCAAGGGAAACAAGTGTGGGGGTTAAGCCAATGGTGTGAATTAAAAGTTCATTTGATTGATGTTAGGAATTGCTGATGCTTGCAGATTGCTGTGAGATTTTCTTGTCTGTGGTAAATCTTTTCTATCTTTGGTTGCATGCTAACAATAATCTTTAAGCAGGCATGTGATGTGGACCTAGTGGTCATTTTGATGTTGAGTACTTACTCGGGATTGTGTTTGTGACACTTTCTAGCTTTATTCCATGCAAAGAACCTTGGATAGATTCCGCGTCCCATTTCAAGAGGGTACCTTCTATTTCTTTCAGTGGTCTCAGTTGGGACAAAATCAAACAAGGAAGAGTTCTATTGATTCTCCATACTGTTTAATCAGAACTCTCCTTCCTCTTGTTCGCTTTCTTGGTTTTGGAAAGTTTATTAAACAGTTCCGAACGCAGAACCCCCTGTGCCTGTGTTGAAGTGAAAAGACAACTCAAAAGAAGAGGAAGATGTAATCTTGAACCTTTTCTTGCTAGTGGGCAGTGTAATGTGGTATTTTTTATTCCATGTCAGTCCATTATGGGTGGGACAGGCAGGGGCAGGGGCCTCCAAAAAAGAATGGAGAAACAACCTTCAAAATATTCTGGTGTCTAGAAGAATGTAACTTCCAACCTTTTCTTGCTAGTGACTCTTCAAGGCATTGTTGCCATTGAATGGTTAAAATGGGAATTATCTATTTAAAATTGGTCACCCAGGCCAACTGATGGATGCTATTCTGTTTCTTGGGATTTCACCTTGCCCTGGTAGTAGCGTATGGGCCACATTGGTGTGTTGATTATGTCCATGCCCAAGACGAGTAAAAAGGTTGCAGGATGGAAGCAGGGAAGCGGCTATGGAGAAGAAATAGTGAATCTACAGGATAGAAGCTGTCTAAGTTTCTGGTATGAGTCTTCCAGTGGCATAAGAAGTTTCAGTGCGAAGAATTTGGGGAAATTATGTTATATCCAAGTTTCAACTCAGGCTTCTGATCTTAGGTACTTATAATTCCATATGCAGAGTTTTGAAGGTGAAATTTTATTTTTTTGAATGTGAACGACAATAGAAAAGTGCCCAAGAGTAGCAGCTATTTACACCATATGACCGGACATTGGGTTGACATGGATTACCAAGAAGTTGGGATTCCCTTCACCTTCAAGATCAACTCCCTTCCCCATCTTCCAAACATCGGTAAAGAAACCTACAAGAACCCCATTATATACACTTTGTGGTGTTAAAAACTCTGAATGCCCTTTGACGTCAAAATTCTTCTGGAATGTCATTTCGAATATCAATACGAGGAACAAGTTTGCATTTTTTTATTACTCACTACAGTTTTGGATGATAAATGATTGTGTTGCACTACCCATGAGTAACATCTTCAAAGCTTTGGGAATCCTGTTTCAATCTTGAACTTTTTTGTCAGGTCTTATTATCTATCTGCTCCCTCCTGACGGACCCAAACCCGGATGATCCTCTTGTGCCAGAAATAGCTCACATGTACAAGACCGACAGGACCAAATATGAGGCAACTGCGCGCAGCTGGACCCAGAAGTATGCCATGGGATGATGCCATGATTGTAAGAGAATCCCACTTGGCTCTTCTAGAGAATTGTAATTCTATCCTTTTCCAATGTCCTCGGGTGGAAGAATAAAAGTGCTTGGTAAGGAAATTTTCTATTTGTCTCTCTCAGACTTGAGCTTGGCAAGAAAGTTGGATCTCTAAATTTGTGAATATCCATTCTAAGACATTGGAAGGGGAAAAAAAAAACTGTAATGTATTGATGCTTTGTTGTTGTCTAATTAATGCTTTGCTTTCTGAAATCTCTTGTGAATGCACATTGCATTATTTGTAAGGTAAGTCGTTTCCATCCTTTTGCTAAAGTATTGGCAGCACCAGTAGCATTCTAGGAAATTTTTGCATTGAAAAGGGTTTTCGTCGCTGGCCTTTGGCCCTACACCTCTCCCAAGGGTTTTCAAAAAAAAAAAAAAAAAATCAATTAGGTTACTACTAGCATTCTATGAAATCCTTATGTATTTTATTAGGTGCATACGGGCTTCATGGATATAACTGATTAAATAAATAAAAGCGAGAATTTTTGCCTGAAAACTCTAATTGATGATGTAAATGTGTTTAGAGTAGGTTACTAGTCTGTGGCTGGAAAGTTTTGAGGCATTTGACTTGTGTGATCTTGACATGCTTCCATAATTTTGACGTTTGGGTTTTGGTACCCCTTTTGTGTGATCACAAGACCTGGTACCTGTTCTTTTTCCATGATTTCTTGGACCTTAATTTAGTTACGAGTGATGTGCTTCACTTTGTACTATTCTAATCTACCAAGTCAATGTGTATTGTTCGGTAGGTGAACTGTCCACCTAAAGTTGTGATTATTTTTCTTCATAATCATCTTCGTGGTACCTGCACATGCATACACACCACAGCACATTATTCTCAATTCAAGGTTGTTTTTTCTGCGTACAAATCATGACATAATGGGATGTGGGCTTTCACTGTTTTGAGCTTGTTCTTTATTGTTTCCTGCGCGTTGCAGAACCCGTCATGGATTTTTCGTAACCCTTGTTTTGTGCCTATTGAAGATACAACCGAGCTGGTAGGCTTAAACCACCTCTTCATTTTCCTCTTCTATATTCTTTGCTTTCTTTTACTGATTTGGCCTGTCTCAATCATCTTCTTTTGTAACGATTTCTATCTTGTGACCATATATATGGATATGGCATCTGTAAAAAAAATGAAGTTATTTAGCTCTCCCTCGCGATATTATTAGTACTTTTATCTAGTTAAATTGGTTGACCCTCCTGAAAATCCTTTTGGGTGGACATTCCTCTGTTTTTTGGGGGAGCGTGGACGAACTTTGTAGAGTATTCTTTGTTTTATTTCAATCACAAATGTTGTCCTGATGGTCTAATTCATCAAAGCTTCGACTTAGGGGTTAGCTCTTTCTTAGATCTCAAGTTCAAAACTCTTTGGGTGCTTTTAGCTCGATCTTATGAGGCCAGTTTATATAATCTTTAATTTTTCTTTGTTCTAAAGAGATTTTCACCAGTGAACTATGGAATTGGTCCTCTAAAATTTAGTCAGGGTCCACTTAAACTAATTTGGACACCTGAGTCATTAGAAAATGAAAGTATTCCTCTGATTTTATTGTAAAAATGATTACACCCTCCACTTGTTCAAAGGAAAACAGAGCATGCGAGTTGGGATTTCGTATAAAATTGTGATGGTGGAACCGTCCGAATTGCGAAAGGCTAGTATGATCCTGACTGCTTGGTGGGTGGGGATCGAGAGGTTCCCAACATGCAAAGCGAGATCTAGCCTATGGTCCAAAATAGAGTATATTGTGGGATAGGGACTACTCCTACTTTATGATCTCAACATGATTGGATGTGGCATCAATCAAGGGATAAGAATAAGAACCAACTGAAGTTCGTTCGTGGATGGGCAGTAAGATCTTTGCCCGGCCAAAAAAAAGAAAAGTACAAATATCGTTTTTTACTGCCTGAAAAATGGACTCAAATTTCGAAAGCAAACTCCTTGTCGGTGGATGATGGGTTTTAGTTAACCAAAATTAAGTGATGCGAAGATGGGATTCAGGTAACCGAAATTAAGTGATGTGCTAGTTTGATGTCCTGAATCATTCTGTGTATACAAAACAAACCTACCATGGAAATGGAGGTGACCTTTAATTATCTAAGGGCTTGTACAAAAATTATTTTTTAAACTCTGGTGGCTGCTTCTGTTTGGGCCTTCTGTGAGGTTTCTGCTGTTATTGGGGTCCAGTTGGACTTTATGTTGGGAAATCTTTCACATGGATTTTGTTTAAATGAAGGAGACACGTGTTGAATAGTAGTTGAGTGGGTGACCGTACATTGGGGAGAGATTATTTCACACATTTTCCCCCTTCGTAAAATGCATTACATCTTGTCTAGTTGTTTTCCAACGACTAGATTGTGCCCACTCGATTAATTCAAGAGTCTGAAATTAACGATCGGGTCAATTTGCAATAGTCCTGAGGTTTGAAATATTTAAGCTTCGTAAAATTCGAACTTGCGATCTCTTGAGGATGAGTCCTTTAATTCATTTCTCATGTCTACTTGGCCAAACTTCTTAAGTTTTATCTCGTCTTAGTTTCACACACTTTGTACAGGAGAAAAGGTGATATGTAGAAAAGGAGGTGCTAAAAGGATTTTCATACTTAAGATTGCCAAGCATCCGCTGATATGTAGAAAAGGAGGTGCTAAAAGGATTTTCATACTTAAGATTGCAAATACTCTATATTTAAGCATCCACTGATTCTCACTTTTGTTTTAATTCTAGTGTCATAGGAGTGGCTCCATGAATTTAGTTCAGCGATAACAAAGACGTAATGAAATTTTTTTTTAATCTGCAGTGCTACACAAAATAAACATATTGTATTCTGGTTAAAAATTTATTGGGCCTAGCTAATTTTGTTTTGTTGAGCTATATTACTTACATACTCACAAATTGAAGTGACTATATTTTTGGCTACGTAAGAATAATTTAGTGCCGACGTCTTAGAGAAAAAAATCAAATTGCATGTAGCAAACGTACAAAATTTTAGTGTATTTTTTGAGTCGAGGAGGTTCGCTTGTCGCTCTATGGTAGTGCCGCCCATGATTCTAATACTATTATTACCATATGATCACTTAGTTGACAAGCAAAAGTGAGAGTCCAGTCCTGTTCTGATTTAAATAATTGCTCATGTGCCTTTCAGTCCGACTTGGCATATTTGCCTTTGCTTCTCCTTCAAGCCAAAACCAAACATCGCCTAACCCCGTCTTGCTTTTCAACGCCATTGCTTGGCTTTTTCCTCTAATGTGAAAAGGAAAAAAAAAAAAACCCCCTCAAAGCCATTTAAACGGTGCTGCATATTCCTGCGCTGGCATTTAGTTTAAGCAAGGAGTACTCAGTCAATTTGATGTGCTTTTTGTTTGGCAATGACAAGTTTTGTTCTTGCGATTAAGGAAAAATGAGTTCTAGATAGGATTTTCGTGTTGTAAATTCGTTCAGTGTGTGTCAATTGAACTTGTGAAAACAAAATCACAGTACTCTGTTTTGGTAAAAATGAGCACATCACAAAGGGCACTTTATTTAGCATGAAAAAAAATTTAGTACGAATTTCTTTTGTCATGCAATACTATTCAGGGTTATTTTTCCTTCACTCGGAGACTAGAGACCGAGCATATGGGATTGTTTGGTATGGATTTTGAATGAGGATTTTGAAATAATAAGTAGAGAGATGGATAAAATGATGAAGTAATAAGTTGTTCTAGGACAAGAGTCCTAAGAGAATAGACCCAATGTGTGTCTGCATCATATGCAAGGGTCGACAATCCTTCTAGGACAAGGGTCAATACTTTAAGGAAAAATAGAGAATAAATACAGATAACAAATGCATATTACGGTCGCTTTGACACTCCACAAAGCTAAAAAAGACAACCTTTCATAAATCATTTTTAGCATTTTGAATTACCTATTTATCTAAAAATATCATTATTGGGTCATTCTTCATTGAACTATACTCCATAGATGATCTAGTCATAATGGAATATGTGTACCTGTTTACTGAATCAGAGAAGTGATTGACCACAAGAAAAAAAAAATGGATAAGTGATTGATCCACAAGAAAAAAAAAAAATGGATATAGAATAGACTATGGTACCAAGGCTTACCTCAGCAATGAGTTCAACAACTGTGTAAATTTCCAAAAAAGTGAATAGAATAAACCACGTAAGCACTGACTTCTTTTCTTCTCTTTCTTGATCGGCAAAAATGTTTTGTATAAACACCCAGCCCTGACTTCATAAATGTTTAATTTCTGAATAAGTTTAGTTAAAAAGTAAATCTATGTGAGAAGCTTATTCACGGCTCAGCCGTGAACAGCTTCTTTACCGCAGAAATCAATGGCGACCGTCCAATAGTGTTCTGAACGGTCTGGATGTTAATACTTTTATCTGAGAAAATTTTCGTTAACATCCGGACCCGTCTGAAATGCTTTTAGACGGCCGCGATTAGTGACGTAAACAACTATTCACGGCCCGGCCTTTAAAAAGATTTTCGAAAAACATATGTCATTAAACTTTGACCTAATGTTCTTATTTGGTCTATCAGAAGATCTAGCCACCCGTGGAAATATATGGCAACGGTAAATGGAGGTGCCATAGTGCCCACTGAAAAATATCTGAAGTTGTTTTGATGAAATGGCGTGCATACAACAGTACAAAGACGAAGACGAAAAGGCCTTGGCAAATTTTCTGCGGGTGATCGAGAAAGGGCAACGAATTACAGCTTCGGAGAAAGAAATCGGGGTTTCGAATGCTTTTTATGCCCAAACGAAATGCACCAATCTCAAGATGATTTACTCTGTACCCCCACAAAGTTTTAACCCGAGTTTTAGTTAAGAAAAAAAATGATCTACCACTTTCCAAACGATCTACAATTCAGCGGATAAGATAGTTTGATATTATAAGACTTAAGCGTCAGACATTCTTCTTTATTCTACATAATTTTCTAATTTTTCCAAATAGTTTGACACCACAACGGAGAATATACTGTATAACTTACAATCTGCTATGTTTTTTATTATGCGACGGGACATTTGATTAAGAAAATAAAAAATGATCCGTATTTTTGTCCCATATGTCTTCAATACAACTGCAGTATGTATGAACACAGTAAAGAATCGTTGAATTTCTAAAATAGCCAAATAGCAATTGGATCCAATAACAAATTTGGACGTAATTTCCAACTAAACTTCCCCAAAATAAAAACAGCAATATTCACCCGTTTGACACGTCAAACTAGTCCAGCTGTTCAATGGGACATCCTGACCCCGTTTTCGGTTTTCCTCTCCGACAATAGAGTCACGGAAAAGTCCTCTCTCTCTCTCTCTCCTCTAGTCTAATACTGTGATGTGAGGACTGAGGAGAAGCAGAGAGAAAACTAAGTCGTGCCCGCCCGTTGTGGAGGGATCCGATTTTTGGTGTAGGTCTTTTGAGTCCGCTGCCGTTGTGCTGCATTTCGCGGCGAGGCTTTTAGGCCTGCGTTAGATGGGCTGACTCCCACATCAGGAGTTTGGGTTTGTGTGTATGTGTTTAAAGGGTTCACTCTACATCTCCCTAGTCAGCAACTGCCTAAGTGAGTTTGGTAGGTAAAATTACCCTCTTACCCTCCTTAAAAAAAAAGAGAAGGAGAGAGAAAGCAACGCCTGCCCTTAACATGTTCCAAAACCCGTGCAATATAAATACACACTAATTGCCCTCACTCCTCTTCATGTCATTCGCTCTCTCTCTCTCTCTCTCTCATAATTATTGTACCAGTAATAACTCTCGGTCACCGCCTTTCCCGCCAAAACTTAACCTCATCAGTCCCTCTTCCCGCCACAACTCCCGTGTCTCTTTCTCACCTCTTTCCATTTATACACACACTCTGCCTCTCTCTCTCTTTGTAAACCTCGCCTCTCTCTCTCTCTCTCTCTCTCTCTCAATTCCTACTTCCTCTCTCTCTGCTCCCCAAATCGTCACCCTCGATCTCTGTTAGAATTAAGCTTCATGGTGTGCAGGGAGGGTCTCTCCTTCACCTCCCCCATGCCTTCCCCTACTCTGACAAAACTATCACTCATCAAAACCACTCACACCATCCACCACCCTAAACCCACCTCCTCCGCCGACTCCCCAACCGCTTTCGGCCACAGAATCGTCCGCATCATCCTCACCGACGCCGACGCCACCGACTCTTCCTCCGACGAAGAAAGCGAACAAGTCGTCAGGAGGAGAGTCAAGAGACTCGTCAAACAAATCAACATCGACCAATCCCCTCATGTCCAATCCGTAAGGAAACCAGCGAAGAGTAGTGGTAAGAAGAGGAGGTTTGACTCGCCGGAATCTGACGTCACCCGTTGGAAGAAATTCCGCGGCGTACGTCGACGTCCCTGGGGCCGATGGGCGGCAGAGATCCGAGATCCGGCCCGGAGAAAACGGGTCTGGCTCGGGACTTACGACACGGCCGAGGAAGCCGCCACGGTGTACGATCGAGCTGCCGTTATGTTGAAAGGTCCTGCCGCCGTTACGAACTTTCCGACGGTAACGGAGGGTAAGACGGAGGAAGGGGTAGAATTGGAAAACGTGGCGGCTTTGTCGCCCACGTCCGTCCTCCGTTACGAGGATTTAACGGCGGTCGAGGGCAAGACGGAGGGAACAGAATTGGGAGGCGTGGCGGTTTCGTCGCCGACGTCGGTGCTGCGTTACGAGGATTTGACGTCGTTTAGTCACGGCGACGTGGACGAGACGGCGGTGGATGGTGGCAATAGTACGGAAGGGGATGGGTTGGGAAACGTGGCAGACTCGTCGTCGCCCACGTCAGCCGTCCGTTACGAGGAAGAGTTAACGCCGTTCGATGGGTTCAGTTACGGTGACGTTGACGCCTTTGGTTTCGACATCGATATGCCGTTAAGCCTGCCGGATTTCGCTATGTCGGAGGGTTTCTACGGCGAGGACGATCTGAGCGTTGAGTTCGACGTCGACGATTTCCTCGTTGACGTGAGATAAATATGCTACCTACGAGATACTAGAATTATCTCTTGTCTTTTGAGTGGGGACTTGTTGGTAATTTTGAGAAAAATACAGGGGCTCATCTGTAATACTATGAAAGTGCTTATTCGTTGACTGCTACGGAGTGCTGTACTGTATGTGTATAGTTCGATTAATATACGGCGATTATGTCAGGTGTGAGTGATAAGATGAATTTTGTAGAATTGTATTTGTTATTTATTGGTAATTAAATTGATATTCGCGTTTCACTCTATACTGATGGCGCTTTATTTTGTTTATGAAGTTATCAATAATTTTACGTTAAAATTAGAGCGCAATCAATAAAAAATGGAACGTGAAAGTCAGCTTTCATTATATTTGGTAATTGTGATTAGAAATGACAAGTGCATACGTATTGAATGTTACAGAGTTGGAAAGGAAGACATTTACAAACCCCAAAGGTTGATAAGGTGGGTATAATATAGTAATAAATACTTAACCATGAGGTTGCATATTCAAATTTTACACATGTCAATCATCTCAAATCTTGAGGCCAATGGGCGTTATATATGGTCGTTATCTTCATAGATTTGAAATTAGTTGAAGTGCATGTAAATTGGTCTGAACATTTATTTAAAAAAAAAAAGATATTTAGGATATTTGTAAGGTCATACTATATTATACTCCTAGTTCACTTAATTATATATGCACGTGATAGAAAAAAGTGGTAGTGGTTACAGTATTTGTTAGTAGTAGTAGTTTACTATTTTTCTTGATTTTTTATGTAATGGTGGAATGGATCTTTGACGTGTATTTCTTTACAAGTGGAGTGGGGGCAGAGTGTGTTTTCAAAGCTATATATGCTAAGCTGGAAGCCTGGATTGGAATGGTTTTTTGAGGTGGAAAGTGGACACGTGCTTTGGAAAAAATGGGAGGCTCCCCAAAGTTATCACTTGTCTGTGATAGTGTGATTAGTGGGGGGTGGGGGGCTCCATCTAGACCGAATTATTTATTGCCTGGATCTTGAAGTTTCAACTCCCCATGTCCCCTTCAGGATTACCTACTTTCACAAGTCTCTCCCTGGCCGCCTCTCTCCGGGCCAAGAACAGATATAGTGGTGAAGATTTTTGGGGTGAGAAGTAATAAGAAAGATAGATACAAAGATGTGAGTAACAACTACCGACAGGTGGAAAGAAAATTTATTAGAAATCGAACCGAGTCGGAGAAAGTGGTTCTGGAAACACAATTTTCTCTATTTTCCCTTTGAGTCCTTCTACCACCGCACCCATTTACACACTCATTCACACATCTATACTCACAACAAAAGTGAAGCCCGCACACACTACACATCCAGTGTGTATGGGCCCCACCCTTGTTGTGAGTGTGGGTGTGGGAATGAGTGTGGTGTTAGAATTATTGTTTCCCCTTTCTTCAGCCTAGTGTTTCCAACATCTAACAATGTCTAGGGACTCTAAACTCTATAGGCAAGACAAGTTTAAGAGAGTACACTCTGCTTTGTTGTCTACCGGCACATTCACCTTCCAAAACATTTTTAATGCGTTGATTGCAGTACAACAGTTCATCTTCAATAGAACTGTCACATCCACGAATTTTAATATAAATAATACTACTTCTTCAAATATTAAAATATCATCTTTATACATACCCAAAATGTTATGCAAAACATCATCAGATTGACCAATATCCTCACATATTAATGCTCAAAAAGAGAAGAAGTTATACATCTTTTACAATCCTTCATAATTGAACGTGTTATAACGAAACTACATATTTCTTTACTCAGAACACATTTTACATGAAACGATGGCATAATTAAATACAAGGCTTTTAAAATAACACCCGACTTGTTCTCCAAGCTCTCCAAGCTATATGCTTAGGTGGGTACTTGAAAATGAAGGATCGAGCAAACACGCGCCCAGTAAAAAAATCTCTAACTAACTCTATGTGCTTATAAAAGATGAGTGCCAAGGGAAAACATTTTTAATAAAAACAATAGCGTTTTGACCAAGAGTAAAATATGTGACTCAACCTCAACACTTAACAACAAAACAAAACTTACATTGAACTCTATCCTATGCACGCCAATCTTCTTAACCTCGCACAAACACTTTTTGCTTATAACCTCTATTTGCCATCATCATTATCGTATATCCTTGTTACATTCCCCTTTAATAACCCAGAAACATTTCGGGTTCTTTAAACAATCGTTTTCTCTTTCATGTCTCACTTCACTAACTCACGTGCATCTCATCTAAGCATACATATTACTAGGTCTGTGCAAAAAACTCGCCCACCCAACCCGACCCGATGGGTTTCGGGTGGGGTCGAACATGTGGTTCGGACGGGTATGGGTTCACTTTTTGTTAAAAATTAGTTTTCGGTTTAGGGCTCAAGGCGGTGCGTTTCTTACCTGACCCAACCCGACCAATTCATAAAAGACTAATTCGGTTTTGGTCGGACCCGATCCGGTGAAAAAAATCGAGTTCGCGGACGGTTCTTACCCCTCTTCTGTTCGGTTTGCAGGCCTAAAATATTGCTACTCGACTGGTCAGGGACGGGTTCGAGGTCAAACCCGACCCGCCCGACCAGTGCACACCCTCATCTAAGCATACATACTACGTATAAAGAAGGCAAACATGATCACTTCAAACCCAACCTCAACACGACATCAAAGAACACACTCGACTACCCAGTTTAATCTTCTCAATATCAGGTTAACACTTATCGTATCCTCCCTTCTGTTTTCTTTATCACGTTTTCATGTTAGTGTCGATATATCATCATTTATTTCGCTTTCCCACCCATGACTTATATTCTCACCCATGAACTTAGACCACCTTTTTGGCCTTTTGGGTTGAGTTAATTATTCGATGGCTACAATTAAACGAAAACGTACACGAGTTTGACCAACCTAATGCAAGAAAATTTCATATCATGTGGGGATCCCTATCTGGAAAAGAATTGACAGGTAAACCTCTGACAGAGCAAGTCTCTAAATTTTAGATTTTAACATAGACTTTTCACGACCCTACAATTTCCCCGTGGGCATTAATATCTAAAAGTAAAACATTTCTTGTGTATTTCAACATAAGTAGGGGTATGCAAGGGTTGGACGAGATGGGTTCGGCCCCAAATCCAAATCCGACTCGACTGGTCAGGCATCGATTGTTATGGCCCCGAATCCGAACCGAACAAGTGGGAATAACCATCCGCGTGTCCGATTTTTTTGGTCGGGTCGGATCCGACCAAACTGAAGTAATCTATATGAATTGGTCCTCTTTTGGTCGGGTCGGGTAAGAAAACAGCACCCTGAGCCTCGAACCGAAAATTAATTTTTTTTCAAAAAATGAACCCATACCCTACCGAACCACATGTTCGGCCCCGCCCGAAACCTTTCGGGTCAAGTCGTGTCCGTCGGGCCAAGGGTTTTTTGCACACCCCTATAAGGAAGGGTCTTCCGAGAATGTTCTTGCCCCTTCTCAGAATCTTCAACTTTCTTACAAGTATTTTTTATTTTAAGTATATAGGAAAAAAATCTTCCATTTTCTTTGACAGGGTCCTAATAAAAGTATGTAATATAAACGCAACAAAATACATAGCTTTCAAACATTGAGGTAATCAAACTCGGGGATTGAGTCTTGAATGGGTATAAAATTATTCTTAGCGTTGTGGATCGTTTGGATTTCGGATTACGAATTTGATGCCATCATTTCTTACTTCTATTAATTTTTGTACTAATAATTTCAGAGATAAATGAAATTTCTTTTGCCTTTGAAAAAAAACATCGAGGTAATCAAAACTAAAAGGAGGAAAAAAAGAGAGGTAAATGAAGTTCTTTCCCGACATCAAGAGGCAAAATTCTGACATAGTGGATGGGCTGGAGGGGCAACAACAAAATGATAGCCAGTGGGGGAGCCCCCACCTTCTTTGGTCACGCTTACGCATATCCTGTAGTCCACAGACACCTATTTTACCCAAACAAAGTAAGTAGTTACTATTTTTTTAAGAATGTAATTTTAAACTTAAAAATAATATATTTATACAAATAATTTTTCTAGCAATATGAATTTGGTTTGATAAATTTCATTAAGATCTTTTGAAAGGTGAAAAAAAATTTATTTGCGTAAATAAATTCTTTTTTAGTTTAAAAATATGAAATAAATACTTATTTTTAAAAAAAACAATGCGAAATGGCTCTAAGTACTAATAATAAGTAAGTCGAGAGAGAGCACTATGTAACAAAATAAAAAAAAAAAAAAAAACACACACACACACATCAAACATGTTCTATTATCGTCATTTCATGAGAAGTCATTAATTCGAATATCAATCGATAGACCGATGATTTTTATTTCATTCATCTCTTTTTTGGTGGAGCTCTCAAAGTTAAGTCGGACGATCATAGAATATATCCAGGACATTTACCACTCTCAAATGATGCAATTAGATAGGCGTATTATATTTTGTGGGGGAGGGGGCTTCCTCAAAAGAAAATCGGAATGATTTTAAGTCTCCGTTTTGCTAAATTTTTTATTTTTTAAATATTCATTTTCTATTTTATAAGAATAAGTTATTCTTTCATAATATATTATATTTAATTTAAAAAATAAATATTTATTAATATTTTTCCAATAAGTACAGATAAGTACCTTTTTTTTTTTAGCAAACAAGGCCTAAAAAAAGAAATTGGATTTGGTGGGTCCAACGGTTGGTGACCAAACAGATTCGAAAGCAACAATTTAAGTAACAAAATGCCACAACAATGGCGATCGATCAAGAGCCACGACAGGCAACAGCCGCCTTCCACTGTACACCCACTTACCAAATGTGTCATTAATAAAACATGCACCTGCATAAAGTAATTTGCAAATTGCAAATGGTGATGTCAATGCAAGCACAACAATTCAGTCCGGTGATGTCCAAGAGGGGATGAACTTACATCCTCGGTTGCGTGAGATTGTAAGAGATAAATCTGGCGAATTCTTTAATCTCGACGTAAAAGGTCTGTTTTTGACCGGACCAAGAAGGGTAATAGTCAAGGTGCGCATAAATTGGTCCAAACATTTCTGACCGTCGAATCAAAAAATTTAAACGAAAAGGTTAACCAATCAAGTCTTGTATCAGCATTATCGGTATCCAAAGGGATGTATCTATGCAGATGCTGGTTATTATGCTATAGCTTATAACCACGGACAGCTCGAGCTCAATCTGGATTTGTTGAAATATACACAAATATACACTAAAACTCAAATGTTCTTGGAAGCGTTCGATGTAGGTAAACACTACACCATGCATGTGAAACTCAAACGCATTAAATGGTGTACGACACATTTTTATCTGAATCTGTGGCTGGATACGCTTGTTGGAAGCATTTTTTAAAAAAAGCTAGCAATATCCTTTTTAGAAGCACCCAGAAAAAAGAAAAAACAGAAGAGAGAATAAAGGAAATTGAAAAGTCAATGTATGGTGTGCTGATGTATATCGCCGTAGCAAAAAAAAAAAAATGTATGGTGTGCTGGCTGCAGGCCGTGGATTTTTAATAAAAAGTTTTGAGTAATTATAAAATATAACGAGGTTTGACATTATATTATGATGTTGCATTCAAGTTTGATGGAGTAGTTTACTTATATAAATTTAGGCTCCGTTCCACTCATTAAAATATGTACTCATTTTTTAAATAAATTTTTAAAAATAAAAATATATTTTTGAAATAAAGACGATATATAAGGCCTGTTTTTGACCGGACCAAGAAGGGTAATAGTCGAGGTGCGCATAAATTGGTCCAAACACTTCTGACTGTCGAATCAAAAAATTTAAACGAAAAGGTTAACCAATCAAGTCTTGTATCAGCATTATCGGTATCCAAAGGAATGTATCTATGCAGATGCTGGTTATTATGCTATAGCTTATAACCACGGACAGCTCGAGCTCAATCTGGATTTGTTGAAATATACACAAATATACACTAAAACTCAAATGTTTTTGGAAGCGTTCGATGTAGGTAAACGCTACACCATGCATGTGAAACTCAAACGCATTAAATGGCGTATGACACATTTTTATCTGAATCTGTGGCCGGATACGCTTGTTGGAAGCATTTTTTTAAAAAAGCTAGCAGTATCCTTTTTAGAAGCACCCAGAACAAAGAAAAAACAGAAGAGAGAATAAAGGAAATTGAAAAGTCAATGTATGGTGTGCTGATGTATATCGCCGTGGCAAAAAAAAAAAATGTATGGTGTGCTGGCTGCAGGCCGTGGATTTTTAATAAAAAGTTTTGAGTAATTATAAAATATAACGAGGTTTGACATTATATTATGATGTTGCATTCAAGTTTGATGGAGTAGTTTACTTATATAAATTTAGGCCCCGTTCCACTCATTAAAATATGTACTCATTTTTTAAATAAATTTTTAAAAATAAAAAAATATATTTGAAATAAAGACGATATATTGTGAGAGAATGACTTGTCTCATAAAACGAGAAATAAATACTTCAAAAAATAGAAATGGAACAGAACATCTTTATAGTGATTTTTTTTCATCTATTTTATAAATATACAAGTAAACTTACTTAGTAAAAAAAAAAAGTAAACTAAATTGTCTGATTGTCCCCTCCCACTTGTAAAAAAACACATTTTGACCTAAAAAATGGTTATTTCTTAAAATATTTGGCTAAAAGTAAAAAAGAAGAAGTTACTTTTCTGATTTCTCTTCCGTCGAGACGAATCATTAGCCCACAAAAGCTTGGTATAAAACTAACAAATACAGAAAAAATTTAAATAAGGACAATTTCTAGATTTAAATTAAGTTTAAGAGTTCATAAGAACACATCCGCATAAAAAACAAGACACACACATGCAGTCAAAGAGCCGTGTCCAATAAGGAAAACTACCTCCATTGGGGAATCACTGCTTCCTCCGTCCCAAAAAGATGATAATTTTTGAAATTCGTGTTATTTTTTATCGCTTATATCTCTCAATCTGTAATATTTTTTATGAGTTTGAAAACTTTGTATAATAGAACTAATCGAAAACTATTAAACAAGATTCATATTGTATATTTTTTGAGATTCATATTAAAAGATATAAGGAATTGAAATTGGTACGAATATCAAAAATTAACTTCTAATTTGGGACGGAAGGAGTAATAAATAGACTCAAACTTCTTGACTCCATTTATTTGTGAATCATGAAAAATTGACAACTTCGGAGCGTTTAGCGGCATTGGAAGATGAATGATGACCAAAAAAAAAAAAAAAAACCTCTTCCATGTGGAGAAGTTTCTCTCTTTATTGTACGAGTAGGCATGTAGCGATAATTTAATTTACTACAACTGTAGAAGATGAAAGATGACCACCTAAGAGCATCTCCAACCCTCAACTTTAAATTGGGGATGCCAATTTTTTTTGAAGGCTGATGTGGCATTTTGGCATTTTCAATTTGACATCAAAATCTCCTCTCCAACTCTTATGTCAAATTCTATTTATTCGACATCAAATTATCTCTCTCCAACCTTTATGCCAAAATATAAATGGTTATTTTTTGAAATTTGGCATGGAGGAGAAAGGTTGTCAAAGTTGGTATGAGAAGGCTTGCCTTCAAATCCACGTAGGAATTGGCATCAAAGAAGACTGTTAGGTTGGATTGAATTTTGGTGTCAATTTTTACCGTTAGAATGTCCACGTAGGAATTGACATCTCCCATTGGAGATGCTCTAAGAAGTACGGACAGATATGGATATGAACATGTGACATGATACACGAAAAAAATTAGATATATTCTTACATACATAGTAGGATTTCTACTCTTGTTTAATAGGAAAATTAACTCTGCAAACACCCAAACTAACGAAATCAAACACTAACTTAGCACAACCACCACACGCAACGAACACTATTTATACATGATTAAGAGATTGTCCATCAAAAATACAAAGCACAAGGCATAAGTAGCAGGCATGACACCATGCCGGCGTGCCATACGTTAAGGCTCCGTTCGTTTTGAGATTTTGAATTTGAATTTATAGGCAATGAGTGTAGAGAGTTATAGAGTAATAATTAGAAATATAGGTAATGATTGGAGAGAGATTAAGAGAAAAATGAAAATAATAATTGAAGAGAGATATGACAATGATTAGAATTAAAAACGCTAAAACGAACGGGGTAAATTTTTACTACAAAGGATTATGTATTCCACTTGGGCTGTTTCATATGTATCTCCGTGGGTGGGTCTTCAGCGTGTTTCTGCCCCGGCGTGTCCGACACGGCGTGCACGATAGTGAGATCGAGTGTATTGGAACCTGCCTAATAGGCTAATAGCTTTGAATTAACAAAACCAAAGTCATGATCAGCCCATCAAGTTTGACTGGACAAAGGTACCGTTTGAGTGGACACACTTTGACCCTAAAATTGCTAGACAGAGAAGAAGATCAATCGAAGATTCAAAGCCTAGAATGGTGGAGAACATTTGTAGCTGGAAAGGCGACTAATAACAAGGAGTAAACTCAAAAATCACGAAACCCAGAAATCACGCACCAGCCCATTTTTTTCATCAGGATACTCAAGCTGATTATAGTACGCAGGTAGTAAAAACAACTTAAGGCTTTGTTTTGGTTATTTTAATTTTAGTAGTGAGTAGAAAGAGAAATAACAACTTTTGAAGATGAAGACAGAAATGAAAAGCTTCTCTCAATTGGAACCATCATTACAGTACAATGAAAGGGGTCCCAATTATTTATACAACTTATACAACCAAGGCTACCACAACTGACTTAATCAATCTCAACAGAAACGTACTTAGCGTAACAAACTTTCTAACTACTTTCCTGACAGAATTAGTGGAGCAGGGGAATGAGCTGTAACAGATGGCTCATCTATTTGACTCAGCTTGGACCTCAGCTTGAGCTGTGGAGCAAAAGCTTGAGTTGTGTTGAACTGAGTTGGTTATCAGCCTCCCGCAAGCTGATGGGGGCACTTGTGCAACCAACAGCTTGCCGCGAAGCAGAAAAAAACGATCACTAGTCATAGGTTTAGTAAAAATGTCAGCAACTTGAAAACCAAAGGGCACATGCCTAACTTGCAACTGTTTGTGACTGATTTTTTCTCTGACAAAATGGAAGTCCACTTCAACATGTTTGGTACATGTGTGTAACACTGGATTGGTAGCCAAGGATATAGCAGAGACATTGACACACCAAATAATAGGAGCTGAAGCAAAACAAGGAACATATAAGTCTTTGAACAGCTGTAAAAGCCACACAACCTCTGTAGCCACATTGGCTAAAGCCTTATACTCTGCTTCGGTAGAAGAACGAGCAACTGTGGCCTGTTTTTTTGTAGACCAAGAAATGAGGTTAGCCCCAAGATAAACACTGTAACCACCAGTAGATCGGCGATCCAGGGCGTCCCCAGCCCAATCAGCATCAGTGAAAGCAGTAAGAGTACGAGAACTCTTGGTGAAACATAAACCAAAGTCTAAGGTACCTTTGATATATCTGAGAATCTGTTTGACAGCAGTAAAATGCTTTTCCAGAGGGTAATGCATGTGTTGGCAAACGGAATTTACAGCAAAAGCAATCTCTGGACGTGTGAGGGTGAGATATTGGAGGGAACCAATATCATGGTCACATTGTGGAAACGACCATTGCTCTTCTTCAACAGGCCAATCTTCATATTGGTTTTTGGCTTGAAGCTATTACCACAACTGTGTTCCTAATCAATCGCTTACCTCATTCTTCCCTCAAATTTGATGTTCCTTTTCATAGACTCTATCATGTTGCTCCAGATTATGTAGCACTTAAACCATTTGGATGCTGTTGCTTTCCTTGGCTTAGGCCTTATTCTTCTAATAAGCTTGAATCTAGGTCAACACCCTGTATTTTCTTAGGCTATTGTGCATGTCACGACCCTGACCCGCCCCTTGAGGTTTTAATCATGACAAATGCCAGTGATTTCTCACTAAGGTCAAATCACAAATCAAATATCATCTAAGCAAGCGATAATCAAAAGGGACTAAACATAACAGCGGAAGCAAAATACGACTTTTATTGATAACGAACTAAAGTCCTACTTAGGTTTTACAAACCAAAAGGTAAACCTCTCAGAGTTGTGCTTACTTACAAACCCAAAAGCTAGCAAACCATATACAAAGCTAAGTGTCTACAAGCAAGACTTCCTTTCTACAAGTTTCCAACAAAAAAAATATAACACGTCCCAAAAGTAAACATGCCACCACACTGCGCGTTGCTTCCTGAAAGGTGGAAAAGAAAATCCATAAGCCAAAACTCGTGTGAATGATTAATACTTAACTCACATGTCTTCCATGGATAATGCAAAATAATTTGATAATATTTCAAAACAAAGAACTCAAAATCATAAGCCAAATATAATGCATATTCTGCTATTCAAAATTCAAAAGCTACCGGGCGTCCCTAGTAGTGGATAAGCCAGACGTCTATGCATTATCCCAAAACACACACCAGCCTCAAACACCCTTGCTAGCCATTAAGCCGTCCCCTAGCAAGACCGGACGTTGGGAATGCCATTAAATAGATTCGCAAATATTTCACAAATAGGTCCACCTTTCATTGTTATCCATGGAGTACATAATTTATAAAACATGTTCAATTAAGCTTGATAGGGAAAACAAGTTCAAAACTATGTGTTTAGGTATTAAATCACTCACCTCGGCTCTACGAACCACCCGAGCTTCTTAAAACAATTAGGCAATAAAAACATGATTAGAAGATGCTAAACAAGCCTATTTTTATGAACATAAGGTCTTAAGGTAGACATATGAAGTTAAACAACCAATCTCAAGAAATAATTTCAGAATCTGTAATTTTATCAACTTCAACTTAAAATCTGACTTTGCACAGAAATAACTAAGGTACAAACTCCACATACTTTTTAAGGTTTATGAATCTAGTTTCAAAATCAGAAATCGAATCGAGATTTCATCGCTCAAGCTAAAAAATATGACCGTTTTCCTAACATGCGTCTGTGCAGTCAGCACAGTCCGAAACTGCGCGCTGCAAGGTCACGAATTTTTACAGAATTCAATACTTTGATTCTGATCCCAAAATTTTTACCATAGATAGAAGACTCATAGAGGAACTCAGTAAAAATCTCATAATTTTTTGAGCTTAGGAACTGCCTCAAAAAAAATCCACAAAATCAGGGCAGATATGAAATTTCTACTCTGTAGATTTTCAAAAAATTACCTCTTGTTCTTCTTGCGATTTTCAACTCTTAAACCCGTCCAAATTACTTTTAACTCACATCAAAACCTCACTAATCATGCTCAACCTCATAGATATAGAAGAGCTACTCCAAGAACATCGATTTCATGCATCAAAACAAGTTTTAAACACTCAATCCAAGGGATTTCAAGTTAGGCTCTTAAGTTCCTTAAGAATTCAACCTTAAAACTCAAATTCTACTTAAATCAAACATTTAAAGCATAAATTCAAACCCTAAGATATGAAATTTAACATACAAATCATGGAATCAAGTAAAAGAAACATGTATTACCAAGTTAAATCTTCAATTCCAAGCCAAGCAAGATTTTTCCCAATTTTTTTCTTTCTCTTCTTCTTCCTCTTTTCCACCGATTCTTTCTCTCTCTCACTCTCTCTCTCTCTCTATGTTTTGATAAGAACAAAGAAAAAAACGTAGAAGCCCTGTTTTTGTTTTGCTAGGCTTAGGAAAAATTATTGAGTGTGTGTGTTATTTACCAATTTATGTTCCAATTTCATTTAGCTAGCAAATTAAGCCCAATAACTCACATATTTAGCCTAAAACACATCACATAATTAACTTAAAACATAATTAAAGACTAGGGATATTACAGTACAAAAGGTTATCGTTGTTTAGATCTACTTACTCATAGGGTTTATATTTCTAGACATGTAAAGTTTATTGAGCATGACTTTCCTTATCATACTTTCATCTTTACTTCTCAGCCTGCATCTTCAGTTTCTTCTTCTTCTAATTCTATTCCTCATTTTGTCATTCCCTATACTTTTCCCATCTCTATAGCAGGTCCTTCTCATACTTCCCCTATCTCACCACCTGCTCCTTTATCTTCATCTCCTCCTTCACCTGTTCTTCCACATGTTGGTCCTTCTTATTCCACTTTGTCCAGTCTTGTTTCCTCTTCTCCTGCTTCTTCTATTTCTCCCTTGGTTCCTACTCATCTCATGCTTACAAGAGGCAAAAATGGTAATTATGTTCCTAAAATCCCTTTCTCTCTTCTGACTCATACTCCTCTTGTTACAGAACCTCTTTCTTTTAAAAAAGCAATTACCTTTCCTAAGTGGAGACATGCTGTGTCTGAAGAATACACTGCTCTTATGTCACAGGGCACTTGGTCCCTTGTCTCCCCTCCTCCTGATGCTCCAATTATTGGGTGTAAATGGATTTTTAAAATTAAAAGAAATTCTGATGGTTCAGTGGCTAGATACAAAGCACGGTTAGTGGCTCAAGGTTTTCAGCAAACAGAAGGTATAGATTACACAGAAACATTTAGTCCTGTTGTAAAACAACCTAATGTGAGGGTGGTTCTGACTTTGGCTTTTTATGTTGGCTAGTCTATTAGACAACTAAATCTTTCAAATGTTTTCCTTCATGGAACTATTCAAGAACAAGTCTATTTCAGGCAACCTCAGGGTTATGTTAGTTCTGAGTTTCCTACTTATGTCCGTCACCTTCATGAGGCCCTTTATGGTCTTAAACAGGCTCCACGGGCATTGTATGATATGCTTTCCAAATGTCTATTGTCTCTTGGTTTTCAGAATAGTCAAGCTGACTCTTCTTTGTTTGTATACCATAAGGACCACGATTTGATCTATATTCTAGTCTATGTTGATGACATACTTGTCATTGGCAACAATGGCTCTCTTATTAAGAAATAAAGTAATAATTGAAAAGATGGGTAATGAGTAGAGAGAAATGAAAGTAATAATTAGAGAAATATGGTACTGATTGGAGAGAGTAATAGGATAATAATTAGAAAATAAAACTAAAACAAAGTTAAAATGCAAAACGAACATATTCTTTGTTTACCCACTTAGATTTGGTACCCCGAAGTGTTTGTCCCCCATAAGGTAACATGTTCAAATCTCAGGGAAGCCAAACGTATCAAACATTGGAGCTACTACAGAGTTTGTCCGGTTATTAACTCCACGGTTCTAGAATTAGTTGAGATGCGTGCAAGCTGACCTGAATATCAGGATACCAACATAGTTCGTTATGTATTGTTCACAGTTACAAGGAGCAGGTGATGAGAATGAAATTTCATCTCATATCCTTCATAGTCCCATGCTCCCATCTTGTTGTTTTCACTTTTTGTCCATTTTTCTCTTTTAGGCCTTGTTCGTTTGGAGGTTTTGATGGAGGTTTTTAAAAGTAATGAATAGAGAGAGATAGATAGAGAAAATTTATTGAAAACTGTGCGCAGTAATTTTGAGTCCCAAACGAGCAAGGTCAAATTTATGTTCTCTCTTTCTTCGTATGGAAAACAGATTCAGAATAAATGGGGACCGCTCGGAGATGCTTGAGGTCAGTTTGGAAGGTTGGAGGCTCGAATTGGCGTTCGATTGAGCGGAGGCCCGAAACCCACTTTGGTTTCTCTCTCTAGAACTCGATGGATGGAGCTTACAGCTTTCTCTCTCCTTCCTCTCTTCTCCACTGATTGCAGTGGTTGTGGTCTGTTTTTGGAGCTTGGGGGTGGGTATTTATAGGAGGGAAGAGGAGTGGAGGCCAAGCAAAAATAGGAGAGAGAGAAATTGGGTAGAGAGAGAGAGAGAGAGAGAGAGAGAGAGAGAGATGGCAGAGACGGGAGAAGGAGGTGGTCTTGGTCTACATAGGTGGCTGCATGGGGGAGACCAGTGGGAGGAGTGGCGGCCAAGTTTGTGTGGGGAGGAAGAAAGTGGCGTGAAGAGAGAGAGAGTACAAACTCACAATAACTACATAACAAAGTTTAGTTTACAACATCCAAAATCTATATAAGTACATAACAAGGAATGGTGTTCACTACGTCAGGAGACACAATGGTGTTCAGCTTGTTGTAGTGGATACTTGTTCCCCTGCTTTTGTTCACTTAGTTGAATCTTTTGTTTTTTCTTTTCCTTTTTACGAGTGGGTTTCTCGTCGTCTCCCTTGTCTGCCTTTGAGTCTTGAATTGGTATATGATTGTCTCAATTCTTACGTGCCAACCTAATTGAAATATTTGAGATGGATTGTGATATCGTTAGCCTGTCGTTTAAATCTTTGTTTCGCTTTAGTCTTTGCAATACTTATTCAAAGATTGATAAAATTATTTTTGCCATTTAAAAAAAAAAAAAAGTACATACTAAAATTTAGTTACTCTTAGCTTTGACGCTTACTTGACATCTTCTAGGATGTGTTTCTCTCTATATCTCTCTCTTCACGCTTACTTGACAAAGTTTAGTTACTCTTGAATTTAATTATTTCCAATTAAGCACATTCTTGTTGAGTTCTTTGGATCCTTGAATTCCTGTGGTGGTTATATTTTCCATGTTTTGTGCAAACGAATGTCATCTGCAATGGTTGCAAGAGTCCAGCTAGACACAATTCTCTCAAAGGAGAATCGACTCTTCTTTCTCAGAAGTGAAAGGGTATTAAATATCTCTATGTGTGGAAGGAAAGCCGTGGTTAATTATATGTATATAGATATATAAATCTTCTTGAACATGCTCTGATGATTTTTCTAGTTGTGCAAAACCCTTTAACATGAAATGATACGAGCTAATAGAACACATTATTGCTTTGTAGAAAGTTCGTTATCTTTCCTTTTTTTTCATGTTCTAAATGAGAAAGTAGCGACGTTTTTCCTTGCTATATATCTTCGTTTGAGGCCTGTGATGAATTTGAACATTTGCCGACATCGTCTGATTGTTCATGACGGAGAATTTGGAACTGTACGTTCTGAGGCCACTTGAGTAATTCATTCTCTCATGTTTAAATTGAGCACTAGTGTGCCACATGGTTTTGCTCAGAATTTGTCTTGAAAATCAACAGAATCGTATTTTGAAAATAGATGAAACAATTATGTAACTTCGGGGAAACTTGTCCCAATAGTCGAGCGTGAAGTCTAGGGTTCGATTCTTATAGATATGAGGTTAACCCTTGTAGTAATCTAACAAATACTAATAATATGACATCCTATCGTCTGGCAAAACAAAATAAAAAATACTTACCTCTGTATGTCCATCTCAAATCACTGGGTTTTTTTTGTCCATCTCAAATCACTGGGTTTTTTTCGAACATTTGTGTCACTCAAACAGTTATCTATATATCACAATTTATAACGTTCTCCATGATTTCAAATTTTGTTTAAATAAAAGAAAATACAGCTAATTTTTTGAAAAGTCCCAAATTAAAAAAAAAATGACAAGCAGTTTGTGACGAAGGGAGTAATAATGGGCCTAGGCCCACAACATAAGATTGGATCTGTCCAGATCGTGTCAAATAACGTAGATAAGCCCAAATTTATAACGTTGGTTCAGTGCCCTAAATACAGCCCTAGCCGTATTTTAAAGAAGAAGAAAGGGTTACTATAGACGTATACACCGACTGCGTGAGAGACAAATCAACCACATCGTTGGCTGCGGTAGAAGAAAGAGCGACCTCGCGATCCACAGGTAACCAACGCTTCATCTGAATTTGTTCTTCCTTCTCTCCCTTTCAATTGATGACGTCTTTTTCTTTTTTTCTTGCTTTCTGGTTTTTTCTAATCTTCTGTCCGTTTTGTTTCTTTGTTGAAGGTTTTGATACAATCATGGCTGACGAAGAAAATCCAAGCGAAGTGAAGGAGGAGGTGGTGGCAGATGTAAGTGTATCTCTGCCGTTTATATGTCATTTAGCGTTAAGTTTCCGCTGTGTTGGATCACGTCTCTGTTTTTGTGCTTAAAATAGCAGAATCGAATTCAAGACTGAAGAGCATGAAGGAAAATTTTCTACGTTATTGGTTTCTAAGTTAAAAAGCAAGTAGTTTGAACTTATGATCCCAGTGTGGTTGAATTTTAAGGTATTGTCTTTGGACTGATTCGGCAATGCAAGTATTTCTCTTTACAAGTAATCACGGAAGAGGCAAAGAAATCATCAAACATTAGGATGGCATCTGATTATGGGCCATTTTGAATTTTTTTTTCTTCGCTAACTAAGCGAAGCAAAAGATCTACTGCCCGCTTATTAGATTACGCAAATGTGTCTTGCCGTGTGGCTTCACTGTAAATTAGGATACCTCATTAATGCTGATTCTTGTTCATTCTGAATGTTTTAGTTTTTTAATCGATCATCGTACTTTGATACACCCTTGGTTTACAATCTTGTGGCACTTGACCACTTAGCCACATGGCATTGCTGAGGGGATATACCTTGGTTCATGTGTCTCAATACATGTGGATATACCTTGGTTCATGTGTCTCAATATACGTAATTACATTGCAGATTGCCCATTTGATCCTCCAAAAAAGAAGAAAAGGAAGAAAGTCGTAATTCAAGATCCTGCAGACGATGATGTGGACAAGCTGGCCGAGAAAACTGAATGTTTGTCAGGTTTATGAACTCCACATAACGATTGAAAAGTTCCTTGCATACGTTGTTCTACATACCATTGGCATACGTTGTTCTACATACCATTGTTATTTTGAGTTATATCTTCTTAATCCGACCCAATTCATTACTTTATGCTTGCAGTGTCTGATGGTCTTGAGAGTACCTTCACTGGTTTGAAAAAGAAGAAGAAAAAACCTAAAAGTCATCATGCTATTTGTTTTGAGCGATAGGATCTTTTTAAAGGTGTTGCTAAAAGTTTTCTGACCCTGGTAAATTTATTTCAGATGCAGACCGATACCTTGAGCGATGATAAGGAAAATGTAGTAGTAGTAGATGATTTGGATGGTAAGTCTTGCAATCAATAGTTGCAATTAAGTAGCTGGAATCAACATTTATGGTTGTCTTGTTGGAATGAACTTAAGAGAGAAGCTTCCCTCCACTTTTAGATCATATTGGAGAGGATAAAGAAAGAGAAGGTATCATCCTGCAACCACAGTTTCAATGGAAAGGGAGCCACAGAGATTATGAATACGAGGAGGTACAATGCCCCACCTTCTCTTCCCTTTAAACAATGCTTTGGCTACCCGTCGAGTTACCCTAAGTAATCTCCTAGTTCTTAATGTGTGGTTGTATGGATGTGGATCTAATTGCCTTACATCAAAACATGTGCAGCTTATGGGCCTCGTTTTCAACATTCTACATGATAATAATCCGGAGCTTACCGGAGATAGATGTAGAACAGTCATGAGGCCGCCACAAGTTCTTCGTGAAGGCACAAAGAAAACCATTTTTGCTAACTTAATGGATATCTGCAATACGTATGGCCAAGATCTTTTGGATTTCCTTCTGCATATTCCTCTTCTATTCTATTTTTGAACTTCATAATGATGTTGTATGATTAGGTAAAATCTCATTGCGTCAAGGATCTCATCATCTTAGATATCTTTACCTTGTGCTTTTTTGAGTTTTGTTAGGCAATCAACCTGCACAAATGCATGCTTGTAACTTAGTTCATGAATGTACTTGAAAACTGCTGCTTCTTTTCCAGTTTATGTTTATCCTTTCTAGTAGTTGACTGTGTGTCCTTTTTTACTTCTGTCGGTGCTACAGGATGCATAGGCAACCAGAGCATGTCAAGACTTGCTGGCTGAATTGGGGACAAGTGGATCCATTGATGGGCTACAAAGATTGGTTGTGAAGGGTAGATTTGCGCCTAAATTTTTTGAGGGAATCTTGCGGAGATATGCCAGTAAGTTCCATCTCTCTGTTACCTGACAGTAGGAGTAACTAAGATGACTGCCTAAAGGGGCTAAAAACTGATTGACATTGGCTTGAATTTAATTATTTCTAATTAAGCACATTCCTGTTGAGTTCTTTGGATCCTTGAATTCTTGTGGTGGTTATATTTTCCATATTTTGTGCAGATGAATATGTCATCAGCAATGGTTGCAAGGGTCCAGACACAATTCTTTCAAAGGAGAATCGACTCTTCTTTCTCAGATGTGAAAAGGTATTAGTCTTTAAATATCTGTGTGTGGACGGCCGGCCGTGGTTATATATATATATATACGGGATGGTTCAAGGGACACCCAAAAAAACACCTAAAAAAAAAAACACCCTAAATCTAAATCTCATAGTTCTCGATCAAATTTTTATGATCCGAACCGTTCAATGTGTGCAGAATGTGATGCAGAATATGATTTTAAGGGTGCCCGCGAGTAATTAGCAAAAAAATAACCGGGAAAGGCTTGATTTGAGCAGTTTTTATTTGAACCGTTCAATAAAAAACTGTTTGAAACTGTTCGGATCAAGCCCTTCCCGGTCATTTTTTTTGCTGATTTCTCACGGGTATCCTTAAAATCACGTTCTGATCACATTGAGTGGCTCGGATCATCAAAATTTGATCGGGAACTATGAGGTATTTTTTTAGGTGTTTTTTTAGGTGTCTCCGGAACCGTCCCGATATATATATATATATATATATATAAAGAGAGAGAGAGAGAGAGAGAGAGAGAGAGAGAGAGAGAGAGAGGCGGTTCCGGGGACGTCTATAAAAACATCTATCTAAAAAAACAAACACCTTCTTGAACATGCTCTGATGGTTTTTCTCGTCGTGCAAAATCCTTTAACATGAGACGATACGAGCTTACAGAACACAATATTGCTTTTGTAGAAAGTTCATTATCTTCCCTTTTTTCATGCTCTGAATGAGGAAGTAGTGATGTTTTTCCCTGCTACGTATCTTCGTCTGTGGCCTATGATGTTCAAGTTTTTGCCTACATTGTCTGATTCTATTATCGATGAAGAGGAATCTAAAGCTATTCTGAGGCCCGTATTTCATAGTTAGTCTCCTGCATTCAGTGTTCTAAAATAAGGAATTAATTGCCGATTAAATTAATCACTGGTGGGGCCTATCCGATTAGGTCTATCTAACGATTAATCGTTGATTACTAATTAATATGCGCAGATTAATCACTCGACTAGCGGCTAACGATTTTTAGAACATTGCTTGCATTGGAATCAAGAAAGTTAAGACAATGCAAAAAGTTTTACTTCGTCCTTAAATTGTGAAACGTACCTATTTTGTACTTAAACTATTGGATTTCAACTTAAAAGGTCTGATCGTTATGGGACCTCACATATCTGATGGAAACTGTCCATAGTTTCAAGGACGAAGTAAAAACTCTTTGCACTTGGGGAGAATAACAAAATTACCCCTATTTTTTAACTCCTGTGTAACTTTGAGGCCTATGATGGATTTGAACATTTGCCTACATTGTCCGATTTTTCATGATGGAGAATTTGAAACTGTTCTGAGGCCTCTTGGGTACTTCTCTCATTTATAATGGAATCGAACGAAAGAAAAGTTCTTTTCATAAATATAGAAAAAAACAGTTGCTTCCTTGTGTGTCTGATCTGCTTGGATTTTGGTATGTCTGTACTTGGTTCATTTGTTTCATCTGTCAACCGATCATTGGGTTTCTGTCCGTATGCTGGTACAAAGAACAAGTTATTACTTTGCGGCCTATGCTGGCAAATTAACCGACATTTGATTTTTGTGCTGTTGTAGTGTGGCTCTGGGCGATCTGTTGCTCCAATCAAAGCTGGTTTTGTAGCCCGTGTTGGCCGTCAGAAGACTGGAACATAATTTCGAACGGATATATTCTTTCTTTTTTTTCTTTTTTTTTTTTGTGGACGATTTCCGTGTAGTTGTATTACCTTGAGCACAATGGTGCAGCGACTTGTCGGTTCCAATATGGTTGAAGCAAACGAGGTGATTTGGGTATTGAAGGAGCTTTTTTCTTCTACTTGGGTAACCAAATGCGTGCTAATTGTGAATAGGCACATATATGAGAGGATGTTTGAAAAATTATTGGTTAACAATAATGCCACGAACGTTTCAGTTCAATTACAGATTTACCTGTTTTCCCTCTTATCCAAGTTCCTGCTTCTCTCTCATCTGAGCTTTGTTCTCTATTTGGAGCGAACCTGTTTCTCCCCTTCCTCCTCTACTTCCCTACATCTAGCCCAAGAGGGCGTGTTGGACAAGATGACAGTCTCTCTTAGTGAGAGATGGAAGTGGAGAGAAAAGAGTACGTATATGTGTTCGATGAACAGTGTGTGAGTTCTTTGATTGGATCTGTTTTTGTTTTCTGCATTGTGGTAATTATGCTCTGATGAGTTTAATGAGTTTGCAATTTTCATTGTTTCAAAATTGGACTAATTGTTCGGGCAATCTGAGCTCAATTTGATTTGTGGATTATTTGTTTCTCTCACTTTTCTAGCCAGCTAGGGAGGTGGAATTGAAAGGTTGTCATTTTTAAATCATGTCATAGCACATTAGCTCATCTCTTCTGCCAATTTTGATCCTTATGAGGTATGGAACTTTTGGCGAAAGAAGTAAAGGAGGAGAGAGAAATCAGAAGAAGGAAAAAGAGGGAAGTGATTGGGATTATTTTTCAATTTCAGGTGAGGCAAATATTGCTAAAAAAACAAACAGTGGGTGAAGACCTTTAGGAGAGATTGAAACCTTTAGGAGAGATTGAAAAGTGGGTTTGATTTTTAGCGAGAGAAAATAAGAAAAGATGAGAGAATGGTGAGATCGAGGGTAGAGCTTGGGAAGCTGCTGATGTCGAAATTTGCCTTTAACAATGATGATGTGCATGGGCAGGAGGGACGATTAGGATTTGTAGGAACTCGGATTAAATCCAAGCCGTCCGTTTCAAGATCGACGGTTGGATCGATCGCACTACACAGTCTAGTGCGGCGGGTGCACTACAGCCCCTCCCATTCCGGACAGGAGTGGGTTGTCCGTCCTGGTAGTGGTAGTGTGTGCGCGCTAATAAATGAGATGGAGTTTTGGTATTATCGGCCATATGAAGTGATGGGAATTGGGAAGGAATACATTCATATCAAGATGTTTGTCTTAATTGTTCTATCAATGTAATATGCATAGAAATTGAATTGAATCTCTAGGCATGTCTTATGTCATTTGGCTTTGATTTAGAGGCATGATTTGGCAGCAAAATAGGTATAGGGGATCATTGTTTTAGTGGTATTCTGAGAGCAACTATTTTGTGCATATTGCTGAAGGTAAGGTGTCTCCAATCCTCATCTGCCCATACCCCCAATGACCGGGAATTACATGGATTATGTTGTTATGTCTGTCATAATTGTTCATCCACTTCTGCATATACCATGCTAATGGTGCTCTAACAGAAATTGTTTATGTATACGAGAATTATGAGCAGCTTTCAGAATCACCTCCTCTCTATTGGCATGGTTCTCTCGCCATTTATTACTTCTATTACTCTATCTATCTCTGCCAACTTATTACTCCAAAAGATGCTCTTCTATTTGTTCTTGGCCTTCAAACCGATCAAATGTTTACAATGTCACTATAAAATAAGAATTTTTATAAGGAACTCAAATAGTCAAATGGTTCTTGGCCTTCAAACCGATCAAATGTTCACAATGTCACCGTGAGTAGCCTTGGCAAACTGAACTAGCTTCTCTCTCTCTGGCACAAGGAATGAGCTCAGGAATTTCTGTTGGAACTTTGGAAAACCATGAAGAACAATGAAATTGGGATGCTCCTTGTATAGCCATCGAGAGATCCTTAAAGTACTTACTAGTTACTACCCATAATTGAATTCGGGTCATGAATGTGGTGGGTTTAAAAGGAGAAAAACTCCCGCCAAGGAAGAGGGGAAGTGATTGAAGAGGCTCGGGAAAGCCGAAGGCCCTAGGTAAACCAAAGCCTCCCAAGTTCATTCACACCTAAAATTTCCAACATTTTGTCCCTGTTCAGCTTGCCATCGATTTGTTATCAATGTTGATTTGCTTTGGTTTGTATAATTTTGGCTTGTTCTATGCTAAAAGTGCTAAATGACTAGTATTTTTCTTTAGCGGATCACAAAAAAAAAAAAAAAAAAACTTTTATTTTTCTTTATATTTTATGAAAGAAAATAAGTCTCTTTTTAACCCTTCTAACCCTTTTTTTATCACTTGTGGAAACTTAAATCCGGGATTCATGTTGTCCCTCTGTCTCTGGGGGACAACATGCATGTTGAGCCTATCTGAATCGTCTATACTCAGCAATGGCCGGCTTAGATTGCATCTCGCCTGATAGATCTCAGTCATCAGCCGAGATGTAATTTGAGCCGTCCATTGCCGAACTCAGATGGGCTCAACACGCATACGCATACGCATACTGTCCCTAATGCACCAGCACCCAGATTCATTTTCCTAGACCCATGTGATCCAAACGTGCCTAAAGCAGACAAATAATTGGCATCGTGATACCTTTTTTAAGGACATACTGTATAAGATAAGACAAGCAAGAGGCCTGCATCCGGCCTACAAAATTGTCAAATGGCCCTGGAATTTTGGAGCACCACGTGGAAGAAGTCTAATTAAGCTACTACTCTATTTTAGTAGTGTAATCTATTTCTCTTTGACTGAACTCTATTAAAATTCTTATGATAAGGAACTGTTTGGATTTACCCAAAAAAAAGGGACTGTTTGGAAAGAACCAATGTCCGTAGGCTCATAACCGATGCTAGTACTTTCAATTCAAAAATGATGCACCTCAGTAAGAAGATCACAGATTCACTGTTCAGAAAAGAAAAAAAAAGAAAAGAAAAAAAAGAAAGAAGATCTATAGTTCTATATATTCTCAATTTCTCACACACTTGGTCATTGATCTTGTTGATTTTCAATTGATCCGGACGGGTCCAACGAATAATTTGATAAAACCCTTTGACAACCAATTATGACTAGCCTAGTTGGTCAACTTTGTACGCTCTCTATTGAGAAGTCAATGTGTCAAATCTTGCTGAATGCAAAAATTGATAAGAGTATTTCGTTGTTTCCCCTCATGTGTGACTGTTTCTTTAATTGTTATATGGTATATTTGGATTGATTTAGTTGTTGCAAATCTCACTTAATTAATGTGGTGTTATGGTATTGTAATTCTATAAGGGTAATTAGCACCCTGTTTTGTGAAAAGCCAAAAATATAAAACAAGATCAGATATAAACAATTGGTTATTCATAAGTGCCTTCCAAATAGAAAAAAAAAAAAAACTATACCTCGAATGTATACCAAATTGTGTGGGATCATTCCACATAAATGGTCGGAACCATAAAATTTGTTTAGAACGTGTTTTTAAGAGTCAGTAAAAACACAGCTTGTTTAGATATCGGCAAAGGCTCGATTATTCCGTTCAATTTCTACCATCGCTAATTCAGGGACGAAAATCGATTAAGCCCTCACCAATATCTGAATGATCAATTTTTTTTCCTAGAATTCCTAAAAGTAATTTATAAATAAATTAAACCGACTTCAATAAATCATTAGGATGAGATTCCGAAATAGTTCTCCTGCAATCTGGTATACATTTACTATTTGTTACAGCAAGTGGTTCAAATACGAACGTAATTCCCGTATTCTCCCGCGGGCAGATCTTAACATCAAATATTCAATCGTGAATCTTACTTTAAAAATCGAGTAGGTCCCACTTCATTTTTTTTCCTTTTAAGATTAGGGGGGCCACTTAAATTAAAGTCGGTTTCTAAAGTGGAATTGATTATTAACCTACCGAAAATTACTTCCCGTCCTACCAAAGCCAAGTATTTTCCCGAGTAATTAAATTTCCACTTATAGCCTTCAGCCGGCACTAATATACCTTTTTTACCCATAAAAAATCAAAGAAGAAAAGAAATAGAGTGTTGTTAATGTCAAAACTGTTATCGTACTCTCACGGTGAGATCCCAAACTTCCACTCTCCTACTGTGAAACAATTCTCAAATTTCTATTGCAAAAATCTTGCACTTGAGGTGTGAATTTTTTCACATTTTTCAAATGGTTAAAACGAAAGACATAGAGGGCCTAAAAACAACAATAGTAGATTAGGGGGAAGAAAGATTAGTGATGTTTTTTTTATGTGATTGGGTAGAATCGTCAACAATGACGCGGAAAAATCCTTACCCTTACAAAATTTATTGATGAATGAGTAAAAAATTTAGAACCATCAGTTGTATGGACTAGTTAGAAAAAAACCTCTCGTCGTCTTAAAAAGTATCACAATGAATGTAGTTGTATGGAGGATATATAAGAGTAATATAAGCGAGCAAAATTTACTCTAATCGTCTCATTCGTATGGCCCTTTTGATTATTTTCTCTTATAAATTGTTACTAGATTTAAGTCAAATTTTTACATCACATTATTTGTCTCAGTGAGAATATTAATCATGTAAAACTATACATCGAAGAAAAAAAAATTATATAAGATGACAACAAAAAAATGCCAAAAAGTTAGGACAACGAGGCCCTAAAACTATGCAATATGGAGGAGTTGAGTTTGTTCGCCCTCCATTTAAGAGGATAAATATTACCCTTATTCTTATTTGTTGAAATAGTGTGAATCTAATTACAAAGTGATGTCATGCTTATCAAAAAGTGTATAGCACGAGTGAGACCTATACCATTTCAATCAATAACAGAGAGAATAATGTTTATCTTCTTTTAAAAAGGATGAACAAAATTTCACTCAATATATGAAGTATTAAATTGCTTTAGTTATGTGTTTGAATCATTTTGAATATAAATGGAACGAATGAAAGTACTAACTTTGAGACTGGCAGCACAAAGTTAGGCCGAAAAAGCCCTATTGTCCTAAAGACTTTGTGATAGTAGTATTAAATTCCTTTACTCATATGTGTTTAAATCTCAATGATGTTGCATATATTATAATGGGATCTAATCTATCCCGAAAATCTCCGTTCCTCTGTGCCGAATTATTTTTCGGTCATTGAATTGTACGATTTTTTTCATATTTTAAATTTAACGGTCAAAAAATCGCTCAACACATATGCAAATGAATTTTCTCCACATGCTGCCTCTACTAAAAGAGGGCTGCTAAGTAAAAAAAATTTTATTCAAAAATCACCTGAAATGCATTATTTATGACCGATCATAAAATACATCGCTTTTGCTACTAAAATGGACCCAAGAAAGTGCTAGTATTGACTTTGGAATGGAGTACCAAAAATCCCATCTCCCTGTGAGCAAGGCATCATCAGATAGATGAGAAATCAAGGTCTGTCTTTTTCCACCCTCATCCCTCCCTTTCCTCTGTTGATTCCAAACTAGCCCCAATCGGGCCCTCTCTCTCTCTCTCTCTCTCTCTCTCTCTCTCTCTCCTGTGCCGGAATTTTGAATTCTGTGCTTCCAACTCCTTTTGTATCTCTTGGCCGGATTCAACTTCTCCAACCTTCACCGACCAACTGCACTACAAGACTCTCGATAAAAAGGTCAGACCAGCTCTAGATTTTCTTCCAATTCTTCCCAATTACTACTACTATAGGCATCTCAATTTTTTAATCTATCGTTTCTTTTTGTACTATCTACTTTCTGATTATGGATTTAAACAAAAAGTACTGTTAAATTAAATGATCTAGACCTTTTCCCACCAGCGTGCTTCTCTCTCTCTCTCTCTCTCTGAAATCTGGACTTTCAAAGCTTCGCTATCACCTTCTGTCGTTCCGATTCGTGTGAATTTAGTCTGCTAAATTCATCTATATTCGTGTCTTCCCAAAATTGGCTTAGTTTTCTTCTGAAGCGGAAGGTACTCGAAAGGGAAAATCAAAGAAACTGGGTCAGATATTTGCATTGCCATTTGCACCGTTTCAACTGAATCTTGTGTATGACGATTGACGAAATTTCGTTCCGATGTGACATCTTCATTTTTTTTTTTTCCCGTTTTTGGTTAATCAGCCTGTTTCGTTTATTAATTACTACTATAGTTAACTATTGTAGCCAGATACTCCGTAATTAACTGGAGTATTTTTGTTTGTTTATTTTGGTTGTCTCAGATTGAGAACCGAACCGCGTTGGATATAGCTGGAAATCTCGCTTGGGACAGTTGTGCATTTATTTGGGGTCAAAAAAATTAAAATACTACTACTATCCAGATATATTTCTCTCTCTGTCGAAGGGAGGTTGGCGCGCTTTAGAGGCGCGTGGCTACCACTCTCCACTTAAACCGAGGTGCGTGTCGGTTCTCTAACCTTATTCGATGACGCGTGTTTGTGGGCCTGTCGGCCTACTCTCGCAGCCCACTCTTTCAAAGGCTTTCAAGGCCTTTTTGCTCTGACTT
Source organism: Rhododendron vialii (assembly GCF_030253575.1). Lineage (NCBI taxonomy): Eukaryota > Viridiplantae > Streptophyta > Magnoliopsida > Ericales > Ericaceae > Rhododendron > Rhododendron vialii. Next base: position 6,348,386 of record NC_080569.1, read on the forward strand.
TGGGCTTGGGCTCTATGGGTGCATGTTTTATTCAGGGTCGGTTCCGCTGAGAAAATAAGCAGTACTTATTTTTAATTTTTTGAATTAAAGACGATGTATTGTGAGAGAATGATCTATTTTGAAGAGCAAAAGGTAAGTATTTAAAAAATAAGAACCTTAGAGGAATAGGACCTCATTAGTAGATGACATTTTGAAGCATTTTGTTTGTATTTTTTTGTTGGTTGTTATAGTTGTATTTCTGTATTTGCCCTTGTAATTTTTTTCTGTTTCAATATAACGGAATTTTCTTGTTCCTTAGAGAGAAAAACATGGGAACATGTCAGTCTCGGTTGGCATGAAATATCATCATACGGAGTAATAAATTTCCCTATAACCGATATTAATGCTCTGTTTGGAACTTAGGGAAACAAAAGGAAGGAAAAAAATGAGAGGAAATTTTTTACTATTCACAATTCCAGAATTTGTTGTTTTTCTCTTCTCTTTCTCTTGTAACCAAACAATGGCAAAGAAATTTTTTTTAACTTCCCTTTCTTTTCCCTCACTTTCCCTAAGTTCCAAACATAGCCTAAGGTTTTTATTTGTAATTTGTTTACTTTCCATTTCTCAATCAAAACATTCTTATTCAATTGCAATGGCAAAATGGTTGCTCTCATGCTCATTAATACATTCCATTGACATCCTTGATCCTATAATTGGACTATACTTCTATATTTGACAAGCAATCTTATTCTTTTTCTTACCTCAGACTAACCAATGCTCATTGTTATTGTAATGCTACTTTGGGCTGAGATCTTCATGGGTGTTTTATGTTTTTGACCTCTCCGACGGTTAATTGACATGAGAATTGTAACACGTAATCAATTGTGTTGGTCGTCACCAACAGAAGCCAACCTGAAGTTAACAAATTGCTATATTCAATTTGCAGACTTGCATAACACAACAATCTAGAGTGACATAGCACTATTCCATTGCACGCTGATACTAATCTGTTATTTTTGTGATAACTTCTATTTATAGTTATAATAGGTAGTGCTGAAGTTTTTCAAGCTAAGTTATGTGTAGCTCTGTGAATGATCCACCCCATTTTCTTTTGTTTTTTGTTTTACCCAGGTCATTTTACCATCTCAAAAGTGTTAGCTTTCTGTCAAATGGCTTCATCTTTGGTAAGCAAGTTACTTGTACTAAATTCTACCTCACTATATCGTCCTCACTATATCGTCTGATGTTACAGTCCAAAAGTAGGCAATCTAGCTCCATCTCATTTCTATGGTACACCATCTCATTTCTATGGTACACAAAACTTTATCATTGGAAACCTTGGAATTGCAGTAAGTTCGAATGATTTTCTTCCTGGTGTTGAATTTTAATTGCAAATTCAGCAATTAATGATTGCCTTTTAATTTCTTCATGGTTAGAAATTTTAATGATTGCCTTTTGACTTAGGAGGTTCTAGATTTTTAACATATGACCTTTTCTGGGAAATCTTATGCCCACTGTAAGCATCGTATGCAGCTAGCAGATTCGTGGGTGTCAAATAAGCTGGTAGATGAAATTCTCGATTCAAGCGGCCTAACATTTCATCACTTTGATTTCCGTGGAGTGATATGTTCTTTAGTAGGTGGAAAAAGGAATAAAATTTATGTCTAACCATAGTAGGCATACTCCATACAGCTCATGACAACCCGCCGAAACTAGTCCAGCTACAGATGTAACTAATCCTGTTCATTACCATGCTACTTTCTAGATTAAAATTTCTAACGTCCTCGTAGATTAAGAGATGTATTTTCTAGAATTCCGAAACAATTGCCCATTTTGGTTTTATAGGCTATGGTGAGGCCTTCATCCTATGATGCCAGTGGGTGAAAATACTTTTCTCATAAGAAATGTATATTGCACATATTACATATTTTTTGACACATAAATATGCATTTATCTGTTTCAGGTTTGTGAAAATGCTATTTTTGAAATGGCTAATATTCTTTCCCTTTTTGGGTCTGCCTATCTCAGGTTAAGGCAAATAAAAACATGAAGAGGACAGAGTCAAAGAAGTCACATTCCTGGTTGTGGGATAGCCACATCAGTCCCAAGAACTCGAAGTGGCTTGCGGAAAATCTAGAGGGTAAGCAACTGATATTGTGTCTTTATGGTTTTTTTTTTTTTTTGCATGCCTATCTACCCCATGAGCACCTAACAAAGAGATGAAAAGCTGAAATAGCAGATGCTGTGTCAATAGCAAATAGCTCTAGAAAAGTCGGATATGTTTCTGATTCTGCAACATATTATGATGGATGCCTTGAATTGACCAGAGTGCGAACTTTATAGTTCCCTAAGAGTCTAAGACCTGTTTATTCCGCCCCATATTCATCTATAGATTGTATACGATTCTGAAAGACAGACAAATTTCTTGTGTAGAAACTCTGGTGGTTATAGAAATTTTGCGCCACTGTATTTATTTGCCTTTTGTTTATTGAACTTCCCATCTAATTTTCTTGTGCATAAACCAAAGATGGCATAATTTTTCAGCTGGCCGTGGCATCTTTTCCTTCATGGACGGTTTTTGTCGGGAATCATCATTCTTCGTTGTGTAGTTTAGTGGTATTTTGATACATGTGACAGTCAACTACATATTGGCCATAAAAGGGGGATGTAGGTGTCGACACTGGAAAATGATAGCCACAGTTCACTAAAAGGCCAGGAGTAGTGGTGATGCCACCAATTCTGGGTGGTAGGAGGGTTAATTCGAATAAGACCTACTATTATATCATTATATATTTCGTTTTTATTGCAAATTCTAATTTTTGAGAAGTCAATGGGAAACATGAAAATGACGAAAGGGTCATTGATCTCAGATATGGACCAGAGCATCAAACGAATGCTGAAACTGATTGAAGAGGATGGAGAGTCATTTGCTAAAAAGGCTGAGATGTATTATCGGAAGAGACCAGAATTGGTTTCTCAAGTCGAGGAATTCTACCGCATGTACCGCTCACTGGCTGAGCGTTACGATCACCTTACTGGAGAATTGCGGAGGAGCATTCCCTCGGATCTCCAATCCCAGGGCTCAGGTATCTCAGACAGTGGTTCAGAGCCACCCTCCTCGGGGCCTTCTCCTGAGCAAAGGATCAGCAGGCGTAAATCTGGCCCTAGAGCTGCTGGTTTTGAGTTTTTCCTTGGTTCTGGTGGGAGTAGCTCTGATGTGTACAACAAAGAAGGTGATGACTCATCCACATTGGATTCGGAGGCGGAATCAGATGATTCCTCAGTGACCAGTTATTCAGCTGCATCGGGAAATGGTGAGGAGCGAAGGCTGCGTAGGAAGATTATAGAATTGGAGGTTGAGCTTCGTGATGTGAAAGAGAAGCTCCGGATGCAACAGGAAGAGAGTACAGATAGCTCTAAAAGGGGAACAAGAAATGGGAATTCACATTATCTATTCAATGGAAGTGAGGGATTGGAGGAGGGAAAGAGAGATGCAAGAGAAAAGATTCTGCTTTACGAAGAAGAGATTGCTAGGCTGAGGTTTGAGCTACAGGAAAACAGATTCCATGAAGAAGAAGATAAAAATTTGGAAGCTGAAGTTGAATTAAGGCAGAAAGATGTCAAGACTTTTGGAGCCGATTTGGAGATGGAGAAAAAACAGTCGACAGAAGTTGTAGACATAATTGATGGGTTGAAGGAAGAAGTTTTAGACCAGAAACTTGGGGAAGAGCTGAAAATCACAAAAGAAAAGCTTCAAGGTTCAGATAGAGAAGTAGCAAATTTGAGACATGAACTTGAGAATAGCAGATCCTCTATTCGACGCTTGGAAGATAAACTTGGATTGGCTCAGAAAGATTTTTCTACGTGGAAAGCCAAGCTTAATAAGGACCACAAAGAAGTTTCAAAACTGCAGGATAGAATTGCGCGGTACAAAGCCAATTTATCAGAACGTGATCAAGAGATTAGGGGGTTGAGGGAAACGATTTCCAACGCCAACAAAAGCTTGTCTGAAGAAAACGTGCGGCTTCAGGCTGAACTGACTAAATTGTCAAAGGAACAAACTTATTTGGAGGATAATCTCAAAGAATGGGAATTACGTTGTCAAACTCTAGAGGAGGAGGTTAAAAGAGTCAAGGCTGGAAAAGCAGATATGGAATGTTTGCTGCAAGCTGAAATTGAGCAATTGAAAGTTGCATTTGAGTTGGAGAAAGAAGAAATTAATGTTAAAATCACCACACTAGTTGCAGAGGTACGCGATAGAGATGATCAAATTGAACATCTGGACCGGCATTTGAAGCATTTGCACATGGAGCATGTTGAGTTGATTGCTGGAGCTGAAGGCGCACGTAGACTTGTGGAAAAACTGAGATCAAGAGTTGGGGAACTGGAGGAGGAGGTGGAGAAGCAGAGGGAGGAGATATTGGAAGGAGCAGAGGAGAAACGGGAGGCGATACGGCAACTGTGTTTCTCTCTAGAGCATTATAGAACCGGGTATCATTGGCTTAGGCAGGCTTTTGTTGGGCACAAGCGACTTCCTGTGATGGCTTCCTAGTTTTAGATGTGAGGTTGGGTATATTCATCTTTCCGGGAGTTTGTCGCCTTTCCTTTTTTCGATTCATTTTCCAAGTTTCCTTTCTCGAGAAATTTGTGTGCTTTGCCTTTGTTAGGAATGGCCCAGTGGCCTCATGGTTCTTCGGTTTCTTTAAGTGCAGAAGCATTATTTATCTTACATTACATGCCATACACCATCTAAACTGCCATTAAGGGCAGTAGCAGTATTGGGCTGCTTCGCTTATGTAATAATGCGCGTTTGTAATTTATGATTTTGGTGTTTGGGTGACTCTTTCCCATTTTTTCTTGGTGAATGGCCTCGCCCGGGTTGGGTTTGAAAGATATTTTTTCTTGGTGAATGGCCTCGCCCGGGTTGGGTTTGAAAGATTTGAATGCTATTTCTATTGCGTAAAAATGGAAAGCAGTGTCTGGATTGCGTCTCGGGGCAGGTGCAAAACACATAAAAGGAAATCGCGCCAGGTAGGGGTCGAACCTACGACTTTCTGCTTAGGAAACAGACGCTCTATCCACTGAGCTACAGGCGCTTTCTTAGAAAGAAAACATGAGTTTTTAATTCTTATAAGAATTGTTGTTGTTTGTGATAGCGCAGTTCTCATTTGCTTTTATACTTTCTTTTTTCCTTCCCCACCGACAAAATAAGTGTCACGTGTCGTGACCTCTTTATTCACCAAATCTGTTTTTTCGAAGAGATTAATTAATTCTACCCACCCCACATGGGAACCTTACGATTTTACAGAAATGTTGCTGGTACAGCAGAAATGACACAGACAGCGCGTACAGCGAGCGTTTTGGCCCGTTTCGGGTCCAATAAAAATAATTAGAGTCGCTCATTTTGTTTAATATATATTATATTTAAGGTCTCCGTAAAAAATCAGCCCCATTCGACATCGATAAGGGCATTTACGAAGCGTCAAAAATCGCTTTAGAAATTTTCATAAGCAATTTTGGATGCTTCGTAAACGCCTTTATTGATATCGGATAGAGCTGATTTTTTACGGAGGCCTTAAGCAAAATATATTGAACAAAATGAGCGGTTCCGATTATTTTTGTTAGACCTGAGACGGGCCCAAACGCACGCTGTACGGGCTGTCTGTGCCTACTTCTGTTATACCAGTAGCATTGCTCATGATTTTATGCGTGAATATACTTTTTTGCGAGTTGTGCCGCTTGGATTATTGCAATTAATAAATGTACAGAAGGATCCATAAATGATGGTAGAAAATGTGGGCTTTTCACCTAATATGAAAAGAATTTGATGCAGTACGTTTTTTTAAACAACAATGCTACAACCATACTCACTTTACACACCCACACACACTAGATGTATGCAGTGTGTGTGGAGCCCACAACCTTTTGTATGTGAGTGTGTAAATGAGTGTGATTGTATCATTTTTGCTTTTGAAAAAAAAAGGCCTTCATTTTAGTATAAGCTATTGTTGTACCTTGAATGCTCGGAGGAAAAGAGAGAGATTGAAAAAAACAAGGGTGAAAAGCTGCGGGATGATTTTTTGGCTTTCTTTGAACCATAGCTAGGCCTTTCAATTGGGTATTATGGGATGATTTATTTTCTTTTCTTTCTTCCCGATTGGCGATTATCTGTTTGTAACGGACTGGGTTAGTAGTTAGCTAACCGCGATTTTTCCACAAATTTAGTTCTGCATTTTATATATTTATCTTAGGATTGGATATGATATCTAAGATGAGAAAAACTTATTCACTGAGGAGTTGTGAATAAGTTTTACAATGCTCAATCTCGGTCGTTAACGGTAATAAATAATCTATAAATGTCAATAGATTGTTTTTTAATCCGGATAGTTTAAAACACTTTTGAACGCTTGAGATTGCGCGGAGCCGTGAATTTCCTATCATCTGACAAAACATTAGCACAAAGACTTTGTAAAATTTTCTTGTGGAACCCCAATGGAGTAGGAGTAGGAGAAGTATCGAAACCAAATTGGTGGATCTGCCCCTGCGTGACCACATGTGTTTCTGGCCGAGTGCAGCTGCCTTATTTCCAAACCTATTCAACGAGGGAGAGAGCCAAGAATACAAAATCCAATCGGATAGGGCAAATCATACGAGTTTTTGGCCGCAAAAAATGAGCTTAAAAAAATCATGATGTTGGACATTAAAATAGGAGGTCACAGCACAGGGCTCACACTCCTAAAACCTCAATCCCTTTTATAATTTGCTATACATCTATATAATAAAACAGAGCTGTGTTTGAATCCAATAGACAACCAACGCTCTAGATTTATCCCCTCATTCTGCATAAATCTCTGCCCTCCATTCTATATTCCTTTTTTAGTCTTGAATGTTTCCCTGATATAGAATTAGATGAATCAGTAATGAGGTATGATTTTGATTTAATTTTATTTCCTTTTCCAAAACCTAATTTTGTTCCCTTCTCCTTTTGGTTCAAAATTTGAAACCTTCTCTCTCTCTCTCTCTCTCTCTCAACCGTAGTTCAAAAATTGAGAGGTCCTTTACCTCTTCAGTTAGGGTTTTTTGTTCACATTTTTGCAACATGAATATGAGTTCATCCAACAACGTTGATGGCAACAAAGTTCTATTCTTCCGGTGCTCCTGTTTGGGTCTTTCTGTTCAGGTCTTTTTTATTAATTGCATCAAAACTCGATTACGTAGGGATTATTTCTAAATTAATTTATGATGTTTGAGTTTGTTTTGCAGCAGGTTTACCTAACAAGTTTATAGTAAAATTGAGGTACACTTAAAGTTTTTGTTTACATTTATCCATTCGCATGCTTATGAATTTTTACTATATTGAAGGTAGACGGTTAGTTTGGTGAGATTTTTTATTTCTTCTAAATCTGCTTTTTCATTTTTTGAATGTAGACAAAAAAAAAAAAAAACACATATTTGATAAAAAGACGTGATCGCTATGTGTGATAAAAAGCCTTGGTGAAGAACTCATATTGGCTGTCTAAACATTTAAGTTCTTGATTAGGTAGTATTAGCTCTATTTCCTTTCTAATTTTATCTTTCGCAATTTTAATTGGAGTATAGCCGGTGGTCTTCTTCCGTAATTTTATCTTTGTTAAGATTAACCTTAACAAAGGGTTAGTTTGTTTGGTTATTTTATTGGAGACTTGATAAGTGTACTCGCATGTGATTTTTAATATAAAAGGCATCTTTGATGAATTTCTCATAATAAGAGTGTTTTGCAAAACTTAGTGATGTTGTTCAAAAAAGGGAGGGGAGGCTGATCTAATGAATATGGTTTTTTCCCTCTGTGGTAATTCCAATCAGCTACTTTCTTCCTTCTTTTTTTTCAAAACAGAAATGAGAGAGTAAAGGGTTTAAAGGGTCCGGCGAGGTCACAGGAGGCGAAATGGATGTGTATCCCAATTTTAACCAACCAAACAGGTAATTCAAGTAGACTAATAATTAATTTCGGGGTGGGGGCTAAAAGTATATGGAATTTGCTGTGATATCTGTGCTAAAAATGAAACCTTTTTTTTTGTGGGCATAAAAAAGTGTTCGTTAAAATCATGGAAAAAAGTAGCCGGACTGGGTACTGAAAAGGGCAAGTCAAACATCTAAAATCGGACTATGATTGGAATGAAGCCTCTCAAATCCAAATTAGAAATCGGATGATTCATCTTTAAAGTAGGATATTTAGAGCAACAAGATCTATTTGTGCCTTAAAAATGTGTGAAATTATGCCGAATATTCAATGAAAGCATTAGACAACTATCAGTGGGCAATTAGGTGAGAATCAATTTGAAATTTTTGAAGTAAAACAAACAACATGTTTTTGTTCTAAATGCATATTACCTCTCTAGGTGCAATTCCACTTTATTTTTTGATTTATGTTTGTGAACTCTCATTGTGATGAATCACTAAATTTATATTTGTTTTGGTATACAAGGTTCTAAAAAAAACGGAATTGAAGTAAAGCTACAACTGAACGCTTTGTGTCTCCTGGAACCTCTCATTGGGAATGAAAGATGAAAAGAATTTTCATATGCCAATATTTCTTATTATTTTATTCTGCTTCCTCTAATATTTCTTTCGTTTGGTAAGTTGTGGGGTGGACAATGTTGAATATAAGTTAGGTACTAAATGAACTTAGAAATAAGATATCTTTGGTTTCACTGGTTTTGTAAAATGTACTCCTTAGTATTTTTTAAAAACCTGCCGGTACCCCCCCCCCCCACTTTTTGAAAATGAAGAGTTGGCCTTCGGAAAAGCATCCACAAATCCTCCGTAGGGTTTTATCCCCTTCAAACCACGTTTAGGAACTGCCTATTGCAACTCCAAGAGATCTCCAATTGTAACTCCAATTTTTTCATTAGCATTTGTCTTCAACAACCATTACCAGTGAAACCCAATCTAGATGTATATACCGAAAACTTATCTTTGAACAAGGTATGTGAGATATTTTTATGTTTATGTTATGTAATCACTATTATAGTGCACTGCATTTTATTGACATAGTTTTGCTTTGTCGCCAACTAATTAAACATTATGTTTTTTCATAGCAAGGCCCTGTATAATGGATGCCATATGAAAGACCATGAATTAATTAGTGTACTGCAGTATGAGGGTTATTTTATTGATCATGGCTTTGGTGAAATAAACAGATTTGGCAATCTAGCTTTAGAGGATTTGTCAGAGAAATGCTTCCTAATGTAGGTATTGAGACGACTCAGTTTGAAGTCATAGTTCGTATTAATTCGAAATTTAATTTTGTTTTGTGCCCACATCTTGCTAAGGATTTTGGAACTCTTTTAAATATAAAGTAATTGGAGTGTACATTAAGACTGAATTGTTTTGGTCTTGCGATTCTATATTTCCTTACATGGCTTTCAGCATTAATTTTGTAGTTTGACCGAAGACTCCATTGTATTACGGTAAGTTAATTAGGTAGAGATGTTCCTTATTATATTACATTTACATTCAGCCATGACTTCGAAGTTTTAATATCATACATGAATTTATTTTACAAATGGTTTTTTTTGGTGTAAGAGAAATCATATGGCTGAGGTTTTGGTGGTCTAATAAGGATTAGCTTTTGGTGGTATGATACCGTTTAGAACCTTTTTGTTTTGAATTTGCTTGCCTTCATATTTTATACATTTAGTTGGAATATAATGACCAAAATGCTTTGCCAGCTGTGTTTTCCATTGCCACGCCATAGTACGCCAAAAGTGCCAAAACACCTTTTCATAGGCATCTATGTACATATTGGCTCAAATTTGCTTGGCTTAGCTTAATCTATGAATTGACGAGTTGTGGATGGAGTGAAACTCATTGTTTGAAACTAATACTATGGTAAACATAATTTTTTTGTCTCATTAGATTCATTACCAACATGATCTCTATTCCAGTTTCTTATGGGAATTCCAATTCTAATTGAAGATTGTGTCTTTGTTGCTTTTTTGATGTTGCGTCAAATTAATATGCGGTAGGACAAATAAAATATTTATTTTGATAATATTCTTAGTTTTGTTAATTTCTTTTTTTTAGGTTATGAAGCAGGGGTTGGTGTTGCAAATGGGAGAAACTGCATGAGAGAGCTATGGAGGTGGGCAGGTGCATAAGGATCACATGCAATGGGTTTCAGTTTTCATGCAGAAATATTGCAAGATGTGAGGTCCTCCGGCTATTACTAGAGGGAGATGAGAATAGAGGATTTGATTATGGTAAGAAGTGGAAAGAGATACGAATGGGTTGAAGTGGCTTAGAACGGGTGAGAATCTAAAGGATGATTCGAATGTAAGTCATGATAAATTGGGGTTTGAAATTTATTACGGTTGATTGTGTTTTAATAGGTTAGAGAACGAAGATGGATCTCTCACTGGTGTTGTGTCGGTTTTGTAATTGCTATTGTATACGATTTGTTGAACGTGCAATCACAATACGTTTAGTCTAAGATGACATTGTTTGTAGTTAATTTCACTTCAAGTGTGAGTGTGACTGACTCTCGATGAAGCTATTGAATTTTAGATTAGTCGAAGCGGTCCCCACTAATTAAAAATCGATTTGTGTTGGGGTCAAGTTATGTGAGTGTGTGTCCATAGGCACGATTTTGCTGAAGAGTAACGACACTAAAAGCCAGTTCCCATGCCGCATTCTTTGAGCCGTGCCTTCAGGCACGGGCATGCGCTAGTTATTTTACATAATACAACCACATGGCTTCCAGAGTTTAGGAAATAAAGAATAATATAGTTGACTTCATATGTGCTAGTACTACTTTTCTAGTTCACCAATCCCCGCAAGGTAGACTTTTTGGGGATTCGGAAACCATGTACTGCACCTCTGCACTAGAGGGGCTGTACTTAGGGCATTATCCAAACGTTTAAAAGTGTTTTTAATTGTCTATATTTAAAACAAATTTTTTTAAGAAAGATTTTTTTTGGAAGAGTTTATTTTAAATCTAAATCGTTGATTGTTAAGATGGACGGATTGCGTGATGCATTACAACTTTGTAATACACCTCATCCTGCGGGAATCCCGGATCCGACTTTTCGTTTAACAAAAGTCGGCCTATGTAGTCAAAAATTCCAATGAATTGAGATTGAGATATCCTTGCTTTTGAAAAATTGCAATTCAACTGGTAAATCGTAAAGGAGTTTGCTTTTTGTCCAGTTCATATGGTGACATTCTGGATAATCCACTTCGTTATTGTGGGCAGTGCCACATGGGATATTTAAAAAAGAATTTTAGATCTTTATTTGAAATGGATGAATCTTTATTTGGACTATACGGGATTGATGTGGATTTGCTCAAATCCAAACCCCAAAAAAGGAGAAGTTTTTCAGTGCCGGGTGGGCACGCGCCACGTGATGTTGAGCACCATCTCGACCGTTGAAATGTGTTTTGGATAGTTCGGATCTATTTGAATAATTTTTTATTATAAAATTATCATAACACCACCTAAGCCCAAATAGATTTGAATTATCCAAAATACATTTAGACGGCCAAGATATGTGCTCGGCATAACGTGAACTGTGTCCACCCGGCACTGAAATCCCCAAAAAAATGCTAGTAGCGGCCGATATTTAAAATTACGACCCCTCAAAACTGAATTAAACCAGAGGATACCCGGAGCCTTGCCTTACCTACTCCCTTGAGCCATCTTTCTCCCTCCCCTCATCAAACCCGCCGTTAACACTATCACAGTCAACCCCTTCATCCTCCACCCACCCCCACACGCCCCCCGCGGCCACCTAACGTCTCCCATTGATAACCGCCTCATAAAACGCCTGTGTTTTCATCACTTCACCTCCCTCCCTCTCTCTCTCGCTCTCTCTATAAAGAGAGAGTTTACATACTCACCTTTCGATCACAACTACTACGCCCAAATGGATCTCCTCCTACTAGAAAAAACCCTCCTAGGCCTCTTCGCCGCCACGCTACTCGCCATCGCCGTCTCCAAGCTCCGCGGCAAGCGGTTCAAACTCCCTCCCGGACCCATACCCGTGCCCGTATTCGGAAACTGGCTCCAAGTGGGGGACGACTTGAACCACCGCAACCTGACCGAGTTAGCCAAGAAGTTCGGCCAGATACTCCTCCTCCGCATGGGCCAGCGCAACCTGGTCGTGGTCTCCTCCCCGAACCTCGCCAAGGACGTCCTCCACACCCAAGGCGTCGAGTTCGGGTCCCGCACCCGGAACGTCGTCTTCGATATATTCACCGGGAAGGGACAGGACATGGTGTTCACCGTCTACGGCGAGCACTGGAGGAAGATGAGGCGGATCATGACCGTCCCTTTTTTTACTAACAAGGTATGTGCAGCTTGTTATGTGTTTTGTGTATTTTATTATTTTATTTGAAAAAGATCGAGAGGCTGAGGGGTATGTCAAGTTTTCTCGGGAGTTGCAGCACTTGGAGGGTTTTGGTCTCTTCGAAGTTCTCTCGATTCATTTCTTTGTCTTATTGTAATGATTTCATTTTTTTTTTTTTTATCTCAATATCCTAATGAAGTTTTCTTTTGCCGATAAAAAAAAAAAGGTTGTGCAGCAGAACCGGTTCGGGTGGGAGGACGAGGCGGGCCGGGTGGTGGAGGACGTGAGGAAGAACCCGGAGGCGGCGACGAATGGGATGGTGTTGAGGAGGCGGTTGCAGCTGATGATGTACAACAACATGTACAGGATTATGTTTGATAGGAGGTTCGAGAGCGAGGAGGATCCGTTGTTTGTGAAGCTCAAGGCGTTGAATGGGGAGAGGAGTAGGTTGGCTCAGAGCTTTGAGTATAACTATGGGGATTTCATTCCGGTTCTGAGGCCCTTCTTGAGGGGGTACTTGAAGGTTTGCAAGGATGTGAAGGAGAGGAGGTTGAAGCTGTTCAAGGATTATTTTGTTGATGAGAGGAAGTAAGTTTTTTGTTTTTCGGTTTGGTTTTTAGTCAAAAAAGACGGTTGTTTGATAGCTATTGAAGAAAAATTAAAGATAGCACATTGCACGTCACCTGGTCATGTCCCAACATTGCTTTAAAATCACACGTTTTCGTGAGATTTGAACACATGCATTCTGGTGCACCATGTTAACTTACTACCATACGTATGCGTGGGTTCACTATCACTTAGCGATGCACATAATTTTAAATTGCAGGAAGTTAGGAAGCAGGAAGAGCATGGACAGCAATGGCAAATGTGCGATGGATCATATTTTGGATGCCCAAAATAAAGGAGAGATCAATGAGGACAATGTTCTTTACATTGTTGAGAACATCAACGTGGCTGGTAATTCTTTTAGTTCTACTCTTTCCTACTTCCCCTTTCAATTTTCCACTTTCTAATCCTCTTATCTGTGTATTGTTAGATTTATTCCAATTTTGTAGACTAGCATATTTCATTTGTGTTAAAAAGTTCCGGATTAGTTCAACTATCAAATTATCGGAGTATTTGTTTAGACCCATTTGGTTAGTGATCACCATTTTGTAATGAGTTATTTTGATGCACCTAATTTTGTTAGTACGTATTTTGTTAAGTGTGGGCCCGGTGCTATATGATCAATTTGGACCCATAATGGGCTGGGCCATTTTATAAGCACTAGAGGAGATCTTACTCCCATCCTCATATATATTTGTGTGTCTAGCCCATTGAGTTACACGGCTGTTGAAAAAAGAGGGAAGGGAGTAGATACTCCTCTCTGGGGAAAAATTGGTACGCATTGTACACGTGGGTTTCACATTTCTTCGACCATCTCAAGATCAAATTCAGTTCATCACTCAAGCTTCCATCTATGGCATCTTCATCTTCAGGTATGTTGCAGCTTAAAGTTTATTCACATGCTATGAATTGGAGCAAGAAATTAGGGCTCGGAACTGTGAAAATTCTAACATGTACATGTATCCCATATAGTGGCTACTGAAGATCCAGCTTTAAGTACGTACGTATTGAACAGGGTACACCTGTTTTAGTCGCGCGCTAAAACAAGCCGTGCACTCTTTCAAAGATTTTCCACTTAAGACCATGCTGTCTGATCTTTTGCTTCGAATTCATCGGTGTTACTGCTGTCATTTACGTAATTCTGATACTATTTGGACTTAGGCTCTTTTGGTCCGATGGTCTCGTACCTACATTTAAGTTTGAAGTTCGTATTGATAAAGTAGCTAGCGTCCACTCTAGCTCTGGCCGAGAAAAGAAAATCCACTTTCGTACTGGAATGTGCACGGGCTTGTACACAAGAAGTGAAATTTTTAGTTGGATTAGGTGTAGTAGTATTTGTGTCGAGATTACTGCACGTAGTTCTTACACTAAAAACTTAATTGACGTCCTATAAAAATGCGGGGAAAAGGTATGTACAGTACACCGAAAAAAGGGTGCTGTTTTTTCGTCCTGGCCGGGCGACAATGCTCCGAAATGGGCAAACATGCAGCTGGGAAAAACTTGTGTGGAAATGTCAAATAACGCTTGATCGAGTTGGACATTACTTTGCCTACTTGGGTCTACGAATTTGAAATTTTCCTTCTGACTTGGCAAGTATTAAGGAGTCTAAAATTGGTGGAATCCCACTAATTAACCATGGCTGGTTGGTGACCAATTCACTTTGTGCCCCCTAATAGAGGACTAGGTCAATGTCAACTACCACACCTAACTGTGCTCACCATTTAATTAATTTCATAAGTACTAGTTAATTGAATTATCCTGTTGATTTTTGGGTATGGATCGGTTGAGAAATTGGGGTGGTAATCTGGATTTAGATGGCTTACCTAATCCAAGATAATTATATTCTATTAATTTGTTGATTTCATAATCACAAAACTGATTCAGCTAATATGTTGGTTTGCGAAAATTTCCTGAGAGTCCTAAGTAATTATGCTATTACTACTTTGCAGATGTAATACCTAGCATGTATGTTTGTTAGCTATTCTAGCAACCGCAATCGAAATTCATCTTTACTTGTAAATATAGTGAGATTGAGATATGAGCGGTGGACATCGGCATTCTTGCCGAATCATGTATATTTGTGTGCTATGTTTTGTTTTGTTTTGTTTTTTGTCTTTTTGCGGTGATTGATCAATTTTCTCATGCCTATGTTCGTTTGATTCGTCGCCTAATGACTGTGCCCAACAATTTTCCATGAAACAGCAATTGAGACAACATTATGGTCAATAGAATGGGGCGTTGCAGAGCTAGTCAACAACCCTCACATCCAGAACAAGCTCCGAAACGAGCTCGACACCGTGTTGGGCCCTGGAGTCCAAATCACCGAGCCAGACATCGAAAAGCTTCCCTACCTCCAAGCCGTAGTCAAAGAGACTCTCCGCCTCCGGATGGCGATTCCCTTACTAGTCCCCCACATGAACCTCCACGATGCAAAGCTAGGTGGGTACGATATCCCCGCAGAGAGCAAAATCTTGGTAAACGCGTGGTGGCTTGCCAACAACCCCGACAATTGGAAGAACCCTGAGGAGTTCAGGCCGGAGAGGTTTTTTGAAGAGGAGTCTAAGGTGGAGGCCAATGGAAACGACTTTAGGTACCTTCCGTTTGGTGTAGGTAGGAGGAGCTGCCCTGGAATTATCCTGGCTTTGCCTATTCTTGGCATCACTTTGGGTCGTTTGGTCCAGAATTTCGATCTCTTGCCTCCTCCAGGACAATCAAAGATAGACACTGCAGAGAAGGCCGGGCAATTCAGCTTGCAGATTATGAAGCATTCTATCATTGTTCTGAAACCGATATCATTTTGAATTGTATCTTAACTGTGCGCGCATGTGTTTCCACTATGGGGTTCAGAACACAAAAAGCATTTGGTTTTGGAAAGTTTAATTCATAAGTTTTCAGTGACTGTTCTTCTCGCTACTTCTCCCTCTCTTCTCATTTTGGTGACTACTCTGTTACTACAAATTACCGACATTGTAGATTTTGCAATGAAGCTCAAACACCATACCGATCGTATGCAATTTGCAAAGTTTGGGCGGATAGCCCGAGCTGGTTCCATACAAAGTCTCCCAACAAAAGATCTAACGTGCTTTTGGTTTGTCACAACTTTCTGGGAAGGTCTATTCACTTTCTCCTCTGTTACATTCCAAAATGCCTGCTTTTACAGATTCAAAATCATATATCTTCGGGTGAATTTATTATTAATCACAAGGTTGATTCATCTTTTACAAGTTCGGAGAATTGCATATGTAGCATAGCAAGGCATTTCGGTAATTGACTTGTACCCCGTACCACATTCCAAGTACCCTGTTCCACATTCCAAATAAGTAGTACAAGGATTCTGTTGTTGTGATAGATCTGATCGAGATCTATAAAACTAAATCTATATTGTACATTTTTTAATTTCGGTAAATCTATTATTTTTAAATTTAAAAATTATAAATAAATACTTATTTTTTAGGAGTAAACCGGAAAAGCAACAGGTTCATAGGTTTTATTGGGAAAGAGCATCTCGGGTCTTTGAGTTTCTTTTTCTATGCAGCATTTCAATGGATAAACCTGTGTATGCAAAAACAAATTAGGTAAAAACATCAATAATGATATCAATGAATTTCAGAATGAAAAACAACCTCTTAAGATTTGAGTATAAATTTAAATCTTTCTTAAATTGAGGGGAAAACATTAACGAGGTATAGATTTGTGTCCAGAATTGTAAGAAAAATTAACTAAAAACTAGTAATTTTTAGTAAAAAAGAAGACTATGGCCGTAGATGCTCTGATGGCAGCTTCGTTTGGAAACCATGCATTTATCTCGTCATCAAGAAATCTAATAATTACCCAATTAAACATACACGAGGATAAAAACGGCTGATCAAAAATCTCCAAACCCAACGAAAACAAAGAATATGTACACAAATTAATTAATTTGATCGCTTTTGTTAACTGAAGACATAAAAAATAATAAAAGAAGAGAGAAAGAAGGAGGTCAAGAAGAAGAAGATGTGGGTCGTATCCAGGCCCCCAAATCAGAAGGGAAATCAGAGGGGGCAGACATGAAGACCCTATACCAGATTCAATTTCTGTACACATAACCATGCTTCCTTCAATTTTAACATCCAGAGCATCGGCTTAATTGTGCACAGACAGACAGATAGATAGATAGATTATTCATTCATCCCACTCAATTAATCGAAAACCAAAATCAAGAGGAAAAATCGACAAAGTTGAAAGACAGGAAGGAAACCCTAAAACGAAGCAGAGAATCAACGGAACCCTGGGGGAGGGAGGAATGGATCTAAATGCACCAAGTTCTAACCTTCTGTTGCTTCGGTTGACATTTATAGGCGGGCCGAGAGTCCTGCTAGGGTTTCGTACGCGATGAAATAACGAAATTACCCCCGAACAAACACAGGGTTTGCATTCTGGTGAAACATTTTTGGATCCCAGTTCGTTCAAGGGCCCAAACTTTGTCGACTACGAAATGTCTGATGGGTTTAGACAATTTGGGCCCAAATTAACTACTTTCGTTGACACGTTTTTGGGAAAAAGAAATCACAAAAATATTCAATCCGTCCACGTGTCGGTTTACGTGAACCTCGGCTAATTTTTGGAGAGTCATTCTATCGTTTATTATTTAAAGACCCTATTAGAATGGGGGCAGAGTTTGAAGTCCGAGACATTGACCTCCCTATGCTATTGAGTATAGGCATAGTCATATTTAAAAGTAAATACCGTTCACATGATTGTGTTTACTATAAGGAATATTTAATCGTCGTCATCAATATCCCTTATCAATCGATTGCCTTGGATGATTGAAAATGATTTGAATAAAGTAAAGGTAAAAATAGACTTTCTTTTCAATTATCACCTTTAATTATTATCGACATTGTTGCAAATACAACGGTCTTATTTGTGCGAAATTGCATAATTTGTGAATTAATAATAGCATTGTCAAATTTTTTTTAAGGCTTACGTGGCAATTTGACATGTTATAATTTGATATCTTCAAGATGCTCACTCCAATCAACATGTCAAATTTATCATTAGGAAGTTTTGGAGTAAAGTAATTAAATAAATTTTCAAATGACACATAAGTATTTGATATTGTGGTTGGAGTTACTTTACATGTCAATTCTTCAATTTAGCAAGTCATGTCAAATTTGACATTCTTGATTGGAGATGCTCTTAGAATTTGACATCTCTATATTTTCCACTCTAACTAATAAGCATAATTTCTTAATTAAGAATTTTTTTTGCCACGCAGTAGGACTTTAGTATGTTAGTCGGATAACTACAAGAGGCTGACCACTGCTCTATCAGCTTGATCCATGACCTCACCCTTTGAACTTAAACCCAAGGAAAAAGACGATTGAACTAGCCAAAATTTATCAAGTTTTGGGGAGTTAAATAACCAAAGAAAATATCTGACATCGTATGCCAAATTTGACATTAGAGAGGAGATGTCAAATGATAATTAGGCATTTGACATATTGGTTGGAATTGCTTCACTTTCACTTAATATATGTGACATATTGGTTGGAGTTGCTTCACAAGGCAATGCTCGGTTTGATTGGTCGTAGAGCAATGGGGGGTTTGCAAAGGAAGTTTTTTTGAACGGGCTCATATGTGATTACCCTTTTCTCAAACTAAGTATCTCACCCTAAGGCCTAATCACATAATTAGAGCTTTGCCAAAATCTAATAAAATCATCGAATCTTCAACGTTTTCTCAAATGTTTAGGATGTGTTATTAAGGAACAAATTATATAACTTTGCTCATGACTTCATAACATCTGCTCAAGTGAAAATATTTTCTCAAGAATCCATACGTACAACTCGAATTGCGTGCTGTACATTTGCATGCATTTTGTTTTGCCCGTAATTCATAAAACAAAAATCTCAAATATTCATGTTCGAGCCCAATCCATTACCTTTCCATCCATAGCCTCCCATAATCTCCAGCCTTTACTCAAACTTTTACGCACAATTTGAATAGAAGTTTGAGTTTTACTTATTAAACACAATTTTGCCACACTCTCCATCTCCCTTCGTTCCTCCTCCCCTGGCCACCGAGAGAAAAAAATCTTCTCCAACCCCATCCAACAACACCAGGTACGTACCACCACAACCATCGCGAGCTTCAAACATGAAGAAAACTTCGTGAAGTTCAAGGCTTTTGATTCTCCCAATCTCAGTCACCAAAATTTTCCTCCCACTCAAAACCATCGCCAACCAACACCATCTTTTTAGGGGTTTTGAGTCAACGACTTCTAGAATTTGTGTGCAGATTTGGGTAAGGGCATGCTCTTTGTTGGTTTGCTTAGTTTCATCATGTGAAATCTCAACTTCTTCACGTCTGATTGTTGGAGAGGCTTCAACATGAACTCTTGAGCTCCTTCCTCTAAGCATCTGCATCGTTCAAAAGCGAAAAAATTGGAACGACTAATTATGTGATCGAACAGAATAGTTACAATGATAATATGAACGAGATTTAAGTAGGAGCTAGCACTAACTTCTTGATTCGAGTTGGAACATTCTCAGACGACACTATCACTACCGGTATCTCTTTCAAGTCCGACGACTCCTGTCACGAGGGATAATAAAAAGGGCAAGTATACAAAAAATTTCATCAACTTAACGAATTTTGTAATATTGTAGGATGCTTTCAATTGTGAGGGGTGTATGTACCGAAATGAACGACCAATTCAGGAATGAAGTATGAAAATATGTACCACAAAGGCTAATCAATCTGACATTTCATTTATTTGTTGATGTTCAAAAATGGCTGTCTCACCTTGATTTTTTTAAGCAATTCATACCCGGTCATGTCTGGCATCCAGTAATCAGTAATGATCAGATTTATAGACTCCTGCAAAAGTAATTAATTTTATAGATGTTAGAGCAAAAATTTGGTAGTTAAAAAACTCAAGGACAAGTAGGTTAGTATTTTTAGGCAAAAGTGTAAAAGGATTAAAATAAATAATAATTTCATTTTTTTAATTTCAAACGGTAACGTCTATTGTTTCACTTTCACTTTAAAAAAACAACTAACATTTTTTTTACTATTCATGCTGTTTGGAAAAAAAAAATTGTACTGCTCACTTCCAGTTTCAAAATCGGCAGCAACATTTTGCTTTCACAAAAAAGTAAATGCAAACCCAATATTAAAAAGAAAAAGGTACATATAAAAAGAATAGAATATGCTTAAAACAAAAGAAGAAAAATAAATAATAAAAACTTGGTCCCGGGCATCTACCATCATACCCGCAACCTTCAAATTTGGGGTTTGAAGGTTGATGGGAGGTAACAAATGTGTAGAGATAGAGAAGGTAGATTTGAAGGTTGAGTTAAATTAGTTTGGTGTTCATTTGCTATCTCTGCTGGAGCACCTAAAAACTGTTATAGATAACTTTGGTGTTTGCTCTTACATAACATAATTTCAAGCAACATTTAAGTTTCAAGTCCATTGTATATGATAGAGAAGCAAGATTTCCAGCGGGAGGCTATGATTTCTAGGGAGAAAATTTTGCCCAAGTGTGAAACTTTTTTAGTGCTTAGTTTTGGACTAATAATTCCAGACTCTCCTCCTTCTCTCTACTTTCTCTCCTAAAAAAAAAAACCCATTTCGTTTCCAGATCTGGGGGAGGGGGGCGCCGCCTCCTCTTCCCCCCCTCCCTCTCCCCTCTTCTCCCTTCCCCCTTCTCCTCTTTTTCTCCTCCCCGCCGGTGTATCTTTTCACGGTTTGAGAGCAAGAGATGCTGAGTTCGTGGTGACCAAGCTTTGGGTTCTCCGACTTCCGGCCGGCGACCTGTGGGCTAGAATTGTCATGTCTCCTCCTTGTCTTCCCAAATCCGGCAACAAGTGGCTGTTGGCGAGGTAATAATGGTGTGTTGGGGTTAGGGTTTGATGAGTTAGGTTTTTTTTTTTTTTTTTCTTGTATTTTTTCTTCTGCTGGTTTGTCTGGCTTTTCCGGTTGGATCTTCCAGTCCGGGTCTGTATCGGTCTGGTTTCCCCAGATCCGATGGGTGTTGGTGGTGGAGAATAAGTCTCTATGTTTTGGAGTTTGGTTCGTTGCTGTTTGTTGGGTTTCGCTGTGGTGGTTCTCAGTATCTGTGGTTGAATCGTCTATCGATTCTCCCGTAGGTGCTGGTATCTCGACCGTGAAGCCGTCCAAATTTCATGTGAGCTTTCACGTGTTTGAGCTGGGAAACCATTTGGGTTTCTCTACTACCTGGACCTAGATTGGTTCCTAATAATCTAGGCGTTTCGTCGGTGTTGCTTTTGCAGGGGGTGCCTATGTCAAAGTCTTGGTAGTTTTGGTTCATTTGATGAAATCTATATTGCATTCGGGCTCTGATATGAAATTGACAATTTTTCAAAAAACAAAAAGTTTTGGACTAATAATCTTATAGATTAATTTCTTTTTTGGTCTTCGTTTAACTTTTTTTGCCTGTATTAGTTTTGCATCAAATTTTGTTTTTTTAGGATCATTGGTTCATCTCAACTAGAAGAATCGGACAAATAAAAAATATAAACCACATCAATTACAGTTTAGGGAATAGGAGGGGCTTTAGTGCACCCGTGTAGTGTGGCCAATCCGACCGTCTATCTCGGTACGGACGGCTTGGATTTAATTCGAAATCCAACAAATCCTAGCTGTCCATTATTTAGATAAAAATCCGAGCCGTTCATTGCCGAAATAGAGTGTTGGTAACCGTACCGACCAAAACCCACCGAAATCATACCGACGGCTACCGCCGGGCCGTCTCCGGCCACCGGACGGCCAATCCGAGCCGTCCAAAAATTCTAAAAAAAAAACCGAGGGGGTCCACACGTGAATCAACGGCATCTGATGTGTGTATGGTGGTTGGATCAAGCACCCATTTTTTCGTGTATATATGTATATACACGAAAAAATGGGTGCTTGATCCAATCACCATACACACATCGGATGCCGTTGATTCTCGCATTAACCCCCTCGGTTTTTTTTTATAGAATTTTTGGACGGCTCGGATCGGCCGTCCGGTGGCCGGAGACGGCTTGGCGGTGGCCGTTGGTACGATTTCGGTGGGTTTTGGTCGGTCCTCATAGGATTTCTAGCTGAAATAAATGACCGGATTGACCGCACTACATGTGTAGTACAGGGGGTGCACTACAGCACCCCGGGTCACAGTTTAGGTAGCAGCAAGGTAGCAGGCTAACAGCCAGAGAGTTCGCGGCCACCCCATATAATTGGAACTCCAAACCTCTCTAGAAGGCAAGGGTACTACAAAACGTGCTAAAAGCCATAGCTTGTACTCACTGGCGCAATGAATGAATTTATGGAATCTTATCTCTATCCAAAAGCTTAATCTTGTTTTCCCTATCTCCCTACCAAAAAGATGGAAACCCAACACCATTCCTTTTGGTTTTCCTTACTCGCCCTAAAAAATCTGGAGAATGCTAGGTACAAAGAAAATTTATCCCGAAAGTACCCCGATAATAGCAATCAATGGTTGAGAATCACTTTGATGATTATGTCACACATATCAAAGTGAATCTCAACCACTAGTTGATCTTTTCGGAATACTTTCGAAATAAATTTTTTTTGTCCCTAGCATTTCTGAAAAAATCTTGGTCCAAACACAATTAGAGAAGTTTGATGGACGACTTACCCTGTTATTGATGGTATGTTGTCCGTCTCCTAGGCCCAATAATTCCATTGCTCTTTGCCCGTTCTCTGCGGTGGTCACTGCATTAACCAACCAACTTTCATCAGCCGCCAAATTAAATATATTTTCGAATTGTTTTTTTTGTTGTTGTCATAATCGGATGTTCGGATTAACTTGTGCGCACTTTGATTAATTTTGGATCCCGAACCCTCCATTAGTCCCAAAATTTGCTATCTTTTTGAGCAATTTGAATACGTGAACTCACGGAGAACAAATACTTGAAAACAAAGAGGTACGGAAGGAAAGAATTATGGGAACAAGTAGAAAGAATACTAGATTAATAAATTACCTTTACAGGCAGAGTTTGTGAGTAGCCTTTCAATGAGTTTTCTATCCACTAAACTGTCATCAACAGCTAAAACATGTGGCCTCTCCTCATTATCAACCACAGCACCCTTGATCGACGTCGGCGGCGACGAACACGCCATTTTCTCCTTCTCAAAAGCAGAAGAGAAGAAGCTGTCGATCGAAAGAAAACAAGACGCAAAACGAAGAGCAAAAGAAACGTTTATTTTAGTTTTAAGGAACAGAGGAAACGCATGTGTGTGGCCGCGTGGGTGTAATGTTTATGTAATGTATATATTATCTCTGTCTCGTTTATGTGTGTGCAGAGAGAGGTTAGCGTGAGGAAAGAGATAGAAGTAATCGCTATCAGAATCTGCGTCACAGATATTTCGAGATCTTTATAGGTCACCGGGATACGGCAGCAGATGCAGCAGACTTGGGGGGGGGGCTTCTTTCTCTTCTTTCTCGCTCTGTATCGATTCGTCTTCCTGATCCTTTCCCCTTCCAATGTTTATTTGCAGAATCGGATCACTATTTCAGAGATCCTATAGGTACAGCTCACTGCTGAATCCCCCACTAGGGATGAAAAAAATAACCCCAAAACCGAACCAACCAACCGACCGAATTGAACAATTTTTTTATAAATTCGGTCGGTTTTATGATTAAGTCGGTCTGGTTCGGCTTCAAATTTTGGAAAAAATTTAGAATCGGTTCGGTTTCGGTTAATGAATGTGGCAGGCCGAACCGATTGTTTAAAATTTAGAATCGGTTTGGTTAGGTTTCAGTATTATTTTTCATTTATCTTATTAAAATGACCGGAGTCACTCAAATTGTTTAAAATTTCTTTGTTTAAAATTTATAATCGGTTTGGTTCGGTTTCAGTATTATTTTTCATTTATCCTATTAAAATGATCGGAGTCACTCAAATTGTTTAAAATTTCTTTGTTTAAAATTTAGAATCGGTTTGGTTCGGTTTCAGTATTATTTTTCATTTATCCTATTAAAATGATCGGAGTCACTTAAATTGTTTAAAATTTCTTTTTTAAGGATTTTTATAAAAAATCAATTGAATATGGAAATTGACTTCTACACTCTACTTTTTATCATATACACTACTTTTTTGTTTTTATTTGGTGTGAATTTACTCTATTGCCCCTTAATGTGTAAAAAAATAAACTTATGAAATGGTAAAAAGGTAAATTCACATGAATAAGGAAAAGAAAAGGTAATGTATATGGTAAAAAAAGAATGTAGAAGTCAATTCCCTTAAATAAGATATCGATAAGAACTTGATTGATTTTTCGTTCAGTTTTCTAACAGAAAATTTAACAAAGAATTGATTAGGCTTTTACTTTTACTGATTTGAGCTAATTTTTTATAAGGCTCTATAAAAAACGTTTTAAACTAATTAAGCAGTTTCGATCATGTGAAATCTCGAAGTTGGTCCCACACAACTGGTTATACATTTGCTTCTCTTTTCATTATTATTATTATTTTCATTTTTTAAACATCTTAAACTATTGTCCCTGTTCCAAGGCACCCGCATGTATCTGATCACTACCTCAAACAACTCTATCTCTCGCCCCCTTTCGCTCTCTCTCTGGCCCTTACCAGACCAACAACCATCACCGGCCACCACCATCTCTTCCCGCTGTTCCGCCGCCGCTATCGACAACCCGCATCGCCGAATCTCGCACCGAACGAACTCTCACTCCACCACCCCCACCTTCTCCTTCCCCCCCCCCCTCCGCCTCGTCCTTCCCCGCCGCCGTCACCGGATCCGAGTTCCCCAAAGCAGCGTCGTTGTCCAACCCTAACAAGAAATTAACCTACGCCGATTCGGAAAACCCCCTATTTGACGGCGACCCATTCATCGCGTTCACGAACCAGTCCTCCGATTTCGTTGAGATTTGCATTACTAACCCAATCGAGTCCGGATTCGACGGGAACAGGAACAGACGGAGACGGGAGAACTTAAATGGAGGAACATGAACAGACGGTGGTGGCTGGTGTCTGGTGATGGTTGTTGGTCTGGTAAGGTAGAGAGAGACAGGGGGCGAGAGACAGAGGTGTTTGAGGGAGTGATCAGATACATGCAGATGCCTTGGAAAAATATGGCGTGCTCACGTTTGACGACGTGGCAAGCTCTCATTAGTCGGCGGTAAAGTTTGCAACACAACCTTAAATAAGTTATTCTTTTTTAATTTATAATACAGTTATATGTAATAAAAATCTTATTTGATATATGTCAATTAGTTTTAATATTGATTTTTTTCAAAATTACGAAAGTTGATTTTTTAAATACCACATAGTCCATAAAGAGATGAAAAATTTGGGACGAATGAAGTATAGAAAGGCACTAGATTAATAACTTTCTCTCTCACCTCGGCCTCCTCCCTCCCCTTGGGTTTTACAACCTAATTGGGCAGCAAGACTGGGGAGGGATTTCTCTCCTTTTGGAACTTGGAAGTCTACCCACTTGAGCGGCTATTCATTCATTCTGTTGAGGATGATAGTCTCTCTTTATTGTAAGGTTATTTTTCTATCAATGGAATTTCTATTATTTTTTGGTTGATATAAAAAAAAAAAACAGAAGTATAGAAAGGTAAAATAAGCAAGGAGTTAATAGTCAAATGTGCATGGCGGCTCGGACTTGTGGCCGAAATTTTGGTTCAAGTATTAACCAAACCGATGCACAACTTTTGTGGGTCGTATTTTTGTTGCACATTAATGCTTCGAATCTAATGTTGTGAGTTTTTTTTTTGAGATTAAAACCAGTGGAGTTCAATACTCCTCTAGTTGTATATGAATATTGAATACTAAGAAGCGTGGCATAGTCAGGAATATGTATTATTGGGATATTATAAAATAGAAAACTTTGACGATAGCTAAGCTCCAAATGACAACTCACACATCCATGAGGTGATGGTCGTTGGTGATGTGATGGTGCCTTGCGTTTTGTTGCGAAAGAAACGAATGAGAGTTTTGAGCTTGTTTAGAGTGTTGTTTTGTTCACCCACCTATAATAAAGTATGTGAAAATTACTCAAATTAATTTGTGTAGTCCACCTTGGAATTTTACTTTGATAAATAATAAACATTCATTTTAGGGCTTGATTTTTAAACAATTCAAGCAAAAAAAATAGTTGATCCAAATATCTATTAGTATTTGATCAAACAACATGGGTCTTACTTTGGAATTTTGAGTTTAGAATCTATAAAAAAAAAATTGAATGATTTGACAAAGCATTTATGGATTTGCAATGGATATTTCTTTTTTATGAATGATTAAAAGATTAAGACTTAAAAAACAAAAGGTTTAGATCATTACTCATTAGGGTGAGACACGGTATGAATTTCAAATAAAGTAGAGGTAATGTTCATCTTATATACATATTTTTTAGTGAGTGAACAAAATATCCCTAGATATGTGCGTATTTGTGGGCGGGAAACGAATTATCTAAATAATGATAATTACTGTATTTATTTCCAACAAATACTCCCTAAAACTAGAAAATAAAAACAAAAAAAAAATCAGTGGGGCCCCCACTGGTTCCCATTTACCTCCACCACTGCTAGGAAGGATCGAAATCTTGCTGCCGGAAGATTCGTCCTCAGACAAATGACTTTGTCAATATTTTCTGAGCAGAATCCTTTTTTTTTTTTTTTTGGGATAAATATCCAAACATATCCTTAGCATATATAAAGTCAAATGCATATTCTTGTTTGATTGTCAGTATCGCAGAATATCGTGAGATCT
Organism: Rhododendron vialii; assembly: GCF_030253575.1. Lineage (NCBI taxonomy): Eukaryota > Viridiplantae > Streptophyta > Magnoliopsida > Ericales > Ericaceae > Rhododendron > Rhododendron vialii. The sequence continues at coordinate 6,375,044 of NC_080569.1, forward strand.
TTTATTTTATAATATCTAAAACATGTTCTTCTGATTTATTTCTTCACTTCTTCCTTTTCAGTCCAAGGCACGTGCACAATAAATAAGATAAAAATAAGGGTAAACTATGGTTAACCCCCTCTAACTAAGCCTCGCGTGCACTTTGCCCCTTTTAACTTTTTTTTTTGGCACCAACCCCCTCTAACTAACTGAAAATCAAACGGTCATAACTTCAAACGGTCATAACTTTTTCGTCCGAAATCGAATACATGCAAATTATATATCGATTTCGAGGTCTTGAAGTCAGCTTTCTAATGACACCAAAATCACATCACGATTCAAAGCACACAGAAAGTTATGATCAAAAGAGTAAGGGCTGGTAGACAGAAAGACCGTTTTGATCATAACTTTCTGTGTGCTTTGAATCGTAATATGATTTTGGTGTCATTAGAAAGCTGACTTCAAGACCTTGAAATCGATATATAATTTGCATGTTTTTGATTTCAGACGAAGAAATTATGACCGTTTGAAATTATGACCGTTTGAATTTCAGTTAGTTAGAGGGGGTTGACCAACCTAATGCAAGAAAATTTCATATCTTGTGGGGATCACTATCTGGAAAAGAATTGACAGGTAAACCTCTGACAGAGCAAGTCTCTAAATTTGAGATTTTAACGGAGACTTTTCACGACCCTACAATTTCCCCGTGGGCATTAATATCTAAAAGTAAAACATTTCTTGTGTATTTCAACATAAGTAGGGGTGTGCACGGGTTGAACGGGACGGGTTCGGTCCTGAACCCAAACCCGATCCGACTGGTCGGGTATTGATTATTTTGGCCCCGAACCAGAATCGAACGAGTGGGAATAACCATCCGCGTGCCCGATTTTTTTTGATCGGGTCGGGTCCGACCAAAACCGAAGTAATCTATATGAATTGGACGTCTTTTGGTTGGGTCGGGTAAGAAAACAACACCCTGAACTCCGAACCGAAAATTGATTTTTTTTTCAAAAAATAAATCCGTACCCCGACCGAACCACATGTTCGGCCCCGCCCGAAACCTTTCGGGTCAGATCGTGTCCGTCGGGCCAAGGGTTTTTTGCACACCCCTATAAGGAAGGGTCTTCCGAGAATGTTCTTGCCCCTTCTCAGAATCTTCAACTTTCTTACTAGTATTTTTTATTTTAAGTATATAGGAAAAAAATCTTCCATTTTCTTTGACAGGGTCCTAATAAAAGTATGTAATATAAACGCAACAAAATACATAGCTTTCAAACATTGAGGTAATCAAACTCGGGGATTGAGTCTCGGATGGATATAAAATTATTCTTTGCGTTGTGGATCGTTTGGATTTCGGGTTACGAATTTGATGCTATCATTCCTTACTCCTATTAATTTTTGTACTTATAATTTCAGAGATAAATGAAATTTCTTTTGCCTTTGAAAAAAATCATCGAGGTAATCAAAACTAAAAGAGGAAAAAAAGAGAGGTAAATGAAGTTCTTTCCCGACATCAACAGGCAAAATTCTGACATAGTGGATGGGCTGGAGGGGCAACAACAAAATGATAGCCAGTGGGGGAGCCCCCACCTTCTTTGGTCACGCTTACGCATATCCAGTAGTCCACAGACACCTATTTTACCCAAACAAAGTAAGTAGTTACTATTTTTTTAAGAATGTAATTTTAAACTTAAAAGTAATGTATTTATACAAATAATTTTTCTAGCAATATGAATTTTGTTTGATAAATTTTATTAAGATCTTTTGAAAGGTGAAAAAAAATTTATTTGCGTAAATAAATTCTTTTTTAGTTTAAAAATATGAAATAAATACTCATTTTTTTAAAAAACAATGCGAAATGGGCTCTAAGTACTAATAATAAGTAAGTCGAGAGAGAGCACTATGTAACAAAATAATAAATAATAAAAAAACACACACACATCAAACATGTTCTATTATCGTCATTTCATGAGAAGTCATTAATTCGAATATCAATCGATAGACCGATGATTTTTATTTCATTCATCTCTTTTTGTGGTGGAGCTCTCAAAGTTAAGTCGGATGATCATAGAATATATCCAGGACATTTACCACTCTGAAAGGATGCAATTAGATAGGCGTATTATATTTTGTGGGGGAGGGGGCTTCCTCAAAAGAAAATCGAAATGATTTTAAGTCTCCGTTCTGCTAAATTTTTATTTTTTAAATATTTATTTTCTATTTTATAAGAATAAGTTATTCTCTCATAATATATTATATTTAATTTAAAAAATAAGTACAGATAAGTACCTTTTTTTTTAGCAGAACACGGCCTAAAAAAAGAAATTGGATTTGGTGGGTCCAACGGTTGGTGACCAAACAGATTCGAAAGCAACAATTTAAGTAACAAAATGCCACAACAATGGCGATCGATCAAGAGCCACGACAGGCAACAGCCGCCTTCCACTGTACACCCACTTACCAAATGTGTCATTAATAAAACATGCACCTGCATAAAGTAATTTGCAAATTGCAAATGGTGATGTCAATGCAAGCACAATAATTCAGTCCGGTGATGTCCAAGAGGGGATGAACTTACATCCTCGGTTGCGTGAGATTGTAAGAGATAAATCTCTGGCGAATTCTTTAATTCCGACGTAAAAGGCTTGTTTTTGACCGGACCAAGAAGGGTAATAGTCGAGGTGCGCATAAATTGGTCCAAACACTTCTGACTGTCGAATCAAAAAATTTAAACGAAAAGGTTAACCAATCAAGTCTTGTATCAGCATTATCGGTATCCAAAGGGATGTATCTATGCAGATGCTGGTTATTATGCTATAGCTTATAACCACGGACAGCTCGAGCTCAATCTGGATTTGTTGAAATATACACAAATATATACTAAAACTCAAATGTTCTTGGAAGCGTTCGATGTAGGTAAACGCTACACCATGCATGTGAAACTCAAACGCATTAAATGGCGTACGACACATTTTTATCTGAATCTGTGGCCGGATACGCTTGTTGGAAGCATTTTTTAAAAAAAGCTAGCAATATCCTTTTTAGAAGCACCCAGAAAAAAGAAAAAACAGAAGAGAGAATAAAAGAAATTGAAAAGTCAATGTATGGTGTGCTGATGTATATCGCCGTGGCAAAAAAAAAAGAAATTGAAAAGTCAATGTATGGTGTGCTGATGTATATCGCCGTGGCAAAAAAAAAAAAATGTATGGTGTGCTGGCTGCAGGCCGTGGATTTTTAATAAAAAGTTTTGAGTAATTATAAAATATAACGAGGTTTGACATTATATTATGATGTTGCATTCAAGTTTGATGGAGTAGTTTACTTATATAAATTTAGGCCCCGTTCCACTCATTAAAATATGTACTCATTTTTTAAATAAATTTTTAAAAATAAAAAAATATATTTGAAATAAAGACGATATATAAGGCCTGTTTTTGACCGGACCAAGAAAGGTAATAGTCGAGGTACGCATAAATTGGTCCAAACACTTCTGACTGTCGAATCAAAAAATTTAAACGAAAAGGTTAACCAATCAAGTCTTGTAGCAGCATTATCGGTATCCAAAGGGATGTATCTATGCAGATGCTGGTTATTATGCTATAGCTTATAACCACGGACAGCTTGAGCTCAATCTGGATTTGTTGAAATATACACAAATATACACTAAAACTCAAATGTTCTTGGAAGCGTTCGATGTAGGTAAACGCTACACCATGCATGTGAAACTCAAACGCATTAAATGGCGTACGATACATTTTTATTTGAATCTGTGGCCGGATACGCTTGTTGGAAGCATTTTTTTAAAAAAGCTAGCAATATCCTTTTTAGAAGCACCCAGAAAAAAGAAAAAACAGAAGAGAGAATAAAAGAAATTGAAAAGTCAATGTATGGTGTGCTGATGTATATCGCCGTGGCAAAAAAAAAAAAAAAATGTATGGTGTGCTGGCTGCAGGCCGTGGATTTTTAATAAAAAGTTTTGAGTAATTATAAAATATAACGAGGTTTGACATTATATTATGATGTTGCATTCAAGTTTGATGGAGTAGTTTACTTATATAAATTTAGGCCCCGTTCCACTCATTAAAATATGTACTCATTTTTTAAATAAATTTTTAAAAATAAAAATATATTTTTGAAATAAAGACGATATATTGTGAGAGAATGACTTGTCTCATAAAACGAGAAATAAATACTTAAAAAAATAGAAATGGAACAGAACATTAGTCTTTATAGTGATTTTTTTTCATCTATTTTATAAATATACAAGTAAACTTACTTAGTAAAAAAAAAAAAGTAAACTAAATTGTCTGATTGTCCCCTCCCACTTGTTAAAAAACACCTTTTGACCTAAAAAGTGGTTATTTTTTAAAATATTTGGCTAAAAGTAAAAAAGAAGAAGTTACTTTTCTGATTTCTCTTCCGTTGAGACGAATCATTAGCCCACAAAAGCTTGGTGTAAAACTAACAAATATAGAAAAAATTTAAATAAGGACAATTTCTAGATTTAAATTAAGTTTAAGAGTTCATAAGAACACAGCCGCATAAAAAACAAGACACACACATGCAGTCAAAGAGCCGTGTCCGATAAGGAAAACTGCCTCCATTGGGGAATCACTGCTTCCTCTGTTCCAAAAGGATGATAATTTTTGAAATTCGTGTTATTTTTTATCGCTTATATCTTTCAATCTGTAATATTTTTTATGAGTTTGAAAATTTTGTATAATAGAACTAATCGAAAACTATTAAACAAGATCCATATTGCATATTTTTTGAAATTCATATTGAAAGATATAAGGAATTGAAATTGATACGGATATCAAAAATTAACTTTTAATTTGGGACGGAAGGAGTAATAAATAGACTCAAACTTCTTGACTGCATTTATTTGTGAATCATGAAAAATTGACAACTTCGGAGCGTTTAGCGGCATTGGAAGATGAATGATGACCAAAAAAAAAACCTCTTCCATGTGGAGAAGTTTCTCTCTTTATTGTACGAGTAGGCATGTAGCGATAATTTAATTTACTACTACGGGTAGAAGATGAAAGATGACTACCTAAGAGCATCTCCAACCCTCAACTTTAAATTGGGGCTGCCAATTTTTTTTGAAGGCTGATGTGTCATTTTGGCATTTCCAATTTGATATCAAAATCTCCTCTCCAACTCTTATGTCAAATTCTATTTATTTGACATCAAATTATCTCTCTCCAACCTTTATGCCAAAATATAAATGGTTATAAATGGTTGTCAAAGTTGGTATGAGAAGGCTTGCTTTCAAATCCACGTAGGAATTGGCATCAAAGAAGACTGTTAGGTTGGATTGAATTTTGGTGTCAATTTTTACCGTTAGAATGTTCACGTAGGAATTGACATCTCCCATTGAAGATGCTCTAAGAAGTAACAGATATGGATATGAACATGTGACATGATACACGAAAAAAATTAGATATATTCTTACATACATAGTAGGATTTCTACTCTTGTTTAATAGGAAAATTAACTCTGCAAACACCCAAACTAACGAAATCAAACACTAACTTAGCACAACCACCACACGCAAGGAACACTATTTATACATGATTAAGAGATTGTCCATCAAAAATACAAAGCACAAGGCATAAGTAGCAGGCATGACACCATGCCGACGTGCCACACGTTAAGGCTCCGTTCGTTTTGAGATTTTGAAAATGAAAATAATAATTGAAGAGAGATATGACAATGCTTAGAATTAAAAACGCTTAAATTTTTACTACAAAGGATTATGTATACCACTTGGGCTGTTTCATATGTATCTCCGTGGGTGGGTCTTCAGCGTGTTTCTGCCCCGGCATGTCCGACACGGCGTGCACGATAGTGAGATCGAGTGTATTGGAACCAGCCTAATAGCTTTGAATTAACAAAACCAAAGTCATGATCAGCCCATCAAGTTTGACTGGACAAAGGTACCGTTTGAGTGGACACACTTTGACCCTAAAATTGCTAGACAGAGAAGAAGATCAATCGAAGATTCAAAGCCTAGAATGGTGGAGAACATATGTAGCTGGAAAGGCGACTAATAACAAGGAGTAAACTCAAAAATCGCGAAAACCCAGAAATCACGCACCAGCCCATTTTTTTCATCAGGACATTCAAGTTGATTATAGTACGTACGTTGTAAAAACAACTTACGGCTTTGTTTGTTTGCTAGTTTCGGGTTATTTTAATTTTAGTAGTGAGTGGAGAGAGAAATAACAACTTTTGAAGATGAAGACAGAAATAAAAAGCTTTTCTCAATTGGAACCATCATTACAGTACAATGAAAAGGGTCCCAGCTATTTATACAACTTATACAACCAAGGCTACCACAATTGACTTAATCAATCTCAACAGAAACTTACTTAGCGTAACAAACTTTCTAACTACTTTCCTAACAGAATTAGTGGAGCATTAGTGGAGCAGGGGAATGAGCTGTAACAGATGGCTCATCTATTGACTCAGCTTGGACCTCAGCTTGAGCTGTGTTGAACTGAGTTGGTTATCAGCCTCCCGCAAGTTGATGGGGGCACTTGTGCAACCAACAGCTTGCCGCGAAGCAGAAAAAAACGATCACTAGTCATAGGTTTAGTAAAAATGTCAGCAACTTGAAAACCAGAGGGCACATGCCTAACTTGCAACTGTTTGTGACTGATCTTTTCTCTGACAAAATGGAAGTCCACTTCAACATGTTTGGTACATGTGTGTAACACTGGATTGGTAGCCAAGGATATAGCAGAGACATTGTCACACCAAATAATAGGAGCTGAAGCAAAACAAGGAACATATAAGTCTTTGAACAGCTGTAAAAGCCACATAACCTCTGTAGCCACATTGGCTAAAGCCTTATACTCTGCTTCGGTAGAAGAACGAGCAACTGTGGCCTGTTTTTTTGTAGACCACGAGATGAGGTTAGCCCCAAGATAAACACTGTAACCACCAGTAGATCGGCAATCCAGGGCGTCCCCAGCCCAATCAGCATCAGTGAAAGCAGTAAGAGTACAAGAACTCTTGGTGAAACATAAACCAAGTCTAAGGTACCTTTGATATAGCTGAGAATCCGTTTGACAGCAGTAAGATGCTTTTCCAGAGGGTAATGCATGTGTTGGCAAACAGAATTTACAGCAAAAGCAATCTCTGGACGTGTGAGGGTGAGATATTGGAGGGAACCAATATCATGGTCACATTGTGGAAACGACCATTGCTCTTCTTCAACAGGCCAATCTTCCTATTGGTTTTTGGCTTGAAGCCATTACCACAACTGTGTTCCTAATCAATCGCTTACCTCATTCTTCCCTCAAATTTGATGTTCCTTTTCATAGACTCTATCATGTTGCTCCAGATTATGTAGCACTTAAACCATTTGGATGTTGTTGCTTTCCTTGGCTCAGGCCTTATTCTTCTAATAAGCTTGAATCTAGGTCAACACCCTGTATTTTCTTAGGCTATTGTGCATGTCACGACCCTGACCCGCCCCTTGAGGTCTTAATCATGACAAATGCCAGTGATTTCTCACTAAGGCCAAATCACAAATCAAATATCATCTATGCAAGCGATAATCAAAAGGGACTAAACATAACAGCGGAAGCAAAAAACGACTTTTATTGATAACGAACCAAAGTCCTACTTAGGTTTTACAAACCCAAAGGTAAACCTCTCAGAGTTGTGCTTACTTACAAACCCAAAAGCTAGCAAACCATATACAAAGTTAAGTGTCTACAAGCAAAACTTCCTTTCTACAAGTTTCCAACAAAAAAAATATAACACGTCCCAAAAGTAAACACGCCACCACACTGCGCTTTGCTTCCTGAAAGGTGGAAAAGAAAATCCATAAGCCGAAGTTCGTGTGAATGATTAATACTTAACTCACATGCCTTCCATGGATAATGCAAAATAATTTGATAATATTTCAAAATAAAGAACTCAAAACCATAAGCCAAATATAATGCATATTCCGCTATTCAAAATTCAAAAGCTACCGGGCGTCCCTAGTAGTGGATAAGCCAGACGTCTATGTATTATCCCAAAACACACACCAACCTCAAACACCCTTGCTAGCCATTAAGCCGTCCCCTAGCAAGACCGGACGTTGGGAATGCCATTAAATAGATTCGCAAATATTTCACAAATAGGTCCACCTTTCATTGTTATCCATGGAGTACATAATTTATAAAACATGTTCAATTAAGCTTGATAGGGAAAACAAGTTCAAAACTATGTGTTTAGGTATTAAATCACTCACCTCGGCTCTACAAACCACCCGAGCTTCTTAAAACAATTAGGCAATAAAAACATGATTAGAAAATGCTAAACAAGCCTATTTTTATGAACATAAGGTCTTAAGGTAGACATATGAAGTTAAACAACCAATCTCAAGAAATAATTTCAGAATCTGTAATTTTATCAACTTCAACTTAAAATCTGACTTTGCACAGAAATAACTAAGGTACAAACTCCACATACTTTTTAAGGTTTATGAATCTAGTTTCAAAATCAGAAATCAGATCGCAATTTCATCGCTCGAGCTAAAAAATATGACCGTTTTCCTAACATGCGTCTGTGCAGTCAGCACAGTCCGAAACTGCAAGCTGCAAGGTCACGAATTTTTACAGAATTCAATACTTTGATTCTGATCCCGAAATTTTTACCATAGATAGAAAACTCATAGAGGAACTCTCAGTAAAAATATCATAATTTTTTGAGCTTAGGAACTGCCTCAAAAAAAATCCACAAAATCAGGGCAGATATGAAATTTCTACTCTGCAGATTTTCAAAAAATTACCTCTTGTTCTTCCTGCGATTTTCAACTCTTAAACCCATCCAAACTACTTCTAACTCACATCAAAACCTCACTAATCATGCTCAACCTCATAGATATAGAAGAGCTACTCCAGGACCATCAATTTCATGCATCAAAACAAGTTTTAAACACTCAATCCAAGGGATTTCAAGTTAGATTCTTAAGTTTCTTAAGAATTCAACCCTAAAACTCAAATTCTATTTAAATCAAACATTTAAAGCATAAATTCAAACCCTAAGATATGAAATTTAACATACAAATCATGCAATCAAGTAAAAGAAACATGTATTACCAAGTTAAATCTTCAATTCCAAGCCAAGCCAAGCAAGATTTTTCCCAATTTTTTTCTTTCTCTTCTTCTTCCTCTTTTCCACCAATTTATCTTCATCTCCTCCTTCACCTGTTCTTCCACATGTTGGTCCTTCTTATTCCACTTTGTCCAGTCCTGTTTCCTCTTCTCCTGCTTCTTCTATTCCTCCCTTGGTTCCTACTCATCTCATGCTTACAAGAGGCAAAAATGGTATTTATGTTCCTAAAATCCCTTTCTCTCTTCTGACTCATACTCCTCCTGTTACAGAACCTCTTTCTTTTAAAAAAGCAATTACCTTTCCTAAGTGGAGACAGGCTGTGTCTGAAGAATACACTGCTTTTATGTCACAGGGCACTTGGTCCCTTGTCTCCCCTCCTTCTGATGCTCCAATTATTGGGTGTAAATGGATTTTTAAAATTAAAAGAAATTCTGATGGTTCAGTGGCTAGATACAAAGCACGGTTAGTGGCTCAAGGTTTTCAGCAAACAGAAGGTATAGATTACACAGAAACATTTAGTCCTGTTGTAAAACAACCTAACGTGAGGGTGGTTCTGACTTTGGCTTTTTATGTTGGCTAGTCTATTAGACAATTAAATGTTTCAAATGCTTTCCTTCATGGAACTATTCAAGAACAAGTCTATTTCAGGCAACCTCAGGGTTATTTTAGTTCTGAGTTTCCTACTTATGTCCGTCACCTTCATGAGGCCCTTTATGGTCTTAAACAGGCCCCACGGGCATTGTATGATATGCTTTCCAAATGTCTACTGTCTTTTGGTTTTCAGAATAGTCAAGCCGACTCTTCTTTGTTTGTATACCATAAGGACCACGATTTGATCTATATTCTAGTCTATGTTGATGACATACTTGTCACTGGCAACAATGGCTCTCTTATTAAGAAATAAAGTAATAATTAAAAAGAGGGGTAATGAATAGAGAGAAATGAAAGTAATAATTGGAGAAATAAGGTACTGATTGGAGAGAGTAATATGATAATTAATAATTAGAAAATAAAACTAAAACAAAGTTAAAATGCGAAATGAACATATTCTTTGTTTACCCACTTAGATTTGGTACCCCGAAGTGTTTGTCCCCCATAAGGTTACATGTTCAAATCTCATGGAAGCCAAACGTATCAAACATTGGAGCTACTATAGAGTTTGTCCGGTTATTAACTCCACGGCTCCAAAATTAGTTGAGATGCGTGCAAGCTGACCTGAACATCAGGATACTAACACAGTTCGTTATGTATTGTTCACAGTTACAGGGAGCAGGTGATGAGAATGAAATTTCATCTCATGTCCTTCATAGTCCCATGCTCCCATCTTGTTGTTTTCACTTGTTGTCCATTTTTCTCTTTTAGGCCTTGTTCGTTTGGAGGTTTTGATGGAGGTTTTTAAAAGTAATGAATAGAGAGATAGATAGAGAAAATTTATTGAAAACTATGCGCAGTAATTTTGAGTCCCAAACGAGCAAGGTCAAATTTATGTCCTCTCTTTCTTCGTATGGAAAACAGATTCAGAATAAATGGGGACCGCTTGGAGATGCTTGAGGTCAGTTTGGAAGGTTGGAGGCTCGAATTGGCGTTCGATTGAGCGGAGGCCCAAACCCACTTTGGTTTCTCTCTCTAGAACTCGATGGATGGAGCTTACAGCTTTCTCTCTCCTTCCTCTCTTCTCCACTGATTGCAGTGGTTGTGGTCTGTTTTTGGAGCTTGGGGGTGGGTATTTATATGAGGGAAGAGGAGTGGAGGCCAAGCAAAAATAGGAGAGAGAGAAATTGGGTAGAGAGAGAGAGAGAGAGAGAGAGAGAGAGAGAGAGAGATGGCAGAGACGGGAGAAGGAGGTGGTCTTGGTCTACATAGGTGGCTGCATGGGGGAGACCAGTGGGAGGAGTGGCGGCCAAGTTTGTGTGGGGAGGAAGAAAGTGGCGTGAAGAGAGAGAGAGTACAAACTCACAATAACTACATAACAAAGTTTAGTTTACAACATCCAAAATCTATATAAGTACATAACAAGGAATGGTGTTCACTACGTCAGGAGACACAATGGTGTTCAGGTTGTTGTAGTGGATACTTGTTCCCCTGCTTTTGTTCACTTAGTTGAATCTTTTGTTTTTTCTTTTCCTTTTTACGAGTGGGTTTCTCGTCATCTCCCTTGTCTGCCTTTGAGTCTTGAATTGGTATATGATTGTCTCAATTCTTACGTGCCAACCTAATTGAAATATTTGAGGTGGATTGTGATATCGTTAGCCTGTCGTTTAAATATTTGTTTCGCTTTAGTCTTTGCAATACTTATTCAAAGATTGATAAAATTATCTTTGCCATTTAAAAAAAAAAAAAGTACATACCAAAATTTAGTTACTCTTAGCTTTGACGCTTACTTGACATCTTCTAGGATCTCTCTCTCTCTCTCTCTTCACGCTTACTTGACAAAGTTTAGTTACTCTTGAATTTAATTATTTCCAATTAAGCACATTCTTGTTGAGTTCTTTGGATCCTTGAATTCCTGTGGTGGTTATATTTTCCATGTTTTGTGCAAACAAATGTCATCTGCAATGGTTGCAAGAGTCCTCTTTCTCAGAAGTGAAAGGGTATTAAATATCTCTATGTGTGGAAGGAAAGCCGTGGTTAATTTTATGTATATATATATAAATCTTCTTGAACATGCTCTGATGATTTTTCTAGTCGTGCAAAACCCTTTAACATGAAATGATACGAGCTAATAGAACACATTATTGCTTTGTAGAAAGTTCGTTATCTTCCCTTTTTTTTTCATGTTCTAAATGAGAAAGTAGTGACGTTTTTCCTTGCTATATATCTTCGTCTGAGGCCTGTGATGAATTTGAACATTTGCCGACATCGTCTGATTGTTCATGACGGAGAATTTGGAACTGTACGTTCTGAGGCCACTTGAGTAATTCATTCTCTCATGTTTAAATTGAGCACTAGTGTGCCACATGGTTTTGCTCAGAATTTGTCTTGAATATCAACAGAATCGTATTTTGAAAATAGATGAAACAATATGTAACTTCGGGGAAACTTGTCCCAATAGTCGAGCGTGAAGTCTAGGGTTCGATTCTTATAGATATGAGGTTAACCCTTGTAGTAATCTAACAAATACTAATAATATGACATCCTATCGTCTGGCAAAACAAAACAAAAAATACTTACCTCTGTATGTCCATCTCAAATCGCTAGGTTTTTTTTCAACATTCGTGTCACTCAAACAGTTATCTATATATCACAATTTCTAACGTTCTCCACGATTTCAAATTTTGTTTAAATAAAAAAAATACAGCTAATTTTTTGAAAGGTCCCAAATTAAAAAAATAACTTTTTTGTGTATTCGTGTATATACACGAAAAAATGGGTGCTTGATCCAACCACCATACACACATCGGATGTCGTTGATTCCCGCGACGACCCCCTCGGTTTTTTTTTATAGAATTTTTGGACGGCTCGGATCGGCCGTCCGGTGGCCGTAGACGGCCCGGCGGTGGCCGTCGGTACGATTTCGGTGGGTTTTGATCGGTCCTCATAGGATTTCTAGCTGAAATAAATGACTGGATTGACCGCACTACATGTGTAGTACAGGGGGTGCACTACAGCACCCGGGTCAAAGTTTAGGTAGCAGCAAGGTAGCAGGCTAACAGCCAGAGAGTTCGCGGCCACCCCATATAATTGGAACTCCAAACCTCTCTAGAAGGCAAGGGTACTACAAAACGTGCTAAAAGCCATAGCTTGTACTCACTGGCGCAATGAATGAATTTATGGAATCTTATCTCTATCCAAAAGCTTAATCTTGTTTTCCCTATCTCCCTACCAAAAAGATGGAAACCCAACACTTTTCCTTTTGGTTTTTGGTTTTCCTTACTCGCCCTAAAAATTCTTGGTCCAAACACAATTAGAGTACAAGTTTGATGGACGACTTACCCTGTTATTGATGGTATGTTGTCCGTCTCCTAGGCCCAATAATTCCATTGCTCTTTGCCCGTTCTCTGCGGTGGTCACTGCATTAACCAACCAACTTTCATCAGCCGCCAAATTAAACATATTTTCGAATTGCTTTTTTTTGTTGTTGTCATAATCGGATGTTTGGATTAACTTGTGCGCACTTTGATTAATTCTGGATCCCGAACCCTCCATTAGTCCCAAAATTTGCTATCTTTTTGAGCCATTTGAATACGTGAACTCACGGAGAACAAATACTTGAAAACAAAGAGGTACGGAAGGAAAGAATTATGGGAACAAGTAGAAAGAATACTAGATTAGTAAATTACCTTTACAGGCAGAGTTCGTGAGTAGCCTTTCAATGAGTTTTCTATCCACTAAACTGTCATCAACAGCTAAAACATGTGGCCTCTCCTCATTATCAACCACAGCACCCTTGATCGACGTCGGCGGCGACGAACACGCCATTTTCTCCTTCTCAAAAGCAGAAGAGAAGAAGCTGTCGATCGAAAGAAAACAAGACGCAAAACGAAGAGCAAAAGAAACGTTTATTTTAGTTTTAAGGAACAGAGGAAACGCATGTGTGTGGCCGCGTGGGTGTAATGTTTATGTAATGTATATATTATCTCTGTCTCGTTTATGTGTGTGCAGAGAGAGGTTAGCGTGAGGAAAGAGATAGAAGTAATCGCTATCAGAATCTGCGTCACAGATATTTCGAGATCTTTATAGGTCACCGGGATACGGCAGCAGATGCAGCAGACTTGGGGGGGGGGCTTCTTTCTCTTCTTTCTCGCTCTGTATCGATTCGTCTTCCTGATCCTTTCCCCTTCCAATGTTTATTTGCAGAATCGGATCACTATTTCAGAGATCCTATAGGTACAGCTCACTGCTGAATCCCCCACTAGGGATGAAAAAAATAACCCCAAAACCGAACCAACCAACCGACCGAATTAAACAATTTTTTTATAAATTCGGTCGGTTTTATGATTAAGTCGGTTTGGTTCGGCTTCAAATTTTGGAAAAAATTTAGAATCGATTCGGTCTCGGTTAATGAATGTGGCAGGCCGAACCGATTGTTTAAAATTTAGAATCGGTTTGGTTAGGTTTCAGTATTATTTTTCATTTATCCTATTAAAATGACCGGAGTCACTCAAATTGTTTAAAATTTCTTTGTTTAAAATTTATAATCGGTTTGGTTCGGTTTCAGTATTATTTTTCATTTATCCTATTAAAATGATCGGAGTCACTCAAATTGTTTAAAATTTCTTTGTTTAAAATTTAGAATCGGTTTGGTTCGGTTTCAGTATTATTTTTCATTTATCCTATTAAAATGATCGGAGTCACTCAAATTGTTTAAAATTTCTTTTTTAAGGATTTTTATAAAAAATCAATTGAATATGGAAATTGACTTCTACACTCTCCTTTTTATTATATACACTACTTTTTTGTTTTTATTTGGTGTGAATTTACTCTATTGCCCCTTAATGTGTAAAAAAATAAACTTATGGAATGGTAAAAAGGTAAATTCACATGAATAAGGAAAAGAAAAGGTAATGTATATGGTAAAAAAAGAATGTAGAAGTCAATTCCCTTAAATAAGATATCGATAAGAACTTGATTGATTTTTCGTTCAGTTTTCTAACAGAAAATTTAACAAAGAATTGATTAGGCTTTTACTTTTACTGATCTGAGCTAATTTTTTATAAGGCTCTATAAAAAACGTTTTAAACTAATTAAGCAGTTTCGATCATATGAAATCTCGAAGTTGGTCCCACACAACTGGTTATACATTTGCTGGTCTCTTTTCATTATTATTATTATTTTCATTTTTTAAACATCTTAAAGTATTGTCCCTGTTCCAAGGCACCCGCATGTATCTGATCACTACCTCAAACAACTCTGTCTCTCGCCCCCTTTCGCTCTCTCTCTGGCCCTTACCAGACCAACAACCATCACCGGCCACCACCATCTCTTCCCGCTGTTCCGCCGCCGCTATCGACAACCCGCATCGCCGAATCTCGCACCGAACGAACTCTCACTCCACCACCCCCACCTCCTCCTTCCCCCCCCCCCTCCGCCTCGTCCTTCCCCGCCGCCGTCACCGGATCCGAGTTCCCCAAAGCAGCGTCGTTGTCCAACCCTAACAAGAAATTAACCTACGCCGATTCGGAAAACCCCCTATTTGACGGCGACCCATTCATCGCGTTCACGAACCAGTCCTCCGATTTCGTTGAGATTTGCATTACTAACCCAATCGAGTCCGGATTCGACGGGAACAGGAACAGACGGAGACGGGAGAACTTAAATGGAGGAACATGAACAGACGGTGGTGGCTGGTGATGGTTGTTGGTCTGGTAAGGTAGAGAGAGAGAGGGGGCGAGAGACAGAGGTGTTTGAGGGAGTGATCAGATACATGCAGATGCCTTGGAAAAATATGGCGTGCTCACGTTTGACGACGTGGCAAGCTCTCATTAGTCGGCAGTAAAGTTTGCAACACAACCTTAAATAAGTTATTCTTTTTTAATTTATAATACAGTTGTATGTAACAAGAATCTTATTTGATATATGTCAATTAGTTTTAACATTGATTATTTTCAAAATTATGAAAGTTGATTTTTTTAAATACCACGTAGTCCATAAAAGATGAAAAATTTGGGACGAATGAAGTATAGAAAGGCACTAGATTAATAACTTTCTCTCTCCTCGGCCTCCTCCCTCCCCTTGGGTTTTACAACCTAATTGGGCAGCAAGAGAGGAGGGATTTCTCTCCTTTTGGAACTTGGAAGTCTACCCACTTGAGTGGCTATTCATTCATTTTGTTGAGGATGATAGTCTCTCTTTATTTGTAAGATTATTTTTCTATCAATGGAATTCCTATTATTTAAAAAAAAAAAAAAACAGAAGTATAGAAAGGTAAAATAAGCAAGGAGTTAATAGTCAAATGTGCATGGTGGCTCGGACTTGTTGCCGAAATTTTGGTTCAAGTATTAACCAAACCGATGCACAACTTTTGTGGATCGTATTTTTGTTGCACATTAATGCTTCGAATCTAATGGTGTGAGTTTTTTTTTTTGAGATTAAAACCGGTGGAGTTCAATACTCCTATAGTTGTATATGAATATTGAATACTAGGAAGCATGTCATAGTCAGGAATATGTATTATTGGGATATTATAAAATAGAAAATGTCACGCCCCGCCCCGCAAACGGCACCCAGAATGGGCCCGAGTCAGCGCGGCCACGTGGCATTCCACACAAAAGACCACACCACACTTTACAACCAATCAGAATACAACTTAGCGGAAGACTTCTCACTTAAAATACAACCAAGTCAACGCCAAAACCTCAACTCACAAGTTATAATAAATATCCCTCTTTCCAATTAATTACATAACATGTAGGTTAACTTCTAGACGAATCAGCTACACAACAATCTAACCAAAGACATCACCCAACACGAGTCTCAGCACTCTCCAAGGCGTTGACCAGTAGTGGACCCACTCTAAGCCACCTGCTATCTGGCAGTCCAAAAAGGAAAACCAGAGTGTGTGAGATATAGAAATGCTCAATAAAATGTCACAATACCCAAAAGAATATCAATAAGAATATTCACCACCAACATAACTGCACTACCCATATGAGTACATTAGTTATAACCACCACATCCGTCAAACATAGCAATATTATCCAATAAACAACCACATAGCAATAATTGAATCAACGACAGCATGAATATAAATCACACAAGCATGCAGTGACACGTCTGCCACATTCCCATGTACCTAAGGCATTGTGTCCCGCAAACCATGCTCCCAACCTCCATTAATTAGACGGAATGGCATACGACATGGCGTGACTCACTCCACAATCCTTTCGCAGGTACAATCAACATACAACAAGCATGCATACCATTAGCTAAAACAATATATAGCATGATATACAATTTCGACCACATATATCCATATCAATAGCTAAACCTCGATTAGCATGATATCATTGATATATAATCACCTCCACCACATTATTTACATATCGATAATCATATTGAAAGCTAAAATACCATTAGCAAGATATATACATACCACCATAGCAATATCTTATTGAGAAGAACCATATCAGACACACTCACCTTTCATTCGACTGGAGTATGCCAAACTTATGGTTTCGGCACCTCCTAAAAGACCGGCTTGATACCTAGCCACAAGTTAACCCATATTAGCATATGAACATCTAGGAATGTTAAACCAAATGCTAGCTTAACAAATCATAACATGCCTTCTACACTAGCTAATGGGGCAAACATTACACAAAGTCACCAAAATCTCTAGAGGTGTCTGGGAGTACCCACATACCCGGGAGACCTCACACACCTCTTCCAAACTCCAAGGTACTCCAACATATCCAAAAATATCAAATATAAAGACCCACAAGTGTACAATCTCAACCAAACAGACCAACGCAACAAAACTCCCAAAACAGGAATGACAACCACAACCAGCCTGTCTTATTTTGGCCATATCTAATTAAACAACATGAATTCCAGGGCAACACTTAAACCATTGAAAAGTAGACTTCTTCTTCTTTGAATCCATAGGTCATACATCAAAAACAGAGTTCGGGTAACCTAACTACGGCCTTACGATTATAGCTTCAACATAACAGTAAAAACTGGTGCAAAGGCAGAATTTAGGTCAACTTTAGATACAAATCTGTTATCGCTCGGACATACCCATGATGCATGGGATGTATCGTTGGAAAGCTCTATGTGTCTAGTTTCTAACAAAACAAACGGTGTGTCATTTCGAGTCCCGAGCTACGAGTTATGGCCATTATACCAAAGTCCGTCGCTGCTGCCAGATTCTACGCGGGAATAAGTAAAATTGATTGAAAAATCATAACTCTTTCATCTTAAACCCAAAAATATTGAAACCAACACCAAAAGTTGCACCACTACAAGCCCTACACTCAGTTAAAATCCCAGGTTCAGAAACAAGAGGAGGTTAACCCAACAATCAAAAGAAAAACCGATTCGCAACCATTTTCGCCCCAGTCAACCAACCCTGCTTTAGAAATTCACCAAAAATTGTATACTTAACCAAATTACTTGATTCCAACGCCAATCTCTTCTTAACTTAAATATGCAGCTCCTGTAAAAGACCCAAAGCCACCCAAAATGTTCATCATACCCAGAAAGTTAAAAGAAGACAGCCACGCACAGAATCGCACATCCAGCAAACAGCCAGTATTCAAAAATTCATAACTAATTGTGTGATTATCGGTTTTGCATGATCTTGGTACCGAAATCTTCGTATTGAAACGTACTTTTACAGTTATGAAGACACCAAAAATTGATTCCTAGCAGAAGGGCCCCCAAAAGACAGATTACCAAAACCCACGAATTTGACCCAAAACATGAACTTTGTCAATTTCCTTCCAAAACTCAATCCATAGAGAATCTAACCACACAAATATAAAATTAAACATGGATTACACTTCTAGAGTACAAGAACTTACTTGTCACCGAGTTGGATCGTCGAAAACGGACCTCTCCTTCCTCCCTCCTCTTAGCCGTGACCTCCTCCTCCCTTTCTCTCCCCCTCTCTCTCGCTCTCGCTCTCTCTCTCTCTACGATGATGCCAGGAAAGAAAGAGTGAGGGGATATTTACAAAATATCTCGTCTAGGGTAATTATATGGTGTAGCCACCACACCCCTAACTTATGCAATCGACTAATAGCATTTTTACTAAATACTCACAAAATATGAATTAACTCCATAAACACAAAATTCAATTAAATTATGAGTTTAAAATATTAAATATCCGGGACGGGTATTACAGAAAACTTCGACGATAGCTAAACTCCAAATGACAACTCACACATCCATGAGATGATGGTCGTTGGCGATGTGATGGTGCCTCGCGTTTTGTTGCGAAAGAAACGAATGAGAGTTTTGAGCTTGTTTAGAGTGTTGTTTTGTTCACCCACCTATAATAAAGTATGTGAAAATTACTCAAATTAATTTGTGTAGTCCACCTTGGAATTTTACTTCGATAAATAAAAAGCATTCATTTTAGGGCTTGATTTTTAAACAATTCAAGCAAAAAAAATAGTTCATTCAAATATCTAGTAGTATTTGATCAAACAACATGGGTTTTACTTTAGAATTTTGAGTTTAGAATCTATAAAAAAAAATTTGAGTGATTTGACAAAGCACTTATGGATTTGCAATGGATATTTCTTTTTTATGAATGATTAAAAGATTAAGACTTAAAAATCAAAAGGTTTAGATCATTACTCATTAGGGTGAGACACGGTATGAATTCCAAATAAAGTAGAGGTAATGTTCATCTTATATACGTATTTTTTAGTGAGTGAACAAAATATCCCTAGATATGTGCGTATTTGTGGGCGGGAAACGAATTATCTAAAAAGGAGTTCTAGAGGCAAAGAAAATAGGCAAAGAATTGACCCTTAAAGTATACATGAACGGCTCAGATTAAGTGTGCCGTGCATCTGAGCCGTTCATGTACACTTTAAGGGTCAATTCTTTGCCCATTTTCTTTGTACTTAGCATTTCTCTTATCTAAATAATGATAATTACTGTATTTATTTCAAACAAATACTAAAACTAGAAAATAAAAACAAAAAAAAAATCAGTGGGGCCCCCACTGGTTCCCATTTACCTCCGCCACTGCTAGGAAGGATCGAAATCTTGCTGCCCGAAGATTCGTCCTCGGACAAATGACTTTGTCAAGATTTTCTGAGCAGAATCCTTTTTTTTTTTTTTTTTGGGATAAATATCCAAACATATCCTTAGCATATCTAAAGTCAAATGCATATTCTTGTTTGATTGTCAGTATCGCAGAATATCGCGAGATCTTTTATTTTATAACTAGGTTTTCCGTTCGTGCAAGGCACGAATGCCATGCCCGTTGAAGGGAGGAAGTTATGTGTGGAGGCAGTTGGCTTTCTGTGCTTCGAGTGTATTGTGGGAAGCGGTTGTCAATAGTTACAAAGGAAGAATATATACATCGATGAAGACGGTAAAGGCATTAACTGTTGATTACCAAAGGGTTATTTATAGATGTCGACAGTTTTTGCCCAGCAAAAAGGTAGAATACATGCATTAAGTAAGATGGTAAAGGCATTAGTTCTGTGCCACCAAAGGGTTGTGGGGACATGGCAAGAGTTTTTGGGCGCAGCAAAACGGTTATTTACAGACGCTGTTGAGGATAGCCATTAGGAACTGGCCGATGGCTATACACATATGGACCAAAAGCAGCGAAGACGGAAATGGGGTGCATGAAATTTTTTGCGCTAAAGTTCGTCTGGTTTCAGTTGAGCCTGGGTTTTTTGGCTGAATTTTGTTCCATTGGTTGGGAAGATGCTGATGCTGCGTGGAGCTTTTCGTCCTTACTTGGTGTGGGAGGAGGCAAAGCAAGGGATTGGTTGGAGCTGTCTACTGCCTGTGGTGGTGGTTCGTTGGTCATGGAATGGACGTTAAACCTGCACTGAGCAATTCCAGCGTAATCATACATGTAAGCCTTGAGGGTGATGTCGGATCTCTTCGGCTCTGCAAGTTTGTCGAGAAGTTCCGGCGAAAGTGGTTGCTGCATTATGTAATGAAGAAGTTAGTATTTTTTTGGTAATCATCCCGTGCCCTTTTATTTTTTGTCAATGCAGTGCTATAAAAATTGATTCTGTGGTAATGGGAATGTTGCGCTTACGTCAGGAGTGTCCATTGTTATGTTAGACCCAGTAATGCCATAGATTTGTTCAGCAACCTCAGGAAAGACTGTAGCATCAATTGTTGCCGTTGGATCAGTGATGTTGATGGTGAATTTGATCCTGAGAGTTTGGAATACAGTAGTTAGTGGCAAGACTTGTTTTTGAACCGCAAAACAAAATGGGGCGCGGTGTTTTTTTTACCTTGGTAGCGCTGGAACGCGACGCGCACAATAATTGCACCAAAGCTCTGCATCTTCGTATGCATTTGATGCTCTGGTGCAGATCGAACAAGATAGATAGTGGAACCGCTGATTGAAATTAGTGACCTTAGCTATGCCTTTGACATTTATGAGCTGCACCTATAATTGGATTGCGATGTAGTTAGGAATGTGTATGTGAATGGAGAATTTGGTTTTATGTTTGGATGCATAAAAGAAATGTGTGTGGTTTTGTGGCTTGAGTACCTTCTCCACTGTGGAGGGAAGGTCAATAATATTGATTGAATGTGACGACGGCGCCGCAGCTGATCTGGCGAGCAGAGTGTACATTGCTGCTAGTGATGGTAACTGCCTGACTTTGTCAGCATTGACAACACACCTGTACATGTTTTGCTAGCATTAAAGCAGAATGGGCAGGAACAAAAAGAAATGGCTAATTGAATGACATTGTTACCATGATTGTAGCTCCAGGGCTTCTGGTATCTGTGAGTTAAAGGTAAATCCTGACGTGACTTTGGTGGCAAGGGTCATACCTAAATACAAGGATGAATCTAAGCAAATGCATATTTGAGTCAAGGATGATGCTATATGGAGAAAGTCAATATTACTGTAGTATGACGACGTTTTGAGTCTGTGTGCAATTGCAACTGGAAAAGTTCCACGCAAAGTCGCCATTGCTGGGGCTTCGTTGTCACTGAATTGATCCCATAGCGACATGATTGTTGGCTGAAGGCTGGTGATTGGAAAATCACACAGTTGATCAGTTTTATTCAGTATAAAGCGGAGCTATTATGTAATTTGTTTTGTTGGTTTTTTACCTTTGGTCTACGATGAGAATATCTGTAACACGTGAGTGATTAGCTGGTTTGCATGGGCCAATCTCTAGAATGGCAAATAGGATGTCTGCAAGATGAAGGAGGGATCTGTGAGTTTTTATTCTTATCGTGAAAGTGGACAGCAAAATGGTATCGAAAGGAACCTAAGTTGGGATCTGGATCTTTGATTTGGTTAAGGTGAGCAAGAGGAGTAAAGTTGAATCTAATTGATCTTTGCGTCAGGCCATCAATCTTTTTGCTTTCAACCGGTGAACGCGCACTGATAGTAAGCTGGCACTTTTGTTCAAGAAAGCGAAACTGTTCAACTGTTGCGGTGACAGCAGCATTGCTTATGGAGTACGTATGGTACAGCTCAAGTGTATTCTCTAGGATTTTGATGTTGTTGCCAAAAATTGTTGCCTGAATTCGTGTGCCCTGCCGCGCAACAAATGTTTGAATGGGTCACTGCTTTTGCGGATATGAAAAGAGCTGCACATATTTGATTAGTAAGTTTGTTACCTGTATGTCCTGCAACTCCAATCGCTGGTACAGTGAAGAACTCTTGCTTGATGTCTTTGGCATGTTCTTTTCAACAACAATTGCATGGATCGTGTAGTTCTTTGAGTTAAGATTGATGTCTTTGAGTGGCAAAATGTTAGGAGCCATTGGTACCTGAGTAAAAACAGCTGTTAGCATAGGTGACGATTCTGAGTTATTGGACAATAGTATAGAGCACATGCGTGACTATTGTGCAGTGTGATTGTAAGCAGATGCGAAGAGAATATGATTGAATACAGAACAACAGCTATACCTGCTGGGCTTTGGTTTGATTCAAAACATTTTTTCATCAACATATGAACACAGACAAACATGTATATACAGTAATGGAGTTTAGGTGCAAGATCACGAACAGTTAGCTTCCTGTAAAAGTTCTTTGTAGACAACATTCTTCATGCAGTAGTACGCCGACGGATCAATTTCTGAATGCCCGAGGTGGACTTTAATTTTTTCTGCTGTTGTTGCTCGTGATAATGCCACATAAAGCTGGCCGTGGGAGAAAACTGGCTCCGGCAAATAAACACCAACTGTATCAAGGGTTTGTCCTTGTGCTTTGTTTATTGTCATAGCAAAACATGGTCTTATGGGAAATTATCGGCGTGTGAACTCGATTGGATACTGTTGGGGGTCACTGGGTTGCAATGGGATTCTGGGAATGAAAACTGTGGTGCCTTTTCTTTCGCCGGCAGTGATTTCACCAACAACCGTGTGTTTGTTGAATTCTTTGCATATGAGTCTTGTTCCATTGCATAATCCTTTTGATGGGTTAATGTTTCGGAGTAGTAGACTGGGATATCTCTCTTGAGAATCAACTGGTGTGTTGGCATTCCTGGTGGTGCCAAGGAGTTGAGGAAGTCAATGTATAATCCCTGCTGTGCTAGATCAGTTGTTTCATCGATACTCAGGTATCTGTGTTCCTCTCCTGGAAAGTTGGAAGTGATGACGTGATTAATTTCATCGACCGCCTGATTTTTTGGCGTGAGAATTGCTGAATTTGTCAATGACGACAGGTCGAGGGGACCTGCGGATATGGTTGGAAAGACAAATCTAACGAGCAGATCTAAAGCAGACATCATTTCTGTTGGTTGCAGAGCTAAAAAGGCCGGCAACTTAATATTGCCACTTTCATTTTCTGGTTCTAAACCATTTCCAATGCGTAGAATGTAGCTACTGAATGCTGGATCAGTTCTGGCACGCATATTTTCTGTTAACTTCAGCTTTGTGAGCGATTTCCAAATGTAAGACTTTACCAAACTTGCATTGATACAATCTTCTTTTGTTCCTTTTGGGATGACAGGCAGGACTTGCCTAAAGTCACCTCCTAAAACGACTACCTTTCCTCCAAAAAGAACATTCTTTTCTGTAATGTCTTGGAGGAGAGCATCCAGTGCTTCAATTGATTGTTTTTTTGCCATCGAAGCTTCATCCCAGACAATGAGGGCTGTTTCTCTGAGGAGAGCGGCCAAACCAGATTGTTTTCCGACATGGCAAGATAACCTGCCATCTGTATTTATTGGGATTTTGAACCGTGAATGGGCAGTTCGTCCATTGGGTAAAATTGATGCTGCTACTCCAAAACTGGCAGTTGCCAAGGCTATTTTTCTCTGTGAGCGAACTGTTGCAAGTATGGCTCAGTAGAGGAATGTTTTACCTGTTCCACCCGGGCCGTCTATGAAAAAGCAGCACGGCTCGTTATTGAAAACTGCATCAAGAATTTGGTTATAAGCGATGGCTTGTTCTGTGTTTAATAGGGCTGGGCTCCGTAGATCTGCCTCGGATATATGAAGATCTATTTCATCCTGGATTTCCTTGCAGATTGGGGCATGGTTTGTCGTTGATGAAAGGAGGTGGGAGAGCTGGAAGTCTTTCAACGTCTTGCCCATCGATTGTAACTCGGAGTTTAATGCCGCGAGCGATTGCTGGCGTGCGGCCTCTTTGGTTAGTTTTTGGATTGAAATATAGTCTTTGACCATGTGCTCTTCAAATTTGAACAACAGTTCAGCTGGATTTGCTGGGGCACAATACACAAGAATAGTGGCAAATAATTGCCTTAGTGATATGGGCATTCGATATGCACATGCTTCCTCCATGCATTTTTCATTGCTGTCATCAGCTTGTAGCAATCCGTAAGTTGTTGCTGCATCTCTAAATGATGGATATGTGATTCCTTGAACAGTTCTGAGATCAACATACGAAGTTGGTCCTGGAACATGCGTTAACAAAAGCCTGAGGTAATATCTCTCATCTTCCTTTGGGTTTGCAGTGACGATACGCCCAATTACCCCTCTTTGTTTGCGTTCATGCCATGATCTTGATTGATTGTCCCATACATATTCTTCAGGAAAATTGACATAGAGCAGTTTTTGTTGTTTTGCCTTCTCATGATTAGCATTCATCCAAAAGAATTGTGTAAGCATCGTTCTGGACATGAAATCGCTTTCTGCTATGCTTTGCAAATTCGAATCATCTTTAAAGTTGATTGTTTGTTGACCCTCTAAATGTAACTGTAGGCTAATAACAGCAGGCTGCATTTCATAAAGAGGAAAACGGTAGATTCTCCACATTGCTTCCGGTGGGGATACCCATCTTGCATCCTGAAATTGTCGTATTTCATTAATTTCTTCATTTTGCTCTGAAGCAACCAATTGGTAAATGATCTTATCATGGCCTTTGTAGATGTACTTGTAGAGATATTTGACGGCTTTAATGGTAGAGCAGACCTCAACATTAATATGACAATCAAACATCGCTAACAATTATGGACTATATGGAATTACCCATCTGTTGTCCAGCATGTGGCCACGCACCTGGACTTGTTGGCCATCTGGTCGCCTTCTATATATCGGATATCCATCTGGGAGATAGTAGTCTCTGCAGAGTAGTTCTTGGGATAGTGGTTTTTGCACTTTTCATTTTGCATGCATGCATTTTGGGGATTTAGTTCACCACATGGTCCATGCAGCATGTGCTTAATGACCATTGCATATAAATGCGGATGTTTATTCTTGTCTGGTATCTCCGCAGAGATGAAAGCATCAAATTTTTCAATAGTGCTGAATTTATAGCCCTTCTGCAGTATAAGCAACATGTGAACATGCGGCAGCCCTCGCTTTTGAAATTCCACGGCAAATGTATATGCGGCGACTGGTCCAAAAAGCTCGTCCTTGATAACTATCTTGCGCAAGTATTCAAATTTACTCCTGAAAATTCTTGAAATCAGATCTGGCCTGTTTTGGACCTCCTCGTGTGGCTTTAGCTCTGTTTTGATCTCTGGCCAATTTGGATTGCACGTCATTGTCAAGAACAAATCGGGCTTGCCATACCTTCCAACAAGTGTCATTGCATCTAAGTATCTTTTGCGCATATCTCTTGGGCTACCAACGAAAGTAGCTGGCAAAACTATTCTTGTGCCGATCTTTGATGCATCAGATTCGCCATGGTTGACGCTGTCAACTATGCCTTGATACAGGTCTGCTCTGATTTCTTTTTGTCTGTGCTTGAAGTAATCTAATCTCGATGTTTCAATCTTAACATACATATCAACAGCATATTGTTGTAAAAGTCGCGCAGATTCAAGGAGTATTGAGTTTGTGTCTTTCCTGATCTGGAATCGGTATGCGTAGAATTCTCGAGCAGAGATCATACGGTCCTTGGTAGCATTTGTTTCCCTGACTGAACATATAAGGATCTGTTAATATCTGAACATAGAAATTAGAAAAACACGTCATTAGTGGAATATTGTGGTCTAGAAATGAAACTAAAAGTATTTACCTGCTGCTTCATTGGCAACTAACTGTTCTGCTGTTCTTGAATGTCGGGGGCAAACTTTTCTCTGTGCGGCAGTTAACACTAATGCATCTGAAGGCTTTGTTTTTTTTATTCCTTGATGCCATCCAGGTTCGCCAAGGGGGAAAAACAACGGATATTGGAGGGGATCATAGCAACCATAGTAGTGGCTGATTCGTTGGCTATGGCCGTCATGTTTGTGGACAAGTATGTCACGCTCGTTTAACTGTGGTGCCTCTTCGTCTTCAATCCACATAACAGCAACCTGTGGTACGGATGGTGGCTGAGCAGTTTGATGATTCATTTGAGGATTTGGCTTTAGCCTTATCTCGTACTCGTCAATGTTCGGCACTTGACGCAGGCTGTGATAGGCGCGTAAATGTTCACATTAGCGCCTCCTAATTTATCTTTGTTACGTCTCATTTATGTTATTAATTAGAGTTTAATGCTTAATTTGTGTATTTTCAGTATTTGGAGGATTTAGTGCAAGAAGTGCGAAATTAAAATATTATATGGTGATTGAAGGTGGTCCGTTTGAAGGTCAATACAGAGTCAAGAATTTTGCTATGAACTTAAGTAGTCCATGGGCATGACTACATAGGATAATAATGGCTTTTGGATCAATTGGGAATTAGGTCGGTCAGTGAAGTGTGGCCCCGACTTGGAATTAGAATTAAAAAAGGAGAGAAGGGTTGTTGGCTTAATATATATATATATATATATATACACATGCCCACATATGAAAGGAGAAGATTTGGGGGCTGCCGAAATCAAAGAACAAGGCGGCGGAAAAGAATGAAGAAAGGGACTGCCGAGTGCCATTTTCTTTGGTTAGGATTTTATTTCGGCAGCAGCTTTAGCTTTTGGAAAAAATCGGCAGCAGCAGCTTTTGAAAAAAAAGGGCGGCTGTCAGCGGAAAAAAATATAAAAGGGAGGACAGAGAGCTGCGAAAAGAAAAGAACGGAGGGTTGTCAGAGAAAAACACAAGCAGCGATCGAGGGTTAAAGAAAGAACAGGGCTGCAATTTCTCCCACTGTATTTTCAGTACACACTCCGACCTTTATTTTACAGTATTGATTTCTTCGAAGCTTTGTTTTTCTCTTTTAAGTTTTGTTCAGATCTCCGCACACCGGTAACTCGTATTGATTTCTGTTCTTTATTAAAGTTATTCATTGGTATTTAATTAGTTGTTATTTTTTTGTTTATTTTTCATCTTGCGTAATAGAATCATGTTTCAATTTAGGGTTTCTTTTGTTTATCACATAATGAATAGTGAGTAGTGATATAGGTAGGGTCGCGGGGTGATTAGCACGCCGTGATCAGTTCGGGTACTGCTCTTTTTATCAAACAATGTAAAAATGATTTAAGATTGGAAAAATACTTCCCGCGGACGAATCTGGGCATTGTCGGAGCCCTTGTGAACGGGGGAATGGGGGTCCAAAACCCATTCTCCGCTGCGCATGGGTATACGGCGACCCTAAGGTTTCGCATCTTGCGGGGTATCTTTTCAATCCAAAATTGAACATTTTTAAGAATACCAAATTGAGCAGGTTGATCTGGACTGGTTACGAGTGCTATGAACCCTACGACTGTACCTCTTTTTAATTATTTGAAAAGAAAAGTTATTTTTCTTAAGTTTTAGTTAATCTCAAACAAAACAACAAGGGGTAGCTACCTAAGAGCTAATTTTAATTCTACAACTCGAATTTTTAGTCAGCACACATCACCGTCTCTGTGGATTCGACTCCGGACTTACCGGATATTATGCTGCGTCGATCTCCGCCCTACGCTTGGGGCAACCCATTAATTTAGGACTAGGAAATCGATCAAGCATTTTTGGCGCCGTTGCCGGGGACGGTAACGTGTGTTAAAGAATTCGGGTAGTTAGTTTTATTTTTTATTTTTATTTTTTATTTTTAATTTTGTTTGAGCCATCATAGGTAAAGGTGCGCAATCCTCCATTGTAGGAAAGCAATCACCACTAAAGCCTAAGTACTACCGAGACAATACCAGGCGTCTCGTAGCCATTGAGAGAGAGCCGAAAGTAATCGTGGAGGGAGAGTCTTTTAGTGGTGATTCTTTTGATATCGGTGCTCTTTTTGTTGATTTAATAATTGAGCCACCAATAGCAGAGCCACCGATGTCGATGCGTGCACACATGCATCCTGAGAGGACCACTCCTCTCAGTCCAATAGTTTTACCAACCGAGACGGTGGAAGCACGTAATGCTTTCACCATTAAACCTGGTACGCATAATGCCCTTCCCTTGTTTCATGGGAAGGAGAATGAGGATCCGTATGAGCACGTCCGTCATTTCGAGGGCTTGGTGCGCACCCTGGCCACCACTACTCAATGGGAGAATGCTTGCCTTAAGCTTTTCCCAGCCTCGCTCAGGGACAATGCAGATAAGTGGTTGCGGATGCAGAAGCCACAATCTCTCACGACGTGGGCTGCTGTCCGAGATTTATTCTACAAGAAATATTTCTCGGAAAGTAAATCGAAGTACCTGACTCGCCAAGTCCAATCGTATAAGCAGAAAGAGGGCGAGTCGTTTTTAAGGTGCTGGGAGCGGTTCAAGGACTTGTTGTTGTCCTTACCACATCATGGTTTCATGAAACACCAGTTGGTGTCATTTTTCTATTTGGGCTTGAATGTTGCTACGGTCCAACAAATGGAGTACCTCTGTAAAGAGGAGGATTTTTTAGATAAGTCCCCGGACGATGCGTGGGATTTTCTCGAAGAGTTGGCCGAGAAGCACCGAAGTTGGGAACCTTCCGACCTCGGTGATAGGGCCATGGCTGCACAGGGACCCAGTGGGTCTGGCATTTTTCCTTCTAGTGTGCGAGAGCACAATGTCCAGTCTCAGCTGGACAAGATGGCTAAACAATTAGAGGACTTGAAGCTTAAGCAAGTCCATCAGGCGAATGAGGTGAGAGTCGAAGAAGTGTGTGCGTTATGTGAGTGTCCGGGGCATCTTGTCACTGCTTGCCCCGCATTTCCCATTGTCAAAGATGCATACCATAGTAATCAGGCTGAGGTGAACGCGCTTAACCAGCGTTGGGATCCTTATTCAAATACCTACAATCCAGGGTGGGCCCAAAACCCACTTTTGAGTTGGAGGGATCAAAAAACCCCGGTGCAACCCCAAGCACCACCTCAGCCACAAGTTCAGCAATTCCGGCCTCCTCAAGGCCAAATGACCCAATTTCGTTACCCACCTCAGCAGCAGCAGGGGTTCGGCCCTTCATCTTTTGGACCACCCCCTGGCATAAACCATCCCCCGCGGGATAAGCAGACTGATGAGATGATGAAGGCTCTCATGCAGTCTCAGTTAAGCTTCACTGAACAAACCAAACAGGCAATTGGTGACATTAGGACCCAATTGACCCAGTTGACGGCGGCAGTTGGACAAGTCCAACAGGAGAAGGGAAAGTTTCCTTCTCAACCTTTAGTCAATGTCGCTGGTACCCATTATGTGGGCGATTCTTCTGGCCCAAGTAATCCTAATCTCAGTCTGGAAGATGCTAAGGCGATCACCACTCTCAGAAGTGGGAAGGTGATTGACAAAGATTTGCCCCTAAACCAGAAATCGGTGCCACCTCCGGTGCCGGTAGCTATTCCAGCGATCATTCCAGATTTGGGAAGTGTTCCTGAGGTAGAAAAAGAGGCGGAGTCTCCTAAAGTGGTGGTGCCTGCTCATGCAGCCCCCACGACTCCAATGCCACCCGTTGCTCCATATCCAAATCGCTTGGTGGCGAAACCTAAGGTCAATGTGAACTTTCAAATGCTTGAATTATTCAAGAAAGTTCAGTTTCCAATCTCTTTGATGGAAGCCATTGACGCAATTCCTCAGTTTGCTAAGGTTTTGAAGGATCTATGCACGTCAAAGCGGAGAACTAAGGGTCAGGACAAAGTGCTTCTGACGGAGCAAGTGAGCTCCATTCTCCAAACTGAGATCCCCACCAAGTGTAAAGACCCTGGTTGTCCCACCATCCCTATAGCGATCGTAGGCCAAAAGTTTGATAAGGCTTTGCTGGATTTAGGAGCGAGTGTCAACCTGCTCCCCTATTCAGTATACTTGAAACTTGGTTTAAGCGATTTGAAAGCCACACCGGTCACGCTGCAGTTGGCTGACCGGAGTGTGAGAATTCCAAAGGGGGTGGTGGAGGATGTTCTAATTCAAGTGGGCGAGTTTCTTTTTCCAGTCGACTTCATTGTCCTGGATACATGCCCAATACCAGAGGTCTTTGAAAAGACTCCTATCATCCTAGGCCGTCCATTTTTAGCCACCTCCAGTGCTGTCATGAATTGCAAAACTGGACAAGTCCAATTGTCGTTTGGGGACTTGAAAATGGAGGTAAATGTTTTCAACGTGGATAGCCGGGTTGAGGATGATGAGGAGATATATGAGGTGAGTTTGATCGACACGCTGGTACAAGAGCATGTCGATAGTGTGTTATACAAGGATCCTCTGGAGATAACCTTAACCGCCGAGGAGGCGTCATTTTTAGATTCTCCAGAGGTAGGAAGTTTAATGGAGATGCTTGCAGTGGAGGATGTGTGTGGCGCCGCTTGGAACCCAGTTCTTGAGCCACTGGGCGCCCCACTTCCTACAGCTTTCCCATCGTCTGTCCAGCCACCTAAACCAGAGCTAAAGCCTCTGCCGGACACACTTAAGTATGCCTTCCTTAAAGGCGATGATACTTTTCCGGTTGTGATCTCTTCATCCCTTGAGGTAGATCAAGAGGCTAAGTTGCTTACCATGTTGAGAAAGCACGTGGGTGCGATAGGCTGGACAATAGCAGATTTGCAGGGTATTAGTCCAACGGTGTGTACACACCGCATTTTTCTAGATGAGGATGTGAAGCCTACTAGACAACCTCAGCGTCGTCTGAACCCCAATATGAAGGAGGTGGTTCGGGCTGAGGTGCTGAAGCTTTTAGATGCGGGTATTATTTACCCGATAGCCCATAGTGAGTGGGTGAGCCCAGTGCAGGTGGTGCCTAAGAAAGCAGGAGTGACCGTCGTGAGAAACGGCGAGGGCGAACTAGTGCCGACCCGTGTTCAAACCGGGTGGCGAGTTTGTATCGATTACCGGAAGCTCAATGCGAGCACCCGGAAAGACCATTTCCCTCTCCCATTCATTGATCAAATTTTGGAAAGGGTGGCTGGCCGGGCATTCTATTGCTTCCTGGATGGGTACTCTGGCTACAATCAAATTGAGGTAGCCATGGAGGATCAGGAGAAGACCACTTTCACGTGTCCTTATGGCACGTTTGCCTACCGTCGCATGCCCTTTGGCTTGTGCAATGCTCCCGGAACCTTTTCAAGGTGCATGATGGGAATTTTTAGCGACATGGTAGAGAAGATCGTGGAGGTGTTTATGGATGACTTTTCAGTTTTCGGGGATTCGTTTGACGAATGCCTCGAGAACTTAGGAAAGGTCTTGCAACGGTGCGAGGAAAAGCAACTTGTGCTTAATTGGGAGAAGTGCCACTTCATGGTGACCCAAGGGATTGTGTTGGGACACATTGTTTCATCCAAGGGTATTGAGGTGGATAAGGCGAAGATTGATTTGATTGCAAATCTTCCCACTCCAAAGTCTGTAAAAGACATTCGGTCTTTCCTCGGTCACGCCGGTTTCTATAGGCGTTTCATTAAGGGATTCAGTGCTATCTCCTGGCCGTTGTGCCATTTACTGTCAAAAGACACGCCCTTTGTATGGTCCGAGGCGTGTAAGGAGGCTTTTCAGACATTGAAGCGGAGTCTCACTACTCCGCCGATTGTTCAGCCTCCAGATTGGAGTTTGCCATTTGAGTTGATGTGTGACGCCTCCGACTATGCAGTCGGAGCGGTTTTAGGGCAGAGGCGAGGGAAAGATCCCTGCGTCGTTTATTATGCAAGCAAGACGTTGAATGAGGCACAGATGAACTACACCACTACCGAGAAGGAATTGCTCGCGGTGGTGTTTGCCTTAGACAAGTTTCGGTCCTACTTGGTGGGTTCGCAAATTGTGGTGTATACCGATCATGCGGCCTTGAAGTATCTGATGACCAAGCAGGATGCGAAGGCTCGCCTTATCCGGTGGATTCTTTTGCTGCAAGAATTCCACCTTGTGATTAAGGATAAGAAAGGGGTTGAGAATGTAGTAGCCGACCACCTGTCTCGTCTGGAGTTTGAGGACCCCACCTCTCATCTCCCCATTGTGGATTCTTTCCCTGACGAGCAGTTGTTCGCTGCTAATGTGTGCCCATGGTTTGCAGATATCGCCAATTATTTGGTGACTGGGCAAATTCCACCCCATTGGTCCACAGCTGAGAAGCAGCGATTTTTGAGAGAGGTCCGACAATATATTTATGATGATCCATATGTGTTCAAGTATTGCGCGGACCAGATAGTGCGCCGGTGTGTCCCCGAAACTGATCAAAGGGGAATTTTAGAGTTTTGTCACACCGAGGCGTGCGGAGGTCATTTCTCCGCAAAGAAGACCGCCGCCAAGGTCAGTGAGTGTGGTTTCTTTTGGCCAAGTCTTTTTAAGGATGCGTACGTCTTTTGTAAGTCGTGTGACCGGTGTCAGAAATTAGGCAAGGTTGGCCCGCGGAATATGATGCCCCTACAAAACATTTTTGTGATAGAGGTCTTCGATTGTTGGGGTATTGATTTCATGGGCCCATTTCCGGTGTCATACGGTTATGAGTACATCCTCTAGGCGGTGGATTATGTTTCCAAGTGGGTTGAGGCAATTCCCACTAAGACCAGCGATTCTAAGGTCGTGCTAGAGTTCTTGCGAACTAACATTTTGTCAAGGTTTGGCATGCCACGTGCCATTATCTCTGATCAGGATACGCACTTTTGCAATAGGTCTTTTGAGGCGTTAATGAACAAGTATGGCATCTCTCACAAGGTGTCTACTGCCTATCACCCTCAAACCAACGGTCAGGCTGAGCTAGCAAATCGCGAGATTAAGGGGATTCTAGAGAAGACCGTGAACCCGAATAGGAAGGATTGGTCACTTCGGTTGACTGATGCCTTGTGGGCCTACCGCACTGCTTACAAGACCGTGTTAGGTGCTTCACCCTACCGGCTTGTTTATGGTAAGGCCTGCCACTTGCCCGTTGAGATGGAGCATAAGGCCTATTGGGCCATTAAGACGCTAAACGCGCGTTTACCTGAGGCGGGTGCCCATAGGAAGCTCCAGTTGTGTGAGCTTGAGGAAATTAGGAATGATGCGTATGAGAGTGCGAGTATTTATAAGGCTAAGGTTAAGGCGTATCATGATAGAAATATTCAGCCCAAAACCTTTAGTGTTGGTCAGAAAGTGTTACTGTATAACTCTCGCCTTCATTTATTTCCTGGTAAGTTGAGGTCCCGGTGGGACGGTCCCTACGTTGTGCATAAGGTTTATCCGAATGGGTCGGTAGATGTTTGTGACCCTAAGAATGATAATATTTCCAAGGTTAACGGGCAACGTCTAAAATCATTTTTGGAATATGTGGAAATATGTGAACCTGATGAGGTTTTGGTCGATCCTGTTTATTCGGATGACCCTGTTGTGTAGCCGTTGGGCTACGTTCCGACGGGTAGCTTTCGCGTACCACTGTCTTCACTAAGAAGTGGACCCGGCCCCTAGCAATAGTGGTACCCATCATTGACTTGGGTTTTGGGAATAAGCTTTGTACACTCGTTCTTTTATTTCTTGTTAAAAAAAAAAAAAAAAGTAGAAATTGGAAAAGGGGAAAAAATTAGAATAATGGTCTGGTATAGCCACCTGGTCGAAGCTATGTATGTAGTACTTAGGAGGTTGGGTCTGACGGCAGACGCGTAGTTAGCAGCGAGAATTCTGTCCAAACCATCTGACTTTAATGTCCAAACTCTGTGGAGATTGCTTCACCAACGGAGTGGTGGGTAAGGCATGTGGCAGCCCCAGATGCCACATGGTTTAATTTTTTTGTCTTTCATTTTATTCCTTGCCTTGTTTATTTCTTTTAGTTATTTTTCTTGCTGTTTTGGAGGCTAACTTTTTGCAGGTTGTTCGATCCAAGTTGGGGGGTCTCCCTTTCTCTATAATTTTCTCTGCTTAGCCTCTCCTTTTCGAGGTGATATCTCTCCTCTCTTTTACGTTTCTGTCCTATCGTTATTTTTCATACCTTCAATGCGGACATTGAATAGTTCAGGTTGGGGGGAGGAATCATTTTGTTCTTTATTTTGTCAAAAAAAAAAAAAAAAAAAAATTTTTGTTGGATCCTGTTTGCTTGAATCTTGGAGATTGCGATATCTACTTGTTGGTTGCTAGTGTTGAGAATTGTTGGGCAGTACTTGAATATGAAATTGCATGGTAGTTTTTTTTGCTAACTTGGCGATAGAAATTTATTCTGGCATACATTCTTAGCATCTTTACACTGCACATTTCTTGGACCTTGATTGTTTGTGAGTTGTGACTTGAGTGCTTTCAATGGCTAGATTAGTGGAGACTTATGCCCATGTGAGCTTTAGTGCCTTATTTTTTTTTGGAGCGATGTCACATAAACTCTTCGTTTGTCATAAAAAATAAAGAAAGAGAAAGAAGCTTAATCGTTGTCGATCTCATTATCTTTGTCGTCAAGTATTGGGACTTAATGCATGCCTATTATGTCTTCTTTTGGGAATGGAAAGTTATATGGTTGTATTGCCCCTAGGAGATGATAGTAGGCCATTTTTGTGCTTTGAGCCGGTTCGTTTCTTTTCTTAAACACTTTATCCATTGCAAGCCACATTGTGCCTTTTGCATGAGCCTTTTTCTTGTTAACCTTCACCAACCAAATTGTGTCTTGAGAATGGCAAGCTAATCATGTGAAAGTTAATTTTTGAAGAGAATATGATAAGTGTTTCAAAAATGTTGTACTCGAGTTGCGGTATTCTTCCCCATGCAAAAAAAAAAAAAAAAAAAGAAAAAAAGAAAAAAAAAGATAAGGGAAGACACCAATATACTTGTTGCAAGGAAGATACAAGTTGTTTCATTGGGGAATTGTGTGAATGGTAAAAAATTTGAGAGATATGGTGGAGTTGAAAGAATGATAAGAGGGTGCATATTGGTACACTTGCCCTATGTTATTTTAACCTATTCTCGGACACTTGCTTATGATTTATCCTAACCTTTGAAGCACTTGTCCTTACCCAACGATATAACCGAAAAAGTCCTATTTGATCTTAGGGGTAATGTGTTGTGGATCGATGGATAGATAGTCTTTAATGCTTGACATTCCTTTCATGAGATCATGTGTCTACCTTAAAAAGCTTTCTTTTCGTGTCTAAGTGTGCGGGGTATTTTGGTTTCATATTGCATAACTTCTGCCCGCACACATTGAAAGTTTCATTAAATGCACCATGTTTCGAGCGTTTTCTTTTGTTGAGTGCATAACACGGTGAGAATTGAAGTCGAGACTCGGTCCGGAGAGAGTACTTAGTTGTGATTCACTTGTGGTTAAGGTCCTTACTCACACACGCTAAGTTTGGATGCCATGATTTATTTCTATGTTTTGATAGCCTTCAGAACTAGTTTTGCATGTGCTATATTCTTGGCATTGGCATATCAATGAGTCGCATTGCAGGTTTTTGAGTTACAAGTAAAGGGATCCGCGGTGTTTTGTGGATGATCACTGCTGAAAATCCTCACGAGACTTCACTCGTCCTATCGGGGCCACCCGGGGGTTTAAAAGATCTATCTCTTAATCAGTTGTTTTATAAATTTTTTTTATTATTTTCTTTGCTCGAGGCTAGCAAAGTGTAAGTTGGGGGGTGTGATAGGCGCGTAAATGTTCACATTAGCGCCTCCTAATTTATCTTTGTTACGTCTCATTTATGTTATTAATTAGAGTTTAATGCTTAATTTGTGTATTTTCAGTATTTGGAGGATTTAGTGCAAGAAGTGCGAAATTAAAATATTATATGGTGATTGAAGGTGGTCCGTTTGAAGGTCAATACAGAGTCAAGAATTTTGCTATGAACTTAAGTAGTCCATGGGCATGACTACATAGGATAATAATGGCTTTTGGATCAATTGGGAATTAGGTCGGTCAGTGAAGTGTGGCCCCGACTTGGAATTAGAATTAAAAAAGGAGAGAAGGGTTGTTGGCTTAATATATATATATATATATACACATGCCCACATATGAAAGGAGAAGATTTGGGGGCTGCCGAAATCAAAGAACAAGGCGGCGGAAAAGAATGAAGAAAGGGACTGCCGAGTGCCATTTTCTTTGGTTAGGATTTTATTTCGGCAGCAGCTTTAGCTTTTGGAAAAAATCGGCAGCAGCAGCTTTTGAAAAAAAAGGGCGGCTGTCAGCGGAAAAAAATATAAAAGGGAGGACAGAGAGCTGCGAAAAGAAAAGAACGGAGGGTTGTCAGAGAAAAACACAAGCAGCGATCGAGGGTTAAAGAAAGAACAGGGCTGCAATTTCTCCCACTGTATTTTCAGTACACACTCCGACCTTTATTTTACAGTATTGATTTCTTCGAAGCTTTGTTTTTCTCTTTTAAGTTTTGTTCAGATCTCCGCACACCGGTAACTCGTATTGATTTCTGTTCTTTATTAAAGTTATTCATTGGTATTTAATTAGTTGTTATTTTTTTGTTTATTTTTCATCTTGCGTAATAGAATCATGTTTCAATTTAGGGTTTCTTTTGTTTATCACATAATGATTAGTGAGTAGTGATATAGGTAGGGTCGCGGGGTGATTAGCACGCCGTGATCAGTTCGGGTACTGCTCTTTTTATCAAACAATGTAAAAATGATTTAAGATTGGAAAAATACTTCCCGCGGACGAATCTGGGCATTGTCGGAGCCCTTGTGAACGGGGGAATGGGGGTCCAAAACCCATTCTCCGCTGCGCATGGGTATACGGCGACCCTAAGGTTTCGCATCTTGCGGGGTATCTTTTCAATCCAAAATTGAACATTTTTAAGAATACCAAATTGAGCAGGTTGATCTGGACTGGTTACGAGTGCTATGAACCCTACGACTGTACCTCTTTTTAATTATTTGAAAAGAAAAGTTATTTTTCTTAAGTTTTAGTTAATCTCAAACAAAACAACAAGGGGTAGCTACCTAAGAGCTAATTTTAATTCTACAACTCGAATTTTTAGTCAGCACACATCACCGTCTCTGTGGATTCGACTCCGGACTTACCGGATATTATGCTGCGTCGATCTCCGCCCTACGCTTGGGGCAACCCATTAATTTAGGACTAGGAAATCGATCAAGCAGGCTGCGAAAGAATTGTGAGTATGGGTTGACGCTGAGCACATCAATTAATTCTGATATCATATCGGACTTCAATTTGTCTTTGTCAGCTTTTCTGTTTTCAACTTCTTTCTCTGTGTCATAAAAATAGAGCTGCAGATACGATGGCATCTGACCGGATGGATAGAGGCTATCAATAAGATGATAGATTTGACCTTGTGCACGAAAAGTATAAATTCCGTTAGTCCGCTTTGCATAGACTGGATCAAGGTGCACACCCATTGAGGTAAACGCGAAGATATCATTATAAGGCTTGATATATTGAAGAAAGTGTGCGGAGTGTGGACCAAAGCCTGAGTATAGTCTCTGCAATTGCGGAGGAATCTGTGTTGGACAAAGGGAAGTCTCACCACCTGAGCAACAGAACTTCGGTGTTTCATATGGAAATTTCTTTGCAGTGCAACGAGGACAATTTGGTACTGATGGGAGCAAAAATGGCTCATCTGGTATGGGATGAGGCCGGATAGCAGGTATTGGCATTAGAGTACCAACCGCCACACCTATATTTAAAACTTCGAATCAGAAATCGCATGCCGCAAAGAACTGTAGGTTACATAATGGAGGGCTGAATAAATACCTACGGATATGTCGAACAGCATAGCTGCATGAAAGTGTGCGCGTTAGGATTTTGACGTTACAAAACAACACACCGCAAAATTTAAAACGGAATGGATCTGGGATAGCTGTCGTACCAGGTGCATCTTGGGCTGAAGTTGATGGTAATTCTGAACAACCTACGAACGACGGAGAATAATGTTGAGGATTGACTTGGAAAATTTGGCAAATATGCAAGGAAGATACAGCGGGATTTATCAAACGAAAAGTCCATATAAATTTACAGAAGGGAAGCAACCAAAGGATACCTGTGTCTTGTGTAATCAAATCGGTGCGAGGAGACGAAACACATCGGTCATTGTTGTCGTGTTCTGACAAATGATCGAAGAAGGAACTGGAGTTGATATTTTCTTCTATACTGATTTGATCTTCTATCCCAACTGGAAAGAGATTATCTGGCCAGTTTTTTTTTCTACGGTATGAAACCCTTTTCCAAGCATTCAGCCGATCTTTTTCGTGCTGTGATCGCTCGGAATAACGTGCTCTCTTGCGTTTGTCGGGGAACATTCTTGGGCTTGCTATAAATTGGTTTCAACTTTGTTGAGATTATATCTGTCCGGTGTGACATAGTATGCTTTTTTTTATTGGGTTGTAGAAGATATTATACGTCATATTCACACAACAACGAGGACACCGTAGGTAACCATATGCAGAAAACAATGAGCACATCACAGGTAATAGTAAATGATCAGCACAAGGAAAACAAAAAACATGTGCCTATTACGTAAAACCCAAAAGATGACAAACAGACAGGACAAAGCAAAGGGTTGGTTATTACTTAAGAGCTAAAAAGGAAGTTAGTAAACAGTTCAAACACACAGGATAACAGGTTATGGAAGAATACATACACCAGTTTTGCTTTTCTTTGATGCCAAGGGAGCAAAAGGCGAAACCTGGTGGACGGAAACCTGATGAAGAACTGTCCCAAACCCGGGAGTCGTAGTTTTTTATGTGGAGGGGGCTGGAGGAAGAACTTCGGCTGGAAAAGAGAGAGGACAATGGGGAATGGACGTGGAGGCTCACCACAATCAAGGCATATGCATAGTGCATTATGATAGTAATGGAGAGCATATTTTGTTATTTGTTTTTAGCGTTTTTATATTCATTAATGTTTTGTTTGTCTCGATGAAGAAGTGATATTTACAAAAGTCGACGTACGCAAGTGTTTAGAGATGGAGATGCGCGAACGCGCAAGAGGACCCTGGGGACATGTACGAGATATGTTACGTTGCGTTTGTGTCTAATTTTTAAAAAATTTTGGATTCTTCAATCAATGCCAATGTCTGCGTTTGTGTCGGTGTCTATGCACAGACGTAGCTAATTTTTGCTGCGGATATATTTAACGTAATTTCGTGTCTGTTTTTTCATTAAGCAATGTGAAGATGGGTTTTTTTTTTTTGTGGTCACTTAATATTTTTGTCGTTGAATAAAGGTGAAAGTCCGTGCATCTAAGCTCGAGGAATAACTCTCTGAAATCTGGGAGTTGCAGTTTTTTATGTGGAGGGGGCTACAGCAAGAATTACGGCTCGAAAAGACGAAGGACAATGGGGAATGGAGGTGGAGGCTCACTACAATCAAGGCACATGCACAATGTACTATGACAGTAACGGAGAGTCACTTTGCTTGGATGGACTTTTTGAGAGTAACTCTCAACTCTCGGCACAGTTTTCAATAAATCTTTCTCTCTATCTCTCTCCACTCATTACCACTCCAACTCTCAAAAATAACTTTCTAAAATCTAAACCAAACAAAGTGATATATTTTGTTATCTGTTTTTTAGCGTTTTTATATTCATTAATGTTTTATTTGTCTTGATAGAGCAATGTTATCTATAAAAGTCGACGGACGCAAGTGTTTAGAGATGGAGATGCGCGAACACGCGACAGGACCTTGGGGACATGAATAAGATATGCTACGGTGCGCCTGTGTTTAATTTTAAAAAAAATCTGGATTGTTGAATCAGCGTCGGTGTCTGCGTTTGTGTCGGTGTCCATGCACAGAGATAGCTGATTTTTGTTGTGGATATAGTTAATCTAATTTTGGTGCGTTTTTTTCACTAAGTAATGTGAAGACGTTATACTCTTTTTTTTTTGCGGTGACTTAATATTTTTGTCGATGAATATTGCCTAATTTTTTGGGAACATTCGGCTGGAAGAGTCTGCTTTAATTAGGTAAGCTGGTTTATAAATTTTTTATTACGTGGAAATTGCAAATTGCGGATTGCCATTTCTTGAAAAATTGGAGGAGTAAATTCAGTTTTTAGGATGATTTCGAGTAAAAATGTTGGTTAGTTTTCTTGTCGGCATATAACGAGAAGGAAATTGCTAAAAAAGGGAGAGCGTAGACAATCCAAAATCTCTGCGAGAAGAATATTCCCTTCATTCTACGTTGAGCATTGTACGCTAATTCCCCATGAAAAGACGGGATTTATATATATATATTTTTTTTGGAAATAGGAAGGGCTTTGCTAGCAGACCTTTTTTTGAATCTAATCCAGACTCGAGCTAAAT
The DNA here is from genome assembly GCF_030253575.1 of Rhododendron vialii. Classification (NCBI taxonomy): domain Eukaryota; kingdom Viridiplantae; phylum Streptophyta; class Magnoliopsida; order Ericales; family Ericaceae; genus Rhododendron; species Rhododendron vialii. The sequence goes on from NC_080569.1 coordinate 6,415,601, forward strand.
CTGGGAATTTTGTATGTCTTTTTTAATTTTATCGTTTTTGTTTCATGCTAAAGTGGTATAAGTTGTTAATTTTTGCTGTTGTAAGGAACGGGAGTTTAATTTTATTTGCCAGTTTACATAGGTGTTTTAAGAAACAAGCATTCTTTCGTGAGAAAATGCCGTTTTTGGGCTATAAAGCGGGTACTGTCGAAAATATTTTGCAAAAGTGCGGAATTTTACTCTTCTGATGTGTTTTGTGACGTCGAATCAATAAGCTAGAAAAGCATGGCACAAAACAAAAAATGCGGGAATTTTCATATTCAACCTAAATCTTGGTCAGGGCCCAAAAAACGCAGCAAATAACTCCGATAGCAGCTCCCTACTTTTTGGATTTCTCTCATTACGACGAAGCAATAATCCTTAAAAATTTGATGAAAAATTAACAAATGCGAAAAAAATCTGAATAAAGATAAAAAAAACTAAATCAAGTGGCTTATTTAGAATAACAATCCCTAATTACACATCTCAAGGACATGCAGTATCTGAGTGTGATGAGCTGGACTAACAGGCTTAGAAAAGGACAGAACGATTGTATTGTTTAGTGGAGGATCAGAGACAGTGGCTGATTTGAGTGCATAGGAAAACGTGCAGTTTGACTTAGTCACGACAGGATCATAAATCGCATAACTTGAAGTTCGACCTGAAAGATCTCAGTTTTATCCTGGGTTTTTTTTTTTTGTTCTGGCACCTATTCTATCTTGGTTGCAATTAGAGGCGTAAACAACCTGAGTAGAGTCAAATTTTAATGAGTCGAATTGAGCCGAGCACGTGAGCTGCATGGTTTATTCAAAACATTAGTCGTAATTATTCTCGATTGGCAAACGAACACAAACACATGCATCGTTTTGTTGGTTAGTAACAGCTGATTTGGTTTACATGCGCACACATTTTTTGGACTAAAGAATGGTCGAATGCGGGGCTCTCCTTCTTGTCTTTTTGGTGCATGGGGGGCTCTGCTGGTTGTGTTTTCGCCGTTGATCTAGAGCGAGGGGGAAATGCTATCAGTGGCAAATGCTAACAATCGACTCATAATTTCTGCACTGGTTAGTACTACTATTTGGTTATCTTTTAATAAGTATATAGACATAACACAACAATCTCCGGAACGAAGGTTTTTTTCCATAAAAAAATATCTTGATGCAACTTCTACTTATATCGATATTGATGACGGCCGCAAGCATGCGGCCAATGCTGAATCAATCGACACAGAGAATAGAGAATATAGAGCAAAACAAAACTGAGTTGGCCAATATTACCTTGTAACCTAAAAAAATACGCAGGATTTTGACACAACGAAAATATTGGGAAACTGGAAAAATGTCACCAAATTTGAAATCCAAAAAAGCGAACAGTCAACGGAGAACATCTTTTCCCCTTTTCTCAAAGCAAGAAGCACGATCTATAAGAAGCTTAACAGGCAAAAAAATACATACATGACGTGCACATTCGACGCAACAACATGGTCAATTTTCCAGACACCAAATAACCTACAATACTAACAGCAGATAAACAAGAACACCGCAAAAGCCGGCTAAAAACCATACATGCAATACCCCACAGCGCGGAACACCAATGATAAGAACACAACAGACACAAGCGAAAAAGTATCACGCAGAAAGGCGACAATATGCATAGATAGGTGATAGGCGCGTGGAATTCATGAATTTAAGCGCCTAAGTAGGGAAATTAGCGCGTTAGACGTGCATTTAATTCTCATTTTCCATTTAATACGTGCACATGGTTGGATTTTGTGTTTGAGCTTGATTTGCAGGAAATTGAGATGTTTTGGCGCTAATGAGAAGTACCCGGTAGGCCGTGATAGAGCTTGTGAGCGTGAAAGGCTGTGGAGACTAAGTGTTGGAGTGAAATTGACGAGGAAATCACCGTAGTCATTCGCGAGCGCTACAAAAAAGTGGTATAGCGCTCAGAAGTGGATAGCAAAGTCCACAAAGTGATCAGAGAGTTGGCTAGCGCTACACCCTTTTTGGTGTAGCGCTACCTAAAGGTTAAGAGAGAACATTGGCCAAAGCTAGGTCAACGGACGTCAGCATTTTAAGGGGTTCGGTAGCGCTACAAGGAAAGTGATGTAGCGCTACCGAGGGGCTTAAAAAGGGCCTCGAACGTTGACGTTTTGGGTTAAGCCGGTTCCAATTCCGATTAATTTTAGGATTTTTATTGTTTTTAACGGGGATTAATATAAATACCTCGTTTTAAGTTAGTTTTAGGGTAGATTTTTCATTCCAGACTTTTACGTAGCAGCTTTTTCACTAACGTTGTTTTGTTTTCTCTCAGTTCTTAAGTTTTCTGCACTATTTCTTTCAATCGCTTGGATTCTGGTAACGTTTGTCGAATTTCTTCGTTAATTAAAGTTGTTCGTTATTATCTATTCTACGTGGATCTTTCTTTTATTTGTTTTTTTCCGTCTCTTCTGCAATAGATGATCATGTTTCGATCTAGGGTTTTATTTTTTGTTATTTCAAGCATGCGTGAGTAGTTCCCCAGGGTGCAGCCACGGGACGAAGGCGTCCTGTGACTAGTTTAATCAATGTTTTACCTCGGGTACGAATTAATTCGTTTTTCCAACAGTTTTGGGATATGAAAGAAAATTCCTTTCTAATAAACAAAACCCAGGCATCATCAGATTTTAAATGCGCATGAGAGCTGGTGACAAGTGGTGGGCATTTATTAGGAACCCCTTTTTTCCTTATTCTGAGATCAGTGAATTGAATAATTGTGTCCCGAGTAAATATTGGTTAGGCTAGTTGCAGACGCTGGGTTCCCACGGCTGTACTCTCCTTTAAATTTATAGTTAATTAAATCAATTCAGTGATTTAGGTAGTAAATCAATCAATCAAACAAAGGGTGGCTACCTAAGAGCCAGATTAAACTAAAGTTCATCACAATTGAGTCAACACCGTCCGTCCGTCTCTGTGGTTCGACTCCGGTACTTCCGGAATTATTGTGCTACATTGGTCGAGAGTCCTACGCTTGGGACGCGTTTTTAGTCTTTATTTATTAACACCCGGTCGGTCAAGCATTTTTGGCGCCGTTGCCGGGGACGGCGACGTGTGTTCAAGATTGTGAGTTTTCATGTCGTTTGTCTTTTAGTGAGTCACCATAGGTGTTAAGAAAAAGGTGTCCTTTAAACAGGACCCTCTTTATTATCGCGACCCGACTCATCGTTTAGCTCGGAAAGAACTGGAGTCGAGTCAGCCTGTGCTTTCTAGTTTTTCCTCTTCTAGTTTAGAGTAAGACTCAGCTGATTACCAGTCAGAGTCTATCCCCATTAGTGGTCTTCATATAGAGTTACCTTTTGAGTCAGTTAGTGTCAGCAATCCGCTTTACCAGTCGGAGATAGAGTCAGAATCAGAATCAGTAGAGATGGGGGATCGGCAGGTAGTCAATCCGCCGTCCTTGAGACAGCACATGCATCCCGAGAGGACTACTCCTCTCGGACCCATTGTATTCCCTCAAGAGACACAAGAGGCACGCAATGCCTTTACAGTCAAACCTGGTGTCCTTAATAGTCTCCCTAGTTTCCACGGGAGGGAGTGCGATGATCCGTACGAGCATGTGCGGACATTCGAGGGATTAGTGCGCAACCTTGCGTCTAATACCCAATATGAGAATGCGTGCCTCAAGCTGATTGAGGCGACGTTGAAAGATGGCGCGCTTCTGTGGTTCCGAATGCAAAAGTCTCAATCCTTCACCACATGGGCACAAATGCGTGACGCGTTTTATAGGAAGTACTTTTCTGAGGCTAAGACTAAAACTTTTAGGCGTCAAATCCAAGGTTTTAGGCAGGAGAGAGATGAGTCATTTCTCAAGGCATGGGAGCGTTTCAAGGAATTGCTCCTAAGGCTGCCGCACCATGGCTTTGAGAGAATTCAGTTAATCGGTTTCTTTCATCTGGGTCTCAACGCTGGATCAGTCCAGCACATAGAATATTCTTGCAAAGGGGACGATTTCTTGTCCAAAACAGCGGACCAGGCTTGGGATTTCTTAGATGACCTAGCTGATAGGCAGAGGGCTTTAGAACCATCCGATTTTGAGCGATCCGGACTTTCTGGGTCCAACGTTGTCCCGGTTACCATTCGTGACCAGCGACTTCAGGCTCAGGCTGAGAAAATGGCTCAGAGATTAGAGGAGCTAGAGGTGAGGCAGGTTCGTCCAGTTCATGAGGTATCAATTGAGGAAGTATGCGTGTGGTGTGAATGTAAAGGGCACACCGCGACGGTTTGTCCTGGGTTTATTGCCGCCAAGGGGGCGAGTCAGTTTAATCAGGAAGAAGTCAATGCAGTTAGGACTTGGGATCCTTATTCTACCACGTATAATGCGGGATGGAGGGATCACCCCAATTTAGGGTGGTCAGACTCCAGACCCGTAGGTGGAGGCCAAGTTCAACCCCTTGCGCTACCTCCGCCACAACAGTTTCAACAGGCCCAATCGTCCAGGCCTCTTCAGGGTCAAGTCATTCCATTCCATTTCCAGCAACAGCCTGGTAGGGGGGCAGGTCCATCAACTCGTGGTCCTCCCCCAGGTTATTCGCAAATAACCTCGCGTGATCATAAGTTAGAGGATACTGTCAATTCCCTGATGCAGTCACAAATGACATTTCAGACGGAATCAAGACAGCAAATTGGGGCCCTTACAACCCAAATGTCACAACTCACTGCAGTTATCAGTCAATTGCAGCAGGAGAAGGGTAAGTTTCCAGCCCAAGGTAGTACAGCAGGGGCCCATTATTTGGGAAATTCTTCAGGCCCTAATCAGGAGGAGGCTAAGTCTGTCACCATTCTTAGGAGTGGAAAGGAGATCGAAAAGTCAATTCCGTTAAAGCAAAACCCAGCTCCACCCCCGGAGCCGGTTGTTGCACCGAAAGCAACTCCTGATATTGTTGTGGAGTCTCCTGAGGTGGTGGTGCCTGCAGCTGCAGTCCCCACGACTCCAACGCCACTCGTTGCTCCATACCCAAATCGCTTGGTGGCGAAACCTAAGGTCAATGTGAACTTTCAAATGCTTGAATTATTCAAGAAAGTTCAATTTCCTATCTCTTTGATGGAAGCCATTGACGCAATTCCCCAGTTTGCTAAGGTCTTGAAGGATCTGTGCACGTCAAAGCGGAGAACCAAGAGTCAGGATAAAGTGCTTCTGACGGAGCAAGTGAGCTCCATTCTCCAGGCTGAGATCCCTACTAAGTGCAAGGACCCTGGTTGTCCCACCATCCCTATAGCTATCGCGGGCCAAAAATTCGATAAGGCTTTGTTGGATTTAGGAGCAAGTGTCAACTTGCTCCCCTATTCGGTATACTTAAAGCTTGGCCTAGGCGATTTGAGAGCCACACCGGTCACGTTACAATTGGCCGACCGGAGTGTGAGAGTTCCAAAGGGGGTGGTGGAAGATGTTTTAATTCAAGTGGGCGAGTTTCTTTTTCCTGTCGACTTTATTGTCCTAGATACTTGCCCAATACCGGAGGTCTTTGAGAAGACTCCTATTATCCTTGGCCGTCCTTTTCTAGCCACTTCCAGTGCTGTCATGAATTGTAAAACTGGACAAGTCCAATTGTCGTTTGGGGACTTGAAAATGGAGGTGAAAGTGTTTAATGCAGAGAGCCGAGTCAAGATTGATGAGGTGAGTTTGATCGACACGCTGGTGCAGGAGCATGTCGATAATATTTTATATAAGGATCTTCTAGAGATAGCCAAGGAGGCGTCATTCTTAAATTCTCCAGAATTAGGGAGTTTGATGGAGGTGTTGGTCGATCCTGGGTGAAGTAGGTGAACTGGTTGAGGCGTTGGTCAATCCTGTTTATTCGGATGACCCTATTGTGTAGCCGTTGTGGCTACGTTCCGACGGGTAGCTTTTGCGTACCACTCTCTTCATTGAGAAGTGGACCCGGCCCCTAGTAATAGGGGTACCCATCATTGACTTGGGTCTTATAGCTTTCGCACGCCGCTATTAAAATAAGGATCGTGTGCCCAGCTCCGGTTAGTAAGGGCAATTTTGTGTTGGTAACATTGGATTCTACGTATTAAGTTCTGTTGTTTTTGGGCAATCTATTTATTTTTGTCTTTTATTTAGTTGTTTTTCTTCTCTCATATCAAAAAGGAAAAAAATTGAAAATTGAAAAGCGGAAAAAAATTGCATCATGGTCTTGTATAGCCACCCGTTTCTTGCCCACCGGCGAGGGATGGGGAGAAAAGTATGACACGTTAATCGCGTGAAGATTTGGTGGAGTATTTCTCTTTTTTATTTTTGTTTTGGGAGCTCGGATACCACGAACCGGGCGGAACTAATGTCTTTTGCAGGGTACGGTGATGGCCCTGAGGCTGGGTGACAGGAAATTCCTCGAACATCGGCCGAGGTCATGGTGGTTGGCTGCCACCCGTAGGTCTATTTCTTCTCCCTTGTGCTTTCTTTTGATGTGTCTCCATGCTCTGGGGACATAGCATGTTTCTAGTTGGGGGGAGGGTGTACCTTGTACATGTTTTGTTGCGTTGCTAGGGTAATTTTAGGGTAAATTTTTATTTTATTATTATTATTATTATTTTTTTCCAGGGGATACATTTGTTATGCTTGATTGTATTGTTAGGCAAGCATGTTAGAATTAGCCGAATTATTGTGCCTGTTTTAATTCAAGTTCATGCATATATTTGGCGCATTTGTGAACATGTTAGTGCTGTCGTTACGTTGAGTAAGTGTCCCCACGTAGTTAATAGTGCATCCTGATAAACATTCCCATATTCTTTGTTTTCTTTTTCTCGCATTTGCGGAAAATAGTAGGCTTTTGTTTCACAATTGAGTAGCTAGATGTTTTGCATGCATTTGTGAGAGTTGGTAACGTGCATAGGGGATGAGACAAGGCATTTTTGCATGATTAGACCACATATGTGTCCCTTTGTCCAATCTTAAACCAGTCCGAGTCAGTTCTTGAGTCTAACCTAGGAAACCGGTGTGTGGGTTGGACTATAGTTTGGGGGGTCTAGCATTGTGCATCATGGGTGTCTTATTGCATTGGATTTGGAGCATCGTTGTCGTCGAAAGTGAAAGTGAAGAAATCTTGATGGGTGTCATGTTTTGTAACCAAACCCAACCTTCAGGCCATAAAGCTAAGTCGAAAAAAAAAAAAGAAAAGAAAAGAAAAGAAAATGTGGAGTTGAGGCAAGTTGGGAGAAATCAGCACCTACTGGCACATCAGAATAAGTGATTGTTTGATCATGTTATAGGGCAGTCCTCGACTCTGTATCAACCGCCTCAGTTTCCAGATTTAGATGTTTTGCATGCATTTGTGAGAGTTGGTAACGTGCATAGGGGATGAGACAAGGCATTTTTGCATGATTAGACCACATATGTGTCCCTTTGTCCAATCTTAAACCAGTCCGAGTCAGTTCTTGAGTCTAACCTAGGAAACCGGTGTGTGGGTTGGACTATAGTTTGGGGGGTCTAGCATTGTGCATCATGGGTGTCTTATTGCATTGGATTTGGAGCATCGTTGTCGTCGAAAGTGAAAGTGAAGAAATCTTGATGGGTGTCATGTTTTGTAACCAAACCCAACCTTCAGGCCATAAAGCTAAGTCGAAAAAAAAAAAAAGAAAAGAAAAGAAAAGAAAATGTGGAGTTGAGGCAAGTTGGGAGAAATCAGCACCTACTGGCACATCAGAATAAGTGATTGTTTGATCATGTTATAGGGCAGTCCTCGACTCTGTATCAACCGCCTCAGTTTCCAGATTTAGATGTTTTGCATGCATTTGTGAGAGTTGGTAACGTGCATAGGGGATGAGACAAGGCATTTTTGCATGATTAGACCACATATGTGTCCCTTTGTCCAATCTTAAACCAGTCCGAGTCAGTTCTTGAGTCTAACCTAGGAAACCGGTGTGTGGGTTGGACTATAGTTTGGGGGGTCTAGCATTGTGCATCATGGGTGTCTTATTGCATTGGATTTGGAGCATCGTTGTCGTCGAAAGTGAAAGTGAAGAAATCTTGATGGGTGTCATGTTTTGTAACCAAACCCAACCTTCAGGCCATAAAGCTAAGTCGAAAAAAAAAAAAAAAAAAGAAAAGAAAAGAAAATGTGGAGTTGAGGCAAGTTGGGAGAAATCAGCACCTACTGGCACATCAGAATAAGTGATTGTTTGATCATGTTATAGGGCAGTCCTCGACTCTGTATCAACCGCCTCAGTTTCCAGATTTAGAGGTCAGCGACAACTTTGCCGAGAGCAGTTTGGATTGATTTTGGATTTCCATGATGCATGAAGCTAGGGTGGTGGTGTCATTTTATGTGTTTATTTCATGTTTTTCAGTGTCGGTGGATTATATTTGTTTTTCTAGTATTTGGGTCCGTAAAAATTTGGTTACAGATGTTTAAATCTCTTGTTGGACTTTGTTTGGTTGGCACCAATGGAAGCATGTTGGTAGCTAAGGGTAAGGTGGCGGCTAGTCTGGGTAGATGACCTTGCGCTACTATAGGCCGCCGCCTAATTTGTAGTTTCCCTTTCGTTCGGAACCATGGTCATTATAAGCCTAATTAAGTCCTTAGTGGACTTTGTGCACGTTGTTAAACTCTCGTTCATGCATGTTTTATGTTAATGTTGCTAATTTTGTGGAATCGTGACTGTATATATATTGTGCTTTTATTCTTTGTCAGCGTTGTCTTTGATTGGCGCGTGGTGGCCTTTGTTTCGGTCCCACGTAGTTCGCCAAGCGCTTTTTGCATGGAATGTTTGAGTGTTCTGGTGAGCGAGTGTCGCATCGTTGCCTTCGTGGGGGCATTTATCTCTGCAATTGTTTCGGCACTAATTTTGTTCATCTTTTTGCCAAGGCATGCATGCTTTTGAGTTGCAGGTGAGTGAGGAGGCGAAAATTTTTCGACCCGCCTATTTCTTGTACAACATACATAACCTTTGTATTCCCATTCGTGTCTTGTTAGTCTTTGTTTTGTTATTTTTCTTTTCGTTCGTTACTAGGGACTAGCAACGTTCAAGTTGGGGGATGTGATAGGCGCGTGGAATTCATGAATTTAAGCGCCTAAGTAGGGAAATTAGCGCGTTAGACGTGCATTTAATTCTCATTTTCCATTTAATACGTGCACATGGTTGGATTTTGTGTTTGAGCTTGATTTGCAGGAAATTGAGATGTTTTGGCGCTAATGAGAAGTACCCGGTAGGCCGTGATAGAGCTTGTGAGCGTGAAAGGCTGTGGAGACTAAGTGTTGGAGTGAAATTGACGAGAAAATCACCGTAGTCATTCGCGAGCGCTACAAGAAAGTGGTATAGCGCTCAGAAGTGGATAGCAAAGTCCACAAAGTGATCAGAGAGTTGGCTAGCGCTACACCCTTTTTGGTGTAGCGCTACCTAAAGGTTAAGAGAGAACATTGGCCAAAGCTAGGTCAACGGACGTCAGCATTTTAAGGGGTTCGGTAGCGCTACAAGGAAAGTGATGTAGCGCTACCGAGGGGCTTAAAAAGGGCCTCGAACGTTGACGTTTTGGGTTAAGCCGGTTCCAATTCCGATTAATTTTAGGATTTTTATTGTTTTTAACGGGGATTAATATAAATACCTCGTTTTAAGTTAGTTTTAGGGTAGATTTTTCATTCCAGACTTTTACGTAGCAGCTTTTTCACTAACGTTGTTTTGTTTTCTCTCAGTTCTTAAGTTTTCTGCACTATTTCTTTCAATCGCTTGGATTCTGGTAACGTTTGTCGAATTTCTTCGTTAATTAAAGTTGTTCGTTATTATCTATTCTACGTGGATCTTTCTTTTATTTGTTTTTTTCCGTCTCTTCTGCAATAGATGATCATGTTTCGATCTAGGGTTTTATTTTTTGTTATTTCAAGCATGCGTGAGTAGTTCCCCAGGGTGCAGCCACGGGACGAAGGCGTCCTGTGACTAGTTTAATCAATGTTTTACCTCGGGTACGAATTAATTCGTTTTTCCAACAGTTTTGGGATATGAAAGAAAATTCCTTTCTAATAAACAAAACCCAGGCATCATCAGATTTTAAATGCGCATGAGAGCTGGTGACAAGTGGTGGGCATTTATTAGGAACCCCTTTTTTCCTTATTCTGAGATCAGTGAATTGAATAATTGTGTCCCGAGTAAATATTGGTTAGGCTAGTTGCAGACGCTGGGTTCCCACGGCTGTACTCTCCTTTAAATTTATAGTTAATTAAATCAATTCAGTGATTTAGGTAGTAAATCAATCAATCAAACAAAGGGTGGCTACCTAAGAGCCAGATTAAACTAAAGTTCATCACAATTGAGTCAACACCGTCCGTCCGTCTCTGTGGTTCGACTCCGGTACTTCCGGAATTATTGTGCTACATTGGTCGAGAGTCCTACGCTTGGGACGCGTTTTTAGTCTTTATTTATTAACACCCGGTCGGTCAAGCAATAGGTATGCGAAAACAACCTACAGCCTATGATGGCAAAATTGACATGCCATGCGTTCGTGGCAAGGGATCCAAAACAAAGACAGACAAAGGTGATGCGAAAAGGCAGCAAGAAAAGACTCCACAGAGACACGCACAGTGAGCAGGAAACATAAACTGCATATCTAGAATAAAAGTAGCAAGAAGGACCATGTCAAAGTCTTAAAGGAGGTAAAAGGGAAAGTCTTGCAGCGTACGCTAATAACACCGAGAAGTGACACACAACTATTAGGTTTCCAAAAAGGATGCATGCAAGACATCCAACACCACACAAGCGCACAACGGCACAAAATGTACTGCACAACCCCTGAATGACTGGCCTAAAACCAATCGTAGATCCTTTCACTGTCGTAGCGACCGTCAAAGACTATTACTCGGAATTCAATGGTAGGCAACATCACAAACATGATATGGTTAAGACACTGCACATGGAGCGAGGCAGCCAATTGGTTGAAGGCATCGACATTGAGGCGCAGATCCTGGATAGGAATAATCCAAGTACGATCTGCCATCTTGACAACCATTTGTTCAAGTGCAAGCATTCTGAAGACATACCGAAGCCGGGTTTCAATCCCCTACAGAAGGAGACACATCGATCAGCTCAGAGGCGATGGGTTTTGAATTTCTGCATCAACTGTAAAAAGGCCAATAAGAAAAATGGAAGCACGACATACAGTGCGTAACTCAGGGCCATACACATTGAAATAGACAAACTTGACGACCGCATTGTGTGGTGTCAAAGTCGATGGCAAGCAAGCAGTGCGCACTCCACCTAGAACAAAGACGAAACATCACACAGACATGAGGAAAAATCTCAGAATAGGAACAAACAAAAGAAGAAGAGGACAATACATTACGGAATAATATATTCAGCCAAAAACATTGCTGCGGTAACCTGCCAAAGGCGGTAAATCTTGCCAGTGACCATTTGGACCTGACCAATCAAACACAAGCTCGCGGCCATCTGCATCAAACATAATAGTATGAAAGACCCACTTGCGCTCGCACCCAAAAACAATCTTGTGGTCTGCTTTTAAGCCATGTGCTTCACGAAAATCATCCCAGCCATTGCGGAACTCTTGATTAACAACCTGAACCGACCATGCCTTCAATCCATGCCTGAGGATAACCCAAGTGCCAGAACCATCTGCCCTGAAGTACTGGCAAAGAGAACGAGGCAACCTATACAACAAAGACGAGAAAGCAATCAGTCATTCTTCAGAATTGCTAAGAGAAACAAACCCAAGGGCAAAACAAAACGACAACGCAGCAACTAACCTCAGCGATAACGGGAAGAGAAAAATCCTTGATATACCAACACTGGTCAACAGCTGCACAAAAATTAAGCGAGATTACACACCTAAGTTTAGAGTAATGGAAACAACACCAAAGGAGAACAAAAGGAGCTAAACGCATAACATCATTAAATGAACAAAACAACGCAATAATCTGAGGCGCATAACATCATTAAATGGACAAAACAATGCAATAATCTGAGGCAATACCTTCCTCACTGTACCGCACAAACGAATGGTAGACAATATCATCTAACCACGCATTCAATTGAAAACCATAACTCCACACACCAACATCACCTAAATTCAGAACACCCTGATAATCCTCGAGAAACTGAGGTAATGGTTTGTAAACCAATTGATTGTTTTGACCACGCACTCGAACAGCAGCAACCACCTGTTCACCCTGAGCAGTTTCCAGATAATAAAGCACCCCTCTTTCAGATATGACAGAAGGGTTCGTAATGACATCCCAACGCAGAAACGGAACCCGAACCGCCATTCTGCAGACGAAACAAAAACGAGCAAATACCAAAACACAACAAACGACAAAAAACAGACCTAACTCCCCAAAAAAACAATGCGACCACATAACATAAATGACCGAAGTAGCTAAAAAATGTAGACCGTTGAAGCACGAGAAAACGCACAGCAACGCACACACAAAGCTTTACTCACAAAGACAAGAAAAGAACAACATCTCAAGCACGAAAATACAGCCCCCGCAACCGGAAGCCACAGAAGCACCAAACAACAAAGCTAAATAGACCTTTCTAGCGAAAACAATCACAAAGCAGCAGCACGAAAAATAAAATAAAACAAGCGAAAGCACATCACTCAACCCCGGAACACAAAACACAAATGGCTCAAAGACACAACCAACACCAACAATCAGAAGCCAGCCTGCATAACCCAAAACACAAACTCACCGTCCAAGAAGAACCAAATGACAACACCAAAATACACATCGCACACCCGGGGACGGGGGGGAGAAGAGACGAGCAGAACCATACCTCAAGCACAACGCAGAAGACGCCCGAAGCCGAGAACAGAAGCACAGCCGGCTACAAAAAAAGATCCAACAAAACGAAACCTCAAGCAAGCACCCCCAAAAAAAAAACCCTAGAAAACGAGGACAAACCATAACCGACGAAAACGGCAATCGAAATCGCGAGACACACCAGAAAAACTCACCGAACCCGAAGGGAAAGAGGAGAGAGGGAGGGAAAGAGGAGAGAGAGCGGGAACAGCAGCTGAAGGACTGAACAGAAAAGTCTGGAAGCCCAAAAGCAAAAGGAAACGTGTTGGTCCATAACAAGAAACGCACCAACGGCGCAGATGCAGCCCGCATCCCACAGAGCCTCCAGAACACGCCACCTAGCACAGCAGCGGAAAAGACTGAACTGCCCAAGTGTCCAAGGCAGCACTGTTTGCAATCGAAGGGCAAACTCGTCCCAAATTGGCAAAAAACCTCCGAAAAACTCCTCCTTTTTATATAGGAGGAGGATATCTTATGTTCTTCTGATCTATTTCTTCACTTCTTCCTTTTCAGTCCAAGGCACGTGCACAATAAATAAGATAAAAATAAGGGTAAACTATAGTTAACCCATTCTAACTAAGCCTCGCGTGCATTTTGTTCTCTCTAACTTTTTTTTTGACACTCAACCCCCTCTAACTAATTGAAAATCAAACAGTTATAACTTCTTCGTCCGAAATCGAAAACATGCAAATTATATATCAATTTCGAGGTCTTGAAGTCAGCTTTCTAATGACACCAAAATCACATCATGATTCAAAGCACACAGAAAGTTATGATCAAAAGAGTAAGAGCTGGTAGACAGAAAGACCGTTTTGATCATAACTTTCGGTGTGCTTTGAATCATGATGTGATTTTGGTGTCATTAGAAAGCTGACTTCAAGACCTCGAAATCAATATATAATTTGCATGTTTTCGATTTCGGACGAAGAAGTTATGACCGTTTGAAGTTCAGTTAGTTAGAGGGGGTTGAGTGTCAAAAAAAAAAGTTAAAAGGGGCAAAGTGCACATGAGGCTTAGTTAGAAGGGGTTAACTATAGTTTACCCTAAAAATAAATACCCAACCAAAATCCAAGCTCACTTATATTTTTCTCCCTAATATTATCTCCTCAATCACATTCCACTACTTTTTAATGTTGATGGAGCAGTGAATTGAAAAGATGGTGTGGTTGGTGTCGGCTTTGTTGTCCGTGATTATTTGGGGTGCATTCTGGGAACGTGTTTTATTCTTTTGTGGATACTTTCAGCCGTGTTCTATTCCTTTTGTAGGCACTTTTAGCCCACGAACCACTGAGGCGCTGGGATTTTTGAAGCTCTGATTTCGGCTCTACAGAAAGGTTTTTCAAGTATTACCGTGGAAGGCGACTCGGCTTAGATCGTCCAGGCTCTTATCCAGGATGGGAAAAAAAGTTCAGATTGTAGCTCTATAATTTCAAATTGTTTAGAGTTTACAATGTTATTTTCATCCTGTACTTTTATGCATGTTAAACGTTTTTGTAATAGGGTAGTGCACTCGCTGAGTAGGTAATTCCTGCCGGTGCTCAATTAGAAAATTGAGGGGGGGAGGGGGGGGGGGGGGGGAGGGGGGGGGTGTGTTTGTCCTGTCCCCCAATGAATTACTACTAATCTTGCCCTGGATGATGTTCGGTCCTCGGACCACATTTCGATTGAGTAAATTGCACCCGGTTTTCCATGAAATAATTACATTCCACTACTCCTACTTTTTCTTAGCGTCTCTCTCACACGCACGCCCCTAGGACACATGCACGTCTCCCTTTTAACTAAATACAAGAGAACATTTTATACATAAAGCATGCAAAAAAAAAGAAAGGCAATATTTTTAAGCACCCTGAAAATGCCTTGAAAAGAGAAATTACTGATTCAGATTCACAAATACCCGTATTGCTTAAAAAAAAAAAAAAAAAACCCTTGAGATACCAAGAAGCTTCTGGAGCCAAGCACCACTATCCCCACAAATACTGCTTGGAAATTTGGAATACCCGGCCATTTACCCACTCAAGAATATTTCCAAAGAGCAAATTAACTTAGCCATTCAATGCACGACCAACCAACAATTTCTCTTTTCTTTCAATGCATCCACACATGGGCAAAAACCCAACAATTTTGAGTCCAAAAAAAAAAAAAGATTTTTTTTATAATCTCTGATAAGTTTTTGAAAATAACATTTTACTCGATCTATGGGTTACGAACTAGTTTGTGTGCACTATTCCCTTTTGGTTTATGTAGAGCTACAAATGAACAGAGTTGAGATGAGAGAATGACTCTTCGGGATGATCTCTTGGTTGTTTTGGTGGTGTGGGTTTTTATCATCTTATGTTGCTAGCCACCTTAATGATTGGGCTGGCCCAATAGCACCCTTTCTGGCCTATTTCCATTGCCGTGAGAATCCATCGGAGGGGTTGGCAATTCTTTTTGGGCTGTCAATTCTAACTATGTTTCCACACCTCTATCCCCACCAACGCTGGCTCCGTCTTCTAAATATGTTTGTCATTCTTTATTATAACCACCCATATATATCCCAAAGGATCCAAACTATCGATACTAGGGTTTTGATGCTCTTTTCTCTAAATTATCCTCGGCTTTCCGCTAAAAAAATGGTAAATAATATATGTTGTTATGGGCTTGTCAGAATTCCATTTATTTTTTGTTACCATTTTCAAGAATCTTTTTAGGTAATTTTTTTTCCCTAAGTTGGTTGCACTATATATCATACTAATCATAGATGGTTTTCTTTGTGCTGAAAAAAGAGAAGGCAAGCAAAACATTTTTAAACGAGCCAAACATAGCCTAGTTGGTTTTTGGTCTTTTACTCTCATGCTTTTGTTTACTTTATGATCCCGAATAAATATGCACGGTCATCATTTCTGGTAACAAAACCTTTTACGTAATTTTTTTTTTGTCAACATAATAAATGATTAGTTAAAGAGTTGTATTAGGCGTAAAAAATGTGAGTGGAAGAGTTAGCAGTTCATGTGTAGTATTGTCCTTTTAGTCCGATTGCCTTGAAAGATGAGGGATAATAATGTCAAATTTCTATATGATGTTATATCCGATTGCCCTGAAAAGGGATAGTATTATCCTTTTTGAGCCCACCACTAGTTTGGGCATACCACATTTCGATCGTTAATTATACCATGACATGAAAGTTTCAAAGTTGATGGTACAAAGTTTCAGCCAACCGTGGACGCGCTTTCGCATGAAGTGCTTCTGCGAGAATTAGGCCTTCCGCGGACTCCTTCAACTTGATCTTTGACACAGTTGGTGACACCTCCCAAGAAAATCCTTGCAAGAGCCTAGCCATGAGCATGACAGTCATTGTGGACCCCAAAGTGACCCCTGGGCAACCACGCCTCCCATTGCTAAACGACAACATTTTCAAGTCGGGATCCGTTAGCATTACATCGGAGCCATCTCTCTTGAGGTGGCGCTCTGGTTTGAACTGGAGAGGTTCATCCCAAACTTTTGGGTTGCGCCCGAGCCCAAGGCGACTCAGCAAAACATGGCTACCTTTGGGGATGAAGTAGCCAGCGACAGTGGCATCGGTCGTGGAGACGTGGGGGACATTAAAGGGAGTGATGGGGTGGAGGCGGAACGATTCTCTAACACACGACTTGACGTAGTTGAGTTGTGAGAGATCAGATTCCTGGACCAGTCTATTCCTCCCCACCACTCTGTCCAGTTCCTCCATGGCTCTTTCAAGTAGTGCCGGTTGATTTATCATCTCCGCAAGTGCCCACTCCACCGCGTTTGGTGGGTTATCCACTGTTGCTAGCATCAACTCCTGAGAGTACGAGAGTGATAATGTGTTAGAGTATAAGCATATACATTTACATAACTATTAGGATCAATTTGAATTCATGAGATTTGAAACCGTAAATTATTAGGATCAAGCTCTTTAGGTGGAAACCAAATCTTACTTTATAGGCTCTAATGTACAAAATATTTAATTTCCTTCGAAGACAAGTATGTACGCGCATCAATTATTTTGAAACCTGATGGGTAGTCTTTTTAACGATGATACACTCTTGTGACTTGATTTAAGTATCTAGTAACATTAAAATTAAAGAGTGAAACAATCGCATGTCATGGGGATAATTTAGGAGAAGATGAATAGATAACGTGGCATTTTTTTTTTCTAGGTTATATGCCACGTGCTATAAATGTACTAGCTTACATAGTACTCCGATTGTACTACGCTTAACGTTATACAAGTTTAAACTTTGTTATTGTTGTAATACACTAGAAGTTGTACAAGCTTAAATGTATATTTAGTTACTACTCTAAAAATTGTGCTAGCCTAAAGATTCTATCGGCAGTACAACACTAAACATTGTACGAACATTAATCTTTACTTTAGTTGTACTACACGAATTGTTGTACGAGCAATGTGGCTTTAGTTGTATGTTGTAAGTCTATATAAACCTGCCTCCTATTATCGTATTGAGAGAGTGGTGACAGTGAGGTTTCTAGAATGTAAGGTAGGGCTTTTCGCTCCTGGTTTTTTTGGGGGGTTTGGGTGGGGGAGGAAAAGGGGGCGGATGAGGCAAATACGCTGCATGTGTGTCTGAGAGAGAGAGAGAGAGAGAGAGAGAGAGAGAGAGAGAGAGAGAGATGGTGGGGGGAGGATGAAGCAAATACTCTTTGAGTGTGCCGGAGTGAGAGAGAGAGAGGAAATCTTACAACTATTTGGGCTTTGATCTCATCTGGTGAGAGCAGGGGGCTACCATCTTTCTCTTTGAGCCCAATGAGGACGTCGAGCAAGACCTCTTGCTCAATTCTAGTACCCTCCGCCCAATGCCTGATCCTCTCGTCGATCTCAGGATCGTGATACTTAGCCACGCTTGCAGTGGCCGTCCTAATGATCTTCTCATGACCGTCCAAATCAAGACGGCGACGCAAGTATGGGAGATAATCAGACACACAGAAGGAGTAGAGGTATGCAAGAATTGTGAACAAGGCACTCACGTGCTCTTCTTCCTCTACCCCTGGGCCTCCATCCGCCCTTCCGTTCCTGAAAAACCTCTTTCCGAAAACCATCTTCCTTATCACATTCCCACAATAATGTTGGGCTGCGACTCTCACATTCACCACACCCCCGGTAGTCGAGTCCATGGACTGATTATACACATACCCAACAAGGTGGTCAGCTTCCTCGGTTCGTTTGCCCTGGAGCCACCGATGCCTGTGTGCTGAGAGAACTTCGGAAGCGAGGACTCTCCTCATTTTCTTCCATTGTTCTCCTACTGGGCTTAAGGCCGTTGTTAGATATCCTCTGCTCGTGATGTTTGCACATAAGAAATCCGGTCTAGAGGAGAAAACAACGTCCTGTCTTTTCAGGAAGTCGACAGCAATTTCAGGGGAGGTGACGGGGATAACGTGGACATTCCCAAGACGGATGCACATGATTTCGGCATTCATGTCCTCCATCATTTTGTGTATCGAGTGGAAGACAGGCTTCTTTGTGAGAAGTAGTCCTGGGAGACTTCCGACAATGGGCCATGGTTTAGGGCCTGGTGGAAGCGCGAGGGGCGTCGCTTGTCTCTTCCAAAGGATGAAGAGAAGCGAAGCAGCGAGAAGGAGAGTTGAGCAAAAGCTCAAGAGAAATATTGGTGAAATGCCTCCGCCGGTTGGCATTTCGAGTAGTGTTGTGGAGGCAATGGCAGGGTTTGCAGTGTGTACAGGGTTGAAGAACGGCATTGCCATGCAAAGGAGAAGAAGAAGAAGAAGAAGAGGGGAGCAAGAGCTCGAGAAATTTTGTAGAATGGAAAAGTTCGCCATTTTGAGTAAAGTGACGATTTAAGTTTTTGCAGTACTGAATTGTGAAGACTTAAGTTTCTGTTGCCTTTTTATAGAGACTTTCCACAGCCCGATGGCAGTGTGCATGCATGCATTAATCACGGCCAAAACACATAACGTGGCTTGCTCTTTGGTAGTTGGGTCCATTGACCCCTCTCCCTTGCGCGGTAGATACTCTTCCATTTCAAATTGAGAGTCCATTATTTTATTTTGGATTGTTCGAAAATGATAGTCCTTTTCCAAAAATGGAAGGAAAAATTTGGTGATTTTTCAAAAGCGTCCCTCATAGATGAATATAAATGTTATAGAGTAGGTAAAATATAGGGTTAATGGTATAAATAATAGGCGTTGTAGGTGTAATCATGCGTCCCCTTAAATGGTTGAAATCCCAAAAGGGACTCTCAATTTGGAAGGGGGTTATGATTTACCTTTTTGATTTGCAAAATCGATATATCATTATCTTTTTTATTTGCAGACAGGCATATTGATTTGCTATTCACAACTTCCCTCTCCACTACAAACAAGCAAATTACTTCCTCCATTCCATTTTGGCAGTTCATTTTTGAATTTCGTGCAGTTTTCTAATTGCTTATATATTTCAATCTTATAACGATTTTCATAAATTTTAAAATTTTGTATTATAGAACTAATTGAGAGTTATCAAACTAGATTCATATTACATATTTTTCAAGATCTACATTAAAAAATATAAGCAATAGACATAAAAGAGACAAAAAATAATAATGGACAACCAAAATGAGACAGAGGAAGTAATTTATCTTTAGCGGAATGCACGGCTTTAGCGGTGACATTAACAAAGATCAGAAAATTATACAACTCCAATTAGCCTTGTTTTTTGTGGAGTTTAATGTTACTCATTTTTCATGTACACACCTAAGTAAATTCAGACTACCAATTTCAAGTTCAGATTTCCTAGAGTTTAAACGAACCACACAACTACCTAAGTTAGACTACCAATTTGAAGTTCTACCAATTTTACTCAAATCGCCGTATCATTTTATTTGAAATTTTGTTCTAGCTACAGTACACATACACACCATGTGTGTAATTTTGATGAGTGATTTGTCTTGATGAAAGGAATATAAAAATAATGAAAAAATAAATTGAAGTTGAAACCGCAAGTTATTCCTAAAATATTTGTTACGAGTTTCTGAAAAAATTTAACTCAATCCGACATCGGTTAGGGATGTTTCGTAATTCGTAGAGCGCCCTATGAACTCTGAAATACTTTACGAATTCTGAAACAGTCCTTATCGATATTGGATTGTGCTAATTTTTTTTAAGAACCTCAAAAAAATTATTTTCAGAATAACATGCGGTTTGAATCATCTTTATAGGACCGTAATAGATCTCACAAAAATCATAATAAAATCATTATGTTTTTGCCCATTTAATGGGTACCAAACATGGCACCGTTTTGGTGCAAGAAATTCCACCATTTTATGCCATGTTTGGCACCCATTAAATATGCAAGAAATTAATGATTTTTTATTTGATTTTTCTAAGGCTTAGTACGGATCCTACAAAGATGATTCAAATCGTAAATTATTTTTAAAATATTTTTTATGAGTTTTTATAAAAAATTAGCACAATCCGATATCGATAAGAGCTGTTTCAGAATTCGTAGGGTGTTTTAAACTTCGTAGGGTGCTCTACAAATTACGAAACATCTCTAACTGATATCGGATTGAGCTAATTTTTTTTAAAAAAACATGAAGAATATTTTAAGAATAACTTCTGGTTTGAATCATCTTTGTAGGACCCATAATAAGTTCCAAATCACAAGGTGTGGCCTAAAGCCTGCTTGTGAATGCATGCATTTGAAAATTGTGTTTGGGCCACCCGTTACGATTTGATTACTTATTTGGGCACACCCTGTGAATGCATGCATTTGAAAATTTTTGGGCACACCCTGTTAATGCATGCATTTGAAAATTCGTTTGCCATTGCCATGCATGCACTTTGTGGTCGGTGTGGCCAAAAGCCGGGTTGTTCCCTAAATACGTTCCTAAATCGTCTTTAAGGGTTTTATGAGAAGTTCGGAGATTTCCGAAAATGAAAGAAAAATTGTTGTAACTCTAGCGAGAGAACTTGGAAGGTTTTTTCATCAATCAATAGTGAACTAGCTGGTGTGGCTCCCGACAAATAAGCAAGTTGTCGAATCTCGTATATTTTGTGTCTTGCTTTCTTTTCTTGTTTGATCCGTGAAAATCCCAACATCCGGTTGCCCTGAAAAGAGATAGTATTGTCTTTTTTGTGCCCATCACTAGTTTTGAGCATACCACATTTTGATCGGTTAGAGTTCATAAGAAGAAAATAGCATAATCAAAGCATATAATATCAATATGTACAACTATTAATTACCAATAAAAATAAATATATATGTACAACTATCTCATTATACCCATGACGGTTTCAAGTCCTGTTTGATAGTAGAATTCAACCATGGGATTGGATAACTAAGGTGGAGGTCTCCTCAAAATTCTTGTTTGTTTTGGTTTTGATGGGTGGGATTGCTAATCCTTTAGGACTATGAATCCCCCCTTTTCACCGGATTAGCCATCCGGGGAGGGGGGTGATAGGCGCGTAAATGTTCACATTAGCCCCCCTAATTTATCTTTGCTAAGTCTCATTTATATGATTAATTGAAGTTTTATGCTTTTATTCTTGTATTGTAGGTATCTAAAAGATTTGATAAAAAAAGCACAAAGTTAAAAATATTAAATGGTGTTCGAAGCGAACCATTGGAATGTTATATGGAGTCAAGAGTTAGTCCACGGGCATCACTGGAGAAAATGAATTGCAATTGCATTGATTGGGCCCAATGTTTATTAGTTGATGACTTATTGGTGGGCCAAACTAATATGGAGTACGGCTGAAAAAGGGAAAATAAGAAAAAAGGGCTTTTCAAGTGGTACAAGGCTGGGCCACTATTATAAAAGGAGGAAAAGGGATTTCAGGAAAGAGAGAACGGAGAAAAGAAAGGTTAGCAGCTTTTGGCCGGAAAAATAGGAAAAAAAGACAGCAGCTTTGAAAGGCTACTGCTGCCGAGAACAAAAGGACGAGGTGACTACGGATCTTGATTCCCACGCACGCATAACAGAGGGAGCAGAACGGGGGCTGCCGAGGCTTTCGTTTGTCTTTCGAGTTCTCTTTTCTTTCTTTCATGTTTTGATGCTTTGTTCAATTACTCGCATTCCGGTAACTAGTTTCAATTTCTGTTTTTAATATAAGTTTTTCGTTGGTTCTTGTTTAACTTAGATTTTCTGTTTATTTTTCATCTCGCACAATAGCAGCATGTTTCAAGTTAGGGTTTCTTTTATTTTATGCATAATGATCAGTGAGTAGTCGTTTAGGTAGGGTCGTGGGGTGATTAGCACACCGTGGCTAATTCAGGCACTGCTCCTTTTATCAAACTGTTAAATTAAATGATTTTCGATTGGAAAATACTTCCCGCGGACGAACCCGGGCATCGTCGGAGCCCATATGAACAGGAGAATGGGGGTCCAAAACTCATTCTTCGCTGCACATGGGTATACGGCGACCATAGGGTCTCGCATCTTGCGGGGTATCTATTTCAATCTAAAATTAAACGTTTTTAAGAACTCCAAACATAGCAGGTTAATCCGGACTAGTTACAAGTGCTATGAGTCCTACGACCGTACCTTCCTTTTAATTTTCTGAAAAGTACAATTAATTTTTAGGTTTTAGTTAATCTCAATCAATCGTCAAGGGGTGGCTACCTAAGAGCCCGTTTAAATTATAACAACCCGAATTTTTAGTCAGCACACATCACCGTCTTTGTGGATTCGACTCCGGACTTATCGGATATTATGCTGCGTCGATCTCCACCCTACGCTTGGGGCAACCCATTATTTTAGGTCTAGGATTTCGTCAAGCATTTTTGGCGCCGTTGCCGGGGACGGTTACGTGTGTTAAGAATTCGGGTAGTTATTTTTTATTTGTTTTCTTTTTAGTTCTTTATTTTTTTTAAATTGTTGAAAAAAAAAATGGCCGATTTTGCAAAGTGCTATGGAAGTTATACAAAACAATTTGATTGTTCAGTATCACTTCTTATATTTTATGGTTTGGCCTCAGAAAATCATTTTTCGCATATTGGTAACCTTGAGAAAGCTTTTGCTAGCGATGAAATGGCTCTTTTACATGTCTTCCCAAAATCTTTATGTGGTCGTGCTCAAAGTTGGTTTATTTTTTTGAGTCCAAGATTGACATGAAGTGAGATTGTCATACAGTTTTTCAAAACTTTCAATCCCTCGTATGAGACTCATATGCTTTTACAAGAACTATCAGATTTCTCTCAACAAGATGATGAGTCTTTGTCACAGTGTTGGGAGCGATTTAAATTTGTCGTATTCTCTTGGTCGAGTTATAATTGTGAGCTTGGCAGTCTTCTGGTTATCTTTTGCCGTAGTTTAAATCCTAAACCATGCCAGGTGGATTTTAGGTCCACTGATGAATTCTTGAATAAAAACCCTGAAGAGGCTTGGAATTTCTTAGATGAATTAACCCAAAAGCTCCAATTTTGTGAGTTGACTGAAAATTCTAAGAATACCAATTCTGATGGGTGGAAAAAAGAGGAAAAAGAGCCACTTCCTGAGGATACCAATTCTGAGGTGAGGGTAAAAGAGGAAATAGAACCGCTTCATGAGGATATCAATTCTGATGCGAGAGAAAGAGAGGAAATAGAGTCCTTTGTCATTAGTGAAGGCTATATGCCTTTTGATAAGCCCTAAATAGTGTAAATAATGGGGCTTATCTATCCCATTTTTCTACTTAGAGCAAGCGCTTTTTACCTGTTTCTATTTGATTTTGCGAGCAAGTTGTGTTTTTGTTGGAAAGTAGGTAATCGGAGCGAAAAGGACGTTTCCAAGGCTCCCAATAATCCTCGGAGGAATCCGGAAGCATTCGAGTACATGTGGCACGTTAGGAATCGCTCCCCGAGTCTCAAACGAAGTGATCAAAGCATGAAAGGAAGGTTCGGGGCTATCAAAGACCGGAAGAAAGAAGAAAACAGCAAAAATCAGCCAAAGAAACATGGGGTATCAATACCCCAAACATTGGGTATCAATACCAGGAAGCATGCTGTCCAGAGACGATAGAGGTATCGATACCTCTTTTAGGGGTATCAATACCCGGTGTCTGCGCGCGAACTTTTTAATGGCATTTTTGTAATTATTTTGTAAAAGGGGTATATATACCAACTTAAGCCCGACTTCAGGGCATGAAAGACCTACATCTTCTCTCTCTACCTCCCTCTCCTCTCAAACTCTTCATCTCTCTTCAAAGGAGATTGAAGAGTTGGGTTTTGAGGTATTTCATCTTCATTAATGTTGTAGGTACGGTTGAGATCTTTCGTAATCTTAAGTTTATTTTCGTTTTTGTCCATGAATCGTATTTATCTTTTTATGCTTGTTCTTCATTCTTGTTTTATGGTTGAGTAGTGATAAAGGCTTGGTCATGGGGTGATTTCTATCTCGTGACTTGGGTAGTTTAATGGCTTCTTTCATTTTTTGTACTTAATGTGGTTTGTGAATGGATTAAGTTCATTTTTACGTAACAAAACCTAGGGTTGTTAACCTCTTTGATTATATGTAGGCAATGACTTGATCTCTTGCCACATACAATGCTTGGAGCTATGTCACTCTAAGTGTTTGCCAAAATGCCTCAAAGAACTTGTTGAACTCTAATCTTTGGTCTAAACTTAGGGTTGTTAACTTCTTTGATGCCGTGTCGACAAGTCTCCTTGGCACACGGCATGCTTGGAACTCTGTCACTCTAGGTGTTTGATAAAATGCCTAAATGAGTTCTTGTCCATCTCCAAACCTTGTTGTATGAGTTAAACTTGATTTTCATGGTTAAATCTTCCGAGTGAGATCAAATGACAATGACTCTCACTTGAGTTATCGAAGAGAAGCATTGAATGACCTAAGTTATGGGCGGAATAAACCCCTAGACCTTGCCGCTTTTAATTTCTAGTCAAACTTCATTTTCAATCAAGTTAGGAGATAGAGAGAATTTCAATCACTCAAAAGTTGGCCATCTCAAAGCCGAACCTAAAGGTTGGCGGTCCTAACGCTAAAAACCCTTCGTAAATCAAACCTCCGGCCTAGCTCCATTGGCTCCCTGTGGATTCGACCTCGGACTTCCGAGTTTATTATGCTGCAACCGACCTAGCCCTACGCTTGGGGTGCTCTTTATTGGAACACACTTTAAGGTCGCAAGCACCTTTTGAGGAGTCATTGCCAATAGTTGCACTGAATAATCAAGTACTCTCGGCTCTAGATTGTGTCACCCCTGCTACTGAGTCTCCACTTTCGCAAGAGTTTTTAAATGTGGAACTGATTGATTTTCTTGGTGTTGATGAATTTAATTTAGTTTATCATCCATATCTTGTGGACTTTGTCAATACTTTGAAAATTGATCTAGTTTGGGCTGTACACTTGGTGGTATTTAAATGTTTAAAACGAATTCGGCAAATGTGCTACTCAAAATATCTTATCTTGTAGCATGGCCGAGTTCAATTCTTGATAAAAGGTGTAGAATGGAGTACTATGTTCATTGTCTTAGCTCTTGTTGGCATGATAAATGTTCGGAACCCACGTTTGGCTACACGTGCATAATTTTTTTTTTTTTTTGATGGTCTGATATAGCCACCCGTTTCTCGCTTGAGAAATAGGGAGAAAAGTAGTACTCGTGTCTTTCGCGTGAAGAAAGTGGATGATTTTTTTTATCTTTCATTTTATTTCTTATCTTGTTTATTTCTTTCAGTTATTTTTCTTGTTATTTTGGAGGCTAACATTTTGCAGGTTGTTCAATCCAAGTTGGGGGGTCTCCCTCTAAACGTCTTTTACTCTGCTTAGCCCTTCCTTTTCAAGGTGATATCTCTCCTCTCTTATACGTTTATGTTCTATCGTTATTTTTCATGCTTTCAATGCGGACATTGAATAGTTCAAGTTGGGGGGAGGAATCACTTTGTTCTTTATTTTGTTAAAAAAAATTGAAAAAATAAAAAATAGTAGGATTCTTTTTGCATGAGATTTGAAGACTGTTGAGATTGGCTCGTGATTGATTGAGTTTGAGATGTGATAGTCATTGTTTTCATATTGTGGTGGCATAGTAGTTCTTTTTGCTAGCTTGTCGCGAAGAATTGGTCATGGCATTTATTTTTAGCACATTTGCACTTCACGTCTGTTTGGGCTTTGGTTGCTTGTGAGCTGTGACTTGATTATTCTTGATGGCTAGTTTAGTGGAGACTTATACCCCATGTGAGTTTAGAGCCTTATCTTTTCTTGGAGTGGTGTCAAATAAACTCTTGTTTCTCACAAAAAAAAGTAAATTCGTTGTTGATCTCATTATTTTTGTTGTCAAGTGTTGGAAATGTTTTGAATTGCCTACTTATCTCTTGGATTTGAAAAATTGCATGGTTGTGTTGCCCATTGGAGAGGATTATAGGCCATCTTTGCTATTTAGAGCCGATTCATTTCTTTCTTTCATACATTTATCTCTTGTGAACCCATTTGAGCCTCTCGCATGATACCCTTTTCTTGTTGAGCTCCTCTATCTATACTGTGTCTTGAGAAGGCTTAGATAATTGTGTGGAGGTATATTTTTCAGAAGAGAGAGTAAATGTAGTGAATTGAGTTTTACTAATTGGTGATCTTTCCCATAAAAAAAACATAAAAAAAAAAAGAAGAAAAAAGTAAAAAGGGAAGACACCAGATTATTATGGGAAGGAGAAATTCTTGTTCTAAATGTGAGTTTGTGTTAAAGGTAGGAAAGAGAGATATGGCGGAGTTGAAAAAAAAAAAAGAAGAAAAAGAGGGCATGCATTGTTATATTTGCCCTATGTGAATTGTGGTTAATTAGCCTATTCTCGGATACTTGAATTTTTTCCTAGCCTTGAAATATTTTCCCTTACCTGATGTTATAACCCGAATTGAAGTTCTATTTGATCCTATGGGCATTGGGTTGTGAATTGGTGGATAGAGAGAATTTCCAATACTTGACATTCTGTTCATGAGATCGTGTGTCCACTTTATAAAGCCTTCTTTTCGTGTCAACTTATGCAGGATACTTTGCTTTCATTTACATAATTTCTGCCTGCACATTTTGAGTAATATGCACATTGTTTCGAGTGATTTTCATTTGTTGAGTGCATGACACGGTGAGATTTGAAGTCGAGACTCGGTCCGGAGAGAATTTTTAGTTATTGTTCACTTGTAACCGAAGCCCTTGTTCACACAAGCTGAGTATCGGTGCCATGACTTAATTTTCTGACTTGATAGTATCTAGAACTGTTTATGCCCGTTATCTCTTTGCGATGGCTTCATGTTCTTTGTTTGGGTATCATTGAGTTGTCTTACGGTTTTCGAATTTCATGTGAAAGGATCCGCGGTGTTTTGTGGATGATCACTTCTGAAAATCCTCACGAGACTTCACTCGTCCTACCGGGACAACCTAGGGGTTTAAAAGAACTATCGGTTAATTTATTTTCATTAGTTGTATTATTTATTTTTCTTGCTCGCGACTAGCAAAGTGTAAGTTGGGGGGTGTGAGAGGCGCGTAAATGTTCATATTAGCGCCCCCTAATTTATCTTTGCTAAATCTCATTTATATTATTAATTGAAGTTTTATGCTTTTATTCTTGTATTGTAGGTATCTAAAAAATTTGATAAAAAAAGCACAAAGTTAAGAATATTAAATGGTGTTCGAAGCGAATCATTGGAATGTTATATGGAGTCAAGAGTTAGTCCACGGGCATCACTGGAGAAAATGAATTGCAATTGCATTGATTGGGCCCAATGTTTATTAGTTGATGACTTATTGGTGGGCCAAACTAATATGGAGTACGGCTGAAAAAGGGAAAATAAGAAAAAAGGGCTTTTCAAGTGGTACAAGGCTGGGCCACTATTATAAAAGGAGGAAAAGGGATTTCAGGAAAGAGAGAACGGAGAAAAGAAAAGTTAGCAGCTTTTGGCCGGAAAAATAGGAAAAAAAGACAGCAGCTTTGAAAAGGCTACTGCTGCCGAGAACAAAAGGACGAGGCGACTACGGATCTTGATTCCCACGCACGCATAACAGAGGGAGCAGAACGGGGGCTGCCGAGGCTTTCGTTTGTCTTTCGAGTTCTCTTTTCTTTCTTTCATGTTTTGATGCTTTGTTCAACAGAGGGAGCAGAACGGGGGCTGCCGAGGCTTTCGTTTGTCTTTCGAGTTCTCTTTTCTTTCTTTCATGTTTTGATGCTTTGTTCAATTACTCGCATTCCGGTAACTAGTTTCAATTTCTGTTTTTAATATAAGTTTTTCGTTGGTTCTTGTTTAACTTAGATTTTCTGTTTATTTTTCATCTCGCACAATAGCAGCATGTTTCAAGTTAGGGTTTCTTTTATTTTATGCATAATGATCAGTGAGTAGTCGTTTAGGTAGGGTCGTGGGGTGATTAGCACACCGTGGCTAATTCAGGTACTGCTCCTTTTATCAAACTGTTAAATTAAATGATTTTCGATTGGAAAATACTTCCCGCGGACGAACCTAGGCATCGTCGGAGCCCATATGAACATGAGAATGGGGGTCCAAAACTCATTCTTCGCTGCGCATGGGTATACGGCGACCATAGGGTCTCGCATCTTGCGGGGTATCTATTTTTCAATCTAAAATTAAACGTTTTTAAGAACTCCAAACAGAGCAGGTTAATCCGGACTAGTTACAAGTGCTATGAGTCCTACGACCGTACCTTCCTTTTAATTTTCTGAAAAGTACAATCAATTTTTAGGTTTTAGTTAATCTCAATCAATCGTCAAGGGGTGGCTACCTAAGAGCCCGTTTAAATTATAACAACCCGAATTTTTAGTCAGCACACATCACCGTCTTTGTGGATTCGACTCCGGACTTATCGGATATTATGCTGCGTCGATCTCCACCCTACGCTTGGGGTAACTCATTATTTTAGGTCTAGAATTTCGTCAAGCAGGGGGCGTTACTAAAAATCCCATTCGGTAGGTTTGGAACAAGAAAGACAAAAATGACCTCATCTCCAATGCAAAAATGGCTCCCCTGCCATTTTTCACTCATCCATTTAAAAAACCCTAAAAAATGGAAATCCTACCGAATGAAAAAATTTTGAACCTCAGTCACCAGATTGTGTGTGATAGATGTTTGAGATAGAAAACATGCAGAGCTCGTCGGAATTAACTTCGTCCATTTTTCTTCTTCCTCTTTTTTTGTTCTGGTTGTCAATGGATCTTGAGAGAGAGAGAGAGAGAGAGAGCGGGGGGGGGGGGGGGGGGGGGGGGGGGGGGGGGGGGGGCTGTTGCTCGGCTGTAGCGACGAAAGAGATCGATATTATCAAGGCTAACAAATTATCTAGTGCTTTTATTACCCAATGCTTTTCTTATTCCAACAGAAAACTAGATGCAATCCAACGGCTCCTATTATTCCAACAGTAAACAAAAAAAATACTCCTGGTAAAACAATCCTATTATTCCAACAGTAAAAAGAAGAAGAAGAAGGTAAAACCTTAAAAATCGTGGTTTGAAATTGAAGTGCACACAAAAATAAAAGGAAAATAATGAAAATGGTGTTCTTATTGGAAGGGTAAAATTGGAAACAAGTAATTTAATCCTATCCTATCATAGCCAAAACAAACACGTTATTAATAATCCTACAATCTATTCTTGTGCAAAACAAACATGAATAAATGATTCATCTCCTCATTATTAATCCCACATCACTATCAATTCCAATCTTAATCCTATCTCATTACGAATCCCTTCAGAGTTGATGATACAAAGTTTCAGCCAACCGTGGCCGTGCTTTCGCATGGAGTGGTTCTGCGAGAAATAGGTCTTTCGCAGACTCCTTCAACTCAATCTTCGACACGGTTGGTGGCAACTCCCAAGAAAACCCTTGCAAGAGCCTAGCCATGAGCATGGTTGTCAGAGTGGACCCCAGAGTGACCCCTGGGCAACCACGCCTCCCAATGCTAAACGACAACATTTTCAAGTTGGGGTCCGTTAGCATCACATCGGAGCCGTCTCTCTTGAGGTGGCGCTCTGGTCTGAACTGGAGAGGTTCATCCCAAACTCTTGGGTTGCGCCCGAGCCCAAGGCGACTCAACAAAACATGGCTACCTTTGGGGATGAAGTAGCCAGCGATAGTGGCGTCGGCCATGGAGATGTGGGGGACATTAAAGGGATTGATGGGGTGGAGGCGGAACGATTCTCTCACACATGATTTGACGTAGTTGAGTTGTGAGAGATCGGATTCTTGGACCAGTCTATTCCTCCCCACCACTCTGTCCAGTTCCTCCGTGGCTCTTTCAAGCAGTGCCGGTTGATTTAACATCTCCACAAGTGCCCACTCCACCGCATTTGAAGGGTTGTCCACTGTTGCTAGCATCAACTCCTGAGAGTATGAGAGTGATAATGTGTTTGAGTATAAGCATATACATTCACATGACTTTCAGATTTCCTACCTGTATTGCATGAAGGGTCCTCTCTCACTCTTTCTTTCTTCAAAGGGAACGATATGCAACTATATATATAAAACCATTCAATTGAGCCGAAACACCCATTTTACATTTTGTTGCATTTCATCTCCTATATATGTCTATCACATAATTATTTATCTCCAAAATGCTACTAAACGCCTATGTGTTGCACTTCGCGAAGTAATACCTTTAATTAGTTACTGCCATTTTCTTATTTATTACGCAATGAAAATATGGACTTTATGTTCTTTTTTCTAGATTCACATGATCACAGAAACTTTGAAATCAAAAGAGCTCTATAAGCGTTAATACATCTCAATTTGAATTCATGAATTCATCAAAATAATGATTGTAGAGAAGTTTAATTAGCATCATTCGGTCTCATAATTTTTTTTTTTGGCCGAAAATGTATTCTCTTAAACTTTGGATACAGCTGTAACACCACCGTCATCATGTGTTGACGCGGTGTCATTTCACAAGCCATTAATATCTTGTGCTAGTAGCGACATCTAAAGACATTTAATCAACATATGCAAAAACAACTTTATTGAAGTCTAAGCCAAACTAATTAAGTACAACTTGGCGAATCATGGAAATTTGAAAAATCATTTAGAGGACACAAATGTAAAGTGTGTTCAAATTACCATAAATTATTACGATCAAGCTCTTTAGGTGGAAACCACATCGTACTTTATATAGGCTCTAATGTTGACGTACAAAATATTAAATTTCCTTCCAAGACAAGTATGTACGTGCATCAATTGTATTGAAACCCCATGTGGAGTTAAAAAAAACTTTTTAACGATGATACACTCTCGTGACTTAGACTAAGTATCTCGCAACATGCATGAAAATTGAAGAGTGAAACAATATCCCATGCAACAGGGATAACTTAGGAGAAGATGAATAGATAACGTGACATATTTTTTTTAGTCACACCACGTGCTAGCTATATATATACGTACTAGCTTAAACAGTACTCCGATTGTACTACATGCGTTGAACGTTATACTTTTTTTGGGGTCAAAGGAAATATTATAAAATACTAGCGAAACTGAGTAATACTACGAGAAACATATTACAAACCATTTTAAAATAGGATAAACAAGAACCAACTAGGTTATAAGATGACTAAGCCCCATGGCATCTGCAAGGGCAAACTCCCTCGCCGCAAATGGAATATCCTTAGTGACAAACAAATCCTCATCTTCTTGTTGTGAATGTTATACTTATACTTTGTTATTGTTGTACTACACTAAAAGTTGTTCAAACTTAAATTAATGTACAATTTAGTTATTACTCTAAAAAGTTTGCAAGCCTAAAGATTCTTTCAGCTGTACTATACTAAACATTGTACGAGCAAGACCTTACTCGTACAATGTTTAGTATAGTACAGCTGAAAGAATCTTTAGGTGGCTTTAGTCGCATGTTGTAAGTCTATAAAAACCCGCCTCCTAGTATTGTTGTTAGTGAGTGGTGAAAGTGAGGTTTCTAAAATTAAGGTAGGGCTTTTCGCTCTTGGTTTTTTTGGGGGCGGGGGGTGCAAATACTCTGGCTTGTGTGTCTAAAAGAGAGAGGGGGTGGGGGAAGGAGGCAAATACTTTGTGTGTGTACTAGCGAGAGAGATCTTACAACTAGTTGGGCTTTGATCTCATCTGGTGAGAGCAAAGGGCTACCATCTTTCTCTTTGAGCCCAATGAGGATGTCGAGCAAGTCATCTTGTGCAGTTCTGGTACCCTCTGTCCAATGTTTGATTCTCTCGTCGATCTCAGGATCTTGATACTTAGCCACACTTGCTGTGGCCGTCCTGATGATCTTCTCATGACCGTCCAAATCAAGACGGCGACGCAAGCATGGAAGATAATCAGACACACAGAAGGAGTAGAGGTATGCAAGAATTTTGAACAATGCAATCATATGCTCTTCTTCCTCCACCCCTGGCCCTCCATCCGCCCTTCCATTCCCGAAAAACCTCTTCCCGAAAACCATCTTCCTTATCGCATTCCCACAATAATGTTGGGCTGCGGCTCTCACATTCACCACACCCCTGGTGGTCGAGTCCATGGACTGATTATACACGAACCCAATGAGGTGGTCAGCTTCCTCGGTTCGTTTGCCCTCGAGCCACCGATGCTTTTGTGCTGAGAGAACTTCGGAAGCAAGAACTCTCCTCATTTTCTTCCATTGTTCTCCACCCGGGGTTAAGGCCGTTGTTAGATATCCTCTGCTCGTGATGTTTGCCGATAAGACATCCGGTCTAGAGGAGAAAACAGCGTCATGTCTTTTCAGAAAGTCGACGGCAATTTGAGGGGAGGTGACGGGGATGACGCGGACACCCCATAGATTGATGCAAATGATTTCGGCGTTCATGTCCTCCATCATTTTGTGTATTGTGCGGAATGCGGGCTTCTTTGTGAAGAGTAATCCTGGGAGACTTCCGACAATAGGCCATGGTTTTGGGCCTGGCGGAAGCGCAAGGGGCGTTGCTCGTCTCTTCCAAAGGGTGAAGAGAAGCGAAGCCGCAAGAAGGAGAGTTGAGCAAAAGCTCAAGAGAAATGGTGAAATGCCTTCGCTGGTTGGCATTTCGAGTGTTGTGGAGGCAATGGCAGGGTTTGCAGTGTGTATAGGATTGAAGAAAGCCATTGCCATGCAAAGGAGAAGAAGAAGAAGAAGAGTGGAGCAAGAGCTCGAGAAATTTAGTAAAATGGAAAAGTTTGCCATTTTGAGTAATAGGTGAAGATGTATGTTTTTGCAGTGAAGTGAAGATTTAAGTTTTTGTTGTAGTAAATTTGTTTCCTTTGGTGCCTTTTTATAGAGATTTTCCACAGCCCGATGGCAATGTGAATGCATGCACAACACACCAATGCAACGTGTGATACAAACAAATTAAAGATAACTCATTCTGTTTCATTTTAGTTTCACACAAATCACGCTTTGGAGTATTTGATTGCAACCACACATGAATTTTTCACTAGGGTATCGTACTTTTTCGGGGGAAAAAAAAAATTCTTGCCCTTTTCAGGCGAAAGCATCGTTTTGGATGTGCAAATAATCGATTTTTTGCTATAAAATTGAAGCTAAAAATCTAGATTGTTTGCGTGTGTCAAAGGTCCAGTTTCTTAAACTTTTAATATTTGAAGAGACTTTTTAAGTGGTTTTTTTGCTTAGTTGTTTGGGCTATCTTTGTACTCAGATGTTTTTTTTTTTTTTTTTTGTGACAAATAGAAAAGGCAACATTTTAAACCAAACTTCCATTAAAAAAAAAAAAAAAACACTAATGCTTTGTTTGGATTATAACTTGAAAAAAATTTATCAACTCAAAAAATACTCATTACCCTTATTTCTAATCATTACTCTAATTTCTCTCTCTATATCTCTTCACTCGTTATCTCTACCTCCAATTATTACTCTACTTTCTCTCTTCATTATTATCCCAAAAATTCTTTACAAATTTTCCAAAGTTGTCATCCAAACACAGCATATGCCATGCCAAAGAGAGCCTAGCTAATTGGTCTTTGGTCTTTTACTATCATGCATGCTTCTTTTGTGACAAATCCTTTGAATTTGTTACAGCTAGGGCTGCAAACGATCCGAGCCGCTTGCGAGCGGCTCGAAGCTTGGCTCGACAACGGCTCGGCTCGGCTCGGTTCGAGACACAAACGAACGAGCTCGAGTTAAAATGTTGGGCTCGTTTCATAAACGAGCCGAGCTCGAGCTAGTCGAAACTCGGCTTGAATTGGCCCGTGAGCCCAACTATATATATATATATATATACATATATATATATATATATATATACAGTCATTTTCAAATAAAGTGGTCCTTATTTTAGTTAAAATAAGGACCTCTCAATTTCTCCCATTTTCCGTTTGAATTTTGATGATCCAAGCCGCTCAATGTGTTCAGAACATAATTTTAAGGGTATCCGCGAGGAATCGGCAAAAAAAAAAAGACCGGGAAGGTCTTCATCCGAGCAGTTTTAATTTGAACCGTTTGATAAAAAATAAACAAAAACTGCTCGGATGAAGCCCTTCCCGATCTTTTTTTTTGCTGATTTCTCGCGTGTACCCTTAAAATCACGCTTTGAACACATTGAGCGGCTCGGATCATCGAAATTCGATTGGGAAAGGGAGGTCCTTATTTTATTAAGTTAAGGTGGTCCTTAGGAGAAGGGGACTCTATATATATATATATATATTTGTTTCATAAACGAGCCGAGCGAGCCGAGCTCGAGCTCTGTAAATACATCTTGAGCCGAGCTCGAGCTCGAGTCCTGCAGCTCGTCACGAGCTCGAGCTGAGCTCGAGCCAACTAAATTTTTGCGAGCCGAGCTCGAACACTCTAAAACTCGGCTCGTTTGCAGCCCTAGTTACAGCTAGCCTAATGTAAACAAGTGACACCGAGGCACTTGGTAATGTGTTGTAAATGATGATTTGAACATTTGTTACTAATTTATTAAATCTAGTAGTAGATGTGAAATTAAAAGTGAGAGGTTAATCTCTCTAATAAATGCATGCTTATCATCTTTTATAACTAATCCTTTTGTTTCCATCCAGCCTGCTAATGCTGATAACTGACACCGAGGCACTGTTTGTATCAACAAAGTGTGGCGCGTTATCACCACCTTTCATCTACAACGATTATTGGTTTGCAGGTAGTTTATTTTTATTTTAAAATCTAATCTTGCGGCGGGGGGGGGGGGGGGGGAGGTTGCACTTTTTCCCGAGCTATTTGGGCTGATATGTTAAGAAGGAATTTGATTCAGAGATGCCCTGGTGACTTGGACTTTGAGCGTGGCTGGACTTGCTTCCGTGTCAAAGGTAAAAGCTTTAGATCCTCTCTGTTCAAAGTTGCTTTGACTGGGACTTTGAACTGTTTGGGGAAAACGTTGTGCACCCAAGTCACAGCTCCCGTGTTCCAAGTGCAAAATGGTTGGGTTGCTCCTCCCGAATTCATTTCAAACTATTTGATCACAAAATGTTTTGTGAACCCACGAGGTTTGCACGGTAAAATGGGCATAAAAAAGTTATAAGCGCTTGTCTTTTATGAGATCGGCTGTTCGAATTTCATGGAGATCGATTAAACATTCAGGTCGGTACTGGTGAGTTTATCCAGTTGTTAACTTCAGTACCCTGTTAGAATTAGTCGAGATACGCGCTTGCTGATCCAAATTTCTAGTTATCAAACGGAAAAAAAATTAGGCACGTAGCGAATTGGGCAGCACGATCGAGTTTTCCACCTGGGTGGGGTGGATTTCGATCGATCCCATGTTTTTTTTTTTTTTTTTGATAACGTGCCCATGTTGCCAAAGCCCACTAGCCCAGCTTGCTTTGATTGATGCTGATATCTACCCTACCGTTTTTTGGGACCATTTTAACACGAAGTCAACCCCCAAAAAAGGAACCGACCGTCTCCTCTCCCGTCTATTGGATGGACCTGTACTAGGATGCGTAAAGCTCATACATGGTCCACACTTTTGATGATTTACGTGATCCACTCTTAGTCTGTCCCGATGCGTAAACTCGTTCTCGAAGAAAAAATCAGTTTTATCGGATATCAGGATAACACCTATGTATTGTTCGCTATTGTGGTTCGATTTGATCCGATCCTCTTCGAGCAATACTTTGATTTTTTTTTCTTTTCTAATCACATGACTACTATTTTAACAAAAAATAATTCGATGGCGATAAATGTTGTATGCCTATAAATAGAGTGATTTTCTTTGAAAATGTCTAGGCATTTAAATAAGAGCAACATTTATTACCATCGAATTATTTTTTGTTAAAATAGTAGCCATGCTATTAGGGAAAAAAAAATCTAATTATTGCTTTCCTTATCAAATCTCTATCTCCTTTTTTTTCTAACATTTTCTCCCTCTCTCTTTCTCTCCAACTTGATAAAGATAGAGATAAAGATGAAGAGAAAATATTACGAAAAAAATAGAGACAGAGATTTGCTAAGGAAATCAATAATTAGGTTTTCTTTTTTTATTTCTTTTCTAATCACATGTACTATTTTAACAAAAAATAATTCGATGACGATAAGTGTTACTCTCATTTGTATGTCTAGACATTTTAAATGAAAACCACTATGTTTTATAATATAGATTTAGAATAATGTATTAACGTGTGCGGATATTAAAAAATGAGATTATTATTAGGAGTTCCTTTAGGCAGGGACGGAGCTACCTGGTGGGGGGAGTGGCACATGCCGCCTTGATTCAAAAATATAAACCAAAAAAAATAAAAAATTGCAGAGAAACATGTCAAATAAAAGATATGAGAAGTTTGATCAAACAAAACTTCGGCAGAGTTTTTTTTTTTCCCTCAGCAAAAGGAAATTTTATTAGAACTCAAAAGGGTACATCGAGATGAAAAGCCGGGGAGCAAAATAGCTCAACTCAGCAAAAGAAAACAAACGCAGATCTCATCCAGCAGGAGATTGGATGAGTACACCTCAAAGATTACAGTTTTAACAATTGAATACCATCTAAAAACCTTTTGAACTCCTCGATCGAATATACCTTAATATCAAATTTAACTTTCATCCACATGGCCACCCTGTACTTGATTAAATCCACTACCTCCTCTGAGCCGATCATCACATTTTGAAAAATAAGCCTATTCTGCATTAACCAAATTGACCAGATTGTGGCAAAGAAACAAGCTTCACAAATGTGTTTTTCCAGGTTATGAAATCTGGTATCAAACCACCAACTAGCCATACCAGCTACCGAGGAAGGACAAACCCAAAAAATATGCCACTAGTCCAGAATTTGGGACCAAACGGACCAGGAAAACTTACAGTGGAGGAATAAATGGTTAGGCGTTTCCTGATGTAGCGAGCAAAGCGGGCATGATTGATCATTCAGCACAATGTTCTTACTAACTAGAACCGACTTTGTGGCCACCCTTTCTTAAATAACCATCCACGTCAATATTTCCACCTTAGGAGGGCATAAATTTTTCCAAATCGAACCCAGAAAGAAATTTCGATCCAGAGTTAGTACCTCCCATTGTTCGTACACTGATCTTACCATAAAATTCCGATCCAGAGTTGGTTAATGAGCATGCTGCCATATCTTGGACCTTGATCATGAGAGTTTGATTCCCGTCGGTAGCAATTTTTTTCCCTCTCTGGGAAACTATCAGTGCTCTCTCCCTCTCTCATATATTGTTAATTTTTTGGAATTTTTACATTATTTATATACAAGGTATTAGTTTTTTTCTTTTCATACTCGTAAATAGCTAGTCGAACCACATTACTCTAGAGAAAAAAATTATGTGTTCGAAAGTGACAAATTTCGAATGACTATATTGAAAAGTTTCAGTAGTGTCAGAGGCAATGGAAAATCCATCTTTCACTCTAAGTATTAAAAAAAGGTGTAATACGTAACTTATTCTTACAAATATGAAAATTAACATATTCGTGAATTTATTTTATATGTTCATTCACACACACCAATATTTGTAAAGAAACATGCAGTAAAAATCGTACTAAACTTGGGAAAAAATTTAATATTCAAATGGGTCATGTGCCTATCCAATTAGTGAAAAATACCTGGAGGGAGTTTATGCAATTTAGAGAATGATTGGTTCAGATTTAGAAAAATTAGTATCGTAATATTTCACACACAAAAAAATTCACAACAAAACCTAATTTTGTGACTTTCTAAAACTAATTTTCTTCCGCATATTTTATTCACGTAACATGTAGCTAGATTTCATTCAACGGTGCCATCCCCGCAGACAAATCCTGGCTCTGCCCCTGCCCTTAGGCACGAGAAATCCGCTAGTACTATATAATTAGAGTAAGACGTTGAAGTAAATATGATATGGTATTGTGATTTTTTTAACAAAAAATACATCTCATGTGTCTAAACTCGAATATCAAAATCGGCATTTAGAAAAATAAAAGATTCAGAAGAATTTATTTTCACATGCACTCCATATAATTAAGTGAAATTAAAAGTGAGGTTAATCTCTAATAAATGCATGCTTATCATCTTTTGTAACTAATCCATTCGTTTTCCATCCAGCCCTAATGCTGACAAGTGACACCGAGCATGCACTTGGTAATTAAGGTGTAATTAACGATTTCAAAAGAGAGAAACTTATCCGCGGAATTAATGCACGTAAATTTAAAAATGGAACCTGCACGATCTTATCTGTCTGTTTCAGCAATCAATGATCTAGATTTTAAAAAAAAACTCTTCTCCGAAAAAATTTGTTTAAAATCCGGACTGTCCAAAACACTTTTAAACGCACACTATTCACCTCCGGAAAAACTTATTCACAGATAGTACGTACAAGTATTAACAAAACCATGTTTGCATCAAAGTGTGCCGTTATCACCACCTACCATCTACAATAATGATAGGTTTGCTACCTGAATCTCTAATGACAGAAAATGCGTAAGGCTCCGTTTGTTTGGACGTAAAATGTTTTACCTATTTTTTGGTGTTTGGTTGTGTAAAAAATAAGGAAAATATTTTACCCATCAATTGGATGAAAATGACTTACCCTTAAATTTTCCATAAGTTATTTTTCAAAATGAACCCACTGCCTTTTATTGCAATTCTCATTGCTCAGTTTTCTCAATCGTCAGTCCTGATTCACGTTCAATTCCAATAATCTTATATATCTCCATCGTTTAAGCCTCTCTCTCTCTCTCTTTATACTATTATATTAATTTTTGAAAATATTTTCAACAGTCAATCAAACACCGAAAAAAAAAAGTTTGAAATTTGTTTTCTGAAAAAATATTTTACATGAAAAATATTTTACATTGTAAAACATTTTACACCGAAACAAACGGAGCCTAATTGTCGAACATGCATGGAAGGCAAGCATTGAGTGGGGATCAAGTGGTAAGTGCATTGTCATAAATTAAAAATAAAAAAGGAACTTTATAATCAACTAGTATTCAGCATTTCCGGATGGTAGAACCTTAGAAAATACTCATGTTTTAAGTGCTTAGTTATCAAGCATATTTGATGAAAAAACCTACTTGATTTTAGAACAGTGATAGATGCAGAAAATGCGAACCTTTCCGACGTCGTTAATAGGCGCGTAAATGTTCACATTAGCGCTCTCTAATTTATCTTTGTTAAGTCCATTTATATTGTTACTTGGAGATTAATAATGTGATTTTTGTCTTGTAAGTGTTTAGAAGTTTAGATCGTGAAAGCCTATTAAATTAATGAACATAGCCAGAGCTAAGAGGATTGAATCATGAATTGGGCCTTAAAATTTACTGTTGCTGTCCATAAACGTCCATGTGCTCTTAGAATTGAAATTGGTTTACAAAATACACGTGTTGGTGGGTCCAATAGGGAAAAGGAACACTATATATTGGCCTTGCTATGGTGGTCCGGAATAGCAAGGAAAGCCTTTTTCAAGTTTTACACGGCAAGGGTTTTAACTTATTTGGGTTGGGGGGGGGGGGGGGGGGGGGGGGTGTTCAAGTTTTACACGGCAAGGGTTTTAACTTATTTGGGTTTGGGGGGGGGGGGGGGGGGGCGGGGGTTGGTTGGTCCAATAGGAAAAAGGCACAATAGGCCTTGCAATGGGGGGCCAGAATAGTCCAAGTTTTACATGACAAGGGTTTTAAATTATTTTGGGGGGGGGTAAATTATTTTTTTTGGGGGGGGGGGGGGGGGGGGGGGGGGGGAGGATTGGTTGCGGTAAATAGCGACGGCTGCGGCATATTTTTTACAGCAGGATCATTTTTCGAGCACGCAGAGGCGAACGAAGAATGGGACGCAGCAGATGCAAAACAAGGGCTGCGATCAGGGATGGAGTTAGGAAGGAGCCAGTAGAGACGATCGCCCTTGTAAGAAGTAAAAGAAACACTATTATTACATGTAAAAAAAAAAAATTCTATGAAAGTATATAGGCTCACTCCTATATAGAATTTTGAAAAAAAAATATAATTGTAACTTTTGAACTACGAGGATACCAACATTAATTATTAAAGGTTAAGAGCTAAAATATAACAAAAAATAAAACTATAGGATTAATATTGTGAATATTCAAGTAATAAACTTCCACCTTTCGTTACATGGGTTTAGTGTTTTACAATTTTATTTTATTTTTTTTGCCCTAAAATCTCAATTGTTAAGATTTTAGGGCAAAACCATCCCCAATTGTTAAAGATTTCAAAAGCAATTTCGAGAAAATAAAGACAAAGGAGAAGAGATTTTGGAAACCCTAAGTAATTTCAGTGAAATTTGAGTTGTAGGTATGTCTTTTCCCAATTATTATTCTAGACTTCTCTTAATTCTTTGTTTTTTGACTGATAAAATCAAGAAACATGAAAGCCCATGTACTGAATTGTCCAGTTGTGATGAATGAAAAAAGAAGAAGAAAAACAATAAAGAAAAACAAGAAGCATACATCAAGATCGATCCTATTAGTTAAACTGATTTATGTATTTATGTTATTTTGAGTTTTAATGTATTTACGTGATTATGCACGTGTATTTATATTTTTTTCTTGCACGCACGGTCGCCTCTTCGTGGTGAAATTCTTGGTTCCGTCCCTGGCTGCAATCAAGACGTTTTCTCCAAACATTAATTAGAGCTTTCAACTCACGGTGTTTTTTTTGCAGAGTTTTTTTATTTTCTCTTTAAAGTTTTCGAAGTTTTATTCAATTACTCGCACTCCAGTAACTCGTTTTAATTTAAGTTGTTCGTTGATATTCAATTAGTTGTTATCTCTTGTTTATTTTTCATCTCGCATAATAGAAGCATGATTCAAACTATAGTTTCTTCCGTTTCTCGCTTGATAATGAGTGAGTAGTCGTTTAGGTAGGGTCGCGGGCGATTAGCAAACCGTGACCAGCTCGGACACTGCTCCTATTTCAAACAATAAAAAAAGACAATTTTAGGTTAATAAAGAACATCCGTTAAATGAACTCGGGCATCATTGGAGTAGATGTGAATGGGAAACGGGGGACCAAAACTTATTCTCCGTTGCGCATGACCGTAAAGGTTTGCATCTTTTGGGGTATCTTTTTCTCTCTAAAGTTGAATGTTTTCAAGAACATTGAATAGAACAGATAAGTCCGGACTAATTGCGAGCACTATGAACCCTATGATCGTACCTACTTTTTAATTATTTAAAAAACCACATTAATTTGGGACAACCCACAACCCATTAATTTAGGACTAGAAAACCGCTAAGCATTTTTGACATGTTACCGTCCCCAACAATGACGCCATTCCCAACTTATCATCGTGACGTACAACAAAGGTCGTACCTGGTGCACAGGACGTTCTTGTTAGGAATTGAACTCCTTGTCCAACTCACAACGCTCTACGGATCTTGGACAGAGGCGGCTGCACATAGCAGCTTCCATGGTCAACTGAACATTCGAACAAAAAAAAATTTCTTAGAATACATGTAAAAATTAGGGGCTAGCCTTTCTTTGAACACCTAACGTAAATATCAATGAACATCCAATTCTAAAAGTCTTAAACACCTAACCTTAAAAATTAAATTTTTGTTAAAAAAATAGTATATATTTTAAGTTCTCATTTTGTTTCGTAGTTAATTTTTTTAGAATAGAGATTTTGTTTTTTGACCTTACTATTTATACAACTATATGAGATTTTGTACACACACACATAAATTAATATATCAGGTAGTAGAGTTAAGGTAAATTCTGAACACCCTATCATAAATTCCTGGAGCCGCCACTGAAATTAGGATTACAGAAATCGCAAGCAAACAGAAATAGTGCATAATGAACAAGAAAATAAAGAACACAAGATATACGTGGAAAATCTCAACGCGAGGAAAAACCACGGGAGCCACACCAGTCCACTATGAAATCGAATAAAGAGTACAAGTCTTCTTGCAATCTCTCTGAGACTTACGTTTTCTCTTGCTTCTCTTTGTTTATCTCTAAAAACACGTTAACCTAATTACATACAAACTGCAGCGTAAAATAGGTCGGGTCCTATACAAAAATTACACCCTAAGTCCTGCAAAACTCAAAAGCTGGACTTGGAAGCGGGTATGAAAGAGGGTGGGACGGCGCTGGGGAACCCACATGCTTGACCCCCCCCCCCCACCCAACCTAAAACTGGGAAAAGCATTTCGTTGCTATTCTGGCCCACCATAGCAAGGCCAATACATAGTGTGCCTTTTTTTCATTGGACCACCAACACATGTATTTTGTAAGCCAATTTCAATTCTAAGAGCACATGGACGTTGATGGACAGTAGCAGTAAATCCCATGGCCCAATTCATGATTCAATCCTCTCGACTTTGGCCGCGTTCATTAATTTAATAGGCTTTCACGATCTAAGCTTTCAAACATTTGCAAGACAAAACTCACATTACTAGTCTTCAAGTAACAATATAAATGGACTTAACAAAGATAAATTAGGGAGGCGCTAATGTGAACATTTAAGCGCCTATCAGTCGTCGAGCAAGCCGGGGCTCCTATGGCCTCGCCATATTGCTGCCCAATGCATGTGGCTGCTTAAATGCGTGGTTTGTGTCAAATTGTTTCACTCAATTAATGAGACGCTGAAGGAAATATCGATCACATATATATAGTACGATTGGTTTTGTAACGGAAAACAGGCGTCAGCAATTGTGGAATTTACGGGTGCAATCGTCAGTAATCGCGGAATTTATGGGTGCATTGTTGGATTTCTTTCTCTTTCCAAATTTCCATTGTTTTTGCCGAGTATGTGCTTTAGCTTAATTAGGTATGGGTGCGAACTTAGTCGGGATGGATACTTTGAGCTATGATGCTTCATTAACAACCTAATCCATGATGTATCCATGCCATCTTATTGAAGTACTAGCGAATGCCCGTGCCTGAAGGCACGTCGCAACACATTTTGAAAAAACTATGGCTACTGGTTGAACAATGAGCAAAGGGAGGACATGTTGAAAAAAAAGGGTACGAACAAACTAAACTTTGGTGAATGTGCAGGACAAATCGAGGTGCAAATAATATTCAAGTTTTACACAAATTTTTAAAATCCATAAATCACCCAACATACGTAATAAAAATTAATTACTGTCAAACCAAATATATTTTTATAAAACTTTACCTAATAAATAAAATGTCATTATAAAATTTCCAATGTCTTAAAAATACATGTCAAAAAACCTCCTATTTTGAGTGATCAGGCGGTGGTCACATGGGGTAAGTTCCATGCAAGTGTATATCCCATGTAAGAAAACGCTATAAATATATTAAATGAAATTTTGATAAGTCAGTTTCTAAGTACATTGAAAATCGAAATACATGCACATATTGGATCATGCTCAGATTCAAGTAGACCGTACCAATTTTATTATAATAACACACCCCGCATGACCAAGAGGCTAGCAGAATCCCTCAAATGTGACCAATTTTTCATATCGGATAAAAATTGTACACTATGCCAACACACTCTTGAAGTAAAAAATAGGGATAGCATTAATACCCGTTATGTAATCGTAAGAAAAGTAGATTTTTTAACTATGGACCTAGCAAAAGAAAAATAGGGATAGCATTAGTACCCGATATGATATCCCATCTTCAAAATCGGACATGAAAGTTTCTTTTTAACCGGTTTCAAATTAGTGAGTTCTCCCATTTTCCTTAATTTATTCTTCTTCGTTTCGGATCAAAATAAAATTTCCAAACCAAGTAAAATAAAAGGTTGCACTTATGTACATCAGATACTAAAACCGTAACTCTTGAATGAATCTTAAAAGCATT
Source organism: Rhododendron vialii (assembly GCF_030253575.1). Classification (NCBI taxonomy): domain Eukaryota; kingdom Viridiplantae; phylum Streptophyta; class Magnoliopsida; order Ericales; family Ericaceae; genus Rhododendron; species Rhododendron vialii. The sequence continues at coordinate 6,459,477 of NC_080569.1, forward strand.
GATCCTAATATGAAAATTAATACCCTGTGTTTTGCCCCATAGCCTCATAATCTTTGAAGATGATTCAATCATCAATGTAGCAGTAGAGTGTACCCTAACTAAAGAAGCACATTCATGAAACAATTTTGCAACAACACCACAATAAGATAATGCACTTTTGCAAACCCCTCTTTCCTTGAGCCATGGCCAGTTTTACTAAGATCGATTTGCACCCACTCCAACCATTGTTATCCTTTAATTTCAAAGCGAAAAAACATGAGAGTAGCCATCAGCAACCACAATAAGCGTTAAAATCAATTTCAAAAATCAGCCCCATTAATTTAGAATTGTGTTAGGCCAATTTAGAACTCAAAAAATTCAAATTCGGTACCCCAACTTGTAGCTTATACTATAAAGAGAATGAATTGAGCGAAACTACCTTCTAATGCACGGTACTGACGGGAATGGCCTTAATGGTTTAGATTTCAGCATCACAATAGCTGCAAAAAAATAAAATAAAAAACCCATAAAATCAGAACTTAAAACCAACATAACTTAAAAGTAGGATATTACAATGAAAGATATAAAAATTATAAATTGAGCTAAAGAAAGCTAAAGATAAACTCGATTGTGATTTCGTATTTATACAACTAATTTGAAACACCAAAGGAATCCATTTTCATAGTAGCATATACGAAATCACATTCGCTAGATAACCTTACATATCCGCACAACATGATACTACACTTTTGTAAAACCTGACCATGATCATTAACCAATAATAATAACAATACACAAAAAAATAACTCTAGATTCTCATTCCCAATTTGAGTTCATAATTTCTAGAAAACTTAAAAGACCCGAAATCCAAACTTGCAGATTGAATCATGAAGGGAGTGAATTGATTTAAAATACCTAGATCTGGAAGCTCGTAGAAGTGACTCAATTGGCCTTTATGATTCCAGTAAGAACTTAAAAACAGACTACCTAAGGGGAAACAAATTAAAGCAACAAAGTTACACAAATACAAAAAAAGGGAGCTATCTATTGAAAGGAAAAAACTTCTAAAGAAAGAGTAAAATAAACTCAAACCTGCAACCACAATAAAATTTTCAGTTGCTGGGAGATCACAAAACACCTAAACATTGGAAAAACAAACACGAAAACGATAAGAAAATTGTGTTCATTACCAAAATAACAACATGAATAATCGATAATATGGCTATGCTATAGGGCAATACTTCTTTATGAGCTTTCAAAAGTTATCATTTTTTAGGAGAATTGAAGGAGGAAATTCAAATTGTAGGCTAAGTTTTGGGATCAATTATTGAACATTTGTCTCCATTACCATATTGCTCTATTTAAAACATTTCCTAATTAGGAGTATAATTTAAGATCAATGCGCAAATTTTTTTATCTATAATCTATTTCCTTTATTTGCAATGGCCAATTTGGATATAAAAGTCCTTTTAAGGAAAGACGTGAAAATTCATGAATTCTATTTACTATATAATATCGTTGACCCCACCATTAGAATGTAAGGAATGCTTCGTAATTTTTTGTTGAATAAGGTAACAAATAAGATACGTTAAACATGATTCTCCGCGTTAATGGCAATTCAGCCAGCGGTCTTGATTTATGATTCTACCGTATTAGGAGACGGTTCCTTTCTATTTACTTTATATCCTTAATGATTTTACCGTACTAATGTCAATTCAGCCGACCTTCTTGTTCTCTAGTAATACAAATCCTAGAAATTTAGGATTCTAAAAATAAGGAAAGAAAAATATGCTTGATTGGTTTCCTAATGGCAACGATTATGGCAGATATTGTTTTCTTCTTACATCCATGATATATATTATTTAATTCTTAAAAGTAAAAAAAAATTCATGAAATAGGAAGGTTTCTCAGCCATAGGATTTATGTATATAAATCCAAGGATTCAAAATAATCAATTGAAAAAGGAAAGAGGATATGTTCAGTCTTCTCCCATATAGAAAACATGTAAAACTTATAAAACCTAAAAGGAATGTAGAATGAAGGGTCCAGATTTATGCACAAAGAGGGATAAATCTAGAGCGTTGGTTGTCTTTTGGATTCAAACACAGCTCTGTTTTATTATATAGATATAAATTACAAGTATCTCTTTTGCGGTGCGGAAACAAATATATGAGTTTCGATCAAAGTCGGGATAATTATTTGTCACTTTATACCGAAAAGTTTGAAATAAGTTGTGGTAGTTTTTGCTGCAGCAACTCTCAAAATAAGCCATTGATTAATGTTATATTACTTTCTCTCTGCTTCTCTCAATGGAAGAAAGAAAAAGAAAGAATACCTATTTATTTAACAGGGGATAAGTATAAAAGATACTTTGGGGTTTCGAAAAGGATCGAATGTGATTAGTTAAACTAAAAAAATGTATTTTTTGACAAGTTAAAGTACCTACTACCTATCATTATTTAGGTGTGTGCATGGACCAGATTGGTTCGAATTTGTATTTAACTTATATGACCAAACCAAAGTAGGTGAATTTGCCCACCTCATTTTGAAAATTGCTCCCTCATCATGCAGTTCTTGATCAGTCTCACAGAGTATATGTCAAGTCTCAGGTATGGCCCAAACAAAACTTTCTCGCTTCCCTCATTGACAATGAGTGATTCATGTCCACGAGGATGTGAGAAGGAGCTTCAAGATTCGCTCTCCTTGGAGCTTGATAGTCGAAACAAAAGAAAAATGGATATTCCATACAATCATTACTACAGTTAAGCTATCTAACATTACTACCATCCATACAACATAGAATTCCAAAATAAATGCGAAAGAAAACAGGAGAGATGAACCTAACAAAAAGATGAACATCCCGAAACACAACTGTAGACACCCTAATTTGGCTTGACAAATGTTTAAGCCCCGCCTTGGGCGAATCCCGATGATAATATGGTTGTTCCTATGCTTTGATAGAGTGAAAAGCCCTATGAACTACGTGGAACTCTTAAGAAGCAAAGGAACACCTTAGAACTAGGGATGTGAGTGGCGAATAACACTTAATAGAGTGACTGGAAGTGTGCGGACATGTGTTTTGGCCATAGTGCATGGCTCTGACGTTCTTCGAATCGATCTACTTTCAACTCTCTTTTCATGAACTAAACTTCCTTATTTTTGTGGCTGGAGTCTACCAACTTTTAGTACATACATAATGCTTTTTAGTACATACACAAAGGGAGGGAAATCTAGGGTTCCTAACTACAGCTCCGCCTGCTCTTCCATCTTAGATAACTCTTCAGCTCCGAAAGCCTCCAAGGTGTAGAGTTTACTCTGCTCATCTACAAGATCTGACATATTATACCAGCGTCGCCACCAGTATAATATGTCAGGGTCACCAAAAGTAACACCATGAACTACGAGAGCTCAGCAGAATAATCCTATATCCACTAACCCATAACTTACAAACAGTAAGTCATACAAATAGTATACAACTCATGGCTTCCAAGTAGTACATGCATATTCAATAAAGCAATTCGCAATGACATATCCACATTCCCTATCCTAACGTTGGTGTCGGTTATGTGTGTTTCTCCTACGCGACCCATCGTAGACCGTGTCTCGTTTTCATTTACAAAATCTTTCGAAAAGCACTTTTTAAACATGTTACCAATGAAGCTACCACGTCCGGCTCCATTGGTAACACACACAATGGGCTAGCAAATTCGGCCACATTGCCGTTTCCAAATCCGTACACACAATGGGCTATCACGTCCAGCCACATTGCAGTTTTTCTTGGCTCCTCCCCACGGATAACCAAGACACACCTCCAATGAGACTACCACGTCCGATCCCATTGACAACACACACTACACAATGAGCTACCACGTCCGACTACATTACGGTTTCAAAACATTAATCTTGCCCTAGGGTCATGTTTGTACTTTCGATTTATGTGTCTTGTTTGCATACATAGACTCCGCGGCAGGACTTTTCACGTAAGTACACATAAATTATTCATTGAAATCTTGAAACTAAAGTAGCAAGATCATCCAACTCTATATTACTTATCATGCTCGTATTATCCCTAAGTTCACGCAATTATGCTCAAATATTTAGCACATAACTTAAAGTATAGTGTCACATGGACAGACATCTTTGAAGTGGATACCACTTATACTTTATCACACATCAAACAAGTAATCCAAACAATCACACATACATGCTCATAACTATTCTTAAGATCAAAATACGAATACTTTCATTCAAGTTTATGTTTCCAAAATTCGTTCTCTCTTCCTTTTTGGGAAGTTCAAAAGAACATATGTTTTTTCAGAAAATAAAGTCGAGTTGTTCAATATAGTCATATTTCTTTTCAAGCCTTTTTTTTTTTTTTTGTGTGAAATACTTTTCAAATTCTCATGCATTTCAAACAATACAAGCAATATACACATTTTTATTTATACTTAGAGATAGTGAGTAAGGATCATTTACCGTTCTTCTTGGCGGTAGGGATGACTACGAAAAAAGATAAGCACGTTGGCTATTGAACGGAATGACTTCCTATGGTAAGCTTTCGGTAACTTCGAAAGAGAAGAGGGAAGACTTTCTTTCTCTCGAAACTAGTTCTTGACCTAACTACTAAGCTCTTTGGATCGAAAAGGTGGTCGAGTGGTGGTTTAGTAGCGGCCTAGGATGAGTTTCTTGAAGAACTCAAGAAGAAACTCAAGAACAAGGAAGAACACCAAGAACAAAAAACAACACAAGAATTCTAGAGAGAGAAGTTGAAAGGTTTGAAGGTGTAAGTTGAATGGCATAAGGAGAGTCCTATTTATAGCAAAATGTTGGCTCTCTCTTAGGGATGGCATTCGGGGCATTCGGGGCGGATATTGGTATATCCGTACCCGATCCCCGAAACCGAAAGCCGAACCAAATCCGCCCCGATACCCGAACGGGGAGGGGAGAATGAACCATAACCGAACCAAACGGGGTTCGGGTAATTCCCGAACCGAATGGGTAACCGAATACTACAAGAGAAAGAGAGAGAGCAGATCTAGAAACTGATTTCGTTAAGCTAATCAAGCAACACAACTGATCGAGCAACACAAACACCAACTTGGATTAATGAACATATATTAGATTCCAAAATGGAACAAAAATGGAACCCCGTTTGAGCAACTGATCGAGCAACACAAACTGATTTTTTTTTTCTGTTCAAAAAAAATGGAACAGAAATGGAACCTTCTAGTCCTGTTGCGGTGAACATCGGTTCTTGCGCTCAGTTTGATCGACGATGATCGACGAGACGACATCAGCTTCTACTTCACCTCTTCAAAGTGATAATGATGGACGGCGAGAGGAGTGCCTGGAGTGACGCTGATCGACGGCAACTCGGTGCGAGAGGTGTGGAGGATCGTCGGCGCCGGGAGACGGGTGTGGACTGTGGCGTGTTCTGAGAGAGGCGAGAGAGGGTGTTTGGACTTTGAAGTCGATTCCGAACCCTAATCACCCACTCTTAAATATATAAAGAGTTATCACACTCTAGGTCCTTAGACCTTAACACATGCAACCAGCTGGTCCATAAAATATTTGGAACTTTGCACTTTAACCCCTGATCTCTTTTATTATATATATATATATATATATATATATATATATATATATATATATATGTTTCAGTTCGGTTCGGTTCGGGGATCGGTTCGGGGATCTGCTAAACCATACCCGCACCAATACCCGTTCGGTTATCCAAGGCATCAACCATACCCATACCCACGGGGAATTTTTCGGTTATGGTTCGGGGAAAATTTTCGGTTACGGTTCGGGTACCCATCGGTTCGGTTCACTTTGCCATCCCTACTCTCTCTCTCCCCTCCTTGGCCGGCCCTCCCCTCTCTCTCTCTCTCTCTCTCTCTCATTTGTTTGCTGATAGGCGCGTAAATGTTCACATTAGCGCCCCCTAATTTATCTTTGTTAAGTCTCATTTATATTATTAATTGAAGTTTTATGCTTTTATTCTTGTATTGTAGGTATCTAGAAGATTTGATAAAAAAAACACAAAGTTAAGAATATTAAATGGTGTTCGAAGCGGACCATTGGAATGTTATATGGAGTCAAGAGTTAGTCCACGGGCATCATTGGAGAAAATGAATTGCAAGTGCATTGATTGGGCCCAATGTTTATTAGTTGATGACTTATTGGTGGGCCAAACTTAATATGGAGTACGGCTGAAAAAGAGAAAATAAGAAAAAGGGCTTTTCAAGTGGTACAAGGCTGGGCCACTATTATAAAAGGAGGAAAAAGGGTTTCAGGAAAGGAGGTCGGACGGAAGAAACAGGGATTCCCGTGAACGGGGCTACCGAGAGTCAAGAAGAAGAACGGGGTCTGCAGATTCTTTTGCTCTGAATATTGTACAGTTTTTCTTTCTGAGTTTTATTCATTTCAAGTTATTTAAAGTTTTGTTCAGATCTTCGCATTCTAGTGATTCGTATTGATTTATGTTCTTTATTAAAATTGTTCGTCGGTATTCAATTAGTTGTTATCTTTTGTTTATTTATTTTATTTTTTATCTCGCGTAAAAAGTATGATTAATTCTAGGGTTTTATTCCTTTTATTTTTAATAATGAGTGAATAATTTTTCTGAGGTTTGGTCGCTGGGTAAAGGCGCGCCGCGACCCAATTAGGATTCGTCTCGCAATTTTCTGCACATTAATTTAATTAAATAAATTTAGTTGGTGAAAACTACGTCCGTTGGAAGATCCGAGGCATTGCCAGGGCTCATGTGAGCGGGAACAGGGGACCAAAACCTATTCGCCGCTGTGTACGGGACCGGCAACCTTAGGATTCGCATCCTTCGGAGTTTCCAGTTCTCCCTAAATTTAACTATTTTTTTAGAACCTTAAAAAACGAGCAGATTCTAATTGGGTAGCAAACGCTGAATTCCCTACGATCGTACCTCTTTTTTTATCATTTGAGCAAGTTATCCGTTAGTATTAGTTAATTAATCAACCAAAAGACAAGGGTGGCTACCTAAGAGCCCATTTAAATTATAACAACCCGAGTATTTATTCAACACACATTACCGTCTTTGTGGATTCGACTCCGATTTTATCGGATATTGTGCTACATCTTCAGCCCTACGCTTGGAGCAACCCATTATTTTAGGTCTAGGAATCGGTCAAGCATTTTTGTGCTCCATAGTCTTGTCCAATCAAGCCTCCAAGCACGCCAAAGCATTGTCATTTCTATTTTTAGGCATAAGGCTATATAATCAAGTAGGATCTTAAGGCCTTTTAGGAAAAATCTTAGGTAATTATACCCTAACTAATTAAGTCTTACAAGTCTAAAGATATGGTTGATTAGGCTAAAGAATAGCCTTCCATGTTTAGTCAATTCTAGGCTAGGTTGCAAGTCAATTTCTAGGGTGATTAAAAGCTAGATTGTAAGTAAATTTAGGATGATTAATGCTAGGATTTTATGTTTAAAGTAGTCTAAGAATAGGTTGGAAAGTAATAATTAGGCTTAAGGCTAAAAAGGTAGTTTGTGAAAGTGTACGAAGACACATGCACAAACCTCTCTCTCTCTCTCTCTCTCTCTCTCTCTCTCTCTCTCTCGTACTATGTATGTGGATATATATATGTATGTGTTTGTGTATATATATAGTGTATATACACACACACACACTTAAGTACTAGGTAGTCCTAGCTATTAGGCCTAGGAGGAAAGTGTAATGATTAAAGGTAAACTTTCAAGTGTAATCTATTGACCAATGGGTATGTCCTTTTCTAGAAAGTGTATAGCTAAGTATACTTATAATAGGCTATGATGTCTATAGATATATATAACTAAGTATATTTAGGTCTAAATAGCCTTACTAAGTCTAAGAAAGAAATGTAATGATTAAGTTAAGGCTTTAAATGACAAAACATTGTCCAATGGTCAACACTTTTCCTAGAAAGCATATGTGGTTATATAGGCATGTTTATAATAGTCTATGATGCACTTAGGAAATCTAGAAAAGTAACTTTGGAGGTAATTAGATTTAGGGCTATTAATCTTAGGTTTGCATGCATGGTACGACTAAGTTTTCCACTTTTGGAAGCATCATGATTACTATCTTTGGTCCAATGGTCCTTAAATGTAAGGAAAAAGTAACTAAGTTAAATGATACTTAGGTTTCTCTAACTAATTGGTTGAAAGCTAATTTTACTTGCCAAGTAGGATTTCTAGTTAATAAATATAATTTAAAGATTTTATTTTATTCATTAGGAAAATATACAAGTACTTCTACATGCATACTTGTTTTTGGAAAAGGACTAGATTGTTCGAGGCTAGAAGATATAATTTTATAAGTTTCAAATCTAATTATGACGGATTATTAAGGTCAAAAAGGAAATTTTAAAGTAAATAAGAATTTTCGAATATTAAAACGAGATTTTTTTTATTTACTAAAAATCCGAGTTATTACATCAAGTTTTTAAAAAATAACTATATCTCTGTAAAGCACACTGAACTGTAACAAAAACAAAAACAAAAATATAACAAAAAGGAAACAAAAATTCTTTTCCAACCAAATTCATTAGTTTCCATGGCAATTGTGTTACGGACGAGAAGTGATTGATTATGCAAGGTGAAATTTTATTTGGGGTGTCCACATATAGATAAATTGTGTTTGTATTAGCATTAATACACATTGGACTGTATTTGGAACCAAAACCATCTGGTTCACAAGCTGAACCATTTGGATAGGTTTCCTTCTTCTTCTTTTTTTCGGGAAAATGACGGCCAAGGACGTGTTTGATAATTAATACCTTTCAAGGACATTTTCAGCATTAACAAATGTTCTCAGCATGTCCTTGGTGGGTATTAATTATCAAAACACGTCCTGGGCCGTTATTTTCCCTTTTTTTCGGGACCGTGACCAAACTAAACGACTCAGAAACCGATTTTGGTCTCAATTCGCAGATAACATTTTTCTGCTCTCCTCTAGCATTGTTTTACATGCCCTAGATTTTTATTTTTATTTTTTGAAGTTTGTTGGATAGTGCTCTATGGTAAATTAGGACTAATAGATTTAATATTTACTACTATCCAACAAACTGCAAATCTAATTTAGTATTAATTAAGGATCATAACCGCTTTTGTCAGACTTCAAGTATTAGGTACATGACTAACATTTACTATAGGAGTACAAACGATTATCATTAAATAGTGTAAAAAATCTTTTATCATGCGGATAAAAAAAAAAAAAATTTACCGTAAAGAAAAGAAAACCATAGAAGGAATCAGAAGAAAGAGATGTAAACCAAAAAAAATATATATAAATGCGTTATACGATGAAATTGAAGCATAAAACTAACTCTATATTTATATTTTCGAAATATATATATATAAATAAGTATGTATGTTTATACAGTAGCACACTTTTATAATTATGCTAATACATAAACAATATAATAAAATTATTTTAGTTTCGAATGGGGGCACGTGCCCCTATTCAAATTTGTCCCTGGTCCAAAGCATAGGTGTCTAGTTGAAATTTGTGCTCTTGGTTGTGATATTGTTGTCTTCTCCATTATCCCTTTAATCTGTGCTTGCCATTGTTCATTGAAAGACGAGCGATTGCTACATTTTAATTTAATTTGAAGGCTATGAGTGAGAAAGACAAGAGCGATTACTGTTCTATACAGAGATAGGAAAGAACGACAAATCCACATTTTGGCACTTAGAGTACAAGAAGACAAGAGTTCCCGTCCATAAGTTCATGCTTTGTTTGTTGCTATTCGAATTGAAAATGTTGCAGTTACTTAAAAATCACCTGTGAGGTTGCGAGGTTCCGATATTCGTATTTGGAAGCAAGATCTCCTAATTGGTTATTGAATCTTCTATAGAACGATAATTGTATTCCTTGATGTACTGTTCTTTTTTACAAATGAAAGGTTTTTTTTTTTGCTCGGCAAACGGAACATTTTTATAAAACTCAAAAGAAATACATCGAGGAAAATCAACCTAAAACAAAGCTTGGTTGAGCCCAAATTTACAAATACATCCAACCGACAGTTGGAGACTCTCCAGAGAACTAGGTTACAATTTCAATTTACGGATACCATCTAAGAAAATCTTGAACTCCTCAACGGTGTAGACTTTGATGTCAAACTTAGCTTCCATCCCCACATCGCAACTCTAGTTTTTACTAAATCCCCCACCTCCCAAGCTTGTTTCGTCGAATTATTGAAGATTGTATCATTCTTTACCAACCAAAGAGACCACAACGTAGCATAGAAGCAAGCTTTTCATACATGTTTCTTTAGATTGGAGAAACCATTAAAAAAACCACCAGTTTGCTAATTCTGGAATAGAAATTGGGCAAACCCATTTGATGTTCCACCAGTCTATTTGATGTTCCACCAGTCTAGGATTATCAATGAAAGTTTCATACCATGTTGAAAAAAAAAGTCAAACTTCAATTTCTCTTCTCTTTTATGAGTATCTCTCTTAACTAAAGAACACCTATCTTAAAAAAAAAAAAAAAAACTAAGGAATACCTGTTGATAATCTTAACTTTTTGCCAAATTTGCGATTAATTAACTTGTTCGTCTTGTACAAAATACATGACTTTTCTTGTGGTGCAACTGTGCAGGATATCAGGAAAGAGGTGGAATCCTTCCAAAATCATCATTAAAGAGACACAAACATGGGATGAAACTTTGCTACAATATGGCGCCTTGAGGTCTCGAACCTAAGGCCTTCGCTTTCATCTCACGTGCAACTACCGATATTCGTTGATAATCTCCCAAATGGGATTCGTAAAGGTTTTGTGTACAACTTATTCTCAAGATTCGGAAGAATTAGGAATTGTTTCATTCCGAATAAGAAAAGCAAGATCACGGGTCAGAGTTTTGGCTTCGTAAGGTATGATTATAGCGGGGATGCTTTTCAAGCTATTGATTCCATGAATGGGACTTGGATTTGGAGCCAAGAGCTGGTGGTGCACATGGCAAAATTTCTGAAGAAGCAAGATAGATACCCAAATCAAATTTGTAATCGTTATTGTTAGAGGAAAATCCGGTTTCCTAATCAGTTGCCTAATTGATTGATTGAGGATCCGTGATTGAGCATAGGAATTAATATTGTATAAGAATATTGTATATTTATTCTTTCCTAGTTTAGCTTCTTTGTATATAAAGGGGTTTATATCTTTGTAAAGGATTCATTCAGAAATAAACCAATATTCTCTCAATATTTCATTCTCCTAAATTCAACATGGTATCAAAACTAGGGTTCTATACCTAGCTATTTGTTCTTTGCCCACCGTGGTTATTTTTTCTCCATCAATCACTTTTTAGCTTTCTGCAACAACCATTAAATCACCACTTTCGTATCATCCAATTATTTTATCAACAATCAATTGAAAAATCGGTTCGATTCAAAACTGGATACAGTTTTTGATTTTTCTGAAGCCTTTCATCTTCTATACCAACCAACCATGGGATTTTGCAGATATTACAAAAAGGATACGCATATTATTGAAAGTTGTTATAAGTTGTATGGATTTCCAATCGGGCACCCACGGCATGATCCCAATTTTAAACCAAAATATGATCCCAATTTTAAACCCTATTGGCCTCCATTATTATTAGGCCTAATTAGAAGATCCCAACCGTGAGATCCCAACCGTGTATTCTCAATCCCAGCCGTGTACAACCTCCAAGAGCAAAAATCTTTGTTTCCTTTTTTAATCACCGAGTGCACGAGATGGCAATCTAATTATTTCCCTTCCAAAGCTGTAATTGATTGGCCCCCATTGGAATTAAAATTCCACCGCTTGATTTGGCTTGATCATGAGCAACTTACAGCCTTGATAACAGTTAAATCCCACGGCTTTTGACTTGCTTTGAATGTCTAGACTAGCATCTCCCAATTGAATTTAACGGCTTCAAACGGACCAACTTCCAACACCGTGTAATATTTTAATTTCGCGTTTTTTGTACCAAATCCTCCAAATACCTACAATACACAAATTAAGCATAAATCTCCAAGTAATAATATAAAAAATAGACTTAGCAAGGATAAATTAAGAGGTACGTATGTGAACATTTACGCGCCTATCAGTAGCCAATTCCAAAACACTGGAGCCCAAGAAGGTAATAATCGTGAGCAAGAAAAGGAGACAGTAAATGAAGGGACTAATAATCCAGTGGAGTGTGAATCCAATGCTAATCTAAGGGCCTCTCAGGTGCAAGGCATTAACCTTCACGTAGATTTAAATCCAAGTGTCGTTAGAAGAAACATTAGAAGCCAACGGTTTGAAGCATCATTAAGCACAGATGGGGATGATATTGATGGTTACATTATTGCATCTCAGGAGCAGGAACAGACTGCTATGGACAAGGAGCTGTAGAACACTATATTAGCAGGTAACAATCTTGGCATTAAATTTGGGAATTCTGGTATAATGAGAATGAAAAAGATGATAGAAGATGAAACTAAAGCAATGAAAGCATCAGTCATAAATAATTCCTTTGCCCCTCTTATGAGGGACCAATAATTTCTCAATAGTGTGGAAAAGACAGAGGCCTGGATGAAGATCATTTCTTGGAACATAAGGGGAGTAGGTAGTTTTCTTAAAAAGAGATATGTTTCCAAGCCTATTAGAGATAGAAATCCTGTTGTTTTATTACTGCAAGAGACTAAAATTGAGAGGTTTGAAATGGCTTCCGTTCAAAGATTATGGCGAGATCTTCTGAAGTTGAATATGCTGAATCTGGGGCTGTTGGTTGCTTGACGATTTTTTAGTCCTAAATTAATGGGTTGTGGGCAGAGATCGACGCAACATAATATCCGGTAAGACCGGAGTCGAATTTACAGAGACAGTAATGTGTGCTGTTATTGATTAAACTGGCTCTTAGATAGTCACCCATTGTAATCGATTGCTGAGATTAACTAAAACTTAAAGAAAACAACTTTTCTTTTCAAATAATTAAAAGGAGGTATGGTCGTAAAATTCATAGCACTCGCAACCGGCCCTGACTCATCTGCTCCAATTGGTGTTCTTTAAAACATTCGATTCTAAACTGAGAAAGATACCTCGCAAGATGCAAACCCTAATGGTCGCCGTTTACCCATGCGCAGCGGAGAATAAGTTTTGGACCCCCATTCTCCCGTTCACATGAGCTCTGACAATGCCCAGATTCGTTTACGGGAAGTATTTTACCTATCTAAAATTGTTTCTTTACATTCTTTTATTTCAAAATAAAAGCAGAATGCGTCCGAACCGACCACGGTGTGCTAATCACCCCGCGACTGTACCTATGTGACTACTCACTCATTATTAAGCAAGAAACAAAAGAAACCCTAATTTGAAACATACTTCTATTACACGAGATGAAAAATAAATAAAAGATCTAAGTTAAACAATAACCAACTAAGAGCATCCGCAATGAGATTAATCAAAATTAATAACCAAAATGTGTCAAGTCAGCATTTGATTATCCATTTAGTTCATAATCAAACTTAACAACCTTTACCTCTACATTAGTTATTTTTTCATCCCTATAAAAAAACCCCCATAGTACGCAATGCATCTATGTTCAATTTCAAACGAGTTTCAATCACACACCCGACCACACCAAATTATTCGTCTCGATGAGACGATTCTAATGTGAGATATTTTTTAGTTATTGAGTTTTGAATTTGGTTATTGGGTTTGATTATTGAGTTTTGGTTATTGGTAAAAGTTGTTAAATTTGGTTATGGAATGAGTGGAATTTGGTTATTTGCTAAAAGACTTGTAACTTTGTTTATTACAAGATGAGGTGTTTTTTTAGCATTGTTGTTAAATTTGCTTATTCATACCAATTTGATTATTACAATGAGGATGCTCTAATAGCTTCAATGAAAGATGAAAATTAATACGAATTACTAAAGTGCGAGTAATTGAACAAAGCTTCAAATAACTTGAAAGGAACAAAACGCGAAAGTTAAACTATCGAACAGAAAACCGTCCGTTTGATCTCGTCAGTCGCCGCCCTTTTCTTCTGTCCTCCAAAAAACTCGTAGGAATCACCTCCCTTTTATAAGGTGCTGTAGCCGAGTAATAATAACCCTCGTGGGCCGTGAATTTGGCTTAGGCCTAATTCCCTTTTCTTTTGTACGTCCAAGACTTCAGTAAAAGGTAACCTTTTGAGGCCCACCGAGACATGCAACGGTAGGAGGAAAAATGATATGGCCCAATCTATGATTTAATTGGCTTTAACCTATTAAGCTTTTAAACACCTACAATACAAAAATCAACCATTAAAACACCAAGAAATGAAATAAATAGACTTAGCAATGATAAATTAAGAGGCGCGTATGTGAACATTTACGCGCCTATCATTGGTCTTTCTGGGGGTATTTTAACTGTATGGAATCCGGCAAATTTCAAACCAAAAGAAGTCACTATCCAAAGACAATTTGTTATGGTAACTGGTGTTTTGTTTGGCTTGGATTGTGTCATTGTAAATGTGTATGCTCCAAGTGAAACAACACGTAGAGAAGAATTGTGGAATGTGTTACTTCAGCTAAAGTCTACTTCTTGAGTTTCATGGTGCGTTGGAGGAGATTTTAATGAGATTAAGGCAATGTGTGAAAGAACAGGGTGTACAAGAGTCGAGAGAAGCATGAGTGGTTTCAAAGATTTTATCAATCAATCAGAATTGAAGGACTTACCAATGATGGGAAGGCAATTTTCTTGGACCAGTTTTCAAAAGAACAATGCCATCCATAGCAGGATTGATAGAATCCTGATTTCGGTGGAGGTACTGATGAAAAATTTAATTTAATTAGGTGTTATGGGGACTACCAAGACCAATTTCAGATCATGCTCCTGTCATGATCTCTGATAACAACTGGAATTGGGGACCAAAGCCTTTTAAATCATGGATGTTTGGCTCATTAGTCCAAAATGTTTTTAAATTGCCAAAGAAGCTTGGGAGAATACACCAACATACGGATGGGCAGGTTGTCAAATTGTTAAGAAGCTATGAAATATATGTTTGCCAACAGACTGATTTGGAGGGCTAACAGACTGATTTGGAGGGTTAAGAGGTTAGAGTAAGCTGGAGTCTGATTTGGTCAAGAAGTCTAGCCACATGTTCTCATGGGATTTTTTGGTGCATTTGGGGCCGATGGTCTTGAGATGAAAGATGACGTGAACCCTCAAGAAATTTTGATTGAGTTCAGTCCAGAGATGCTTGTTTTGACTGGATGTGGCTTATTCAATTTCCATTGAATGTAATTTTTTTTTCTTTTCTCCTTTCTGCAGGCCTTTACAGTACCTCTTCCTCCATGGTCTGTATTTGATCTTTCCTCGATATACCCTTTGTCGAGTTTCTTAATAGATTTTGTTGCCTATAAAAAAAAACCACTCCGCCACCACTGTACTCTGTTTACTTTTCGGTAATAAAAATACTTATACTATTCGGTTTCGTCTGTTTTATCTTTATTTTTTAAATTTACTTTATTTTTTTCTTTGATAAGCTTTTAAATTTACTTTTTTTTATCTTCTTTAAATTTACTTTCTTAAAAATACAAAAATATCGTTACAGCAGTTTTTAATCTTTTTTTTAGGACTTACACACTAAAAGAAAATATTTCAATTACACGTTCACAAACAGAACCTATTTCTCCAATGTGCAAATTAGAACATTATCATCCGAGCCCCACTTTGAGGTCTTTTTTCTCAGTTAGAACCATCTTATCTTTGTTTTTATTATATGGTTTAAAAGATCATTCTTGCCGAGATTATAGTTGATTGTTTTTTATTAGACAATTGATTGAGCGAAAATATTATTTATTCTAATGAGTTCATGTCTCGATAAAGGGGTTTTCTAAACCTGATTGAGCCGCAAATTTACGAGAACGAATTATTCACCAAGTGTAGCAAACTGAACAGTCTCGATCATAATAATTTTCTTGTGATCATGTGGCTTCTGTAACAATGAGTGCAACATAAGACTTAGTTGACTATCAAGTAAATAAAAAAAAGCATAGATTGTAAACATAACTGCCGAGTAATTTTTTATAATACTCGATTTGAACCATTAGGATTTCATGTCTTACCAATTATAGGATTGTCACCAAAATTGAAGATCATTCAATATCGGTGACCACATGATCAAAAAAATATTTAATGCATTTGGAGATGTTTAAGTGTTATAGTGCACTAATTGAGCCTCGCCTGAAGCCTTATTTGACAATCCAAATCATCTATCTTTGACGTAATACGAATTAGATTATTCGTACCAAGAATGAAGTTAACCCCATTTGGATAGACACTTAATCGGATAACAAAATTCTTTTTATTTAAGAATTTGCGTGCTGATAAACGGCTTTCCTTAACACGATCGAGCCAAAAATTTATGAAAATCTTATGATTAAGAAGGAAAAAAATTTAACGGTTTCGATCGAGAAGGTTTCATCATGTGATCAATGTCATCGGAACAAATATTTCATTTCTTGAAATTTATTTAAAAGAGAGGAGAAATTGATATTTGCCGACCAAATGTAATTTTAGTCGGCAAATATTACTATTCCCTCCTAAATTATTTAGTTGGAAAATGTTTTTCATTTATTAATTTCTTAAATTTGGGAAAAAATTGATATTCGCTGACTAAATGTAATTTAGTCGGCAAATATTACTATTATCTACTAAATTGCCCTGGAACCACCGATGCCTGTGTGCTGAGAGAAATTTGGAAGCGAGGACTCTCCTCATTTTCTTCCATTGTTCTCCTACCGGGCTTAAGGCCGTTGTTAGATATCCTCTGCTCGTGATGTTTTCACATAAGAAATCCAGTCCAGAGGAGAAAACAGCATCCTGTCTTTTCAGGAAGTCGACAGCAATTTCAGGGGAGGTGACGGGGAAAACGTGGACATTCCCTAGACAGATGCAACTGATTTCAGCGTTCATGTCCTCCATCATTTTGTGTATCGAGTGGAAGACGGGCTTCTTTGTGAGAAGTAATCCTGGAAGACTTCCGACAATGGGCCATGGTTTAGGGCCTGGCGGAAGCGCGAGGGGGCGTCGCTCGTCTCTTCCAAAGGATGAAGAGAAGCGAAGCCGCGAGAAGGAGAGTTGCAAAAGCTCAAGAGAAATATTTGTGAAATGCCTTCGTTGGTTGGCATTTCGAGTAGTGTTGTGGAGGCAATGGCAAGGTTTGCAGTGTGTATAGGGTTGAAGAACGCCATTGCCATGCAAAGAAGGAGGAGGAGAAGAAGAAGAGTGGAGCAAGAGCTCGAGAAATTTTGTAGAATTGAAAAGTTCGCCATTTTGAGTAAAGTGAAGATTTAAGTTTTTGCAGTACTGAAATGAAGACTTAAGTTTCTGTTGCCTTTTTATAGAGATTTTCCACAGCCCGTTGGCAATGTGCTTGCTTTTTTTTTTTTACACTGCCAAAACACATAACGTGGCTTGCTTTTTTTTTATTTTTTTTATTATATGTTAATATCACGGTTTCAAAAAAGTGAGATTGTAACCAAAAAGAACACCATGCATGGTTGTTTCAAAAAAGTGTGATCTATTTGTTATATTATTATATGTTAATCACGCTTTTGTAGTTTTAATCTCAGTTTCTGAGAGTTTTCATGACAGTGAAAAACCATGATCGAAAACATGGACATAAGATCTCATCCGGATCAACCACGCTTTTGGGACCGAGATGGAAAGTGAACATCACAGCTAAAAATTGTGATGTTTATGCCTTTTTCTAGCATTAATAGTATACGTTAAGGAGAAGAAGACTTGCATGCATTCACCAGGGCCCAGCTTATAAGTTTTGGAAGTCGGAAGCGAACCTCTTAAATTAGGCCTCTCTATATCTTCCATAAAAAAGTTGGTCTGCACAAAGTTTCATAAAAAAAAATAAAAAAAAAGCCCATTACAAAAGAGGGGTCTCAAGGTATTCTGTATTCAAGTATTTTCCGTCCACGGTCGTCGGTTCCCTTCTCTTTTGAGTCGTGAGGCTTATTTTGTAGTTTCTCAATTTTAATTGGGCTTATTTTGTGTAAAGGAGGTTTAGTGCAAAATTTTTTTTGGGCCATATATACATACATATATATATAGGAGTCGTAGAATTTTAGAGCTCTCATTTTTAGCATTTTTTGGAGGCCCGAAGCCCATGCTTCTCCCGCCTATGCTATCAGCTGGCTCTGGCATTCACGGCCAAAACACATAACGTGGCTTGCTCTTTGGTAGTTGGGTCTACTGACCCCTCTCCTGTGTGCGGTAGACGTAAGATTATAAGATACTCTTTCGTTTCAAATTGAGAGTCTATTATTTTATTTTGAGTTGTTCGAAAATGATGGTCCTTTTCCAAAAATGGAAGGAAAAATTTTGTGATTTTCCAAAAGTGTCCCTCATAGGTTAATATAAATGTTATAAAGTAGGTAAAATACAGGAATAATGGTGAAAATGATAGGCATTGTAGGTGTAATCATTGCATGTCCCCTTAAATAATTGGAATCTCAAAAAGGAACTCTCAATTTAGAACGGAGAGAGTAAGATTTACCTTTTTGATTTGCAAAATCGATAAATCATTATCTTTTTTATTTGCAAACAAGCAAATTGATTTGCTATTCTCTACTTCTCTCTCCACTACAAACAAGCAGATTACTTCCTCCGTTCCATTTTGGTAGTCCATTTTTGAATTTCATGCAGTTTTCTAATTGGTTATATATTTCAATCTTAAAATGATTTTCATAAATTTTAAAATTTTGTATTATAGAACTAATCGAGAGCTATCAAACAAGATCCATATTACATATTTTTCAAAATCTACATTAAAAAATATAAGCAATAGACATAAAAGAGACAAAAATAATAATAATAGACAACCAAAATGAGACAGAGGGAGTAATTAATCTTCGGCGGAATGCACGGTTTTAGTGGTGGCATTAACAAAGATCAAAAAATTATACAACTCCAATTAGCCTCGTTCTGTGGAGTTTAATGGTACTCATTTTTCAAGTACACACCTAAGTAAATTCAGACTACCAATTTCAAGTTCAGATTTCCTAGAGTTTAAACGAACCACACACCTACGTAAGGTAGACTACCAATTTGAAGTTCTACAAATTTTACTCAAATGACCGTATCATTTTATTTGAAATTTTGTTCTAGCTAGAGTACACATACACACTATGTGTGTAATTCTGATTAGTGATTTGTCTTGATGAAAGGAATGAAAAAATAGACTTAAGATGAAACCGCAAGTTATTCCAAAAATATTTGTTATGAGTTTCTGAAAAAATTTAACTCAATCCGACATCGGTTAGGGATGTTTCGTAATTCGTAGAGCGCATTACGAACTCTGAAATACCTTACGAATTCTGAAACAGTCTTTATCGATATCGGATTGTGCTAATTTTTTTCAAGAACCCAAAAAAAATTATTTTAAGAATAACGTGCACTTTGAATCATTTTTGTAGGACCTGTAATGGGTCTCACGAAAATCATAAAAATCATTATTTTTTTTCCCATTTAATGGGTACCAAACATGGCACCGTTTTGGTGCAAGAAATTGCATCATTTTATGCCATGTTTGGCACCCATTAAATAAGCAAGAAATTAATATATATTTTTTAATTTTTGTGAGGCTTATTGCGGATCCTACAAAGATGATTCAAACTGTAAATTATTCTTAAAATATTTTTTTAAGAGTTTTGTAAAAAAATAGTTTAATCCGATATCGATAAGGATTGTTTCAGAATTCGTATGGTGTTTTAAAGTTTGTATGACACTCTACCAAATTATGAAACATCTCTAACTGATATCGGATTGAGCTAATTTTTTAAAAAAAATACATGAAAAATATTTTAAGAATAACTTCTGGTTTGAATAATCTTTGTAGGATCCGTAATGAGCTCCAAATCACAAGGTGTGGCCTAAAGCCAGGTTGTGAATGCATGCATTTGAAAATTGTGTTTGGGCCACCCGTTACGATTTGATTACATATTTGGGCACACCCTGTGAATGCATGCATTTGAAAATTCGTTTGCCATTGCCACGCATGCACCTTGTGGTCGGTGTGGCCTAAAGCCGGGTTGTTCCCTAAAGACGTTCCTAAATCGTCTTTTAAGGTTCTGAGAAGTTCGGGGGTTTTCGGAAAATGAGAGAAAAATTATTGTAACTCTTGAGAGAGAACTTGTAAGGTTTTTTCATCAATCAATGGTGAACTGGTGTCGCTTTCAAGAAATAAGCAAATTACTGAACTTTGTATGTCTTGTGTCTTGCTTTCTTTTCTTGCTTTTGATTTCTCTTGCATATTTATTCTGTGATTCATAGCATCTAAGATCCCGTGTTTCTTGTGTATTGGTGAGATTGAACGCATAGTTTGATCCGTGAAAATCCCAACTTCCGGTTGCCCCGAAAAGGGGAAAAGGGATAGTATTGTCTTTTTTGTGCCTACCTCTAGTTTTGAGCATACCACATTTCGATCAGTTAGTGTTCGTAAGAAGAAAATAGCATAATCAAAGCAAATAATATCAATATGTACAACTATTAATTACCAATATATACACACACACACATATTTGTATGAACCACCTCATTATACCCATGAAAGTTTCAGAGTTGATGGTACAAGATTTCAGCCAATCGTGGTTGTGCTTTCGCAAGGAGTGGTTCTGCGAGAAATAGGTCTTTCGCAGACTCGTTCAAGTTAATCTTCGACACGGTTGGTGGCACCTCCCAAGAAAACCCCTGCAAGAGCCAAGCTATGAGCATGGCTGTCATTGTGGACCCCAAAGTGACCCCTGGGCAACCACGCTTAAATGACAACATTTTCAAGTTGGGGTCCGTTAGTGTTACACCGGAGCCGTCTCTCTTGAGGTTGCGCTCTGGTTTGAATTGGAGAGGTTCATCACAAACTCTTGGGTTGTGCCCGAGCCCAGGGCGACTCAGCAAAATATGGCTACCTTCGGGGATGAAGTAGCCAGCGACAGTGGCATTGGCCGTGGAGACATGGGGGACGTTAAAGGGAGCGATGGGGTGGAGGTGGAATGATTCTCACACATGACTTGATGTAGTTGAGTTGTGAGGGATCGGATTCCTGTACCAGTCTATTCCTCCCCACCACTCTGTCCAGTTCCTTTGTGACTCTTTCAAGCAGTGCCGGTTGATTTATCATCTTGGCAAGTGCCCACTCCACTGCATTTGAAGGGTTGTCTACCGTTGCTATCATCAACTCCTGAGAGTATGAGAGTGATAATGTGTTAGAGTATATATATGCATCTACAGTCACATAACTTTCAGATTTCCTACCTATATATATTGCATGAAGGGTCCCTCTCTCAGTCTTAATTAATTTCCGTCTTCAAAGGGAACAATCGATATGCATGCTACTATATATAACCATTCAATTGAGCCGAAATACCCATTTTCCATTTTGTTGCATTTCATGTTTTCATCTCCTACGTCTATCACATAACTTCTCTTCCACAATGGGACCAGATCCGCTAAACGCCTATGGGTTGCATGTCGTAAAGTAATAACTTTAATTAGTTTTTTTTTTTTTTGAAACGGAATACCTTTAAATAGTTACTTTCATTTTCAAAAATATATCGTATAGTGCAACGATATTCCTCTTGTTTATTTCGCAATGAAAATATGGACTTATGTTCTTCTTTCAAGATTCACATGATCACAAAAACTTTGAAATAAAAAGAGCTCTATAAGCGTTAATACATCTTAATTTGAATTCATGAGTTTCAAACTTGAATTCGGAATAAGAATCGGTGTTCAGACCCCAGCCTAATTACATGACCCTTTAAAAGGAAATAGTTCAAAAAAAAAAAAGACTAAAAATTATGGAACAAATGATGTAATAAACTGCGTGTGTCATGCATTTGGGTATAGAATGAGGCTTTTTGACCTTTTTGGTCTCCAAAGTATTTTCGCCATGCCATTTTGGTCCTCAATATTTCAATTGCTAACATTGCATCCCCAAAGTATTAATTTTGTGTTTAAATGGTCCCTGCGGCTGACGCCGTTCCTTCCCTCCGTCAAAAACCAAGGGCAAAGTTGGTATTCACCTAAAAAACGGTGTCGTTTGATTGGAAACGGCTTTTTTGGTCCCCAAAGTATTTCCGCCATGCCAATTTGGTCCCCAAAGTATTTCCGTCATGCCAATTTGGTCCCCAATATTTCAATTGCCAACATTGCATCTCCAAAGTATCAATTTTGTGTTTAAATGCTCCCTGCGGCTCACGCCATTCTTTCCCTCCGTCAAAACCAAGGGCAAGGTTGGTATTTTACCTCAAAACGGTGTCGTTTTGTTGGAAACATATATTTTTCTTATTCATAATTCTCTTAGGGTTCTCATTGAAAACTTTAAAGTCAAAAAAATAATTATGACTCTTTAGGATAAAATGATCAAAAAATTAAGATCTTCGCACAAGTTCAAACAGATTGAAAATTTGAACACTTAATTTTTTTTACCATATTTTTTAATATATAAACAACCTCAAAAAATCAAGTGTTTCAATTTTCAACCCGTTTGAACCGGTGCGAAATTTTAATTTTCTGATCATTTTATTCTAGAGGGTCATAAAAACCAAAACCTCGGAACCCAGAGGACTAAATTGACGGAGGGAAAGAACGACGTGAGCCGCAGGGAGCATTTAAACACAAAATTGATACTTTGGAGATGAAATGTTGGCAATTTGAATATTGGGGACCAAATTGGCATGACGAAAATATTTTGGGGACCAAATTGGCATGGCGTAAATACTTTGGGGACCAAAAAAGTCAAAAAGCCATTTCCAACCAAACGACACCGTTTTGAGGTGAAATACCAACTTTGCCCTTGGTTTTGACGGAGGGAATGAACGGCGTGAGCCCTAGGGACCATTTAAATACAAAATTGATACTTTGGGGATGCAATGTTAGCAATTGAAATATTGGGGACCAAAGTGGCACAGCGAAAATATTTTGGGGACCAAAAAAGTCAAAAAGCCTATAGAATGTATATACACCCGGGTCGACTGATTCCAAAAAGCGAGTTTTTTTGGTCATAATATTCGAAGACTTTTAATTATTTTAAGCAAATTACTAATCATTTTACCAAATACTAATTGCTTACAACATAGAAACGAATTTTCAAATGCTACCATGTTTTGGATTCTGTAAAGTGTGTTCAAATTACCATAAATTATTAGGATCAAGCTCTTTATGTGGAAACCAAATTGTACTTTATAGGCTCTAACGTTAACGTACAAAATATTTAATTTCCTTTGAAGACAAGTATGTACGTGCATCAATTGTATTGAAACCTCATGTGGAGAAAAAAAAAATTAATTAATTTTTTAACGATGATACTCTCTCGTGACTTGATCAAATATCTAGAAACATGGGGAAAGGAAATTCGAAGCATAAGTCGGCTGCGAAAATGTTGGGCATTCCTAAATCTAAGAAGAAAGTGGGAAGAAAGAAGAAAAAATGCGTTATGTTTAGATCTGCTATTGCTGCTGTGGCCTTATTCGCATTTTCCAGAGACACTAACAGGTCACATCTTGATGATGCAAAGGCTGCTCGGTCTATTGACAAAATCTTGGGCGAAGATTATTTGGGTGACGATGAGGAAGTTTTAAGTAATCTCATGATTGATCATTAGTCATCTCAGGGTGGTTGGGTCTTGGGTGCGTTTGTCTCTTTTTGGTGTTTTTGGCCGGGTTGACTTCTTGCCATCCATGGGTGGTTATTTTCCCTTCTAGTACCTAGCGGCATGGCATATGATTGTTGGAGTTCTCATTACTCTGCTTTGATGCCTCATGTTATGGAATCCTTTTAATATTTGTAATCTGTTTTCAAATATTAATAAATTTTCTTTGCTGTTCAAAAAAAAAAAAAAGTATCCAGTAACATGAAAATTGAAAAGTAAAACAATCGCATGGCAGGGGGCGTGCATGCCACGTGCTATATATGTGCTAGCTTAAACAGTACTCCAATTATACTGCGCTGAACGTTATAATATTACTTTGTTATTGTTGCACTACACTAAAAGTAGTACAAGCTTAAATGTATAATTCAGTTACTACTCTAAACATTGTGCCTAAAGATTCTTTTAGCCATACTACACTAAACATTGTACGAGGGTTAATCTTTACTTTACTTGTACTACAGGAATTGGTGTACGAGCAATTAATGTGGTTTTAGTCGCAAGTCTATATAAACCTGCCTCCTATCGTAGTGAATGAGGCAAATACTTTGTGTGTGTGCCAGAGATTGAGAGAAATCTTACAACTAGTTGGGCTTTGATCTCATTTGGTGAGAGCAAGGGGCTACCATCTTTATATTTGAGCCCAATGAGGATGTCGAGGAAGTCATCTTGCTCAATTCTTGTACCCTCTGTCCACTGTCTTATCCTCTCGTCGATCTCAGGATCCTGATACTTGGCCATGCTTACAGTGGCCGTCCTGATGATCTTCTCATGACCATCCAAATCAAGACGGCGACGCAAGCATGGAAGATAATCAGACACACAGAAGGAGTAGAGATATGCAAGAATTTTGAACAATGCTCTCACGTGCTCTTCTACCTCTACCCCTGGCCCTCCATCCGCCCTTCCATTCCCGAAAAACCTCTTCCTCAAAACCATCTTCCTTATCACATTCCCACAATAATGTTGGGCTGCGACTCTCACATTCACCACACCCCCGGTAGTCGAGTCCATGGACTGATTATACGCAAACCCAAAAAGGTGGTCAGCTTCCTCGGTTCGTTTGCCCTGGAGCCACCGATGCCTGTGTGCTGAGAGAACTTCGGAAGCGAGGACTCTCTCCTCATTTTCTTCAATTGTTCTCCTACCGGGCTTAAGGCCGTTGTTAGATATCCTCTGCTCGTGATGTCTGCCGATAAGACATCCGGTCTAGTGGAGAAAACAGCGTCATGCCTTTTCAGGAAGTCGACGGCAATTTCAGGGGAGGTGACGGGGATGACGTGGACATTCCCTAGACGGATGCAAATGATTTCAGCATTTATGTCCTCCATCATTTTGTGTATCCAGCGGGATGCGGGCTTCTTTGTGAGAAGTAGTCCTGGGAGACTTCTGACAATGGGCCATTGTTTGGGGCCTGGCAGAAGCGCAAGGGGTGTCGCTCGTCTCTTCCAAAGGATAAAGAGAAGCGAAGCCGCAAGAAGGAGAGTTGAGTAAAAGCTCAAGAGAAATGGTGAAATGCCTTCGCTGGTTGGCATTTCGAGTGTTGTGGAAGCACTGGCAGAGTTTGCAGTGCATAGAGGATTGAAGAAAGCCATTGCCATGCAAAGGAGAAGAAGAAAAGTGGAGCAAGAGCTCGAGAAATTTTGTATCTAATGGAAAAGTTCGCCATTTTGAGTAAGTGAAGATTTAAGTTTTTGTAGTACTGAAGTGAAGATTTAAGTTTCTGTTGCCTTTTTATAAAGATTTTCCACAGCCCAATGGCAATGTGCATGCATGCATTCACGGCCAAAACACATACGTGGCTTGCTCGTTGGTAGTTGGGTCCGTTGACCTTCATTTGTTTGTAGTAATCAATTCGTCCCGATTTGTTCGTTCAATTTTGAGTTTCTAATTTATTAAGAGAACTAAATCTAATTTATTGATTTAAAAATTTATATAATCTCGTCTATTGATTTTGAAATTGAACAGTCAATTTGGGACATGTACAAATCAAAAAGGAGACAAACAAATTAGAACGGAAGGAGTGTTAAATTCCGGAAAATCGTTTTTCGTCCCAGCATACGTTTGTTCTATTCCATCACGCCATGACACCTCTGGTCCTCCTCCCGTGTGTGGTAGGCGTAAGATAATAAGATACATATTATTTTCCTTTTTGATTTGTAAAATCGATATATCATTATCTTTTTTATTTGCAAACAGGCGAATTGATTTGCTATTCACAACTTCTCTTTACACTACAACCAACCAAATTACTTCCTCCGTTCCCTTTTGACAGTCTATTTTTGAATTTCGTGTAGTTTTCTAATTGCTTATATCTTTCAATCTATAAAGATTTTTATAATAATTAAAAACTTTGTATTGTAGAACTAATCAAAAATTATCAAACAAGATTCATATTACATATTTTTCAAAATCCGCATTGAAAAATATAAGCAGTAGACATAAAAGAGACAAAAGAAATAACGGACAACCAAAATGAGACGGAGGAAGTAATTTATCTTCGGCGGAGTGCACGGCTTTAGTGGTGGCAATAACAGAGATCAGAAAATTATACAAGTAATTAGCCTCGTTCTATGGAGGTTTTTTTTTTTGCTCGGCAAACGAAATTTTATTGCAAACTCGAAGGGGTACATCGAGGGCTCAATCACAGTAAGTAAACAGACTTACGCGATAAAGCAGAAAACAGGAAATAAAAGAGAACACCTGACTTCGGCCTCCAACAGAACATTGAACGACAAGAACCTCACCTAAACACAAAGCACTCTTCACAGTTTTAACAACCTAATTTCATCCAAAAAAACCTTAAATTCCTCCACTGTATACACCTTAATATCGAACTTGGTCTTTACCTACATAGCAACTCTAGTCTTTACCTTGTCAACCACGACCTCAGTTGTCACCATTGTATTGTTAAACACATGCTCATTTCGCACCAACCATAACGACCACAACGTTGCAAAGAAGGAAGTTTCCCAAAGGCTTTTCTCCAAATTTCGGAATTTAGAGTCCATCCACCACCTTAGATGGGCATTTAGAGAATCGGGACAAACCCATTGAACATGCCACCATTCTAAAATTTGAGACCAAACAGTCCATGAAAATTGACAGTGCAAAAACAGGTGTTGTGGAGTTTCCATGAGCAACGAACAAAGGGGGCAAGAAGAGGACTTTCCCTCTTAGATCATATTTCTGCCCACAAGCACCAACCTCGTAGCCACCTTGACTTAATGGTACTCAATTTTCATTCTCGATTTCTTGATATAAGTTGAGAATAGTTTTTTCCTGTTTTTTTTTATTTATTTATCAAAGCTTGGAGTAGTTGACTCCGTATAAGATATAAACCACCCTGCATTAGAAAGTCTATAACACTAATCTTTTACTAGTCTTATAATACTATAAGTATCATTACATGTAAATAAATAAATAAATAAATATATATAAATAAATAAATAAATAAATAAATAAATATATATATATATATATATATATATATATATATATATATAGACACACACAAATATACGAAATATACACACATATGCGCGCAACACGTGATTCTTGTGCACAATACATTTATTTAATCATAATATTTCCCGGTTCAAGAACGTAAAAAAGAGAGAGAACAAAGCCAAGTGACGGTACGGGATGGACTAAAAAATTGGATAAATATGGCTAAATTATGACAACAAAATTTTTAATTATACTTCTAATAAAATCAATTGTGCAGTTCAAAGTTGCTAGAGTGTGAAAAGTCATGTACATACCTAAGTAAATTCAGACTACCAATTTAAGGTTTCGATTTCCTAGAGTTTTAACGAGCCACACCCACCTATGTAAAATAGACTACCAATTTGAAGTTCTACAAATTTTACTCAAATGACCGTATCATTTGATTTGAAATCTTGTTCTAGCTAGAGTACACATACACACCATATGTGTAATTCTGATTAGTGATTCGTCTTGATGAAATGAATATAAAAATTATGAAAAAATAGACTGAAGTTGAAACAGCAAGTTATTCTTAAAATATTTGTTACAAGTTTCTGAAAAAAATTTAACTCAATTCTATATCGGTTAGGGATGTTTCGTAATTCATAGAGCACCCTACAAACTCTGAAATATCTTACGAATTTTGAAACAGTCCTGGCCTTATCAATATTGGATTGTGCTAATTTTTTTCAAGAATCAGTTTTTTTTTTAAAGAATAACATGCGGTTTGAATAATCTTTGTAGGACCCGTAATGGGTCTCACAAAATCATAAAAATTATTTTTTTTTTGCCCATTTAATGTGTACCAAACATGGCACCGTTTTGGTGCAAGAAATTCCATCATTTTATGCCATGTTTGGAACCCATTAAATGGTCAAGAAATTAATGATTTTTTTTAAATTTTTGTGTGGTTTATTATGGATCCTACAAAGATGATTCAAATCTTAAGTTATTCTTAAATTTTTTTTTATGAGTTTCTGTAAAAAATAACTCATAAAAATTAGGGAAATTTTTATAAATGGTCCCTCTAGTTTGCATGAATTTTCATTTTCGTCCTTCCAGTATCAATTGTGTTACTTTTAGTCCTATAATTTGCATTCTGTCTCAATTTCGTCCCTCTCACTTACGGCGTTAATGAAACAAACGGAATTGGAGGACAAAATTGTCATTTCTCCTCACAGATGGACTAAATTGAGATTTCATGCAAACTAGAGAGACTATTTCTATAATTTTGTTTTTTACTTTTGTTTTTGTAAATAAATTTAAAATACATCATATATAATATATTTCTCATCTCATTTTATATTGAATAATAAAAAATATGTTGAAATTTTGTAAAGTTTTTATTATATACATCACAAACAATATGAGAAAATTCGAAAAACAACCCTTATGTTAATTGTCTTGGTCTTGTATTTTTTTTTTTCAATTGAATTTTCACTATCATTATTTTTTTTGTCACATGATTAAAAAGAAAAAGTTGTTCAGTAGTATTTAGAAATCTTGCAATTGTGTTTAATTAAGCAATAAAACACTATTAAATATTAAAAGATCAAATACATTAAAATATGGGTATAAGTGTATTTATTTTGGGACTTACTCATAAGATCACTCATATAACAAATAAACGCGGATTTTAAACATTTTTTTATTGGGTGAAAAAATAAGAAGAATATAAGAACATGATACAAAGACATTAGCTAAGGGGTTGATTTGTGCATTTTCTAATATTTTTGTAATGTGTAATGAAATATAAATTTTTCAATATAGTTTGATTACCCAATAAAAAATAATTCCGTTGTCAAATACATTACTTATGGTTAAAATTTTAAAAATAATCCCTCTGGTTTGCATAAAATTTCAATTTGGTCCCTCTGTGAGAGAAAATGACAATTTTGCCCTTCAATTCCGTTTGTTTCATGGACGGCGTCAGGGAGAAGGACGAAATTGAGATGGAATAAAAACTATAGGGTTAAAATTGATACAATTAATAGTAGAGGGACGAAAATGAAAACTCATGCAAACTAGAGGGACCATTTTTAAAAATTTCCCTAAAAATTATTAGCACAATCCGATATCAATAAAGGCTATTTCAGAATTCGTAAGGTGTTTTAAACTTCGTTGCCTCTAACTGATATCGGATTGAGCTAATTTTTTTAAAAACACATAAAGAAATATTTTAAGAATAACTTCTGGTTTGAATTATCTTTGTAGGACCCGTAATGAGCTTCAAATCACAAGGTGTGGCCTAAAGCCGGGTTGTGAATGCATGCATTTGAAAATTGTGTTTGGGCCACCTGTAACGATTTGATTACATATTTGGGCACACCCTGTGAATGCATGCACCTTCTGTGTTTGGCTGTAAATGCATGCATTTGAAAATTCGTTTGCCATTGCCATGCATGCACCTTGTGATTGGTGTGGCCTAAAGCCGGGTTGTGCCCTAAATACGTTCCTAAATTGTCTTTTAGGGTGATGAGAAGTTCGGGGATTTTTGAAAACGAGAGAAAAATTGTTGTAACTCTTGAGAGAGCTTGAGAGAGAACTTGTAAGATTTTTTCATCAATCAATAGTGAACTGGTGTGGCTACCGAGGAGTAGGCAAGTTGCTGAACCTCGTATATCTTGTATTTTGCTGTCTTTTCTTGCTTTTGATTTCTCTTGCGTATTTATTCTGTGATTCATAGCAGTCCTAAAATAAAAGGGTTGCCAGGGTCGAATCCACAGAGACAGTGATGTGTGCTGATTAAAAACTCGGGTTGTTACTGATTAAACTAGCTCTTAGGTAGCCACCCCTTGTATTTGGTGTTGAGATTTAACTAAACTTACAGAATTATTTGATTTTTTCAAATAATTAAAAAGAGGTACGGTCGTTGGGTTCATAGCACTCGCAACTAGTTCCAGACTTATTTGCTCTGTTTGGTGTTCTTAAAAACATTTGATTTTAGAGAGAAAAAGCTACCCTGAAAGATGCGAACCTTTTTGGTCGCCGTTTACCCATGCGCAGTAAAGAATGAGTTTTGGATCCCATTCTCCCGTTCACATAGATTTCGACGATACCTGGATTCGTCTAACAGACGTACTTTATTAACCTAAAATTGCTTTTCATTATTGTTTCGAAATAGGAGCAGAATGCATAAAAATCTCACCACGGTATGCTAATCACTCCGCGACCCTACCCATATGATTAATCACTCTAATAAGCAAGAAACAAAAGAAATCCTTGTTTGAAACATGCTTCTATTACGCGAAATAAAAAAATAAATAAGAAATATCAACTAATCAAATACCAACAAACAAGTTTTATTAAGAACAAAAATTAAAACGAGTTATCGAAATTCGAGTAATTGAGCAAAACTTAAAATAACTTGAAAAAAAAAAAACTTAACAATATTCGGAACAATATCTAGGCAGCCACGTTCTTCGTTCACTGTTTTTCGTCGTAGACTTTGCGTCGAAACTGTTGTTCGCGACTTTTCGTTGAAAACCCAATTCCCCAAATTTCCAAGCTGCTATTCTGGTCCTTATATAGGGTAAACATACTTTAATTACACAAAGCTCCCTTGGGCTATGTATAATAACGACTCACAAGATCGACATTAAAGTACTTTGCACTTTTAACCCCAAACTTTCTTGTACTTCTGTTCTTATCCAAATTTCTTGAAAATAAGCTCAAGCAACCTATAAACACAAAAGAACAGAAATAAATATTAATTAGCCAAAATGAATGACTAATAAATGTAGTTTAGAGCGCCAAAATATGTATATTTTGGCACTTATCAATCAGTTAGAGTTCTTAAGAAGACAATAGCATGATCAAAGCAAATAATATTAACATGTACAACTATTAATTACCAAAAAAAAATTAAATATATATGTACAACTATCTTATTATACCCATGAAAGTTTCAGAGTTGATGGTACAAAGTTTCAGCCAACCGTGGCCGTGCTTTTGCAAGGAGTGGTTTTGCGAGAAATAGGTCCTTCGCAGACTCCTTCAAGTCGATCTTTGACACGGTTGGTGGCACCTCCCAAGAAAACCCCTGCAAAAGCCTAGCCATGAGCATGACAGTCATTGTGGACCCCAAAGTGACCCCTGGGCAACCACGCCTCCCAATGCTAAATGATAAAATTTTCAAGTCGGAGTCCGTTAGCATTACACCGGAGCCGTCTCTCTTGAGGTGGCGCTCTGGTTTGAACTGGAAAGGTTCATCCCAAACTTTTGGGTTGCGCCCGAGCCCAGGGCGACTCAGCAAAACATGGCTACCTTTGGGGATGAAGTAGCCAGCGACAGTGGCATCGGTCGTGGAGATATGCGGGACATTAAAGGGAGCGATGGGGTGGAGGCGGAACGATTCTCTCACACATGATTTGACATAGTTGAGTTGTGAGAGATCGGATTCCTGGACCAGTCTATTTCTCCCCACCACTCTGTCCAGTTCCTCCGTGGCTCTTTCAAGCAGTGCCGGTTGATTTATCATCTCGGCAAGTGCCCACTCCACTGCGTTTGAAGGGTTGTCCACTGTCTCTATCATCAACTCCTGAGTGTATGAGAGTGATAATGTGTTAAGAGTATATATATGCATCTACAGTCACATAACTTTCAGATTTCCTACCTATATTGCACGAAGGGTCCCTCTCTTAGTCTTAATAAATTTCCTTCTTCAAAGGGAACGATCGATATGCATGCAACTATATATAACCATTCAATTGAGTCGAAACACCCATTTTACATTTCATCGCCTATATATGTCTGTTCACATAATTACTTCTCTTCCAAAATGGCACAAGATCAGCTACTAAACGCCTAGGGGTTGCATTTCGTAAAGTAAAACCTTTAATTAGTTACTTTCATTTTTCAAAATATGTCGTAGAGTGCAACGATATTCTTGTTGTTCTTCTTATATATCTAGATTCAAACATTGAAATCAAAAGAGCTCTATAAGCATTAATACATCTCAATTTGAATACATGAGTTTCAAACTTGAATTTGGAATCAGAATCAGTATTCAGACCCAGCCTAATTACTTGATGATCCTTTAAAATCAAAAAGTTCTAAAAAAAGTAGACAAAATATATTGAACAAATGGCGTAATAAATTGCACGCACGTGTCCCTTTAAACCATATCTATCATATTAACAATTGGTGCAATGAAAATGTAATCTCTAAAACTTTGGATGCAACTGTAACACCATTGTCATCATGTTGACGTGGTGTCATTTCATTAGCCATTAATATCTCGTGCAAGTGGCGGCATCTAAAGTCATTTAATCAACATATGCAAAAATAACTTTAATGAAGTGTGAACCAAACTAGGTACTACAACTTGGTGAATCATTGAACTTTAAAAAATCATTTAGATGACACAAATGTTAAGTGTGTTCAAATGAAGAAACCATAAATTATTAGGATCAAGCTCTTAAGGTGGAAAACACATCGTACTTCACAGGTTTTAACGTACAAAATATACACCTAGCAAAAAAACGTACAAAATATTTAATTTCCTTCGAGGACAAGTATGTACGTGCATCAATTGTATTGAAACCTCACGTGGAGTCCAAATTTTTTTTTTTTAACGATGTTCGTGACTTAATTTGAGTATCTAGTAACATGAAAATTGAAGAGTGAAACAATTGCATGCCACAGGGATAATTTACGATCAGAGTAGGTTAATAGATAACGTGACATTTTTTTCTAGTCACGCCACGTGCATGCCACGTGCTATATATGTACTAGTTTAAACAGTACTCCGATTATACTGCATGCGCTGAACGTTATACTTATTCTTTATTGCTGTTGTACTACGCTAAAAGTTAATACAAGCTTAAATGTATATTTAGTTACTACTCTAAAAATTTTGCAAGCCTAAAGATTCTTTCAGCCATACTACACTAAACATTTTACGAGCGTTAATCTAATCTTTAGTTGTACTACACAAATTGTTTTACGAGCAATGTGGCTTTAATTGTACGTTGTAAGTCTATAAAAATCTACCTCCTAGTATCATAGTGAGTGATCGATGAGTGGTGAAAGTGAGGTTTCTAGAGTGTAAGGTAGGGCTTTTTGATATATATATCTGTGCGTGCGTGCGTGCGGGGGGTGGTTGGTTGGTGGCGGCAAATACTCTGAGTGTGTGTCTAAGAGAGAGAGGTTGGAGGGAGGAGGAGGGGGCAAATGAGGCATATACTCTGTGTTTATGCCAGAGAGAGAGAGAAATCTTACAACTATTTGGGCTTTGATCTCATCTGGTGAGAGCAAGTGGCTACCATCTTTCTTTTTGAGCCCAATGAGGACGTCGAGCAAGTCATCTTGCTCAGTTCTGGTACCCTCTGTCCATTGTGTGATTCTCTCATCGATCTCAGGATCTTGATACTTAGCCACGCTTGCAATGGCCGTCCTGATGATCTTCTCATGACCGTCCAAATCAAGACGGCGACGCAGGCATGGGAGATAATCAGACACACAGAAGGAGTAGAGGTATGCAAGAATTGTGAACAAGGCACTCACGTGCTCTTCTTCCTCTACCCCTGGGCCTCCATCCGCCCTTCCGTTCCCGAAAAACCTCTTTCCGAAAACCATCTTCCTTGTCACATTCCCACAATAATGTTGGGCTGCGACTCTCACATTCACGACACCCCCGTTAGTCGAGTCCATGGACTGATTATACACGAACCCAACGAGGTGGTTAGCTTCCGTGGTTCGTTTGCCCTCGAGCCACCGATGCCTTTGTGCTGAGAGAACTTCGGAAGTGAGGACTCTCCTCATTTTCTTCCATTGTTCTCCACCCGGGGTTAAGGCCGTTGTTAGATATCCTCTGCTTGTGATGTCTGCCGATAAGACATCCGGTCTAGTGGAGAAAACAGCGTCATGCCTTTTCAGGAAGTCGACGGCAATTTCAGGGGAGGTGACGGAGATGACGTGGACACCCCATAGATTGATACAAATGATTTCGGCATTCATGTCCTCCATCATTTTGTGTATCGAGCGGAATGCGGGCTTCTTTGTGAAGAGTAATCCTGGGAGACTTCCGACAATGGGCCATGGTTTTGGGCCTGGCGGAAGCGGAAGGGTCGTTGCTCGTCTCTTCCAAAGGATAATGAGAAGCGAAACCGCAAGAAGGAGAGTTGAGCAAAAGCTCAAGAGAAATGGTGAAATGCCTTCGCTGGCTGGCATTTCGAGTGTTGAGGAGGCAATAGCAGGGTTTGCAGTGTGTATAGGATTGAAGAAAGCCATTGCCCGAGTGGAGCAGGTGCTCGAGAAATTTTGTAAGATGTAAAAGTTTGCCATTTTGAGTAAGTGAAGATGTATGTTTTTGCAGTGAAGTGAAGATTTAAGTTTTTGCAGCTAGTGATCAGTGAAGATTTAAGTTTTTGTTGTAATAAATTTGTTTCCTGAGGTGCCTTTTTATAGAGGTTTTCCACAGCCCGATGGCAATGTGCTTGCATGCATTCACGGCAAAAACACATCAATGCAACGTGTGATTCAAACAAATTAAAGATAACTCATTTTCGTTTGAACATGTAGTGTATTTGTTTCATTTTAGTTTCACACAAATCACGTTTTGGAGCATTTGATAGCAGCATGATCCTCATGCATGCTTAAACCATGCCAAAGAGAGCCTAGCTAATTGGTCTTTGGTCTTTTACTATCATGCATGCTTCTTTTGTGACAAATCCTTTGAATTTGTTACAGCTAGCCTAATGTAAACAAGTGACACCGAGGCACTTGGTAATGTGTTGTAAATGATGATTTGAACATTTGTTACTAATTTATTAAATCTAGTAGTAGATGTGAAATTAAAAGTGAGAGGTTAATCTCTCTAATAAATGCATGCTTATCATCTTTTATAACTAATCCTTTTGTTTCCATCCAACCTGCTAATGCTGATAAGTGACACCGAGGCACTGTTTGTATCAACAAAGTGTGCTGCGTTATCACCACCTATCATCTACAACGATTATAGGTTTGCAAGTAGTTTTTTTTTTTTAACATCTAATCTTGCGGGGGGAGTTGCACTTTTTCTCCTGCTGTTTGGGTCTGACCCCATGGGTAAGGAATGCACAACCCGAACTGAAAATTGATTTTTAACCAAAAAAAATGAACCTACACCCGTCTAAACCACATGTTCGATTCTGCCCGAAAACCCTTCGGGTCGGGTCGGGAGTTTTTTGCACACCCCTAAATGTAATGCTCCATTGTCCATTTAATTAATAGTGATTCCACGGCTTAATTAATTTCTAAATTTTCTTATATTTCTATAAATGAAAATGAGTTCTTAGTTTATCTCTGCAATGTTGAGTATTTTAAATCATTTACGAAGATGATATCTCAGTTTCAAGTAAACCGTGGTTCGAAACCGAAACTGAACTATAGTCTAATTGTTTGGATTGATTTGGTTCTATACCTTTTATTGATTCTCCAAATTCATCATCCGTATGTGTTGACTTGATTCTTGGTTTACTACAAAACCAAACCAATCCGGTCCATGCTCACCTATAGTTTGTATCGACAAAGTGTGCCATTATCACCACCTATCATCTACAACGATGATAGGTTTGCAAGTAGTTTATTTTTTTATTTTAACATCTAATCTTGTGGTGATTGGGACTTTGAGCTTGGCTGGGCTAGCCTCCGTGTCAAAGGTAAAAGCTTTAGATCCTCTTTGTTCAAAGTTGCTTTGACTGGGACTTTGAGCTGTTTGGGGAAAACGTTGTGCGCCCAAGTCACAGCTCACGTGTTCCAAGAGCAAAATGATTCATTTCAAACAATTTGATCACAAAATGTTTTGTGAACCCACGAGGTTTGCATGGTAAAATGGGCATAAAAAAGCAATAAGCGATTGTCTTCCATGAAATCGGCTGTTCGAATTCCATGGAGATTGATCAAACATTCGGGTCAGTACTGGTGAGTTTATCCAGTTATTAACTTCAGTGCCCTGCTAGAAGCCTAGAATTAATCAAGGTGTGCGCATGCTGACCTAAATTTCTGGTTATCAAACGGAAAAAAAAATAAAGTTAGACACGTAGGGAGGGTGGGGGGGACCATTTCGATCGATCCCATGTTTTTTTTTTTTTTTTTGATAACCAATCGATGCCCATGTTAATTACCTCTCCCCTTAGGTTGAAAAGAGTAGTTGCCAAGGCCCAGTTTGCTTTGATTGATGATGACATACACCCTACCGTTTTTGGCACCGTTTTAACTAGGGGTGAGCATGATCCGGATTAATTCGGTTTTATAGTAAATTAAGAACCAAATCAATACCTATGGATTATGAATTTGAAGAACCAAATCAAACTACCAAAAACATAGAACCAAACCAATTCAAACCAAAAAAATACGGTTCAGTTTCGGTTATAAACCATAGTTTGATTTGAACTGAATTATATTAAAATCAATTTCCTCCAAATTACCAAAACACACTAACATAAATCTACTAATTAGAATAAAACTAAATATTGCGGTGGATACATAGAAAATTTGTATAAATTATCTTGACATAGAAGGAAAACTAAATATGGCGGTGGATTTAATAGGATCAATAAATTAGGAAAGTAGTTGACTAAGGCTCCCATATTTATTTGGTGAACCATAATTAAATTATTTATATAATATGTATATATATGTATTATACGATTCCGATCGGTTCGGAACTGTTAAGGAAATAGAATCTCACATTGCTTGAGAGTGGAATGGGTGATCACTTAATAACATCTGGGACCTCTCCACTCATTGCCAATTGACTTTGAGATAAATATAAAGTTTCTACAGGAACCATAGCTGCGAACGTGAATCCAGAAGCTAAACTATATAATGCGGTTTCTAATTTTTTCAAACCATGGCCAAACCATACTACTTGAAAACCGAACCAAATTAACCTCTCAGTTTGAATTGGTTTGGACTGGATTCGCGGTTTGACGGAGAAATATAAACCGAACCAATCAAACCGTGCCACCCCATTTCAAAAATATAAACCAAAAAGAATAAAAAAATTGCAGAGAAACATGTCAAATAAAAGATATGAGAATTTTGATCAAACAAAACTTTGGCAGAGTTGGTTAATAAGCGTGCTGCCATATCTTGGACCTCGATCACGAGAGTTTGATTCCGGTCGGTGGCAATTTTTCTCCTTCTTTGCAAAATTATCAGCGCCCTCTGCCTCTCTCATTGTTAATATTTTGCAATTTTTACATTATTTATATACAAGGTATTAGTTTTTTTCTTTTCATACTCGTAAATACCTAGTCGAAGCACATTACTCTAAAGAAAAAATTATGCATTCGAAAGAAACAAGTTTCGAATGACTAAATTGAAAAGTTTCAGGAGTGCCAGAGGCAGTGGGAAATCCCTCTTTCACTCTAAATGTTAAAAAAGGGGTAATACGTAACTTATTCTTACAAATATGAAAATTAACATTTTCGTGAATTTATTTTATATGCCCATTCACACACACCAATATTCATAAAGAAACATGCAGTAAAAATTGTATTAAATTTGGGAAAAAATTTAATATTCAAATGGGTCATGTACCTATCCAATTAGTGAAAAATACCTTGAGGGAGTTTATGCAATTTAGAGAATGATCAGTTCAGATTGAGAAAAATTAGTATCGTAATATTTCACACACAAAAGAAACCACGACAAAACCTAATTTTATGACTTTCTACAATTAATTTTCTTCCGCATATTTTTGTCACATAACATGTAACTAAATTTCATTAAACGGTGCCACCCTCGCGGTCGGATCCTGGCTCCGTCCCTGCCCTTAGGCACGAGAAATCCGCTAGTACTATATAATTAGAGTAAGATGTTGAACTAAATATAATATGGTTTGTGATTTTTTTTAACAAAAAATACATCTCATGTGTCTAAATTCGGATATCAAAATCGGCATTTAGAAAAATAAAAGATTCAGAATAATTTATTTTCACGTGCACCCCATATAATTAAGTGAGGTTAATCTCTAATAAATGCATGTTTATCATATTTTTTAACTAGTCCTTTTGTTTTCCATCTCGCCCTAATACTGACAAGTGACACCGAAGCATGCACCTGGTAATTAAGGTGTAATTAACGATTTCAAAAGTTGTTACAGATGAGTTAATGCACGTAAATTTTAAAAGAGAGAAACTTATTCACGGAGTTAATGCACGTAAATTTAAAAACGGAACTTGCACAATCTCATTCGTCTGTTTCAGCAATTAATGGTCTAGATTTTAAACAAACTCTTCTCCGAAAAAAATTGTTTAAAATCCGGACGGACCAAAATACTTTTAGACACACACTATTAACCTCCGGAAAAACTTATTTATTGATACGTCTACGTACAAGTATTAACAAAACCTTGTTTGCATCAAAGTGTGCCGTTATCACCACCTATCATCTACAACGATGATAGGTTTGCAAGTCATTTTTTTTTTTCTTTCACATCTACTCTTGCTTGTGGGGGCCGCATTGTGCCCCCAAGTCATAGCTCGTGTGTTCCAAGTGCAAAATGGAGCCCACCCTAAGACCGATGATTTGATGGAAACACCTAGTTTTGCTGGGTCATCGGAATCCATACAAAAAAATCAAGTGGATCAAATATTGATAGTCAAGTGATATATAGTATAGTGATAAATGTGGTTTGTTAATTTACTCTCAAAATCATGCTATACACGTTCAATTGTTAAGCTAAATGTGCTCAATCTACAATTTATTTTATTTGCTCAAATGATCAACTCAATGCACCCAATATGTAAGGACCCGTATTTTTCGGATATTATTTAAACGTTTTATAAATAAAAATAAAATAAAATAGAATATGAAATTGATTGTGTTTATTTTAGTTGTGGGTCAATGTGAAGAGTTTGAAAGATGTGGGTGTTAGTGTGATAAGGTGCATGTGTGTATAAGTGTGTGTGTGCCAGGGGAAAATAGTTCCCAAAACCCCATCCCATTCTCTCTCCCGTTCTCTCTCTCGGCTCTCTCTACCTCTCTCACTCCCTCACCCAAAAACTCACCTCTAAATTCAAAACCCACAACAAATAACCTCCATTCCATCTTCTACTCGTGTATTGTGGTCCGTATCGCTCCGGTTCGAGCTCGGAGAAGTTGTATTCCGGTTGGAACAAGGTTTTCGGAAAGCTAGGGCTTGTAACTTCTTGGGTTTCGTGCTCCGACTTCGAGGTAGGGAATTCTACCTCACTTTATATGCTATTTGAGTGTTTTTATGCCTTATTCGAGCTGGTATTGGTTGTCGTTGAGATTGGATCGAAACTTAAAATTTTCTGTCGAAATCTGTTGAAATCGTCTGTAAGTAACTCCTCCTACCGGTAGGAGCTTTTACCCTACCGGTAGAACGATTGAGAAATTTTGTCAACCAGCTCAAACGTACAGCAGCAGCTCAAAAGCTGCTCAACGTATCGAACTTCTACCGGTAGGAATTCCTTACCTACCGGTAGGTCAAGCATGTATCGAACTTCTACCGGTAGGAATTTCTTGCCTACCGGTAGGTCACGCTCGAATTTGAATGTTGACCTTTCTGTTTCCAAGTTCTACCGGTAGGACTTGCTTGCCTACCGGTAGGTTGCGTGAATTGGAGTTTCTACCGGTAGGACTTGTTCACCTACCGGTAGGTCTAGGTTTTACCGGAATGTTAGCCTTTCTGTTTTCAAGTTCTACCGGTAGGACTTGCTTGCCTACCGGTAGGAGACTAGAAGTTTCACCTGCTTTCACCTGCTTATTTGAGCTGCTGCAGTATCTTTCAGCTGCTTTCCTATATCTTTCAATTCACATGTCGAAGCTTTTCATTGACTATAATGAGTTTGTTTACACATCCTTCCAAGTGTTTTGGTGAATGTTACTTGTTCCTCACTTAAAGTGGCATCCAATGGACTAGAGTGAACATGTCTAGAGATTCGACGAGTACTATTGCAATCCGTTTTCTCTCTTGACTCGTAAGATTCTCAGATTCCTTTGGTACATGCTTTTACAGACTCCGAGTATAGAAACAAGATAATTAGGCATTGTAGAGTCTAGTCGCAGGTTAATAATGTGGTATGCGAAGGTACGGGGGTGTACTTAGGGGTACGGTGAGGACGTGTGTATTTGAGTATATGCGATATGGTAGATTGTTGGTCTTATAATACCATGCGATTGATCAAATGGTCTTTGGATTTAATTGAATGAATGGATGTTTGTGAAATGGGAAGCGGAATGAAAGTGAATAACTAATGGACAGAGTATTGTAGGAATTTATGTATGGGCTTAGTACGTCATGTAAGATGCGGGTATGTAAACAAAAGAGGAGGCATGAACATGTATATTTGTGGAGTCACATAATGACTAATTAAAATTCAGTGGTATAACCGTTAAAGGGATGATGAAATTAATTATGAAATGATGTCGATTGTGAAAAGTGTGAAAGGTGACCCAAGTGGTCGTTATTGAGGGAAAAGACTCGGGGTGACCCTGCGCTCGAGGGAA
This sequence comes from Rhododendron vialii, assembly GCF_030253575.1. Classification (NCBI taxonomy): domain Eukaryota; kingdom Viridiplantae; phylum Streptophyta; class Magnoliopsida; order Ericales; family Ericaceae; genus Rhododendron; species Rhododendron vialii. The sequence continues at coordinate 6,500,087 of NC_080569.1, forward strand.
CTAGACCCGAGGTGACCCAACTGATTCATATTATTGGAGGAAAAGACTTGGGGTGACCCTGCGCTCGAGGGAACTAGACCCAAGGTGACCCCACCCGATTATTGTTATTGAGGGAAAAGACTCGGGGTGACCCTGCGCTCGAGGGAACTAGACCCGAGGTGACCCTAGTGATTATTTGATGGGAAATACCGGATTAAAGGAAAAGAAAGGTTTTGCAATTAAGGGATTTAATGAAGATCAATGTGGACACGAGAAAGATTGTACTATCATACGGAGAATAATAAGATGTTTTGATTTGATTATAGATAAGTGTGAGATGACATGAGTTTAATAATGTAACTAGTTAAAGAAGTAAACGGCTAGTGACATTGATGTGAAGTCTAGGACTCTTAGGCGATAATTCGCAGCTTGTTGGTAGTCATTTGTGGTATAGGCGTATCTGTCAGTACTCATTCATTCTCGGTGCATGGTTCATTCAAATTGCATATAGCTTGAGTTTAGAATTTTCTACTGGGCTAGTGTAGCTCAACCAAATCTTTCTTTTCAGGTTCTGATGCCGGGCAATAGATTGCATGCATTGTGTGCTTGACAGTAAAAGACTTTTGGAAGCTGACTTCACTGGTTATTTCGTCATCTTTGTGAAGATCTCTTTTTGTTAAAGGTGGTTTTGTAACTAATTATTACTGAATTTTCTTTTGACTAAAGTTGTAATTATCTAAACTTAAGGACTTGTTTGTAAATTAAACAGGTGGGAAACTCATTTGGGTAACGTATATGATATGCGAGGTTTCTCTTTTATTGAAATGTATTACTTTATTATGTTGAAAATCGAGGGCGTGACAACTTGGTATCAGAGCATAAGTTTAGAATACCTTGAGACCGTGGGGAGACTTTTAGTCTCAGGGGTTCAAAAATCGATGCATCTTTTTACAAAATCACATGTGTGCTTGCATGAAGAGTCAGTATATCGATGTGACATTGCATATATATATCACATAGAGTGGCACAAAGTTGTTGACTTCGGTTGGAAAGGTTGGAGACCTGTAGCACACGATTAGGTGGCTAATGTTGATGATTTCATTTGTTATGCTTCCATAGTAGGATGTCTTCGAGACGTGGAGATAGGTGTGGTGAGACCAGGGATCGTGAGCACCAGGGTTGTAGTGCAAACGGGGAGAATGAAGTGAGTCAATGTACCAGGGATGAAGCGATGTTTCCTGAGATTGCTGAGTGCGGAAAAGGTGTCGAGACACTGGAAGGTGCGCAAGGTGGTGTGAATGTGGGAGAAACTAGGCATCGAGTCGTTAGTACCAGATCATCTTCAGAGAGTGTTGAGGGTTCAAAAAGGAAGAAACCTAGAGTATCAAATCACTTTACTCAGGACCAGCAGGGCTTTAAGCCACCTCTTTATATCGGGACTCCAAGAGCTCTCCTCAAGTGTCAGACTATGTGTTATCGATGTCGTCAGTTTGGCCATATTCGTTCTCAATGTCCACGGCGTGGGGGATCTTGTTATACTTGCGATGAACGTGGCCACATGGCAAGGAATTGTCCTCGGGGATTGGGAGTACATGGTGAGTCGAGCTCAATGCAGCAGGAAACACATACGTCGAAACAACAACAGATGCAGTTCCGCCGCTAAACTACCACCCCCCTCCTATTCTCTAACTCGTAGAAGCGTCACTTGTTTGAGGTATCATTTATTCCTAGTTGTTCTACTCATTCTCTACAATACTTTTGATTTGGAAGCATTTCACTCATTGAGAATCCTATTCTTGTCCATGTTTGGAATAGAAAATAAGAAATTTTAGTCCACGTGTGTTGAGAAATATCGATAGATCATATTTGCCGAGATTCGGGGTTAATCATTCCATGTTGAAGTGTTGTCTTTGACCTCTTTAAACAGCTTATATCGAGATTTGATTTGATTTGGACAGGGATTGGTTGTATCTATGATGATTGGTGACATCTCAAATGTGATTTTCGAAGAGTTGTTTCTTTATTTACCATCTCTCATTGGCCAAACTGGATATTGTTAGAATTGTATCGTAATTTATTCTTCCGTGAAATCCAGTGGGTTGATGACTCGTTATGATTCTCAGTATTTGAGTCAATTGTCATGCGATCCCTTCCTAATTTTTTCTTGGGCATATTTAAATTTTTGTAGCGAAGTATCTTGTGACACTGTTGCAATCCAATTTGACAAGTGTTTCTTGTTCCTTATTCAAGGTCTTATTTTGACATCATCCTGCTTGATATAAATTTTCAATGGTCAGTCTAGATTTCCTTGATGCGATTATCATTTTCGTCGTTGCTTGTAACCGTTATTCCATATGAGTATTTAATTTCCAACATCAATCTATTGAACCCAACCTTTGGCTATGTACCGTATGAAGTACAAATTTGTTAGCACTATCAAAATTTAGACCTTGTTTCCATTTTTGCCTGCTTGGGCCATCATCCATTTTGATCCCATGACTAAGAAGTCATACGATTTGAGCTCATATCCGCTTTGTATCTATTTGTTTGCCTTTGCTTATTCGGTTGGTTCGAATTTTCATTGTTGGAGTCAATCTTGTGGTGACATATCTATTGATGTCTATTCAATGACACCTTTCAATACAAATTCAATTGTGAAAATTACTTTCAGTGGTATTTTACTCTGTCGTGGTTCCTCAATTCTGGAGGCACATGATTCATCTCGTAATGCTTAGTCTCAAATTGTTGAAGGTTCTACTCATTTCTAGTATGGGAAATTTCCTATTTTAGATCAATTGGTTTGCGAGAGATCAGTCTCATTACCTAGTACTTATTCTTAATATCAAAATCTTTCGTTTGAGAAACGTTATCTGTTGACTCCCGTGACTTGCAGAGCAATAAGAGAGTTATGATCTGTCACTTCAATTTTCTTGGGTTATCATAAAAAGATATTTTGAATTGTTGCCAAACCGCCCTGAAGATTCCACGTGTTCGTTGAATTTCGGATGCCTCGTTACCATTCTTCCAATTCTTGATTAACGCTGCTTGAGTTTTGTAGCTTATTCGTTTCGTTTGAGATGACGAATCAAATCCTTCTCGTAATATAGAATGACCCAACCTAGAGTGAAAATTTGGTGCTACTTTTTGAAGAATTGGCTTGTGTTAAGGAACCGCTAAAACAATTAATTCGATTCGCCAACGATATTTGGAAGCTCGAGAGAGAATGACCAAAAAGAGGAGGGTGAAAATCGTCAAAGATTACTAACCGTGTAGGGCCGATCAAGGAATCATGTTGACCGTTGTCCTCACCCAATGTCATTTGAAGAAAGGAAATCATGTATTTTGCAAATCATCACTGCGTTGGAGTTTGTCTCGTCTTGGGTGAAAAATGAGGCTTTAATCGCTAGAAAGATAGGTTAAGTATCGGATACGGCGTGTGTCTTTTGGATAACCAGGCGACAACCGATGAAATCCAGTTGGAAGAGGCGCTTGATCTCCGCACCTTCTAGATGGAAGTCTCGGGAAGTCAATTGGACTATCGAGTTACGTTTAGAGGCAAGACCTTTGTGCTTGGATAGATAATCGTATATAGAAATTTTGCAATAAATAGAGGCTTCAAAATTGTGTACCGTTTGGCATTGCTACTGAAATTTTCAGGTATGTGTGATTTGCTCTATGTGTAGATATTAAGGAGTTACGAATCAAATCCATTGCATATGTTAGAACGGTCCGAATTTGAGTTGGAAGCTGGCGTGTCCCATGGTGACAATCCGACACGTATCCTAAATTGAGTAGTCAAGTGTTAAGAGGTAAGCCGATGCCGTTAGCGCGAGTTGGCATGGGAAGGGAGAACGAAGTTAGAAAGATACACTCGTGCTTGTTGTGATTTGACTTATATGAATCATTGATGTAGATATTCTTGATTATCAAATTGTTCCATGATGAATACCGTTACGATTGAGGCGTATCTATGTGTTGCTTGTTTGTTTGAGCTAGGTTTAGCAAATTTCGAGGACGAAATTTCTTTAAGGAGGGTAGGGTGTAAGGACCCGTATTTTTCGGATATTATTTAAACGTTTTATAAATAAAAATAAAATAAAATAGAATGTGAAATTGATTGTGTTTATTTTAGTTGTGGGTCAATGTGAAGAGTTTGAAAGATGTGGGTGTTAGTGTGATAAGGTGCATGTGTGTATAAGTGTGTGTGTGCCAGGGGAAAATAGTTCCCAAAACCCCATCCCATTCTCTCTCCCGTTCTCTCTCTCGGCTCTCTCTACCTCTCTCACTCCCTCACCCAAAAACTCACCTCTAAATTCAAAACCCACAACAAATAACCTCCATTCCATCTTCTACTCGTGTATTGTGGTCCGTATCGCTCCGGTTCGAGCTCGGAGAAGTTGTATTCCGGTTGGAACAAGGTTTTCGGAAAGCTAGGGCTTGTAACTTCTTGGGTTTCGTGCTCCGACTTCGAGGTAGGGAATTCTACCTCACTTTATATGCTATTTGAGTGTTTTTATGCCTTATTCGAGCTGGTATTGGTTGTCGTTGAGATTGGATCGAAACTTAAAATTTTCTGTCGAAATCTGTTGAAATCGTCTGTAAGTAACTCCTCCTACCGGTAGGAGCTTTTACCCTACCGGTAGAACGATTGAGAAATTTTGTCAACCAGCTCAAACGTACAGCAGCAGCTCAAAAGCTGCTCAACGTATCGAACTTCTACCGGTAGGAATTCCTTACCTACCGGTAGGTCAAGCATGTATCGAACTTCTACCGGTAGGAATTTCTTGCCTACCGGTAGGTCACGCTCGAATTTGAATGTTGACCTTTCTGTTTCCAAGTTCTACCGGTAGGACTTGCTTGCCTACCGGTAGGTTGCGTGAATTGGAGTTTCTACCGGTAGGACTTGTTCACCTACCGGTAGGTCTAGGTTTTACCGGAATGTTAGCCTTTCTGTTTTCAAGTTCTACCGGTAGGACTTGCTTGCCTACCGGTAGGAGACTAGAAGTTTCACCTGCTTTCACCTGCTTATTTGAGCTGCTGCAGTATCTTTCAGCTGCTTTCCTATATCTTTCAATTCACATGTCGAAGCTTTTCATTGACTATAATGAGTTTGTTTACACATCCTTCCAAGTGTTTTGGTGAATGTTACTTGTTCCTCACTTAAAGTGGCATCCAATGGACTAGAGTGAACATGTCTAGAGATTCGACGAGTACTATTGCAATCCGTTTTCTCTCTTGACTCGTAAGATTCTCAGATTCCTTTGGTACATGCTTTTACAGACTCCGAGTATAGAAACAAGATAATTAGGCATTGTAGAGTCTAGTCGCAGGTTAATAATGTGGTATGCGAAGGTACGGGGGTGTACTTAGGGGTACGGTGAGGACGTGTGTATTTGAGTATATGCGATATGGTAGATTGTTGGTCTTATAATACCATGCGATTGATCAAATGGTCTTTGGATTTAATTGAATGAATGGATGTTTGTGAAATGGGAAGCGGAATGAAAGTGAATAACTAATGGACAGAGTATTGTAGGAATTTATGTATGGGCTTAGTACGTCATGTAAGATGCGGGTATGTAAACAAAAGAGGAGGCATGAACATGTATATTTGTGGAGTCACATAATGACTAATTAAAATTCAGTGGTATAACCGTTAAAGGGATGATGAAATTAATTATGAAATGATGTCGATTGTGAAAAGTGTGAAAGGTGACCCAAGTGGTCGTTATTGAGGGAAAAGACTCGGGGTGACCCTGCGCTCGAGGGAACTAGACCCGAGGTGACCCAACTGATTCATATTATTGGAGGAAAAGACTTGGGGTGACCCTGCGCTCGAGGGAACTAGACCCAAGGTGACCCCACCCGATTATTGTTATTGAGGGAAAAGACTCGGGGTGACCCTGCGCTCGAGGGAACTAGACCCGAGGTGACCCTAGTGATTATTTGATGGGAAATACCGGATTAAAGGAAAAGAAAGGTTTTGCAATTAAGGGATTTAATGAAGATCAATGTGGACACGAGAAAGATTGTACTATCATACGGAGAATAATAAGATGTTTTGATTTGATTATAGATAAGTGTGAGATGACATGAGTTTAATAATGTAACTAGTTAAAGAAGTAAACGGCTAGTGACATTGATGTGAAGTCTAGGACTCTTAGGCGATAATTCGCAGCTTGTTGGTAGTCATTTGTGGTATAGGCGTATCTGTCAGTACTCATTCATTCTCGGTGCATGGTTCATTCAAATTGCATATAGCTTGAGTTTAGAATTTTCTACTGGGCTAGTGTAGCTCAACCAAATCTTTCTTTTCAGGTTCTGATGCCGGGCAATAGATTGCATGCATTGTGTGCTTGACAGTAAAAGACTTTTGGAAGCTGACTTCACTGGTTATTTCGTCATCTTTGTGAAGATCTCTTTTTGTTAAAGGTGGTTTTGTAACTAATTATTACTGAATTTTCTTTTGACTAAAGTTGTAATTATCTAAACTTAAGGACTTGTTTGTAAATTAAACAGGTGGGAAACTCATTTGGGTAACGTATATGATATGCGAGGTTTCTCTTTTATTGAAATGTATTACTTTATTATGTTGAAAATCGAGGGCGTGACAACTTGGTATCAGAGCATAAGTTTAGAATACCTTGAGACCGTGGGGAGACTTTTAGTCTCAGGGGTTCAAAAATCGATGCATCTTTTTACAAAATCACATGTGTGCTTGCATGAAGAGTCAGTATATCGATGTGACATTGCATATATATATCACATAGAGTGGCACAAAGTTGTTGACTTCGGTTGGAAAGGTTGGAGACCTGTAGCACACGATTAGGTGGCTAATGTTGATGATTTCATTTGTTATGCTTCCATAGTAGGATGTCTTCGAGACGTGGAGATAGGTGTGGTGAGACCAGGGATCGTGAGCACCAGGGTTGTAGTGCAAACGGGGAGAATGAAGTGAGTCAATGTACCAGGGATGAAGCGATGTTTCCTGAGATTGCTGAGTGCGGAAAAGGTGTCGAGACACTGGAAGGTGCGCAAGGTGGTGTGAATGTGGGAGAAACTAGGCATCGAGTCGTTAGTACCAGATCATCTTCAGAGAGTGTTGAGGGTTCAAAAAGGAAGAAACCTAGAGTATCAAATCACTTTACTCAGGACCAGCAGGGCTTTAAGCCACCTCTTTATATCGGGACTCCAAGAGCTCTCCTCAAGTGTCAGACTATGTGTTATCGATGTCGTCAGTTTGGCCATATTCGTTCTCAATGTCCACGGCGTGGGGGATCTTGTTATACTTGCGATGAACGTGGCCACATGGCAAGGAATTGTCCTCGGGGATTGGGAGTACATGGTGAGTCGAGCTCAATGCAGCAGGAAACACATACGTCGAAACAACAACAGATGCAGTTCCGCCGCTAAACTACCACCCCCCTCCTATTCTCTAACTCGTAGAAGCGTCACTTGTTTGAGGTATCATTTATTCCTAGTTGTTCTACTCATTCTCTACAATACTTTTGATTTGGAAGCATTTCACTCATTGAGAATCCTATTCTTGTCCATGTTTGGAATAGAAAATAAGAAATTTTAGTCCACGTGTGTTGAGAAATATCGATAGATCATATTTGCCGAGATTCGGGGTTAATCATTCCATGTTGAAGTGTTGTCTTTGACCTCTTTAAACAGCTTATATCGAGATTTGATTTGATTTGGACAGGGATTGGTTGTATCTATGATGATTGGTGACATCTCAAATGTGATTTTCGAAGAGTTGTTTCTTTATTTACCATCTCTCATTGGCCAAACTGGATATTGTTAGAATTGTATCGTAATTTATTCTTCCGTGAAATCCAGTGGGTTGATGACTCGTTATGATTCTCAGTATTTGAGTCAATTGTCATGCGATCCCTTCCTAATTTTTTCTTGGGCATATTTAAATTTTTGTAGCGAAGTATCTTGTGACACTGTTGCAATCCAATTTGACAAGTGTTTCTTGTTCCTTATTCAAGGTCTTATTTTGACATCATCCTGCTTGATATAAATTTTCAATGGTCAGTCTAGATTTCCTTGATGCGATTATCATTTTCGTCGTTGCTTGTAACCGTTATTCCATATGAGTATTTAATTTCCAACATCAATCTATTGAACCCAACCTTTGGCTATGTACCGTATGAAGTACAAATTTGTTAGCACTATCAAAATTTAGACCTTGTTTCCATTTTTGCCTGCTTGGGCCATCATCCATTTTGATCCCATGACTAAGAAGTCATACGATTTGAGCTCATATCCGCTTTGTATCTATTTGTTTGCCTTTGCTTATTCGGTTGGTTCGAATTTTCATTGTTGGAGTCAATCTTGTGGTGACATATCTATTGATGTCTATTCAATGACACCTTTCAATACAAATTCAATTGTGAAAATTACTTTCAGTGGTATTTTACTCTGTCGTGGTTCCTCAATTCTGGAGGCACATGATTCATCTCGTAATGCTTAGTCTCAAATTGTTGAAGGTTCTACTCATTTCTAGTATGGGAAATTTCCTATTTTAGATCAATTGGTTTGCGAGAGATCAGTCTCATTACCTAGTACTTATTCTTAATATCAAAATCTTTCGTTTGAGAAACGTTATCTGTTGACTCCCGTGACTTGCAGAGCAATAAGAGAGTTATGATCTGTCACTTCAATTTTCTTGGGTTATCATAAAAAGATATTTTGAATTGTTGCCAAACCGCCCTGAAGATTCCACGTGTTCGTTGAATTTCGGATGCCTCGTTACCATTCTTCCAATTCTTGATTAACGCTGCTTGAGTTTTGTAGCTTATTCGTTTCGTTTGAGATGACGAATCAAATCCTTCTCGTAATATAGAATGACCCAACCTAGAGTGAAAATTTGGTGCTACTTTTTGAAGAATTGGCTTGTGTTAAGGAACCGCTAAAACAATTAATTCGATTCGCCAACGATATTTGGAAGCTCGAGAGAGAATGACCAAAAAGAGGAGGGTGAAAATCGTCAAAGATTACTAACCGTGTAGGGCCGATCAAGGAATCATGTTGACCGTTGTCCTCACCCAATGTCATTTGAAGAAAGGAAATCATGTATTTTGCAAATCATCACTGCGTTGGAGTTTGTCTCGTCTTGGGTGAAAAATGAGGCTTTAATCGCTAGAAAGATAGGTTAAGTATCGGATACGGCGTGTGTCTTTTGGATAACCAGGCGACAACCGATGAAATCCAGTTGGAAGAGGCGCTTGATCTCCGCACCTTCTAGATGGAAGTCTCGGGAAGTCAATTGGACTATCGAGTTACGTTTAGAGGCAAGACCTTTGTGCTTGGATAGATAATCGTATATAGAAATTTTGCAATAAATAGAGGCTTCAAAATTGTGTACCGTTTGGCATTGCTACTGAAATTTTCAGGTATGTGTGATTTGCTCTATGTGTAGATATTAAGGAGTTACGAATCAAATCCATTGCATATGTTAGAACGGTCCGAATTTGAGTTGGAAGCTGGCGTGTCCCATGGTGACAATCCGACACGTATCCTAAATTGAGTAGTCAAGTGTTAAGAGGTAAGCCGATGCCGTTAGCGCGAGTTGGCATGGGAAGGGAGAACGAAGTTAGAAAGATACACTCGTGCTTGTTGTGATTTGACTTATATGAATCATTGATGTAGATATTCTTGATTATCAAATTGTTCCATGATGAATACCGTTACGATTGAGGCGTATCTATGTGTTGCTTGTTTGTTTGAGCTAGGTTTAGCAAATTTCGAGGACGAAATTTCTTTAAGGAGGGTAGGGTGTAAGGACCCGTATTTTTCGGATATTATTTAAACGTTTTATAAATAAAAATAAAATAAAATAGAATGTGAAATTGATTGTGTTTATTTTAGTTGTGGGTCAATGTGAAGAGTTTGAAAGATGTGGGTGTTAGTGTGATAAGGTGCATGTGTGTATAAGTGTGTGTGTGCCAGGGGAAAATAGTTCCCAAAACCCCATCCCATTCTCTCTCCCGTTCTCTCTCTCGGCTCTCTCTACCTCTCTCACTCCCTCACCCAAAAACTCACCTCTAAATTCAAAACCCACAACAAATAACCTCCATTCCATCTTCTACTCGTGTATTGTGGTCCGTATCGCTCCGGTTCGAGCTCGGAGAAGTTGTATTCCGGTTGGAACAAGGTTTTCGGAAAGCTAGGGCTTGTAACTTCTTGGGTTTCGTGCTCCGACTTCGAGGTAGGGAATTCTACCTCACTTTATATGCTATTTGAGTGTTTTTATGCCTTATTCGAGCTGGTATTGGTTGTCGTTGAGATTGGATCGAAACTTAAAATTTTCTGTCGAAATCTGTTGAAATCGTCTGTAAGTAACTCCTCCTACCGGTAGGAGCTTTTACCCTACCGGTAGAACGATTGAGAAATTTTGTCAACCAGCTCAAACGTACAGCAGCAGCTCAAAAGCTGCTCAACGTATCGAACTTCTACCGGTAGGAATTCCTTACCTACCGGTAGGTCAAGCATGTATCGAACTTCTACCGGTAGGAATTTCTTGCCTACCGGTAGGTCACGCTCGAATTTGAATGTTGACCTTTCTGTTTCCAAGTTCTACCGGTAGGACTTGCTTGCCTACCGGTAGGTTGCGTGAATTGGAGTTTCTACCGGTAGGACTTGTTCACCTACCGGTAGGTCTAGGTTTTACCGGAATGTTAGCCTTTCTGTTTTCAAGTTCTACCGGTAGGACTTGCTTGCCTACCGGTAGGAGACTAGAAGTTTCACCTGCTTTCACCTGCTTATTTGAGCTGCTGCAGTATCTTTCAGCTGCTTTCCTATATCTTTCAATTCACATGTCGAAGCTTTTCATTGACTATAATGAGTTTGTTTACACATCCTTCCAAGTGTTTTGGTGAATGTTACTTGTTCCTCACTTAAAGTGGCATCCAATGGACTAGAGTGAACATGTCTAGAGATTCGACGAGTACTATTGCAATCCGTTTTCTCTCTTGACTCGTAAGATTCTCAGATTCCTTTGGTACATGCTTTTACAGACTCCGAGTATAGAAACAAGATAATTAGGCATTGTAGAGTCTAGTCGCAGGTTAATAATGTGGTATGCGAAGGTACGGGGGTGTACTTAGGGGTACGGTGAGGACGTGTGTATTTGAGTATATGCGATATGGTAGATTGTTGGTCTTATAATACCATGCGATTGATCAAATGGTCTTTGGATTTAATTGAATGAATGGATGTTTGTGAAATGGGAAGCGGAATGAAAGTGAATAACTAATGGACAGAGTATTGTAGGAATTTATGTATGGGCTTAGTACGTCATGTAAGATGCGGGTATGTAAACAAAAGAGGAGGCATGAACATGTATATTTGTGGAGTCACATAATGACTAATTAAAATTCAGTGGTATAACCGTTAAAGGGATGATGAAATTAATTATGAAATGATGTCGATTGTGAAAAGTGTGAAAGGTGACCCAAGTGGTCGTTATTGAGGGAAAAGACTCGGGGTGACCCTGCGCTCGAGGGAACTAGACCCGAGGTGACCCAACTGATTCATATTATTGGAGGAAAAGACTTGGGGTGACCCTGCGCTCGAGGGAACTAGACCCAAGGTGACCCCACCCGATTATTGTTATTGAGGGAAAAGACTCGGGGTGTCCCTGCGCTCGAGGGAACTAGACCCGAGGTGACCCTAGTGATTATTTGATGGGAAATACCGGATTAAAGGAAAAGAAAGGTTTTGCAATTAAGGGATTTAATGAAGATCAATGTGGACACGAGAAAGATTGTACTATCATACGGAGAATAATAAGATGTTTTGATTTGATTATAGATAAGTGTGAGATGACATGAGTTTAATAATGTAACTAGTTAAAGAAGTAAACGGCTAGTGACATTGATGTGAAGTCTAGGACTCTTAGGCGATAATTCGCAGCTTGTTGGTAGTCATTTGTGGTATAGGCGTATCTGTCAGTACTCATTCATTCTCGGTGCATGGTTCATTCAAATTGCATATAGCTTGAGTTTAGAATTTTCTACTGGGCTAGTGTAGCTCAACCAAATCTTTCTTTTCAGGTTCTGATGCCGGGCAATAGATTGCATGCATTGTGTGCTTGACAGTAAAAGACTTTTGGAAGCTGACTTCACTGGTTATTTCGTCATCTTTGTGAAGATCTCTTTTTGTTAAAGGTGGTTTTGTAACTAATTATTACTGAATTTTCTTTTGACTAAAGTTGTAATTATCTAAACTTAAGGACTTGTTTGTAAATTAAACAGGTGGGAAACTCATTTGGGTAACGTATATGATATGCGAGGTTTCTCTTTTATTGAAATGTATTACTTTATTATGTTGAAAATCGAGGGCGTGACACAATAAATGGAACGATATTTTGATCCAATCATGTGAAGTGAGGTTCTTCACAATAGGCAGTAATACACCCCTTCAATCAAGTGATTATTTAGTGCGCCTGGGACACCGCCGCAGTGTACCAGACTCCTCCACCACCACACATTGTTATTGGCCTCCATCAATGCGTGGAGGTGGATCGGAGGAGTTTGAGAAACTTAATTGAAACATTCGTCACAATTTTTTGAAAACAACACGACTACCTGAATTTCTAATGACACAAAATGCTTAATTGTCGAACATGCATGGAGTCAAGCATTGAGTGGGGATCAAGTGGTAAGTGCATTGTCATAAATTAAAAATAAAAAAGAAACTTTGAAATCAACTAGTATATATTCAGCATTTCCGGATTGTAGAACCCTAGAAAATACTCATGTTTTAAGTGTTTAGTTATCAAGCATATTTGATGAAAAAACCTACTTGATTTTAGAACAGGGACAGATGCAGAAAATGCGAACCTTTCCGACGTCGTTGATAGGCACGTAAATATTCATATTAGCACCTCCTAATTTATCTTTGTTAAGTCCATTTATATTGTTACTTGAAGATTAGTAATGTGATTTTTGTCATGCAGGTGTTTGCAAGCTTAGATCGTGAAAGTCTATTAAATTAATGAATGTGGCCAGAGCTGAGAGGATTGAATCATGAATTGGGCCTTGGGATTTAGTGCTGCTGTCCATCAACGTCCGTGTGCTCTTAGAATTGAAAGTGGTTTACAAAATACACGTGTTGGTGGATCCAATATGTATTGGCCTTGCTATGGGGGACCAGAATAGCAAGGAAAGGCTTTTCCAAGTTTTACACGGCAAGGGTTTTAAACTATTGGGTGGGGGGTGTGTGAATAGCAAGGAAAGGCTTTTCCAAGTTTTACACGGCAACAGTGAACAAAGAACGGGACGCAAAGAACGGGACGCAGCAGACTCAAAATGGGGGCTGCGATCAAGACGTTTTCTCCAAACATTAATTAGAGCTTTTAACTCACGTTTTTTTTTTTTGCAGAGTTTTTTTTTTTCTCTTAAAGTTTTTGAAGTTTTGTTCAATAACTCACACTCCGATAACTCGTTTTAATTTCTGTTCTTAATTTAAGTTGTTCGTTGGTATTCAAGTTGTTATCTCTTGTTTATTTTTCATCTCGCATATAATAATATTGCAAGTGTTTAGAGAATAAAGGCTCACACACAGAGCCATTAGATTGCCGTGTATTTATAATACAATTAGTTACAAGAGATAAACTTCACCATGATCTAGGATACATACAACTGATAAGGATACAAAGATTAGATAATTAAACTAACTCTTCTTATCTTTATCTAACATCGCTTAATAGAAGCATGCATGATTCAAATTATGGTTTCTTCTGTTTCTCGCTTGATAATGAGTGAGTAGTCGTTTAGGTAGGGTCGCAAGGTGATTAGCACGTCGTGACCAGTTCAGGCACTGCTCCTATTTTCAAACAATAAAAAAAGGCAATTTTAAGTTATATTTCGGGGTATTTTTTTCTCTCTAAAGTTGAACGTTTTCAAAAACAACGAATGGAGCAGATAAGTTTGGACTGATTGCGAGCGCTATGAACCCTACAACCATACATTCTTTTTAATTATTTAAAAACACCCATTAATTTGGGACAACCCATTAATTTAAAACTAAAAAATCGCTAAGCATTTTTGACACGTTACCGTCCCGGCAACGATGCCATTCCCAACTTGTCATCATGATGTACAACGAAGGTCGTACCTGGTGCACGGGACGTTCTTTCGAGACTGAACTGAACTCTAGCAAAACTCAGAACTGGACTTTGAACAGGATATGAGGTTGGGACAGCGCTGTGGGACTCACATGCTTGACCAAAATACCTCCTCCGGTTCTCCACATCCTAGTCAGCAACCCAACCCCTTTCGGTTTGAACATATTTTGTGAAACCGTATCACAGAAGTTATTTCCACGTCAATTTTATGTAAAAATGCACACATGTAGCCCATGCCGTCCTTTTTATCAACAGAAAGAAACAACTAAAATGACAGACGTACTTGAATTATGTATAACTCAGGGTCCCTAGCATCCTTAAAACCCTTGCCGTGTAAAACTTGGAAAAGTCTTTCCCTGCTATTCTGGCCCACCATAGCATGGCAACCTTTTGTCCTATTGGACCCATCAACACGTGTATTTGTAAATCAATTTCAATTTTAAGAGCACATGGATGTTGATGGACAGTAGCAGTACGTCCCAAGGCCTGATTCATGATTCAATCCTCCCACGTCTGGCCACGTTGGCGACGTTCATTAAGCTAATAGGCTTTCACGATCTAAGCTTCCAAATACTTACACGACAAAAATCACATTACTAGTCTTCAAGTAACAATATAAATGGATTTAACAAAGATAAATTAGGGAGCGCTAATGTAAACATTTATGCACCTATCAGTTGTCGAGCAGGCCGGGTGTCCTATATTGCCGCCCAATGCATGTGGCTGCTTGTTGCTTGACCGTTTTCCTAGACCTAAAATAATGGGTTGTCCCAAGCGTAGGGCGGAGACCGATGCAGCACAATATCCGATAAGACCGAAGTCGAATCCACAAAGATGGTAATGTGTGTTGAATAAAAACTCAGGTTGTTATAATTTAAACGGGCTCTTAGGTAGCCACCCTTTGTTGTTTTGTTTGAGATTAACTAAAACTTAAGAAAATAACTTTTCTTTTCAAATAATTAAAATGAAGTACGGTTGTAGGATTCATAGCACTCGTAACCAGACCGGATTAACCTGCTCCATTCGGTATTCTTAAAAACGTTCAACTTTGAATTGAAAAAGATACCCCGCAAGATGCGAGACCCTATGGTCGCCGTTTACCCATGCGCAGCGGAGAATGAGTTTTGGACCCCCATTCTCCCGTTCACATGGGCTCCGACAATGTCTGGGTTCGTCTGCGGGAAGTATTTTTTTCAATCTAAAATTATCTTTTTCATCTTTTTCAATCTAAAATTATCTAAAATTACCCATGCACAGCCCCGTTCATTTTCTGTCGATTTCCCATTTTTATCCACGGCAGCCGCTTCCTTATTTTCTCTGAAGTCAGTACCATTGACTTTATAGGAGTAGGGTTTTAACTTTTAATCCTCTAATAACATAAAAACCCTTTGAACTTCACATTTATAACACATTAGCCATTCAACTTCGAAGGACTTTGCATTTTGATCCAAAACTTCTATAAATTCTTTTCTTTACCCAAAGTCTCGGACAACGGGTCCGAACAACCTATAAACATAAAACCACATAATAAAAATAAGTTAACAAAAATAAATAACTAATAAATATAGATTGGAGGACAAAAATATGTATATTTAGTTACTACTAAAAATTGTGGCTTTAGTCGTACATTGTAAGTCTATAAAAATTTGCCTCCTAGTATCATAGTGAGTGAGTAGTGAAAGTGAGGTTTCTAGAGTGTAAGGTAGGGCTTTTTGTTTTTTGTTTTTGTTTTTGTTTTTGTTTTTTTTTTTTTTTTGGGGGGGAGGGAGGAGGGGGAGGCAAATACTCTGCGTGTGTGTCTAAGAGAGAGAGGGTGGCGAGAGGAGGAGGGGGCGAATGAGGCATACACTCTGTGTTTGTGCCTGATACGCACCTAAGATTGCTTGATCGTGGTGCTTAAGTCTGTTAGTTAGAAGTGCTTTTAGCTATTATTTGTCGTTTTTAGTCAATATTGCTCGTAAGGTAGTTTGTTAAGTGTTTCAGGCAAAACGCCCTTAAAAGGCGTATTTTGAGTGCAAAGTCAACCCCCAAGTTAATTCAAGAATCATCGCCCGGTGGAACTTGTGCCAAATTGACCAAAGAACGAAGGCGAGGAGCATCGGGCAAGCCAACGGTCGTCGGGTGTCAAGATTGGGAGGCTGGCTTGAAGAACCAGAGATAAGCATTCCGTATCGATACGGATTTAAGGCGTATCGATACGCGTTTGTTACCTTTCCAAGCAGAGCTTCCCGTATCGATACGGCCATAATCTGTATCGATACGGGATTGTTACGGGAGATTGGCCTTTTCAGTTTAACGATGTGGTATCGATACTTTGCTTATTCTGTATCGATACGGAGAGCCTTCGGCCAGATATTTTGCTGCTTTTTGGGCTTTCCATTTATGGAATACTTGCCTTTTATAGTATGTTTTTAGATATTTGAGGAGAGAGAAACCCATTGTGTATAAATAGGGGTCTCCTCTCTCCCCTTTGTGATCTAGGGTCTTTAATAGCTTTTATTTTTCCTCCATTAATGGTCTTTTAAGCTTTTCAAGTTATTTCCTTTAGAACTCAAGTAAGTAATTCTCGTTTGTTAATTTCTCGTTTATTAAAGTTGTTCTTACGGACTAGATCTTTTATAATATCAAGTTTGTTTTCGTTTTTATCGGTTAAAAGTCATGTCTCGTTTTTATGTTCTCTTCCATGCTTTAGCTATGTATGAGTAGTTGATAGGCCAAGTCTCGGGGTAATCTTTCCCGAGTACTTAGGTGGTTATTTGGTTCTCAAACCTTCGAGCTTAAAATCTTGATTTTCGAAATTTCATTAACCTAGTCTTTTTGGTCTAAGCGAGGCGTGTTAACTCCTTGGTATGAAGCTTAGTCAAGCGGTCTTGGCAAGCGACATATTGAGGGCTCGTGACCCCCTACGTGTTAGATACATTAGCAAAAATAGGTTGATTTAATTTCGGTTAATCACATCTTTTGATAAACGTAGTCATTAAAGCTAAATCTTCCGGGCGTGAGCACGCGGTCGTGACTCTCGCCTGAGTTAAATTGAGAACCGGTAACATCCTTTGTCAAGGGTTAGACGATCCCTAGACTTGCCTTCTTTTAGTTTATTAAGCGTTTTTCTAGTCTTTTGCCTTGGTAATTTTCCACCGTTAGAAGGAAAACCAAGTTGGCCGTCTTAAACGCCGAAACCACCATATAAAACCTACAATCCAATTAAGCTATATTCGAATTCTCTGTGGGTACGATCCCGGACTTCCGGATATTATGCTACCGACGACCTATGTCACGCTCCAAATTCGGGAGCATGACCGGCCGTGTACCATGAAGCAATCATGGGACACGAAGCCTAATTAAAAAAAAATAGTTTTAGCAACTTAAACCAAATAAAGTAAAAACTGGATATTTTATTAAAGCAAAATGTGCAAACCCAAAATCAATTTTTTTCCATAACAAGATGGCCACAATATCCGATATTCTCTAACTCCAAATTCCCCAAGAATTGCCAATAAATAAAAGTGCGAAAGCTAATAAATAAACGTTCGAAAGCATTTTGACACGATAAAAGAAATAAAAATGCAAACGCCCTAGAGGTCCAATCACAAGGTCCCGACAACGCCGCAGAGTCCACTATAATGCTCCATGAACTAACCTGAAAAATAATATGGAATAAATCCGTCAGCTGACGAGCTCAGTGAGTAGTTAAGCATGCTAAGGGTAATACAAAGTGGCATACTTTCAACAAAAGATTATTGTGGGCTTCAAAGAAATGGCTTCAAATTAATAATAGAGATCGATGGTTCAACGAATACTATCAACAAACTGAATATTGAACAAAGAGATCAACAACTCAACAAATAGTATCCACAAGATGAATAACGGATTAACGAATAGCAACAACAATAATCGAATCACCACAATAATTATACCAAACAATGAATCCAATAATATCTGAACGACGAACAACGATAACAGAAGTATGAACCAAAGTGAGAACCATAATTACTAATTTCCAAATGCCAAATATTTTCTCAGGGCTTTGCCCGTTGGATCCAACACCATACTTAGAGTCACCACAGGATGGCGCTTGGGACCTTTTCCCTAAGCCGATCCGGAATAGGGTCACAGGGTATTTCACAAGTCTTTTCCCTATCCGTTGAGCACTAGAGTCACAGGGTATTTCACAAGTCTTTTCCCTAGTGGCCAAAGTCACCACGATATCTCACGGGTCTTTTCCTTGGACTTTAATAAATATCAACACAGTCTATGGTCCCAAACACAAATAGAACAACGGCGAGCCGGAGGCACCTGCACCAGGATTATTCTCCGTGCCGTTGCAGAGTCACAATAATATTATGGAGCAACAAGAAAAATATAGGCAATCCAACAATCCTATTAATTTTTATCAATGAACCTTGTATGCCAAAGGGTACGTCAATTGCCAATAATTATGAGAGCAACGAATAGGAATAATTATCATCGAATCACAACCAAAAACGAATTGTCAAGAATCGATAGGCTCAAAAGGATTCCAAAAGAAGGGATCACATGCTTAACCACTCACCTCGATTGGATAGATAAATCGCGAAACGTAATATTGCTCGAGTACTCTGCTAGTCTGAACAAAAGAATGCATTACGGAAATCAATCCAATGAAATTGACTACGCTAGTTACCAGTGAAACTAATACCAATATAGTTACTTCTAATATTGACTTCCCTTAAGTTAACACCAGGAACCACCATTAATCTCTCAATTCTCTCGCCTCGACACACGCACACACTCCACATGCATACAGGTTCATAATATACTAATATATATACATATTCTCACACTTGTAAACCAAGCACAACACACACTACAACCAACACCCCATGCGCACAACCTCGTCACCATTGCCGCCCCTCCTTCTCTCTCCTCCATTCACTCGGCACCACCAAATAAAACCACGGTTTTTTCCAAATCAAGGCCCCTATTTCTATGTGTTTGTATAACCATAAACTATATACTTAACAAGGAAGAAAAAGAGACGATAAAAACCTTACCCGAAGATTCACCGATCCAAAAACTACCGCGAACTCTCAACTGTGGCTTCTCTCTTCCTCCCTCTCGTTCTCAACTTTGTGGAATAAAATAACCCTAAACGCTTCCTCACCCTAATAAACTGTCCACGTTCAAAATTAAAAACTTATCTAGTCTAATTACACAATCTACCCAACATTATTCTTTACGTTAACTAATCACTTGCGGGGACCCATTCCGAGTTTAACCAAATTTAGCATTTTAAGCAATACGTGTAACTGATGCCAAAAATAAGCAGCCCATCGTATATTTTTTTTTTAGCAAAAAGTTTGAAAAGAAAAATAAAAGATTTAATTATTTGCGTCAAAAATATTATTATTATTATTTTTTACTAAAAAAGTGGGACGTCACAACCTAGCCCTACGCTTGGGGTTTTCAACCTTATATTTGAAGGCAAGGTTTGAAGGCGAAGCATTTTTGGCGCCGTTGCCGGGGATCTCTTTTATAGCTTATTTGGAGGATCGACAAACCACTGTAAGTACTCCGTTTATTTTTTTGTATTTTTTATTTTTTTGTTTGTGTAATTTGAACTCGACTTAGCGGATACCTCTAACCGAGCCACCAATTCGACTTGAGGTGTAACGAAGCTAGATTGAGCATCAATTGCCTTTTCTTTTATTGTCTATATAACGTGGTGGTGGCATAACCCCACGGAACTGTTTTGAGAAAAGAGGTGGCGGCATAGCCCCTCTAGCCTGTCTACTTTTTGTCTTATTTATCTGCTAGAATGGCGGCAGCAAAGTGGGAAACACCCCACAAGACTTTGCGGGATTACCTTTGTCCTAATCAAATCATCACACTGCACAAGACTTTGCGGGATTATCTTTGTCCCAATCAAATTTTCACACCTTCTTGCATAGCCCCACCTGACGCTAATGTTTTTAAAAGTCGTATGACCATTACCAATTGGTTTGATCTCAAGAACCAAATTCAAACTTTTGCTGAAAGAGAGAACGAGTCATTTTATGCATGTTGGGGAAGATACAAGGACTTACTCATTGCGGTCCCGAATCATGGCTTTGAAAATTTTCAAATTACTAACTATTTTTATGATGGACTTTCTCACATGAGTCATGCTTTCATAGATGTGTTGTGCGATGATAAATTATTTGATAAAGAACCCGTTGAAGCATTAGATTTCTTTGATCTATTGGCTCAAACTTTGCAATCTAGAGTTTTTGTTAAACATTTTCAAGAGTCCAATTCAAATGCCATGGAAGAGGAAATTGAGCTGCATACCTTTGCTGAAGATGTTAGTTTAGATTCTGACAACTCCTCAGAGTCTGATTGGGGTGGTGAGCCAAATGTTGAGCCTGATGTCCAGTGTTCTCCCCCTGTGGATCCCTCTCTGTGTGATGATCCGGGGGAGAAATTTCTCATTGTTGAGAAAACAAATGTGGAGGTAGACTTTTTGTATGCTCTACTAAATGAGCAAGATGAAAAGAATGTGTCTAGACCTGAGCGTTTGTCTCCTTCCTTTGAGGAGATACATTCCATTGAAATTTTGAACCATCCAATACTCTCGGCTCTAGATGAAGCCACCATTCGTACCGAGTCTCCACCAGTGCAAGAGCTTTTAAAAGTCGAATGGATTGATTTTGTTGGTGTTGATGAATTTGATTTAGTTTATCATCCTTGCATTGTGGATTTTGTCAACTCGTTGAAAATCAATCTAGTTTGGAATGCGCACTTGGTTGACCTTAAATGTCTTAAACGAATTCGGCAAATGTGCTACTCAAAGTATCTATTTTTGTGGCATGGTCGGATTCAATTTTTGAAGCAAAGTGTGGAATGCAGTGCTATGTTCATTTTATTAGCTTTAGTTGGCATGATAAACATTCGGAGCCCGCGTTTGGCTGAACGTACATAAACTCTTTCTTTCCCTCTCTCTTTTTTCTATTTTGCTCTTGATGGTCTGGTATAGCCGCCCGTTTCTTGCCTCTTCGGCGAGCAATTGGGAGAAAAGTAGTACCCGTGTAATCACGTGACGATTTGGTGGATTTAATTTTACTTGTCAGTTGTTGGGGTCGGATAACAAGAGCCGGGCGGTACTAATGTCATTTGCTTCTTAGTAGGTAGTTGGTTCTTAAGTCTTTTGCAGGGTAAGCATGCTACCACACCAGCCTTGGTGGTTTAGGTCTAAAAGCTAGGGTGAGTGAGGCATTCAGGAGCCCTAAGCATGGGTGCGATTATGTGTCGCGGTTGTAAGACCAAGAAAGCCCCGGCGATGACCTTGTGTGACTAGCTGTGGTTCCAATAGAGGAGCCGAAAGAGTGAGCCTTGGAAGCAGTTCCAATGACGAAGGGAAGCACTGACAAGAAAGCCTCCAACTTGGTCGAGGTATACGGGGGTTGACATTCCTCCAGAGGTACAATCTTTTGTTCTTTCCTCTCAATATTGTTGTTCTTCATGCTATGAGGACATAGCATCGTTTAAATTGGGGGGAGGGATATATATATATATATATATATATATATGCTATATATTTGTTGTTGAGACTTATCTCTTTTTGTTTTCGTTAAAATTTTAAAATTTTTGCTTTTACTTGCAATTCTCCCTTGTTAGTAGTGATTTCGCTTGCTAGATACTTTAATTATGCTCAATTGTGTCAATGGCAAGAGTCGTGTATCCCGTCGAATTTGGTTATGTGTTTGAATCCATGTCGCGTGCATATACATGAATTTTAATGAACAAGTTTAGCCTAAAAGTCAAGTCAAGTGTTGTGCATCGCTAGAGTAGAGATTCATTCTTAAGCATCCCATGCTTTTTGCTTTCATTTTCCGCATTTGCGTAAATAATATCTTTTGTTCATGCTTGAGTAGTGTTTATATCTCTTGTGCATCTTGTTTGGAGTTGTTAGCGTATTTAGGAAATGATTCAAGGCATTTTTGCTTGATTAAACCACATAAGAGTCACTTTGTCCTTATTTTGAACCATAGTCCGAGTCTCTTTCGTTGTGCAAACCTAGGTAACCGGATGTTCGGAGGGTTGTGTGTCTATAGTTTTCAATGTTTTAAGAAGGTTTGGGGGTAGTGTGAATGTGATAGAAGTGGTTGGGATGCAAAAAGGCAAAAATTGGTACATGATTCCTTATCTCTCCTCTTCCACTACAAATGTTAAAACTCCAAATTTTCATCTCGCTCTCCAAGCCCTCAACTTTGACCCCTCAATCTTTCTCCTTACAAATCTCACCTCAAATGACCATATTCCTCAAAGAAAAATCAAAGAAATGCTATGAAAAAGCAAAATCATATCCGAAAGAGGGTTGAATACTATGATGAGAGGATTGGTGTGACCTCTGGGCTAGCTTACATTCCGGAGGAGGAAAAGTCCGATGAGGAGGAGGAGCTCGATGCTTAATACCATGAGAAGCCAGATGAGGATGACAAGTATGTGTGGTAGAGTCGGTGGTAGAAGTTTTTCTTTATTTCTTTTTCATAATTTTGTTTGGTGTTTGGCCGATATGTGGTCATGCCTTGGGTAGTTTAGGGTCAGTAGTGGCCAAAGGTAGTTGACCCGAGCTAGTATATGGCCACTACATTTTTGTAGTCCATTTCTCTTTGTATCCAAGGTCGTTATAAGCTAATAAAGTCCTCCGTTGATCTTTTGTAAGCTAATTAACTCCGTTTGATGCATGATTGATATCTATTACTTTTTGAGTATGATTTGTTCCTTGACGTGCATAGTTGTGAATAATTAGCTTTTCTTTCGTTCTTAGCGCTCCTTCGATAGCATGCATAGCTTTTTGTCTCTGGCTATTGCATTTACTCGCTAGCGCTTGTCATGGGATGTAACTTGTATCTCACTGAGTAAAAAGTTGAATAAGAGCGTATCCTTGTGAGTTTTGGAGTCGAAACTCGTTGTGGTGCATACGTGCTTGACTACTCTAATATGGCATAGTTTGTTCGTCCTAGTTAATGGCATGCTTGTGCGTGGATTGCACGTACTCGGATTTGAAGGGGTGTTTTGGACTCTTGCCTAGTTGTAGTAGTTGAGCATAATTTTTGTATCTTGAATCTCGGGAAGATTGCGTAGCTTAGTTAAATATGTTTTGCTTTAGTTTGCTAGGGACTAGCAAAGCTCAAGTTGGGAGGTGTGATACGCACCTAAGATTGCTTGATCGTGGTGCTTAAGTCCGTTAGTTAGAAGTGCTTCTAGCTATTATTTGTAATTTTTAGTCAATATTGCTCGTAAGGTAGTTTGTTAAGTGTTTCAGGCAAAACGCCCTTAAAAGGCGTATTTTGAGTGCAAAGTCAACCCCCAAGTTAATTCAAGAATCATCGCCCGGTGGAACTTGTGCCAAATTGACCAAAGAACGAAGGCGAGGAGTATCGGGCAAGCCAACGGTCGTCGGGTGTCAAGATTGGGAGGCTGGCTTGAAGAACCAGAGATAAGCATTCCGTATCGATACGGATTTAAGGCGTATCGATACGCGTTTGTTACCTTTCCAAGCAGAGCTTCCCGTATCGATACGGCCATAATCTGTATCGATACGGGATTGTTACGGGAGATTGGCCTTTTCAGCTTAACGATGTGGTATCGATACTTTGCTTATTCTGTATCGATACGGAGAGCCTTCGGCCAAATATTTTGCTGCTTTTTGGGCTTTCCATTTATGGAATACTTGCCTTTTATAGTATGTTTTTAGATATTTGAGGAGAGAGAAACCCATTGTGTATAAATAGGGGTCTCCTCTCTCCCCTTTGTGATCTAGGGTCTTTAATAGCTTTTATTTTTCCTCCATTAATGGTCTTTTAAGCTTTTCAAGTTATTTCCTTTAGAACTCAAGTAAGTAATTCTCGTTTGTTAATTTCTCGTTTATTAAAGTTGTTCCTACGGACTAGATCTTTTATAATATCAAGTTTGTTTTCGTTTTTATCGGTTAATAGTCATGTCTCGTTTTTATGCTCTCTTCCATGCTTTAGCTATGTATGAGTAGTTGATAGGCCAAGTCTCGGGGTAATCTTTCCCGAGTACTTAGGTGGTTATTTGGTTCTCAAACCTTCGGGCTTAAAATCTTGATTTTCGAAATTTCATTAACCTAGTCTTTTTGGTCTAAGCGAGGCGTGTTAACTCCTTGGTATGAAGCTTAGTCAAGCAGTCTTGGCAAGCGACATATTGAGGGCTCGTGGCCCCCTATGTGTTAGATACATTAGCAAAAATAGGTTGATTTAATTCCGGTTAATCACATCTTTTGATAAACGTAGTCATTAAAGCTAAATCTTCCGGGCGTGAGCACGCGGTCGTGACTCTCGCCTGAGTTAAATTGAGAACCGGTAACATCCTTTGTCAAGGGTTAGACGATCCCTAGACTTGCCTCCTTTGAGTTTATTAAGCGTTATCCTAGTCTTTTGCCTTGGCAATTTTCACCGTTTAAAGGAAAACCAAGTTGGCCGTCTTAAACGCCGAAACCACCATATAAAACCTACAATCCAATTAAGCTATATTCGAATTCTCTGTGGGTACGATCCCGGACTTCCGGATATTATGCTACCGACGACCTAGCCCTACGCTTGGGGTTTTCAACCTTACATTTGAAGGCGAGGTTTGAAGGCCAAGCAGTGCCAGAGAGAGAGAGAAATCTTACAACTATTTGGGCTTTGATCTCATCTGGTAAGAGTAAGGGGCTACCATCTTTCTCTTTGAGCCCAATGAGGATGTCAAGCAAGTCGTTTTGCTCAGTTCTGGTACCCTCTGTGCAATGTCTGATTCTCTCATCGATCTCAGGATCTTGATACTTAGCCACGCTTGTAATGGCCGTCCTGATGATCTTCTCATGACCGTCCAAATCAAGACGGCGACGCAAGCATGAGAGATAATCAGACACACAGAATTGTGAACAAGGCACTCACGTGCTCTTCTTCCTCTACTCCTGGGCCTCCATCCGCCCTTCCATTCCTAAAAACCTCTTCCCGAAAACCATCTTCCTTACCACATTCCCACAATAATCTTGGGCTGCGAATCTCACATTCACCACACCCCCGGCAGTCGAGTCCATGGACTGATTATACACGAACCCAACGAGGTGGTCAGCTTCCGTGGTTCGTTTGCCCTTGAGCCACCGATGCCTTTGTGCTGAGAGAACTTCGGAAGCGAGGACTCTCCTCATTTTCTTCCATTGTTCTCCACCCATGGTTAAGGCCATTGTTAGATATCCTCTGCTCGTGATGTCTGCCGAGTCATGTCTTTTCAGGAAGTTGATGGCAATTTCAGGAGAGGTGACGGGGATGACGTGGACACCCCATAGGCTGATGCAAATGATTTCGGCGTTCATGTCCTCCGTCATTTTGTGTATCAAACGAAACGCGGGCTTCTTTGTGAGAAGTAGTCCTGGGAGACTTCCGACAATGGGCCATGGTTTTGGGCCCGGTGGAAGCGCGAGGGGCGTTGCTCGTCTCTTCCAAAGGATGAAGAGAAGCGAAGCCGCAAGAAGGAGAGTTGAGCAAAAGCTCAAGAGAAATGGTGAAATGCCTTCACTGGTTGGCATTTCGAGTGTTGAGGAGGCAGTGGCAGGGTTTGCAGTGTGTATAGGATTGAAGAAAGCCATTGCCATGCAAAGGAGAAGAAGAGTGGAGCAGGAGCTCGAGAAATTTTGTAAGATGGAAAAGTTTGCAATTTTGAGTAAGTGAAGATGTATTGCAGTGAAGTGAAGATTTATGTTTTTGCAGTGATCAGTGAAGATTTAAGTTTTTGTTGTTCTAAATTTGTTTCCTGTGGTGCCTTTTTATAGAGGTTTTCCACAGCCCGATAGCAATGTGCTTGCATGCATTCACGGCCAAAACAAATTACAGATAACTCATTTTGTTTGAACATGTACAGTACTTGTTTCATTTAGTTTCACACAAATCACGTTTTGGAGATTTGATTGCAGCATTATCCTCCGAAATTAGTTCAATTCATTACTAAATAATCGCACATTAATTTTTTCACTAGGGTATCGTACTTTTTCGAGGAAAAAAAATCTTGCCCATTTCAGGCAAAATCTTCGTTTCGTTTTGGATGTGCAAATAATCGGCTTTTTGCTATAAGAAGTAGTGAATCTAAAAATCTACATTGTTCGCGTGTATCAAAGGTTGAGTTTTTTAAAATTTTAATATTTGAAGAGGCTTTTTAAGTGGTTTTTTGCTTAGCTGATTGGGCTATCTTTGTCCTCATATGGTTTTTTTTCCCCCAAAAAAAATAGAGAAGGCAACATTTTAAACCAAGCTCCGATAAATAAACAAATAAAAAGAAGACATTTTAGACCAAGCCAAACAGAGCCTAGCTAATTGGTCTTTGGTCTTTACTACCATGCATGCATCTTTTGTGACAAATCCTTTGAATATGTTACAGGCTAATGTAAACACGTGATAGGCGTACTTGGTAATACCGTGCACAACACCATCCCCAGTCCTATTGTTATAAATGATGATTTGAACATTTGTTAGTACTAATTTAGTAAATCTAGTAGTAGATGTGAAATTAAAAGTGAGAGGTTAATATCTAATAAATGCATGTGCACATGCTTATCATCTTTTGTAACTAATCCTTTTGTTTTCCATCCAGCCTAATGCTGACAAGTGACACTGAGGCATGCACCTGGTGATTAAGGTGTAATTAACGAGTTAATGCACAACAAGGCCTGTACGATATGTGTTACTAAGAGTACTAAGTAGTACAACTATCAACAAAACCATGTTTGTATCAACAAAGTGTACAAAGATGATAGGTTTGCAAGTCGTGTAGACTTTTTCTGTACGAAAAAATCAAGTGGATCAAACATTAATAGTCATGTGATATTGTAACGGCAAATGTGGTTTCTTCATTTACTCTCAAAATCAAGCTATGCACGTTCAATTGTTAAGATAAATGTGCTTTCATCATATTGTTGTGCCCCAAAAATCAAAACCAAACACAGAATATACGTGTTTTCCGAAAATTGGGTACATCTATGAAGGTAAACCAGAGCAATTATTCAGACGATAGAAGCTTTACAAGTGAGGTTTCTCACCTCACCTCACCACACTCTCTCATCTCTAACCTACATTGCTACGACAAACAGACCTCACAAATTTCCCTCTCTGGTCTCTCACTCAAGAGAGATAAAAATACAAAAGACGAGGCTCCAATTTATAAGCGTAAACCAAACTATTCATGAGCCATGCCAGAGAAGGGAATTCTCAAATGAGTTCTTCTTCATTAATGGAATCTTTATCTTCAAAGCTCCCAAAGTCCACACACAAAAGAGGCTATGCTCAATCTGGGTCAATTTGAGCCAACAAACATGAATTCCATATGTGGAAATTCAACACATATGACTATAAGAACGTTCAATCTACGATTTATTTTTTTGCTCAGACGATCAACTCAATGCACCCAATAAACAGAACGATTTTGATCGAATCATGTGAAGTGAGGTTCTTCCCATGAGTAGGCTGTAATACACCCCTTCAATGAAGTAATTATTTATTGCGCCTGGGGCATCGCCGCGGTGTACCAGGCCACTCCACCACCGCACATTGTTGGCCTCCATCAATGTGTGGAGATGGAGGAACCTAGGGCACTGCATCGCAAAATCTAGGTGCAATGAAAGATCGGGATATATTTGTGAAAACTTTATATCCATCTCAAAACCAATTGGCAATAAGTGGAGAGGTCTCAGATGTTATTAAGTAATCACCCATTCCACTCCCAAGCAATGTGGGATTCTATTTGCTTAACATCCCCCCTCACGTGCAGCCGCGTTTGAGGTCTGTCACGTGTGGCCACTTTTGGGTCCTATCATCGTGCAGCCTTTTTGCTGGTCTGTCATCGTAGGGTCTGGATTTGTTAATTTTTAAAATGTGGGGTGGAACGGATCCCGCTTTGATACCATGTGAAAACTTTATATCCATCTCAAAACCAATTGGCAATGAGTGGAGAGGTCCCAGATGTTATTAAGTGATCACATATTTCACTCCCAAACAATGTGGGATTCTATTTCCTTAACAATATTTTTAGTGATTTCCCTTGCAAGTGGCACTGTGTATTTTGATAGGTTCTACCTTAATTGATACATTCGTCACGATTTCTTGAAAACAACACGGCTATCTGAATCTCTAATGACACAAAATGCTTAATTGTCGAACATGCATGGAAGGCAAGCATTGAGTGGGGATAAAGTGGTAACTGCATTGTCATAAAATAAAAATAAAAAAGAAACTTTGTGATCAACTATTCAGCTACCTTTCTGACGTCGTCGAGTAGGCCGAGGCTCCTATGGGGCCTCGCCATATTGCCGCCCGGCCAGTGTGACTGCTTGTATGTGTGATTTGTGTCTAATTGTTTCACTCGATGGATGAGACTCTGAAGGAAATACAGATCCCATATAAATAGTACGATCAGGTTTGTAACGGAAAACACCTGTCGATGATCACGGGATTACTTTTGTATACAAAGATAACGAAAGAACGACAAATCCACATTTTGGCTCTTAGAGTACAAGACAAGAGTTCACGTCCATAAGTTCATGCTTTGTTTGATGCTATTCGATTTGAAAATGTTGCAGTTACTTACCCATCAACTGTGAGGTTACGAGGTTCTGGTATTCATATTTGAAAGCTAGATCTTTTGATTAGCTACTGAATCATTTATGGAATGATAATCGTATTTTTTTATGTACTGTTCTCTTTTATCAATGAAAGTTTCAAACCATGTTGACCAAAAAAACTGTCACACCTCCATTTTTTTTTTCCTTTTATGAGTATCTTAACTAAAGAACACCTGTTGATAATCTTAACTTATTGCCAAATATGCGATTAACTTGTGTCTTTTCTCGTGGTGCAACTGTGTAGGATATCAGGATCAAGAGGTGGAATCCTTCCAAAATCATCATTAAAGAGACACAAACATGGCATAACCACTACGCAGTTAATGAGATTCGCTTGTATGTGCGTTTAATTAAGGATCTTAACCGCTTTTGTCATGAAGTTGCTTTAGCAATACGTGCCATAATGCATGTTAAAGCATCTCGATTGATGACTAGCGTAGCACAACTGGTAGAGGAGTGATCCTCGAGTCACAAGTTTAATTAAGAATCTTAACTGCCTTTGTCATGAAGTAACTTTAGCAATACGTGCCATAATGCATGTTAAAGCATCTCGATTGATGACTAGGGTAGCACAGCTGGCAGAGTAGATGAGTGATCTTCAAGTTGCAAGTTATGCATGTTAAAGCATCTCGATTGATGGCTAGGGGTAGCACAACTGGTACAATAGAGGCGTGATCCTCGAGTTGCAAGTTTAATTAAGTATCTTAACCGCCTTTGTCATGAAGTTACTTTAGCAATACGTGCCGTAATACATGTTAAAGTATCTCTAATGATGGTCCGGATAGCGCAACTGGCTTGCTGAGCATAGGACAGAAATCATGAAGTTACTTTAGCAATACGTGCCACAATGCATGTTAAAGCATCTCGAATTATGGCCAGCATGATAGTTTTGCTAGTGGAGTGGACGACTGAGTGTTCTCGTGTCAACAATTTAAATCTGGTTCTTGACCTATGGTTAATATGCAGGAGGAGCGATATATGAGTCATTTTCAATCCAAAGTTATAATTCAACAAGAGGCCTTAAAAGAATGATCTCCAATAGTTAGCAATTTCTCAAGTCCAAAAATAGCTTTGCCAACACTCAAGCAAAATTTGGCATAAGATTTCTCAAAATCATTTATTGGCGCCTCGACATTTGTGCGTTGCTTTTTCTTATGAAATTTACTCGAGTGACTCAACATGGGTTAAGATTAAAAATGGCTTTTGCAACATTTGACAAAAATAGTGCACTTAAAAGGTACGTTGTTTCTTTGATCCCTAAGGTTGATTCTACTTTTGTTTCTTTGATCCCTAAGGTTGATTGCCCCAATACTTTTAAAGAGTTTCGTCCCATTAGTATGGTGGGATGGGTCTATAAGATACTCTCAAAAGTATTGGCTAATAGACTTAAAATGCATCTCCCCTCTTTAATTGGTGAGTCTCAAGTTGCCTTTACTGGGGGGAAACAAATTCTGGATGGAGTTCTTATTGCTAATGAGGTGATACATAGCTGGAAAAACAGTTCTCAAGGTGGCCTAATTCTTAGAATTGATTTTGAAAGAGCATACGATTGTGTTAACTGGGGCTTTTTACTAAATTTGCATGTGAAAATGGGCTTTGGGGAAAAATGGTGTGGCTGGATTAAAGAGTGTATCTCTACCGTGGCAATGTCTGTTCTAATAAATGGTTCAGTTACTAAGGAATTTCAAACTCAGAAAGGTCTCAGGCAAGAGGATCTTTTATCCCCTTTTCTCTTCAATATTGTAGTTGAATTTTTGAATATCTTGTTTGAAAGAGCTAGAGAATTAAACTTAATCAAAGGAACACAGATTTGGGCTAATGGTGTTATCTTATCTCATCTCCAATTTGCGGATGATACAATTCTCTTTTGTGACAATGATAGAGTGGAGTTGGTGTTTGACAAATTCCTAGTCCTAAAACAATGGGTTGCCCCAAGCGTAAGGCTAAAACCGACGCAGCACAATATCCGGTAAGACCGGAGTCGAATCCACAAAGACGGTGATGTGTGCTGACTTAAAAACTCGGGTTGTTATAATTTAAACGGACTCTTAGGTAGCCACCCCTTATAGTTTGATGTTGAGATTAACTAACATTAAGAAATTGTTTGATTTTTCGAATAATTAAAAATAAGGTAAGGTCGTAGGATTCATAACACTCGTAACCAGTTCAGATTAACCTGCTCCATTCAGTGTTCTTAAAACGTTCGATTTTAGTGAGAAAAAGATACCCTGAAAGATGCAAATCCTTATGGTCGCAGTTCACCCATGTATAGCGAAGAATGAATTTTGGACCCCCGTTCTCCCGTTCACATAGGCTCCGATAATGCCCGGGTTCATCTAACGAATATTCTTTATTAACCTAAAATTGCTTTTTCTTTATTGTTTGAAAATAGGAGCAGTACCCAAACTGATCACGGCGTGCTAATCATCTCGCGACCCTACCTATACGACTACTCACTTATTATTAAGCAGGAAATAAAAGAAACCTTAATTTGAAACATGCTTCTATCAAGTAAGATGAAAAATAAACAAGAAATATCAATTAATCAAATACCAGCAAATAACTTTTATTGAAAACAGAAATTAAAACTAGTTATCAGAGTGCAAGTAATTGAACAAGCATCAAAAACTTAAAAGGAAAAGAGAATACTAAACAATATTGACCTCGACAGCCCCGTTCTACGTTCTCGGCAGCCCTGTTCCCTCTCCGTTACCTTTTTCTTCTCCTTTTATAATAGTTTAAAACCCTTGCCAGGTAAAACTTGAAAAAAGCCTTTTCTTTCTATTCTGGCCCACCATAGCAAGGCCAATACATGATCGAATGTGCCTTTTTTCTATTGGACCCACCAACATGTGTATTTTGTAAACCAATTTCAATTCTAAGAGCACATGGAAGTTGTTGGACGGTAGCAGTAAATCCCAAGGCCCAATTCATGATTCAATCCTCTGAGCTCTGGCAACGTTCAATAATTAATAGGCTTTCACGATCTAAGCTTCCAAACACCTACAAGACAAAAAATCACATTATTGATCTCCAAATAACAATATAAATGGACTTAACAAAGATAGATTAGGAGGCGCTTATGTGAACAATTACGTGCCTATCAGTTGGCTAATATAAAAATGGTGCTCAGATGTTTCCAGCTAGCTTATGTCAGGCTTGAAAATTAATTTTTCCAAAAGCTCTTTGTGTGGTGTTAAGATTTGTCATCAGGATGTGAAAGATCTTGCTTAGATGATGGGGTGTAAAATTGAGTCTTTGCCAATCAAATACTTGGGATTGCCGTTGGGTGCTAATCTGAAGAGGATTAATAAAACATGGGAACGAGTCTTGGACAGGAGGGGTAAGAAATTGAGCATTTGGAGAAGGAGATTTAATTCAACAGGAGGTAGACTCTCTCTATTGAACTCTAACTTTGGTCATCTACCTATTTACTATATGTCTTTATTCAAAATGCATGTGGCTGTAGCACATTCTATTGAGAAATTGCAGCGACAATTTTTCTGGGGTGATTCTGTGGACAAGAAAAAGATGCACTTGGTAAAATGGGAGGTGATTACTAAGAAGAAAGTGAATGGAGGATCGGGAGTGAAGAACCTGTAGATTCAAAACCTAGTGCTGCTGGCAAAGCGGTGGTGGAGGTTTAGGAACGACAAGGATTCTTTATGGGTGAAGGTCATTCGAGGGAAGTACAATCTTGCTCAGGGCTGCTGGCTTCCTCATCTTCTTGCTTCAAGTCAAATCACAAACATATGGAGAGATATTTGCTCCATAGGGAATGTCTCTTTGTCTATTGGTCCTATAATTCAAGAGGGCTTTCAAGTGCAAGTGGGCTCTGGTCAGAAAACGAAGTTTTGGGATCATGTTTGGCTCGGGGAGGTAGCACTCAAGGAAGTATATCCTAGACTCTTTTTAATATCTACCCAAAAAGAGCAAGTGGTCAACGCTATGAAGGAAGAGGGTGGGGCTGGTAGATGGAATCTTTTATTCAAAAGGCGTTTGTATGATTGGGAAAAATGCCAAGAAGAGGAGTTGCAACAAAGATTGCAAAGTACGATTTTGGACCCATCTAAACAGGACTCGCTGCAATGGAAATGGACAGCAAATAAGTGTTTCTTGGTGAAATCAGCTTATGGACAATGGGAGCAAGCTGTTCAGGTTAGAGATGAGGTGTTGGGGTCATTATGGAAGAACCTAAGTCCACCAAAGGTGGAAATTTTCTCCTGGTTGGCTCTACAAGGTAGGGTAGCTACTAGATCAATTCTTACTAGCAGAAATGTAATTCTAGATGGTCAAATGCTTCTCTGCCATCTTTGCTCTCTGTAAAAGAAAACCCCTGAGCATCTGTTTTTGCATTGTTTGTTTTCTTGGAACATTTGGTCGAAAATAATGCAGTCGTGGCAGTTGGAATGGGTATGCCCCTCTTCTCTGGCAGACTTAGCAACTTGGTGGTTTGGCAACAGCTTTCGAAATTTTGAAAGGCACATTTACGAGGTGACGTTCTTTGCTACTTTGTGATCTTTGTGGCTTGCGAGAAATGACCTCATTTTCAACAATGTAATAAGGTTAGCGAGTGAGGTAGGGGATCTAGTCAAAACGAGGGTGACTATGTGGATGAAAACAAAGTTCGACATCAAGATGTACTCGGTGGAGGAGTTTAAGAGCTTTCTAGGTGGAATCCGTAAACTAAAGCTCTGAGGTCTGGCCTTGTGGTGTTGTAACATCCACCTTTCGGTTGGATGGTACTTTTTGTTTTTCTCTCTTTCTTCCCCTCGATTTACCCCGTTTCGAGTTTTATAAAATCATTTCGTTTTGCTGAGAAAAAAAAAAAAGGGTACTTTGTCACTTCGACTAGAAAAAAAATCACTTGAACCCTTAGAGATGCTCGCAGCTTGTTATGTCGGTCGACCTTTTAGAAAGCCCAAGTAAATGGCTTAGTAGTCTCGAGAGTCTCATCTGCACAATAACACGATAATTAATTTCACAGTATGTGGCAATAAAGAGTACTTAAATACTAGTACAGTTTTGAATCCAGCTCTACGGCTGTGAGGGTCCAACACATTGGTTCAGTTTGTTGCTGCTTTGGTCGTCCTTCATGCTCAGTCAGTTATTGCTGCTGCTGCTAGTCTTGTTTTTTGTGGCTACAATAGTTTTGCCCGCCCAAATGTATTTTAGGTCGATTTCTTATCGGCCTTTCGTTACTTGCTCTATTTCATGTAGTCCTAATTCCACTCTTATCAATATATTTTTCTTTGCCGTTCAGGAAAAGAACTACTTTCAAGTTATTAATGCAAAACATATTATTTGCCAAACGCCAAGATTTTTACCAATGAGCCATGCATTTAAGCTATCAAAGCAAAATTTCGACAATATAGCAAGTTCAAAAATGCTTTAGTTTTGAGAAGCCGTAAGCTATTTCCCTTTTGTTTCAAGTTTGGTCATCATATCGTCAAGTCAACCCCTTGTTGAATCTTAAGCCAGAACTTGACACTGATAGATCAACATTTCTACATTGAATGATAATGTTGCAGCTATCCAAAATTAAATCAATTATTTCTAGACAATTAATTATCTTAGAAGATTGGAGATGCTGTACGTTATCTCAGAACTTTATTTAAAGAGAAGAAGAACTTTATTTCTGTAGTACTTAAATCACACATGTTTATTGTTTTTCTCTTTACTAGGCATACAACATGCATTAAGGAGACAACATGACAGAAAAACACACCAAACTGAGCCTGAGAACGATAGATTTGTCTTGATTGGTCTATTATTAGATAAAGAACAACCCACATAATCCCTGGTAAATATTCAACCAACCACATTAGCTTTTGTAGTCCTGCCATTTATATTCAACAGGCACAAGGTAAAGGGGTAACTTCTTGTGCACAGTCAAGCCACCCCCTTCTTCCAAGCTAATATCTTCCCTCTTCATCCCCTTAGGCAGTTCCCAGTTGAAACAGTGCAACAGGTTAGCCAGTGTCAATTTCACCGCCGTCACGCCCATATTCAATCCGGGGCATATCCTCCGCCCCGCCCCGAATGGCAGCATCTCAAAGTTCTGGCCCCTGAAATCAATTTCACTCCCCTCAAATCTCTCTGGGTAAAATTCACCTGGGTTTTTCCAAACCTCGGGGTCTCTTCCAATTGCCCACGCATTAACTAGGATCCTTGTTTTCGGGTAAACGTTGTAACCGCAAATTTGGCAGTGTTGGGTTGATTCATGAGGGACTAGGAGTGTTGCTGGTGGGTGAAGACGGAAGGTCTCTTTCACTACCATTTTGAAGTATTTTAGATTTTCGACCAGGGTTTCGTCTACTTTTGAGTTCTTACCAACATGACTTCTGATTTCCGCTTGGACCTTTTGCATCACTCTTGGGTTCCTGGCTAGTTCGGTTGTAGAGACCCATAATTAGTTTTTCAAATTTTAAATGTTTAATATGTATTTGGATTATCAAAGTTGGGATAACAATGTAGATATGAGTTGGGTCAATGTGAGATGACTTGTAAGTTGTGGGAGTTGACGTAATACAATAGGAGTGAAAGGGTGTAAGTGTTATTTGTGCTATATAAGTCAAAAAAAATGGGGCAGGAAACCATTTTTTTTCACTTTCCCTTTTCTTTTTTTTTCTCTTCTCTGGCGTCTCTCTCTCTCTCGGCTCTCACCTCTCTCACCTTCTCTCTTCGATTTCATCGACCACGAGTGAGACTTTTGAAAAATCCCAAGTACTAAAGTTGTTCTACGCGACGAGAGCTTCCTATCCATCGAAGAAAATTCACGATCGGAGCACTTCGAAGTTTCCTCCATATTCGGGCTTGCTTCTAACCCTCGAGGTAGGGATCTCCTACCTTCTTTACATGTCTAAGTGTTAGTTTGATGTACAAGAATCAAGTTTGATCATCTATTTTGAGTCTTGAATAAATCTTGTATGCTGAAAATTTCGTGGGTTCTGCTAATCTGTCTTTTTGGAGCCTTTCTGCTAGGAATTAATTTTTGGTGCTTTCATAACAGTTAAAGTACGTTTCAATACGAACATTTCGGTACCAAGATCATGAAAAACCGATAATCACACAATTAGTTATGAATTTTTGAATACCGGCTGTTTCCCCTGGATACGCGAATCTGTGCGTGGCTGTCTTCTTTTAATTTTCTGGGTATGATGAACAATTTGGTGGCTTTGGGTCTTTTACAGGAGCTGCATATTTAAGTTAGGAAGGGATTGGCGTTGGAATCAAGTGATTCGGTTAAGTATACAATTTTTGGTGAATTTCTAAAGTAGGGTTAGTCGACTAGGGCGAAAATGGTTGCGAAACTGTTTTTCCTTTGATTTTTGGGTTAATCTCCTCTCGTTTTTGAACCTGGGATTTTTACTGAGCGTAGGGCTTGTGGTTGTGCAACTTCTGGCGTTGGTTTCAATATTTTTGGGTTTAAGATAAAAGGGTTATGATTATTCAATCAATTTTACTTGTTTCCGTCTTGGAATTCATGTTGTTTAATTGGATATAGTCTAATGTGAATGATTAACTTCGCCAATTTGACATGTAGGGATTTCTCTCCTCCTTTATGCATTTATGAGTTGGTTTGATGTGTTTAAGAATGTTTAAACGTCCGTATTTGTTGTTGAGAGAAATCTGTCGAAACTAGAAATCGTATGCTGAAAACCCAAGTCCTACCGGTAGGAGTTTTGGCTCTACCGGTAGAGGTGCTGTCCAGTAGTGTCTTTTGTGAAATTCTGGTCTCCTACCGGTAGGAGGTTGTGTCCTACCGGTAGGGAATGAAAAATCCATTTTTTTAAAACTTCGGACGATCATAACTTAAACATCTGTACTCCGTTTGGGGCATATTATATATCGAAGTTGATGTATGGAAAACTATACTTTCTAATGGTGGTAGCCTTATAATTAAATTCTAAGCCTATAAGAAGTTATAGTTAAAGTACGGTAGGTTGGTTGTGGGAATCCATACCGATTTTGG
The DNA here is from genome assembly GCF_030253575.1 of Rhododendron vialii. Taxonomy (NCBI): domain Eukaryota; kingdom Viridiplantae; phylum Streptophyta; class Magnoliopsida; order Ericales; family Ericaceae; genus Rhododendron; species Rhododendron vialii. The sequence goes on from NC_080569.1 coordinate 6,536,822, forward strand.
AGGTTATGTTGTATTTGAATATTACGGGTGATTTGGTACACTCCTAAGTGCTCGAGGTAGATACGTTATATGCATTGGGCATCCTTTGCCCTTAGAATCATTTGAGTGAGACACAAATGTGCGTTTAACTATTTGAATGGTCTACCGAGCTTTAGGGTAGTAGGCTATTATACTTGAAAAATGTTTGTCGACACCTAGTGAAAGTATGAGGTTGAGATGGTTGATTGTATATTAATGTTGGATTGGGAATACTTGAATGACGATGATTGATTATATTTATGAATTGAAAATGTGAGTTACAACTATTAATTTCCTCTTGAACTATGAATCGGAAGGTGAAGTCGTTGTGCCTAGCAACTTGCATGAAGTTGAACTTGTGACCACTTAGTAAATACTTGGTAGTAGAGTAAATGGGTTGGTGACGAGATTAATGATGAGAATTGTGGGAAAAGTCTAATGAATTTGTTCAAATAAGTGGAACTATGACATGATAAGTATGAGTTTCTTGCACGACATTTGCACAACGATACAATTGAGAATGTGAACGATGCGTGAACTCTCAAGGCCTAACCTTCAAGGTGGGTGCTTGGCAGGGGAAGCGGGTCCCATAACGCCCGGCAGGAGCTAACGCTCGTATTGAACTTTCAAGGCCTAACCTTCAAGGTGGGTGCTTGGCAGGGGAAGCGGGTCCCATAACGCCCGGCAGGAGCACTCGCTCATGATACCAACTAGGCCCACCAACGGGTGTGGTGCTAGGGCAGGGGAAGCGGGTCCCATAACGCCTGGCAGGAGCATTCACTCATGAAAACATAAATGAGAGTTGGAGAGTGAAAGATGATTTTGAATGAGGAGCAATTAATGTGGAACACCGATGACGTTATTGGTAACTACGAGGAAATTCAAAGGAGTTATGTTCATTCTCTACTAGAGTTGTTATATTTTGTTTACCTTAAAACATGGAGTTGTGGTGTATGAAAAGGATTTGGGATTTACGGGTGAGTTTCCTTATTGTCGAGGTGCGGTACTATTCGATGTGTCATTGTTATTTCGTACTCTAACTATGCATAGTGTGTGTATTTTTGGTGAGTGGTGGGCTCGTTACTTGAGACAAGAAAAATGATGCTTCCATTAAAGAACTCAGATTAACCTTTAGGTCTCTGAAATGTGGAAATGAAAAAGCAAGGATTGATTTGGGTAATGCCGTAATGGTAAGCTGAGATTTTAAGAATATTTGTGTGTGTAGGTGAGAGTGTCAATGTTTGAGAAATGGAGTTAAATACTTCCCAGCGTGAGTATAGTATTTTGAGTTTCACCTTTGATAAAACAAATATGCTTTTGAAAAAAAAATATGTTTTTCCTTGATGTCTGTCTTCACTTGTGCATATAATTTAGGTATGGATATCTCTACGAGCTAGTGTAGCTCACCCTATCCTTTCAGGTACTTGTCATGACACGTAGCTTGGATTGCATGGAGTGCACATTGAGACGTCTCTTGAGCGCTTCATTGGAACCTTTAAGGAGTGGTTTATCATCAAGTTTGATTCATGTCATGTACTTTACTTGCAATTGAAGGTTGTATCTTTTGATTAGATCATATGTAAAGCTATGTACAAACTCCTCTCCTTGATGATTATGAAACCCATTTAAGTGTAAACGTTTGGGAGACTTTATGTAAAAAAAAAAAAAAAAAAAAATTTAGAGAGAAGAAGAAGCGACTTGATTTGCTGTTTGGTTTTACACGACATTCAAGGGTAAATATAATTGAGAGAAAGACTTTGGTTTGTAGAAAATATATTATTATTTTAGTTAAAAATCGTGGGCGTGACATCGGTCATGGCCCATACCATAGTGAGTGAACTAGTGACTATCCCACCGATGAATATGTCCTGAAACACAAAACAAAGACTATGGACGTGAAATAATCGAAATCATGTCCAACACATTGTCTAAGCTGAAGGAAGGTTGTGATTTTTAAACGAATTTCGACTACCAACAACACTTATACGCAAAATTCATAGAGGCACAAGTCAAAACGGTTCGTGACTGTTACATGTAGGTGATCACCCTAGCATTACTTGAATGGTACGACAAGAGAAACTTTTGGGGGGTGGGAATGGCCTTACGACTAGTCGAGATGCGCGAAATCTGAATTCTAAACTGGATTATCAAAAAATTTGGTACAAAAGAAAAGACACATAGCTATATGACCCCTAATGCCAGATATGCGCACGACCCCAAATGGATTTATAAATTTTACACGAGATGAAGGTAATTTGAATGCTAGGCAGTTCCATTAGAGGCCAAAATAAATGAATGAAAACATACCATGAGAATTGCCTTTATATGATCTCCGGTGAGACAAAACGAAGCCGTTTGATCTTGTGCTAGTCCCAGCAAGATATCAGTGATATCTTCATTCTCAGGCCTTTTCCTGGTAGGATCAACGTGCTCTTCAATTACCCTTTCAAAAAACCCATCAAAATCATGGAATAACTTTTCAAGCCTAGAATGGAGCCCACTTAAAACATCAACAATCCACCCAAAATATGGGACAAAATCCGACCCCCAAAAGCTACTCAACATGGCCATGGCCTCATCAATAGTCTCCTGAAATTTACCACTCGCAAATTGTCTCCCCTCATAACTCTTCCCAAATGCAATCCTACAAAGAACATTGTTGGTGAGAGAATATATCCTCTCGCTAAGCTCGACTGGATCTCCCGACGCTTTAGAGAGAGATTCTATCAATTGACCAACTTGTTCCTCCCGAACGTGCCTGAATGACTGTACCCTTTTGACGTTGAAAAGCTCCATGACGCAAAGTTTGCGCATCTCTCTCCAGTAATCGTTGTAAGGCCCGAAAATTACGTCCAGGAAATTGTAAGAAAGTCTTTTTGGGCCACGGGAGGGAGGCCTGCTGCAACAAACGAGGTCATGTGTCTTTAGCACTTGTTTGGCCATTTCAGCGGAGGAAACGACGAGGGTTGGAACTTGGCCGAGTCTCAAGTGCATAACTGGTCCGTATCTCTTTGATAGCTCGTGCAAAGACCGGTGTGGGAGATTACCGAGTTGGTGCAAGTTGCCTATGATCGGAAGCTGCGGTGGGCCTGGAGGGAGGTTTGATGGTTTTTTGAATATTCTGATGGAAAACCAGATGGAGATTAGGGAAGAAAGAAGTAGGAGGATGAGAGAGGTAGGAGAGAGGAAATCCATGAATGTTTTGGTCATGGCAAATTGGCAATGTATTCAGTACTTTAGGTAGCTCAGGCCAGGTGCTCAATTACATGCTGGGTTCGAGTACTTATAATGGAGTGATTTTTCAGTGCCGAGCGGGTATATCCGACGTGGTACCCGCTCAGCGCATCTGAGCCGTCCAATACACTTTTGGACGGCTCGGATTGAAACACTCTCTCTCCTCTCACCAAACACTTTCTCTCTCCTTTTTCTCTCCAAACCTGAGCCGTTCAAACACGCAATATACGGCTCGATGCTCGAACGGGCACCACGTGGTACCTGCTCGATCGGCACTTAAAAAATTTCCCTTATAAGAGCATCCGCAATGGGAATAATCAAAATCGATAACCAAAATGTGTCACGTCAGCATTTGATTATCCATTTAGTTCATAATCAAACTTAACAAACTTGACCTCCACATTGGTTATTTTTGTATCCTTATAAAAAATCCCCCCACAATACGCAATGCACCTATGTCCAATTGCAAACGAGTTCCAATCACGCACCCGACCACACCAAATTATTCGTCTCGATGAGACGACTCTAATGTGAGGTGTTTTTTAATTTTGAATTTGGTTATTGGGTTTGGTTATTGAGTTTTGGTTATTGGTAAAAGTTGTTAAGTTTGGTTATGGAATGAATGGAATTTGGTTATTTGTTAAAAGACTTGTAACTTTGCTTATTACAATATGAGGTATTTTTTAGCATTGTTGTTAAGTTTGTTAACCATACCAATTTACTTATTACAATGTGGATGCTCTAACGAGTATTTGAAGGATTTTGATCATCAAAGTGTGTAGTGGGGGATCTCTACAATGATAAGTACATCTTTCTGTTTCCATTAATGAAGTCATAGGATCACACAGGTTATGAAACCCGAAGTTGGTCCCATACAACTCGATATATATTTGTCGATCTTTTTTCATTATTTTAGACATTTTAAAATGTTTTCCATTTTTTTTATTTATAGTTCTATGTATTAAGGATCATTGATATATGTCAATTAGTTTTATCGTTTAATTTTTTAAAAATTATAGAAGGTGATTTTTTAAGTGCCCCGGCAAAATAAGCAAGGAATGGTCAAATGTGGCACCTCCGAATTGTTACCGAAATTTAGGGATTGATACCACCAAAATTTCTGACTCTAACTTTAAGTGCATGAGTGAGAAATTCAAATTGAGGCTAGAAAAATTACTCAAAGGGTATTATTGGAAATGTGAAGTTTTGGAAAGGTCATCATGATGTTCTCTTAAATTTGTAGTATTTCGAGATTTGACGATGAAAATGAGATGGAAGGAGTACTTGATTTTAGAATAATGACAGATATAGAAAATGCGAACCTTTTCGACGTTGTTGATAGGCGCGTAAATATTCACATTAGCGCTCCCTAATTTATTTTTGTTAAATTTATTTATATTGTTATTTGGAGATTAGTAATGTGATTTTTGTCTTGTAGGTGTTTGAAAGTTTAGATTGTGAAAGCCTATTAAATCAATGAACGCGGCCAAAGCTGAGAGGATTGAATCATGAATTGGGTTTTGAAATTTACTGCTGCTGTCCATCGACGTACGTCCGTGTGCTTTTAAAATTGAAATTGGTTTACCAAATAGACATCCATGTGTTGGTGGGTTCGATAGGGTACAAAGTACACATGCATGTGTTGGTGGGTCCGATAGGGAAAAGGCATAGTACTATGTATTGGCCTTGCACTTGATATGGTGGGCCAGAATAGGAAGGAAAGACCTTTACAAGTGTTACACGGCAAGGGTTTTAAAATTTAATAATTCTAACGCCACATTCATTTATACACTCATTCACATCTATTTACACACATGTTTACATACTTGTGTGTGTGAGCTGCATTCTTGTTGTGAGTGTGGGTATGTAAATAGGTGTATAAATGGGTGTGGTATTAGAATTATTCTTAAACTTTTATAGGGATCGCGTGTGCGTGCGCGCGGGGGGCGGGGGGAAGGGGGACAGCGACGATTCTTGACAACAGGATCTTTTTTCGAGCACGTGAACGAAGAACAGGACGCAGCAGATGGAAAACGGGGGCTGCGATCAAGACGTTTTCTTCAAACATTAATCACCCCGCGATCCTACCTATATGACTAATCACTCATTATTAAGCAAGAAACAAAAGAAATCTTAGTTTGAAACATACTTCTATTACGCGGCATAAAAAAATAAATAAGAAATATCAACTAATCATATACTAACAAATAACTTTTATTAAGAACAGAAATTAAAACAAGTTATCGTAGTCAATGGCGTAGCCAGGAATCTATACAAGTGGATGCATCTTTTGAACACATTTCAACCAAAAAAATTCATACCAAACAATGTTAGAATAATAAATAATTAACGTTTGTGCTGAGAATTGAAAAACCTAACCTATTTATTAAGAAAGTAACATACATAAAATATAAAACAAACAAATTTGAATTGTCTTAGCGGATCAAGTCTAAGAGCGATTTACTACACAATATTTAGCAATCTTGCTTCCATTGTTAATAATTCTAAAGTATAAAACCCATAGCTCATGGTTTAGGCACTTTTGAACCGTGGACATTATGCATTAAAGAGTTTCAATGAGTAAGTGGCCGCTATTATTTGCATTAGATATCTCATTTCGTAAGTGTAATGACATTATTCTAATATGTGAAATAAGATTGAGAATGAATGATATTCGAAATGTCTTAGAGTAATTAAAAGTAAATTTATGAAATACAATTACCAAGACAAAATGCCAAATATAAATTTTTAAATTTTGAATTAAAAAAAAATCAGCAGGGGCACTTGTCCCAGCTCGTCCCTTACTCCCTCCGCCACTGATCGGAGTGCAAGTAATTGAGCAAAACTTAAAATAACTTGAAGAAAAAAAAACTCAGAAGAAAACTTAACAATATTCAAAACAATATCTTGGCAGCCCCGTTCTTCGTTCACTGTTTTTTGTCGTAAGCTTTGCGTCCAAACTGTTGTTCACGACTTTTCGTTGAAACCCAATTCCCCTATTTTCCAATTTGCTGCTGAAGTCATTATTCTATTCCTCATATAGGGTAAACATGCTTTAATTACACAAAGCTCCATCGGGCTATGTATAATAACAATTCACAAAATCAATTTTAAAGTACTTTGCACTTTTAACCTCAAACTTTCTTTAACTTCTGTTTTTATCCAAAATTCTTGAAAACTAGCTTGAACAACCAATAAACACAAAAGAACATAAATAAATATCAATTAACCAAAATGAATGACTAACAAATATAGTTTAGAGCTTCAAAATATGTATATTTTGGCACTTATCAATCAACTAGACTTCATAAGAAGAAAATAGCATAATCAAAGCAAATAATATTAATTTGTACAACTATTAATTACCAAAAAAAATTAAATATATATGTACAACTATCTTATTAAACCCATCAAAGTTTCAGAGTTGATGGTACAAGGTTTCAGCCAACCGTGGTCGTGCTTTTGCAAAGAGTGGTTTTGCAAGAAATAGGTCTTTTGTAGACTCCTTCAACTCGATCTTCGACATGGTTGGTGGTACCTCCCAAGAAAACCCCTGCAAGAGCCTAGCCATGAGCATGATTGTTATTGTGGACCCCAAAGCGACCCCTGGGCAACCACGCCTCCGAATGCTAAATGACAAAATTTTCAGGTCGGGGTCCGTTAGCATTACATTGGAGCCGTCTTTCTTGAGGTGGCGCTCTGGTCTGAACGGGAGAGGTTCATTCTCAACTCTTGGGTTGCGCCTGAGCCCAGGGTGACTCAGCAAAACATGGCTACCTTTGGGGATGAAGTAGCCAGTGACAGTGGCGTCGGCTATGGAGACGTGGGGGACATTAAAGGGAGCGATGGGGTGGAGGCGGAACGATTCTCTCACACATGATTTGACGTAGTTGAGTTGTGAGAGATCGGATTCCTGGACCAGTCTATTCCTCCCCACCACTCTGTCCAGTTCCTCCGTGGCTCTTTCAAACAGTGCCGGTTGATTTATCATCTCAGCAAGTGTCCACTCCACTGCGTTTGAAGGGTTATCCACTGCCTCTATCATCAACTCCTGAGTGAATGAGAGTGATAATGTGTTAGAATATATATATATGTATGAATCTACAGTCACTGAGTCACATAACTTTCAGATTTCCTACCTATATTGCACGAAGGGTCCCTCTCTTAGTCTTAATTAATTTTCTTCTTCGAAGGGAACGATCGATATGCATGCAACTATATATAACCATTCAATTGAGTCGAAACACCCATTGTACATTTCATCTCCTATATATGTCTATTCACATAATTACTTCTCTTCCAAAATGGGACAAGATCCGCTACTAGACGCCTTGGGGTTGCATTTCGTAAAGTAAAAACCTTTAATTAGTTACTGTCATTTTTCAAAATATATTGTAGAGTGCAACGATATTCTTGTTGTTCTTCTTATATATCTAGATTCACATGACAAAAACTTTGAAATCAAAAGAGCTCTATAAGCATTAATACAAATCAATTTGAATACATGAGTTTCAAACTTGAATTTGGAATCAGAATCGGTGTTCAGAACCTAGCCTAATTACTTGATGATCCTTTAAAATCAAAAAGTTCTAAAAAAAATAGAAAAAAAATATTGAACAAATGATGTAATAAACTGCACGTATGTGTCCCTTTAAACCATATCTATCATATTGACATTTGGTGCAACGAAAATGTAATCTCTAAAACTTTGGACGCAACTGTAACACCACTGTTATCATGTTGACGTGGTGTCATTTCATTAGCCATTAATATCTCGTGCAAGTGGCGGCATCTAAAGTTATTTAATCAACATATGAAAAATAACTTTAATGAAGTGTGAACCAAACTAGCTAGGTACTACGACTTGGTGAATCATTGAACTTTAAAAAATCATAAATTAGGATCAAGCTCTTAAGGTGGAAAACACATCATACTTCACAGGTTTTAACGTACAAAATATACACCGAGCAAAAAAAAAAGAACAAAATATTTAATTTCCTTCGAGGACAAGTATGTACGTGCATCAATTGTATTGAAACCCATGTGGAGTCCAAATTTTTTTTTTTAACGATGTTCGTGACTTAATTTGAGTATCTAGTAACATGAAAATTGAAGAGTGAAACAATTGCATGCCATGGGGATAATTTAGGATCGGAGTAGGTTAATAGATAACGTGACATTTTTTTCCAGTCACGCCACGTGCTATATATGTACTAGCTTAAATAGTACTCCGATTGTACTACATGCGCTGAACATTATACTTTTTCTTTATTACTGTTGTACTACGCTAAAAGTTGTACAAGCTTAAATGTATATTTAGTTACTGCTCTAAAAATTTTGTAAGCCTAAAGATTCTTTCAGCCATACTACACTAAACATTGTACGAGCGTTAATCTAATCTTTAGTTGTACTACACGAATTGTTGTACGAGCAATGTGGCTTTAGTTGTAGGGGGGGGTGGGGGGCGGCGGCAAATACTCTGTGTGTGTGTCTAAGAGAGAGAGGGTGGGGGGAGGAGGAGGGGGCGAATGAGGCTATACTCTGTGTTTGTGCCAGAGAGAGAGAGAAATCTTACAACTATTTGGGCTTTGATCTCACCTGGTGAGAGCAAGGGGCTACCATCTTTCTCTTTGAGCCCAATGAGGACGTCGAGCAAGTCGTCTTGCTCAGTTCTGGTACCCTCGGTCCATTGTCTGATTCTCTCGTCGATTCCAAGATCTTGATACTTAGCCACGCTTGCAGTGGCCGTCCTGATGATCTTCTCATGACCGTCCAAATCAAGCCGCAAGCATGGGAGATAATCAGACACACAGAAGGAGTAAAGGTATGCAAGAATTTTGAACAAGGCAATCACGTGCTCTTCTTCCTCTACTCCTGGGCCTCCATCCGCCCTTCCGTTCCCAAAAAACCTCTTTCCGAAAACCATCTTACTTATCACATTCCCACAATAATGTTGGGCTGCGACTCTCACATTCACCACACCCCCGGTAGTCGAGTCCATGGACTGATTATACACGAACCCAACGAGGTGGTCAGCTTCCGTGGTTCGTTTGCCCTCGAGCCACCGATGCCTTTGTGCTGAGAGAACTTCGGAAGTGAGGACTCTCCTCATTTTCTTCCATTGTTCTCCACCCGGGGTTAAGGCCGTTGTTAGATATCCTCTGCTCGTGATGTCTGCCGATAAGACATCCGGTCTAGTGGAGAAAACAGCGTCATGCCTTTTCAGGAAGTCGACGTCAATTTCAGGGGAGGTGACGGGGATGACGTGGACACCTCATAGATTGATACAAATGATTTCGGCCTTCATGCATGTCCTCCATCATTTTGTGTATGGAGCGGAATGCGGGCTTCTTTGTGAAGAGTAATCCTGGGAGACTTCCGACAATGGGCCATGGTTTTGGGCCTGGCAGAAGCGCGAGGGGCGTTGCTCGTCTCTTCCAAAGGATAAAGAGAAGAGAAGCCGCAAGAAGGAGAGTTGAGCAAAAGCTCAAGAGAAACGGTGAAATGCCTTCGCTGGTTGGCATTTCGAGTGTTGAGGAGGCAATGGCAGGGTTTGCAGTGTGTATAGGATTGAAGAAAGCCACTGCCCGAGTGGAGCAGGAGCTCGAGAAATTTTGTAAGATGTAAAAGTTTGCCATTTTGAGTAAGTGAAGATGTATGTTTTTGCAGTGAAGTGAAGATTTAAGTTTTTGCAGCTAGTGATCAGTGAAGATTTAAGTTTTTGTTGTAATAAATTTGTTTCCTGTGGTGCCTTTTTATAGAGTGTTTTCCACAGCCCGATGGCAATGTGCTTGCATGCATTCACGGCAAAAACACATCAATGCAACGTGTGATTCAAACAAATTACAGATAACTCATTTTCGTTTGAACATGTACAGTATACACAAATCACGTTTTGGAGCATTTGATAGCAGCATGATCCTTATGCATCCTTAAACCATGCCAAAGAGAGCCTAGCTAGCTAATTGGCCTAGCCTAGCCTAGCTAGCATGCTTCTTTTCTGACAAATCCTTTGAATTTGTTACAGCTAGCCTAATGTAAACAAGTGACACCGAGGCACTTGGTAATGTGTTGTAAATGATGATTTGAACATTTGTTACTAATTTATTAAATCTAGTAGTAGATGTGGAATTATAAGTGGGAGGTTAATATCTAATAAATGCATGCTTATCATCTTTTGCAAGAGCCTAGCCATGAGCATGGCTGTCATTGTGGACCCCAAAGTGACCCCTGGGCAACCACTCCTCCCAATGCTAAACGACAACATTTTCAAGTCGGGGTCCGTTAGCATTACATCGGAGCCGTCTCTCTTGAGGTGGCGCTCTGGTCTGAACTGGAGAGGTTCATCCCAAACTCTTGGGTTGCGCCCAAGCCCAGGGAGACTCAGCAAAACATGGCTACCTTTGGGGATGAAGTAGCCAGCAAAAATGGCGTCGGCTGTGGAGACATGGGGGACATTAAAGGGAGCGATGGGGTGGAGGCGGAACGATTCTCTCACACATGATTTGACGTAGTTGAGTTGTGAGAGATCGGATTCCTGGACCAGTCTATTCCTCCCCACCACTCTGTCCAGTTCCTCCATGGTTCTTTTAAGTAGTGCTGGTTGATTTATCATCTCGGCAAGTGCCCACTCCACTGCATTTGAAGTGTTGTCTACCGTTGCTATCATCAACTCCTGAGAGTATGAGAGTGATAATGTGTTAGAGAATATATATGCATCTACAGTCACATAACTTTCAGATTTCCTACCTATGTATATTGCATGAAGGGTCCCTCTCTGAGTCTTAATTAATTTCCTTCTTCAAAGGGAAGAATCGATATGCATGCTACTATATAAAACCATTCAATTGAGCCGAAATACCCATTTTCCATTTGGTTGCATTTCATGTTTTCATCTCCTATGTCTATCACATAACTTCTCTTCCACAATCGGACCAGATCCGCTAAACGCCTATGGGTTGCATGTCGTAAAGTAATACTTTTAATTAGTTATTTATTTATTTATTTTGAAACGGAATACCTTTTCAAAAATATATCGTATAGTGCAAAGATATTCCTCTTGTTTATTACGCAATGAAAATATGGACTTATGTTCTTCTTTCTAGACTCACATGATCACAAAAACTTTGAAATCAAAAGAGCTCTATAAGCGTTAATACATCTCAATTTGAATTCATGAGTTTCAAACTCGAATTTGGAATAAGAATTGGTGTTCAGACCCCAGCCTAATTACATGATCCTTTAAAATTATGGAACAAATGATGTAATAAACTGCATGTGTCATGCATTTTGGGTATAGAATGCATACACACCCAGGTCGACCGATTCCGAAAGGCGAGTTTTTTTTTGTCAAAATATTCGAAGACTTTTGATTCTTTTAAGCAAATGCTACCATGTTTTGGATTCTGTTGAAGTTTCTTGATACGTTTCAAATAATGATTGTAGAGAAGTTTAATTAGCATCATTCGATCTCATAAATTTTTTTACCAGCCATTAATATCTTGTGCTAGTGGCGGCATCTAAAGTCACTTAATCAGCTTATGAAAAACAACTTTATTGAAGTCTGAACCAAACTAAGTACTACAACTTGGCGAATTATGGAAATTTGAAAAATCATTTAGAGGACAGAAATGTAAAGTGTGTTCAAATTACGATAAATTATTAGGATCAAACTCTTAATTAGGTGGAAACCACATTGTACTTTATAGGCTCTAACGTTAACATGCAAAATATTTAATTTCCTTCAAAGACAAGTATTTACGTGCATCAATTGTATTGAAACCTCGTAGGAGTCTAAAAAAAACTTTTTAACGATGTTCGTGACTTAATTTAAGTATCTAGTAACATGAAAATTGAAGAATGAAACAATCGCATGCCACGGGGATAATTTAGGATCGGAGTAGGTTAATAGATAATGTGACATTTTTTTCCAGTCACGCCACGTGCTATATGTGTGTGTGTACTAGTTTAAACAGTACTCCGATTGTACTGCATGCGCTGAACGTTATACTTATTCTTTGTTATTGTTGTACTACACTAAAAGTTGAACAAGCTTAAATGTATATTAAGTTACTACTAAAAATTGTGGCCTTAGTCGTACGTTGTAAGTCTATAAAAACCTGCCTCCTAGTATCATAGTGAGTGAGTGGTGAAAGTGAGGTTTCTAGAGTGTAACGTAGGGCTTTTTGTCCTTTTTTTTTTTTTGGGGGGGGGGGGGGGGGGGGGGGGGGGGGGGGGGTGGTGGTGTGGGTGGGTGGGGGGAGGAGGAGGGGAGAGGAGGAGGAAAATACTCTGCGTGTGTCTAAGAGAGAGAGGGTGGGGGAGGAGGAGGGGGCGAATGAGGCATACACTCTATGTTTGTGCCAGAGAGAGAGAGAGAGAGAGAGAGAGAGAGAGAGAGATCTTACAACTATTTGGGCTTTGATCTCATCTGGTGAGAGCAAGGGACTACCATCTTTCTCTTTGCGCCCAATGAGGACGTCAAGCAAGTCATCTTGCTCAGTTCTGGTACCCTCTATCCAATGTCTGATTCTCTCGTCGATCTCAGGATCTTGATACTTAGCCACACTTGCTGTGGCCGTCCTGATAATCTTCTCATGACCGTCCAAATCAAGACGGCGACGCAAGCATGGGAGATAATCAGACACACAGAAGGAGTAGAGGTATGCAAGAATTGTGAACAAGGCACTCACGTGCTCTTCTTCCTCTACTCCTGGGCCTCCATCCGCCCTTCCATTCCTAAAAAACCTCTTCCCGAAAACCATCTTCCTTATCACATTCCCACAATAATGTTGGGCTGCGAATCTCACATTCACCACACCCCCGGTAGTCGAGTCCATGGACTGATTATACACGAACCCAACGAGGTGGTCAGCTTCCGTGGTTCGTTTGCCCTCGAGCCACCGATGCCTTTGTGCTGAGAGAACTTCGGAAGCGAGGACTCTCCTCATTTTCTTCCATTGTTCTCCACCCACGGTTAAGGCCGTTGTTAGATATCCTCTGCTCGTGATGTCTGCCGATAAGACATCCGATCTTGAGGAGAAAACAGCGTCATGTCTTTTCAGGAAGTTGACGTCAATTTCAGGGCAGGTGACGGGGACGATGTGGACACCCCATAGGCTGATGCAAATGATTTCGGCGTTCATGTCCTCCATCATTTTGTGTATCGAACGGAACGCGGGCTTCTTTGTGAGAAGTAGTCCTGGGAGACTTCCGACAATGGGCCATGGTTTTGGGCCTGGTGGAAGCGCGAGGGGCGTTGCTCGTCTCTTCCAAAGGATGAAGAGAAGCGAAGCCGCAAGAAGCAGAGTTGAGCAAAAGCTCAAGAGAAATGGTGCAATGCTTTCGCTGGTTGGCATTTCGAGTGTTGAGGAGGCAATGTCAGGGTTTGCAGTGTGTATAGGACTGAAGAAAGCCATTGCCATGCGAAGGAGAAGAAGAGTGGAGCAGGAGCTCGAGAAATTTTGTAAGATGGAAAAGTTTGCCATTTTGAGTAAGTGAAGATGTATGTTTTTGCAGTGAAGTGAAGATCTATGTTTTTGCAGTGATCAGTGAAGATTTAAGTTTTTGTTGTTCTAAATTTTTTTCCTGTGGTGCCTTTTTATAGAGGTTTTCCACAGCCCGATAGCAATGTGCTTGCATGCATTCACGGCCAAAACAAATCAATGCAACGTGTGATTCAAACAAATTACAGATAACTCATTTTGTTTGAACATGTACAGTATTTGTTTCATTTAGTTTCACACAAATCACGTTTTGGAGATTTGATTGCAGCATTATCCTCCGAAATTAGTTCAATTCATTACTAAATAATCACACATTAATTTTTTCACTAGGGTATCATACTTTTTCGAGGAAAAAAAATCTTGCCCATTTCAGGCGAAAGCTTCGTTTTGGATGTGCAAATAGTCGGCTTTTTGCTATAAGAAGTAGTGAAGCTAAAATTCTACATTGTTCGCATGTATCAAAGGTCCAGTTTTTTAATATTTGAAGAGGCTTTTTAAGTGGTTTTTTGCTTAGCTGTTTGGGCTATCTATGTCCTCAGATGGTTTTTTTTCCCCAAAAAAAAAAAAGAGAAGGCAACATTTTAAACCAAGCTCCGATAAAAAAAAAAAAGAAGTCATTTTAGACCAAGCCAAACAGAGCCTAGCTAATTAGTCTTTGGTCTTTACTACCATGCATGCATCTTTTGTGACAAATCCTTTGAATTTGTTAGAGGTTAATGTAAACAAGTGATAGGCGTATTTTGTAATACCGTTCACAGCACCATCCCCAGTCTTATTGTTATAAATGATGATTTGAACATTTGTTAATACTAATTTAGTAAATCTAGTAGTAGATGTGAAATTAAAAGTGAACGGTTAATATCTAATAAATGTGAGCATGCTTATCATCTTTTGTAACTAATCCTTTTGTTTTCCATCCAGCCTAATGCTGACAAGTGACACCGAGGCATGCACCTGGTAATTAAGGTGTAATTAACGATTTTAAAAGTTGTTACAGATGAGTTAATGCGTACGATATGTGTTACTAAGAGTACTATGTAGTACAACTATCAACAAAACCATGTTTGTATCAACAAAGTGTACAAAGATGATAGGTTTGCAAGTCGTGTAGACTTTTTCTGTACGAAAAAATCAAGTGGATCGAACATTAATAGTCATGTGATATTGTAACGGCAAATGTGATTTCTTCATTTACTCTCAAAATCAAGCTATGCACGTTCAATTGTTAAGATAAATGTGCTTTCATCATATTGTTGTGCCCCAAAAATCAAAACCAAACACACCAAACACAGAATATATGCGGTTTCCCAAAATTGGGTACATCTACGAAGGTAAACCGGAGCAATTATTCAGACTACGGAAGCTTTACAAGTGAGGTTTCTCACCTCACCTTACCACACTCTCTCATCTCTAACCTACATTGCTACGACAAACAGACCTCACAAATTTCCCTCTCTGGTCTCTCACTCAAGAGAGATACAAATACAAAAGACAGAGGCTCCAATAATTTATAGGCGTAAACCAAACGATTCATGAGCCATGCCAGAGAAGGGAATTCTCAAATGAGTTCTTCTTCATTAATGGAGTTTTTATCTTCAAAGCTCCCAAGGTCCACAAAAGGGGCTATGCTAAATCTGGGTCAATTTGAGCCAACAAACATGAATTCCACGTGGGAAATTCAACACATATGACTAAGAAGGTTCAATCTACAATTTATTTTTTTGCTCAAACAATCAACTCAATGCACCCAATAAACAGAACGATTTTGATCGAATCATGTGAAGTGAGGTTCTTCCCAGTAGGCAGTAATACACCCCTTCAATGAAGTGATTATTTAGTGCGCCTGGGGCACCGCGTCGCGAAATCCAGATGCAATGAAAGATCGGGATTTTTAGTGATTTCCCTTGCAAGTGATCGCACTGTGTATTTTGATAGGTTCTACTATACCTTATTCTTTGTTACTGCAGTTAATGAGATTCGCTTGTATGTGCATTTAATTAAGGATCTTAACCGCTTTTGTCATGAAGTTGCTTTAGCAATACGTGCCATAATGCATGTTAAAGCATCTCGATTGATGACTAGCGTGGCACAACTGGCAGAGTAGAGGAGTTATCCTCGAGTCACAAGTTTAATTAAGAATCTTAATTAACCGCCTTTGTCATGAAGTAACTTTAGCAATACGTGTCATAATGCATGTTAAAGCATCTCAATTGATGACTAGCGTAGCACAACTGGCAGAGTATAGGAGTGATCATCGAGTCGCAAGTTTTATTAAGAATCTTAACCGCCTTTGTCTTGAAGTTACTTTAGCAATACGTGCCCAATGCATGCTAAAGTATCTCTAATGATGGTCAGAATAGCGCAACTGGCTTGCTGAGCATAAGACAGAAATCATAAAGTTACTTTAGCAATACGTGCCTCAATGCATCTAGAATTATGGCCATGCATGATAGTGTAGCAAGTGGAGTAGAGGACTGAGTGTTCCCGTGTCAACAATTTAAATCTGGTTCTTGACCTATGATTAATATGCAGGAGGAGCGATATATGAGTCATTTTCAATCCAAAGTTATAATTCAACAAGAGGCCTTAAAAGAATGATCTCCAATAGTTAGCTATTTTTCAAGTCCAAAAATAGCTTTCCCAATACTCATGCAAAATTTAGCTAAAGATTTGACAAAATCATTTATGGACGCATCAACATTTGTGTGTTGCTTTTTCTTATAAAATTACTCTCAAGTGGCTCAACATGGGTTGAGATTAAAAATGGCTGTTGCAACATCTGACATGTTGGAGTTTGTCCCACATCGGTTAATAATCTCTTCCAAAACTAGTATATGAGCCTGGATAGCCTCTCCACTTTTTGTCAATTGATTTGGAGTTGGATGCTTTAAAAATACATTTTTTGGGTCCGGGATCGTTTGGGGCTATCAGCGGCATTGGCTGTCGTGTTCGTGTCCGGTGAATTTGATTCACGATCTAGGTGGGGTTTCTTCAATGGTGGTGTGTTTTTGCTTGGGGTGGTGGCCAGTGGAGTTCTGGTGATGGCAGCGGCGCTTTTGGTCTGCTTAGGATTAGGCTTTGGTTTGGGATTCTGGGTTGGGCTTGACCCATTATTTGTATGGGTTTTGCTTTTTTGTTTTCTTTGGACTTAAAGAGTTTCTGATCTGGCGGATTGAGGCCCATAGATGTTTAGGCTTGGCCCGTTGGGTGTTTTGGGCTTCGGCCCTCTAGGTGTTTTTCTTTTATCCTACCTTTGATTAGATCCCTTCTCCTCCCTCCCCAAGTTGATGTACCAATTGTCAAGTTTTTCCTAATAAGATTTTGCTATTTCAAGAAAACAAAACATTTGACAAAATAAAACTGCAGTGAATTTAAAAGGTACGTTGTTAGTTTGACTAGAAAAAAAAAAAAAAATCACTTGAACCATTCGAAATGCTCGTAGCTTGTTATGTCAGACCATTTAGACAGCCCAAATAATGGCTTAATAGTCTCTCATGACTCTCATCTACACAATAACACGATAATTTCACAGTATGTGGCAATAAAGAGTGCTTAAATGCCTACTGTTTTGAATCATGCAAGCTCTGCTATTTGTCTAAAGTCTTCTACGGCTGGGAGGGTCCAATACATTGGTTCAATATATATGTTGCTATTGCTGCTATATATACCAAGTTGGTTCAGTTAATTTGTTGCTGCTTCTGCTGCTTTGGATCATCCTTCCTGCTCAGTCAGTTGCTATTGCTGTTGCTGCTGCTGCTGCTAGTGTTGGTTTTTGTGGCTACTTGTTTTGTGCGCCCCGCCCAAAGCTATTTAGGTTGATTTCTTATCAGCGTTTCCTTACTTCTGTTCTATTTCCTGCAATCCTTTTACTTGCTTGACACCATATGTCTAAGGTGCTTGGTAGGTGCTTACTTGCGTGATCGGACATTGCAAGCAAGCAATAGGATCCAAGACGTTTAACAATGAGCAATTTAAGCTATCAAAGCAAAATTTCGATAATACAGCAAGTTAAACAATGCTTTAGTTTTGGGAAGCTGTAAGCTATTTCCCTTTTGTTTCGGATTTGGACATCACATTGTCAATTACCACTTGCCGAACCTTGAGCAAAATTTGACAATGACAGATCCACATTTCTAGACAGAAAGATAATGATAACCTTGAGCAAAATTTGACAATGAGAGATCCACATTTCTAGACAGAAAGATAATGATATAGCTATCAAAAAAACAATTCATTTTTTGACACAATTTAGCTAAGAAGATTGGAGATGCTATTATCTCATAAGTTTATTTCATAGAATAAGAACTTTATTTCTATTCTTAAACCACACATATTTATTGTTTTTATTTGCTAGGCGTACAACATTAGATAGAGAGACTGAAAAACACACCAAACTGAGCCTGAGCACAGCGTAGAGCTTTGTCTTGATTGATCCACTGGATAAAGAACAACCCACATAATTGGCTCAATTTTTATTCTCTATCGAATCATAGATAGAAAAATCAAGCAACCACATTAGCTTTTGTAGTCCTGCCACTTATATCCAACAGGCACAAGGTAAAGGGGTAACTTCTTGTGCACAGTCAAGCCACCCCCTTCTTCCAAGCTAATATCTTCCCTCTTCATCCCCTCAGGCAGTTCCCAGTTGAAACAGTGCAACAGATTAGCCAGTATAAATTCCACCACCGTCGCGCCCATAGTCAATCCGGGGCATATCCTCCGCCCCGCCCCGAATGGCACCAACTCAAAGTTCTGGCCCTTGAAATCAATTTCACTCCCCTCAAATCTCTCTGGGCAGAATTCACCTGGGTTTTCCCAAACCTCTGGGTCTCTTCCAATCGCCCACACGTTAACTAGGATCCTTGTTTTTGGGTAAACGTTGTAACCGGAAATTTGGCAGTGTCGGGTTGATTCGCGAGGGATTAGGAGTGGTGTTGTTGGGTGAAGACGGAAGGTCTCTTTTACTACCATTTTCAAGTATTTGAGATTTTCGACCAGGGTTTCGTCTACTTTTGAGTTCTTACCGACGTGACTTCTGATTTCCGCTTGGACCTTTTGCATCACTCTTGGGTTCCTGGCTAGTTCGGTCATGGCCCATACCACAGTGAGTGAGCTGGTGTCTATCCCACCGAGGAATATGTTCTGAAACACAAAACAGAGAGTATGGACGTGAAATAATTTAAATCATTGGACTTGTATCATGTCCAACACATTGTCCAAGCTGGAGGAAGGTTGTGATTTTGAAATCACTTCAATTACCAACGACACTTATAGGCAAAATTCATAGAAGCATAAGTCAAATGGTATGGAAGCATATGCGCACGACCCCAAATTTCTTGAAAATTTTTAAAAATTTGTTTATGGGTTTATAACTTTTACACGAGATGAAAGTAGTTTAAATGCCAGACAGTTCCATTAGAGAGCCAGAAATAAATAAAGGAAAACATACCATGAGAACTGCCTTTATGTGATCTCTGGTGAGACGAAACGAAGCCGTTTGATCTTGTGCTAGTCCCAGCAAGATATCAGTAAAATCTTCATTCTCAGACCTTTTCCTAGTAGGATCAACATGATCTTCAATTACCCTTTCGAAAAACCCATCAAAATCATGGAACAACTTTTCAAGCCTAGAATGGAGCCCACTTAAAACATCAACAATCCACCCAACATATGGGAAAAAATCCGACCCCCAAAAGCTACTCAACATAGCCATGGCCTCGTCAATAGTCGCCTGAAATTTACCACTCGCAAATTGTCTCCCCTCATAACTCTTCCCAAATGCAATCCTACAAAGAACATTGTTGGTGAGAGAAAATATCCTCTCGCTAAGCTCAACCGGATCTCCCGACCCTTTAGAGAGAGATTTTATCAATTGACCAACTTGTTCCTCCCGAACGTGCCCAAATGACTGTACCCTTTTGACGTTGAAAAGTTCGATGATACAAAGTTTACGCATCTCTCTCCAGTAATTGCTGTACGGCACGAAAGCTACGTCCAGGAAATTGTAAGAAAGTCTTTTTGGGCCACGGGAGACCGGCCTGCTGCAACAAACAAGATCATGTGTCTTTAGGACTTGTTTGGCCATTTCAGGGGAGGAAACGACGAGGGTTGGAACTTGGCCGAGCCTCAAGTGCATAACTGGCCCGTATCTCTTTGATAGCTCGTACAAAGACCGGTGTGGGAGATTACTCATGAGTTGGTGCAAGTTGCCTATGATCGGAAGCTGCGGCGGGCCTGGAGGGAGGTTTGATGGTTTTTTGAATATTCTGATGGAAAACCAGATGGAGATTAGGGAAGAAAGAAGTAGGAGGATGAGAGAGGTAGGAGAGAGGAAATCCATGAATGTTTTGGTCATGGCAATGTATTCAGTACTTTAGGTAGCTCAGGCCAGGTGCTCAATTACATGCTGGGTTCTAGTACTTATATTGAGTTTTAATTTGAAGGATTTTGATCATCAAAGTACCTGTGAAAGTAGTGAGGGATCTCTATCATGAAAATGATATCTTTCTGTTTCGATGAAGTTATAGGATCACACGGCTTGTCTCGAATGAAACCCGAATTAATAATTATAATCTCAAGAGCCAGGTATTATTTGGTGGGGTTGGTTGCGTGCAGTGGCGGAAGCCGCGGAACCAAGATTTCCTTATGGCTAAGGCAGCGCTTGTTAAGGAAAAACTGTCCCACATTGCTTGGGAGTGAAATCGGTGATCACTTAATATAACTGTTGGGATCTCTTCACTCATTATTAATCCATTTTGAGTTAGATGTAAAGTTTTCACAGTGCCAAAATATGAAGCTCAAAAAATTTAAAACGGAAAGATTAGAATTTAAGAGAAACAAAATAAAAGCCCAACTTATGAGGTTAGACCCAAATCAAAAACCAATACGAATTTCTTCTATATGTCGCTAATTGGCATTGAGCCTTGTATACGAGGTGCCAATATAGCGAAATTTTGTTGTATAATATACCTATTGTGCTTTTGAGCTACAAAAAAACAGGGGCGCCCTAGTTTTTTTTTTTTTTTTTCAAATATGAGAAGTTGTATTTAACTATGAGGCGAAAGTAACTGTGAAACGAAAGCCTACACAACAGAAAGGAATCTCATGGGGGCAAATGAGCGTCCACAGACCGAACAAATCATTAGAGAGGGCAATTAAAGAGCATGTGCAACCCTATTTCAAACTTGCATACCGGGATCAAGTTCGTAGAAAATTAAACTAATACTAAGCACATGACCAACAAACCACCGGACTGAATCCGGACATAAACCGGACTAAATCTAGACATAAACCAGACTAAATTCGGACAAAAAAATGAAATAAAGCAAAAAAAATACACTTCTCTCTATCATTGAGCAGTTCTTCTCTTACCTAGTCCCCTACCGATCAAGCTCCCGAGCCGACGACCCATGAAGCCACCAACGACCGCGTGGCTACAAACCCAAAAGCAGTGCGGCGGCTAACGGCAAGCAGTTTTGGTAGAGAAGGGAGAAGAGAAACCAGATTTGAAGAAAGGGATTGGTCCCTCCCCTCCCGCCGCCCAAATTTGGATATAAACCCAAGGGAAAAGGAGGGAAAGAAGAAGAGGAAGTGCAGCGGCTGTTTTAGGGTCAGAGAGAAGTGGTCCCGTTTTTTAGGGAGAGGTATACATCATATTACCCGGTTGAACCAGGCTAGTTATACTTCGACTTAAATTGGTACTATATTTATTTACAGAAGTGTATGGGTTCATGTAATAAGATGGAACTTTAATTTTGGGCTTTTTATCGAATAACCTTTGAGGTGAGGAAGGGCCACTCCCAAATTTTACTGGATAAGTAAGAGCCCAAATACAAGATTAAGTAAAACGGGTTACTAATTCCCATACAAAATAGGGAAAATAACAAAGAGCTACTTACTTCAACTGTTTTCATTGTCGAGTCGAATGACCTTTGAGTTGAGGAAGAGACACTTCCGAATTTTAACGGATACGTAAGAGCCCGAGTACCAAATTAAGTGGATTGGGTTCTAGTAAAATTGAGAAAATAACAAAGAGGGATAGATCCATTGTTTTCAGCCCCCAGCCCTATTCGTCTTGATTGAAAAATTTTAACTCGTAACTCGCGGAGGTGAAATTTGCAGTTGAGGATTGAAAAACGAGAACTTGATCGAGGTTGTAAAATTCGTCCAGTTTGGTGAAGATCATATTTCGTTATGTTGGGTTTTTCCTATAGAGATACGGATTTTTCGAGGCTTTAGAGAGTTTTCCATTAGAGAGTTTCATATTTTACTAGCGGAAAAGTCTTCAATACACACCCTTTTAAGGTGTGTACCATATGCACCTATTGTGTGGTTCATATTGTGCCACCTCATAAAAAATTACTTGTAGGACCGGTCATTCATAACATTTTATTTTGTATCGTAACTTTTATACTAAAAATTCGTAACTTTTCAACAATATGATTCGTAACTTTTTAGCAATAAATTCGTAACATTTTGGAATTCATAACATTTTGATGTATTTTAATAAGGGTGCATATGATACACACCCAAATAAGGGGTGTGTATTGTAGCACTTCCCCTTACTAGCTCGTTCTACTCTTGTTTTCGTAGCAAAATTAACCAAATTTCTATGCTTTTCTTAGTACGTACTTGTGTGGACGCATGCAAGCTTTAAACTCAACCAAGGACGGAACCAGGATTTTACCCTAGCAGTGGCAAAATGTATACTAAAAAAATAAAAAAAAAATGTATTGCAATATTAATAATCATCGGCTCCAGAAAAAATTAAACTAAATGATTGTCATTTACACATGGAGTACAAAAAAGACTAATTTTAATTTTGGGCATCGATGTTAAGTTGTTTTAGTGTTAGAGTGTGGAAATTTTTTTTTTTTAATTACACATCATCATTTATATTATTTCACTTTGGCCCATTAAATTTAGTTTTGGAATACTTTTTTGGGTCTCCTTTCATGAAAAAAAAATAGAAGATTTATGACTAGTATATAATAAAAAATGAGGAAAAAAACCTAACAGTGACGAGACTATATAAGTTGGGGATAAAAAAAATTGTCACATATAATAATTGCATTTTTTAAAATTCTTGTCATGGCGGTCGCCACTATTAGACCTTCTTTGTTCCATCCTTAGTTAGCATGTCAGCTGGCGCAAGTCATTATAGGTCATACATTATAATGATGCAATATTATAATGTGGGTCCAATGCTCATTCATTTTGCAATATTATAGTGTATGGCCATTTATTATAAATTCTCTCACCAAAAGTGCAATCAGAAACTCTTAACCAAAACCCTCTCTTAAATCAAGTCTTGCAAAATACTAATTTCCACACAAAAAAAATAAATAAATAACAACATTGACTGGCTTCTCCAATCCAAATGGACGAATCTTCAATCAAACAAACAAACAAATTAATGAAGTGCGGAGTCTTCCAATATTGGATTTGAGCAAAAAAATTCCACACACAATCCTTCTCAAATACAAGAATGACTGTGTGTGGGGATAAGCTCATTCAATGTGTAATTAAGACATTTCGTTTGTTTATTTTAGCAGACTTTTAGTGAAGACTCCTGCAGTCAGCTTCAATAACAACGTATGAGGCCTTTGTTTGCCACCAGCTGATAAAGTGGGGACCTATTAATTCAGTGGGAAATGAATTTCATTCAATCCTTTTGATTCCCTCGTTAAACAATAAGTTGATAATATTCTCTCATTAGACACCAAACCATCATTCTCAATTAAATAAAACCAAAAAGAGAGACCAAGACTATTTGAATAGTACACATACATAGTTGTCAGCAGGATAATTCCCAGGTCAAGAAATCCTCCCATAGTAACTTCTGACCTGGTTCTTAATTCTCGATCTCGTGAATGTTATAGTTGGAATGGTCTCGAAAGACAATTTAAGAATTCTATCTCCAACTAATTAATTAAAAGTGGCACGAGACACTGAGATATACGTGATTATAAAAAGTAAGGAATGCAGCTGTCTCCAAATAATGTTTTCTAATGAACCGAGCTATATTTGAATCAGATTGGTCACTCTTAATCTTGGTTAGCTCATTAGTTTTGGTTGCATAGTCATAGTTGTAGATTTGATTAGGTTCAAGCAAAAGTAAAATAAATTAAGAATACAAGAATATCCACGTGGTTGTGTTCCCGAAGCACTGAAAAATCTGTTTGTGTGTGTGTGTGTATATATATATACTCATTAATTTCCTTACTGACTTGAAGACTCAATGGGGTATCTTTCTGCATTACTCGATATCCAACCTAATAGAACAACTAATTTGGAGATAGATCTCATCCACTGTTTTTTAGTGGGGATTCAATTAAAGTCGAGATAAAGTTCATAAAGACTGATCCTCAATACAAAAATGCATTACAATATTAATAGTCATCGGCTCCAGAAAAAAATTAAAATAATATAACAAAAACTAAACTAAATGATGTTTATCATTTACACATGGAGTATGAAAAATGATTAATTTTAATTTTGGGCATTGATAATGGCATAATAATTAATTTTCTTAATTTTTTTAGGTTAAGTTGTTTTAGGGTTTGAGTGTGGAATTTTTTTTCTTAATTACACATCATCATTTATATTATTTCACTTTGGCCAATTGAATTTAGTTTTGAAATACTTTTTTAGGTCTCCTTTCTTGAAAAAAAAAATAGAAGATTTATGACTAGAATATAATAAAAAATAAGAAAAAAAACCTAGCAGTGGCGAGACTATATAAGTTGAGGATAAAAAAAATTATCACATATAATAATTGTATTTTCTAAAATTATTGACGTGGCGGCCGCCGCCACTAGACCCCAATTAGTTCCATCCTTGAACTCAACTGCAATTTTTGTGTGTGCGTGTTATTGTGTGAATTACTATGTGTTTGTATTGACACGTGTTAATCTTTGTTACATTCAAAAGCACATTCGTACAAGCTGGAAATATGAAGTTAATTAATTAAGCGGAGTTCTAACCGCTTTTGTCATGAAGTTCATTTCGACAACAAGCGTACAGTTCAGGAAGTGGAAGAATCTTTCCGAAGTGATCATTTGTGATGACATGACCATTAAAAAGGCCGGTAATTAATGGAGTTTGAATATGGATGAGTTTATTTAACTTCCTGTTTGGATAAAAAAGTCAAAATGGCTTATTTTTAGTTTTTATTTAAATTTTTTTCGTATCACTTGGCTTAGCATCATTTTTTTTGGGAATTATTGCATCCTCATGACAAGAGAAATCTAAAAACTAAAAAATTTTGATCGAAATTCAATTTTTTTAAAATAAAG
This sequence comes from Rhododendron vialii, assembly GCF_030253575.1. Classification (NCBI taxonomy): domain Eukaryota; kingdom Viridiplantae; phylum Streptophyta; class Magnoliopsida; order Ericales; family Ericaceae; genus Rhododendron; species Rhododendron vialii. Next base: position 6,561,876 of record NC_080569.1, read on the forward strand.
ACGAAAAAATTGGCTTATTGGCTTATTTTCATCTTTATGTAGCTTTATTTGGCTTATTTTGGCGGAAAAGCCATTGGCTTTTTTAGAAGAACAACCAAAAATTTCTACCGTTTGGAGATGGAATCCCTTCCAAACTCATTATATATATATATATACACACACACATAGTCATCTTCAAATGAGAAGGTCTTTATTTTAATTAAAATAAGGACCTCTCCATTTTTCTCATTTTCCGTTCAAATTTCGATGATCCGAGTCGCTCAATGTGTTCAGAACGTGATTTTAAGAATACTCGCGAGGAATCAGCAAAAAAAATGACCAGAAAAGGCTTCATCCGAGCAATTTTTATTTGAACCATTAGATAAAAAAACAAACAAAAACTGCTTGGATGAAGCTTTTCCGTTCTTGTTTTTTTTGCTGATTTCTCGCGTGCACTCTTAAAATCACGTTCTAAACACATTGAGCTGCTTGGATCATCGCTATCGAAAAAAGGAGGTCCTCATTTTATTAAGTTAATGTGGTCCTTAGGAGAAGGGGGATTATATATATATATATATATATATATATATATATATATATATATATATATATATATATATATATGAGACAGATATGACTTGCCGTTATACATTTGAATTTAAAATGCACTCCATATGAGATGGCATTACAAATAACCACTGTTTAATGAAAAATTATTTATTGCTCTCTCTGTCCTAATTTAATTGTCTTTTTTGGGAGTTCGTGCCACTTTTCAATTGATTATATCTTGTAATTTATAATATTTTAGGTGATTTCGAAAATATTGTATTATAGAACAAATCGAGATCTATCAAACAAGATCCATATTGGATATAAAATTCATTACCAGTTTAAAGATATAACTAATTTTTTTTATCCAATTAGAATAGAACTGAGACAAGTAAATTAGGACGGAGAGAGTATAAAGCTGTCGCCTTAACCGCTTTTGTCATGAAGTTAATATATTAGCAATAACTGAAAGTGAATAGTGCTTAGAAAAAGAAATTAGTAAAATTGGGAATTAAGATAATGCATATTTCACATGCAAGTAGACAAACCAAAGAAACAAAAGGCTAATTAAAAAAAAAAGCCTTTACTAAGAGCACACCAGCTAACAATCTCTATTGCCATATTCCCGCTCCTTAATTTAGTTGTTTGACTTATAAAAATAATTTGATTGTTTGTTTCAAAGTTGAATTAGTTTTAGTTTGTAATGAGGATGTTTCTTGAAGAGATAAAATTCCAAAAAAAGCCCAAACATTGTGGGACGCATGGAGTAGTACTAATTAACTTCCCCGCTCAAAGATAATCACGGTTCTCAATTCGCATGAGTGCACCTGAATATATTTGTGGTGAGGCTATTTTGTTGGTAAAAGTTTTGAGAGAGGTTTTTATGATAATAAGTGGATAGAGAGATAACAATTACAAATGGAGCGAAAATTTATTGAAAATCTGAGAGATAGATGGTGGTTCTGGAAACCCCAGTGAACAAAGCCAATTCCTAAAATGAGATGACTTAATCAATTAAGTTCTGTAGCCAACATATATTTAATATTCTCACAACATAGAATAAACTGAACTCAAATCAGATCATCTGAGCACATAAATACATATATACCAAATAACAGAAGGATGTTCATTAGTTAAAACTTAAAAGCACCAAAGCACTAGAAAATTAAGCAAAAGTCCCCTTCCACATTCCTTCAGCATTTGTAGTCCTCCCAATTATACTTCACAGGAACAAGCTTCAAAGCCACCTTCTTCCTTATATTCAGCCCAAACTCCTCTCCCATATCAAGCTCCTTCATCCCATCAGGCAGTTTCCAGTCAAAACAATACAGCAAATTGGCCACAGTAAACTTTAAAGAAGTGGAACCCATGTTAATCCCCGGACACATCCTCCGGCCCGACCCGAACGGAAGGTACTCGAAATTATGCCCCCTGTAGTCAATTGCGCTGCCCTCAAATCTCTCCGGGTAAAACTCCTCTGGGTTTTCCCAACTCTTGGGGTCTCTCCCGATTGCCCACGTGTTTACTAGGATTCTTGTTTTTTTGGCAATATCATAACCCCCAATGTTGCACTGCCTTATGGTTTCGTGGGGTATCAAAAGGGAGGCAGGAGGGTGGAGCCTGAGTGTTTCCTTGACTACTAGTTTCAGGTATTTGAGCTTGTCTAGTTCGGATTCGTCCACCATTGGTTTTCTTCCGATGCAGGTTCGGATTTCGGTTTGGACCTTTTCCATGCATCTTGGGTTGTTGGCAAGTTCGGCCATTGCCCAAATTATACTAACAGAACTGGTGTCTACGCCACCCAGAAAAATGTCCTGAAATGAGGACGTACATTTGTTTTTGGTAAGCATTTTTTTTTTTTGCTCGGCAATTGTTTTTGGTAAGCTTGCTGATATGAGGTTTAGTTTTTCCATTTATTAATTTTCCCAGAAAATGAGAGAAATTAATTAGATGCAATTGTTGTACCATGTCAGCGCGCTTACCTCTAGACAGTGAACAGTTTCCATTAATGTGGGTCTCGAAAGATGATAAAAAAAAAAGTTGGTCCGGAAAGAGCTCATAAACTGCATATATTTTTGGCGTATCTTTATTTATTTTATTTTTTAATTTGTCAATCGATTGGAAGGGATAGGGGAAAGGGATGTTGCATTTCGCAGGAATAACATTTGAACTCATACATTTTACCGAGTGAGAGTATCTGATCATTAATGTGTGGTGTCCACAAACAATGAACTCCATTAATTAGAGTATACAAATTAATATGGACCCCGCACATTATGGCTATGTTTGGTAACATTGCCACTTTTCTGTTTCTTATTTTCTATTTGCTAAAATCAATTTCTATTTTTTCTTAAAAAAAGTGAAAGCGAAAAACATATTTGTGTGAACCTATTTTCCAAAAAAAACAAAATACGTGAACATGGTTGAAATGAATAAAATAAGCCTTCCATTGCCGGCCACTACCATCTTACCGTAGACATTTCTACCTAAAGCCACAAGGCCACAACTACTCTCTTCGAAGAATTGAAACCCATTATCTAATGGACATCCTATGGCTATGAATTGATTCAGGCAAACTGAAAATTATAAATCTGGCCTAGTTATTGAAAAGAATTGAAGCCGATTTCACAGGGAATGAAAAGAAGCTCAAATAAGCAAAAAAAGGATGGATAAGTTGTTATAAGAGTTTGCAAAATCGCATCTACTGACAGAGTTTTAATCACAGAGAGAGAGAGAATCCAAGCCTTGTATGGAGTTCGTCAATCAGATCGAGGGTGAGAGAATCAGATCGAGAGTGACAACCACAACTCTTTGTAGATTTCTTTCAACAGATTCGAGAGAGAGAAAGAGAGAACCTTGGCCTGGGTTTGAGACCCGGAGAATAAATTTAAAAAAAAGGAAGTTCCTCCAGCCAAGACTGCGTCTGGCGTGGGTAAGGTGCTCAATTGGCACTGTAGTGGAAGAAAATGGCAGCTTGTTTTTACTTTTGCAAAAAGTGAAAGCGTGGTTTTTCAACTTCCAGAATTTTCACAAATAGTGAAAGCAAGGGTCATCATCGGGCCAGGCCGGCCCAGCCCGCCAAGTCGCTGCCCAAGTCCATCCAAGGGCCGGGCCGACTGGGCTTTTTTTTTGGGCAGCCGGGCGGCCAAGCTACCTACGATAAATTGACGCCCAAGCCCGGCCCACGGGTTAGCCAATTGGCAGGCCGAAAGCCGAGCAGGCCAACGGGCGGGCTTAAATTTCCTTGGAAAAACTAAACCAAGGAAAAAAAGAAAGGGTTTTGTGGGATTTTGGGCTAATAGGCTGGCCCGCTGGAGGGCTTTTGGGCGGGTACCACAGGCGGGCTGCCGGGCGGGCTCACGGGCTGGGCCTACAGACAGGCCGAGTAAAAATTCATAGGCTCGAGCCCACCCATTACAAACTACGGGCCTTCGGGCTAAATGATGACCCTTAAGTGAAAGTGATTACCAAAATTTGTAAGTGAAAATAGTGCACCAAACAAACTTCCCAAGTTAATTTTTGAAAATTCTGAAAATGAAAACAGAAAATAAAATGGTTACCAAACATGACTTATGTGTGTAAAGTGTGTCCAGTAGATACACATTAACGAGAGTATTTATGAAAGTTGGAAGTAAGTAGTATTTTGAGAGGGCGTACCCCCCCTATACTGCTTAAACCCCACACGTTGATTTAAGTGTGGTGTGAATGTGTGTTGACGTTGTGTCTTAGCCATTAGGGTGAGTTCTTGTAAACATAATTTTTTTTCTTCGTTTTATATTTGTGTTCTACTTTTTGGATAAATCATCCGTCTTAACAAGAGGAGTCTTGAAAAAAAAAATTATGATCAAAAGCAATAAAAATGTTCACTAAAGATGAAAAAATATCAAACAACTGTTTCTTTTTGCCTAAAGTGTCATCTTATATGAAAACTTTCCAAAATCGGTCCATATTTTTAAAAATTTTCAATTCGTCTCATCGAGACGAATGATTAATCCTAAAAATTACGACGAAAAGCTAAAAAAAAGTTACGAAAAGTAAATAAAATAAAAAAACCAAAATAAGTTCTGGCCTGGCAAATACAAAAATGCAGCCTTAATTAACGTGGGATTAAAATTCCAAATCCGAAAGGTAGAGAAGTGGCTTACCAAGAGGATTGCCTTCATATGATCCTTTGTAAGATGTATAACAGTGGTTCGATCCTTAGCCAATCCAAGCATAACATCAATGATATCTTCGCGCTGTGGCTTCGGCCTAGCCGGATCAAGATGCTCTTCCAATACCTTCTCATTGTAAAAATACCCACACACACACACAAAAGGAAGATAATTTGAACTAATGAGAGCAAAAGAAGTCTAAAGCTGGAAAAAAAAATTTTGATATGAAAAAAAATGGACCACCACCTTTTGGAAGAACGTATCAAGATTTCGAAAGCACCTCTCAAGCTTCCACTGCAGCCCCGTGACCAAATCGAGAGCAGATCCGATACCCGGAAAACAATCTGATGCTGAAAACCCACAGAGCAAAGTCATGGCGTCGTCAACGATATCTTTCAGCTTTCCATACTCAAACTGGTTCCCCCTGTGGCTCGTCCCGAATGCTATTTTCCCTATAACATTGTTCGTTAGAGAAAAGATCAAGTCACTTAGATCAACCGGGTTGGGGATCGATTGCGATACGGTGCTAATCAAGTGGGCCACCTCGGATTCCCTAACGTACCAAAAAGATTGAACCCTTTTGTTGGTTAAGAGCTCGATAGTGCAAAGCTTTTTCATTTCTCTCCAGTATTCCCCGTAAGGGGAAAAGGCCAGGTCTAGGAAATTGTAGGACAGTTTTCTTTGGCCACGGGAAAGAGGTCTAGTGCAACAATCAAGGTCATGTGTCCTTAGAACTTCTTTAGCTAATTCCGGGGTTGAGACGACCAGGGTCGGGACCCGACCCAGTTGCAGAAGCATGATGGGTCCATATTTGTGTGAGAGTTTCCATAGGGAATAGTGAGGGATCTCACCTAGTTGGTGGAGGTTGCCTATGATGGGGAGTTTTCTAGGGCTTGGGGGTTGGTTGGCTGAATTTTTCTTCGGTTTCAGAAGAGAAAACAAGGTGTAGAGAATAGGAAGGATTAGGAAGATGGCTGTGAGAAGCCATGGGGGAAAGGTTTGAGCAAATGAGAAGAAGCCCATTGAGTGCTGTGGCTATGGCTATGGGGAAGATTAATGGGTAATTGGTAATGGTAAGGGGAATGGAGATCAGGATCATTTTATAGGAGATACAAAAGTTGATTTCGCCGACAGATTTAATTTATGGAACTCTTTCATTTAACAGCGAAAAGAGAAAATTTTATGAATTCCAAAAAAGTTTGTGGAGATTACAAGGATTACGTCGCCGCGCAAAATTCTGAAGGCAAAATTGGCACCCACGTACGCTCCCACTTATTAATGACACTTGTTAATTAAGTACACCAGCTTTTCTTTTCTTTTGTTGTTATCTTTTCATCACTTGCACTACAATGGTAAGCATCTAGTTGTGACTTTTTGTTGTTTTGCTATAACTTTGCTTCATATTTTGGTAGTTGAATTGGAATTACTGAATGAAAGAAGCTTTTCTCGTGAGCTCATTCATCATCAGAAATAACCATATGATGGTTTTTCATTAAATTACTACTAGTAAACAAATATACGGATAAATTAACCTTGAGTAAATGCTGTTCAATTATGATAAGTGAATCTAGGGTCATGCAAAACATCAGGGTCCGTTCTAATTATAAATAAAATTATGTTAGGAAGTAAAAATGAGAGAGAAAGTGAACTGAAAAGAAAATTTATTTTCACCTATCCATTTGATTAAAATAAAACGTTTGTAAGAATCTTACATGAGAATATAAATTTTTTTTTCATGGGAAAACCCAAACCGGAATCAAACTGGATTGGGAAAACGAGCTGGTGGAAGAAGAAGAAAAGAAACCGAGACTAGCCGAAAACAAACCCTAACCCCAATGCCGCCTTTCCACTACCAGATCTGAGAGGACAAAGAGGAGCCAGAACCAAGACAAATCAACCGCCGGCCCACAGCTGGTAACCTACTCGCTAATCTACACAAATCTTGGACCTCTTGGACCTCCACACCGGAAAGGCGAAGAGAAACGGAAGGGGGGGGGAGGATAGAAGAGGAAGAAGAATTCCTAGCCACTGTTTAGTAGAGAGAAGGTTGAAAAGAGAATAAATTCTATCTACCACCGGTGTAAAACTTCATTTTTTCATCACCGTCTATCATAGGTCTCACCGAGTGTCTATTGTTGTGATTTAAACCGTTCATATTTTAAGATCCGCAATATAGTATCGCCATACAAAAAACCAACTTGATCGGAAGTCGATAAATATATCAAAATTTGAACTTTGATTTATAAAATGAATGATCTGATTTCTGTCAATAATAATAAAGATAGACTATCCATTTTACAAAGCAAAATTTAATTTTTGATACTCCTATCTATGTCCGATCAAGTTTATTTTTTGCATGGATACACTACTATTTGGGGTCTACAAGATGAACGGTTCAGATCAACAATAAACACACGGTAGGACCGAAAAAGGTGATGGTGAAAAAGTGAAATTTTCCACCGCCGGTGAAAAGAATTTAATCTCGGTTGAAAATGCTTTTCTTTTGACCGTTAAGTACTTGGATTCAGGATTCATGAAACGTGAAAGATTTGGACCTGTTGATATGGGTGAACTTTGAGAATAATAGTTGATACAATATGGGTTCTATTAAATCCAGATGAAATATGTGAAGAATTTCGGTTTGACCCAAAAAATAAAATAAAATATGTGAACAAATAATTGAGCTAACAGTTTAATGCTTGCCTGGCAAAATTGGCGTATTTATAACGCTTATTGTGATTGTAATTGTATGCAGCTACCCAAAGTGCACGTACGGATGCATGATTGTAACGTTGGCAAATGGGAATCTATATTCAAAGTTGGATATTGTTGCGGAATTCTTTTTTATATTTTGATAAATTATTATTTTTTGATAGGAATTTTGCTAAATTATTTCTATGCAGTATTCGTCTTAATCACATATTATCGCACCACGCGAACACTTAGTCTCTTCCAATCCTTCGATACTACCCTTATGTACACAAAATGCTAACTACGATCAGGACTGGTTTTATTCGTCGAATCGCGATTATGGAAGTCGAAGATGAGGAAAGGGCTAAAGCGCATGATTTTCAACGTAAGGATTGACTCTTAAGTGTCTATTTAGGAGTTGTCTTGTTGCTTTAGGTTCCGTATTTGTTGTTTTGTTTTGGTTGAGGTTTGTGTATCCCCTTTGAGTTTTTGTTTTGGGTCTTAGGTGTTAGGTGTCTCTTTTTTTTGATCCGCTGTTAGGTGTCTCTTTGATAGTGGTATTTTTGTTGGTTTCTTGTCAACCTTGGTTTGTTATTCTCTCCCTTAGGTTTGAGTTGGCTTGTGATTGCTAGAGCTATGGTTTCCCGCATGGGTTTTCTCTTCTCTAGCTTGAAGCTGTCTTGGATCCTTTTAATCTTTGTAATTTGTTTCCAAAGATTGATAAATTTTTTGCCTTTCAAAAAAAAAAATAACGATCAGGGCTGTCTGGCTGAGGATTTTATGTACACAAAATGCTAACTACGATCAGGGCTGGTCTGGTTGAGGATTTGGGTAAGCCTTGACTCCTAATACCCATCGCAGGCTATTGAATAAAATACCCGATCACCCGCGCAGCGGAAGCGTAACGAAAAACAATCTCACACTAAAGAGACACACAAATACGTGGTTTCCTAAACTCGAGTACATCCACGGAGAAAGAACAACTTCCACTAATATTGAATGAGTACAAAAAGATATAAAATATCATACTCTAACTCTCAAGCTCTCGATATTTTTATCTCTCCCACACTCACCAATAATATTCTCACTCTCTCACGCTATGCTTTCTGCCGCTTTCACTCTCATCTATTTTCTTTAGTCTCACACACACAAGGCAATCAAGCACTGCCTCATTTAAATAGAGAAAAAAAACAAGAGAAGGATCTACACAGTTGACTCTTGAAATTTCAAGCATCACAAATTCCTTTTGAGATCCGAAACATGAACAGCCGGCAATACCCTCTTCCAATGAGCAGAAGCCAATAAATGCATAACCAGCCAACCAACAAACCATCCATTTTTATTCTCTTTTTCGTTTTCAACATCACATGGGCAAAACCCAACACAGGCCACCTCAAGGACCCACAACCTAGCTTAGATATGTACGTGGACCCAGTCTTGAATCGGATTGCGGATAAATGACATACTATTGAAGCAGAAGGAAGATGAAAGCGTAGGGTAATTTCTTCGTCTGATTCTTCTTCAAAATACGTGGCTTCCATTAATCCTCAAGGATCGAAGCTATATATGTTAACATGACGTTATCTCACTTTAAAATCATAGTTTTCTGAAATGTCTAAGGTTTCATAGGAAAGTAGTAGCTAGGAGTCTAGAGGTGTCAAATGGACGGATTTGGGCTAAATTGGGTAACTTATATGTGGGTTGGGTCTTTAATGGGTCATTGACTCATTTAGACCCAATTAGTTAGGAGTCTAATTATCCATACCCAACCCAACCCATTTATTTAAAATCAAACACAACCCGCCCATTAACCCAATTAAAATTTAAAATGACTAAAATATCCATATACACTGGAATGACCATATCACACATGTACATTTAAATGAAGGAGGAGATACAGCACATATAGTACGTATTAAATACTCAAATTACCCCTGTATGATAAAATTGCTGAACCGAATGGAGATTCTACTGAAATTTTAGAAATTTTTGGACTTAGCAGTTCAAGTTTTTTTTATTGTCTTTATTCAATTTTTTTTTCACATTTGTTAATTTTGCGTCTAACTTTTACAAATTATTGATTCGTTTCGTCAAGACAAATTGAAAAAGTAAAAAATTGTGATTTTTATTCAAATATTTTTGGAAATATCTAAGATAAAGCCCAAAAAACCGGCTTTTGGAGCTTTTTCTTGGATATTTTCAAAAAAATTTGGATAAAAGTCATTATTTTTTACTTTTCCGATTCCTATTTTCGAGACGAATCAATAATCCACAAACGTTAGGTGCAAAACTAACAAACGCGAAAAAGAATTGAGTAAGGACAAAATAAAAAATAAAGTTCAAAAAGCTTAGTTGGAACAAGACCTAATGAAAAACAAGCTAACTAATAGCGCATTTGTTCATTTTTTGATAATAACTCAGATGTCCAAATCAGTTTACACGCATATCGAAAAATTATAAGTGGCTGATCTGGCAGTCCATTTTGGCACGGACTGATCAGATTTAATCTAAGCTCCTATTAATCTAGACCGTTCATTGATCGAATTAAAATCCATGCCGTATATTGTCGAGATGAATAGCTCAAATCTGTTCTGGGGAGCCCCTACAGGATTCCTCGTTCCACAAGCTCTTCTTTATCAATCGTATCTGGAAATTCGGTGAAAGATGAAATGAGTGGATGCTATATATGGTGGAGGAGTTGGGGAGTTTACTCGCAAAAGCGACACTTTTCAACACTCTAATGAGAAGTTTTTGGGTGTCGGCCAGATGCCACACCTGTGTTACCCAATCGCTGATTCCAGACGGTCCGGATTTTAGAGAGATGAAAAGTGTAGAGAGAGAAAAAGAGGAGAGAGAATGGTCGGGTGAGAGAGAATGGAGAAAATTTTTATCGTTCAAAACACATTTAGACGACTAAAATTGCCGAAAAGTACCGCCATATAGTACCCGGTTGGCACCCAAAAATTTCTCCTATTTTGATAGTAGGATCTAAATAATGCAACTACAGGATTCATCTTTCGCCTTAACAATTGTATCTGGAAATTCGGTGTTTAATTGTGCTGGAGTATGATGGAAGTAGGTTCGGGGCCCTTGATTTTGAAGGGGATGGAACGCCTGCTGGCACTTTAGCTCGTTGCTCGTTTAGTAATTGAGTCGAGTTCAAACTCAAGTTTCAGGCTCGTACAATAATGAGTCGAGCTCAACACTCTAAATCCTCGGCTAGTTTTGTATAAGCTCGGCTCGAACCGGACTCGGCTCGTTTACAAACAAACGAAGTTTGAGTTTGAATTTTTGGTTCATTTAGTGTACGAGTTCACTTCAAAACTCGGCTCAACTCGGCTTGTACTGTAACTGGAATTCGTAACATGAAACCGTTCAAACCGAGCCACCAATTTCCGATTTGACCAAGAAAAAGGTTTGTTTCACGTAACATGTTTACTTTTGTTTTTTTCATTTATGTGGTAGTTCTATTTTTTTGTTCGGTAATGTTTATGACCCATTGGACATTTAAGTTGACCCAATAATAAATAGGTTATATAAGTTTGGACTCATTCTAATCCAACTAATAAATGGGTTGGGTTGGGTCTATTTTTTAATATGTGGATTTGGATTTCTTAATGAGTCTGGGCTCAATTTGTCACCTCTAACTAGGACTAAGGCTAACCTAGCTAGTACATTCCCGGCCGTTCATTACAAATACTAATATCCTCAATTAATCCAATGAAGAGTAAAGCCTGGCCTGATGACTTCAACGTATGCTGTATTGAATTTCCTCTGTCTATGACTCGCTAATGATATCTTACGACCATTGATCATGCAATGTGTCTGGCAATTTTCTACACTCTTTGCACTGATATGCACCCGCGTACGTAGCCTCAATTCACCGTTACAAGATGATCTTTGAAAAAAAAAAAATTGACCAATCAAAGGTTTTATCCTATCAACAAATTTTAAGCTATATATATATACTAGTGCATGCTCGTGCCTGAAAGCACGGCTCAAACGATCAGCACACATAAATCAATACTGGACTCACGTGCAATATATCAACCCCTGCCCAACGAATCTAACTATGCAGAAAATAATAACCCAAGCATATTCATTTACTTATTTAACTTGAATCATCAATAAAGAACAAACAATTTTCTGATCCCTAGCGATTGGGTCCGTGCCTAAAGACACGACGCAACACATTCTTAACAAATGAGCCCGTGCTTGAAGGCACTTATTAAAAAGCATTAACCTAATGTAACGGTTTCCTGCACTGTCAATAATAAAATTGCCTACTCTCAACCAAAGATATTACTTAAGGAATCAAAACCGTTTTGAAGCTGCTATTCAAATCACAAAGCATTCACTAAGTCAATCAAAAGAGTTTTCAATCACTAAAGATTATTGCATTTAGTGCATAGTGGGGGACTACCCAACAAATTTGAAGCCACCATAGTTGATGCAGCACTTAACAGCTACTAACAAAAATGATACTAATGGTAGCCAATAGTATAAAAAGAACACTACAAGAAAAATTGCATTGGGTGATGAATGAAAATCATCACAAATTGTATGTTTTTCGTCACAAATAATATAGGTGACGAAAAAAAATTTGTTGACTAAAGGTTGTCGAGAATTCCTACCTGGTGACGAAATCTATTTTTCGTCACCTATAGTGGCTTTTGGCGACGAAAATTTTCGTCACGGAAAAATGACTTGGTGACGAAATTTTCTTCGTCACCTATTGTGCTTTTTTGACGACAAAAAATTTCGTCACAAATTATTCCCTTTGGCTCCTCAAAGGTGGCCCATCGATGACGAAATTTTTTGTCACAGAAGACATACTTATATGTGAAAAAAATCTCACTTTCTTGCTCCAACTGGGTTTCGAACCCGAGTCTCCTAAATTTTGCACGCAAGCTTTAACCAACTACACCACACAAACTTTTCAGCATATGTTCAAAATATCTAATATATAACACATATATTTAACATTAAAATATATTTCGAACGGCATTTTGAACCATTAAACATTAAAATAAACAATTTTGATAAACATTAAAGTAGTAGCTCTTTATGTTATTGTTCAAATCCAATTTAAATTATCTCAATCGGAGTTTTGAGCAACGAGTTATGCTAGAAATATATTTGGTGACAAAGCGTAATTCATATGTTCAAAATATCTAATATATAACACATATATTTAACATTAAAATATATTTCGAACGGCATTTTGAACCATTAAACATTAAAATAAACAATTTTGATAAACATTAAAGTAGTAGCTCTTTATGTTATTGTTCAAATCCAATTTAAATTATCTCAATCGGAGTTTGATCAACGAGTTATGCTAGAAATATATTTGGTGACAGCGTAATTCATAAATTTCGTCATCAAAGGATAAATTTTTCGTCACTGAAAACGTAAAAAGAAGACGAAAATATTTTTCGTCGCCAAATTGGTTCATTTGGCAACAAAATATTTTTTTCGTTACCGAATAGTTATCTTTGGCGACAAAAAATAATTTCGTCTCCTTTTTTACTCTTTTAGAGACGAAAATTTTATTTTGTCACCAAATAGGTGCCTTTGGTGACAAAAATGTCTTTTTCGTCGCTAAATAGTGATGTAGGACAAAAATGGAGAGTTTTTGTATTTTATTTTTATTGTTTTAGAATAAGATTTTAGCTAGGAATATTTTCATTTAGGTTAGAATTATTAACTTTCCGTATTCAGTTTGATTTTGATTTCTGCCTTTATTAGGATTCTTGGTCTACAAGAATTAGGATTTTATTTTAATTAATTAAGAAATATCTTTTATTTAATGCCGCTTGTTTTGGCATGATTTATTATTTCTTTTACAATAGGATTTCTAGGGTTAGGGTCTTATAAAAAGGGCTGTAACCTATTCAATTATTAGACTTTTAAACTTTTATCAATAATATTGCAGAGATTTTCTCTTTCTTTCTTGTGCGCAAGAATTGCTCGTTGCGACGAGTTGTTTATCTCGTTTGGACTAGTACGCTAACTAGTCTCTCGTGAATTCCGCCGCGTCAAGTGGTATCAGAGCAAGGCTTTGCCTGGTTCGATGTCACCAAACAAAGTTGAAGACACACCCATTGACGTTGGTCGTGGGCGTGCTGACCTAAGGAAGATGATGGAGGATACCCGAACACAAATGCAGGATCGAAGCACTCAGTTAGCCGAAATCCGTCAAGATACTCGCACTCAGTTTGCAGAGATCCGTGATTTACTGCATGGGTTGACTCTACAAATTCGCCAAAGGCCAGAAAGGGTTGAGAAGAATCGCGCGTTGGGATTTGCCCATCGCCAACCTCTTAACCAGAATAGGAACCGCGTTGAGGGATTTGCCCGCAACCAACCTATTCACCAAAACGTCTCCGGAGGATATTCTTATTATCACTACGATAGTAGGAATGAATTTGAAGGCGAGTTATTCGAGGGCCATGATGATTATCAGTCGATAAAGCGACAAACAAATTTCAAGTATTACAATAAGTTGCCAAAATTTAGTGGTCTTGAATTTTTTGAAGATCGTTTGGATTGGATATTGGACATTGATGATTTTTTTGAGTATACGAAAACTCCTTTTGAACAAAGGTGGAGGTTTTTATTATTGAAGCTTACGGGCCCGGCGCTACAATGGTGGTTAAAATTACAATCGTCAAGAGATCGATTGGGCAAGCGTCGAATTCATGCATGGTCGAGAATTAAAAGACTTTTGGTGGAGAGATTTTTGCCCTGGAACTATGAGGAATTACTGAAGGAAAAATATGGGCCAAAGCAACAGAATACAACCATTATTGTCAAAGATGTTGAAGAAGTTGCAAAAGAGGAGGGAGATCGGATTGAACTTGGTGACGAAGAAGAAACTGGCGATGAAGAAGTTGGTGGCAAAGAGGAATGTTTGAGTGCCCCTATGCTCGAACATCGGTTGGATTTAGATGGAGGTGCAACCAATGAGGTAAATGCAAGCAAGGATGAAAATATCGCAACATTGTATCAAGTACGAGAACCAAAGGAAGAGGAAAGTCATAAATCAAGACCTATAATTTCTCGACATGATGATGTCTTCCCTAATATTGAGCCTTGTGAGCCACACGGAAGTATGAGTGGTCCCAATGGTGAATTTGGTACAAGATCTCTTAATGCTACATCATTCATACATGATGTACCAATTAATTCTGCTATGGATCAACATAAAGAGAAATTGGAATTTCTGCATGACGTTCAATTTATTGATTTTCTTGGGTTGGAGCAGTTTGAGTTTTCACTCAATTCTCGTATTGTGAAAATTGTCAATCAATTGAAGTGTGCAAAAAAACTATCTTGGCGAGTGTACTTTTATTGGAAGACGAGCGAGAAGTTGAAGTATTCCAAATATTTATTTATTTGGAAAGGCAGATGGCAAGTTTCTAATGAGAACTCGAGGGCGAGTTCTTTTGAAGAAAAGGAGACTGATGTAGGACAAAAATGGAGAGTTTTTGTATTTTATTTTTATTGTTTTAGAATAAGATTTTAGCTAGGAATATTTTCATTTAGGTTAGAATTATTAACTTTCCGTATTCAGTTTGATTTTGATTTCTGCCTTTATTAGGATTCTTGGTCTACAAGAATTAGGATTTTATTTTAATTAATTAAGAAATATCTTTTATTTAATGCCGCTTGTTTTGGCATGATTTATTATTTCTTTTACAATAGGATTTCTAGGGTTAGGGTCTTATAAAAAGGGCTGTAACCTATTCAATTAAGAAGACTTTTAAATTTTTATCAATAATATTACAGAGATTTTCTCTTTCTTTCTTGTGCGCAAGAATTGCTCGTTGCGACGAGTTGTTAATCTCGTTTGGACTAGTACGCTAACTAGTCTCTCGTGAATTCCGCCGCGTCAAATAGTTATAATTAGTGACGAAATAATTTCATCGCGGAAGTTGTCAAAACAATGACGAATTTATTTTTTCGTCGCCAAATATACTCATTTAGCGACGAAATTAAATTTTGTCGCCACTTTTTCGTCACTAAACATACTTTTTCTTGTAGTGGAAAAAGAAGATAGAATGGGAGTCATTCGGAAGACCTAAACGATTAGGAAGAGAATATTCAATAGTATGACCTCCATCTCTAGACACCTGCATATCGAATCTAAACGTTGGTGCAACGGTATTAAATAGGGTAATTTGAGTATTGTTTAAAAAAAATTTATTCAAAAACACAACAAAACACTACTGAGAATACTTCTCGTTCAACTCGTTGGACTCCCTCAAAAAGCATGATCATCATCTCCTTCCTGCTACCATGGAAAGTAAAAAACAATTTATCAAAAATAATTAGCAACTATAGCTGAAATTGAAAATAAGTAAAGAGTTATGGAAACAATGTTATAGAACCGTTGGTTTTTTAGGGTTTTTCCTCCTGATTTAGGCTCAGCCTATTGGGCCTAAATCAGTTTTCTCTGTGTGGTTAAGAGAAGAGGGTCTTGGGTGGTTAGATCGGTGTACCCAAGTCCCTATTATCTCTATACTTCGTGTTATGAGTTAATGAAATTTTTTTTTCTGATAAAAAAAAATAATCTTATAGAATTTGATGGAATGAATGAAAACTCACATTTCTTGAAGATTCAATATTTGCTCTAACATGACCAAGGACACAACAAATAGATTTTACTCCACCACAAAACCTTTGAAATTTTATAATTCATCTTGTCGTGTCCCCGGCTTTGCCACCATTAAAAATATTAAAATTTAATGGACATGAATGTGTTCCCAACGTGTTACGTGTCTTCAGAGTGTCCAACACTCACACATCAATTTCTAGGAGCGTTGGTGCTTTATAGCATTTCACCAAACCAAATCAAGTACCTACACCAATAAATATGGTAACTTCCAACAACCTATTCAACTAAGCCATACCCTACAGATATACAAAACTTGATTTTTAATAGGTTAACCATGAACCACATTACACTACTACGATTGCATTGCGCATGAAAACTATAGGAAATGTCTAAAAAGATCAATGTTCAATACCTATGACGCACCAACGACATGCCTGAAGAAATTAGTGATCTCACACTTGCATAAGAATTAGTCTGTACAGGGTATTTTGAGTTTCTAACTCTACAAAAGTAGGAAACAAAAAAGAAGAAAAAAAATGGCAGCATAATAGCTTGGGGGATTGGGCCGGCCACAATAAATCAATTTTATCAATTAGCTTTACACAACTAACCAATGCATATACCAATTCCAAGTAATTTTCCTGCTTGGGCACAACCTCATGGTTGATTTCTCCCGGCAACTATAGTTACTGAACCTTGCATGCCTACGGTACCACCGCAACAATAAATCTTGACAAAAAAGAAAGCAAATCAAAGCTTTATATTTCCTCTTACGAATTGGACGAAAACAAAAACAATAAGAACATACAGCGTAAGATGTTGTTGACAACTGTCTCTGTCATATAGCTCAATTAACCTATTATTTTTTTGCTCAAGGAAAGAGCAGAAAGCCAATTCCATCCTTATTGCTTAGGTTTAGCTAGTAATTGATAATGAAATTGAACCAACCAATTAGGCACACACAAAAAATATTCAACGAAGAAGATTCACGCAGGAAATATGGATGGTTAAAAGGGATTACTTGAGGTAATATTGTTAGAAAAAGCAAGTCAATCAAGGAAGCATACTTGCTCAAAATTAGCAGTAACCAAAAAGGTGCAGTATCGCCTGTCTATTATCGTCCAAGCAAATTGTCAGTAGTAGCAAACTATTCTTGATGATACAAAGATGAATAAATGATATCAAAACAGAGCATCCTCACCATCCATAACGAAATGTATTTGAAAAAATATGTAGAAATATCATAGTAGAGGTTGGAGTTTGAAGGGAAAAATGAAGTGCTTCGCCTATGGAGTTTATGGACAAAGTCAAATTGATATGATATTTTGTATAGTTATTGAAAATAAACAACAGGACGGTGGCCTCAAATCGATCTCGTATATGATGGAAAGTTAAGGGTGCGTTTGATAATCTTTTCGGTTTTCAATTTTTTATTTTTAAAAAACTAAAAGTAGAAATAGATTTATGTTTTCATGAAAACAAAAATAAAAAACGTGTTTGGTAATAATTTTTTGAAAACAGTAAAAACTGAAAACAAGGTACATATTTTGTACTTCGGTAGAAACATGGTCGGACCAAATCCAACCTTTCCCCATTTCTTTTTCAAACCCAACCTTTCCCCATTTCTTTTTACTTCGGCAGATGGAGGGAGTACCATAATCCCACAAATTTCTCCTTGATTCACTCCCAATGCGACAACACTATATTGTCCATGGGTCATTACCCCATGCAAACCCACTCTTATATCTCCTTCTACCATTCTCTTTCAAAAATGCTAGGGGTACATATGAAATGTACATATTATGTACATATCAATTTTGTGGAGCCTACCTTGGGTCCTACAAAGATGATTCAAACCGTCTATTATTTTTCAAACATTTTTTTATGGAGCCCTGTAAAAAATCAGCACAACCCGATATCGGTAAGGATTTTTTTTTAATTTGTGGAGGGGAAACTACTTAACTGCTTAGTTTCGCCCCTACAAATTCAGAAAAAATCCTTACCGATATCGAGTTGAGCTGATTTTTTTAGGGCTCCATAAAAGATGTTTTAAAAATAATGAGCAGTTCGTATCATCTTTATGGGACCCGAATTGAGCCCTACAAAATCTATATGTACATTGTATGTATGTATACCAATAGCAGCACTCCTCATTTTCTTCTCTGTTTCCCAGCATCACACGGCAGAGGAGAGAGAGAGAGGACGCAGCCGGCAAAACCTCCGGTCCGCACCACCGCCGATCAGCGTCACCACCTCCATCCTCCTCCACTGAACACTCTCCGGCCGAAATCACCTCCCACCACCAAGCTCCACTGGCGCTCCGACCCGTCCTGAAATCTCTCCGAACTCCGTTTCGCCGGACGAAAGATAGTTTGGAACTCATCTCCCTAATGAGTTAATATACTTAGGGAGCACCAATTTCTCTCAGCATTCACTGGGTTAGCTGTAAGGTTTTAGGATTTGACACTTAAATTGCAGATTTGCCCCTTATCTATTGGTTCGCAGTAGTAATTTTGTCGTCATCTCCGTCGGTATCCGAATCGTCATTCCCTGACGATCAAGTCGTTTGCGTTTCTTCCGATTGCTGTAACGCTGAGATGCTGGGGAGAAGACAGCGCCACAGCCGCTGTAGCTCCAGGAGAGAGAGAGAGAGAGAGAGAGAGAGAGAGAGAGAGAGAGAGGGAGGGAGTAGCGTACGGAGAAGAAGAAACGATCGGGATAGGAGGCTTCCCAAAAAAATCGGGACGGGATGAAATAATTTTTGTTTTGAAAACTGTGTAAAACTCTGTTTTCTAGTTTTCACAATTTCCAGAAATTCTAAAAATATTTTTTAAAAACAAAAAAGTAAAAATATGTTACCAAACAAGTTTTCTCTTTTAGTTTTAAAAAAATGAAAATAAAAATAAAAATTAAAAATTAAAAATAAAAAGATTACCAAACACCCCCTAAGTGTCTCCACACCCGGTGGCTTGGTATCAATCTCATTGGCCCCAAATTCAATTAAGAAATGACATTATCCAAAATTTGTAACTAAACATTACCTGTCTATTAAGAACGGTAACGCACAAACCAAATAGCCAAGGACAAAAAATCCAACACGCTCGGAGTCACAAACAGTTTGAAATTCAAATAATTCAAGGCTTATATAATCAACACAATTATTAAGGAAGCTGAAAAACCACCAAAAAAGCAAGGTATGCTGAAAAACCACCAAATATAATCAACACAGCTAAGTTCAATTAAAACCGGAATTCGTTAACATAACCGACCAAAGCAAGGTATGCTTTTTCGAACACAAAAGGGCAAAGAAGCAAGGTATGTTGCCATATATGTGTCTGTCTTTCATATTTTGCCAAACACGTAGCGGGTGTTTGGGAGTCTATTTTTTGGTTTTTCATTTTTAATTTTTTGGCTTTTTAACTTTTTGAATTATGATTAGAATGTGTTTTTAATTTGGTAAAGTGTTTGGATGATATGTACAGAATGGATTTTGCAGCAGGAGTAGTGTTTGGGAGATATAGAATGAAAATGAATTATGGGTTGATTTTTTACTATGTTGCCCCTGATTATATATAATACTCTTGTATAATGTGTATAAATAATATTTTAATTAATTGTTTTAAGTTTTATTGTATTTTGAAATTAATTTCTTTTTTAACTTTTTTTAAACCCTTCGCCGCCTGGCCTTTTCTTCATGGGAATCGCACGTAAACAACACACTGAGAGTGGATCTCACTCGCCGGCCACGCGCCTTATCCAATCGGCGCATGAGCCTTCCTCTGGCATCATATTCGACGGCAGATCACCACCAATCTCTTCGTCTCACCTTGACGAAAAGGAATCTGTGGTCCAAAGTTGTTTTTGACCAACTTTTTCTCCTGGTCAAACTGAACAGAGACTCCGAGATGTATTTTCCGGCTTCTCCTCCTCCATGGTGGACCACCACCAGTGTCGACGTCTCAACCAGACGAACAAGACCCCGGTGGTTTTCAAGTGTTTTCGAACACTCTTTTGTTTGATTTTTTATCTAATCAGATTTTGTTCGTACGGTGAAAAGAATCAAAAAATGGAGAGGGTATATAGGTCTTCTGCCGCAGCTGGTGAACGAGAATGGGAAAAGCTCCTCTGAGCTCTTTTTGCCTTTTGTTTTAGAAACGTGAAAATGGAGAATTCATTTTCCTCAAAACCCATTTTGCCTCTTTCAGCCAAACACCCAAAACACAAAAACAGAGAAGTGGAAAATGGGAAAAGGTGCTATCCAAACACCCAAGTAGAATGTAAGCAACAAAATTATTCCCACCTATGTCGCTCACATATTTTTTCAAACACAAAGGATACAAATAAAAATGGGAGCTCACTTTGTATGGATGCTCATTTTTACAATTCCAGTGAAAATTTTTAACTTCAACACGTAAATAAGAGGTCTCTATTTGGGTAAGAAAAAGACTCACATGTGGCTAGACACAATCTTAAAATTAAAAACACAAAAGTAGTCCCAACAAACTAAACCAAAAATGCAGAGAACCCAAAATACTGTAGTAATTAAGGCTATGGCTACCAAACATTCACCACACGACAATGGGGAAGGGAACTACAGTATATAATATGAGAGAGAGAGAGAGAGAGAGAGAGAGAGAGAGAGAGAGAGAGAACAAAAACCCTCCAAAGCATTGTTGCACGCGGTCGCGATGTTATTGGTACTGTGAGAGAGCTGCAACGTTGGGAGAGCTGCGAAGATGGGCAAATCTGCAGTTAGGAGAAGGAAAATGCACAAATCAGATCATAAAATCCCTAGAGATAAAAATAAATAAAAAATTAGAGCAAGCGTGCATGGGTTTTCCCACACCATCTCCCTTCAAGAGAGAGAGAAGACGGGGCAAACGTGCATGGGTTGATGAGCTTCGTTTTGATTTTGAAAATACAGAGAGAAAGAGAGGTCTTCGTTTGAATGAATGAGGGAGAGACGCAGTTATCCTTTATTTCTTGTTTTGGAATGAAGGCTGAGAATAGAAGAAAAAGAATATTTATTACTATATAGATATGCACATATACCATATTAGGAGATGTTTCCTTTTTATTTACCTATCTCCTTAATTTTAGGGTGTAAATATGGCCGATCTTCTTGTTCTCTTCTACAGTAATACAAATCTTAGAAATTTAGGATTCTGAAAATAAGGAAAGAAGAAAAAATAATGAATGAAGGGTCTAGATTTAAGCAGAAAGAGGGAATAAATCTGGACCGTTGGTTGTCTTTTGAATTCAAACACTTCCTCCTCTCTATCATATTATATAGATATAGATATAAGATATATGTTAAGTGTCGTTATCGCAGGAAGAAAAATATTAGTGTCGTTGCTTCGTAGAAAAGTAACAAAACATATTACAGTTGTCCTGCCCATACTTTTAATACTAGACAAACTCGATTTAAGCCAATGAAGAAAACTCATGACGAAAGCCTCATTACATTACCGTAGTCTTGATCTCTTTTACAAATAATAATAGTCAAACTAAACTTGATCTCATGACGAAAGCATCAAGACATTAACGTAGTCTTGAGTCTTCTCTCTCAGCTACTTGCTAATGGTTCTCTCACATAACCATTGATCGTGAAATGAAATCCAGCATTATTTTTTTTAGACTTTTTGCACTGATCAACCAATGTACCGTCAATTTGCTGTTACATGAGAATCATAGAAAAATCTGACCAGCCAATAGAAATGGCAACGGGACGGGACGTGTTTTTGCCGTATGGCCTTTTGCTACTTAAGTTCAGCAATCCCACAGACTGCCCCCTCTCTCGAACTTGCATTACCTCTGTAGTTATGGAATACTTATCTCATTTGGAGAAGGCAAGAAAAGAGCTGGAGGACTTCTATCTCGGAGTCCCGGATGACTCCGAAGACCTCAGTTTCGATTACCTTGCCCAAGCGCAACAGCGAAAGGCCGGCCCATCATCCGACATAAAGAAGTCTGGCCCATCGGATCCTACCGCGGAAACTAATCCCAGAAAACAAGAACAATCCGCCCAATTTCGCCCCGTCAGCAATGACTCAAACGGCTGTTCGTTTCGGAACCACCGTGCCAGTGGCAGCAACGAACGTCGCGCCTCCCAAGGACCACATCAGTACCCTCATAGGGAGGACGATCACGGAAGCACGCCACCTTCTAGTTCCCAAAGGATAAATGATGCAGTATCCCTCGGCCATGTGGTGCCTCAGACTTCTTTTCCATCACAGATAGTGTTGGTTCCGAGACAAACCATATGGGTCTCGCCACTGCAATGTGCGGCTGAAAAAGGATCTAGAGCACCACATGCAGTCAACAATCTCTGTACGAGAAGAGAGGGCAGGGGAGGGTTTAGATCTCACGCGGTGGAGAGTAGCGTGGTTTATGATGAGATGAGCGGGATGACTAGGGTGGGGTCCATGAGCCGGTATCCGCTGAGAGGGGAAGAGGGACGGAGGCAGCCAGGGATTCCTCACTCAAATATATGCACTATTTGCTGCGATTACATCTTTGTTTTCCGTACCCGGTGCCTGGTACTCTCTGAGAAAAACTTAATTTCATTCATGACTTCGCGCAATTTCAATTGTTCAAAAGTGTTTTGGACGATTCGGATTGAAAATAATTATCTATTAACTGTAATAGATAATTATTTTCAATCTGAATCGTCCAAAACACTTATGGACGGTCGAGATTGAGTGCCGTAAAACTAATTTATGGCTCCTCTGTAAATAAGTTTTTCTCCTGGTATATACTCCATCCGTCTCATTTTCATCGTTCATTTTTGAATTACATGTCATTTTTGAATTGCTTATATCTTTTAATCTATAATGTTTTTGATAATTTTGAAAATTTTGTATTATAAAGCTAATCGAGAATTATCAAATAAGATTCATATTGCATATTTTTCAAGATTCACACTAAAAGATGTAGGCAAGAGACATAAAAGAGACAAGCAGAATAATGAACAATAAAAATGGGACGAATGAAGTATGTTGTTTAAATATGAGGTTTAAATATAGGCGGTTACACATAACTACATCTCGCGCCTTTTGATATACACCGTTACATCGCAGTATATCACTGAGAAAAACACGAGTATATATTGGACTGGTTTCCGACACGTATATAGTTGTTTGTTTCTAGTTTTGTTTGTTTCTAGTTTTGTTTTTTTTTCAGATTTGTTTACATCAGCGGAGAATTAATGTGTTAACAATCAAATAAGGTTCGATATCTCTCCATAAACTTGAAACCTAGACCTCTCTTCCTTGCAAGGCAATTAATGAGTACAAGCAAATAGGCTAAGAGTCACATCTATGTGTTTCTAATTTAAGGACCCATTTACAGACGTTACATATCCAATACTCCACCGGCTGATTCAGTCAGTCACACACTGCAGGTTTTTTTTTTGTATGAAAAATGATTTTTACAATGGTTTTGCTATTGTCAACCCACTAGGTTGACGATAAGTACTCTAGAAGACAAGAAAAACATGTAATTTGTGTATTTTTTAAGTTCATTAATACACATTCACACACTTATTAATTTTAAAATTTTCCTTTTTACAAATTCACGAGTATTCAAACTGATTCCTGATGCTTATCGCTTGGTACTTCCGAAATTATTGCACCGTGACCGTACCCTTTTGTACTTGGATAATTTTAGTATTAAAAAAACCTTGATCAGTACCGCGTCTTTAGTCTTGTACCAAGAAAAAGACTCGATTTTTCCAATTTTTCATCCGTGGTGGATTTAATTTGTCTAAAAATTAAAAACGTGGTGGGTGCAGGTATGTGGGAGAGCCTACTGCAGGCGATGTGTGGGCATAGGAATGGGAGAGATGACAGAAGGAAGAAAGTGCATCGAGTGCTTAGGAAGAAGATTCAGCCAAAGGTATTGATCATCCTAATTGACCTACATGTTGATTAATTTCATTCTATATATATAGTACACTGGAGTCTGGACTAATCGATCGAGTCCGGTTCATAGTTGGATATATAATATTTGTTGAAGAATTAATCAAACTACGTACTCGGGTTCAAGTTTAATTTGTTTATTAGTTCTCGTACTAGTTCCAGTTGATTCAACAATGAAAAGCGAAAAGAATTATGTATTGTATTGTATTGTATTTTATTGAATTCGATAATGCAGGTACGTACCAAGAGCCTGTTGCACGATCGATGTTCATGTGCCCACACAGGGTGATGTGGTAATTAAGAGCTCAGCTCAAGTGGTCCGAAAAAAGGCTCAAGAAGAATGTCGAGAGACAGCACAGTAGAAGTACGTACTGCTATGATGTTGAAGCCCAGTAACCCCCCAGAACCCTCACCAGGGCCATGGCTCACGATCTTCTATTATATGCTTTGCTCACCCTCTAACAGGAAACTATACATATATATCAGGTCTCTTACAAAATAATCTTGATCTGTCCCTGTTAGACAACCTACGAGGTTGATAACGTTCGCTACGTACATACGTACGCAATTGTCGGGTCAAGTTGATCCTACGATACCTACATAATTTGAATTGAAAGCCAACAATTTGTTGGCTTTTCCCTAAATGCTATTATTGATTTTAGTGGAAGAACCAAGAGAAAATGGGAGGAAATGGACTGCTCAAATGCAGTCACTGTTCTCGGCTAAACAGGGAGAAAAGAGGGCTCCCCTGGAAATCAGAGGAAAGAAACAAAAAAATAGGGCAGCTCTAATGCCTTTCTCATTCAACTTCACTTTATATACTAGGTTCATTACATAACATAGACTTGGGCTTTACCTAACAATTGGGCCCATAACAAAACAAAGAAAACTAGCCCATCACAAATATAAAATATAGTCCAAACACATACATAACACTTGGTCCAATTACAAAAAGATAATAAAGCATTAATTTTAGGGAAAATGGCGGCCAAAGACGTGTTTTGATAATTAATACCCGTCAAGGACATTTTCAGCATTAGCAATTGTTCTAAGCATGTCCTTGGTGGGTATTAATTATCAAAACACGTCGTGGGCCGTCATTTTCCCTTAATTTTAACACAATTCCCCTACATTTCCGACCCAGTAATTTTGCTTGCTCAAAATCCTATTCTGGATTAGGGTAGACACGCATATACAATGAGAGGACAAGGGTGCTGTGTCATGACGATCCGGAGTTCGGACAATCACAGCACAGGTTCTCATCTCCAGTAATTCCAATGTGATGCAAAAAAGGGACTAATTATGGTCTTACTTAACAAAACCATCGGCTTTTTGTGAGTCATATGCATGCTTCGTCTATGAAAAACATTGAATTCATTGGACATCAGTATCCACTTAAAGAAGCATTTATATTTGGCACATAAGAAAGGAACGATGATCAGTGTTTGACCGTCGTTTCTCTTATGACCAATATTAATTTGTTCAAGCTGTCCATTTCTCTTATGATCCCGATACTGATTCGATCAAGTCCTTATCAATGTCTGATCAACTTGTTTTTTTTTTTTTTTTTTTGACAGACTACAAACAAATCTATATTTGTAACATGAATGGTTTGGATGCCAAGTGTGACCATCGTCGGTCTCAATCACGGACGGAGGGTAGGCCTGGGCCTCCTCCAAACTTGTTAGGATTGCCTAAATCTATATAATATGGGAGAGTGGTTTTCAATCTATGTAATATGGGCTCAAATTCCCTATATTTTTTATCCTTAGATCGGTACATATGTTTTCTATAGCTAAGATTCACGGGTAATAGAGCTAGAGATAAATTTGGAAAGAATGAAAAGAATGAAGGATGAAAGGAAACCTTCCTTAATTTCGAACAAATTAATGAGGGTACAAATCTTCGGTTGACTTTTATCTAAAGTTACCTTTAATACAACATATTGCAACCTTATCGGCCGAGATTGATTATCTAAAGGTAATAATGATTAAAAAAAAATTTATACAACAACTACCTATTTACGTGTAAGGGTATCTACAATGCTATAATCAAAAATTAATAACCAAAAGTTGTAATATCAGTTTTTGATTATTCATTTAAGAAATTGTTAAAATTAGCAATATAGATATCTACAATGACATAACCAAAATTTATCACATCATATTATCAAATTACAAAAAATAAAAAACTGTGAACAATAGAAAATAATTTTTCTAAAATAGTTTTAAAACTAATAAAAACTGTTTACTTGAAATAGAAAATAGTTTTTGAAACTTTTTTTGGAAAAAAACTCTTTTTAAAAAACAGTTTTCGAAAAAACAAAAATAATTTTTTAGTAAAATATTTTTTTTTTCAAAAATATTGTTCGAAAAGAAGAGAGATAAGAAAAAGGAAGAGAGATACGGAGTAGAACATTTTTGTATAATGATTGATGTATTTGATTCTCATTCACGAATCTCGTATGTTTACATGCCTCTTGGCTGCTCTGTTTCACGCTTTCCAAATAATGCGGTAACAAGCCACGCGTGTTTCTGTTTCTACACTTTACCGGAAGAACCCCATCTCTCTCTCTCTCTCTCTCAAAATGGCCAGAAAACATTCCTCCTCTATAACACCCTCCTCTCGCTCCTCTTCTACACCATCTCCCTCTTCACATCTCCTTCCGATTCCATCCCATCCCGCTCCGCTCCTCCCCAAACCATAACCCCAGCGCCGACTACTCCTTCGTCGCCTCCCTCGAGAAATTCCTCGCCAAAAACCTCGCGCTCTATTGGATGACGCCGTGGCTTCAGCGAGCGAACAAGACGTGAAGAAGCTGGACGATATGATTTGGAAAACAGAGACCGAAAGGCTCTACGGCCATCTGTTTCTTCCTCCTCTTAGGGTTTACGTTTACGAGATGCCGAAGAAGTTCACGTACGATCTGGTGACGTTCTGGAATACGTACAGAGAGACGTTGAATCTCACTTCGAATGGTAGCCCTGTGCACTGTTTGATCGAACAGGCATGATTCTTGACATCTTCTGATTCTATTTCTTAACATTTTTTCCTTATTGTTAACTGTTGTTTGTTTGGGGCTTTGGTAAAATTCTTGTGCATTCGCAGATAAAAGAAAATTCCTGTGGATTCATTGATTGATTGTGTTGGATTGACTGCTCGAAAAAACAAGAACGTATTACCTCAGAATCTGCTACTGAAATATGGAATACCAAAATGAAGAACGACGGCTGGGTTGAGTCGCGGACTAGGTCGCTCTCTTTAAGACGTTTCACGGCTCTGTCCAGATTGTGCAAGCAGTTCGTTGAGCACCACGTCGTCCCCAGGATAAAACAGCCCAGAATTCACCACCTCTGCTCGGCCTTCTGTGCACAGACGAAAACCGAAAACAAAACACACAATCGACTTATTGCTCGAACTCAGAAAACATTTTTGGGGTGGAAGTAAGAGTTGTTTTTTCTGTTGTAAAACCAATTCCAAAACTCTGAATTTATAGGAGCAGGCTGGGCTTGATTAATCAATCCAAAAATCACTTCTTAATCAGCCACAAATCAAAATCCCGTTGATCATGCGCGAGGCTCAAATTCCGAATTTACTTTAGCAAAAATGTGGGTTTTACTAGTATGTTTGCGAGGCTCAAATCCCGGATTTGCACCCCCCTGCGCGAATAACTCGTGACGCACACACACCCGGTTAATTGGTTTCCGGGTCAATTCTCCAAATTGCCGCCCATTTTCCTGAGCGCGCAGGACCTCTCATTGGGTCCTCATTCACAAACCCATTAGTGTGCAAAGTCATTTAAAGTAGATAAAAGTTTTGTGACTAACCAATGTGGGACTAGTGAAAAACTCAATGTTTTACAAATACACATTCAAGTTCCAACAGATTGAATTTTAAGTCGGTGCGATTTCGTGAATTTATTTTCATTCGTGACTTTAATGCCTTTGAGTAGTTAGTTAGGATGAGCTTTACAGCCCCTCTGGATGGTGAGAAAGGGTGAGATAAGAAAAGGAAGTCCTTTCTCACAAAATCTCGCCATTTTTGGTGAGATTGGGTGAGAAATGGGAGAAGCCAGTCAAAATATTTCATTTATGTACTTCTTTCTCCATTTCTCACCAAAATAGTCAATCCAAACAAGTGAATTAGCTAGAAATCAAAACCCTTTCTTTTCTTTTCTCTTAAAATCACTCCATCCAAAGGGGTTGTTAAGGTGTTAGACCTCAGTTAGTTTAAATTTAATGAGTTAGTCGAGGCCAAATATTTGAGCTCTATTGGTATTTAAGAGCTTGAGCTCGGTTCGAGTACTAAACGAGCCTCTATAAAAAAGGTGAGTGCATTTCCAACGAGTCGAGCTACAGTTAACCAGAGTTTGGCTCATTTACTAATTGAACCTTTAACAAGCCTCGAGCTACTTGCGAATGGTTTGTGTGTTTTTAATTTATTTTCTCAGGCTGGTAAGAAATTTCCTTGAGCTATGGGATTTGAGAAAAATCCGATTACGATAGCGTCGTTCCAGAATTTTGATTTTGAAAATGTTAAGTTCTCGTTGAAATGTTATGGAATGTGGAGCCTGTTAGTATGGTATAGCAAGGCATGTCTCTAGAATCTAATAACAACGGGAACAATAGGACATTATTCTTTTTTTTTTGTTTTTAATAGGCAAAAAAATTATTAAAAACGGGGAAAAGGGAAAGAGAAATCCAACAAAAAGTTGGATAATACATCACATGAAACAATAGGATATTATTGTTCACCTAGCTATATAGTACATTGTAGGGAGAGGAATGCCTTCCGTTGTTCTTTATTATAGTGAAACTGCTGCAGCTATGGTGGCCAAAGCCTACATAGATGAACCCACATAAATCCAATGTTGTTCCTTTTAAGATTGTGCTTTGGTTTTCTTTTTCTTCTGTGTTCATATCTCTGACATTTTGTATTAGGTTCCGCGAACTCACTAAACAACATGAAGTTGTGGTAGCCTGGTAGGTACCAGTTTGTTGATTTACCTTTCAAGTGTGAGAGGAGTGAGAGGATCGATGTGGAGAAATAGCACATGGGTCTCCAGCTATCAGTCAAGCTGCCCAACCTGTGCCGTTCAGTGCCATCTGCTGCTACCCACTCGTTGACGGAGCCTTGAATGCCTCTGGCCTTTTCTCCTTCTGCTTTGCCTATTTATATGCTTGTTTTTAATCCAGAGAGAGTCTATACGTCGCAAAACTCCATTGTTTCCGTTTGGATCGAATTTGAGTGATTTCTCCTTGTCCTTGGAGCGGGCCAAACCTAGTATATAGTATAAAATTTACATTAAATATTCACAATGTACTATATCAGCTTCTTCGGCGATGCTTAACGGCGTTGGCTTCCCATCGAGTGCTGGTGTGGATCTGTTTGGGTGGTGTCAGAGGAAGAGGGGCTGTGAAGGAACAGTGGAGGTGAAGGGACTGCGAAGTTAAGGTGGTTGTGGTGGTGCAGCGGCGGCCAGGTTTGGGTTGTCCATGTTTGGAGGTGGCTGGTTCTGGTGGGGCTGCTTGTAGTGGGGATGTCGGGCTGTTCTTCGGGGTAGTAACAGGGGGCTCGTTCCCCGGGTTCCGGCAACGGTGGTGGCAGCGGTCTATCCTACTCCAGGTGGCTGCGGTGGGTGGTGGAGTAGGGTTGCTGTTTTAGGCTGACCTATGTTGTCTATGGATTGGTCTCCAACTTGGCTTATGTTATCCATGGGCTATGCCTTTTAGTTTTGGGAAAATGACGGTCCAGGACGTGATTTGACAATTAATACCTGCCAACAACATTTTCCACATTAACAAGTGTTCTCAGCAAGTCCTTGGCGGGTATTAATTATCAAAACACTTCATTGGCCGTCATTTTTCCTTTAGTTTTGGGACTAGTATTTCGGCATCTTGGGCTTCTTGTTGTATTTGGGTTTTGGGTTCTTATGGGCTTTAATGTTATATTTATCACTGTTTAGACCCTTTATGTGATTTGGGCTTGGCCCATTAGAGGTTCTCTTCGTTGGCTTCTTGCCAACAAGAGCTTTTTTTTACTCCTTTTTCTTATCAAAAATATTTTTGCTTCGCCATTCAAAAAAAAAAAGCGCTTCTCCAAACCTTCAAAATAAAATTAAAAGTGGTAATGTAGTGAAAAATAATTACTACCGACTATTTGTACGTATGTGTTTTGCCAAGTATAAAGGCTATATTTTTCTTGTGGAATATTATTGCTCGTCAGATTTCAAGCTTTAATTTTCAAACTATATATGTAAGGAAAACTTAAATAATTCAAACCATGTGAATATGTGGAATTTCCACTTCTAAGTTTCCAGTCTCTCCTCTGTGTAACTCCTAGCTCCACCCTAGTCTCAATTTATCTCACATGAGAGTTACATGTGATAGAAGATATCACATGAGAGCAACTTGATTATGTGATGACACTATCAAATAAATTAAAATCCTATCTTGCCTTCATAATGCTCTGAGATGTCCACGTTACATATTCTTATATTTCAATTCTGTCAGTAAATGCGTAAATGAGAAAAAGGCACATAAACCCGCACACATGAATCGCGAGGCTCCTAAATCACTCTTTACTCTTTTCTAATTGTGAATTAATTTTTCTATTGTACTAATAGGGTAGGCCCTAGAGGCCTAGCCCTTGATGATGTTAGCGCCTCTGGCCCCATTTCGATTCGGTTTAATAAAATTCTTGTTCGTTAGTGGCAAAAAACCAATTGAATTGTTTAACTCATATCGTAAGACATCATGGTTTACGTACAGTTACACAATCGTAATTAAGCCAATTTTCTTGATTAATTGGTTAAGCCAATTTTTTTGATTAAATGGAGATAAGTTTATTTTTTATTAAGGGAGATTGGTTGACTTGACTATTTCGGTTAATAAGAACGTAATTGAAAACGAAACCCTCCACCCAAAAAAGATTATATTAATCATATTGATTGCCTATTGAGAAGGGCCATTAATTAGTTGACTTATCTATTTTGTTTACGAAGATTATCTTACCTATCCAAATAGAACCCCAAACAAGTCTAAAATATACTTAGTAATTTCTTAATAGTTTCAACTTGTCCTTGCAGATTTCTAGATGCCTTCAACGGTGATTAATTTCTTTTCTTTTCATTTTTTTTTTCTGTATAGAAATAAATTTTTTAACGAAATTCTCCGAGTTATTTATTTTATAAATCTCTTTGATATAATTAATGGAAAATAAAACCGTGTATTGATTCCAAAATCGTGGTTATTTGATCTGATCGTGATTTTCTTCAGATCTTTAATGGTTTAACTTTAAAATTAATGTTACTTGTTCATTTGTTATGAAGACACCTTTGCCAACATCATACGATTACGAGAATTGGGGAGATTCGATTTTTTCCTTGACTGAGCTAGGGCAGGATAATTAGAGTGAGGCCATAGGCCGGCGCACCCTCTCAAGTTCATAACGCAAAGTAGCGGCAAGCGTTGTCCACTCATTTTGATTCTAGACATCACCGGGTTATTCTTGACCCATTTGACCTAACTATTGTATAGTTGTATTTACGTATATCAGGATTGTAAATTTATCAGTTCCGATAAAAAGAAAGTTAATCCTTTACTAGAGCATCACTGGTCCTAAACTCTTCTAATTGACTCAGAATCAAATTCTGAGTAAAGCTCCTCTAAACTTAATCATTTACATATCCTTTTTATTTTACTTTCTAATATCATCTTATCCAATTTTTTCCAAAATTAATCTAAGAATTAAACGTGCCAATGATACTTGCTATGACGTACACTAGGATCGCACGCATGCCTTTGTCATGAAAAACACAACAATAAAATCTAGAAAAGTTGGCTACGCAAGAAGTAGCATATATGTGACTAAGAACAAGCAAATTTATTGGGACAACACAGGAACTTGAACACTATAGAAGAAATTGTATACGAGCAGCTATCGGAACGACCATTCATGTTGTAACCCTTGGACGGATTTTGATCGGAAGACCCATCGATGGATACGGCATTGCTCTACGAGTAATGGTTTCATCGGGATGCACTTGTGACCACTCGAACTTTGTAACCAAGTTGTGGATAGTAGTTAAGGCTTCAATCCTGGCAAATTCGTTCCCGATACAGCTATGAAGTCCAGCTCCGAAAGGAATATAAGCGTACGGTGGGAGTGGTTTCGCGGACTTGTTGAAACGGGACGGATCAAACTCCGTAGGACTACTGAAGATGTCCTTCTCCATATGTGTCGCATGGGTTACGGAAAACACCTGGGAAAACACATTTCATTTCAATACGCCCACAATTATTATTATTATTTTTTTTAATATAATTCGATCGTCTTGTATCCGAGAAAATGAAATTTACTAACAAGGTTAATTAATTGAGATTGGCTTATTCACGGACGAGCCATGAATAAGCCATTTGCGAAACTGAACGATCTCAGTCGTTAGTTTTGACATTAATTTAAATCCGGACCGTCCAATGTCAAAACGGACGACTAAGATCGTTCAGTTTCGCAAATGGCTTATTCATGGCTCGTCCGTGAATAAGCCAATCTCAATTAAATCCAAACCGTCCAATGTCAAAACGGACGGCCGCGATGCACCTCCGTAAACAACAATTCACGGCCGTAACGAAGTTTCTCACCTGCCATCCTTTGGGTATATCATAGCCACCAAAGCTAGTATCTATCAGTGCTTTTCGGAAGGTACCAAAAACAGGGGGTATCATCCTCATCAATTCCTGAGCTACTTGCCATGTGAATTTCATCTTTTGAATGTCAACCCATGTTAACTTTCCTTCTGTTCCTGCTTCTCTGTCTCTCAATATATCCATTTGTTCTAAAACAGGACAAATGAATTGTGACGATCGATTGAAATTAGTTGCAGAACATAATTAGCTTACAAATCAAGCATGACCATTACCTTTTAAAACTTCGGAGTATATCTGCTTATCGTTGGATAGCTTCCACACCATCAAACTCAAAAGAACAGCAGTTGTGTCGTGACTGGCAATTATTAGGATTGTAAAATTATCCACCACCATGCCTTCCGAAACGGGTTCTTCGTTCTCATCCTTCAGTGCTAGCAGGCACGACACTACGTCGTCTGTCGGACACATAGCGCCTGCGGCGAGCGCCTCCCTTCTCTTCCTCAAAATCGGCAAGAGTCGATCGCAGATCCTTGCTCTGGCTTGCAAGCCCTTGGAGTAGGCAGACCCTGGGAACTTTACGGGAAAAGACCCGAGCGCGTTGAAAAGGATATGGAAATCATCCAAGAATGCCTCCTTCGTTGCCTCGTCATGGATGCCGAAAAGAATGTCGCAGGCGACGTTAAATGTCAGCTTCTTCATGAAACTCACAGTTTTAATGGTGCTGCCTTTCTCTTTTATCTCTCTCAGTAATGAGGCGGTGACCAAATCGTCCATCCGTTTGACGTAGTTCTGTAGACTTTCAGGTTTTAGGAAGCTTAACATTGCCCTTTTAATCAATCTATACCTGCGTGCACAAATCTCAACACCAACATTATTTATAAAAATTTAACCTATGAAAACACTATGTTCGGTTTTGAGAAAAAAAATTCATGTAATAGATGGTAATGAGTGAAGATAGATAAATAAATAAATTTATTGAGAACCATACAAAGAGTAAAAAGTTTTTCTCAGAACTTGTAAAAGAACAGTCTCGAGGTAGCTAGAAATTTTTACCTAAAAGATCAGTCAAGCGGAGAGATGTATATTACCTCGACCCGGAGAGCTCAAAGATGTTATTTTCTCCTTGGAGGTCAGATATTCTCTTCGGCCGGGTAGTAGCAAACACATCTTCGCCTGAGCCAAGTATAAACTTGTTTCCGGCAATACCCATAATAAATACAACCGGAGAACCCAACAATGAGGTTTTGAATACCGGTCCATATTTCGCCACCCTTTTGTCTATCCATTCGGCGCCTTGTTCTTTCTTGTGAGCATGTAAAAAGCTTAGGGTCTCTCCGATCAGCGGCAGGCCAAGAGACCCGTTCGGCAGATTTCTGTACCCACGGTTTTTCTTGATCGTTAGGAACTTCAAAAGGAAAATAACGTAAACCAAGGTAATTGCGGCTAAGGCAATCAAAGACATCTCCATTTTTCTTTATTCTTTGGCTATGTTTTTGTGTACAGGAAGCAATCATGGGTACCCCTATTTAAAGGACCAGTAGTGCTACAGGTACATCAAGCTCCGTACAGCAGCCGTATACAGATCCATTTTGTGTCCATCTCGGATCCTATAAAAATGATCGGAGCCGCTCATTGTTCAAAATAAATTGTTTAGAATCCTTATAAAAAATCATCTCAATCCGATACCGGTAAATGCGTTTACGAATCATCCAACTTTGCTTCAGAAATTCAGGCCAAATTCTGAAGCAAAGTTGTATGATTCATAAACGCTCTTATCGATATCAAATTTAGATAATTTCTTATAGGGATCTTAAACAAAATATTTTGAACAAAATAAGCGGCTCTGATCATCTTTGTAAAATCCGAGACGGACGTAAAATGGATCTGTGCGCGACTACTGTACAAAGTTTGCTGTATCCCTAGCATTTCTGTTAAAAGACTTTTAGGGGAGATTAAAACAATAATTTAATGTCCTTTTCTGTACAGATTCTATATTAATTAGAGTCCAAATTAACGCCATTTAATTTTTTTTCTAGAATGCGTCAGTAATTTTTTAATAAAAGCAACCGATACCAGCGCATGTCTCGAAAAAGAAAGGACCTTTACCAGGTAAAAAGAGCAAGTAATTAATACTACTAGTCAGAGACAAGAACAATACAAACAAGACATGATCAGTTGTGACGTGGTCCACGTGGATGACAGGAATGGGAAATCGGTTAATGATGGGGATGCAACGCTCGACCACGACACCATCCACACCCGTCCATTTGAGGTTGCAATTAGTGATTACAAAGTAGTTTTAATGTGATTGTTTTTTCATTACAGGTCATTGTGAACTGTATTTACTAGGTGCTCCATTCTCGCTAATTCATGCATCCGCCTCTGACAATTGGAATAATTCACAAAGAATT
Organism: Rhododendron vialii; assembly: GCF_030253575.1. Lineage (NCBI taxonomy): Eukaryota > Viridiplantae > Streptophyta > Magnoliopsida > Ericales > Ericaceae > Rhododendron > Rhododendron vialii. The sequence goes on from NC_080569.1 coordinate 6,596,850, forward strand.
TAGCTAGGGAGAATTTGGAAAAAATATATATGAAATAAAAATATTTCATATAAGTACCTTTACTCTTTTTCTCATTTTTATTTTAGAGTGTCGATGTGGACGGAAAATAAAAATTGGTGTGTTCTAGCCTTTCGATGCATGTATGTATGTTCGACATAATTAGGGATCCACGTGCATCGAAAGATTTTAGATGCATCTGTGCTCAAATTTGTGTACATAAATCAATGTACCTAGGTAGCATTGCTCTTTTATTTTAGTCGATCTCAATGCTTATCTTTTAATTCGAATTACGTAGTGGAATTGGTGTGAGGCGTGGATGTACTAAACTATGCAGTTGGGGAACCATGCATGTAAAATCTCTGTCTTGTGTTTTATTTTTTTTTATGTTCTTGATTATTCTAAGCGCGTTTCGTATTCGTTGGTTTGTTCGTACCCTCAACAGTGTTTTTTTGGAGGATTTCATTAATCGCCAATTACTTCTTTTTTTTGGATAAGTAATCACCAATTACTTTCTTAAACCTCATCCATTTTTTTCTCATTAGTTGTTCACTATGCTAGTAATCTCTGTGTCTTGTGTTTTATTTTTTTATGTTCTTGATTATTCTTCGCGTTTTCCCTGCTAGTTTGGCCATACCCCCAACAGTAACGTGGAGGATTTCATAAATCACATTCCTTTCTTAAACCTAATCCATTTTTTTCTCATTGTTCACTATACAACTAGTATTAATTTACGGTTCCGCTAATAGGTGCCCTGGGGCATAAGTTTGGGGCACTAGTTTACGGTTTCTTAAATGCTCTAGGTGCAATAAATATTCTTAATTCATGCGTTGTGTTTATGGGTACTCACAAAACATTATTTTTCACCACTAGCACTCTAAAAATTGATACAGACACTCCAAAAAACAAAGGAAAGTGGCTTTGGTGTTACACTGATTTTGAACTGCCTGTATCAATTTTTGGAGTGCCAATATCCACTACAAGAAAAATGAAAATCGGTGACGAAAAAGTGGCGACGAAATTTAATTTCGTCACTAAATGAGTATATTTGGCAACGAAAAAATAAATTCGTCATTGTTTTGACAACTTCCGTGACGAAATAATTTCATCACCAATTATACCTGTTTAACGACGAAAAAAATATTTTCGTCACCAAAGGTACCCATTCGGCGATGAAATACATTTTTCGTCGCCGAAAGCTTAAAAAATGTGACGAAATTATTTTTCGTCGCCAAAAATAATCATTTGGTGACAAAAAATATATTTCGTTGCCAAATGAGAGCAATTTAGTAAGAAAATATTTATTTCGTCACCAAATGCTTAACTTTGGTGACGAAAAATAATTTCGTCACCATTTTAACGCTTTAAGCGACGAAAAATATATTTCGTCGTCAAATGGATACCTTTCATGACGAAATTTATGAATTGCGCTTTGTCACTAAATGTATTTCGGACATAACTCTTTACTAAAAACTCCGATTAAGATAATTCAAATTGGGTTTGAACAATAACTCAATTGCCTACAACTTTCATGTTTATCAAAATTACTAATTTTAATGTTTAAAGATTCAAAATTACATTCAAAATATATTTTCATGTTAAACATATGTGTTATATATTAGATATTTCAACTATATATTGAAAAGCGTGTGTGGTGCAGTTGGTTGGAACGTGCGCGTAAAACTCAAGGGATTCGGGTTCGAAACCCAATAGGAGCAAGAAAGAAGTATTTTTTTCCTCATATGAAAACATATTTTGTAACGAAAAATTTCGTCACCGATGTGACCCATCAGTGACGAATTTTTTCATCGCCAAAATGAATAATTGATAACAAAAAAATTTGTCATCAAAAAGCACAACAAGTGAGGAAAAAAATTTTGTCACCAATTATTCACTTTTTGGTGACAAAATATTTCGTCATCAAAAGACACTATAGGTGACGAGATTTCGTCACCAGGTAGGAATCCTCGACAACCGTTAGTCAACAATTTTTTTTTCGTCACCTATATTATTTGTGACGAAAAACATGCAATTTGTGACGATTTTCATTCGTCACCCAATTGAATTTTTCTTGTAGTGATCATTTCTCTTTTCTAAACTACCCATAAATGTTTGTAATACCATTTTTTTAATGGTAAAATACTACCCTCATTTCCTTTTAGTAAAAATTAGGTAGGTGAAAGGTTTTCAGTGCAAATAAAAAGATTACGTACTATGCAAAAGAATTCAATTTTTTTTTTTTTTGGTCAGCTACAAGGAGAGGAAAATACTTTTCGATTTGGTGATATGAGAAAGATGCTCGATCAGTTGGGTCAACTACATCAAAACAATGATCGGAAAAAAAAAACCTAACCTTCTCCGGACAGGTCACGTAGTAATGGTTCAACCACTGCTTAATGGTTTTGACTTTTGAACAAGCCAAGAAGTCGTAAAATCATTTTTTCACAAATTTACAAGAAGACTTTCGTAATTTGATACGCATATGAGCTTGACATCCACAATTCAATTATAGTCTGTTACGTTGTTCTTTGGAAGGGTCCATAATTTTCGAAGGCGTCTTTCTTTCACGGTGGCAAAAAAAAGTCTCGTCTTTTAACTTCTCTATTTTTTGTGATGAATTGGTATTTTCGGATGGCAAAACCATTTCTATTGGCATAATTTTTATAAAAAACGAAAGTCTCCTCTTCACTGAGAAAACATTGTCCGGGAAAAGGTTTAAAGCCATTTTTCACTAAATTGTTCATCTCTTCGATACTTTCACCGAATTCAATATTTCCATATTCTTGAGGAATTTCATTCAAGTCAAAAATATTTCTTCTTTTCATTTGGTTTAACTCACAGTCCAAACATTCATCGTCTATTATCCTACAAATTAAAATACCAATATTTGGTGAAAATAGCAAAAAAAAAAAGTCTTTATCCAGTCAAATAATATAAAATTCTTTCCAAATAACTAAAAAAAAAAAAGAAATTAAATTAACATAAGAAAAAGTTCATACCTTTGTAATGTCCTTAGGAAAAGAAATGTAACGAGCTTGAGAACACAATTTGTAACAACTTGACCTTAAGAACACAGTAATTTTTTTTGGTTTGAAACCGCGGCTCCTAGGCCCACCCACGGCAGCCGGGTAACACCCGGTTTGGCACCAAAGGGAGGAACTAAAGATTGCTCCAATTACCTGCTATTATAGAAAGAAACTGGCGCCAATTATCCTTCCGAATAACTTTCATATGAAGAGTCATATGTTGAACTAAAATTTCCCTCCAAAACAATAATTGTTTTTCTCACCTTATAGAGTGAAGAACGAGAAGAGTCACATAGTCATTTTTGTCATTTAAAATATTGTTCAACTTCTTTTAATGGAGTAGTTTATATTTTCAATGACGTCATTATTAGTAAATGTCAGAATGGGTTTTAAAAAATATAATTAAAGCATTTAAAGTGCTTCAAACTAGTGCCCCAAACTTATGCCCCAGGACACCTTGTAGCATTTGCCATTAACGAAAGAACATAAATTGCATAAGAAAAGTTGGAATGGGCCGCGAAGATTGGTCAGAAGGTGTGATATACTTATGTGTTAATATGTCGTAACACATATACTATCATAGTATTTTAAGAGTGTTGCTATATGTTCCGATTGGGGGGAGGGATTTCGTACCGACGGCCGCCGGCGGGCCATCTCCGGCCACCGGACGGCCGATCCGAGCCGTCCAAAAATTCTATAAAAAAAAATCGAGGGGTCCTACGCAAGAATCAATGACATCTGAGGTGTGTAGGATGCTTAATCCGAGCACTCCTTTTTTGTGTATATACACGTATATACATATACATACGAAAAAGAGGTGCTCGGATCAAGTATCTACACATCTCGGATGCCGTTGATTCCCGCGCAGGGCCCCTCGGTTTTCTTTTTTAGAATTTTTGGACGGCTCGGATCGGATGTCTGGTGGCCGGAGATGGCCCGCCGGTGGCCGTCGGTACGAAATCCCTCCCCTTGGTCGGTACATCTATCATTTCTCGTATTTTAATTTGTGTAGTCCAGTGGTGGAATTAATTGACTTTGCTAACACGTGATTTTCGTTTATTTTATTTTTGTTAAAATGGTGAGAGAATCTATCTATATTATAAAACAGAGCGATTTTTGTCTACACATACAAATATGAGCCTTTCCACAATTAATTAAAATCTATCAATTAAGATTTATATTGCATATTTTTTAACATTCACACTGAAAGATATAGACAATTAAAAATAATCTCAAAAGGGTCTAACATCAATATTTATATTGCATTTTGGCCCCGTTCCAGAACGGGTTTTTAGTACGTACTTATTTTTTAAGAATATAATTTTAAGCTCAAAAATAATAGGCCTAATGAAATCTAAAAATATACAATATGGATATTGTTTGAAAGAGATCTTTTATACAGTGCAAAAAAATTAAAAAATTATTTTTTATTTACATTATTTTTGAGTTTGAAAATGTAAAATAAATACTTATTTTTTAAGAAAGTGTTTTGAAACGGGCTCTAAGTATTATATTTTGTTTAGGCTAGGGGAGGGGAGGGGACGACTTCGACTCCAAGCTCACGTGTTAACTCGTAATTAGATGCTTTTCTACGATACTTCGTTATTACCATAACATTAGTTAATTTAGTTTTTATGAACCTCAAAAGAATGATTTTCACCTGCTTTAAATGGCGAGTGGGAAAGAAAATTTTAAGTAGCAGTTATCAAGAGTACTTAGTGATGGTTTGATGGTCTCAGAATTAGTCGATGTGTACATGAGTTGATTCAAACTATTAAGAGATTTAATAGCACAAATGATCGAACCAAAACTCGTGGTGAGCTGTACGATTCCCTCAACTTCGTCCTCTCAGGTCCGTGTATATATATATATATATTTCAAGTTCGATCTCTCAAAAGTCCATTTCAAGGACCTGAAAGAGAACAGACTTGAGGAAAATCAAAGTGCTTCTTTATTTCTTGTCAAAAAAAAAAAAGTGTTTCTCTATTTCTTGGAAGCAGGAGGAATGGATTGGAAACTTCATATTTCTTCGTTTTTTTTTTTTCCCTAGCTTTTCCTTTAATTTTAAATGGAATGGAAAACATATACTCCGTATATCCTATTCATTGTAATTTCCTTTGAGGGGTATATAAGAAGCTTCATAATCAGTACTGAAACTTTTTTTTTGAACAGCAATCAGTACCGAAACTTGCTTGCCTCATACCATGTATAATCAGTACTGAAATATGTGTGTGTGTAAAAATAATGTACGCATTTGTGTTTTTGATTGTGTGTGTATTAATTTGACGGTGATAGAGGCGAGAGGAAGTTAAAATTGTAATTTACGACGTACCTAGACATTATAGCTTCTGTACGCAAATAAAGAGAAGTAACGAAATCAATTAGGAGTAGCTAGAGAGCTAAAGTATGCCTCGTGAGAAAGAATCGAACAAATTCAACTACGCTTTTGCGGTCACGCAGTACAGTCCGGTCACGCAACCTAAAGTTGCAATTGGTGGGCCCGATTTGGGTATTTTAAAAAAAGTTCAACTATTTTGTCAAGAAATTAATTTGCTGGAATGACAGCGCATCATTCAATAAAAAATATTTGTAAGTGACGGTCCAATAAACTAAACTATCCAAATTACAAGCAAGCTTGTCCAACCTTTTAAAGTACCCAAAAAATTCCTTCTAGACAAGTCATTCTAGAAGAATTTTGGGCAAGTATATATCCTTATACAGGGATATTCTAACTAGTGGCTACCTGTCCCAGAGACTTCTACTTCTAGAAGGATTCAAATTTTTTCTCGTCACTCATCTAAAAAATTACCAAAGAGACTATCAAATTAATGGCTCGAATTAATACTTTAAATATGCCCAGTGATGGAATCCCACACGCACCACACTCGGATCCGGGGTAAGCCCCACAAGACCTCTGGTTTGGGCAACCCCCATCATAGGGCAATAAAAATAATCTTTCGGCAGCAGTCCACCCGGGTTACATTTTGAATTTGATTTTTTGATGTAATCCAAACTAAAACCACATTGTTACCTTAATTTTGTTTTATCTTTTCGCCTTGTATGTTTTTTTATTATTATAGATTAATACTAGTAGGTAGGCAACAACAACAAAAGAAAAAAAAACACAAATTTAATATCGGACTTGAGCAATCCAAGCATCGAGGCTGGCGATACTTCACCGGCAAGTTAATTCTCACAATGGACCGAAGAAAAGTGGAGTATCATTACTATATTTTGTTAATGGAAGGGCAAGGATGATCCTCTATTACCGGAAGGGAATAAAAAAAAACAAACTACAATTTGCATATAAAAATGCACCGGCTCTTGACTTCAATGTGCAGCAATTAGTGTTATCAATTGAAGCTTAAAAAACTCCCACCTCAATATTGTCACTAATAAAGTTCAATTCTCACATTTAACATATCATATCTCTCTCCTAATTATCCGATTATATATATTACACGCGGCCACCTCAATAGCAAATTCTTTATTTGTTGGAAGACTACATACGGTGGTGGAAGAATTAATCGAAGATGCCCGTGACGTTGTGGATATCAGGACAATAGACTAATTAATTAGAGGCCTATTTACGTAAGGGTTTTGTTAATATGTGCCCCTAAGGCATATGATAAGGTCATATTAACTCCTTCATTTAACACTTTTTGTATGGGGAATCTAAGGTTGAAGTTAAAGCCATAAACTCTTTCATTAATTCTTTTTGAAAGGAGTAATTTTTTAATGTTGGACAAAAGTACCCCAATCCAACATACCAGATTCCCTCCAAAAACTTTCGGCAAATATTTCCATCTCACGACCATTATATTCATACGAATTGTTTTTTTTTTATTTTAAAGAATTGAATACAATATTCAACAAACTCATGTCATCAGATAAGAAAGATTAGCAAATGCAATATCTATTCAAAAAAAATTATATTAACATAAACATTCATCTAGTACTTCAAACCAAAAAATTGGGTTTCCATCTTCTAATCCTATCATGTTTGATTAATTAACCCCCACTTTTGTGAAAGTAATTGATCAAAATTTTTCCTTTTTCCCTCCTCCACCTCTTGTTTGTCTCTCTTCATATCAAAAATATTTGCTAAAATGAAAAAGTGTTTGTGTTTTCTTTTGGAACAATATTAGCTCCTTGCATATAAGTAGTTGATAAAATATTAGAATCATACATGATTTGGATGTTGATTTCAATCTAATGAATTATAAGTGGCCAATTATTACTTCGTCTTGATAAGAGGAATTGAAAATTTTTAAAATTATGATTGGAACTCTTTTTTTTTTTGAAAAAATACAAAATAAGCTAAGAAGACAGTTTCTTTTCCCTTGTTTTTGTCTTTATTCAAAAAAAATTGAGTTCCGATCATCATTTTTTTACTGTTTATGAATGCTCGCATCGAGATAAACCAAATATCTAAAAAAATTGATGCGTAAAAAAACAAATGCGAAAGGCATTAAATAAAGACAAAAAAAAAAATCAAATATGTGTTTTTTAATTTTTGAAAGAATTTCGATAATGCTAATTAGTCAAATTAGCTGCTGAAGAGTTTGGAGGTAAATGGTTACCTATTTGATTGGTGGAGTGTTTGGTGGAATTGTGAAACAGTGAAAGTCCGGAAGCATGTGGAATTCTTAAAGGCAAAAACAAACCAAAAAAAAAGGCTGAAAATTTAAATAGTGAAACTGGGGGTATTTCTGTCCCAACGGTAAAAAGTTAATCATTTCAAAAAGAAATAATGGTTGTTGTTTCAAATTTAGATTTTCCATACAAAATATAATAAATGAAGGAGTTAATGTACTCTTTATAATGTGCCTTAGGGGCATATGTTAACAAAACCCTTTACGTAAAGACAGTATGTATTTTGTCACATATATGCACTCATTGCAAATCCGGTTTCTAGAAAGTCCACGCGTAGTGGTGAAATAAAGTGAATTAATATCAGCTTGAAATTGAAGCAACATAAATATAGGGGATAATAAAAGGTAGTGAACAAACAAACAAAAAATGGAACAAAACAATATGATGTACACTTTTTTTCCTAGATGTAGAAGTAAAAGCAAATATATACGCCACGTATTTAATCAAAAAATATATATACGCCACGTAAGTTCAAGTTTTGTTAGATACGGTGTGATGAAATGGAGATGTTATTTGGTCCATTACGATACATACATACATACATACATACATATACATATATATATACATATACATATATATATACATATACATATATATATATATATATATATATATTACATCCGTCTTTTTTATTGCAAAATAACTATGATGAAATCAACAAAAGCGAGGAAAAAAAATTTAATAAGTACAAAAAAAAAAAAAATTATAGTTTACAACTTGTAGTTTTTTGTTTAGCGGGAACGGAGCCTTAGCGCCTCGGGAATGAAATATCTGTGGTGGGAAGTTTTTTGTTTTCAGATATGCAAGAAATGTTAGTTTTTAGTTGTTGGTGAAAACCATTGATCTTGTGCAAGAGGATATATGGTGTCTACCAACTTGGTTACCCTTGCTTGCGGAAGCGGAAGAGTTAATAAAGGGGACGCGGGGATTCTGTTGTGCCTCTTGGCACAACACTCCCTACCCACACCCACTCCCTACCCACACCCAAAAATGATACCTTTGGAGGAAAAAAAAAATTTATTTTTCCTATTTGCAATCCTATGAAGCAGAAATGTGATTATAAGAGTCTTAAAAATAAAATTTAATTATGTCTTTTTAGAATAATATGATCAGAATAATAAGATCTTCACACTGGTTTAAACGAATTGAAAATTGGAGCAGATAATTTTTTAACTGTATTTTTAATATATAAACCGTCTATAAAAATTAAGTGCTCCAGTTTTTAATCCATTTAAACAAGTGCGAATATCTTATTATTCTGAACATATTATTCAAAAGAATCATAATTAACTTTTGTCTCTAAAACTCTCATAATTAAGTATCTACTTTTTATTTAGGATCCTATGGAGCATAAACATGATTATTAGAGCCTTAAAGACAAAAGTTAATTATGTCTTTTTATAATAATATGTTCAGAATAATAAGATCTTCGCACATATTCAAACGGATTAAAAATTGGAACACTTAATTTTTTTAGATTGTTTATATATTAAAAATACTCCAATTTTCAATTCGTTTAAACCAGTGTGAAGATCTTATTATTTTGATCATATTATTCTAAAGAAACATAATTAAATTTTATCTCTAAGACTCTTATAATCACGTTTCTGCTCCATAAAATTGCAAATAGGAAGGCTAAAATTTTTCCCCCGCCAAAACGCTACCGTTTCTGGGTATGGGTAGGGGGTGTTGTGCCTCCTGGCACATCAGAGCCCCGCGTCCTAATAAAGGAGTGGAGGTGATCGTTAACAATGCTCAAATTTCAAATATTCTAGTGGGCTCAATTGGTGACTTTGGGCCTACAAGGGTCTTGCAATGTCGAAGAACCATCAGTTTAATATGGTCCTACTAATGACAACCCAGTGGGCCAAGAAATGAGTAAGGCCCATGGCGTAACGGCGACCTTCACACTTGCAAGGTTGGTCCATAAACGCAACCGGAGGCCCACATATATATACCTCATATGGCCCGATCTGACACTACCACATTCAAGTTAACTTCATTTTTCGCACGTATAATTTGAATTTATCAACAGAGAACAATAATGGGATTCAGTTTTTAGAATTTGTGAACCTGAGATCTTAGGAAGTTATAGCATCGTGTTCTCTTTGTCCCGGTGGCAAAGAAAAACACCATGTACGACAGAGCAAAACTGGATCACTTGATTATTGGATTTTATTCAATAGATGATAGTCTAGCACTACCAAATTGCAAACTTAAATCCACCAATAGAGTATATCGAACATTAGTACAAGCTACGAAACACCGACGGAAACAAGCCATTCATGTCGGAATCCTTGGTTTGATTTTGATCGGGAGACCCATTGATGGATACGGCATTGCTTTACGAGTAATGGTTTCATCAGGATGCATTGGTGACCACTCGAACTTTGTAACCAACTTATGTATGGTAGTTAAGGTTTCAATCCTGGCAAATTCATTCCCGATACAGCTATGAAGTCCAGCTCCAAAAGGAATAAAAGCGTACGGTGGTATTGGTTTTGATGACTTATCGAAACGAGATGGATCAAACTCCATGGGACTACTGAATATATCCTTTTCCATATGCGTTCCCTGGGCTACGGTAAAGACCTGTAAAAACACATTTCGTTTCACAATGAGTACGATTCTGTTAGATTAGATTACGTTAAATTCGAGAAAACAAAACGTAAAAAGGTTGATTACCTGCCATCCTTTGAGGATATCATAGCCACCGAAGTTAGTATCTTTAAGTGCTTTTCTGTAGATACCAAAAACAGGGGGTATCATCCTCATCATTTCTTGAGCAACTTGCCATGTGTACTTCATCTTTTGTATGTCAACCCAGGTTAAATTTTCTTCTATCGTTGCTGCTTCTCGGTCTCTTAATATGTCCATTTGTTCTAAAAGAGTACGGATCGATGATTTGTGATTGAAATTACTCGTAGAGTATAAATGCAAATATATATGCACCTATATAAATAAAGGAAAAGTCTACAATACACTCCTTAAAATGGTGTACTATATGCACCTATTTTATGGTTCATTCATAACATTTTAGTATGTTTCGTAATTTTTGTTCTATACTTCATAATTTTTCAACAATACGATTCGTAACATTTTCATTATGATTCATAACATTTTGGTGTATCTCGTAACCTTTATACGATTCATAACTTTTTAGCAATACGATTCATAACATTTTCTTTATAATTCATAATATTTTAGGGGTGCATATTATACACATCCAAATAATGAGTGTGCATTGTAGTCCATATATAAATGTGCATGCATTCTTTTGTTTAATTTCCATGTGGAAGAACCTTTACCTTGCAGAACTTTGGTGTATGTTTCTTTATCTCTAGATAGCTTCCATACCACCAAACTCAAAAGAATAGCAGTTGTATCATGGCTGGCAATTAAAAGGATGCTGAAATTATCCGCGACCTCTGCTTCTGAAATGGATTCTTCGTTTTCACCTTTTAGTGCAAGTAGACAAGACACGACATCGTTCGTTGAACTCAAAACACCCGTAGAGAGCTCCTCCTTTCTCTTCCTCAGAATCGGTAAGAGTCGATTAGAAATCCTTGCTCTGGCTTCCAATCCCCGAGAGTAAGCCGACCCGGGAAACTTTATCGGAAAAGAGCCAAGTGCTTTGAAAAGTATACGGAAATCATCTAAGAATGCCTCTTTTGTTGCCTCGTCATTGATATCGAAAAGGATGTCACAGGCAACGCTGAATGTGAGCTTCTGCATGAAATTCACGATCTTGATGGTACTGTCTTTCTCTTTTATTTCTTTCAGCAACGAGGTGGTGACCAATTCATCCATCCTTTTGACATAGTTCTGTAAACTTTCAGGTTGTAAGAAACTTAGCATCGCCCTTTTAACCAATCTGTACCTGTGCGTACAAAGCTCACGAGCGTCATCATTGTTGGAAATTGACTAGAATTTCTAAATTGACTAGGATTTTTATTTCTATTCGGTTTTGGTTTATTTAGTGTTTTTCTATAAATAGGGATTTTGGGGGTTTCTAGGGTTATGGTCTTTTGTTCAAGGGCTTAGATATTAGGGTTTTGTTTATGCTCTTAGGGTTCCACCAAGAGTTTGTGTCTCCCTTTTGGGTTCCACCAGATATTTGTCCCTAGATATCTGTTTGGTGCTTCAAGTAGAATTACGGGTATAGCCGGCTCTTTGTTTCTCTCCCCATTTATAGTGAATCCTCTTGCTCTTTTTTCCGTGGAGTACGTTCTTGCTTTGTGCTTGAACGAAACTACGTATATCCTTGTGTTCGTGTTTATCACTTGTTGATTTATTATATTCTCAATTTCGTGTTTGGCACAACAAATTAGTATCAAAGCTCCGGGTTTTCAATTCGAGGCTTTCGTTTTCCGTTGCGTATTGTGCAATTGGTGATCGTTTCAATGGCGACTCGTTTTGAAATTGCGAAGTTCGATAGGCAGAGCACTAGCTTCAGTTTATGGCGTATTAAGATGAAGGCTTTGCTTGTTCAACAAGGATTACACAAGACTTTGTTGGGAAAATCGAAGAAGCCTGCTGATATGCAGGATAGTGTGTTTGAGGATCTCTATGCGAAGGCGCTCAGTTCGATTCAGTTGTGTTTAGCCGATGATGTGCTTCGCAAGGTTGGGGAGGAGGATACTACTGCCAGTATTTGGTTGAAGTTGGAAAGCATCTATATGACGAAGTCTCTTACCAACCGGTTGTATTTGAAGCAGCGCTTTTATACGTTTCGTATGAGGGAAGGTACACCCGTAAAAGACCATCTAGATGAGTTAAATCGAATTATTATGGATTTAAAAAATATTGATGTTGTGATTGATGATGAAGATCAAGCCTTTATTGTGTTATGTTCTTTGCCTGTATCTTATGAGCATTTTGTTACTACCCTACTTTATGGGAGAGATGCGATTTCCATGGAGAACGTTAAGTCTAATTTGTATTCGAAAGAATTGAGGAAAAAAGTATCCGGTGAGGGAGGTGATTTTGATGCTCAGGGTTTGATGGTGCAAGGAAGAACTTCTGAGAGGGATTATGGCAGTAGAGGGGTTTCTGGCTCTCGTTCCACAAATCAGGAAGTAAAGTATTTTTACTGTAGGAAATACGGGCACATGGTGAGAAATTATCCTAGGTTGAAAAATAAGGATAATTTTGAAGAGAAGGTTGTTGCTGGTATTGTTGAAGAAGATTCCGACGATTCACTTATGATTCTTTCTGTGAGTGTCGGTGATGTCTGTTCAAATACCGAATGGATTCTGGACTCCGGATGTTCTAACCACATGTGTCCGAATAAAGATTGGTTCGTTACTTATGAATCGGTCAGTTATGGTACAGTTCTTATGGGGAATAATATGCCCTGTAGAATTGTTGGGATTGGAACAGTTAAAGTCAGAATGCATAATGGGTTTGTGAGGATGTTGTTTGGTGTTCGACATATACCAGATTTGAAGATGAACCTTATCTCTTTGGGTACTCTTGACTCTTTGGGTTGGAAGCATACCACTGAAGGTAGAGTCTTGAAGGTTTTGAAGGGTGCTCGTGTTTTGATGAAGGGTCGAAAATCGAATAACCTCTATATGCTTGATGGTAGTATGATTGTGGGTGCTACATCTTTGGGTTCTTCATCGGTGAATTCGAGATTGATTCAGTGTTGGATTTTTTAACTCTGTGGTAGAGTCGGTAATTAACTCCGTGTGGAGTTTGAGCAGATCTTCGAGTGCATTCGGGAGGGATGCGTTGGGTGGGAGGTGCCCGTTGGAAGATAGAGGCTCAATTTGAAGGCATGTGCGGCTGGGTTTCCTGAGTCGCGTTTACAAGGTCAAGCAGGTGTGCTTGAGCCTTGCTCGTTTGTGCCGTTGGTGATGGCCCCGTGGGGGGACTTTTGAGGGAGATGAGTGATTAAAGGAGATGATTGCCTATAGTGTTGAATTCGATGGAATTCAAGTCAATGTGGAGATTTGTTGGAAATTGACTAGAATTCCTAAATTGACTAGGATTTCTATTCCTATTCGGTTTAGGTTTATTTAGTAATTTTCTATAAATAGGGACCTTGGGGGTGTTATGGTTTTTTGTTCAAGAGCTTAGATATTAGGGTTTTGTTTATGCTCTTAAGGTTCCACCAAGGGTTTGTGTCTCCCTTCTGGGTTCCACCAGATATTTGTCCCTAGATATCTGTTTGGTGCTTCAAGTAGAGTTACGAGTATAGCCGGCTCTTTGTTTCTCTCCCCATTTATAGTGAATCATCTTGCTCTTTTTTCCGTAGAGTACGTTCTTGCTTTGTGGTTGAACGGAACCACGTATATCCTTGTGTTCTTGTTTATTGCTTGTTGATTTATTATATTCTCAATTTTGTGTTCGGCACAACAATCATCATTTTGACATTACTTTAAAGTATAGTATAATTTTATCAAGAAATTATTAAGGTCTACCATAGTGATATTACCTTGAACCAGAGAGCTCAAAAATGTTGTATTTTCCTTGGAGGGCAGTTATTCGCTTTGGTCGGTTAGTAGCAAAGACATCGTCGCCGGAACCTAGAACAAACTTGTTTCCAGCTACACCGACGATGATTACAGTTGAAGTACCCATTAAGGATGTTTTGAATATTGGTCCGTATTTTGCTACCCTCTTGTTGATCCATTCAGCGCCTTGTTCTTTTTTGTGAGCACGGCGAAAGCTTATCGTTTCTCCGATCAAAGGGAAGCCCAGAGATCCTTTCGGCAGATTCTTGGAACCGTGAACTTTCTTGAGAAACTTGGAAAGAAAAAGAAATGAAACCAAAGCAATAATTGCAGCTAAGGCAATCGGAGACATCTCTACTCTAATACTACACTAGTTTTTGTGTTTGAGTGGCTGCTTTAGCTAGCGTTTCGTGAGACTATATATAGAGCAAGAAATCAAGCCATAAACATGCCTATTCGAAGGATGTTGGAGAAGTTGTAAGAATTTGGGATCTGGTGGGGTGCAGGACAGAGGCAATGCATAAAAAGAAAGTTGAAAGGGACATCGACAGTCTATTTGACAATATGTAAAGGAGAAGACCTTCCAGAGACTAAATTCTACCTCTAGATGGATTAATTCCACTTCTTTTTACTCCTATAATCAGCAAACATATGATTTTATTGGTTAGATATCTGATATGGTGCGATGAATTGGATGGCCGGCCGAGTCGTCCACCTCAGGAATGTGTGGTCCTGAATACTTGGTATCATGTACACATAAAATTCAGACGTCACATTCAAGGCCTACCATCAAACAAGTGGTTAATTGATGTATTAATTGATTATATGCCCATCAAACAAGTTCAGCTTCTAGAAAATTACCGCGCTTAGGGGCAAACTGAATTACCAAAGTTGAAAGCTACATGAATAAAGGCCAAGTGTGGTCTAAAGTTTGAGCGAAATGTATTTCCATGTATATACAAGAAACTGTAACAGATTGGACCCTTCAAATATTACTAAATTTTAAGACAACTGCAAATTGAGATAGTATTTAATTTGTTGATCCAGCCGATAAAAATTTGACCGCCTTCTTAATTATTTTTTCTCTCTATCTTCCAATTTGACATGTACGTGAGAAGCAACACTGGAATACCAATTTTCGTTAAGTTTGAAGACTTGCAGTTTGCGCAACCAACTAGTATATAAGATGACAAATAATACTTCAAGCATTTAAAGTTTGAAGAGTCTATGGCACCATGCGTGTGGCGGTGCCCCCAAACTCTTTTCTATTACACGGTGTGGGCTCCACATACTTTGTAGTGAAAAAAGAGGTTGAGGCACCACGTGACGGTATCCAGAGCCATTGAATAACTTTTCATGAGCAAGTGGTAAGGGCATGGGTCCAAAATAATTGAGTATTAAGTGCTTTTTATTCTCAAAAAGACTGAATTTCGGAGTACTCAATATAAGTCACTTTGGTTGATTCCATCACGTGTTTGATTGATAGATGTTAGTTTTGGGTATCGGTAAAATAAACATCAAAATTATGGAGATTAATAGTCATTTCTCATACGACGTGATGTGAGTATATATATCTCATTAAGAAAAATCTCATGGGGTGTTAGTTTACCCTCAAATTGTTATGATTAGGAACACCATAAAGTGGGGGGATACGGGATACCTTAGAAATTTCAAAACAATAAGGTAGACCGCGTTTTAACTATTATTTTGCAGCTTTTGCTCAAATGGAGTAACAAAAAGGCTCTGATCTTTTTAGAGGAATCGCACTCAAATTCTTGAATCACAATCCAAGGCTACTGAAAGAGGCGGTCGGCCACCTACTAAAGCCAGCGAATGAGGTTTTTAAGTTTTGGACTCCCTCCCACGTAACAAGCTGTTGAATGGTGCCGGTGCGGGACAATGACTGAAGACGAATATAATCTCTCCATTTTCACACGCTAAATCAGATAATGCTCGTGCGAGGAGCGAGAGCACTACTTTGGAAGCGTTTTTTGAAAAGATACCAAACTTTGAAATTCACAAGAACGAAGATTAAGAACGAGGGCGTAAAACAAAAATTGAGGGTGAGAAAGTTAGATCTTTTTTTTTTTTTTTTGGGATAGACAAAAGGTTTATTGACAAAAAGTACATCAAGTCTGGGGAGAGGAGGGAAATCCAAAAAAAAGTTGACTGCAAAAACAAACGCAAATTAAGAAAACCCAAACAAGAGTGAAACCCAACAATAAAAGCTCAATCAGCTCCTAAACCTCATCTGTCAGCGGGTTAGCACTCAAAACATCGTCTTTAAAAAAAACAGACATGGAACGGTCAGGAGTTGCGAGATATATCCTCGCGGGGTCAACACCCAAAACACCATCTTTCGAACTATACACACTCAGATCACCAGCCCCAACACAGGCCCATCCACAATCTCTGACGGGAACCAAAACACGCCTTCGTCAAACGACGACCTTGCTCAAAGATTGTTTTATTTTTTGAATTAAAAGTGATGTATTATAAGAGAATGATCTATCTTATAAAACGAAAAATATATACTTAAAAAGTAAAAATCTTAGCAAAACGGAACCTTAAGTCTAACGCCCAAGTTGCTTGTTAAGAATCGGCCTCTTGGTAACATGGGCTGGCATTGATTTAGTGGGTTGTAGGATCTACAGAAACTTTGGGTTTGTTTTGAGCTCGCTATGGACCAATGATTTTTGGTGAGTGGGCTAAGGCTTTGTTCATGAAAATTTTAGTACAGGTAAATTTCTAGCCTACTACTTCTTCTTTTTTATTTTTTTTGGAACCGGGTGAGATCAAGCCCAAAATCCAAGGAGGAAAAATTGGACAACAATACAAAGTAGCAGCCCAGCAGCTGAATTGCAAAATTAAGGGCTTGTTTGATAACTTAAATTCAGTAGTGAAAATTGAATCAATTAAGTAATAAGTGATTTAATAGGTTTGATAACGACATTTTACATTGCTTAATAAATTAAGTATTATTTAAAATGTTGGCTAAAAAGTTGAAAAAAATTAAGTAGCTTTGAGCTACTTAATCCTGACTGAATTCTTGTGTACTTACATTCAACCACCATATCACCACCACAACCGCTCCCACCACCACCACCACCACTTCTACAACCACCACCACCATCACAACGCCACCATTGCACAACCATCACTCCACCGACACCACTCATTGCCACCATTACACCATCATCACTCCACCGCCGCCGCCGCCGCCACCACCACCATTACAACATTATCGCCGCCACTCCCGCTCAACCACCACCACCACCCTCACTCCATCACCACTAGCACACCACCACTACCACAAATCACCACTCAACCATTATTATAAGTACATTGTGACCATTAGTAAATTATGAGAGAATCGAAACTAAAATTAATTCATCATTTTTTAATTCAATACTTAATATGTTTATCAAACAGCTTTTCAGTTTAAAAAATTTAGCTTTCAGTACTTAATTTTTTAGCTTTCAACTTTCAATTTTCAGTTTTATCAAACAGGCTAACTACACAACTTTTTTTCCTTTTTTTTTCTTTTTTTTGGTGTATTTTGTTTTTATTTGTTATCTTCTGTATGTTTGGACTGATAGTGTCCGTTTTTATTGTACTGTCTTTTTCTCGTATATAACATCTGGGATAATCTGGTTTGTTAAAAAAAGAAGAAGAAGGAACTGAATACAAAAGAACAATACTAGTAGTAACAAAGAAAACTCAAGCTAACTTGAAGAAAAGCACTTGAAGGGATCCCCCATTCCTGACAAAAAGAGGAATTGGCTCCAGAACGTGGCAGGTTCCTCCAAGAGCACATACTTAACTAGTTAACTTCACTTCAAGTCTTCATCCACAATTCTTCTACCAAGGGCAGATGAATCCTCACCAATTTGGCGAAAAATCCTCTAGTTTCTCTCTCTCCATAGATAATACACCGAAGCAGCCAAACTCAACTTGAATGGGAATATCAAAATGAGATAAAAATACACATGACAGTCATCTGTAACTAGGCGACATATTTACCCATTTAAAGCATGTACGCATAAATATTTAGTCTTCAAACAGAGCGGGTTGGGGAGAAAGATCCCAAATAATCAAGAAGTATTGTGAACTGTGGCGGTTTCATGACAATTTAACTGTGTCAAATTGCCCGCGCCAATCGAGTTATTTAGCCAAACAATTATGTAGCTGCACTCAGGTGCAGTAAGGTTGTATTCTTCTAATAACACGCGCGTGATAAATATATAAGATGTTGTCCTCGCAGATCTAGTTGGTTTAGTTGGGTTTAATCCTTAGATTGTCGGAAAAGGCTTTGTCCACTGCCACTAGGGTGATTCAAAGTCATCTTTCTTTATTTGGTGTGACGTTCCAACAAGCTTTTTTTATTTTTCTTTTGCTTTTAGGCTGAAACCCCATTCAGAGAAGCCAAAACAAATTGATTTTTGCTATCATTTGTGGCTCATGATATCAACTTTTGTGGCCCAACGTTATGAATTTTTTTCGTGATTCAACATATGAATTTTAGTGGTTCAACATATAAATTTTTGTGGGTCGTGTTAAGTACTGTATGAGATTTTTGTGGTCAAAAAAACATGTAAATTCACACGAAGTTTTGTTGTCCAACATTTAAATTTTTGTGGTGGTCCAATTAATGAAACTTTGTGGTTCAACTTACGAATTTTATGGAGTTTGATTGCGATTTTTTGTGAGAAGATATGAATTTTCGTGGCTCTAAATCCAAGAGGGCATGCCATAAACTATTTGGGTGCGTACCATGTACGGTAACCACGTTCCTCACTATTAGTTTCATCCTCGCAATGAATTTTATTATTTTAAGATTGACAGAGGAGAGAGGACTTCTCTTGATGGTATGCACTCAGCATGCAAAAGTATGACGACCTCTCTTACTTCCATGTCTACTATTCATAACTTAACATTGTCTTTAATCCATCGATATCCCATTCTTGATGGATGAGTCTACATAATTGTTGGAAGGTTTACTTGTGGATGACTCAGAGAATTATACGCAAAAATGCAAACAATTATGCTTTATACTGATCGTGCAGGTATGATTCCCTGTCACCTCCCGCCAATGAATAATGCAATTCCAGAAGGCTTGTGGCTCCTCTTGAATCCCCTTCCCTCCGCCATTAATCACAAATATCAAGAGCCCAAGACATGCACGCCACTTGGATTGAGGGATTCGGAGGGGAAGTGAGGGATTTGAGGGGTGATTTTCTTGTTTGGATTGCATTTTAGGAGGGGAAAGGAGGGGGATTGAAGGGAAATGGAGGGGAGAAGAGTACAACCATTTTGAGCTCATGACTTCTCCAAAAATAGGAGGAAATGGAGGGGAAGTCAAGTGATGTAATCGTTGAACTGCCATGCTGGCCTAGATGGTAAAATTCACCCTCTTCTTCAATGGAGGCAGGGGTTCGAGTCCCGCGAGGGGTGTGGGTGGGGTTTAGGGCTATAGACAGCCTTTGGACCCCCTGTGAACTAACATACTAACTCTTCCAATCCCGCTGATGTATATAATGTGACCAAAAGAAAAAAAAAAGTGATGTAATCGTTGGTATTTGTAATACCACTTATGACCCTGAAATTAATATTTTCCCTCCACAAGTCCTATGTAGGAGTAGAGTTAATATTGGGGAACACAATCCTTCTTTCTTTCGTTTTCTGTTAAGCAAAAAATTCAATTCACTAAAAAAAAAAAATCAGAGGCTATCCCCTGGACAACCTATACCACAAAAGTCCCAACAATCCCCTAAAGCCCAAAGCACCACAACAACCAAGACGGGGAAAACTATATACAGTACAATTGTTTATCAGAAAGATTCGAGAATCAAGGAGGCCTCCTATTCTGGGATGCGAAATCGTAGAAGACCAAGAGCTAACCCTCACAAAGAAAAGCTTATAAATGGCATTCCTTAAACCTTTGCCCTTTCTATACTGAACTACCCAACACGTACAGCCCCCGAGACAGAGGCAAAATAGCCCTTGAGATGCCAAGACTTAACTTCCAAACCACAGCAGAAAAAGTCTTCGTTCTGTGAAAAGTTCGCATAAACAAGGCCCAAAACTTGACTAAAGACGGAAAAATTCGTACTTGTAAATTATGCCAAACAAGTAAAAAGATAGCTATACATAATTTCCTTCACATAAACAAGGCCCAAAACTTGTTCGGCTCATCCCAAAACAAGACTGCCAGCTTCTGTGACTAATAAATTCTATCCATTATTTCTAAATTTCCATAAACCATGTTCAAAGAACATAGACTCTACAATTTGGACACGACGAGTGCGACAACAACCATGTGTCTATACACTTCACATGAAAACCATGGCCACATTTAGGTAAAATCCTAACCTTCTCTCCACCACCGAATTCTCCGAGGCAAATCGGACAACATTCCTTAGCCGGAATATCGCTTCCCGGCTGATATGCCACCACCGGAATCTGGCCCAGTGCATCTTTACTCACCCCCGTGGGAGCCAATTGAGATAGAACCAGATCGGGGTCCTCAATTGCAAGTCTTTGGCTGCACCGTATGGCACAACGGATGATTGAGTTTATCAAAAGTGCACCTATTAACGAGCATAGCAAGGCTGCCAGAATTAACATCATGTTGTTGTCGAAACTCCCACCACTGCCATGTGAAGTACTGCTTCCGATGTTTGGTGGTGGTGCCACTGTGTGAGTGTTGAGCAGGAGGCGGTGCTGGTGGTGGTGGTGCCTTGCCATGGCCATTAACACTATGTTTTGGTAGCCAATTAAATGGCTAACTAATCCAATTGGTCCTCTCTTGCCAAATCCAATTCTCTTTGTGTGCTAACTCAGGAGGTGTGAGTATGTGCGTGCGTGTGTGTGTGTGTGTGTGTGTGTGTGTGAGAGAGAGAGAGAGAGAGAGAGAGAGAGAGAGAGAGAGAGATTCTACTAACTGAACTCCACTGCTGCAGAAGTTCGGGATACCCAGATGGTTAAGGTCATATTTTTGTCGTCCACATACATAGATGGCCTTGTGGCACAGAATGATACGGAAGTTCAAGTTCTTTTTGTTTTTGTTTTTGTTTTTGCCTTTGTCTTTTTATGTGGAAGTGATGTGATAACTAGCCCCAAGTTAGGCCGATTGGTTGGTGAGTCTGCTACATATACAATTGATTAGGGTTCAGTTTTTGGGATCAGACCGGAAAAACATAATTTCTTGTGAATTTTCTAATCTCAGAAGGGATGGCATGATTTTGACTGGACTGAAAAGGGGATTAGCCAATACCCGTTAGCTAACCTGGACCTTGGCCATTAAATGAAATTACAAACTATACGCAGAATTAAGTTAGGTGACCTATCAATTCCAAGTTATTTTGGGCCCATTCGCAAAAGATAAACACAACTTGCTCTGATGGATGCAGCACATGCAACTTGATTATGAAGCGTCAACTTCACAATTGGGGTTCTGGAAATTGCTATTCTTGGTTTGGATTGTTATGAAATGACCTGAGTTAGACTCAGACATTATCTTTCTTTCTAAAGCCGAAACAACTAAAATACTGTAGGTAAGGTAACTATCCCTCGCAGGATTTCCAATTCCCAGGTGGGTGACCCTAAGCAACCCCGCAATTCACATACACAAAGGCCCACCCATCCATTTACACCCTAGACTTAGGTAATTTACAAAAACATTAACACTAAACAAGACCATTTTTTTTAGGGTAAGTACTAAGAGAGAAACTTATTTGCGGAGGCTCTGTGAACAACCTATTTACGAAACAGCAATCTCAGTCGTCCATTCACGCAATCAATGGCTGAGGTTCATTTTTAATTTTTACCGATCGCAATTGATTTTCAGTCTGAACCGTTCAAAAATACTTTGGACGCACGCGATTGGCCTCCGCTTTACAAAATGATCCGCAAATAAGATTTTCTGAAGTAGTAATCCATCCTTGTTGGGAGATGGTCTTGTGAAGTTTCTACGTTCCTAATACATATTTTCTAGTGTGGAAGGAACGGGGAAATCATGTGGGGTCTGGCGCACCCACTACTAGTTGTGAACTCCCACCGCCCCTGGCAAGTGACAACAGTGCCAGCTCCAGAAATACAGTATTGTATTTGTTAGGGTTGGGTTTATTTGGCACTCAATCATGGGCCATTCCGTGGAGGTCATCTGATTGGGTTTGGACTGATGTGGGCCCGAATTTCTTGATGGTGCACCTGTTGGTTTTAGAATTGGTAGGCCGGGTTAATTTTAATTTTGGTAGAAGAAGGCCCAATGGGTTTAGTGGATAAGGACGTGGGAGGTGTGATGGGTTTGGGGCCAAAAATAGAAAAAATTGACAAGTTTCTGGGATACCAAGGGAAATGGGGCAATCCCTCTTTCACCGAATGTGGGAAGAAAAAAAAAAGTAGTAACTCACAACTTAGTCATAAAAATATGTAAATTGACATGTTTGTGAACTCATTTTATATGTCTGTTCACACAACATATATCTGTAAAGAAAAATGCAGTAAAAGTGCTAAATTTGGTGCAAATTTATTTAACGTTCAAATGGGTCACATTCCTCTTCAATTAGTGGAAAGATTTCAAACATGGTGCGAATTTATGCACAGAGAGAGATGAAAAGTTGTTGAAAAAAAAAGGAAAAATTCCATAGAATGAGAGACTGAGCAGAGTCTTTTAAAATAAAATAAAATAAAAAGGATAGCATATAATGGTGCCAAAGAGGCTCAAACTTTGTGGCCTAAGAAACCGCTCATACGATGTAAACTTTTGAAGTATTGTCATACTATAGTATTATGTTTTGGGATTATCATTTCACTTTAATGTTGCTTCATGTAAATATGTATATTTTTTGGGTATTTCTGAGACAGGGGTGGCACGTGTCACTCCTCCGAGTTCGCCCTTGGCGTTCAGAGCCGTTTAATACACATGGATCCGCATGCATCAAATGACTCCAAAAATTGCATTTAAGATGCACTTTTGACATTAAAATTAAAACTAACTTTAACATCTGCCCTCTGACGAAATTAAAACTCCCCCAAAAAAGATAAATATTTGGGAAGCGTAACCTCGTGGCTATGCATACTGCATAGTTCTACAAGTCAACAGCAAAAAAAACTTGTAAGCAAATCAAGAAGACGGAAATTGAGTCAATCACAAGAAGCACAATAATAGCAACTTAGAAAGATAAATCGCTAGCAAAGTAATTATAAGAAGAGGATCTTATTGTAACAACTAGCGTCCCGTTAGCTGCTACTCTGCTAGGAAATTTGTTTTGGCTGATGCCTTGGGCGTGGGGCATATTCGTACTTAGTTTTTTGTTTCGACTTCTGTTTGCCTTGTGTCCCTATCTGAACATTTCCAATAGACCAAGCAAAACCCTCCTTTTATCTATTTTGAATAGGTTTAACCACAAAATCAAGTCCCAGCAGACTAAGCAAGAGGGTCGCCTCTTAGAATATTACTACAGTTCCCCGCGTGTACCAGCGAGGTACTTGTTCACTAGCCAACATTATTTTATATTTTCGTTGTAGCTTTTCGTGAGGAAGAAGTACAAATGAGACTTTTTGTGTATACTGTTAATATAATAATATTAATGGGATTTAGCTAGCCTAAAAAAACTAGGCTGGTGGTAAGAGCATCCACATCTCACTCTCCATTCTTCTTCTGCCGCTAGATTAGAGAGCAAAAGACTGAAAACCTCTCTGTACCAGGCTTGTGGACTTCGTCGCTACTTTACAAAATTTTAATTTTGCTACAGTACCTCGTTAGAAGAAAAGAGGCATTGTTCACTCTTCTCTCCATTAAAATACAATTTCAGTATTCGTGTCAACAAACCCACCGGTGAAGTGGCTGACAAACCCACTGGGAATGCTCCGTAAACATGTACGAAACCATTTTAAAAAAGATTTGAATATTTAATTAGTTGAAGGGTAGAGAGTGAAAATAAAGAGTTTGATGCAATAGACATTTTTAAAGTGGATAACTAAAGTAATAAAGTGGCTTTTCTCTCTCTAATTTGGTCCGAAATTTAGAAAGACCGGTGCGAATGCTCTAATACAAACATTTAGGTGCTAGCTAAAGTAAAAAATTGCACTTTTTCTAGTCATTTTGCTTAGGATTGGTTTGAGTCTATTGGAGATACTTTACAATGATACTTTATCTTGGCTATAGTGTCTTTTTTTAATCTATGATATTTCCGATTGGCCAAAAAAAAAAATTACATGAGTGGCGGCTATCCAAGAAACAATACACATAGCACTATGAACAACCAAATCGGACAACATAGACCTTGAACGACATTCGATCAAAAAATTATATTCTTTTTCTTCTGCTGTGGCTTCTTTGTTTCTCAATATATCCAGATGTTCTATGAGAGAGTACAAATGAATTGTGATGACTGAAATTAGTTGCAGAACATGAACTTGCACAACAAGCATGTGTATAAATGTCTAGTCTTTAGTTATCTATGGGGTGGATTCATACCTTTTAAAACTTTGGAGTAAAATTGCTTATCGCTAGATGGCTTCCATACCATCAAACTCAAAAGAATAGCTGTTGAATCATGACTTGCTATGATTAGGAACGTACAATTATCGACAACCACTTCTTCTGGAATGGGTTCTTTATTTTCATCTCTCGATGCCAGTAGACTTGACAATACGTCGTTTGTTGGACTCAAAACACCTGTGGAAAGCTCCTCCTTTCTCTGCCTCAGAATCGGCAGAAACCGATGAGAAATCCTTGCTTTGGCTTGCAAGCCCATGGAGTAAGGAGACCCTGGGCCTGGATACTTTAAATAAATAGAGCCAAGTGCCTTAAAAACGAGATGAAAATCATCCATGAAGGCCTCTTGTGTTGCCTCGTCATGGATACCAAAAAGAATGTCACAAGCAACTTTAAATGTGAGCTTCTTCATAAAATCAACAAACTTAATGGTATCTTTCTCTGTTGTTTCTTTCAGCAACAAAGCGGTCACCAGATCATCCATTCGCTTGACGTAGTTCTGTAGACTTTCTTCCTAGGAGGGCTCTTAAGCTCTTTGGTCGGTTGGTAGAAAACACATCTTGCTGGAACCAAATACAAACTTGTTTCCGGCCAGACCAACAATAAACACGACTGGAATGCACGCTATCGACGTTTTGAAAATCGGCCCGTATTTTGCCACCCTTTTGTTTATCCATTGATCAGCACTTTGATCATTTCCAATAGCATATGCAAAAGCTCAGGATCTCTCCGATCAGAGGCAAGCAAAGAAACCCTTTTGGAAGATTTTTGGATCCATGAGTACTCTTCTTAATGACAAACTTAAAAAGCAAAAGTATGGAAACTAGTAGAAATGTAAATGTAGCTAAGGCAATCAAAGACATCTCCATTGCGTTTCAGAGAGAGTGCTTCATTGCTTGATCACCAAATTGATCCTTTGGCTGCTATATATATTCATGCATCCGTTGCAATAATAATTCATGTCCTTGTCCAGAACAAACTTATTATGAATGTACCAACTACTTTGTTTATTTTTTTTGAAAAAAAGAGAGACAATCAACTGCGTAGTAATATTTATGTCAAGATCAATGCATCATCAATGCATATGTAAATAGAAAAAAACTTAATCCAAGCGAAAAAAGAAAAAAAGAACAAGTAAATTCAAGAAAGAAAAATACGAGAACCCATTGTAACATGGACGCTGAGATTTATTTTTCCACTTAAAATAATATGTTAAGGACTATATGAGTACATAAAATTAACTTCCAATTTTCTTATCTCAAAAGGCAAGAAAATTTAATCTAGTATTAAATATGATGTAGAACACGTGGAGGCTCAATTTCATGATCAGCTGGACCGAGCCAAGCCTCGAAAGTCCAAACGGTGTTTAATTTCAGATTACCCAAATTGGTTAAATTCGGACGAGCTCGGAATAGGCCAAAACTTGGTGGGCTGACTTATTTTCGCGCTCCGGTCAATACTCATGAACCCAAAGTTGATGATCGATGGTGCTTTTCGGCCTAATTCCTTCGTTTAGGCATTCAATTGCGTTATTTTGCTCTTTTAGGAAAGATTTGTTTCGTTAATAACTCTTAGACCGTAATTCCTTTTAAGTTGATTCTTTTTGGGAAAGTCTTGTTTTTCTTTCCCGTTTTCAATTTTAGGAAAAGCCCCAAATTCTGGGACTTTTTATTTTCCAAGTTTATTTTTAGGGTTTCTAGGGTTTCAGCCTATTTAAGGGTTTGTAACCTAGAGTTTATGCAGCTTATTATCAATAATATTCAGACTTTGTCTTTTTCTCTTGAAGATTCAAGAACTGCTCGTGGCTACGAGTACCTATCATTCGTTTGATTAGTACGCAACTAATCTCTTTGTTAATTCCGCTGCGTCAAAATATTTTTACAGATGCATAGATTTGCGGCGACGATTATTTAATTCTTTCAAACAAATTCTTAGTTGGGCAGACGAACTTATATCTTTTTTCTACTTTCGATGGAGAAAAAAAAAACCTTAGCTAGGATAGTGGTTTGTATTCATCCTAGGACGTAAAGTAGCAACTAGTGGGATCGAAAAATTAAACTATGCTGTCAAGGATTTAATTGGTTGGTTTTTTGGGTTGACAGCATCATTGAGTAGAATAATGTTAAAGGAACTGATTAGCAAATCGACTGAAATTTTTGAACTATGAACGTAAATGGTGATTCCTCCGGCCAGTTCAATGGACTCATTTTCGAAAGCCCCATGGTAGAACAAGGACGGCCCAAGCCTTAGGCTATTGAAGCCGAGACCTAGGGCGGCCTGGGCCTCCAAGTTCGGGAGGCCTCAAATTTAAGTGCATAAGTATATAGGAATATAATATAGTATTTTATATCTAGTAGTTTAACATCCTGATCGAACTTTTTAATTAGCCAAAAAAACTATGAGCATTTATTTACTTTATCAAATCATTGGACGATGATAGTTTGAAAATTTGCTTATCTTAAGCGTGAATGTCTTTCTAAAGATGATAATTCTTCCGATATTGATGGTTTAGAATTGCGTAGTTACAAGTTTTGGAATAATTCTTACCGGTGGGAGGAAAGGAGATAAGGCAAATTTTTTGAGTTAAAAGTTTTGAGATAATTTACATGAATGGAAGAAAAGAAAAAAATTATGCCAATTGACATTCAGAATTGTGTTAAATTGCTTATAGACTATTGATATTGACAATGCTTGTTCGAAAGGATATTTCCAAAAATAAAAACGGTTACTTAAATATTGGTCTTTCACCCTAGTATGACTATGAGTTATGTTTTCATACTCAAATTTGAATACACAATTTTGCAATTATTCCCCACATAAGCCATTATCCCCTGATTTTGGGACCAAAACTTAACGTTTTCATCCTATGCGTGGGATTTTGAGCATTTCTAGTCAAAGCCTAGCCTTTTATTGGAACTAGCCCATTACAAAAATCCTAACAAATATTCGAGTTCTGGAACAAGAAATGAAACAAAGTATTGCTGAGGCTATAAGCTCCTCCGTCTGAATTGAATGAGAAGCCGGATATTATTTTAATTTTAATTTTGTTTAGCTATGCGATTTCGTTACTAGCAAATTTAACTAGACTTTCATTTACAGATTTAATAAAAAAAATTTATGAATTAGATATTCACATTTTAGAGAAAATTTAACAAAATTAGTTGAACTTGAATGAATACTACAAAATTTTGGGAAAAATAAAGAAAGTGAAAAGTGTTTTAATAACACTATAAATAACCTTTATGGGTTTCTTTTAAACAAATTGCGCATTATTGTTATTGTAGGTCCAATTCATATAAAAAAAATTGAGACATTTAATATTGAATTACATAGAAATTAGGCCCCGTTTCGTTAAAATTCTTATTTTTTAAGTATTTATTTTTTCTGTCTTACGAGACAGTTCATTCTCTCACGATATATCACTTTTAATTCAAAAAATAACCTTAACGGAACGAGGCATTAAAGTACTAAAGTTAAAATTTTATATAGCAAATCTTCTTGTAGTGAAAGAAAGAACCTAAAATATTTCTAATGAACAAAAAAAAAAACAGGAAAAAAATGTAAGTATTACTTATGAATGAGGATGAGTAAATACTACTACTAGTAAATACTAGCAATTTCCGTTCGTAAAAAAAGAAGAAGAAGATGTCGAATTAAAGAAGGACCTTGGAGTTTGGGTTGGAGTCCCGTTGGAGCATTGGAGATGGTATTTAGATGGACGACTCCAGCCCTAGTTAAACGCCCCATTACGACTCCACAGTCACACGCCCCCAGACCAGACCTGAGGCGGAGGAGAGAGAAAGAAACCACACGAGTGCGCCTCCGATACACGCATCGGGCTCTCTCCCTCCAATCGACAACGGCAGAGCGGATGGCTGTCGGTGGCTGCACTTTCTCGTCGGACGACATCGTGGTGAAGTCGCCGACGGACAGGCGGCTTTACAGGTACGTACAGCTCCAGAACGGCCTCTGTGCTTTGCTAGTTCACGATCCGGAGATTTACCCCGACGGGCCGGTAGAACCTTCGAAGACTAACGGAGAGGACGGAGAGGATCAAGACGACGACGAAGAACTAGAGGAGGAGGAGGATGACGATGATGACGACGACGATGATGATGATGATGATGACGAGGACGACGACGACGACGAAGATGAAGGTGAAGAAGAGGAAGAAGAAGAGAGTGAAGGAGATGGCGGTGAGGCGAAAGCCAAGGGAAAGAGAGACGCGTCTCAATCTAAGCAGGTTTGTGTTTCGTTGCGTTGCGTTTAGTTTTTCAATTACGGCCGTTGATTTGTGAAAGATAATAGGGTTTTTAGCCATGTTTGCTGATTTTTGATGTTGTGATAGTTTTTTTGGGGTAAGTTCAATTTTAGATCACCAGAAACGCACACAACCCTTACAGCTAGTCCTCATGGGAACACCTTATAACATAAAACAGAAACGTAAACAGGCTAAGAAAACCTCTGCAAAAGAGGAGAAAAACAAAACAAAAGCTTGTTCTTTGCACTAGGCTTCACTCTCCTCCAATGACTCAGATAGCTTCACAAATCAGATTTCACCATGGAGAGCACAGCATGAACATCCCTCTGAATGCTCCTAAACACCCTTGAATTCCTTTCCGGCCAAACTTGGTACAAACTACAATGTGGCGGCAAGAATCAGTTTAGACAAAGTATGCTGAAGCCCATGCCCATGCCCATTGACGCCCAGATGAGTTTCTGATTCAGATTTACAGACCCTCCAGAAAAACCACATCTCCTTAACAAATCCCCTAGAGAGGAGAAGGGGCACAAAAAGAAGAGTTGAGAGTGGTCCTCAGTAGCACCATCACAGAACACACATCTGTCCTCATTGATCAAACCCCAACTGAGCAGCCTATCTTTAGTTGAGAGCCTTCCTCTTTGATAGCAAGCCATTGAACTATGGCCCATCTAGGGACATGAAATCTGAACCAAACAATCTTCCACCAAGCAGTGGTAGGATGAACACATCTCACAGCCTCCCAAGCAGATCTGACTGAAAAACCATGGGGATGCAAGACCCACACCACTGAATCCTTAAGAGCAGAATTGGGAACAAGAGTACTGGGAATGTTCTCCATTATCTCCCTGGTCACAGCATTCCTCCTCCTTGGCCAGCACCACAGGTTGTTCCTGGTCACAGACTTCACCTTAGCTTCAAGGGACCTCCCCAAGTTGAATACCACCCTAGAAACATTGGAGTTGCAATTAGGTTTTGGAAGTTGGATTACTGGAATGGTTGTCATGTTATGCAGTTAGGTCTTCCTTTTGTGCTTTTGAATTGTGTTGAGTTTGGTATGTCTTGTGGTTGCTTCATAGTCAGCTTACGAATGCAGGCGGCAGCGGCAATGTGTGTGGGAATGGGCAGCTTCTCTGATCCTTTTGAGGCACAGGGAATGGCGCATTTTCTAGGTTTGCTCCTCCTTCAACTGTGAACTAAACAAGTGACTACACTTATGTACTGTTGCATTTGCTTACACATGCACATGCGGACTTACTTACATTGTGCTGTATTTCCTGCCATTGAAATCATTCAAAGTAAACGGCTGGTGTTGCTTTTGATGCTGAAGATACAGACGAAGAATGAAAATAGTATTAGGGATACAAGTTAAAGTGATTATTTTGCAATCAGCAATTCAATACTTGATTCTAGAATTAATAAAATGCAGCTATGCTTGCACGTTTTAGAGAATGGAACTGTTGAAATGCTGATAAAAGAATAATCCAAGACTGAGTGATTTCATCAATATTACATTTAAATATATCGGAAATTAGATAAAATCCATTCAAACAAACCCATGGAATTTATGTAGGTGATTGAAACCTCCACACCCACACCCCCCCCCCCCCCCCCCCCCCCCGCTCTCTCTTAATGCTAACCGTATTCTTTTGCAGAACACATGCTTTTTATGGGGAGTACTGATTTTCCAGATGAAAATGAGGTTTGTCTATCTAACTTGTTTTCTTTAAACATTCTTTTCGTTCAAATCATGCTTGTTATGTGTGCTTCACACTATTGCACATTATACCTGCGAAATCATATCAGTGAATCCCTGTAGATATTTGGGGGTAGTTTTGGAGCTTTGTTCCTCTTGCTTTAATTTTTACTTTTTTTTGGTAGCTGTATAGATGTTTTTTCATTGCATATAAAAACATAGGATACTGATCGTAAGTCATGACTTAATGACCACTAGGCCTCCCAGTTTGAGACTCTTTTTTCCCTAGTATGACAGATATTTGTCCAAGCATGGAGGTTCGTCAAATGCATACACTGAAGCTGAGCATACCTGCTACCATTTTGACGTTAAACGGGAGTTTCTGAAGGGTGCCTTGATAAGGTTTGCTTACAGATACTTCATAAGTGTATAGAAAGCGTATCAAACCATATGTGCAGTTATCAGGTCCATTTCTTGTTTTGCTTAAGCATGGTGGAAGTATGAGCTGTTGCTGTGGATTTTTTCCTGGAGCAATACACTTGTCTTTTCTTTTTATCGTAATCAAGCCGTATACTGTGAGAATGTTCAGGAATTTATAAATTGAAATTGGGAATACAGGAAATGCATTTGATGACAAGAAAATTTGCTCGTTTCTTGCCTAGGAGGGTGATAGTTTTCAGCGGGCCATGATTTATTAGAATTAACTTCGTAAGATGTTTGGGTTGGGACAAGGATTGTTCATCCAATTAGGTCTTTTATAGTTACGTTACTGAATTATTGATCTAAAGAAAAAAATGCTCGATGAATATAATGGTAAGTTGCTGGATAAATGGTAAAGCTAGACCTATTAAGTGTCTGAGATCATTTACTTGAGTTTAGGCAGCCAACTTTGGTCACGATAAAATTGATGCTGAAACCTGAATTCATTGATGCCAATCCATCTACTTCCTGTGGTTGATTGAAGCAACCAAACACACTTCATAATCAATATCAATTCAATCACTCTTCCAAAATAGAGAAAAGAGAAACCTATGGTGTCTCAGGCATCATAACCATTGTCATCCATGCCTAATTTAAGAAATAAGGTATAGTTCGACCTATATCTATTGTATGCTTCTGCATTGATAAGCTTTAAGAACTTTTCTATTTTCATCAATTTTCAGGTGCTCTTTCAGTAAATTGGGAGATTTAATACTGAAACAAAATAGTATTGAAAACTCAGACTTGGAGTTTTGGTGTTTAAATCAAGCACTCACATTGCCTTGCCTAGCAAACAAAAAGAAAAGTACTTTTCCATTGGTTTTTTTCCAACACCACATACGATATAAGGCTATAAGCTATCGGTTTAAATTTCTAAATCTCAAAGCTCCCAATGCATTCATGAAGTAGAAGTCTTCCTACAAAATGTTACTCCCTCCGTCCCACAAAGATTGTCATTTTCATTACTCACACCTTCAGCTATTTTTTGATTTATAATTATTGATGATTTTAAAAACTTTGTTTAGTAAAATCAAGTGAGAACTATCAGTATCCATATTGCATTTGAAAATATTATAAACTACAAAATATAAAATATTTTTGAAAAGCGTGAAAGGAAAATTGACAATTTTTGTGGGACGGAGGGAGTATTAGGAACTTTTTCAGACTTCTCTAGTGCGTAGCTTGTGGCATGTGATACAGAATTTCTTACAATTTTGGATGAAGTTAATAAATTATGAGTTTGGTCCTTGGATACTATCTTTAATAAATCATACTCGCAAAAGAGAGATTAATTTGCATTCACATTTTTCGCTCATAAAAAGCAATCAAGGTGTATATCTACCGGGCCTCCACATTTCTTATATTTGGAGAGTGCCTGCAATGGGGTTGAAAATATAAACTGGTGTTCTGCAAACTTCTTCAAAGCACGCAAGACTTAAAGGATTGGAATGAGAATTGTCAATCAATCCTATTTGAATGATCTCTGATTTTTTGGTCCATTCTAGGTGTTATTCTGGGTAGATAGCAAAGATAGTTATATGCCCCATTTTGTTCTGCAGGTTTTCTCAGTTTTTTATTTCACCTTTAGTGAAAGCTGAAGCCATGGAAAGGGAGGTTCTAGCTGTGGATTCAGGTTTGTCCACGTAAACTATGCTGATTCCAATTGGTTTCGCTCAGCAGGGAGATGTGCTCCTCTTTACTCAACCTTCTCTCTTATCTTTTGGGCAACTGGTTCTTTTCTAATTATGGAATATTGTTTGACAATGTGGAACAAATGAATCCTAGAATTTAATCAGGTTCTGCAAAATGATTCTTGCCGTCTTCAACAGCTACAGTGCCATACATCAGCACCTGACCATGCCTTCAACCGATTCTTTTGGGGTAACCTTCCATAAACCTTCAGTTCTTTTTAATCTTGCTGCCTCTTTCATGCTGACCAATGTGTTGCTTTGAAGGGAATAAGAAAAGCCTAGTTGATGCTATGAAGAAAGGAATTAATCTGCGGGAGCAAATTCTGAGATTATACGGGGATAACTACCATGGGGGTTTGATGAAGCTAGTTGTGATTGGGGGAGGTATAGTTCTTTTGTGTAACACCTTTGATGTAATCGTATTCGATCGTACATTCTCATGCAATATAGCTAACCATACACCAAACACCATGAAAAACATAAAACTTTGATTTTATTTCAGTTAATTCTTTTGGAATGTAGATTTGTTGTTTCAGTAACTGTAATGAGTTGAGCCTGACCAGCTGCAGCCTTTCTTCTTCTTCTTTTTTTGGATCGGCGAAAGTCAGTATTGTTAGAATAGTTAGATTAGCTTCTTAGAGGAGTTGAACTCCTAACCTCCTCTCTCCTGGCACCGAAGTGCACACTTGATGCTGTTGGGCCAAAGGCCCTTGGCAACCAGCTGCAGCCTTGTGGTTGATAATTGAATTGATGCAGCCACAACTCAAGGACAGGGTTTCAAGGATCTCGGCAAAGGAGTTAAAAGCAGTGATAAAACATGGTTGTGCTGAAGAGATGCTAGAGGTGATATGGTGGGTGGTGATGCAGTTGATGTCCGTTACATTACCAAAGTTATATTGGCTAGGGGTAAAACAAAAAAGGGATTCCTTACGTGATGATTGAATCTCCATGTTAAAGGCATGTGCAGGGGTGTAAAGTGTAAACATTGGCGGAGATAATATCTTGAACAGAGTGACTGGTGTTTTTCTGGTGGTAATGGTAGTATAGATATCTAGTGAGGGACTCAGTAATATTGATGGTGAAGTTGGAGGTCAAAGGAACGTTTGTTGTATTGGCATTTTCTCTAGGGGAAAAGGCGGATAGGAGAAATCTACCAAATATCTTTTTCGGGGCAAATATTCTTCCCGAGGGAATTGAAGTGACAAATTCTCCCGAATGGTCTTGAAATTGAATTTTTTGTATCAAACCTCTAGTTCTGCTTCCCAAATTACATGAGAAAGCGTCCGTCACTTCATATTTGTTTCTGCTCTAAATTACTTTGTGCATGTTTTTTCTTTGCGTTTTGAATTGGGAGATTTAACAAAGAACCATGTTTGAAAAGAAACTGATTCCCTCCTCAGCTACGTACTGAATTAATACCAATTCTCTGGATCTTCAATTGTTGAGATTATCTGGTAAGTTGATAATAGAAACCAATCTACAAGCAACATTTTCTATAAGACAATTGCGGCAAATTAGCACTGGAATGATCTACAATGTCATCAACAATTGTCCGCAGATATTTCTGTATTGGAATCTCTCATCTAATATTCTGTTTGCTGCAACTTTTATGATCACTACAAGTTGACACGTGCTTTTCTGATTAGTTTCATGATGAAAATGATATTGGATAAAGAATGCTTAGAAAAATTGTTAACTTCTTATTTAGAAGAAGTTATATAGTTGTGCTTATATTGTGTTTCAAATGTTGCAGAGACTCTAGATGTACTTGAGAGTTGGGTTCTCGAATTATTTAGCAATGTCAAAAAAGGTCCTCCCCTAAAGCAAGAGGCTAGGACAGAAGTTCCTATTTGGAAAGCTGGTAAACTCTACAGGTTAGAGGCAGTGAAAGATGTTCATATCCTCAATTTGTCGTGGACATTGCCCTGTCTTCGAAAGGATTATCTGAAAAAATCAGAAGATTACCTAGCTCACCTCATTGGGCACGGTAAGATATCGCGTGTTCACATGTTTTCAAAGTCTTTCATTCAAAAAAAGCATTTTGTTTAGTTTATCTGAAAAAGGTGGAAAAGTTTGAATTTTTATGCTTATTTGGTGATTTAGTGTTTGGTTGATAGTAAAGTGAACTTTCCCAGCATCCCAATTCTTTTGAATTTGACTGGTTCTTCAATTTCCCAAAATATTCTAAAACTGGCGGTCTTAGAATGTTTATTCATCAATCCTTGCATTGCTTCTTCACTTGAGGAGGTTGTAGTGATCTTCTTCTTATAAGCCTTTTTTTTTTTTGAGGTTTGTACTTGTATGTTCTCATGTCTTCGGGAGATTTGTTTGTTTGTTTTTCATCTGATCTCTCAATCGTAGGCCCTCTTCTTGGTTTTCTTGCATCAAAGGCTGTTCATTCTATACAAAAGTTGGAATATGTTTAAGAGGAGATTTCCAGGGTGTGGAAGTTGAAAACCAGGTCAATTTCAGCTGTAAACTTGATGTTCTAAAAGGCCTGCTGAAGTGTAAGATTGAATAATGAAGGTTTCTGTAAGGGAAGGATGATGAAACGGTTTATATGTAGCGTGATTTTCTCAACGGAAGGGGTGCAAACTGATAGTGCCTATAGGGTATTCTAGAGCCCTGAAGGAGAAAGGGTGAAGGAGTGTCAAATTGTGGGTATTTAGAATCAGAGCACTTTGAGTGCATTGTCGTGGCGAGACTGGGGCAAGATGCAAGAATGGCTTATGAACCGAGATGATAATGCAGCCCAGTGAAGTATAAAAGTGGGTCCTAAAAGGGTTGAGAGGTTTAATAAGTTTATTGGGGTATATATATTTAGAGGAAACCACTCTTGCATCAAGAAACACTAAAAGATCCCAATAAATTGATCTATAAGTCGAATATATTTATTTACTTATAATAAAAAAAATTGATAAAGTGATCTATAAGTAATGTTGGTTCAAAAAAATGAAACTTTTGTATTCCTTATGTTGACTTTATCCCTTATTGCTTGTCATGTCAGCTAAATAGTAAGATAAAAATGACCTATTTTGAACCCTCATTTTGTAACTCGCAAGCCAAAATGTCTTTAGCATTTAAATTCCTTTTTGTGGTCTATATGCTTATTTTATTCATTTGATTAACATTATGTTTAGAGCATGAGTTTCAACATCTGAAGAGCTGTTTTTTTCCTTCCAGAGGGCAAAGGGAGCTTGCTTTTTTTTCTAAAAGCTAAGGGATGGGCAACTTCTATGTGCGCTGGTGTTGGCGATGAAGGAATGCACCGATCTTTGATTGCCTATATTTTTGGGATGTCTATACACCTCACTGACTTGGGCTTGGAAAAGGTTGATTCGTTGTTCTTAACCATTACTGATGCATCTTGTGCAGTCCGTCTCGCTTTTCCTACATTTTTATGACACTTGAAAGGGATCAAGTTTGTTTAGCTGGGAATCAAGGGAATATAGACCTTCCCATCAATTCCTTCACATGAAGTTTCCGTTAGACCAAAAAAAAAAAATCCTTGACATGTTAGATATTTTTGGAATTTAGGGCAGTGTATAGGCTCTGTTTATTGACTGGTCTCTCTTGGTACTGTTGGCTTTTTGGTCTTTTGTTCTTTGCTTCCTTTTGTACATGGTTGGCATCCCCTTGATGCCTTTTCGATGAATTTATTACTTAATATAAAACTTCGAAGGATCAACCTTGTGAACCATTAGTAGTTGTCTCAGGCTTGTGCGTGTCTTGGTGTACTCATTCCAGAATTTGCCTTTGCTAGATAGTTGGTTTCCTATTTTGTATAATACTGGAGAAAGGAGATTTCTTGGAGTACAAATAAGACTAACCAGATTTTTCTGAGAAAGGAAGAAAAGGTTTGGTATCTTTTACACTTAAATGGTTTTCTCTTCAAGAACACTTGTGAAAACATAATTGGGCTTGCCTAGAGAAACCTCTCACTTGTTTCTTGGGTATACTCCTTGGGCCTCACAGGCGGGCGCCGAAGGATTTCTTCCTTCTACCTTTAATTATCCTAGATATTTCTACCATATAGATGTGTATATAGTGTTAGAGCTCATTCCACAAAGTGACTTTTTTTTCCCCTTATTTTCTTTGTATCATTCACAATATTCAATGTTTTATCTAGTATATACTATATAGTATATCTTTATGAAAACACAAAAAAAAGTTGCGTGTATGTTCATGTGATTTTCAACGTGAGTGGTATGTTTTCTCCAAGTATATTTTACGGTATATGCAGCGTAATGATATTAGTTGTTGAATGGTTACCTTTGTGTAGCATGCTTGTAAGTTGTCAATTCCTGGAAGTAAATGTAATGTTCCACTAAAAATTTTCTCAGTTAACATCTAATATCCTAGTTAAGAACTGTAAAGTTACATGCATTATATTCATTTGTCTACATCTGCATTAATTCATAGAAGCCATTGAAATACAGATCTTCATGGTGAAGAAATCATTCTTATAACTACGTTTTCTCATAATTAGTCCGAATAGGCACTAAACCTTTTGAGGTAAGACTGTAATACTATGCATAAGACATGCAACTTGTTGTCTTTCTTGTGTCACCCTCTATTACTGATGTTTCTACTTTGGTATGATGTTGGTGTGCAGATCTTTGAAATCATTGGCTACGTTTATCAATACCTTAAATTATTGCGTCAAGTTTCTCCTCAAGAATGGATATTTAAGGAACTCCAGGATATTGGAAATATGGAATTTAGATTTGCAGAGCAACAACCTCAGGATGATTATGCTGCAGAACTTGCAGGTTTGTGTTGTTCGGTTCTTTTACCTATGCATCACCTTTATTACACTTTATTCAATTGTTGGACTCTTGGTTTAAGGTGTTACTCCCTCCATTCTTAAATGATAGTCCACTACAAAAAGTCGTGCCACTTTTCGAACTAAAAAATAGTGTACTTATCTGTATAATTTTTAAAATAGTTCGCACCAAAAAGTGGCACGATTTTTCATAATGACCCATCACTTAGGAACAGAGGGAGTGTGTGTTAAAGCATCCAACTCAAAACCAATTGGCAGTGGGAGGAGAGAGGCCGCCCAGGCTCGTATATTAATTTTTAGAGGTTATAATAAACCAATGTCGGACAGGCTCTAACATAATGCATAGCAATTATTTGGCGTGACTTGTGAGCTTGGCAACCTGACTCTAGCTTCAGAACAATCTTTGCGCAGGTCTTCATTTCCATAGTTGTCTATTAATGCTTACTTGGATTTAATTGTAACTTTGTTCTTTTGGGTGGTCAGCTGTATTTTATATCAAAAACTTTTTGGTAGGGGGAGTTCTTTGGTTTCTTTCCAACTGAAATTGGTCAGGTCCGTCAGGATCATTATGTTGATATACGTTGCCACAGATATATATCATGGGGAGTTGTTAAGAAGCACCTACTTATGAGAACATCGCATCAACATAATTATGTTGATATACAATTTCGTGCCTAAATTTTGTTCAAGAGAATAGCAAACTAAAGAGAGTGAAGTCATAGTAAATTCTGTTGTTATATGAACGTATTCTATTGTGAGTTACTCCTTGCCCCACCAAAAGGTAAAAGAGTAGCACAAAATGACATTTCCCCCCCTTTCTAATTCAATTTCAGTGGTTGTATTTCGAGTTAGCTTATTGTAATCTTGTAAGATATTTCATGTACTTTTTGTCAAACTATTGATGAAAACAGTTTATTGCAGAGAATCTGCATGTTTATCCTCCGGAACACATTATTTATGGGGACTATGCATTCAAGGTTTGGGATGAGGAGATGATCAAAAATGTTTTGGGCTTCTTCTCTCCAGAAAACATGAGGGTTGATGTAGTATCTAAGTCTTTGAACAAGTCCCAAGGTAACTTGTTGTCAATAGACGGAGTAGCATGTTGTCAACTTCATTCCTTTTCAACTATGTTGTGGCTTACAAGTATGGCTTTGGTTTTCACCTTTAATTTTCTCGCCCATCTGTTCTTCTCTATGAGAACAACCACGTAGACCAGTATTTAGACAAGAAAGGATATGATTAAACTAATAGTGTTTTTTCTTGCACTTCCCTGGTTGAGCTACTTCAATACCTTGTTTCTTATTGCTTCAGACTTTGAATGTGAGCCATGGTTTGGATCAAGATATACGGAGGAAGATATTTCTCCATTGCTGATGGAAATGTGGAGCAATCCTTCAGAAGTTGACACGTCCTTACATCTGCCTGCAAAGAATGAGTTCATTCCATGTGATTTTTCCATCTGTGCTGATAAGGCATCTATTGCGGATGCAAATTACCCACGATGTATACTTGACGAACCATTAATAAAGTTCTGGTACAAGCTTGATCGGACTTTCAAACTTCCTCGTGCAAATACATATTTCCGTATTACATTAAAAGGAGGATACAATGATGTGAAGAATTCTCTGTTGACTGAATTATTTATTCACCTTCTAAAAGATGAGCTGAATGAGATCATATATCAGGTTTGTTACTTCTAAGTTTTATGCATGTTAACTATTCGGAAAAAAAATGTTTTCATTCTTTAACAAAAAAAATTTAACCAGAAGAACCATTGTTCTCTTTTGCAGGCCAGCGTGGCAAAGTTAGAGACTTCTGTTTCTCTTTTTAGTGACAAGCTGGAGTTAAAGGTCTATGGTTTCAATCATAAGCTTCCAATTCTTTTATCTAAAGTTTTGGCAGTTGCCAAATCGTTTTCTCCAACTGATGATCGCTTCAAGGTGTGTAAAGTAGCTTTTGCATCTTCTATTATTTAAATTCCTGGTTTTTACCATAATTTGTTTGGTTTTCCTTCCCAGTTGTCACTGTGTTCACATCATTAGCTTTATTTCTTAGTATTTAAATTCATTAGAAACTGAAAATCATGTGTATGCTATTTGGATGTGTGTTATCAGAACTGTTTAAATTTTCAGAGTAGTGCAGGCTACTACCAATCCAGTGAGCCATGCAGTTGAACGTTCAACATGGAGTTTGATATGCTTATAATTGTTTGAATGATTATCTTTTGTGATTTTTGAACTGCATTCTACTTGTGTAATCTGAAAATCATATGGCAAATTTGTATGATTTTTTATTATTCATATACTAAGTTGATCAAATTGGTGTGTTTTGTTTTTGGTTTGTCTATGGCGCAATGACGGTAAATTTGACAGGTTATTAAAGAGGATATGGAGAGAACTTTAAGAAACACCAACATGAAGCCTCTTAGTCATGCGTCATATCTGAGACTGCAAGTCCTCTGTCAGAGTTTTTGGGATGCAGATGAGAAACTGGGCTTGCTAAACAATTTGTCTCTTGCTGATTTGAAGGCTTTTATTCCTCAGCTTCTTTCACAGGTGTGCGATTATGTTGATATGCTGGATTCACTACTTAAGACTCTTGCTGCCGATGTTTTCCTGAGAATTACTCTGTTTCTGTCTTTTCTGTACTTGACTTTGGCTTACCTTTAGTTATCTGCCCTGAGCTAACCTTTTGGTCGGGATTGCTGTAGTTACAAGTGGTATGGTGCATAGCATCTGCTTCTAATGCCACACTAGGACTGCCTTGCTTTACAGTTCCATGTAAACCCCTATCCACATGCTCAGCTGATGCTCAGCTGTTGGGAACTACCCGACGTTAGTGCAATGGATGAAACGTGTTGCAATATTAGCTGTCAAACTGGGAGTTTGTTTTGGCAAAGTACATTCGAGAAATCCATATCACATGTACTTCAGAAGCAGCAGGAGAACTGTCAACTAACTGATTCAAGGGAAAAATATGGATCTATAAGCAAAAATCCATGGAACATGCCATTTGCGTGTGTGCATGGGTTGGTGGCGGGTACCAACTAGCATATAGGACAACTTCAATCTAGAAACCTGTTGTATTTGTTAGGTTCATATTCAGAACTATGCTTTACGGTTCTGTGAGTGTTGAAAGAGAAGTTTATTGGGGGAAAAAGGTGGATTAATTGGGGGAGTTACTGTGGAGGCATGAACTAGAAATTTCTCTAATTATTTTTTGTATCTTGTGTATTGAGCAATGCTATAAGCGAGATAGAAGCCCATTACCAGGGATGCTCTTTTTTTTTAACAGCTACCAGGAATGCTCTTGATCACAAGTGAACCTAGTTACATTAAGCTCATCTGTTTTCGGCTATTTTCATGCTGTAAAGTTATGTACAATTTTCAAGTGGTCAAACTGTTTTTTTTTTCACTTTTAACTGACCTTTGACAGCTATATATTGAGGGCCTTTGCCATGGCAATTTGTTGGAAGAAGAAGCAATTCACATATCATCTATATTTCGAAGTAACTTCTCTGTTCAACCACTCCCAGTTGACATGAGGCACAAAGAGTACATAATGTGTCTTCCTCCTGGTGCTGACCTTGTTAGAGATGTCGAAGTAAAGAACAAGCTGGAAACAAACTCTGTGCTTGAGGTAATCTGTTTATTCATCATTGTTTTGTTTTGCAATAATCTAGATTCGAGCTCTCATTTTCTTACCACGTCATATGGCATAATCTTTTTCCATGTCATCTCCCTTGCAGCTTTATTTTCAGATTGAGCCTGAGGTTGGGCCAGTAATAACGAAGTTGAAAGCCCTATCAGATCTGTTTGATGAAATTGTGGATGAACCGCTTTTCAATCAGCTTAGGTATACGTGTGCTGAATTCTTTCTGAATTATTGTACATTAAAGGGTTAACTAAGACGAACTTGCAAAATGTTTCACTTTTGTCATTGCGTGAAAGGTTTAATCAAATCATTAGTCATTTGTATCAGTTTCTAAATGTTTCTTTTTTGTTTCTGGTTTTGTGTTGTATATATAGGACAAAAGAGCAGCTTGGCTATGTAGTTGAATGTAGCCCACGGGTAACATACCGCATTTTAGGGTTTTGTTTCCGTGTTCAATCATCCGAGTTTAACCCTGTCTATTTGCAAGGGAGAATTGAAAGCTTCATAAATGGCCTGAAAGAATTGTTGGTAAGTAGCCAATTTGATTCTTTCTGTCTCTCTCTCTTCTTGGTTTCTATTTTTTAATCTTTCAAGTTGGTTCTAGGCATGCTAATTATTGTGCTTCACCATTATGTTGTCCTAAGAGCTATAAATTTTACATCTCTCGCAAGAGTGTTTGCAATACAACTACATAACATCTGCAATCCATGCAACAGCAATATCTATGGTCTTGCATACTGAAATTCACAAATTTCACCTCCTGAAAAACTTTCAAAATCGAATATGAAGTTTAGAGGATCATTAAATATGTTTGTCATGTCAGGCATGAAAGAACTAGCATAAAAGAAAGATTGGAAACTTAGTGCCAGTTTTGTCATATTCTTTTCAGATGACTGCTTTCTGAGTGATAATCCATTTCTTTGTCGAAATGTCCATTGACACTGCAGGATGGAATTGATGACGAATCCTTCGAGAATTACAAAAGTGGGTTAATTGCGAAGTTGCTCGAGAAGGATCCATCTCTCCAATATGAGACGAACCGGTATTGGGGTCAAATCATAGATAAGAGGTACTATTATGTTATAACTTATCTATAGAGGCTCAATTGTTGAATTTGTAATGGCATCAGTATCCTTTGTATGTGAGTTATCAGACAGTACCATTGTCAAGCACTCCTTGGTCCTTTTTCATGTCCTGGGCCTCCTGGTGTGAGACATTGGGTTTTACTTCAGTGAGCCACCAGTGAATTACTTTTGCCTAGATTCATTGGCACAATTGAGTCAGATCAAATGCCCATTATGCTCTCGTTGATCAAAATCTGTCGAGTGACTGATCAATTGCATTGCATGCTTATCATGGATGCAGATGAAGTGTCATTTGATAGTGTTATAGCAGCTATTATCTACTGCATTTTTGGTCCTGTGGGATGTGTAAATTGAATTTTTTAGGTAAAGAACTCAATCCTCTCCGATTGGGTTAGAACCCAGATAAATATATTGCTAGTGGGGCTGTTTGATCTTCTTCTAGTCGTCCTTTATGTTGTCAATGACAAGTAGAAGGAAGTTCGTATGGCAGCAAGCATTTTATGCTGATCCCCTATGAAAATGTCTAGAACAATCATCTAATTGAGGGGGCCCTCGCTGCCTTGTGTTCGGATATTAATGCAGATGGATTGTGCTTTCGACTTACGATCTTCGAATGCCAAATATTATCCATTCTTCAGGTACATGTTTGACCTATCTGAGAAGGAAGCAGAGGAACTCAGACACATACAAAAGAATGATGTCGTTGACTGGTACAATACTTATTTGAGACAGTCATCACCTAAGTGTCGAAGGCTTGCAATTCGAGTATGGGGTTGCAATGCTGATTGGAAAGAAGCCAACACGCAAGCACCATCTGTGCAGGTTATTGAAGATCTCACAGCCTTCAAGATGTCATCTACGTTCTATCCAAGCGTTTGCTGAAGAGAGCTCACTAGTGTAGAACATGCGATAAATTAGTATCTCCCATAGTGGTCCTTCGATCTGGTCAAAAGAACCAAGTATACATCTATTTTTTTTGTTATTGATGTATCATTGACGAAGATTATTATAAATTGGCCATTCTTTTCCTTGAGGTGCACTTGCTAATTTTGGGAGTGGTGTTATGTAACTTGGACATTCAGAGACTCTGGGCAGACTCTCTGGAAATAATCAAGGTTCATTTTTTGTTCTGATTCAGAAATTAGTAGAGACGAATCAATCAGTGGCAATCACGTCAATATGTGAGTGCTAATATTTGCTGGTTTTACCTCATCTTGTTTTTGAGTTGTTTTTGGTTT
The DNA here is from genome assembly GCF_030253575.1 of Rhododendron vialii. NCBI lineage: Eukaryota > Viridiplantae > Streptophyta > Magnoliopsida > Ericales > Ericaceae > Rhododendron > Rhododendron vialii. The sequence goes on from NC_080569.1 coordinate 6,640,391, forward strand.
TTGTCAATCCAAGGTAGATGACTCCAATGGTTGAACTGTTACTGTGATGATTGCTTGGTTATTGGCTTTTCTTTTTTGTGTTGTTTTATCGCCATCAAGCCTTCTAGCCATGCATTCCGATTATGTGTACTGTCTTCTGCACTTTGAGCTGTAGCAAAATGACCTAGACTATCTTTAGTTTGGAAACTAGAGTTTGGGTATCCACCGGTGATTTTTTTATGGTCATTCGCATTATCTCTAGGTAATGTTCATGTACTTCTAGACATCCTGTTGTACGCAGTAAATAGTGAGGGTTGTACAGTAACTGAACTATATGGATATGTATACTTCCATATGGTCTATGACTTAACATCTTCATTCTGAATTTTTTTGACGGGTAAGTGTTAAGCTTACGATATGCACATTTACAGCTACCTTCATGTTAGAGGTATTGACTTGCATATTCCTTTATATTGGGCTCAAGCCTATTTTGCAATCTCTTGGAGTATGTCACAAGAGGTTGCATTGCTGCTCTCGGCGGGGATGACACAGAAATAGACTGTTTACCGCGAGAAAACAGACTACATAAGCCTCACTAGGTTTTCCTGCGCAGTTTGGGTGAAACAAAAGTGAGATGACAAAAAGAAAGAGGTAGGTACTAGCATTTTCCCAATCGACTCAACGTAAAAGCATTGTGTCTAGACGATTGTCAAACTCATGTAATCGAGTTGTGTGTTAGTTTATTGAAATTAAGATTGAACGCATGGGCAAATAGTAACTGGTTTTCTAGGTGATGTATCAAGCCATTATTGTCTAGGGGAGGGTTGGAGATCTTTCACAACTCAAGGTGTAGATTGTGGGGGTCTCTGGTCCTTCATATGATTGTCATTAAGTGATTCAGACATTCTGGACCTTCCACATTTGGGAATTGCCCAATTGAAATTTAAGGCTGTTGGTTCCAATTAAAGTAAACTTTCAGTGAAGAACCTAACGAAGTGGGGGTGTCTTTTATCTCTTTCCTCAAGCCCACGTGGGTGGGGTATGAACTGGGGCTTCAAGTTGGCCTTCTGCTGCTTCCAGTTTGTGGTTTGTGTTGTTTTTCAATATCTAGCTACCCCTAAAACTGTAGGGAAGGTCCATTGCTACCTCTGGACAATCCTTTTGAATGTCATTTTCTTTGTTTCTTTGGTCCCTCCCCAACCAACACCACAAACTGGATAAAATCCTCTTGCATCTCCCCGGACACCTTGTGATCCATCAAAGATCCTTTGGGAGAATGATGTGTTGGAGTTTGAGGATCCCACAAGATTGAGAGTCTTGATCCTCTCTCTCCCTCGTAAATAACTCAGTATTTGGCCCAATAGACTCACTAATCCGGAGAACTAATTTCATAGTTCACTAGCGGGAGGTTAATTTAAAGTTGAACTGGCCCAACGTAGGAATTGATAGCAAGCAAATGCGAGTCGAACCTCAGACCAAAGGCTTCTAAGGCCCTTGGTCTCCCTCTCCCGGGTTGATAAAGAATTCATTCATTGAACTAAGAGTTTAAATTCTATTGGGCTGAGCCAGGATTCGGCTACAGGGGTGGCACCGTTACATGAAAATCTAGTTACATGTTATGCAAAAAAATATGAGAACGGAAAATTATATAGAAAGTCATATAATTAGATTTTGTCATGGTTCTTTTTTGTGAAAGAAAGTCTTGCTCCAACTCTTTTATGGAAGACATTACGATATTAATTTTTCGCGATCCAAACCAACTACTCTCTAAATTATACTTTACAGTATTTGTACAAAGTATTAGGAGTTTTTTTTGACATACCTGTAAATACCGAGTGCAATTTTGTTCACCCTTCTTAAAAGATGGTGAACATTACCCTCTCTCTTATTGGTTGAAATGGTGTAGGTCACACACATGCAATACACTTTTTGGTACGTATGACATTACTTTGTGGTGGAATCCATACAATTTCAATTAATAGAAAAAAGGATAATGTTCACCCTCTTAAGTAGAGGGTAAACAAAACTCAACTCGTAAATACCTGGTCAAACCACATTTAGAAAAAATTATGTGTTCAAAAGTGCGAGTGACCCCTACCCCAATCCCTTGACAAGCACCACAAAAAATAACTAAATTGACAAGTTTTAGGAGTGCCTGAGGCAACGAGGAATCCCTCGTTCACTGTAAGTGTAAAAAAAGGAGTAATCTGTAACTTATTTATACAAAAATGAAAATTGACATGTTTGTAAATGCATTTTATATGTCCATTCACAAATACTATAATTTGTAAATAAATGTGCATTAAAAATCGTACTAAACTTGGGATGAAAAAAATTAATGTTCAAATGGGTCACGTGCCTCTCAAATTAGTAAAAAAAAAGAATTACAAACCTTTCGAGAGTTAATGAAAAAATTTACAATGAGAGAGAGCGCGCAAGAGAGAGTGAACTGACAGTTTCTCAAAAGAGAAGAGAGTAAAATGCGCCAGGGAGATTCGAACTCTCCTGCATATGTTTTACCAACTCCACAAAAGTGCTCATTGTGGAAAGTTATCATACTTTTATATTTAAAATCTTTCCGTACGAATTTTATTTTTCATTTTTTTAAGAAATTTTGGAGCGGGGTGGCACGTGCCACTCCCCCCACCTACTAGCTCCGCCCCTGTATTCACCCTAGGTGGAAACCCCACATTTTCCACCACCACCAACCCCACCGTGCATATATTACAGTAATCTGAACCGTTCATCTTGTAAGGTTCACAGAGTAGTATTTACAAAAATTCATCTTCATCGAACATGGATAGGTAAATAAAAAATTAAAATTTGGTTTATACAATTGACGGTTGATAAGTTTAAAGTTAAACTATTCATGACCGTCTATTTCATAAACTAAAATTTAATTTTTGATGTATCTATCGATATCCGATAAATATGATTTTTTGCATGAATATACTACTCTGTGGGCCCTACATAATGAACAATTCAGATTACTAAAAAAATGCACAAGGAAGCCTGCAATGGGCAGTAGAAACCATGAAATTTGCACCTACGATGGAAAGAATTTAAAGTTCAATGGTGCCTTACAAAGTAACACCCTTTCAACTTTTAAGGAGCTGAACCACAATGAAGGTTGCCCCCGAAAATGGGTCACTGGAAATGTGGGTTGTATTTGGAAGGTTGCAACCTATTGTCTAGCTTCAAGTTCACTTTTATTCACCTAGTGGATAACCAAATATAGAATTCTTATTATTTGGTTCCTTTTTATATTCCCACCGTCTTAATTTAATTGTTCCTCGTTCTATTCTAACTGGCTAAAAAATAAGTTATATCTTTAAATCCGTAATGAATTTCATATCGAATATATATTCCGTTTGATAGATCACGATTAGTTCTATAATATAATATTTTTGAAAACACATAAAATATAATAAATTACGAGATATAATCAATTAAAAAGTGGCACGAACTCCCAAAAATGACAATTAAATCGGGACGGAGGAAGTATATATTTGTGGTAATTAAGTAGACTAACCGCTAGAAACGAGCCGAGTGGTTGTTTGTTGAGCTTCAAATTATCTATATTCAAGATTACTTGATTGTCTTTCAAATTGATCTCAGGCAAGTTTCAACTGAGGCCATTATAAGTCAAACTTATATGTTAGATAATTTCTCAAGCGAAAGTTCAAAAGTTATGGAGGTGGAAAAGGTAAAATCACGAGCTTAATTTTACCAAGATGCACACTAAAGTTTGGCCACTGTATATAGAGATAATAGTAGTCTTTGGACAGAGTGCTATTTCAACAAATATAAACCGAATTTTTTTGTAGACTACTTCAAAATATTTGCACACTTGGGGGCTGCAACACCTACTCAGCCCGTCTCCATCCGCACACGCACATTAACACGATGAGATGGTACTCAAATATAGTACATTTCAACATCAAATTATAGTACCTCAGGCATGTATTTCTCGGAAAATCTTATACGCTTGTCGGGATATAATCTCTAAACATCATGCATGAATGAAAAAAATGATATGATCTAGGAAAAAAATTAAACAAGAAAATGTCGCAAAGTAATTTGTGGAGAGGATATATATATTATCCTCTTGTGAAGAGAATGTTTTTGATTTCAGGGTATGGTGACCTGAAACGCAAATATATATATATATATATATATATATTATTCGTGTCCTTTTCTTTGTCACTTTGTAAATTGAAATGTCTGTTACATATTTTAAATTACCCTGTAATTAATTAAATGTTGGTAGTCCAGGCCATGTGCTCCTAACATGGTAGGACCAACCTGATATCTTCTGCTTCCAGACGGTGAGTGAGAGGTGAGACCCTCTTTCCACAAAATACAAAAACACAAAAAATAAATTACTCCGAAGAAGCATATCTCATTTGTATCTTTTGGATTAAATCCGAATTGTCCGTGTCAAAATAAACATCCCGGTCAGCCGCACTACACCACTACACCGTGTAGTGCGGAGGCACACTACAGCACCCCTGGTCCCTTTTCGTCAAATGGAAAGGACTAGCAGGAGGGTAGGACTATAAACAACTCAAGTCTCAGTCGACGAGTAGTGAGTGGATCATTTAATTTTGATTTGAAAACTTAACAAGTTTTTTCCACTAGTGAGGGTGGGCCTAGAATTAGTTAAGGTACGTGTAAGCTTGTCCGAAAGCTTGAGTCATAAAAAAAAAAAAAAAAACTTAACAAGTTCTAGAAATACGTCCAAGTTTAGTTGTTGTTTTTTATCAATCGAGCTCAGCTCCAGTAGTTTGGTTTCTCAAAGTATTAAGCTCATCGAGTTGAGTAGTGAGTTGTTCAAGTTTGTTTCGAAAACCTCATAAATACAGCTAGTTTCACAAATATGTTCAATCTTGAATTGTTTAATTAGGTGGCATGTCGATTTTGAATGAGCTTTTACCGAGCCGTAAGAAAATGACAGGTATGGCCATGTCATCCAACTGTTGGTCGATATGGGCCAGTCCAAACCGTCCTCGTCAGGCAGAACAAATATAAATTATTACTCCCAAGTCGCCATTCCATGTGATTTTACTGTCCAACACATGACTTTTCGATCCATGTCGATCTTAATTTTGAAGATGGAGTATCTATTTTACTGACTTTTGTAATCTATCTGATTAATCCAGAGCCTGCGCGCCCACAGGGTTAACACTAGTCATGGCCGGAATCGAACTCACAATTTATAAATTAGGAAAGTCCAGAAACAAACGTGCCTGAATTAAGATTTACGTAAAACTTGTCGTCCACGTTAATCGTTTTTGGAACAGAGAACTTACACTAATACAGCGTCGCATACTCGGGAGATTGAGGAAAATGCAAGTACACGTAAGGATAGGGTCAAGGGGAGCTAATTAAACTGAATATGGACATCAGTTTTTATCAGACGGCCATGGATAGTTTAAAGCATAAGTTTCTGGGTTTTACTCAACCTGCAGGTTCAAAGCTTGGGATCGATGCTTCAGTTTATTGGGCAAATCAATGTGTTTGAGTACGGATTATCTGAAACTTTTTAATTTGGATCTGATCAGACCAACATTTTCATATGTACGTTCATGGTCTTAGGTCAATTAATCTGCTGTTATTATTTAAATGAACCCTTCTTTTGTTTATTGAACAGATTCGATTGAGCTCCTCATGGTCATTAATTAGATGGGTTGCATGCCTTCTACGGCTAACCTTGGCGTAATAATAACTAGGGCTGTAAACGAACCGAATCGAGCCGAACCTTGTTAAGTTCAGCTCAGGTTCGTTAAGGTATGAGTTCGGCTCGGGTTCGGCTCGAGTTCGATTCGAGCCTGAACAACTTGGCTCGAGTTCGGCTCGTTAAAATTTTTCAAGGCTCGGGTTCGGCTCGATTGGGTTCGTTAAGATACTAGTCTGACTTGAGTTTGGCTCGGATTCGGCTCTAGTTCGATTCGACCTTGAACATCTTGGCTCGAGTTTGGCTTGTTAAACTCAAATGAATCGAGCTGAGCCGAATCTAAGCTCGAATTGAGCTCGTCAAGACTCAGGTTTGATTCGGCTCAGCTCATTAAAGTCAAGCGAACCCAAACTCTCTCATTGACCGTATAGAATTTGGGAGAAAAATAAGTATTGAATTATATATACAACCTTAAAATTTTTTACATTTACAAATAGACTCCTATTGAATTATTAATTAAATTTAAGTATAGGTTCGCGAACCTAACCGAGCCGAATACCGTTAGGCTCAGGTTCGGCTCATTTACGGAACGAGACTAGAATTGAGGTTCAGGTTCAGTTCGTTTAGCAGACGAATCGAACTCGAACGAGCTCTTACCGAACCGAGCCTCGAACAGTTCGCAAATGGCTCGGTTCATTTACGGCCCTAATAATAACCATAAGTGAAAGGAAATTGATTTTGGCGCTTCACTTTTGTACGCAGACGCTTCACTTTGTACATGAAGTTGTGGAGCGAGCGCATGTGTACAAAAGTAGAGCGCAAAAATCAAAACCTAAGTGAAATAGAGCCAACAATCACATGTTTCAAAAAGGATTTTGTCTAGCTCTAAATGGACCTTTGTTAGTGAACGTTGAAATTAATCCCAAGAATTAACATAAACTTGCCCGAACACTCGAGTTATCCAAAAAAAAAACACAAATAAATCTTCCTTTTGCTTTTGAAATTGAACAAAACAAAACATAGAGCAATTACCCTATTTCATTATTGAGGCGTACGTATGGGTTTTCATATCATAATGTAGTATAGTAGTATTTTGTATTGGGAAAATGGAAAGTGATAATAATATTAAGGGGAGGATCAAAAAATAATAATAATAATAATATTAAGGGGGTTGAGTAGGGCCCACGGATAACGGTTGGTAGCCCAACCAGAACAAGTGCATGCGACTCTAAGCCTGATTTGCTTCTATTATTCTTTGCATCTCTCTCTCTCTCTCTCTCACACACACACACACACGCGCGCACACGCACATTATATATTACTAGTATTTGTTAACGACTTCTCTTATAAATAGCCAGCATCTCTCTACCCTTTTCCTCAACACAAACCTCACAGAACACAACACAAGGCAACATAAAATTTCTAAACCCCTCAAAACACCCAATGGCCGCCAAGCAATTCTCTTTGGCTACACTTCTTCTCTCCATTTCCCTCAACTTTTACTTTCTTCTCACCAATGCCGACTACGGAGGTTGGGATACCGCTCATGCCACCTTCTACGGCGGCGGCGACGCTTCTGGGACAATGGGTATGTCCCTAACTCAATTCTCCAAACTTAATTCCTTGTACAAAACTCACACCATTCTGTGCAAAAGTTTTGTAATAAGTATTTCCCTACAAACAGAAAGAAACAAAAGAACACAGAAAGTTCGTAATACAGAACGGTGACAGGCACTGATTTCATCACCATCATGTAATTTTATTGAATAATTTTCGGGTGTTTTTTTGGCAGGAGGGGCATGCGGGTACGGCAACTTGTACAGCCAAGGGTACGGCACAAACACCGCAGCGCTGAGCACGGCCCTGTTCAACAACGGACTGAGCTGCGGGGCATGCTACGAGATGCGGTGCAACGATGACCCGAGATGGTGCCTCCCGCACACCATCACCGTCACCGCCACAAACTTTTGCCCGCCCAACAACGCCTTGCCGAACAACAACGGCGGCTGGTGCAATCCGCCCCTCCAACACTTCGACCTGGCCGAACCTTCTTTCCTTCAAATCGCTCAATACCGAGCCGGAATCGTGCCCGTTGCCTTCCGAAGGTACATACATTGATCACTGTTATTAGCTTAATCTTCAAACATGTTCCGGTAGAGAATTTCCCAGTGAATCACTTGTACTATATTTTTTGAAACATAACTTGCGTATTACCATGTGGCAGGGTGCCTTGTGTGAAGAAAGGTGGAATTAGGTTCACAATCAACGGCCACTCGTACTTCAACCTGGTTTTGATCACGAACGTCGCGGGTGCAGGGGACATCCACGCGGTGTCGATCAAGGGGTCGAGAACAGGGTGGCAGCCCATGTCAAGGAACTGGGGCCAAAACTGGCAGAGCAATTCCTACCTCAATGGCCAAAGCCTCTCTTTCCAAGTCACCGCCAGCGACGGTAAAACAGTGACGAGTTTCGACGTGGCGCCCGGTAATTGGCAGTTTGGCCAGACTTTCGAAGGGAGCCAGTTCTAGTCTTCTAGATTCACTATACCATTGAAACGAGTTCGTTTTCTTCCGAGGCCAATTAAGATTTTAAGTGAAATTTGTGGATTTTTTTACACTTGTAAGAAAAGGGTTGGGTGGTGAACGTATGTTTAGTGAGTTGGCCTTCCTAAAGCTGTGGTAGCCAAGTAGGATGCGCCCGCGCTAGCTCGGCCTCTCACATTTGATGTAGTTTGATGTAATATAATATCTACATAGTCATGTTCTGTTTTTATCTTTATATAGTACCGGTAGCCTCGATCGATGTTCTGTTTTTATCTTTATATAGTACCGGCCGGTAGCCTCGATTGACTCTTATAATTATTGTAGCTTGATGTAATATAATACCTACATAGTCATGTTCTGTTTTTATCTTTATACCGGTAGCCTTGTCTTTATACCGGTTGCCTTGTCGATCTTCCAATTTATATGTTCTCAATTTAGATGCTACTTTCATTTTGACTTTTATTTCGTACGTGTAATGATCGATAGACTGAATTTCCACCTTCAAAGTTTAAATCTAGCTGGTACTAGAGTATATGAATCAAGATGCTCTCATCTAATAATTATTTCTTACGTGGTTCTCATGTGATTGAGAACCACGGAATGTGAAAGAAACCATGTGATTAAGTTGTTCATTTTATAGATGACTTTATTACTATTAACGGGTCCAAGATTGGGATGGCCATTTCGTCCAATACGTCTGTATCCAATTCGATCCCTGTCCCGAACGATTCGCAGATTTGAAGATCTGTTCGGAGATCGGGTAGGATATGCAGATTAGTCTGTCCCGCCCCAAACCTGCCACGAATTCGATCCCTGTCCGATTCCTGCCTTGTCACGTCCCGTCCCTGAATCCCCGGTATATATATAGGATTACTTTTGATCATGTTGTGAATATTGTTGATCTTTTTTGGTTTTGTTGGAACTATGGAACTATCGATAATGTAGTGATCACGTTTGATCTTTTTTTGGTAATGTTGAAACTATGGGATAATGTTGTGCAGTTAATGTTGTGATCACTTTTTGGTTTTTAAAAAAGCCATGTATCTCTGTTTTCATATGCTATAGCAATTTTTCATTTTTTTTTTTTTTAAAACTTCGAATCCCGGAATTCCCGAGGCGATCTCTGTTCTCCGTTTGGAATGGGGATAGAAATTGGAGGGTAAAAGTAAATCTCCGTTGGAAATCGGGCAGGGGACAGGAATAGTGATATCCGTTCCACCCCTTGCCGACAAAGATTGTGGAATTTGGTTGCAACGAGTTATATATAAAGATCACAGGTATTATAAATTTTGGAAAGGAAGTTTGAGAGAGATGATTCTGCATAATTACGTGCAGATGATTGATAGTGACTATTAATAGTATAGCCAGAGAATTTTAAATAATGCTATGAACGCCATCCCTCCCCAATCAAGATCTTCTTATGTGACGATCTCTCATATTCTCTTGTGATATCAATGAGAGACATTACAGTCTAATTTTAGGATCTAAATCATTTACTTTAGTAAGTCTTGATATGTTTTGCTGGGATTTTAGCGGAAGCAAATCAATGCCGAGATTCGAAAAAAAAAGAAAAAGAAAAAAAGACAATGAATAAATGATGAGAAAAAAAAAAACTCGAATAAGAGCACACAAAATTTTTCGTGGTTCGGCAAAAAATACCTACATCCATCCACGAAACAGATTCGTTCTCTTCTATATGGGAATAATCAGTACAAAATGCACAGGCTAAATTAAATAACTCAATTCTAGTACACCACTCCAAACTCCCAAAAAACAATTTACAATAGAAATAAAAAAAAACTCCATGTTTTCTCTGAAGACAAGAATACAACAAATGGTCCTTCAGCCTACGGCAAGAACAAGCTCAAGTTGGTTGCGGGTCTAACTCGAGTTGGTTTTGGGTCTTGCTTCACCCACTTTCATGAGTATGACTGACGAGTTTGGCTCCAGCATCTGGTTTCACGCGGCTTTCTTTTATTTTTGTTTTGTTTTGTTACAGTTGCAGTATTTTGTTTCGTTGTTTTTGTTGTACTTTTTTATTTTCGTATTAATATAACTGAGTTGATCTTGTTCGTAAGAAAAATACAAGAATGCAAAACTTGTGATTGATACTCCAATACACAAGCAAAGCATTAAATGCTTCGCAATCTCCTTTGGCAAACCAAGGATTTCCGAAACGTGGAAAATCTTCTGCTAACTCCGAAGTCAAGGATTTCAGTATCCACTGAAAGATTGATTGATATCTTCTAACTTGCAATTATGACTGAACATGGGCCAAAATTCAACGTACATGTTTCACATCCTTGCAACCTATCAAGTTGATTGGATGATAGGAGTATTAATTTGAAGTTAAATGAATGATTTTGAGTCTGTCTGTCCGTGTGAAATTGTGCTTTGTATAGATAGATAGATAGATACCCATGTCCACCGAACTCAAACTTTTTGGATGAAGAATGATAATCACAATGAAATTGATAAAATGGTGGAATCGTGAGGGACCAAACGAGTAATGGTACTCATACGTGGCCATCTTTTCCCCATTAAAGGAAGTAACAAATCTTCAAGGGCTTAACAAAGGGTACTAATCTCTTTCGGGCTTGGGAGTTTCTATGTTTGGGATGGCTTGCTCTGCCATCTTTCTTCGTTAGCCCGTTGGGGGCGTGTTTCTGAGCCTCACCTTACATATTTAGTTTTTGACTAATATATAACTTCATTACCAAAAAAGACGGTTTTCTTCCCATTCCCATGATTAACTTTTGAAACGAACTCTTTTATCGAAACACGGCACTGCAAAAATGATCGTTGGAAGTTTTTGTGATGAAGAAAGCATGGCAGCTGAGTATACATTCAAAACTCAGGTTGCAAACACATAGCAACTGGTGGACCTGAGTTGAAACAAAGAGCATGAAACTAAACTAGCTAGAACTTCCCCGTGAAGCAGATACCCCAGAAAGCACTTATCTTACCGGGGGCAAAAGAAAAGAGAGAATTGAAGCAAGAAAGGTTTTCACAACACCCGGACCAACACGAGCACCCAAATCCAAATAGGCAAATACACAGTCCAAATACGCAGCTTGCAACTTTGAATATTGAGTCATAATAGGACCTGGTGATGCAACCAAATGCAAAATCCCAAAGCTGTTAAAAACTCCATTCAAACATGACAAATATCAAAGAGTTTGGCCTCAAGTCCACATAATAATGATATTCTAAAGCAATTTCCTAACAAACATGTTTTCGTATCAAGATCGTCTCTATTTCAGCTTCTTCTTTTGGTAAAGGTATAGATGCTGCAGCCAAAGGATAAAATCCCCTTCAAGATGGATGATGCTGAGCCTACAAAATAGAAACAAGAATAACATTACTTCGTACGTATTGACAAGTGCAAATCTAGTAAAGGGAATTTTTATTTTACCCTTGTGGTTTGCGTACCACATATGACCTTCATCAAATTAAAGATAGCTACTTAACTCCTTGTGGTTTATATAGTTACTATTTATAATTGACTGGAGGTGGAAGTCACACAACTATGTTAAGGACAACAAAGTTTCTAAAAGATAAACTGGCAGTCAGAAAATGCCTTGGAAGTCCAAGAAAAAATAACAGAATCAGAAGGAAACACAAGCCCATGCTGAATACAAGCCTCTTAATTTGATGAACAGGTGCCGCATCAAGCTTGGCTATTGCATTAGAAGCTGGATCATCTACAGCAGAAGCAACCACCCTATCTCCTCTAATAAAACCTTCTGGCCAACCCCTCCAAAAACCCCACGACTGCCAAACTACCAGACTAACACACCACAGATGAAACCACCTCACCCCCGACATTAACATGACCACCAACTGAACCTTGGCTTTGACAAGCAGAAAAAGGTACAGACTCGAAGAGACTCCAAACTTCTCAATCTGTTCACCTACTTCTACATTTTTTTTTTTTTTTTGAAGGTAACCCATTTTTTGCCTCCAAAAAAATGAAGCACAATTTCGTCCCCGTTACTCTCCCTCTTTTGCATTATTTTATCCCCTCCAAACACACTAGAAAAAGACAACCACATCTAGGAACTTATCTTTCTTATTGTATCATAATTAGATGGCAATACAAGATAGGAACTCAAAAGTCAAAACAACAAAAACCTCAATGAAGAAAGAAGGAAGGAAGGACAGACGCAAAAAAAATACCGAAGATGGGCCCTTTGACTCTAAAACTGCTCAAATTAAGTTCACTGCTCCTTAAAACTTCAAGAAAGTAACTTTCATAAAAGAAGGCCTTTTATTCGTCTCTCATAGATTTCCACATAGCCAATGCGCGCCACATAAATGAGGCTTTACTGCCTCCTTATCAGTCATCTGCTTGCATCTATTCTGACCCGAAAAATTCCTTTTGAGGTCCCTCTAAAATTGCCATCAAGGACCACCACTTCCATCCCAAAAGTAAGACAACTGATCCATAGTTCGCAATTTCAAGAGTGGAAATATTTTTCCATTAGTTACACGAAGCGGGAGCGGGGACGGGAGCAGGAGCGGATGATCACAGAAGTGTGAGAGTGCCATTGGGAGCGGTTAGGAAAAATTATTAAAATTATAAATATATTTTAGAATTTTATATTGTTAAATGTCAATATAAAAATATTATTCTACCACATAAAATATTACTATTAAAATTATAAGTTTTTAGTTATATTTCAACATTTTTATTGTAGCACATGATTACATAATAGAGCTCTTGTGCATATTAAGTAGGCGTAAAAGTTAAGAGCATTAATATGACTCTAGAAGGTTAATATCAGATGTACTCACTAACAAGATCAAAACAACTTTAAAGGTACCAATTGCAACTTGAATCGTAAGTCTCTCAACCGTTTTTTGGGTGTAAGTTCCCGTATAGGTAAGAAACAAGTTCCCGTCGTCATTGGGACGGGTTTCTTGGAGTTTCCTTCGACGGGAACGCGGAAACGCGATTCCGTCGAAGAAACGTGGGCATAGTTGAAGGTTCCAGCAACTAAATTTTTTCCCTTTTCTTGAATTGTCTATAGATTCATTATCCAAACACAGCTTGATTTAAGGCCGAATCATCAACAATGGGTATGACAAGAGACACGATATCGTCATGGGTGATGGGCATATGTAAGTCACGACATGCACATGAGCCAAAATAATGTCATGACCACTGAGCACCCCAAGTTCCCAACCACTGCCCACTGCTTTTCTGCTCTCTCCCTCTCTCATGCACATGAGCCAAGATATTTCTCATTTTCATTATATTTGATCTTGAAATTACTTTCTTTTTCTAGAAATCGAAACATCCCACCCCTTTCTGTAAATAAAAATAAAAAATTCTTAAATTAAGTGGGGCCACATACTCCACTTGTCCTGTGTGGGGCTCACATTTATTTGTTTAATTTAATGTGAGAAAATTTGTGCACACAAGTATGTGTATCTCTTTGTGATTTCTATACTTAAGTAAAAGTAGTACTTACATACCATGCACATACATACCTCAGCCAGAGCTGTGCAAGATTTTTTTACACATACCACGCACATGCATTTTTTTGTGGGGTTTATATTGGTTCCACAAATATGGTCCCAACCACTCAATTTTTTAAAATATTATTTTTAGAGTTACTCGCCCTACTATTTGTGAGAAAGCCCTTATCGATATTCAATGAAGTTAATTTTTTTACAAAATCCCAGAAAAAAAAACATTTTTAAAAATATGAGCGATTCAGATAATTTTTGTGAGGCTGAAGATGGTCTCCACAAAAATGTATGTGCATGATCTGTGTTATATAGCAGTAAAGATATTGGTACGGATTACCACCATCTCGGAATCGTTTTGATGGCCTCGCCAGGCCCACCCAGGCCACTGAACGGCCGATTCGAACCGTCCAAAAATTCTAAAATAAAAAACAAGGGGGCCCTCACGATAATCAACGGTATCCGATGCATGTAGGGTGCTCGATCCAAATAGCTCATTTTTCACATATATATATAGGGCCCCCTTGTTTTTTAATTTAGAATTTTTGGACGGCTCGAATTGGCCGTTCGATAGTTGGAATGGACCGGCAATACCGTCGGTACGATTTCAAAATAATGGTGGTCGTGCATATACCTCTATTGGTTATCAATGGTGCTACTACTACACCCAAACACACATTCATACTCACATGAGTGGTGGACCCCACAATGTGTATGGGCCTATCACTCATGTGAGTATGGATGTGTGTTTAGATGTAACTTTGGATGTGTCACTAGAATAATGCATTGGCTATCAATGGTGCAGAAAGGTTTTTCGTTTTTTTGTAGTAAAGTATTAGTGTGTGTGTCTATATATAAATATACACACAGTCCGTCTTCCGTAAGGACTACTTCATTTTAATAAAATGCGGACCTCCCTTTCCCGATTGAATTTCGATGATCCGGGTCGCTCAATGTGTTCAGAACGTGATTTTAAGGTTACCCGCGAGAAATCAGCAAAAAAAATGACCGGGAAGGGCTTCATCCGAGCAGTTTTTGTTTGTTTTTTATCGAACGGTTCAAACAAAAACTGCTCAGATGAAGCCCTTCCCGGTCATTTTTTTTTCCGATTTCTCGCGGGTAACCTTAAAATCACGTTTTGAACACATTGAGCGGCTCGGATCATCGAAATTCAATCGTAAAATGGGAGAAATGAGGAGGTTCGCATTTTAACTAAAATAAGGACTTCCTCATTTGAAACTGACTCTATATATATATATATATATATATATATATATAATACTCCCTCCGTCCCATAATGTTTGTCCGGTCCGCAAAACGGAGACGTAAAAATAATACTACTATTTTTGTAATAAAAGTTGGAAAAAAATTCAACAATTTACTAGATCTCGATGAGCTTTTTTAACTTATGTAAAAAATTTGAATTTTTTCTTGAAAGAAATGCATTATTTTGTAATCTTCGTTTCGCGGACCGGACAAATATTATGGGACGGAGGGAGTAAAAGTCAAAAGGTTTGGGGGGTACGGTATACCTAAGCACAAAAAGTGAGACTAGTGTGGGGAGGGAATGGATTCAACAACAAACAAACAGGACATGGGACGCGTAACCCAGATGGGCCCATCCCCGAGTTACAGCCAAAAACCACACCTGCGCGGCCGCGGGGCTTAAACGGGCCCGTAAACACCCGAATTAATTAACAAATCAAAGTCAAATTCTCTCGCATTAATTTTCTCTCTCCCCTTTGCGTTTCATTTCATTTCATTTCATTCTAGTAGACAACTAAACTTAAACCACCTCGTTTACTACTCTTAAATATACACTGAAAACAAATTCTTCAAACCCACCTGTTCTGTCTGGTAAGCCATCCTTTTCGATTCCATCTGCTGTAGTATTTAGATCCCATCGCAAAATGTATTCCGATTTCAGTTGACTCCGCGGATTCCACTCATCATCTTCTTCCCGCCGGTAACTCTCTCTCTCTCCATTTATCTTTTGCGTATTTGTGTGCTGTAGCCGTTTTCAAAAGTAGCAGATCTAGGGCTCGGGATGCTGAAATTAACAGTAGATGTGTTTCCAAGCATTTTTGTTATTGGATTACGGTAATTAACAGTGGGTTTGTTTCGTGATGAGTAGGTTGTGAGGGGAGGGATCAAGAGAGAGGGCAATCAGAGATGAGTGAGGGGCAGCAGTTTCAGCTGGGGACCATCGGGGCGCTGAGTCTGTCCGTGGTTTCATCGGTATCGATTGTCATTTGCAACAAGGCGCTTATTAGCACACTTGGTTTCACTTTTGGTGAGCAATCTTTCGTTTCCACTTGCGCAAATTTTGTTAATTTCTCCGTCTGATTATGCGTTACTGGTGCTGTTTGTCGATTGTGATGAATTCAGTATTGATCCAATTTTGGACATTCCATACTTACATGGGCATACTAGTGTGTGCAATTGTAAAAATAATACAAAGCTAGTGCGTGCGGAAAGTTTGGCGGTCTAATTGAACCTTTCATGGTTATTGTTGCTTGTGTTTCGAGATGAGAACATATCTCAGGCCAAGTATGTATGGTTTTCGTAGAATGTTAGGGAATCAGTACAGGCATTTTATTACCTTTTTTCAGAATCGTGTGCGTGCGGACTCCACAGAAGTATTTTCGTTTATAGAGATATCAGATCTATTGAAAGGGTATCAAATTTGTTCAATGCATTGGACATTACCAATTATAATGTTTTTTCAGGAAAATTCTGATAGCATTCTGTTTGACACTTTAATCTTTATAAAGCACACAGGAAAGTGAGTGTTTGGTTACTGCAGTCACAGACAAGCTCATCGCTGATGTTAGCAAACCTACTCTAATTAAGGTTACATTTTGATATTAAAAGTACTGCTCTATTGAGTTGGATGAGCTTGCTTGTGCCACGCATTTCTTTGGAAACGAACCCCAAATATCTTCTACCCCACCGCGCAGGAGCGGTGTCTGTGCAGGCGTATCATAGTTGTACAATGTATGGAGTGGCATTAAAAGGGTGTCACTTCAATATAAGTTCTGCGAAAGAACCAACAATATTCTAGTTTTCATTTGTTTCTCTTCTCACAATGGCAGTGCATGGTACAGTGGTGTCACTCGCAGAGTCACAGTATATTGATGCTGATTTCTTTGGTTGGAAAAGGTCTAGAGATTGTGAGAGAAGGTTCTAAATTACTAAGGGAAATGTTGTAGTTTCCTAGATTTTTGCTTGAATTATTCTATTTATCAGGAGTTGTTTCTTTTTTCGCTCCTGTAACTTTGAGGTTGCGTAGGTCATTTATGAGTACGGGATTCTGTTTCATGGCTTCTTTGTGGATTAGATACTAGCCTTCATTATAACGTTGTTTTTAATGCTACAGCTACGACTTTGACAAGCTGGCATCTGCTGGTCACGTTTTGCTCCCTCCATGTGGCTTTATGGATGAAATTTTTTGAGCACAAGCCTTTTGATCGAAATGCTGTGATGGGCTTTGGCATCTTGAATGGGACTTCCATTGGACTTCTGAATCTTAGCTTGGGTTTTAACTCTGTTGGCTTCTACCAGGTAAATTTGATATTTGGAATTAATATCTCGGGGCTATGGTGGTTATATTTGCTATGGAGAACTGTTGTACGACTATTGTACTACTATGTACCCATATTATTCATCCTTTATCCACACAAAAAAGCATATATTCATCATCACATGGACTACTCTTTATTGTCTGAATGGTGACTGCTGAGTCTGAGATTATTGTTGTGATTCTGCCCATGAAAAGACCACCCCAAAACCCAATCTAAAAGGGGGGAAAGAAGAGCAAAAGGAAAAAATAAGGCATCTCTTTTCATTCCATCACACATGAAACTTGTGGGGAAATGTTATCATAATACTTTCTCTATCCTGAATGGATTGTGTTCAACCATTCCTAAAAGTTGGTGATTTCAGATTTTGATTCTTATTTTTTGAATGGGCAGTTTCTGACCTTCTCTCTTGATTTTCCATTTTAGATGACAAAACTGGCAATTATTCCCTGCACAGTTCTCTTGGAGACTATTTTCTTCAGGAAGCAATTCAGGCAAGATTTAATTTCACCCCTTCTTGGCAAAGTGCTATTTTATCCACTTCTTATGCTTTTAGAGAAGATTTGTCTGTTTATATGTATCTCATTAGGTTTGGAACCTGAATCTTATTAACTGGCACCAATGTATGCAACTGGGATCCCTTCCTTGATTAAGCTATGACCATATGGGGCAACTAATGAGGACCAATATTTTTAGAGTGAACGATGGTACCTGGAAATGGATTGTCTTGGTACATGAAAGAGGAATGGAAACATAGTATGTCACATTTCTAGAGTGTAGTACCACGGTAGTGAAATTGATAGAGTGATTTAAGATGTAAAATCAGGTTTCTATCTATAAGTAGAGGTCCAACATAAAAGGGTAGATTGTTCTTCGAATGCAATATGTACAAACACATTTGGTCCGGGCACTCCATTACTATTAGATATTGTTCGTGATATTGTTTTGTATGTTTAATAACAGAAAAATGTATGAAGAAAACAGCTTTTGATGGCTCTGGCTTGCAAACTTCAAAATTTTAGAACAGAAGTTTGGCGTATTTGCGAACTTGCATTCTAGGACATACATTGCCACAATGTAGTATGTTCTTGTCACAAGAGTGTTTTTAGTGCGTGCATCTACCATCATTGTCGGTTATAAAATCATTCGACGTATTTTAAATTGACTGGGTGAATGTCTTCATTGGGCAATTTGCGTTATATTTTTTCATACAGGCAATTGCTACGATGCAGCATGCATTTGTAGTTAGCCAGTCGGTAGCTCAATATGCTTGAAAACCATATAATGCCTCCTGTTAGCATGCATTTACGAGATCAGGATCTCATGTCAGTCGAATGCAATCTATACCTATTAGCAAGAGAATTCTACTTTGGCCTTGCTAGTACTGTACCTTAAGAATTGTTTAATTTATTTATTTTGATCAGCAACACTTAATATTTCTATTCCTACTGTATTTGAGAAATTTAGTAAACTGGGACATAGGATGGGAAAAACATATCATCTTTAGTATTATCGACGTCCAAATGCAATCACTGGGAGATGGAGTTTAGTTATCTTCAATTATTCTTCCTGAAAATATGCCTCCTCTCCCCTCCCCTCCAAAAAGATTGAAAAGACAAGAAAAAGACAGAATTTTTTGAGATCTATCTGTGCTTTGATATCATGTTAGAATTGGCTCCCTCGTTGAAGGGATTCTCTCGGTCTTGGAAGCATCCACGTCAGTATGAGCTTGTAATGGTTTCTTTAGGATGGCTCATTTTTTCAACATTCATGATTCACTTCTCTTCGCTGATCTGTGTCCTGTTTTCCTAATCAGCAAAGGGAAATTTCATAATCATGAAACATGTACCATGAAATGGACAATACTGAAAAAGAGAAGCATTGAGAGAGCTTCGAAGAGTACAATGACTCTCCTGGTGTTGCTGCCTGCTTGAACTTAACTTACCCCTCAAGCCTCACAGATATTAACAAAGTAAAAATAACAGGCAAAAAAGCTCTGACCAGGTGCCACTTGTAAACAATTAACCGGAACAAGAAACTCAATCAAAAGACGCCGAAAGATAACAAATGTTTTCGGTCTTTTGCAATCTCCCACTGTTGTTGGTTTGATTTTATGTCTCTCAGTTACCAATGGATTTTATGTGCACCAGCAATTTTGTTTCTTTTGGGCTTTAAGTTAGTTTATTGTATTAAATTTGAGCATATAACTTTAGGCAATGTCGATTCCCCCCCCCCCCCCCCCCCCCCCTCTCTCATTTTCTTGGTTAAGCTATGCATCAATGCAGTTACAAGTTCATATTATGACGTCTACTTAAAATGATGTGCAGTCGAAATGTCCAGCTCTCACTTTCCATCCTACTTTTGGGTGTTGGGATTGCAACCGTGACTGATCTGCAGCTCAATGTCCTGGGAAGTGTCTTGTCTTTGCTTGCAGTTATCACGACCTGCATAGCTCAGATTGTATCCTCAGCTGCGTTATTGTTTTTGCCTGTTTCCTTTCTTATACCTGTGCCAAGGTTCATTTGAAGCAATTTTACAATTATATCCGACGTGAAAAAAAGAGAGAGAAGAAGATTGCATTTCATAGGTTTTGAAGATTGCATTTCATAGGTTCATTTGAAAAAAGAAGAAGATTGCATTTGAAGATTGCATTTCATAGGTTTATTTCCAAGGTTCATTTGAAGATTGCATTTCATAGGTTAGGCACCTTTCATGATTTGTACTGCATCATTAAAATTTAGCCTGCTGTTTTAAGACCTTAATCGGCTACTTCTAGATGACCAATACCATCCAGAAGAAGTTCAAAGTTTCTTCAACCCAACTCTTGTACCAATCTTGCCCCTATCAGGCAATCACTTTATTTGTCACTGGCCCATTTGTAGATGGGCTTTTGACAGATAAGAATGTCTTCTCTTTCCATTATACCCCTTTAGTGCTGGTAAGAATTTAAAGACTGATCCCCTCCCAGTTGCTCTCTTCAAACTTATTCTCAAAATGTTACTTTCGCTCATATTTTCTTCATTGCAGGGCTTCATTGTCCTATCCTGTCTCATATCAGTCTCTGTGAACTTCAGTACCTTTCTGGTAATAGGAAAGACATCTCCAGTCACCTATCAGGTCCTGGGACATCTTAAAACATGCCTAGTTTTGGGATTCGGCTATGTTCTTCTCCGTGACCCGTTCAGCTGGCGTAACATTCTTGGAATCCTCATTGCTGTGGTTGGGATGGTACTCTATTCGTATTGCTGTTCGCTTGAGAGCCAGCAAAAGGCCAGTGAAGCAGCAGCACAACTGATGCCGGTACTTTCACATTCTACCCTTTTACCCTATCGTGTATTCTCGTAATTCACGTAATGAGGACGTCTGTTAGATAAGCTCAATTGCTTGGGTATGTAAGATCTCTTCACCAAATAACTCAAGTTATATGCAAAGTTTCATCGCGGTGTCAGAGTCACCCAGTCTAAACTTAAACCAAACCAAGTCCCAATCAATTGGTGTCAGCTAATATTCAAAATATCATTTATGTCATAAGGATCTAACAAGATTAGCCCCCACCTCGCAACGGCAAACCCGAGAGAGAATGTGCAGTGATAGACCTAAAAAGGTTCTAAGAGGCTATATGTCACAAACCCAAAATGAGCTTCCACATCAGGGCAGATGTTTGATAATACCATGTTTCTTGGGTATGGAATTACTTGACCTAGCATTTGTGGAAATTTCTTTTCTTTGAAATCCCAACTGTCTTGTCATCCTACTTGGTTTCTTTACTTGACCTTGCATTTGTTATTCATCTTTACCTTTTTGTCTTGTCATACCTCTTGGTTTGTAATGGTAAGATATTACTCTAATCCTCTTCTCTTTTGAACCATTCAAGGCAAAGGAAAGCGAATTTGTTCCCCTGATTGCCGAGGAAACTGGAGCTAGCATCTTAACTCCGGGCGTCGCTTCAAACAAGGATCTGCACGCATGAAGCTTCCTCAATCTTTATTGATTAATTTACCCCCAGTTGAAGACATTGATAGACAAAACTGTTTACAGGCGATGAAGATGTCGCTGCTAGATATCTACATGTATAACACAGCACAGAGTTGGGCTTTTTTAGGAGAGAAACTGTTTTTGGTTGTTTGCCAAAGTTGAAGGAAACGACTCTCGTTATACTAGCAGTTTTGGATATTACGTTTGTAAGAGTAAAGGTCTGCCAACATATGTTTACTGCCGATAAGTTATTATTGTGGACGGTTACACAGTCTCATTTTTTAAAGAATGGGATACGTAGACATACAGTCTTGAAAATTAACTTCTATCCAGTCCAGAGATGGTGACAGGTTGAAGCCTGCCTCTCTCTCTCTCTCTCTCTCTCTCTCTCTCTCTCTCTCTCTCTCGTTCGTGCCGGTTCACACACAGGGACTATTACGGTTTAGCTGCCTGACCATATGAAATGAAGATTGATATCTCAAAACCCAGTTGGCCCGTTGGTTGGGCACTTGTACTCCAATTCTAGGGATTGGAGTTCTTTTGTTATTGATTGGATTCGAGTTCAACCATCCTTAACAACGACTAACACTTTTTTCCCTTCCAAAAAAATCAAAAACAAAGAGACAAATGAACTTTCTGGCTTGATTCCTCATATGAGAGTACGAGACAACTTTGTCCCACCCTACCCTAGAACAAATTCATTTTGTCACTAAAAATAATCAAGGAATATATGTTACACGATTCACTTATCCCATCATGCCAAAAAAGCAATGTTTTAAAATTGCTAGGCGCTAGTTGGGAGGGAAAGGGGCGCCTAGGCACTGACTAGTCGGCCGCCTAGCGCCTGGGCGGGGTCTAAGCGTTCGACTAGTCGGCAGTCTAATCTAAACGTCGAACCACCACCTAGCGCCTAGGCGGGGACTAATCGGCCTAGGCGGCCACCTTTTAGAACACTGCTAAAAATAGTACATATACTCCTTGATGATATCAACACCTAGTTAATCTAGATTTCATATTTCAATGTAGCTTCATTATTTGTGTTGTTGATCTTTTGTAAACTGGTTAATCATCAATTGAATTTCTTTCTCTTTCAAAAAATATTCCCAAGAAACAAAGTACCGTTGTTGACGCAAGGAGCAAAAGAGTGAACAATGTCTGTCGCATACAAACCTTTTAGTGTTGAGATACACGCGGTGGGTTGCAATATTGTTGTTCTTTAATATGTTTCTTGCTCTTTCACCAAATAAATATTTTTTAATGCAAATCCAGAATCGTCCGGTACATATTTTGTGAAATCCACGTGCATCGGACAGTTCTAAACACATCTCTATCTGAATTTGTCCACCAAAGTATGGAAAAGGGTAAACCCAAAAATGATGAACTGATTTGAGATATGGATGTGTTTACAACAGACAAATTGAGATAGAGATGTATTTGTTTCTCTAGTAAAAAATACTTAAATACGGAGTAAACTGGTTTGTTAAGGAACGGGAAAAGGGTAAAAGCCAAAAAAGGAAAGCTCAGATGCGCAGCAATTTTCGTCCAAGAATCAGACGGCAGTGATAGACCCAACCATCACAGAGGGCGCACAAATATCATCACAGCTCTCAAAGTTGCACCAGCCGGGAATCGAACCCGGGTCTGTACCGTGGCAGGGTACTATTCTACCACTAGACCACTGGTGCTTGTTGTTAACAGGAGACTAAATTTTTTTATTTATACTGTTATTCGTATTCATAATCTACTAGTAGTACCATGTTTCAAACGTTGGTGAGTGATCTAGTGACGAGTTAATCAAACAATACATATTGACAATTAGCTTTTTGACAACAATACATGTCAATTGAAAAATTTGCGACTTAATGCACATGAGTTATGAATAGTAGCACTTACGAAGATTGTCAATTAACTGAATTAAGTGATTTGTAAAAATACAGAAGAAAGCAAAAACAGTATCTCTCCAAAATGTTTGTAATTAACAATCTTTCATTTGTAAAAAAGGTCGTATCGGTAATAGGAAATAACGAAGACAAAATAGGAAACCATTATCAAGGAAAATAAAGGAAATATGAATCCTACATGCTCACCTTTCTTTTTTTCCTTTTTTTTTTTGGTAGTGACATACTCACCTATCTAATGATAAAAGAAGGGTAGCCATAATGCCACGAGTGTTTTTTTATGCTGCCACGACTGTTTTGTACAATCTGACAATTATACCCATTTTCTTGGAAAAAATATTCCATGCTTTTCATGCTCTTGAAACTGAACCGATCTCTCATCTCTCTCTAGTACTGTAGTACATTTCTTCGGCCTTCCTCACCTTCTCACACCTCACATTGTCCTCTGCCTCCCTCGAAGTTTCCACCTCGTATTTTCATCTCTTTCTTCTCTAGCTTTGGGTTCTTCTCTAGCTTTGGGTTCCAGCGACGACCTCCATTGCCAATAATTAATCGACGGGAACAACCATCGTCGAGAATGGAAATTATGAAACTGTGTTCATGCTCCTCATTCTCTGTGGTTTCCATACTTCCCCTGTTTTCCATGGAGCCCAAAATCTTCACGTTCACTGACTTTGAAATTGTCTTGCTATTTCAACTGCACCCTTTAAAAAGGCCACCTGTTCAACCAAAAAAACTACACCCTTCGAAATAAGTAATACCCTTGGGATCAATGTATCGCGCCATTGGAGCTTTGATTCACATGAAATATCGGCCGAGCAAATTTACGACGAACCTTTAATTGCTACCATGAAACAGACTATCAGATGCTCATGTGATTTTAGTCGTCGATTTGAGGCGGGTTAGGATTACGATTGCTGGTTCGAAAAAATTCAAAACTTCGAAGGATGGAAATCGGTTAAAAGGAAGTGGTCTTCGCCGTTAGGTGATCCATCTTTGCCATTGGAAATGGTGAAGACGAGGGAGAGAAAAAAGTGGATTTTGGCCTTAGGAAAGTGCCTAGGAGAGAAAATGTCTGTAGAATTCTGTGTGTGATTGTGCACCTTCGCATGCGGATAAAATTGTCTAATGGTACAAAATGTCGTGGCAGGAGCAAAATCTATCGTGGCCTCATCACTTGCCATAATTTTTTATAATAGGAAAGAAGAAGACTTAAATTCCATATCGAAATCTTTCTTTCTTATCTAGTTTTTCTTTCTCAAGATTGAAAAAAAAAAACAAAAACATTAGAGGTAGAGATGAGTAGATTAGTAGAATCATGAGTTAAATGGAGCAATGTGTGTGCCCACAGACCACGAGGAGGGTGGGCGTCTTGGTTTTAAATCTTTAAGGGCTTGTTCGCTTAAGAGTTTTGAATTTTGGATTCTAATAATTATATCATATTTCTCTCCAATCATTATTCTCATTTTTTTCTTTTACCTCTCCTCAATCATTACTCTTATTTCCAATCGTTGCTCTATTTCTTTCTACACTTATTATCTACAAATCCAAAATCTAAAAACGAACGGGACCTAAGGGTGTGGCATAGGGCTGCCTTGTCTAAGCTGCTTTGGGCCATTGGTAGCAAAACAGACGCTCTTTGGATCAGATGGATCCATACTTACTTGATCAAAAACCAGTGTGTGTGGTCTATGAACATTCCTTCTACTGCTTTATGGACAATTAGGAAGATCTTTAATCTGCGACAAAAGGTTCAGGTTTGGGTTAAAAGTTAGAACTGTTGTGAGTAATGGTTTGAACACTTTCACCCTCTTGGCCCTCTTAAGGCTTGGTTTGGAGATAGATTAGATTACAATTGACTTAGATCTCACTCATCTAAGGTGGCTTCTATCATCCGAGATAATGCTTGGCATTGGGATAGAACTAGAAACCCTATTGTCAGATCACGAGGACTCGGTTCTTTGGACTTTAACTGCAACTGGCCAATTCTCCATTAAATTTGCTTGGCAGGGCCTGAGAAGTCATTCCCCCGAGGTTTTTTGGGTGCAATCCGGTTTGGTTTCGACGTGTAGATCCTAGATGGTCTGTTATTGGATGGTTGGCTATCTTAGCAAGGTTATCTGCAAAAGACAGAATGCATATGTGGGGGATCATTGATAATGCTGATTGTGTCCTACGCTCTGGGGGTACTATGGAGAATCACTCTAACTTATTCTTTTCATGCCCTTTCTCTTCCCTAGTCTGAGCATATGCTCACCAAGAACAATATTACCAAATCACTTGGAAATCTGATGTAGGAGTGGACTGGTTGTGAGTCTTATGACATAATATGAAGGGTAATGGATTTTATTTTTACAGTCCTTGTGCGAACTGTCTCTAGTTGCTATCATTTATGACCAATGGAAGGGGAGAAATCCAGAATCTTTCAGCATAAGATGGTAAATGTGGATGAAGTGATGAAGAGAATAGTTACATATATGAGATTCTGTATCGGTTCTTAGAGAAGAGTGAAGTGTACAACTGCAAATTATCAGTTGTGTTTGGCATGGCAAATCTCTCTTGAACTAATTCATACCGGAGGTATATAATTCGTTATTGTAACAATCAAATCCTAATTCACCCAAGATTACGAACATTCCAAATATAACCTACTTCAGATCAGCTCCGAATGATTAAACTTCAAAAAAAATAAAAGTATGAAAAACTTTACAGATGGTGAGTTGGAGAGGAGAGGGCACCAAAAAAGTAAGGGCGCAGCTATTCGCAGCCCTTTATTTTCTCCCATAATCCATTATATTTCGGTAAATGGTTGTTGAAAATCATAAATAACATTTCGGTAAATTGCTGTTGAAAATAATATTATATTTCGGTAACTACATGTCGAAAATATGTTCAACTTTCAGTAAACAACTGCCGAACATACATTTTTGGTAAATATTTGTTGAAAAAAATATTATATTTCGGTAATTGGATGCTGAAAATATATCTCAATTTCGATAACAAACTGTCGAGTATAATTGAAAATTTTTAACGGGCTATGGGAGAAAATAGAGGGCTGCGAATAGCAGCGCCCAAAAGTAATTGGAGCTCACACTTAAATCGCATTCCAAAGACGCAAGTTTGGTTCCTGTCATTTTGAAAATGGCGTCGTCGCAAAGCAGTTGAAAGCTCTCATCTTGGGTAGTGGATCAGCGGGTACCCATGCACGAATAAACTTGTGTTTCAGAAATACGAGTTTTTATTAATCCAAACGCCATTGTTAAGCAAAAGTTTGCAGCTAAGTAAAAAAATTCCCCGTCCATAAGCAAAAATTCGCGGCCACAGTTGACGTTTTCACATCGTGTTTCAGAAATGTGAGTTCCCATTAACCCAAATGATGTCGTTGCAAAAGTTGGCGGCCAAGAGCAAAAGTTTGCTGTCACAAGCCTTATGTGTTATTGTTTATGTTTCTACACTTATAGGAAGAACTCCATTATTGAAAGCATGATTATCGTTCGCGAATCTTGTGTATTTACATGCATCTTGGCTGCAACGAATTACACGTGGCCGCGTGGAATTATAACTGGCCGCAAATTATTGAAAGCGTGATTACTATTCGTGAATCTCGTGTGTTTATCGCTTCTTGGACGCGACAAATTATACCTGACCGCTAATAATTTCACTTGGCCGCGTGTAATTACAATTGTCCGCCAATTATTAAAAGCGTGATTACCATTTGCGAATTTCATATGTTTAGATGCGCCTCGGCCGCAACAAACTACACATGGACGCGTGGAATTACAATTGGCCGCAAATTTATTAAAAGCGTGATTAAAATTCGAGAATTTCATGTGTTTACTTGTGCCTTGGCCGCGACAAACTACACTTGGCCACGTGTAATTACAACTGGCCGCCAATTATTGAAAGCGTGATGAACATTCGCGATTCTCATATGTTTACATGCACCTTGGCCTCGATTAACTACAATTGGCCGCCTATAATTACAACTGGCCGCTTGGAACTGCAACTGGCCGCTTATAATAGAATATAAGCGTGGCTCTGTTTTACGCTTTCCGAATAACGCGGTAACGAGCCACACAGTGTTTCTGTTTCAAATAGGAAGATCTCCATCGCTTTTTTCTCTCTCTCTCTCTCTCTCCAAGAATGGCCAGAAAACATTCCCCCTCCATAACACCCCGCACCAGATCTCGACTCCTCCTTTTCCTCCTCTCTCTCCTCTTCAACACCATCTCCTTCTTTACATCTCCTTCCGATTCCCTCCCGCTCCGTTCCTCCCCAAACTCTAACCCCAGCGCCGACTACTCCTTCGTCGCCTCCCTCGAGAAATTCCTTGCCCAAAAACCTCGCGCTCTATTGGATGACGCCGTGGCTTCAGAGGGCGAACAAGGCGTGAAGAAGCTGGACGATATCAATATGATTTGGAAAACAGAGACCGAAAGGCTCTACGGCGACCCGTTTTTTCCTCCCCTTAGGGTTTACGTTTACGAGATGCTGAAGAAGTTCACGTACGATCTGCTGACGTTGTTTCGGAATAGGTACAGAGAGACGTCGAATCTCACTTTGAATGGTAGCCCTGTGCACCGTCTGATCGAACAGGCATGTGTGCTTTTGTCCCTTTATTCCCAATTTCTGTACCTAATTTCGCTTGCATGTTTGATTCCGGAAATCTTGCATGTTTAAATTTTTGCATTGACTGGCGGGACGTTTTTATGTGCTGGAGATACATGCATTGATGGACTCTCGATTTGGTTGGCTCTAGGGTTTTCTTTGAATTTTGTTTCTATACATCTTATTTGCCGATTTGCATGTCTTTGTTATGCTAATTTCTTTGGGTTGGATGTATATATCTGTGATTTCCGTTTGGAATTTGTCTTTGAATAAACTTTGTATTTTTTCTGGTTGTTTTCCGGTGTTCTTTGCAAAGGGTGCAATCTAAATGTTACTTGCCAGAATGCATAAATTCTCAGCTGGCTCAATGATAGAGTTTACATAAGCTATCCTCAATTTCCCACAATCCCATTGATTTGTATTTTGTGCCTTTCTGATAGGTGACTGCACGCCTCTATTTTGATTAAGGTAGGAGGAACTACAGACAATCTTGAATAAAGTTGTGCAAAGTTTGCTACTTGAGCCTTACCCATCAGATTGATAATTGCTCAGAAGGCTGGTATGATATTTCAACTGGATTAAAATAACTGTGTGTTTTGGCATTTTATAAACTAGTTTTTGTTAATCTCTTCCTATCTATTGCAGCCTTGTGTTAGCTAGAACAAAGGAGTATTGTTCAATGTCCAGTATTCCATGGAAAGATCAGAGTAAGTTCGTAAATTCATTTTCTGATTCACATAGTACATTATGACATATCCAGAGAAGAGAGCAAAAAAAAAAAAAACTTTTCAAAAAAATATCAAAAGAAGAGCTGCAGCTTAAAATGTGTACATCACATCGCATAAAGGGACAGCCTCTACGATTACGCCCATCCAAGATGAAATTTATGTTGTTTTAGTTGTGGACTCTTCTATTTCTTTTACATTTCTGCTGTGGGCCATTTCCCTCTGAATCTTTGTATTTTTACTATCATCAGGACAAAAAAGTGAAGAAGTTGTTTCTACCACTTGCTGCTGCTCCTCTTCCTGTTGGAGTAATTACCCAAGATATGCAACATGTCAATATGGCTCCAAGAATTCTTTCGGAAGGTAACCAGCTCTGTTAACCCACACATTTGTTTTAAACATTTTACTAAGTTGGGTTAGTGGCTAGAGTATGTCTATTGGTACTACCATACTGCAATGGATGAATGGTATGGATGAATGGTATGACCTGGACAGATGTGGTCATTTTTTTGTGTATTCGTGGACTTGACTGAATTAAAAGAGCTTAATTGCATTTTGCTAATTTGTGAGATATAAGAGATTAGGAAATAGTATGATAATTGAAATAATTTGGCTAGATAAATACATGGTTTCATCACAATAAGAAGCCACTATCCTTTGTATTTGGTTTCTAAGGTATCCATACTACTTTAGAGTGTTCCCTGAGAAAAGATAGTGAAGAGAAGGGTGAAGCACCAGTCTTGTTCAGGTGATCGAAGGAGTGGTTCTACTCAAAAAGCATTTTTAGGGTTGTAAAAGTTTTATCGTATTTCTTTTTTATGCTTGGGCCATCTATCTACCTTGCTTAGTCTATGTTTTGGAGATTAACTCTTTCCGACTGTTCGATATGTTTTTATACTATTGAGCTCATGATAACAGTGAATTTAAATCTTTTTTTTTCTTCTCTTCATTGCTATGCCAGTATGCCCAAATTGGTACCTTGGCCAATCAAAAACTTGCTAAAGAGGAGCTATTAGAATACAATGAAGATGGACTTTTGTTTGTGAAAAAGACTTGATCATAGTTCCTGCTTGTTTTAGCTTTGATTGAAACTTGTACAATCCACCGAGGTGGAGTCCTTGGAGCATTAATTCTTGGTATGGGAGATTACGGTCTTATCCTTTCAAAAATGAAAAGTGCGGGTTTTAATATAACTTGTAATATTCAAGTTTTTCTGTTTTGTATTGGTATAGGTAAATCTGAAGTCAAGAATCAGAATTCGAAGCTCCACTTGCGCTAAATCTGAAGTCAAGAATCATAAATCTGAAGTCAAGTTTTTTTTTGGCTGTATTTGAATCAAGGTTTTAGCCTTTAGGTAAGAAAAGGAAATGAAAACGGAGGGTAACGGTTCCAAATACAGGCAAAATCCATTTTTGTTGTACAAATGAATCATTACGATGCCCGCTTTCTGCATTGTTTCCATTTTTGTTGTACATGGTAAGATGGAAACATGTAAATGCATTTGCTTCAGCTTCGGCGGTTGTTATACTTCTTCATTTAGAGGAAGAACGATTCTACTTTTATCACTTTCTACGTTTATCACTTTGATTCCATATGATCAAACTTATGCATACAACTTTGGCTACGCTCATCCACATTTAAAAGTTCAGAACCAATCAAAATCGATATCCACAATGGGCATGACAGATGTGCCTTGTTCACCAAGTTTTATATATAACGACCTTTCGCGCGCTTCATTTTACTGTACCCGCTGAAAAGCAAGCAAGCACCCTAGACTAGAGATCCGTCGCGGCAAACAAAGGTTTCGTCACAGATCCCATTGCCATAAAAATGGTGAGCAAAATCTCCCGATCTATAAACTGATTTCTCATCTTTGTTAGTACTTTCGGTTGTCATTGATTTTTGGCTGTATCGATTGATCTCTGTATTTGTTGCGTAGACTTTCAATCGAAGGAATGGCGGCCGCAACAAGCATGGCCGCGGCCATGTTGACCCCATCCACTGCTCTAACTGCGGCAAATTCTTCCCCAAGGTTAGGGCTAAAATGGAAGACGGACTAGGGCTGAGATAGATTTTTTTATTTTTTATTTTTGATTCATGTCATGCATACATAACTACAATCCTTAACACGAAATATTTCAAAACAATCCCATTCAATAGTTATTTGAGGGCATGCCTTCGCTCATGGAGGCGTATCAAAAAGTCTGATGAGAATAGGTTACTTTGTATTCATTGGAATATCCCTTTCTGTGTTTTTTCTTGTAGTTGACTGAGAGCCTCAATGCTCCTTTTCTTTGTCTGAGCCTAGTCTTACAATAGGCTTTTGATTTTCTGTATGTTTTGATCAGAGGAATGCCCCGTTGCTCCTGTATTGGTGTTTCTTCCAATGAAAGCGTAACTTAAACCCCCAAACCACCCCCCCCCCCCCCCCCCCCCCCCCCCCATTTCAAATTAGTCATGACAGAATTCTCAAACTTTACAACAATATACCTATTAGATGTGAGGAATTTTCTTTGAAATGAATAATAATGCGAAATCTCTTAATTTGAAATCCCCACGTATCCAAACACAGGCTAGATTGTGTTCCTTAATTTCACCATTGTCGTGATTGTGCATGTTTTTATGTGTTTGTGCTAAGAAATGTTTGACGCGGTAGGATCGTTTCGATTCTGTGTGTTTAGTTTTTCAAGAATCAAGTGATTGAACTCTAATAGATGTTGGGCCCTTTTATTAGGACAAAGCTATCAAGAGGTTTCTTGTGAGAAACATGGTTGAGCAAGCTGCTGTTACGGATATCCAAGAAGCTTGTGCCTTTGATGGTATCATTTACTTTCCCTATGCTATTTTACTTTTCATACTTGTACTTCTGTTGGCATTGTCGTTTTTGATAACCATGATGACAACTAACGACTAGCTTTGCTGCTACCTTCATGGTTAAGGCTACACGCTACCTAAGCTGTACGTGAAGATGGAGTACAGTGTATCTTGTGCTATTCACTCCAAAGTTGTCAGGGTTCGTTTGGACAATGATAGGAAAAACCGTGAGCCTCCCCAGCTCTTTGGGCGCAGGGTATGTCCCCTCATGTTTCATTCATCACGAACTATTATGCTACTTTGTTATGCTTTGTTGATTTGATTTGTTTCCATACAAGTAATTTTGTTGGGTACATTGTCCCTATGTAACTCCAGATCTGCCTAACATGAGCTTTCTACATTAAACAAGACGTTTTGCCATACAATCACGTTAATTTTATTGAATTACCCACCTCTGATACTAACTAAAATTATTAGCTATTGATGAACAACAAAAAAAGCCTAGAATTAGATAGTCATTCTACCTTTTAGCATTTGTTATAGTTTCCCTTGATTACTTGAAATTGTTGAGTTTCCTATCAATAGTGTTACTTATGTGAATTTCTTTTTGTTTGTGTCAGGACGATATGCCAAAACCAGGTCAAGCACCGCGCCCTGCAGGAGCTGCTGCTCCGCCTCGTCCCTTAAAGCCTTCTTTTTGTCTGCTCTAGTTCAAGGGTTTTGGTTTATATGGTGCAGAGTTTCATTATGTCTTTGATATACAAAGGGTTTGACCTTAATTAGTAATGCGGTTTATTTTATTAGCTTTAGTGCCTTGTTATCGTACTGAATTTGCCAAAGTCTTTGCCAAATATATATATATATATATATATATATATATATATATATATATATATATATATATATATATATATATATATATATATATATATATATATTACTTTGCATTGAAGTTTTCACTTGATCGTGACTTGCTCTTATATTTTTGGTGCACAAGCATCATGTGATTATTAGATATATTGTCCCTCCTGGATTTGGTACGAGTCCACAAATGTTGGTCACTCCTGACTCCTGACTCCAACCGGTTACAGGTGGAATTTGTTTTGCTGATCCCATTGGCACGTCAATTCTTTAGTTTAAGCTTGGGCTTAGATATATTCACTTCTGCAAGCTTACTGGTTTCATAAGTCACCATGGTCCTTGCTAGGGGAATAATATTTGGTAATGTTGTGCACTGTGGAATACTGCCATCGGAAATGGTTCTGAAAGGTACTGGCTTTTCAGGGTGAGTGGATTGTCGTCATGGGTTTGTTCCTTTGGATACACGCTATTTCCCTTCTTTTGTGTAGGGGCTGTCACATCAGGACCGGCCCTGGCTCCTTCCAGTAATGCGATCGTCGTTCGGGACTTTGTTGTCACATTTGAAGAGAGAATTATGCGTTCGACCATGTGCGAAGAAGAGTCTTTGAGCATGTTCGTCCTTTTCCATTCACGTCACTATTATAGCTAGATATTGGTTCGTTAGAATGCTATGTTGGCCTGAATATTCTTAAGCATGAAAGGGACATTGCCTTATTGGTTCCACGCTACTTGGCCCAAATTCTCGTAAGTTTGGAAGGGGGACATTGACTTATTGGTTCGAAGCTCCACTTGCGCTGAAAAAATATGGGGTAATAGGTAGATAGAACTTTATTAGAAACTGCACACATAGAAGGGGGTTCCGGAAACCCAAGAACAATTGCCACATGTCTAGGAAATTTTCTCCGACATTTTAAGTGGTCTTATCTTTGCTTATCACCTAACTATGAGTTCATCTAATTATCTGCGAAGAAAAGTCCATTTTGCTACGAGTGTCACATTAGCGGTAATAAACTTTGACAATAAGAGCTCATTTGGATGCGGGATTAGATTTGGAGGTATTATGTAAGAAAGGTGGGCTCATATTAATGTGATGGGGGATTAAATAATACTTACTTGATTTGGATGAGGGATAAAATGGGGGCATAAGGTTGTTTTGTAGTTGAAATGGAAAAGAGAGGTGGTATTATCCGGAGGTATTAGGGGTGATTCCATAATGCTGGCTCAAGCCCTAGCCATGTGTAAGCCCCCCTCAGGGGGTATTAGGGGGGGTTATGAAGGAGGGCGTCTTAAGATATCCCTCTGTTATGGACTTTCCAAACGACGCCATATACATGGGCCCACGGATTAGGAGGGGGATATCACAATCTCTCTTCACAGTGCAGCATCCAAACAGACTGTAATTCATATAGATTACGCAAAAAAAAGATCACGTATTTCGTAAGCGTACTATTTGTCATTCAAGAATTCTTACTCCAAATTTAACATGATTTCGTGACATGAATTTTGAAAGAATTGACACAACATAATTCTGTCCGATAAGTATAACCCTTCTAATTATGTTTGAACGTCAAAACCTCGAAACATAGATAGGAAAATTTTTGATCGTGTCGCTGCAAACGCAATAAATTATAATGCACGTGAATAATTAAAAAAGTAGTGACAATCCAAGGAACCGGAAGAAGTTCAATTAAACAAATTAAAGCGTTAAAGGGTATGTAAGCAAGCAATAATTCGATATGTGGTCCAAGCATTAGAGCATTCAGAGAAATCTATATAATATGTAGCAGCGGTTTTTGAATTTTCTATATTTTAGACCCTCCGATTTGTACATATTTTTCTATAGCTGATATTTACAGGTTGTAAGACTAGAAATATACTTGGAAAGAATGAATATTTGGAAGAATGATGAAAGAAGAACTAAAATTAATGTTTCATAATCTTATTCTGAATCTTTATTTTCGAATTTTCTTTACTTTTCTAACAGTTGTCTCTCTCGATCTCCCTCACACATTAATTTCAAAGCGGATTCCAATTTTGAATCCAAAACTGCTTTCTCTGACACACACACGTTTAGCGCGCGCTCTCTCTCTCTCTCTCTCTCTCTCTTTACAATCATTTCTTTGCGGCTATATATATATATAATTACTCTTGACCGCAAAAAATACATTTGGCCACGAAGAATTACTCTTCGCCGCAATGAATTACTCGTGGCCGTAAAGAATTACTCTTGGCTGAGAATTACTTTTGCCTGCATCGAACTGCACTTGGCCACATCTAATTGCACTTGGCCATATCGAATTACTTTTGACCACATCGAATTGCCTTGGCCACATCTAATTACTCTTGGCCGCGTCTAATTGCACTTGGCCGCATTGATCTGCACTTACCTGCATCGAATTACTTTTGGCCGAATCGAATTGCCTTGGCCGCATCGCATTGCTTTTGCCCGTATTGAATTGCTTTTGGCCGCCGCAAATAATTGCGAGACCATAAAGTAATTCGATGCGGCTAAATGCAATTAGATGCGGTCAAAAGCAATTCAATGTAGCCAAGAGCAACTCGATGCGGCCAAGTGCAATTCGATGCGGTCAAGAGCAATTCAATGCGGCTACGAGTAATTCATCGCCGCCAAGAGTAATTCTTCACGGCAGGAGTAATTCTTCGCGGTCAGGAGTAATATTTTGCGGTTATGAGTAATTCTTTGCGGCCAATAGTAATTCTTCTCGTCAGATTCTTTTTCTTTTTAACTAATAGGTAAGAGAACAAAATTGTTCTTCAATACAACTTGAGCTATTGGTTTAGATGATTTAGAGTTTCATGATCTATCTAGGATTGAAGATTGTAGATTTTTTGTTGGAGCCTTTTAGGTAGACAGAGTTTTAAACTCTACTCCTTACTTTGTTATATGTAATCTTTGAACTATTTTGTTTTTCTATTTTTCTAGGTCAGTTGCGATAGAGGTGTCACTTTTGAGTTAGTGGACGTTCAAAAAATTAAATTCGAGTCGGAATCCTGTATGATTATACATTCTTAATATCTCTGATGTTATCATTGAATGTAACTAACGGAATTAAACAAAACTGATAACATTTGTTGTGTTAGACTATTTTATGAACTTGGTTAGATAGGCCATGTTTGAAACTTATTTTTAAAATAAAAATTTCCGAGAAGTAGATTTTGTTGGGAGAAAGAAATTTTTTCTAATTATTGGTTATTTGTAATGCTCCTATCGCATGAGGTAGAACTATATGCATATCTGTGACTCACCTCATGTTTTGCGCTAAATTTTTGTGGATTATTGATTCACTTCGATGAGACGAATGAGAAAAGTAAAAAAAATTCACTTTTACCCAAGTATTTTGAGAAATAACCACTATTTAGCGATTCCTCTCGTCGAAACGAATCAATAGCCAACAAAAATTTGGCACAAAATTAACAAATGTGAAAAAAATTTAAATAATAATAAAATTCTCATTTTAAGTTTAAGTTTAAGTTAAGGCCAAAAGAATGCACCGTAAGGTCCTGGGCTTAAAATTCAAGATAATTTCATACAAGTGCAAGTTATTAAATACTCCTGGTATACAGCTAATACATTCAATTCCACATTCTCTCCAACATTGTGAGGTCACTCAAAAGCTTCTTCTTCTTTTTTATTTTTATAGAAAGTGAATTAAACTATTTAATGGCTTTTGCTATGTTTCCTTCTCTGTTCCCTTGAAGATTCTCATGATATTATTCTCCTTCCATAATTTACTCTGCTTACAATTTGATTTAGAATTCTCGTAATTCGCACGAGTTTTATGAACACAAAGCACTCGATGGTATAAGAGAGTCGTGATCCGACCAATAAATCAGTACTTTTTGTTGTCTTAAATGTCTATTTTGAACTCATATTTAACCCCGCGGCCTCAGGAAAATGCAATGATACAGAACACTAAGGGTCGGCTCATAAGTTTTAGAGGTCAGAAGTGAACCCTCTAGTATTTTTTGTTGTCTTAAATGTCTATTTTGAACTCATATTTAACCCCGCGGCCTTAGGAAAATGCAATGATACAGAACACTAAGGGTCGGCTCATAAGTTTTAGAGGTCACAAGTGAACCCTCTAGTATTTTTTGTTGTCTTAAATGTCTATTTTGAACTCATATTTAACCCCGCGGCCTTAGGAAAATGCAATGATACAGAACACTAAAGGTCAGCTCATAAGTTTTAGAGGTCAGAAGTGAACCCTCTAGTATTTTTTGTTGTCTTAAATGTCTATTTTGAACTCATATTTAACACCGCGGCCTTAGGAAAATGCAATGATACAGAACACTAAGGGTCGGCTCATAAGTTTTAGAGGTCAGAAGCGAACCCTCTTGAATGAGGTTTTTCTATATTTTTCATTTAAAAATTGGTCTACAAAGAGTTTTATAAAAAAAATCATTACAAAAGATTTACCATTACAAAATATAAGCATATAGTTATCCCAAAAAATGCAACCATTACAATATCTCAAAATCCATCCTTTGAAAATTAGTCTTCTCAATTCCATTCCATTGTCAATTATATTCCGTCGAACTAAACGTACCCTAATGGTTTATGGCTTACGAGAATTGATAATCAGTGTATTCCACCGTTGGACCTATTTTATGGTTCCTAAATTTCAATTGGCATCTTTTGCGTAAAGTAGGCTTAGTACAAAAAAAAATTTGGGCCATATATACATACATATCTATAGGGGTCCTAGAATTTTAGAGGCCCTCATTTTAAGCCTTTTTGGGGGCTCGAAACGCATGCTTCTCTCGCCTATCTTCTAAGCCAGTCTTGAGAACACTCGATCGTATGAGAGAGTCGTGATATGATCAATCGATCGGTACTTATCATCGACTGAAATATATTTTCCAAGTCCATATTAACCTCATTGCATTAAGAGAATGCAAGGATACAAAATACTCGATCGGGTGAGAGAGTCGCAAGGCAATCGATCAAACGGTACTTTACGTCGACTCAAATATGTTTTCCGAATTCATACTAAACCTCGCCGGCATTAAGAACGCAAGGATACAAAAACACACTCAACCGGACTAGAGATTCTCGACCTGATCAACCGACTGGTACTTTACGTCGCCTCAAATATCTTTTTTTCGCACTCGTAACAAACCGCCGCAGCATGAAGAAAACGTCAAGGATAACATTTTACTTAACATCAGCATACCGACCAGTGCTTTACGCCGTTTCTAATATATTTTTCCGCACTCCTACCAAATCGCTGCGGCGCTAAGAAAACGTCAAGGATAACATTTTACTTAACACGAGCATAATTACACTTCACTCTATTTATGAAGAGAAGATTAGGTTACTAAAAATTCTCAGTTTCAACATAATGTCTCGGTGTGAGCAGAACTATTATAGTACTCTACTTCTCTTTAATTAAAGTAAATCTCAAACGAGAGATTCAGCTGTAACCGACGGCGCCAAATCGTCTCCAACGAATATACCCAAAAAAACGACGACGCTCCAGCGACTCCTTGATCCCCCTATGTATTCTTTCGTGGTGTCGCCCCGTCGTTTCAAACCCATGTGCTCATCCCCTCCCAGAAACTGAATAAATTCGTCGTCTTCCCCATTCCTCTCTCCCTCCCCTTCCGTCGCGTCGCGGCACAAGTTAGAGAGAGAAGAGAGAGAGAGAGTTGATTCACACATAAATCAACTTATCTATACGAATATGTAGAGAGAGAGAGAGAGAGAGAGAGAGAGAGAGAGAACAGAAAGCTCAGAGGGAAAAAAACAGAACAGACAGTTCTCTTTACAATCCCTCGATTTTTACGTTCCTTTTCGTTGAAAGACATGTAGTGTTAGAGATAGATATGAATGCATGTGTATCTCTTGAATATATCTGTCTGCCTTTCTCCTCAAATCAAACCCTATCAAACAAGGCGCCGTAGGTTTACGCGTAATTCTGTTGGCTCTAGAATTGGCGACGACGTTGTCTTGTGAAACCCTAGGCTTTAGGCGCAATTCTGTTGGCTCTTGTCTAGCTTTTTTTTTGTTGTTGCAGATTAACGGTTTGGTGAGCGCATGGGCGATCTTCGGGTTTGTTCGCGGCCGCCGAGCGGCGTTGTTGCGACAGAAGATCGCCCGCGTCAGGTGTCGTTGTTGTCGTCGCTGCCGCCGCCGCCATTGCGGGCGTGTAGCAGCCCTGATCCCTCGGTGATCGAGGAGGATAGGTGGGCCGTAGCTGAAGAAACAGCTCGAGAAGTGATCGGGTGCGTTCACCCCACTTTGGACTCGGAGGAGAAGAGGAAGGATGTGATAGTTTATGTTCAGAGACTCATCAGGTGTTCTCTCGGTTGCGAGGTGAATAATTCAATGCCTCATTCACTAACTTTTCTGTTCAACTGAATCAATTCTGTAATTCCTCTGTTTAATTGCGGAGTTCTTTATATTTCATTTTGCATTTTCTTTTTGCTGTTGTTATCTTTCGGGTTGGCATTTAAGTCCATTTGGTTGACTACTTGACTGGACTAATGATGAA
Organism: Rhododendron vialii; assembly: GCF_030253575.1. Taxonomy (NCBI): domain Eukaryota; kingdom Viridiplantae; phylum Streptophyta; class Magnoliopsida; order Ericales; family Ericaceae; genus Rhododendron; species Rhododendron vialii. The sequence continues at coordinate 6,679,042 of NC_080569.1, forward strand.
TAGATATATCCAGGTTTTGTGAAGAAATAGATTCGGTGGATATTTAATCTGGTCCGAGAAATTTTAACTAGACAATGTGGTCCCCTGGATATGTAGTCCAATCCAGTACTCATATCCGTCCAAACGAACATAATAAGTGAATTCAATGCTCCGTTGTTCCGTACGGTTTTGTAATTCCTCGGTTGGTGTCGTGTTCCGTCGTTGTTCCGTACGGTTTTGTAATTCCTCGGTTGGTGTCGTGTTCTGTCGTTTCTTTTCAGTTTTTCTGTTGGAGTTCTATCGGTTCTTTGGAATTTTAGTTATTCGTTTTCTCATGGCTAGTTGATGATGTGTTTCTTGTATGATGAGGAAGCCAATTTAATGTCTGGATAAGTTGAAACTAGTGTGACAAGGGTCAAGGTGTGGTGTATGTTCTGTGCCTAATTAAGACTCTTGGAGTCCCAAAATCATTGTCCGGTCTGCAAGTAATTTGTTTTTCTCAAAAAAACTTTAAATCTTCATTCGCAAGTTACTAGATATCAATGAGTTCTCTCAATTTATGCAAAAACGTTGGGATATTTTTTGATAATAGTACTTTACTTTAAGTTCTCATTTTGCAAACCGAACAATCTTTTTGGGATGGAGGGAGTATATTTTTGTGGTGATTCAAGAAAAAGAAGCTAACATTTTCTAGAAATGAAATGCTTCTACCCTCGCACCGATGGGATATAGACCATTTTCCCGAAATACCAGATGATTTCAAGAACATTCTATTGGAATTTAAAATAGATAAATAATACCATAACACGATGTGTAATATGTGCTCAGGAGGTGTCCTCACACCCCACTCCACTTTTGGGCACGCATTCCATTATCCTGACGTTTAGTTTTGGAAGATGTGATGTTTAAACAATGCACCTATGCCTACACCTGATAGTTATACGCAAAGTTTATTTGACATAGGTTCAAAGTTGAAACTATTTCGGAAACGCATGTGAGAGCAATTTTATTTCTGAAGTGTTCAGACTATGATCATTTTCCACTTTCCAGTGAAGAGGTTTCACTCTGCTTTTCGGCTTGTCCTGTGTACAGTTCTTTCGCCTTATGCACTAGATATTTGAAGCTATATTGATCAATTGTTGTTGGAAGATATTTCGTGTCTCATTTCCATTGAATGCTTGCTAAGTTGTAAAGCGAATGAAAATTTTCTGGTATCCATTTTTTAATGCTTATTTAGTATGGTGCAAATGACAGTTGCAGCATTTAGGATACATTACAAATATCAGTATATTCAAACGACTCAAAACTGTCTATATGGTCAGATTTTTAGAACCCACCTAACAAACATATTAGGTTACATGCTCATACCCACTAGATTGTGTGGAGGCATTTGCATTGGTCTAATGCATGTTCTATGAGGATATCCTTTATGCATTTACTGAGGTTACAAAATCTGGCAACCCGTTTTTTCCGTTAGTTCTCATTAATTGCCTTTATTTCTCCTTTTGCAGGAATACAAAAATCAATGAGTTAGATCTGATAGGATAGTTTAGGCATACATTTGGTGGCAGCAGGACATTTTAGAAGACCAACAGGCATAAATAAGCAGTGTAGGGCTGCAAACGAAAACAGCCGCCCGCGAGCTGCTCGAACTCATCTCGTTATGAGCTCGTTCAAGCTCGACTCGACACGTAAATGAACAAGCTTGAACCTAGCTTCCCAGCTCGTTTTGAAAACTTGCTGAGCCCGACATTTATAGATATATATATTTATATGCATAAATAATTATAATTATGTATATAAACTCCCAACACTGGGAATGATAATTTTGAACTTGAGGCTTTGAATTGCCTTACAGGAGTGAAACGGAAAGCCAAGAGGATCCTTTATAGAGATTCGGATGCCTCTTGAATTCTTGCATTAGCGATGTGAGACAAAAGGGTTTTCCATTTGCAGTCTCCTCCTTTAGTCCCACATCGGATGCACAACACTCACCACCAAGGCAGATTTCCTTTATAAGAAGAGATCCCTCCCTTGTGCACCTTACCCACGCCACACAAGCGTGGAGCTGGATACCGCTTCCTGACCTAGAGCGAGCCGAGCTCGAGCCGTTTGTTAAGTTATCGAGTTGAGCTGGAGCCCAATCTTTGCAGCTCGATTCGAGCTCAAGCCGAGCTCGAGCTAACCATAATTTTGACGAGCCGAGCCTGAACACTCCGGGCTCGACTCAGCTCGGCCCGTTTGCAGCCCTAAAGCAGTGTATTTGAATGGTTCCTTACGTACAGGCCTCCAATAATGATTTGGATTATTAATGCGTGCCAAAGTTACTGTTTCCATAAATTCTTTCTTTCTTTTTTCCTTTCTTTCTCTGTTATAAGGATTAAGCCGTCCCCTTCGTGTGATTGGGGAACCGCCTTATTGATTTGGTTCTGCAGACTAAGCAATTTGCATCTCTGCTATTACCCAAGGGTCTTTACTTTTCTTCCTAGTCTTGGAAATTTTACCCTTGATTTTGTAAGCATCATTTGCCCAAATAGGTAGTATGCATTTATGGGTGATGCATTGTCAAATGATGACACTATACCATGATTTCATGGGAGGTTGAATCATCATTTTTTTGATTATACGGTTGTACCACATGTTGAAATGTAAATTTTTTGACGTGTCCTAACCTAAGGGGAACAGAATGATAATTCATTATATAGTGCTTGAACCGCCTATATGTATGTCTGGAATCTGTTAACAAGTTTTCACTTTTCAAAACTATTGAAGGCCTAGTTACTCGTTTTGAGTCAGGAGGGCAGAGCATACTTGATCACTTTGCCTCGCGTTAACTTTTCCTACTTTTCATCATTTGTTCTTAAAGACGTTACTAGTCATGTAAATGTAGAGTTCTGGTTTATTTCCCACATTCTCACTCATCATTTCTAACTTTCCTATAATTTACAGATTGTGGCATGTTTCATAATATTTCTTTACCCGGAGGACGACCTCCTATTTATGAGCTGAGATATGTTGCTATTAATTCCAGGATACTTCCAACTTAAACTTTAGTGTTGAGATTCATATCTCTAATTGCATGATTTTCTGCTGCAGTTAGGTTGTGGAATATCTTTACAAGAGTAAGTTTTGTGGGGAAAACTATTACTACTTTTACCGGTGTACCTATAAGTTGAGCTTTATTACTTCGTTATGTTCATTTTGTAGGTTTTCCCATATGGCTCCGTGCCACTGAAGACCTTCCTTCCTCATGGAGATATTGATTTGACTGCTCTTAGCAGTCCTACCGTCGAAGAAACTTTGGCCCATGATGTACTTGCTGTTCTGCAAGAAGAAGAGCAGAATGAAAATGCTGAGTATGAAGTGAAGGATACAGAGTTCATAGATGCTGAGGTTTTCTCCCTTCTGCTTCGTTAATAAGCTTGTTTTCTTGTATATATATAGGAGCTCGTTCCACGGACACAAGTTTTACGTGGGACTCCCACGCAAATGATCAGAGCCATTCAATTTATTTAAAACATGCTTTTAAGAGTTTTTGTAAAAAATTAACTCATTCGGATATTAGTAAGGGGGCTTGATGGGTTCATTCAGTCGATTCCTGTCAAATTTAACAGGATAAAACTGAACTGAATAAACTGATCAAGCCCTTACCAAACAAATTGAACGGCTCTAATTATTTGCGTGGTATATGCAACATCTTCTATTTTCCCCTAATTCGTGTTTATATTTCCACGTGTCTTAAAATCTTGGAAATATTGTATTACTGGTATCATCTTCCAGACTTCCAGTCTTCCCTTTTCATGCAATGCGTTGATTCTCATGATTTTTCTCTATTTGAATATCTTTAGAGTCTGTTAAAAAAAATCTCTTTGGAGAAATGTGGCCCATGTTATTGGATAGACATATAGTCTTCCAATTTTTGGCATAGTTCATGCTTGTCACTTGGTCAGTTTGTCTTCATTGTGTGTTATTTTGGGAAACATCTCTTTGTAGCTCTCCTAGACTTCTGGGAATTTCTATGCTGGAGATGCTACAGTTCTCTTCCATTTTCATTGAGCTTGTTTTGATACCAAAATTTTGACTTGAAAATTTGTCGATGGAAAGATATCCTTTTAAAACAGCTGCTAGTGGTGGAATTACATGATCCAGCTGCACCATCATGGAATCTGAGGATAGTTGGACAGTTCTCTTTAACTCCAGTTTCTGGTTGAATTGGCTTTTGTAAAGATAACAGTGAAAAATTGCTGTTCACATGGCTACATTGTATCTTTCTCTAATCCTATACTTTATCCAACTTGAAAGCTCAGTCTTTATTTTTATCCTGTGGTCTATCCAAGTTTTGAACTTCTGTATTTACCAGCATGTTTGTAATTTATGGCAGGTTAAGCTTGTAAAATGCATTGTGCATAACATTGAGATAGACATCTCCTTCAATCAGTTAGGAGGACTTTGTACTCTATGTTTTCTTGAGCAGGTATGATCTAAGACTTCTATTAGGACTTGAAATGTATGCTGCATTGCTTCCTTGCTTTATGCCTTGCCAGAAATGATGTTGTCAAATTATTTAGTATATGGAATAAGAAGCATTTGATTTGGAAATTTTGTAGATGTTCAGGAAGTGACACTACAGAACTAGAGCAATATTTACATATTTCGTAAATAAGTTCTGTATTGGAAACAATTTAAGTTGATTCAGTCTTAGTGTTGTGTTTTTAATGAGTCCAGTGATTATTTTTTAAAGCTCTTTTTGGTCCATTGCCTACCAAATTATGGGGTTGGTTTGTACTTGTAGTGCATCTACTCATAGATGTCCCGGTCTTAGTTGCAGGGAGCTCCTAAAGTGGTGCCGCTCCCACCTTGGGAGCCCGCTTTTGCGCTCCCAACTAAGGAGCTTGACGGGAGCCCGCTCCAATTGAGATGGGAGCTCACTCCTTACAAAGATGGGAGCTTTTGTATGATCTTTGTATAGAAAAACAGGGATTTCTCACTTTCGTTGTTAATTGATCTTTGATGAACTCATATATCTAGCCCAAGTCATGAATCTTGAAAAGAAAATCATACTAATACTATATTGTAACACTAGCCCATTTCCTATACTTATGGAGGACTTGGCCCATATTTTTACTTCCTAAAATGATTGTACTTTTTAAGTGAATACTCTATGGTACATTATTTTCAGAACATATGTACACGCTCCTCTCACACTCCCAACCTTGGGAGCTTCTGTATTCCATTGCTCCCACGCTCCCGCCCCCGCTTCCACTCCCACTTCGTGCAACTAAGGTCTCGGACCTCACTCCCCAACTTTTGCCCCCTTTTCTTTTCCGTTTTAATTGTGCGATATAGTTGACAAACAAGAGTGTTACGTCTTCGTTCTTTCTGTACTGGCATACTGCATACATCTGTTGGTATTTTCCCATTGTCCATAAACGAACCTAATTGCTTACCGGTTGTGTTTTTTCTGTTTGTGTTTGTTTACTTCCTGAACTTTCTCAACGCGTCTTTATATCTTGTCCTTGCGGTTCCTTCCCTGAATCTTGATATTACCATGAGTTACATTGTACTTAGTTGGTATTATTGGATTATATTAACATCTCTATCTCACTCTCACTCTCATGCAGGTTGATCGCCTTGTCGGCAAAGATCATCTCTTCAAACGTAGCATTATTCTAGTAAAAACTTGGTGCTATTATGAAAGCCGTATTCTTGGTGCCCATCATGGTTTAATCTCTACTTACGCTTTGGAAACGTTGGTCTTATATATTTTCCATCTCTTTCACAGATCGTTAAATGGGCCTCTGGCGGTAACTACCCATGTTGTGCAAATTGACATTGTATTGGTGGACATAACACGTCAATGAGTTTGACATATAATGTTTCTTCTCATGGATATAGGTTCTCTATAGATTCTTGGATTATTTTAGCAAATTCGATTGGGATAATTACTGTATCAGTTTACAAGGTCCTGTCCGAAAATCTTCCCTGCCTGAAATAATCGGTAAGCATGATCGTCCCTGTCTACGTTGTTTGTAATTGGTAATGCTTAATTTTTAGCGCATGATTGTAACTCTCTCTCTCTCTCGGGGCTGCAGCAGAGATGCCAGCAGATGTGGGGGACAACTTAATGCTTAGTGAAGAGTTTCTCAGAAACTGTATCGACATGTTCTCAGTTCCATCCTGGGGCCTTGAAACAAACGTGCGAGCATTTCCACAGAAGTTTCTAAATGTTATTGATCCACTGAAAGAAAATAACAATCTTGGGCGCAGTGTCAGCAGAGGTATGGTGAATTTGCTTGCTTTTACATAAATGGTTGAACTGGTCATCTGGGAGTCTTTAAAGTATGTTCAGGCTATGGTAGTTTCATAGACTGAGACTTGTATGTAGCAGTTGTTGTCATTCTTGTATTTCATTCAATGCCTAGAAAATTATGAAGTATATGGAAAATATGAGAAGATTAGTCTTCAGGTTATGAAGAAGATATTGCAATGTCTGATTCGGTAGATGGTCATCTATAAGCCTGATGGTATTCTCTGAAGCAAAAACTGGAAACAAAATATATAATCAAAAAGAAAAACTGAGGAAGTTTCTTGAATGCACCATTCAAGTCTTTGTTTACCAGCGAAAAAGCTATGCTGTTATCTAGAGAAAGCAAAGAAAATATCTATTTGCTTAATTTTAAATCTGCGTAAGAAGATAATGCTTTTACTTCCATGCCCACTCATCACCACATTTATCACTACCACTACCAGCGCAACCTCACTAGACCTCACCCACTGCTGATGGCATTACAAAAAATACCACATTAAACTCTATCATCACTGTAAGAGCACTTACCATTGACCTCAACTCTGCTCTCAGAATCTTTTTGTGTGGTATTTGAATGTGTTTCCTACTTTCTAGTTTCTGCTCTTCATAAATTTTATATAATCGAAAAGGAATTTTTTTTATTGATTTGTGAAGTACATCCAGATTCCCAGAAAGCACCCGATCATGATAAATATCTAATGTAGCATGTGTGTGTATTCCTTCTATGGTCATATATTGGACATGGGCCAGGTAATTTCTATCGAATCCGTGGTGCTTTCAAATATGGGGCCCGGAAGCTTGGTCAAATCCTCCTCCTACCCAGAGCGAGAATTGCTAATGAGATCAAGAAGTTCTTTCCAAACACTCTGGAGCGACATTTACAAAAATCTAGTGATTTATCCTCATTATCCCCTTCCTTTGAAGAAGAGGTTCAACTGAACTTAGTGGATCTAGATTTGGACAATAATATACCAGGGCTTGGAAATAGTGAGCTATATAGATCCTCAAGGACAGAAGATTCTATGAAGGTGGTGTCAAAAATGGCCTGCTCAACAGATGGGAGTTCTGTTTCAGGATCTCACCGAGATGGAGAAGTCATTTCAAGAATCATAAGCGATACGTCTGATTGTTCACCATCAAATTGTGACTTGAGCGATTCTCTTTCTGGTATACATTGCTATCCACCTAAATTCTCTCTATCTGGATCGTCTGGGGAGAAAGGGAAGTTGGAGATGTTCTGTGAAGAATGGCTGGATGAGAAGATGGGTTTTGATTCATGGATTGTTGTAGATGAGAAGACGGGTTCTGATCCATGTATGGGACACAGATCGAAAAATTTTGGCGCCAGTAGAGCAGTCTGTTCATGTACTAATCATCATGATGGTTTGACCTCTAGTTTTTCAGGAATCTTAAGTCCAGATGCCACTATTTCAGAAGCTCTGCCTTTTGATTTCAGAGAGAGTGATTCAATTGATATTGCTGGAAGCTTGGAAGCATTTAATTTGTTGTCTGACCTTAGTGGGGATTATGACAGTCACATCAGGAGTTTGCTATATGGTCAGTGTTGCCATGGATATGCTTTATATGCCCCTACATTGCCCAATGCTCCAACATTCCCTTCTCATTTGCAAAACAAAAGGCCATGGAATACTGTTCGTCAATCCATGCCGATTAAGCAGGGTTCTCATATGACCACAAATGGTGTTGTCTTGGGATCAACTTACAATTCCATGAACGATAGCAAACCATTCAATTGTTTGAGATCGGAAGAAAAGCGAAAAGCACGGGGAACTGGCACATTTTTTCCCAAATCGGAATTGGTATTGCCTTGTCAAACTTGTTGCGATTTTAGGCCATGTGCCAGTTTTTATTCACAGTTCACATTATCAGTGATCTTACACATGAAATCTGCAGAATGGTTGTTCATGCAGGGAGAGGTCCCCACAGGGGAGGGGAAAGAAGCAGGCATCGGGCAATCACCGTCAGGTCCAGAGACATACTCGTATCAATGGTGGTGGACCTACCTTGCCAGAGAAGAAGTCGTCTGAGGAAGGGACCCGTGAGGTTCCACGTGGTGGGAAGTCTGGATTAAACTCCAATGGTGATGAGTTCTGCATTTCATCTAAGAAACTTGAAGGATTAAACTCCAATGGTGATGAGTTCTGCATTTCATCTAAGAAACTTGAATTTGGATCTCTTGGGCAACTGTCGGAACAACTTAGCCTGACAGCTTTGGAGAAGTGTTACAGTTGGGGCTCCACTCCAAGCCTCGTGCTGAAGGTGAAGAGTTCAAAAACCGAAGTGGGAAATAATGAACAAAGGTAGGGTAATTTATTGTATCCGAAATTGTTTAAGGCCTAGAAGCACAAACACATTTACCGGTGACACATATGAAACACGGACTTGACATGACACACTCCAGCCTCAAGTTTTTCATTATGTTTTTTCTAGGCGGACACACAGGTGACATGATAGGACACATGAGGATGCTTAGTTCGTGAACACTTAGCCATTGTTTTTTAGTATTTTCTTTTGGACAGCAGCATTTGTGTTTTTTTTGTCATTCTAATTTAAATGCAGCATTTGTTTTATTTCTGTATGAGTTTATTAGATACACATGATATGAGTACCTATGACAGCGTATCCTTACTTTTGGAAGAATGACATGTCCAAATGTCCCTGTTGTGTCCGTGTCTTGTGTCCTTATCAGTGCTTCTTAGTTTCAGATGTTGAGGTTTCTCTTTCTTTCCAGTTTGATTGTCTAAAGCTCGGTATATGGTTTTTGGTTTTCAGGGTTGCAAAGAAGTCATTGCAACTTAAGAATGAAGATGAGTTCCCTCCTTTGACCGCGTAAATGGCAGTAGAAAGAGCAGGCAAATAACAGTAGGTGCTGACATACACAGTAATTTTGAGGGACCCTGTTTTTTTTTCCCCCCCTAGCTTCTCTTTTTCATGCATAGTTTTGGTTGCTGGTGGTGTGGTGTACAATGGTTGGTTTGTACATCTTTTTGCTTCATTCCTTTCCGTTGCATCACTGTTCACTGGCTTTTTTGGTGACTAGTATTACATACCAGCTGGTGATGTGATATACATGCATACAATGTGCCCCCCTTATCTGCTTGTAGCTGTCCTGAAGACTTCAAATGCTGTCCCCTTTTTTTACATGCTTTTTATTGGAAAAGGCATAAGTTTATACAACATTGGAATGTTTAATGTTAAACATTGGATGTTGTTCATTTTTAAGTCTTCTGCGAAAGTTTTCTTTCTCAAGTGTAAGGGTTCGTCATCTTCTCTTGGTTGCAAGGATCAGATGAGACCTTGATACTATCATAAGAAATTGTTTGGTGGTTAATGTGAGAAATAATTTTGCAGAATGCTACATTGTTTTCTGGATCAACTCCCCATCATCTGAAGTTCAAAAAAAAAACCCTCCCCTTCATCTCTCCGTTGCCCCACCCTGGGCTCATGATTCTGACCATGTATCTCGTGCCAATGACGTCCGTGTGTCTATCAATGTTTGATCAAATTTCAAAGATATTTTCTTGTGCATGGTTACAAGATAGCAATTAGGATCTTAATTGTGAGCCCGAGCCCACAATACTAGCTTGGAGAGAGGGGTATAGGGAGGGAAAATTATTAGTTGCTCCCGAAGCATCATGTAACTTATTTATCCACTACACATTTTTGTATGCTCTACGTTCGGTCAAGAGTGTGTGGGCTTTCACACAAATGTCTCGTGGAGCAGGTTTGAATAATAATCACTCATATTGGGAGGGCTCTCGTGGAGTAGTGTTTTAGTACTATCTTTGTTTGCTTTTAGTCAAGTAATCAATCATTAGTATCATCCCGAACCTAGACTTCCCCTCCAGCTTCTCTATATAATGTTCATGCATGTGGGGCTATTTCCCATTAAGGGTACTATGCCGCCAACTAAACACGCGGGGGTTAATTTGTTTGATGTGAAAGTCCAAAATGCATGTATATTGTGATAAGGACCAGATTAAGTGGCCCTTTCTTCGTTTAATTAATTATTGATTGATTGATGCTACACTGAACAAGTCAGCTTTCGGGAGTAATTACTTACCATTTGGTGGAGAAACTTTTATGTATATCCGGGATACCAAGGGGTTGGTATCCTCTCAGGTCTGTTTTCAATTTTTTGACTATTTTTCGATCACATTTGGATAATCGGTTCCGTTTATATTGTAGAGTTCAGCGAAAACCTTAATCGTACCAAAAATCATGTTCATCAGATTTTAGTAGATACAAATTTGAGTTCCAATTCAGTGTGTTTTTGGACCCAATTTTGGTTTTCTTCAATTTTCACATGTGCCAATCGTATATTTGCTGAAGTTCGATGAACATGATTTTTGGTAGGATTAAAATTCTAGCCGAACTCTACAAAATGAACGGAGCCGATCATCCAAATTTGATCGGTATACATAAAAGTTTCTCTCCTATTTTTGGTAATAGAAAAATCAATTGGAGGTGTTTCTGAAGGTATCGCTCTTCCCCCAGAATTATTGGTATATCCTCCACGGAGTTAAACACTTAATAAACGCAGTAATATCAGTATCAGCCAGCGGTAAAAACATTGGACATCCATTACGGAAAAAAATAATTAATCCATCCAATTAATGTTGTACTTTTTATGGCAGGCATGACCGTGAATCTCTGTTTACTACACCACAAGAGATTGTTTTTTTTTTTTTTGGTAGTATTTTTTAGTCTGCGGCACTATCATCACCTTGTCTTGCTATATGGTAGACGAGCGGCTGCTATTGTTGGACTTGGACACATCTCTACTACAATAATGCAATGAAGAAAGACAAATAATGCAGCATTATTATTATAGAAAAGAAAAGAAAAAGGGTAAACGCCGATGGTGGTGTCATACGGTACTACTTGTCAAATCACGGCGCCAATAGAACAAAGTCTCTCTCGCATGACAGATGACTCGTAGGACTATTATCACAAATGAGTTTGATCTTGTAATTGTGTTGGTAAGAGAGGATATTTGAATCTGATGACTTTGCCAAACTCGTACTATAAAAAATAAAAATAAAAAACAACGTGTACCCTTCCGGATCTGCAAATAATATTAGTTATAGTCTTATATAACTAATACGTATACGTTTCTACTTTCTATATACGAACCAAAGAAGGAAAAAAAATAGATGTAGTTGGTGGGAAAAAGAATGGGTCCAAGTGATGTAGGGAAAAAAACAAGAGGAAAATTCTAAAATCAACCCAATGTGCTGATAATAGTGAGTGTGAATGTGTATTAAAGGGTATAAAAAGTACACAGAAATATGTGTTTTCTTTGTCTTCTAGTGTGTTTATCGTCAGCTCAATGGGCTGACAATAGTAAAACCGGATAAGGAAAAACAATAATTGTGGTAGTCCCGGCGTCCCGCCTTTAAAAACGCATGAGATAATTGAGATGGAAAACGAAAGGTTTTTTGTCAACTCAATAATAAGTGGATAGAAAGGAGAAAGTTATTATGTGCACAATTTCTATCATATGAATGGTAGGCACATTTTTCTGTAACAAAGAAAATGGGTACATGCCCATGTGCACGTATTGTGCGCAAATCGCAGGGTGGAGCTTACTTCAGGGTACCACACAAGTGATCCATGTCGTTGATAAAATAACTTTTTGATTCACGTAAAAATCAGCTCAATCAGATAACTATAAGTGCGTCGTCCAATAGTCTAAATTTCCATATGAATTTAGGATCCTAAATTGTAAATAAATACTTACAATAACTGTAAGTGAGTCGTCCAATAGTTTAAATCTTCAGAATTTAGGATCCTAAATTCTAAATAAAGACTTACAATTTATCCGATTGAGTTAATTTTTTGCAGAGTCACCCAAATGGCTTGGATCATTTGTGTGAAACCTAGACCCCATGCTATGATCTATTCACAATTTGTGTGGGCTCCACCATGTGTTCATTGTTATAATCTGAATCGTTCATCTTGTAGGGCTCGCAAAATGGTATTCTTGCAGAAAAAAAGAGCTTCATAAGATATCAATAGTTATATCAAAAATTAAAATTTTAAATGGTTATGAACAGTTTAACTTTAAAAACTATTTACAGAATCTGGCCGTCCGTTTTAGTTTGATATAGTTATTGATGTCCAGTCAAGCTGATTTTTGCGAGCCCTATAAGATGAACAATTCAGATTACTGCAACGGACGCTTGGTAGGGTCCACAATGAGCGGTAGCGGAAAAGCCATCTTTTTTTAGTTCATCCGGACAGAACTTAAAAAGAAAGAATGAGTATCATAAAATAGTTAAGTTATGCATATTTATGTCTAGTTACGAACTTTAGGTCACAATTACGAATAAATGTGTTTGATAGCGAATACATATAAATATATAACGAATTACTCCCTATTTAACTATTTAATGCCTTGTTCGTTTCCATTTAAAATAATAATAAAATTCAACTAAAAAATATTCATTACATTTACTTTTAATCATTATTTTTCATTCATTACCCCTATCACCAATTATTATTCTCATTTCTCTCTCTATTTCTCTCCACTCATTATCCCTACTTTCAATCATTACTTTCATAAAAAAATTCTTTAAAAATTCATCTAAACGCAGCAAGTTGCAAAAATAATTGGAATTAATTACTATAAGTTATTTTAATCGATCAGGAGAATGTTAAATCGGGCTTCTCCGACATTCAAAAACATGGGCTAAAGAGATGGGCCACCTTGGTTGTAGACGTGCAGGTGCCACAGTGGAACCCGCCAGTGGGCGGCTTCTTTAGTTTTTGTCTCACACTCAAGTTTGTGGTTGTGAAGTTCTTTTACTTTTTGTTTTTGCATGCTTTTGCTTTGTTTTTCTCCCATCTCTTTTGTCGTTTTGATCTGTGAGAGTTTTGTCTTACATCTTCGCGAAAGTTGTTAATTTCGTCTGCGGATTGGGTTCTTTCAAAGACGATATTGCTTCACAATGATGTACGTGCCAACAGTGCTCTTACCCTATATAATTTTTTTTGCGGGTCACTCGTGATGGCTTTGTCAGATCTGTAGCTTTTGAAAATTCATTGGTGCGTTCATACTTGTTTGAAATCCATCTAATTGTCTGGGTATTCGTTATTTTTTTTTATCTTTAACTAGCACTTTATCTCTTTTGAGACTCTTGATTCTAGGTAGCCGCTGTTTGCGCCAGGCTCAATATCTAGGTTGAGGCGAAAGACATCGACTGCCTTATGTGTGCTCGATTAAATTTAAATAAGTAATTTGAGTTTGTTTAAAATATTTGTAATGAACCCCGTTAAATGTCGTCGTGCTTACTCATGCATTATTTCACCTGGTATAGACGTACGAGAGTTTGATACAAATACACATACGCATATTGCACCAGTTGTTTGTTTAGTTAGTCGACTATGAGAAAAAAGCCCACGTATCTTGCACATTCAATTTTAGTCGACCACTCCATTGAAAGAGTTAACACAGGAACCTGTTGACAACATTATTTTTTAGTATAAAAAAAGAATGTAATTATTGCCCGTGATTTCACCATCGTCTCCATCGATTGCCTTCGCCATTGACATTTGAAACAGAAAGATAAAATACGGAGTAATTTTTTATTAGATATCGGACGCCATCTTCTCCGATCACCATGGATATCAACGGAATGACTTTAGACATCATTTGCGGTATGAGATAGGGTGCGCGTATTAAAATTGCCATAAGTTTAAATTACCATCGTAGGTTGCTTCTATCATGTTTTTAATTTTTTTGTTTTGCCTCGTATACACTCTTATACATTTTAGTCACTCAATTTTGTTAAGGTTGATCGCCTATATACAAGGGAGAAATCGGTATAAAGAAAGAGATAAATACGTAAAGAAAACTACCGAAAAGGATTTTATTAGTTCCCAATATCAAAGTTATTCTTGCGGATCAAAAAACAAATATCAAAATTATTCTTTGTGATATATAATTATTAGTAACTTATAAATATTTCTATATTCATTAAGCCAGGCCAATACCAACCCCGGGCTGGACCCATATGTATTCCGTCATCAAAATTTTCAACATTGGCGTTCGAATACCGTGGTCAATGTATAACGTCACGTAACGCCGGACCTGCAGCGAAAGATCATCAGATATATATTTAGGAGCAGTGCGAGGGGGGCTTCAAGGATCAGTGCCGTAGATACACTTGAAATCCATACAACTTGTCACGAGCCTCACTTAAATGTGTGGCATGGATGGCTCTGAAACATCACGTCATGTTGCTTCATATGCACTTTATAAATTCTCATCCTTAGCCGGCCTTTTTCTATTCTTGGATTGTTCGTTTTCTGCTTTGGGATATCGGATTCAAAATTCACTGTTATACACAATTTTTGTAAATTCCGATTATATCTTCACTTACAATTTTTTTTTATAAAGTTTATTTTGACTATACTTTCAAACACTTAAAGATTTCAATCACAATCTATAGATTTAAGATTTTAATTTCAAATTCTGCGAAAATTTTTAGATTTTGAATTTTATTAGAAGTTGAGAAACCTGTATGTTGCAACTCGCGAATTTCATTCATTTTTTAATAATTTGTATTACAGAATCCCAAAAGCTACCCAAATTCAGCTTTGAAATTTTTCGAATTTCTTTTCTTTTTCAAGTTCCTATAATTTGTAGTAAATTCTAAAAATCAGTTACGTAGAATTTTTGACAAACATTCTAAACTGATTTTTATAAGTTAAAATCTAAAAATCTACCAAAATAATTTTTTGTAAACGCCCACAATGTTCCTAGAAAAGAGGGTCCTGCAGTGCAAATGCTGTAGTGCAGCATTCAAGCCGTCTATTTCGACAATCAATAGTTCAAATATGCTTGTTAACTTTTACAGTTTTAAAGAGTTGACTTTCACTGATAAGAGTGCTTCATCGATGTTGAACCATCGATTACATAGACGAACAATCGGATGCCGCGCTAATCCATTCCATAATCTAAAATCTGAAAATTAGTAGTTAGCCCCAATCCAAACAAGCTTTTGTTTTGTCCACGTGTTTCTTCCCTAGGAGTCTACTCACCCACCGTTCGGGGTTGTTTGTCGTTTTTTTGGTGTTGGTGTGTATGAGTTGGATTATGAGAGATGTAGTAGTTAGTGTGTGGTGTTGCATTGCTGCTATTCTTATGTGCGTGGAGGTGTAGGTCTTTGAATTGCCTACCTACTTATTTAGCTATTTTCTCTCTCGAAAATAATTTGCCCTATTTTTTGTAAGCTCTTCATTATCCTATCCATAGAAGTTCTTTTTTTTTAGTAAAAGAGCAAGAAATTCATTGATCAATAGAAGTTCTAAACTTTTGAAAAAAAAAAAAAAAAAAAACTGAAAAAAGAACAAGCTTTTGAGCTGCCGACTCCGGTAAGGCGGTAACTGTAGAACCCACACCACGTACAACCGCACCCGTCTGCCCTCTGCCCTCCTATTTTATCCCCAATCCCACCACCATTGCCAATCCATCATTTGTTGTTGTGCGCCTTTTGTCTCTCCCAATTTGTAGTTTTCACTCTCTCCCAAAAACTCCACAAACAGATTCATTCTCTCTCTCTCTCTCTCTCTCTCTCTCTCTCTCTCTCCACATCCGTTCTCTCTCAACAACCTCTTTCTCTCGATTCCTTTCCTACACCACAAATGGAACGCCCAAATCGCAGCCACAGATTCTTCAAGTTCAGGTCCATCTCAACACTGCTCGCTTCGTTTTCCTCTTAATTAAGCAGCAATTAAATTTCCGCTCCTGTCCCCGAATGAAAACCGATTTTCCAGGAAAGTCCAGTATCCCGAGACAATATCCTTCCTCCCCTGCTTCTTTTTGTACGCCTGCCAACAAAAACCTCGCTCTCATTCACCTGTCAAATCCAATCCTCTCAATCCTCACTACTACTACTACGACTACTTTTCAAAGCCCAATGTTTGCTAAGAACTACGACTTCTCTCGCGCTGTTGTTGAGATGTCTTGGATCATGCTGAGAATTGACTACTCCAGGCTCTTTTGGCTCCTATTCGGTGTCTTTTCTTACGAGAATCACGAAGGAAAACCTCGGATTTAGGTTTCTCAGACACCTCCCTCTATCTCTCTCTCTCTCTCTCTCTCTCCCTCTCTTTCTCTCTGTTCTCTTCGATTAGGTGACTAGTTTTCGAATTACGTTTTAAACATGCAAAAAGGAAGTAGTCCTCGAGACCGAGCGGATGAAGCCGAGGCCGATTGTGTCTACGCGGAAACCGATCCAACCAGACGCTACGGTCGTGTAAGTAATCGGTTGTATACTTACATAAGGACCTTTGTGTGTATGTATGTGTGTTTGAGAATATGGCTTCTTGTGTCATGCATGCGTGTTCTATGAAGGAATTGCTTTGCATCTCTGTGTCGCTGTCGAAACAATTTTGTATTAGTAAAGAGGGCGTACTATACGACTATTTAATTAAAAGTCGCGCCATGATTGTGAATAGAATAAGAGTATTCTGAACATTTTGTTACTTAATTGAGTATTTTAGTTGCTCCGTTGTTTTCACTTCTTCAATTATATTTGCATAGTTTATGATGTCGTATATTCCGCGGGTTTATTGCTTCGAATTATTAAAAGCTGTATGTTTAGGACTTTGCGCGATAAAAGTAGAAACGGAAAGATTCACGGTACGGTAGAGGGAAGCACTTAGGGGAGAGTAGACCAAAATTGACTTTGGAGGCAATAGTTCGGAAGGATTTAGGTTTGTTGAAGATGATGTAAAACGATGTCATTGGCAGAGTTCAATGGAAAAACGAATTCATCTAGGTGATCCCAATTGATTGGGAGTAAGCCTGAGTTCAATCAACCGAGTTCAATCGATCAACTGTAATATAATTGCATCAACTTAATCCTAATGGAGTACTCCATGAAGATGAGTATTTTTAGTGTATAATCTTTAAGCTTCAACTATTTGTCCTTGGTTTATTTCTATAATTTAGTTCATGTATAATTTATGAATTTACGAATCTCCATTATCACTTGACCTCCTTCACATTTACATGGACAAACATGTATTGGTAGAAGTGCGATACGTGATGCAAATTGCTGCAAAGTTTTATACTTGTCGTGGAACCGCAATCCTTATTGTAAGAAGTAAGATCATAAGTTGGTATTGCATCAAATGCTTATCTTTACCCTCTGCATTATTTATCCTGGTCTGTCATTAGGGGTTGTTATGGGTTTGATAACACCCAGAGTACTAAAATCTTAATAACATACGTCAAATAGGATGGAACTTCTTTAATGTTACTCTTGGAGGGATGATTTTCATTTGAAATAATAGAGATGGACAAGTATTTTATCTTAAGATGGTTTGAGTGATTGCACTAGAGGAGATCAATAACACCAAAGTACCAAGCAGGAAAACACTCATGACAGGAACAATGAACATGCATATAGGAAAGCCATTAACTTGGAAAAGACAATTATAAACGAAATAGTCAAACCTGAGTTTTGTTGGTTCCATGGTAACAAAGAAGTAAAGAAGCAAAAAAGTCATTAAGTTTTAGTTCTTATGTCGGCAAAACTGGCGTTGTGAACCCCTTTTTCAGCGACGACCCTTTTCACCTCACCACTCAAGGAAATAAAGATTCGAAAACCCTTGAAATAATTCAAAAGGATGTAAACAAATAGGTCCTTATTTCATGGTTTGGTAAGAACTTAATTGGCAGTGGCAATCTGAGAAGGATCATTCTTTAGTTTATTGAAGAATCAGTTGTCATATCTACTAGTATGTGCCTATTTTGGGTTTTATGTTGGCTAGTTGATTAGTTGACCACTTGACACGCATAATATGAGTGCCTTGTGTCTGTCTCTCTTGGACAGTTTGAAGAAATTCTTGGAAAAGGGGCAATGAAAACTGTTTACAAGGCTATTGATGAGGTCCTTGGAATGGAGGTTGCGTGGAACCAGGTAAAACTCAATGACTTGCTTCGGTCATCAGAGGACTTACAACGGCTATACTCAGAGGTTCACCTCCTCAGCACTCTCAATCACGATTCAATTATCCAGTTCCACACATCTTGGATTGATGTTGATCGAAGGACCTTCAATTTCATTACTGAAATGTTAACTTCAGGCACCCTCCGCGAGTAATTTCCAATTCCCACTTTTCTATTGCCGCCAAAATTCAACTGTATATGTGCCCTCCAAATTTATAAAGAACCTGCAGTTTCATAGCCTACTAAACCATAAGCCCTAACAATGTGTCTCAGAATCAACCCAAAAAAATTGTAGTAGTATTGTATCATCACGATGGATTAATGGGATGGACTGCACTGTGATCTTGTCCGACTAGGATGATAATGATCTGACTAATGGTAAAGAACTGATATGAAGGAAACAAAAATAAGATAAAGTGATAGAGAAAAATAGAAAGTTTGAGCTAATTACAGATATCCATAATGAATGGACAACTAAGAAATGAGGACGCGGAAACAGACAGGTTGACAAAACCACTTACAGCAAGATCATTAAGGGTAAAGGTTTATCTCTAAACTTTACCCTTTCCCTTAAATGAATTTGTCCAGTTATGTTTCAAGTATAACCATATTTCCCTATGATGTCCCAGGCGTCTCCCTCTGCTGAAAAATTAGTAAGGTTAATGGACTCCCTTCGTACCTTCTCCCAACTGAAATTGCCAGTTCCCTGCCGTGTATGTGTCCCATAAGTGTCCCCCATGCTTATGGTGACCACTTGGGCATGTTAGTGCTTCACACATGGACCATTAGGATGCTGAGATTTGAGAACTTCATGTCCGCGTGTCACACAGAGGAAATACGCAAAATGGAGTAAAGGGTTTGCATATACTTTGAAGAGTATTATGGTAGATCATCCCGCTAACTGGCTTAGACATGTGTTGGAAGTTGATGACATAATGATTGGAATTAATCATCGACTACTTTGTTCATGTCATTGTATGGCTGCTTGGTTGGGATCTCCAACAGTTGGATATATATATGTTTGTAGTATATACTTGATTCAGTAAATGCACTTCTAATGGAGAAGTTCAACTATGTCATGTATTGCAGATATAGGAAGAAGTATAAACGAATGGACATCCGTGCCATCAAGATTTGGGCCCGTCAAATACTATCTGCCCTAGTCTATCTGCATGGTCATGATCCACCAGTGATCCATAGAGACCTTAAGTGTGACAATATCTTTGTCAATGGCCATCTTGGACAAGTGAAGATTGGCGATCTGGGCTTGGCAGCAATTCTCCGTGGGTCTCTCACAGCACACAGTGTTATAGGTACTCGCCTCTTAACATTTGCATACTATGGTATAGAGTCAGGTTTTAAGAATCATGATGCCTGAAATGGTTGTCGCTTATGGAACTTAATCTCGAGTGCTATATGCGGGCAATCAAGATAGCTAAATCTAAACTTACCCATTTCACCAATCACTCCGGCCAATTCAAATATTCCAGGAATAATGTATTACTTGTTTGAGTTTGAGCCAAAAGCAAAATGAAGTTCTTATATTATTTTGGGCAAAGTATGGGAGGTAATCCTCCCTATGATTTGGTTGTTTTGCAGATGACCTCCCTGTGTTTTACTAATGACCACTTCACCTCCCTATGGTTTTGGAGGAAAGTGCAACAGTTAGATATTCAATCCAAACTAACAGCATGTATCCCTCATGTGCCCCTATTGCATTTATGACATGAAAAACTGAATTTTCCTCCAAAAGTAATGTGATAAAAAGACAATAACAACCTTGGGGTTCTTCTTCTTCCCCCAAACTCGTATGAAACCCTAAATTCGATGATATCACAACATTCTTGCACATACATCTATATGTATACAAAACTAAAGGGAGGAACTAAAGGGAGTCCTTTCTCTCTAAGCCGGTTCTCTGTCTCTCTCTCTCTCTCTCTCTCTCTCTCTCTCTCTCTCTCTCTCTCTCTGTCTCTCTCTCTCTCTCTCTCTCTCTCTATATATATATATATATAAGAATGAGGGAGGAACAATGAACAATGTAGAATCCTCCTCTCTTTTGTTTTGTTAGGCTCAAGGAAAATTTTTCAGTGTGTGCATGTCCACATGTTGCCATGTACCTCCCTTGTATAAAACAAGCCTTTTAAGGTTATTCAAGCACAAATAATGTAGTTTAACTAAAATACGAAGTTTAAACCATAATTAGGGCCCAGGGTATTACACCTCCCCCCCCCCACTTAGTTTAAGTACGTATACGATGGCAGCAGGAGGATCCAATACTGCCATCACAAGCCACTAATTCCAGCCACCAAATTCATTTTCCTTCATCAAATTTCATCAGTGCCATCACTAGTATTCTAATCTACCAAGCAAACGCACTAACCCACTCAATATCATCACCAGCTGCATACCCACCTTGCAATTCTACCACCGCACACACCTGACACCACCACGCCCATAACCGTCGCACCCCCACCACACAAATCAACTCTGGCTGCCCCTTAATCAACATTGGCAGCCTTAATTCCAATTCCCATCACCGCCAATTAGGTACCCCTCCGCCACGCCCAAAATGCCCCTCTACCACACAAAAAACGCACAAACCCACCACCGCCCAAATCATCCCCTAATCAAAGTGCAAACCTCTGATTACCATTCATTAGCCGTAGACCCGTAACTGTATAATTTCTTCAAAATCCCCAAATCGTTTATCAACTTCTCCTATTATTTTTTGCACCAACTTCATAATTTCTTGAGATTGAAACAATGTTGGCTGGCCGAAAAAAATGGTAATAATGGAGACAACGGCAATGCGGAAATGGTGATCGATCGAGGGTGGAGGTTTGGTTGAGGTGAAGGCAGTTTCAATGGAGATTTTTCAGCGTTGGGGCGGGAAGGTAGTGGGTTACGGAGTTAAGGTGGTTTGGTGGCAAGCTTGGGGGAAGGGAATGGTGGTACGGCAGTGGTGGTGTACGGATTTGTGAAGAAGATGCAAAGAGGAGATGATTTTCCGATGGGGGGCAGTTTTTTTTTTTTTTGCTGATACATGTTTTTGCAAGAAGAAGAATAAGTCATACAGTAACTTATCCCCAAAAAAGTACAGGGGTACTATAGACTATAGTCATTTAGCATTTTCTGTTAACAGAGTTAGAGTTGCACTTCACTCCAAAACCATAAGGAGGCGTAGTGGTCATTAGTAAAACACAGAGAGGTCATCTGCAAAACAGCAAAACCACGGGGAGGTAATCCATACTTTGCCCTTAAGCTATGAACTTGTGGATGCTTTACCAAGTATCTTAAATTCCTTGCATCCAAAGTCCTTCCAACATTGTATAGGAATATAGGATGAAGCAAATCAATCTTTAACTAGGAGGCCAAGCAGGACCTTAGCCATGTCAATGGGAGAAAACTTCTACCGAAATTTGACAAATTCTGCAAATTGGTCAAAATCCGTGACTTGAACCTCAAGACATACGTAAGATCAAATTGTATTGTTTTTGTCTGTTATACATATATATTTTTTAACTAAGCAGGGTTTTTCAACT
Organism: Rhododendron vialii; assembly: GCF_030253575.1. Taxonomy (NCBI): domain Eukaryota; kingdom Viridiplantae; phylum Streptophyta; class Magnoliopsida; order Ericales; family Ericaceae; genus Rhododendron; species Rhododendron vialii. The sequence continues at coordinate 6,700,859 of NC_080569.1, forward strand.
TTCTTGGTCCTAGGCACACCAGAATTCATGGCGCCCGAACTATACGAGGAAAGTTATAATGAACTTGTTGATGAGTACTCATTTGGTATGTGCGTTTTAGAGATGCTCACTTCTGAATACCCATATAGTGAATGCACCAACCCAGCACAAATTTACAAGAAGGTGACATCGGTAAGGACAGACTTGGACATGGCAACTACCATTTGTCACTGGCTCACTATCTGACCTTTGTGTGGCTTTTTCACTTAGGGCAAGCTGCCAAGAGCATTCTACAAAATTGAAGACTTGGAAGCACAAGGATTTATAGGCAAATGCTTGGAACCTGCCTCAAAGAGATTATCAGCAAAAGAGCTATTGCTTGACCCATTTCTTGCCTTTGATGATGGTGACTTGTCACGTCTTACAAAGACTCGAAGTCTGAAGCCTTTCTTGAACGGGAAAATAGGAATAGCAGATTTGCGACTGTCTGCGAATCCACCAAGAACAGACATGACTATCACAGGGAAGCTAAATCCTGAAGATGACGCCATATTCCTGAAGGTGCAGATTCCCGATGATGAAGGTGAGACTTAAGAAGCCTTTTTGTTACTCCGTATTATTGGTTCATAGAGACATTTTTTGGGTTTTATCAGTTTGGTTAGGCTTTACGAGATCGAAATATCATGTATAACCTTTATGATGATCTTCAAAATCTTGAGCCAAATGAATAAATAGGGTGCTTGATCGAGGCCTTTTCCACCGCATTGTAACTCGCCGTGGTATTGCATGTCATTCAAACTTATACTATGCCTGGGTAGACAAAAGCCTTGTCTAGATGGTAACCCAAAAATTGGTTGTCCTAGGAGAAAAGAAAAGCACCAGGTGTAGGAGCAAAAGCTCGTAACTCTGGTTGAATACTACCTCAAGAGATCTCATGTGGTTTTGCTTTTTTCTATTGTGTTCTTGCAGGTTCTGCTAGGAACGTTTATTTCCCTTTTGACATTGTGAGTGACACACCGTTAGATGTTGCAACTGAGATGGTGAAGGAGTTGGAGATCAATGATTGGGAACCCTTTGAAATTGCTGATATGATTGAAGGAGAGATATCTGCTCTCATACCCCATTGGAAGAAACAGGGCCAGCCTGAATCTGATCACTGGGAGCATCATCAAGAGGATGATGACGGGCACCATCACCTTCTCTATTCTTTCTCCTCTTGTTCATCATCCCAAGTGTCTCTCCCGGGCTTTGTTAATATACACGAGATGGATACAAGTTCTCATCATTGTGATTGGATCCGAGGTATGCTTCTTTCTTAGGTACTATAGTGTTTGTGTAATTGGTCATATGATCTATTAGCTATGAAGAAACAAAAATACATGAGTAACTGTGTTAGTGTACCACTTATGCAACGTTGTCGATTAAGAAAACAAAAACTAGTGTAGAATCACATTGTTCATAGCCTTTTAGCGTAATTAGCTTACTGGGAGTCAAAGATCATGGTCCTCGGTATCTTTGGTGATTTTGTTCCGCGGCAGCTTTTGTTATACAGGAGATCAGGCCTATTTCCGAGGGGGGTCATATTACATGCAATTTCTTTGATATACTCTCCTTTACTGTGCCATCCGTTGAGAAATTGTTTGTGTATTAATTTCCCAATCCTGTACAAAAAAAGTATTAATCCCAAAATTCCTACTCCTTTACTTAATCAATCACATTTAGTGAGAGTCAATATGTACTGAATGCTGCGGAACACTCGGGGTGTTATCTGGTAACAGAACATATTTCGTCTTTAAAAAAAGTAGAAGATGGCACGTAATGGACGTGTCGTAATTTTCATTGCTCACTGTATGACATACCTTATTCCTGGCTTGTGACTTCATTTTCTTGTCATGGATTTTTTTTAAACCTCGGGGTCATTTGTTATAAGTTGCTAACTTTCCGTAGTTAGAGCACAAAGTACATGATTCTGTACAAGCAACCAATAACTGGGAACAAAAAATATTGCTGCAGATGACTTATTTGATGATACCAGCTCTCAAAGTTCTTTCTGTTCTGAAAAATATTCCAATTTGAACTATTATTCTTGTGAAGAGCGTGATTCTGAATCGAGCCATATAGTACGAGACCATCAGTACTCAGTTTCGAATATACAAAAGTCTACAAGGTTCTGTCCAGAAGAAACTTCTAGCACCGGCCAGCATACTGCTAGGAATTACCACAAGCAAAGTATAGTTTTGCTCGACTCCAAACAAGCTTCTACTTCTAAAGGTAAATGGGCGATGGACAGCCGTCAGTTGACAAGAAACCAATCTCTGGTGGATATGCGATCCCAGTTGCTGCACCGATCATTAGTGGAAGAGCTGAATAAGAGACGACTGTTCAAGACTGTTGGTGCTGTGGAAAATATCGGGTTTCAGAACCCTTGTAGGGTTTCTGCCAAGGGGTCAAAGCCCGGAGGAGGGGCTTACGCTTTGAGAACTGGAAGTGATGGTAAGAGTCTAGGCCATAAAGGAAGCAGAGCCTGAATTCTCAGTTATCTTGAATCTAGAAGTTATGAAGAGAAGTCTGTACATATTGCTATCTGATGTAAATATTCAGCAGATGCCCTAGACCAGTCCACAGTTTGCTGCAGTAAGTCATGCCATTCCATTGGCCCTTTGAGGTGTGTTACTACAGCTAGTCTGGCCCTTTTATGATTATGTTTTTAATCAGCGGGAAAAAAGAAGACGACAATAATGTATTTTTCCATGTTGATCCTTTTTGTTGTTATCTTTGTCTACATTCTGTGGTATTGTAACAAAGTTGTCAGGCGGCAAAACTTGTGAATGAAACCTAGCATCCTTCTGTTTGGTTGCTTTGCCCACTTTTGGTTGTCTGATCTTACAAGGAAGGGTGCTTATGAGTAATGTCATTGTGTATCCGCATTTCTGATTGTTCCAAATAAATAATAACTCAAATATTAAGATTTTAGTCTTGTAGGTTCTTTTGTATTTCAGCATGTTAAACTCTAGAATTCTCTGCGATGAAAGGATATAATCGTACCCCCAGCAGATGGTCCATGAATAACACGAACCCAGTGTATTGCGAATATTTTAAAAACCCAAGTGTCCTCTAATTTCGTTTTACACTTGGAAAATAATTCTTTCTTGTCTTTTAAGGAGGGAGCTATTTTTCCAGCTTACCTTTCAAGTTTTCAAGCTAATGAAACAAATTGACAGTTCCAAATTTCAGCCGGGTGGTTGAGTTTACACTTGGGAAGATATTTGCAGGACATTCATGTTCACAGCATCTATACAGAATGGTATGGATTCCTCTCAATCGTTCTGTATTTTATGATTTCAGTCACCATGAGTGCAGAGGGACATGCCCAATTTAAAAAGTTTCTTTTTGTGGTGGATCCTGCTTCAATTATGAACTTTTCTTAAAGGTTCTTTGTCTTCCATTCGTATGTCTAAGCTAGTGTCACTAAAAATATAGTACTATAAAATATAAGATGTTTAACTTTCTCAAAAATTGGTGGGCATAGCAATGTTACATTTATGTCCTGTCGAACTCTGATTTTATAAATGAGGCTTCAAGGTGGGGATGGAATTGCAATTGGGGATGGTGTTATGTTGTATTGTGCGCAACATCGTGCTGCGCCTCTCTGAGTTATCGGATTGTGCATCCAACGGCTCGGATCTCATCTCGGCAATGAACGGCTCTCGATCGTTGGTTGTCGAAATGAGATTCGAATTGCATCCGACGGCTCAAAGGTGCGCATCACGTTACTGTGCATCACCTCACTGCACAGCACCAATCCAAAGTCCATGGAATTGAGATCCTGCCCATTAATTAGTTGCTTGACTCTCTGAAAGTAACGAGTCAGAAGGGGTTTCCTCAATGGAAGGGTGGAACAATTACCGGGTACAGGTTGGTTCACAAAGAACATGGCCAGTGGGGAGCCCCAGTATATATACATGTGAAGAGAATAACTTATTCACGGAGGAAACATGAATAAGTTTTTTACGGAGCTCAATTTCGCGCGTTCAAAAGTGTTATGGATGATCCGGATTAAAAACAAACTATTACCGGACATAGATATTTATTACTGGTCAAAATTTAAAAATATATCTCAACCATTGATTGATTGCTTGCTAGACGGACGAATGAGACTGCACGCCTCCATAAATAACTTATTGACTCCTCCGTAAATAAGTTATTGTCATCTATGAATGACTCTCATGATAGAGGGCATTACAATCAAGGGCTATCTATTTTTTTTTTAAATTTTTTTGCTTTCCCCGCGTAAGCAACAGCACCAGCATAGGTAAATCGAGAATTTCGTAAAGCAACGAAGCAAATCATGTTGCAGCAGATTAGGTACTTGGATATCTATTATACATCTTGCTACCTTTCCTCGGTACTAATGGCGAGCCACTGTTCAGAAGCTAAAAAGTAAACAAATACTTTTAGTCTGTGGACTCACCTTATCACCCATCTCTCTTCACATCTATTCTGATTCTTCTTTTACTTTTCAGACGTGGCATGCGTTTAAAAGCCATTTTTTATACTCCCTCCGTCCATTTTTTAGAGTCCAGTATTCCATTTTGGGTTGTTCCTTAATAAGTGTCTATTTTGTAAAGTTAGTGGGTAAAAGTTGGTGTATTGTCTATTTTATCCCTAAAAGTAGATTTCCTTTTAAAAAGTAAGTGAGTAAAAGTGTAATGATGATGGGTAAGTAGGAAAAGTAGAGAAAAAAGTTGATGTGAAAGGTATAATGATGATGTATTTTTAATAAGTTGGAATTACGAAGCAGGACACTTAAAAAGGGACGGAGGGAGTATGAGATAGAGGGATGATATCTATGCTGTTGCATTGGTGCAAGAAAAAAGGACTAGGTAAAGTATAAAAGTTAATTTTTGACCAGTTATTTTACCTATTATTGATGTACTTGCTAAGAGCATGTCTTGGGAGTCAAAATGCATAATCCAAATGTCAAATTCCAATTCATTTAGGTAAATTATATTGGCACTTCAAAAATTAATACATGCACTATAAAATCAGTTTAATTTCAAAGCCACTCTTCTTTGTTTTTTGTATTGTTTCCATCAATTTTTAAAATACCAAGATCATTTTCTTTTATTTACCTACTTACAGAACGCATCAACAATCTAACCACATTGGTTATTGTTTGAAAATTGGAATCAGAAACAAAACATCAAAACAAAATACCTCCTCCATGGCTCCATCGATCTATAGTTTAAAATTGGAGATAGAACATTGCAACCCACAAATTGGACACCAGATCGAGATCGATTGAGAGAGAGAGAGAGAGGGAGAGAGAGGAATCCTGGAGTATGAGACTATCCTAACTCTCTACAAGACAAGACGCCCTCGATCCACCACATATTCTGATTAGTTCCTCAATTCGACAACCATGTATGGCCCCTTCCCTTATTTTTCAGAGATCCCTATGTATGATGCATGTATAGTGGAGCTGTCAGAATTGACCCTAAAACACAGGATTCCTAAACCCCACCCCTCTATCTATCTCTCTCTCTCTCTCTGGAATTACTATGCAGTAGTAATAGTGTGCAGCGGGCCGCATAGAGAATCAAATCAAGCAATCAAAATTCCAAAATTGCAGTGTGTGTCAGTCAGTCAATGATCCAGAATCTGCGGAGCTGTGTCTGTAACCGAAACCACAACCAACATCCCCTAAACTAGGAAGAATCGAAAACTTTTATATATATAGCCCTACGTACGTACGCTAGGATTCCTTCCCCTCCTGGTCATCACTATTGACTTGGATCGAGTACCTTTCTTTCTTTCCAAAACCTTTAGACTATGTGACCCTTTTGACCAAAAAATATGTTCAGCCCCATCACAAGTAATTTGAGAGAAATTTTAGTGTGGTTGCTCATTAGGTTTAATTACCGTACGTATTTCGATCGAGTATCAACAGCGTGCAAAGTGAAAAAGACATTAAGGACGGGGACAAGACAACGATACGATGCCGGCCAACACTTTCGAATACCTGAGTTTGTTTCTACAATGGTGGGAGAGTAGTGATCAACGAAAGTGTTAAGAATGACCTGGGATGTTGCATACAAGTTGTTTTGTTGATTTTTTTGGGTAAATATGTTTTGTTGATTTTATTCATATGAAATCATATGCGTACGTAGTCCGTAGAGCCTATTGGGATGAAAAATTATCTGTATCTGTAACGCATCTAACAAAACGGCAAAAATTTGGCCCTTGTCAATGTGGCGAAAAATACTGTGGTTGGTAAATTGAGTATTTGAAACAAGAACAACCAGAAATTCCAGAACTTGTAGTCCTATTCTCACATATCAATCATAACTGTTGACTCCAATATTGTACTTTTAACCACGAGTATGGTAGTACACAGGGGGCGGAACTACATGTAAGGATGGGTGTCCGACTGCCCGGGCACCCCTGCTTTGACTATTATCCCTACATATATGCAAATCCCGTATCTGTACTTGTGTAGTAAGATTCTTGATTGAACTTTTAATTTTTCTGTACACCTCTTTGAAAATTTTGGTTCCGCCAATGGTAGTATACTGGCATGGAGAAAGACTTGCATGCAGATATCCTCGGGGATTATACCTCATTTCTCCTCTCCTGCAATCACAGTGGCGGAGTTAGTGTTTTGAATAGGAGATGACAATATTATTGTGTGCTGTTCGTAAAAGTACATATAAAAATATGTCAACGTAAAGTGATATTTTATCATGAACTTTGTTTTGTCGTAAAAAAGAATAAACACTTGGTTAACCTATTTTGTGATCCCAATTCCCAACAGTTTATTTTCTAAATCGCTAGTTTTCATTATTTATTTAAGAATGCAAGTTATTCGGATATCGATAAAGTATTTCATCGACTTTCACTACTGTAAAAAAAAAAAGGTTTTTTGAGACCGGGGGTAGCATGTGCCAGACCCCCTCAACATACCTTTGCCCCTGCTTGTAATACATAGCTAAAATTCCATGACTAATTTTACGATCACACACAAATACACATACAAATACATAAAACACACACATGAATAGGGGAGATTCACACAGATTGTATCACTAGTTTGTGGGTCACCCATACCATGTGAATATCAATATAACACACACACACACACATGTATAATTGTTACATTGTTGAAACCATATAACTACTAGTGAAAGGGATATGTAACTAGAAAGAAAAAAGGTCGAATGCGGACCACCTACTGAAAGAGTCTCTTTTTAATCCCTAAACTTAACAAGGGTCCGTCCTGTGCACTAATGCATGTGCACTAATGCATAACAAGTGTGATGTGCACTTATTATCGAGCTTGTCCTGAATTAGGTTATTTGATCCAAAAACCATTCATTTTCTTCTCTTGCCAAGCGTGTATGTAATGTGAAAAGTTAGCTTAATTGGACGCGTATATATATAGCTATGCGATCAAACACATTTATATATCTTGAAAACAATAAAACTAAAAAATAAATTGCAAGGTAAATGTACATTGATCGAACAGTTATCAGTGTCCGATCAATCTGAAGTTTTTTACGTGACGTATCTACTCGTGAAGACGAAGAAAGTAAATGGTTCAGATCAAATAACCAATTAGCTCGATTGGGATAGGATCGTATTAATGGGCACACAACAGATGTGTTGTGCACATCATAGACTCTTCGCCCCTCTCAAATACAGTATAACTATATTTACCTTTTCAGAATATATTTTAATTTCCCAGAGGTAGTAACACCACTCTAGTTTTACTTTTCTGCTAACAGTATCATCCAGGTCGGCATACAACTACCTATGTTTTAAGTTGTTAACTGCTACAACCTTCGAGGAGCATTGGTGGTCCTGATCTACTCTGCACGTGTCTCCTAGACTCACTAACTTTGTTCCATTCATATGAAACAACGGTGCAAGACTTTTTCCCATTTAATTACACTATACTTTAGGGGAGGGGATGCTTCCAAGCAAATTCCTAGAAAGCGGTCGATCCGACAGTTCATCTCGGCAATCAACGGTTCAGATATGTATGCTCTCATATTCAATCTGAGTTGTCCGTGCAGAGATGAACAGTCGGATCGGCAGCTTGACACCACTTTACAACCATATTTTAGATGCATATTTATCTTATGCTTTAACTGTAAAGACCGTAATCTATTCTAGTTTACGTAATTTCGTTTTTTGGACAGCTTTCTTTGGCCCACATAATCTTGTATGCTAGTAGCCTAGTAGAAACCAATGGTGCAAAAAGTGACACAAGAAACAAAAGGGTGATGAAGAGTTCCGTTTGGGTCGTTTTTCGCTTAGCTCACCAATCTTTCAACATGTAATTGGAAATTACAAGACCACTAAAAAGGACCACTAAAAAGGGACCAAGGTGGTTACATAAAAAACAAAAATTGTGGATTGGCCCAAAAGAATTCGTACACGTGGGTTCAACTTGAATTTCCATGTTATGAGGCAGAAGTTTGGACCGACTTGACGATTATAGTCCGTTTGTTAGCGTCAAAATTTTGGAGAATATGAGGATATAGTATGAGGGGGATTATTATATAAGGATGATTTGTTATAAATTATTTTATGGATATTTTTTTAATATATAAATGTCATTTATGTAATTAATAATCACACTTTCATGAATACAGACCGGATATATAGAAAGGGATCCTTTTTTTATATATTGATGTCATTTATGTAATTAATAATCACACTTTCATGAATAGAGACCGATACACATTACCCCATTAGGGACATGAGGTGAGGAGGACATATTTTATCCCGGTGGAGGGATATTATTTAGTGCCCCTGATTATGATGCATATCCGGCATTAGAATACAATCAAGTAACAACTATAGATGCGGATGGACCAGATTGCCACATCCGGAGCCATATTCCATCAGTATATCCCTTTAACCCCTACCAAACAGGCCGTTAGAGTTGAACCTTGGTATCGGAAGGGTTCCAATGTTACATAAAGGAAATAGGCCATAATTGAAGTTCAAGTAATCTTCCCAAACCAAGTTGCCATGCAATCCAGTTAGCCTTAAAAATCGTACTACTTGAAAACGCAGTTTATGGAAATATGTGAGCCCTCTGTCTGGAGCAAAAGGGTGATTTGCTTTTCCCTTGATCTTCAACCAGAAATTAACTTTTTTTTCCGGAAAGGACAAATGGACCCAACCCTCTATTCTATAAATAGGGATATCAATTAATGCTCGTATGGAAAATAAAATTATGCTGTGTGATGAAATTAGGCAATGTGATGTACCCTCAACTCGATACCTCACATCAAATAATTCTCATATTTTCAGCCCAGCCAAGGGAATGCACTCTGAATTGGCAAGACCACTTCGTAGTTCGTATGCAAGGACCGGCTCATATTCGAGCAAGAAAACATGGTAGGATCTCACCGCCAGAAAGTTAAAAAATAAAAGAAAAGAGAAACAAATTATTTTCGATCATGATCATGGAATAAGTAGTGGCCCCAGTTATTAAAAAAAAGGAAAAGAAAATATAGGGTAGCATGAAACTAGCAATCGCAAGCTAGCTAGCTTTTACTTATCAATCAATACATTACGTGCCAGTTGATGAGTATCAATTACACTTTGTCTCTGGATCGAGTGATTGTTGTTGTATATACTGATTCAAGCTAATTTTCAACAACTACACTGGCACGAAGCTTTTCCCAGTCATATGTCATGATACATGAATAGAAACCATGCTTAGAAAGCGACCGGTCTGTTACGTTCACCTCTTCCAAATTGGTTCTTGCGAAAAAAATAGAAAAAAGAAAAAGAAAGATTTCCCTTCATAGGCCATCGTAAGTTGTAGCAGTGCAATGCTGAGCAATTAATAGCACCAATATTGGAGCAGGGGTGTATAATATGTGCATGCATCAACTTTTCTTAGTGCCTTTAGCTTTTATAATCAATGTTCACTTTAAACAAGAATGCAACCTCATCAAAAGCTGCTTTACACTGCTAAGTGATCTTAGATTTATATTTGCTGTCTGCACTGAGTAACATGTGGTCCCTTCATTTTCCATGCCCACTATAGTTATGCTTGTGATTTAGGGGTTGAAATTATTCAATTTGCTCATATTGAGCTGTTTCACTTATGGTTCATTCACTCTATTGCCTAACTTCTTAACTAGCTTCCAACGGCAAAGGAAAAAAAAAACCACTTAAATTTCATAGGATGGTAAAGTATACAAAAAGATGGAGTAAATTTTTAATATCTTTATGCATCTCAAAAGAGGTTATCTATCTTCAGGAAGATTATAAGCCCTTTTTTTTTTATCGGCCAAGATAATAAGTTATGACCCCTTTATAGAACAATTTCGCAATTGACATATGGAGACGATTAGTGTTGTTTCCTGACTGCATAACATGTTTCGTGAGCTCATTCCGGGTCCATCAATATGATTCAAATCATTCATCTCGCAGGACTTGTCAAACTGATTGTTCATGAGGAAATGAGGTGGTCGAACATGTTTATTTACAGAATCATAACATGTCTGTCTTGAAAAAATGAATAGTTTATTCTCAAAATCATACTCGCTCAGAATGACGCCTCCCTTCAGATTCTCAAAATGACTCTATTGAGTCTTTTTTTCCTGAAATTACCAACAATTTACCAATTTTCAAGGACTCCCTTGCAGAGAACATCTAAGAGTTGGGCATAATGCTGAATTAGACCAAAACAAAGCACAAAAACAGTTCCTACTTACTGAGGTTTGTTTCTACCGCACAACGTAGGAGTACTACTTTTGGATAAATTCCTCAACCCAAAATTATTAACATACTAAGCAACTGTCATAAACTGAATATTTCTAGAGACATTTATAGGACTATATATGATACGAAAAAATAGAGAAGAGAATGGGGTACTTTACAACCGGAGGTGGGCCATATCAAACCAGATTTGCTGAAAGGCCTTAACAATGAGATCATGGTACTCATCTGAATTCAAGGAGAGGTAACATGCCAGAAGCTCTTCCAAATCCTTTGAAGCCCGGATATTGTTCTCCACAATCATCTCCACCATTGATTCCCTGAAGTCCCTCTGCGGATCGAACGACGACTTCACCACTGCCAGGCTCGCCGAGAAGCTCCTCCTCTTCCCGTACGACCTGCTTCTTCGCCCGCAGGATTGGACCAATTTTCTGCTTCCTATTCTCGGAGAATTGGCTCTGAGCTTCACTCCATTCGAATACGAGACCGATTTTCGGGTCCGGGGACTAGTTCTGGTCTCCTTCTGGGCTTTGATGGAATCCTCTTTGATAATCTTTATAGGGTCCTTGTCGAATCCGGGAGAGGCGGAGGCGACCTTTGGCTTTGTCAAGATTGGAGGAAGTTGTTGAAGCTCGGGAATTTGATCGAACACGTCTATCTTCTTGCTCTCAATTGTCTTGGAATAGGATTCCTCATTGATGTCAATGATGATATCAGTAGTTGAAGAAGTGATTCTGCAATTGCAAGAACTTGACCAGGAGGGTAGTGATCCATTGGATGAATGTGAATCGTGACTCTTTTTGGGTCCAAATTCAGGAGAACTTTCTTCAGATGAAGAGGAAAAGTGGGCCGGGAAAGAGGAGGTGGGAAGCCTTGGAGATGGCTTGTAGATGGTTTTTCTCTTGTGTTTTTTCTTGGAGGATGATTTTCTTGGAAAATCAGGGAATTGGGTATCAGGGTATTTTGGGTTTTTGGGTGAGTTGTAGAAATTATCAGCTGATCTAGCGGGTTCTGGGATATGGTAGTAGTAGGAAGAGGGTCTTGGGTGAGAAGAATGTGGGATATGTGATGTTGGAAGCTTTTTCCTGATGGGGTGATGAGAGGCTTTGGGGTTTCTGGTCTTGCTCATGTCTCTGAGCTTGTAAAACCAAGCATTGGGCATCATATCTGATAGTCTGAACTTGTAATTTCCCATCCAAGAAACTTTGTTCCTCTCTCTCTCTCTCTCTCTCTGAGATTGGTTTGTGTTTCACTCCGTATGATATCTCACAATTGAAGATTACTGGACCTGAAGAGGTATAAAGTAGAACTATGGCGTAGGTATATATACAAGCATATGGGCAAGTTGAGGTTGTTGATCAACAGCATTCTCTTATTATTGCCAACCAGCACCAACTATCGGTGTTTTTTTATTATTATTATAACAGGAGTGGATTTCCGGATCACATTTTGACGATCCGAGTCGTTTATTAATTATGGATGATCCGATCGGTTAATCGGTGATTTATGGGAAAAGTTTGTTTCTTTCAGAAACTTGAGTATCTCACACATTCGTACCTCCCTCAAATTTTTGGTCTTCCTGCTTTTCCGACCAATGATTCGCTGCCACGTCATGAATTCAAGACAAACTGGTACCTCAATCGTTAGTTATTTCACTAAGCAATCTAGGGATTATTGAATGATAGCTTTACTAAAAACTAAGGCCCATCTGTCTGGGAAGTGCTGTTTTCCAAGGGTCCAAATATCATTTTGCAAATGGCCAAAGTTGGTCGCACCTCAAGCACAAGACTTTCTAAAAGAGGAAAGCCTGTTTACTAGCAGCAACATCTCCAGACTCCAAACGACCTTGGAACTATGTTTGGATCATAAAGATAATAAACTGTGACTAAAGTTTTCAAATAGTTTTAATTCCAGAATTCAAGTTCCAAACGAAGTCTGAAGACAATAACGTGGCATTACAGTACAATTTCGATAGTTGCACAACCATTTTAAAAAGCCCTCCGTTTGAATCGTCGTGTGTATCAGATGTCCAAACAATGCGTCGAAAGATACTTTTCATAGCATGCAATGTCAATTCTGTAAGGATTTGTATCGAAACATCTGTTCGGAGAGACTCGAGGGGTAATCTGCAATACCCTTTCCGTTGATTTGGTCCTCATCAAACTGCAGTGAGTGTTCAAGATTAAACGAAACCAGATACTGTAACAGAGAAAGATTGATTTGGCCCTACTCAAATCGGTCAAGGTTGAATAGGGTATAAAGCCATATTACAAGGTATTGAAAAGCCTGGGAATCGACTCAACGACTGGGCTGTCCAAGAAAGAACCTCAGCCCTGCCCACAATGGGAAATGCTAGGCTGGTGGACTGTTTTAGAGGGCTGTGCTGTAGCCTGTAACAGATTAGATGGTTACCGAAACTAGAAAACAAACATTTCGGCAATATAATATCAAGGAAAAGGTAGGAATTTGGGTGAGGCTACAGATGCTCTCTCAGACTTGGCTAACATTACTGCACTACGAACGTTATTGCAGTAAGTAATGTGGTGGCCAAGTTGTACTGTTGTAGGCTCTATTGGTACGAAATGATTGCCATTGTAATTTTTGGGTGTCAGGTGGGTACCACATGACCGTGCGCGAACAGCCCATCCAAGCCGTTTAAAAGTGTGTTGGACGGCTCAGATTGAAACTCTCTTTCTCCTCTCGCCCCACCTCTCCCTCTCCTATTTCTCTCTCCAAATCCAAGCCGTCCAAAACCGAAATGGACAGCTCGGATGCGCCGAGCAGGCACTACATGGTACTTACCCGGCACCCAAAAATTTCTTGTACGAAACAAACAACTCATCAATGCCAGAACCAAGCCAGAGTGTCTAATGAACTGGGAGATGCTGCCAAGCACGGGGTGCTTGGCAGCAGTGCCGAGCGGCCAATTTGGCCGTTCATCTCAGCGATCGACGGCTCGGATCTTGACCGAGTAATAGACGATTCAGATTTGTACGCTCTTATATTCAATCCAAGCCGTCCGTACCAAAATGAACAGCTAAATGCCGCTCGGCACTCAATTGGCACCGAGGTGCTTGGCAGCATAATGAACACCCTCGATTTATATCGTTGTATTAGATAGACAAGTTTGAGACTCTGTCCGCTTGGGACACTCAACGCACCAGGTATCAGCACCTAGCTCTCGTGACCTGCACAACAAATTATCATGCTATCCTTAGAGCATCAGCAATGTAATAGAGTAATCAAAAGTGAATAATCAAAACCTGTCACGTAAGCTTTTGATTATTCATTTAGAGGGTTTCTAAAGTTAGCAATGTGAAGTCACACATTGTTACTTTTGATTATTCAAATGCCCAAATTTAATTATTGGTTAGGATGTTGCTAACTTTGATTATTACAATGTGAGCATTTTTTTAAGCACACATTGCTAACTTTAGCAATCTTTTAATTTTGATTATTACATTATGGATGCTCTGAGCATCTCCAATGGGAGCCAAAGCCGGCAAAAAACTAAGCTCCAATGGGAAGCCATTTCGGGAGCCAAAAAATGGCCTCGGCCATTTGTGCCACATCGGATTTTTCATCAATTTCAACTACCAAAACCAACAACAACTATGTTTAGGGAAATTACAAAGAAATAATTATTCAAAGAATGAAAAACACAAAATTTTCACCCCAAATCAAAATTCCTTAAAGAAAATTTATTGATGGACACAATCTTAGAACTCGGAGAACTACTACTATTAGAAGTACAGGGCGACACTCTACTTTATTATAGTTCTTCTTGGTGCAACCACAAGTACTGTTTAATAAGGTTATTGCGGAGTGTATGATGAGCTTAATAAAATTATTGGTTGACACAATCTAAGAACTCTGAGAACTACTACTATTAGTACTACAAGGTGAAACTCTACTTTATTATAGTACTCCTTGTTGTAACCACAAGTGTTTAATAAGGTCATTGCGAAGTGTATGATTAGCTATAGAAGATTGAATCATTTGGTGATGAGCAAGAAACTCAAAAAACTATACAGTATAAATTTTTTTTTAAAAAGTCAGCAATGCAAAAGTTAATTAAGAAAAGTGTTGTTGGAAGGTAGATACGCAAATTTCAGCTTTGTTACCATTGCAGCAGTTTGGTCAAATTATAGCGAAAAAGCACTGTAACAAGCCAAAATTTGGCTTTGGCCACAAGATAATAGCTTAAACCATTGGAGATGCTCTTAGCTAAGCCGACAACCAAACAATTTTGAAGCAATAGAAAGACTATATTATGCATAGATTTTCAAATAAACAAAATCAATGGCAATTGGTACTGATAGGAGTTTAAAAAACTCTCCCACGGAAGAACATAACTCTTCCAGAAGAGTTTGTATTAAATCGGAACCATTGATTGTTGAAATAGACGGCTGAGATGTTTACTACAACTCTATAGCGACTTTGCTCACTAGAGGGTTCTCAAATCCGGAAAAAAAAAAACCCCCTAAAAATGGCCTCATCAAAATATCTCTCTTCGTTATCAATCTACTATGGCCACGTCATTCTAAGGAAAAACTATCCCAAAGAATGGAATCGAAAAGTGATGCCAACCAAGGACTGGAATTCTAGTTTCGCATGTAAAAGAGATGAAACTTGAACCATGATCTAGTACATTACTACAATTTGTCTGTTGGTATGTATAGGTGTTGGGAGTTCATCGATGATCACATTCACAGCATGTGAGTGGAAAGTTGAAGCTTCCCATAAGGGGGGGAGTGTCGTCCATTCCCTACTTTGAAGAAACCCACCCTGGATTTGACATTTCCACGAAAGAAGAACAGACAAGAGAGATCGATCTATTGAGTTTGATTGGATGGGGTGGGGTGGGGTGGCACATGAGATGAGAGTCAGAGTACTCTTTACATTAATTGTTACTCCAGATTCCAGAATGAATGAAGAGCACGCCCGTGAATGGTGATTTAAGTTTGTTTATAGAACCAGATCAAAATAATGCTGTTCACGCAATTAGGGTGTGTTTCACTAGCTAAAATAATTACTTATTTTTTAAAATAAATGTGATGTAAATGACAAGTCTTGTAAAACGAAAAATAAATATAAGAGCCTTAGCAGAACGGGATCTTATAATTCTGTTTTGTTGGTAATTTGGGTAGATTGATGTTTTCCAAATCCTAATGAAACAATACCGCATTGACATACAAGTAATACGGTATAAATTGTTGTGTAGCTCGCTCAGAGTAAGTCTACATGTTGGTGTCAAAATGACATTTTTTTTTTATCGGCAACAAATTTATTGAAGAAAACTTGACATATACATCAAGTTGGAGGAGAGGGGAGGAAAATCCAACCAAAGGTTGGATGAAAATAAAAAAAAAATACCTGATGGGACAAAGCTCAAAAAACACCCCGAGTCAAGCCCAAAAAACCCAAAAAAAAACTCGTACACAACATGAGACAAGTCCAACCCAGAAGCCCCAAAACCTAATCCTAGAACCCATCAAACCCCCTGCCACCACACTTGTCAAAATCACTTTGTTAAAACGATTTCTTGACTTGTTACAATGATAAAAAAAATAAAAAAAAATTGGTCTAGAGCCCATTATAGCAAATTTGTAACCCCATTAGTCCACTTCTTAAGTTCCTAACCCCTATAGTCCACTAATAATGTTTCATAAAGCCTTAGATCCATTTTACTTAAAAAAAGAAATTTGTACAAGAAAAAAATGCCTCTTAGGGTATCAATCTCTCTCACTCTCTCATCGCCGATCCTTCCTCCCGCCGCCGATCGTCCCCCCTTCCACCGCCGATCATCTCTCCCGCCGTCGTTGATCCCTCGCAGGTTAGCATAGCCACGCCTTGTGCGACAATGCCGACACCGTCCAAGATGATGCCAACGATGCCGACGCTTTGCGACGAGGCAGTTGACGTCACCCATTGCCATGGCCATGGTGCTCCGCACCGTCTCTGCCCTCATCTCCTCCTTGATCTTGTTTTTGTTGATTTGATCTCGATCTCAACTGCTTCGTTGATTTGATCTCATGAAATCATACTCCGTTGTCTATCACTTATTGAATCGGTCCGCGCAGCGGCCTCACTGACTTGCTTCTGATAACCTGCAGATCGAGACAACAGATTTGGACATATAACCATATATGTTAAGAATTATTATTTTTTATTTTTTTGTTAGTAATTATTGAATAGTACATTGTTTGTGTTAGAACAAGGATAAATAAAGAGAGCACTTTTTTGTGGACATGAGTTTGTGTACGTGGAGCAGATTTTGCCTAAGGACTGGAATTCTAGTTTTGCAAGTGAAAGAGATGAAACTTGAACCATGATCGATCTATCTATAATTTGTCTGTTGGTATGTATAGGTGTTGGGACTTGGGAGTACATCGATGATCACATTCACAGGAATCACAGAGCATGTGATGTGAGTGGAAAGTTGAAGCTAGCTTTTCCATAAAGCGGGGGGAGAGTCATCAATTTCCCTATATATGCATTATGCGGTGACCTACTTTGAAGAAAGAAACCCACACTCCCTCCCTCCCTCCCTCCCCTGGATTTGACATTTCCACGAAAGAATCTACTGATGAGATCGAGCGTCTAACTATCTGCCGAGTAAAAGAGGAACAGACAAGAGAGATCTATTGAGTTTGATTGAATGGGGTACGTGGGGTGGGGTGGGGTGGGGTGGGGTGGGGTGGCACGATGATATGAGAGTCAGTAGTACTCTCTCACTGCTTGTTACTCCAGACCAGACCAGAATGAATGAAGAGCACACACGTGAATGGTGAACAAGTTTGATAATTTATCAATAAGAAATGTTAGGTGTAAAGAAAATATCCTTAAAGTGTATATGAACAGTTAAGATGCACTGCACAGTGAATCTGAGTAGTTTATGTACACTTTAAGGGTATTTTCTTTGTCAATTTTCTATGTTCCTAACACTCCTTTTTATCAATTTTGCTAGTATCAGTAGCGACCTCCTACCGATTCCCATACTGATTCTGCCATATTGTGTTTCTTGATTGGAGAAATACATTTTTAGAAGTTTATTCAGTACTTTTTTTAGGCTTCCACTCAAAATTTATTGAATCTTTTTTTGTTATTTTTTATTGCATGTTTGCGTTATGCAGTGCCAGTCATTTTGGAAGATGCCGAGATGGGAACAACGCTGATCGATCTGATTTATTGAAACGGAGCTACTGTAAGAATCATCACTCGAGCTAGTGCACAAATGAACTTCTGGAATGGAATTAATATTAGATTTTTGTTGTTGTTGTAGTTTTCCTATTCTCGGTGAAAAGCTAGACTAGTTTACAGTGCAAATTCCATAACAAAATTGCTGGTTTTTTGTTTTGGTTGGGGGAACAATATTGTAATGGTCTTTCAAGGTTCAATATTTGAGGTTGCTTCTATTTTCTTTGAGTGATATACAGTTTCATTTCTAGCTAGCTAGTAAATATAATTGTTTGAAGGGTATTAGTAATTGGTTTGCAAATGCATGAGTTTTGGGTAGAATAAAAGTGAGAAAATGGTGTTAAATAAACGATCTTAGCTATCCAAAAAATTAGATATATTGTACAATGTATTACTCCACTCACCGACCTCGTCCAGACATTACATTTCCAATTAGCTTCGTTGGTCAGTTAATGAAAACCCCTCGACTTTAAAAACTATCATGATTTTACGAAAAGCTTGATCTTTTTGTATTTATGACTGAGATTATAACTTCAAAAATAATCACAGTTGCCTTAATCTTAAAAACCATCACGAAATGAAGCAGTGGTCTTTACATCATTAAATTTTAGTTTAAAGCAAAAATCTCCATTTCTTTGCAGTGACAAGAATTGAGATACAGAATTTGAAAGTAAAAGTAACAATGACCATAACATGAAAAAAGATAAAGTAACACAAGGAATTCCCTATGCTCTTTGAAACTTGAATTGCCATAATCTACGATTTTCAAAACTACATAACGAAGCTACAACTTGAGCACAAAACATATGCGGTGAATTGGTGGCGGACGATGTACATGACCAACAAATTTGTGCCAGACCCGTGATTGGAGAAATTCATGATAAACCAAATAATTAACTATTAACAATCGGTACATATACATGAAATTAATGCACCTATTTATCAACAAAAATTAAATCAACAACCTTGTGTTCCATCAATGGTTGAGAAGAGTACGCTTACCGCAGTCCCTACCTCTCAAAACCCAACCCACCCCTTTTTTAGAAGTTCAAAGAAGAGCAACACTAGTAGTTGCCTTGTGGAAAGAGTAAGGTCAAAATACGTACATAATAAACATCCTAATCCAACTATCTCAACCCATAATCAAACGTCAAAGTCAATTATTCCCCTTAAACAACCTGTTCTGGCCGCCGTGGGTGGAAGCGTTCCCACGGTGGAAGTCGGCAAACTCGTGGAGGTCGATGGCGCCGTCCTTGTCGATCACCGTCACAGCGTCGGTTAGATCCGCCGAGGACGTGCCGGCGTCGAAGCCGAGGTCTCTGAAGACGGAGATCTTGCAGTTGCCGTTGGTGTTGAATTTGTTGAATACCTTCTGCACTTCATCCATGTCGCCCAGAGAGGTAAGTGAACGTTGATTAAACCCAACCCTAATTGCAACCGCTTCCCTCTACCAACCGACCAATAAAACCACTGTCGAACCCTACCTAGACGGTGTTAATTGAGTAGATTGATGTTTTTCAAATCCTAATGCAACAATACCGCATTGACATGTAAATAATACGGGATAAATTGTACAGTAAGTTTACATGTTGGTGTCAAAATGACTTTGTTAAAACCATTTCTTGACTTGTTACAGAGATTAAAAAAAAAATTACATTGTTGCATTTGCTTGGTACCATTTTGGCACAATCTCAAATCAAGACCATTTGCTTAAAAACCATCTAATTATTTAATGCAAATCAAACAGCTTGGATGATATTGGAGAAATTTGGCTCCAAATATACAATTTTCATTTTCTGGTATGAACAAATGACAATGAGTGTACTTAGTTTTTGTTAATACAAATTGTCAAATTATGACTTCGACACTCTAAATGGCAATAGGACATGGACTTGCATCTTAGAGCAAGTCCAATGGTGTAGAAATGGCTCAAGCCATTCCCATTTTTTGGTCAAATCTGCCAAAAACTATAACCCAATCGTTGGCCATTTGTGCAACCATTTACGGCCGTGGCCATTTGCCCAGCCATTTTCACTCACAATGGCACCAAAATGGCTTAGGCCATTTCTACCACATCACCAAAGCCACCACCAAATCCTTCTTTTTTCTCAATTGGACCCACATAATTAATTGAAAATAGGGTACGAATAAAATTATTGAAAAGAATGGCCAGAAAAATAGCCCTGCACTATTGCACCAACATTGGCACATTGCCATCTTTCGGCCAAATGACACTATTCATGATCATTTTTTGGGAATGGCAAAAGGCCATTTTGCCAAAACCATTGGACTTGCTCTCTTTTACCCCGAGCGTCCCATATCCATGTCCTGGACCAGGACAGGGATTTCTTCCCGGACCAAGAAATCCCGGACCAAGCCTGGTCAGGCCTTAACCTTTGTTTCTGTTCTTCACCTCTGTTTTGCAGTAGTTTGTTTTGTTGAGTTGTTTGTACCGTTTATATTGTTGGGTAGTTTTGCATGATTGTATGCCTACTTTTCTACTGAGTATTCGCTATCAATGAAGTTTCCCATTTCTTAAAAAAAAAAAAAAAAAGTGCAAAATTAGGACTTCCCACAAAACAGCTATAAATGGTTAAGCTTTATGGTATGATGGTATCCAATTTCCCTTTGCACAGACGTGAACCTTACTCTCACCCAATTGGTCTCTCCCCAACCCTACAAAAAGAGAAGATGCAAACAACTCTCTCTCTCTCTCTCACCAACCGTCACCAGAATAAATTTCTCAAAGCAGGCAACCTCTCGCCTCCAAACGAAACCAAAGGCCACAACTCCTCTTTCTTAGCCAACAATCCTTCCACAATCATGAAACTAAAAACTCCACTTGCCTTCAAATGCAAGAAGCTTCTTTTCAACCCATGCAGAAAAATATTCCTACAAGTATTCAAAATCAGATTCAAGAAGCCACCCTTTATAAGAAGTACCCTACATTCCCGTAAACCACACCAATCCGATTGCAGAAAAGTCCCCTCCAAGAAAGGCTAGCTACTAGGTTGCTCTCACTATTTGGTTCATTGAGAAAGGCCAAGAGAGATGGACCGACTAATGACGCTCAAGAGTTTCTCGGATGCAGGTCATCAAAGAGCGCCATTTTCGTCCCCTCTGACACCAGCTTGCGTAAGAACGCATGGGGGTCATAAGACAGAGGCTTATGGACAGAGAGATGTGGAGTACGCGTGCAGGAGGTTTGAGAATTATTTGGTGGAGATGATAGTGGATGAAGGGAAAGTGGTGGATTTGACGGACGTCGAAGAGCTTCTCCAATGCTGGAAGGATCTCAAGTGCCCGGTTTTCAAAGATTTGGTGTGCAGATTCTATGGTGAATTATGCAAGGACTTGTTCTCCAATTGTGAGGAGAACATGGATACACCTTAGAGGCTTTCTATGTGAGAATTTGTCTTCGAAGCTTGATTTTTTTTTCTTAATATCCTTCTTTGCAGCTTCTGTATACCGGGTCAAAATACTCGTCCATTACAGAACCACATACTCCCCGATTGAATCAGGGAAGTATGAATTTATCCTTGTCAATCCTTTCCATCCCCTAAAATAACATACTGAATGGTTCACAGAGCAACTTCAACTTTGTTTTAGTAATCTTACACTTAATTATCTACTCTGCGGGTGCTGCAGAACTTCTAGTCCTGCAAGGCTGAACATGAAAGCAAGATCGAATGCCAAAAAAGTAAAAGTTTACAGCTCCTAAAAAGGAAGAGAATTCACCATAATCTTCCCATACATTCAGTACAACTATGAGGGCAAAATGTCGAATATAGCCAGGTGAACAAAATAAAGTTGGCAAAAACCACTACAACAGTGTATAAGAGAAAACTACAGGAAAATATCACCACATTGAAAGCAAAAGAAAATAGGCTGCTAATTAGCGCGTCTTGTCAAAGTGGCTGGGGAAGCCAAGAGACCTCTCTTCCGTTTTAACTACTATTTTGATATGGCATAACAACTTAAAACAATAAAAACGAAATATAGACAACAACCTACCATGTTATGTACCAAACATTGGACCACACAATCAAGACAATACAAGCAATTATGATTACCATCCACAACCTTCAAAGATCAGCAAAATATATCAAGCTTTTTTAAAGTATAGAGAAGTTATTCAAGGGCTTTCAGTAAAGCTTTTCAACAGATTAACATATTCCAAACCAACCATAGGAACTACTGTTTCAAAGCCCCAAATGCAGTACCCAAGTTAATCTGTTAACCAACAGCAGTAAATCTGATGGCATCCCTAACTAGATAGATACCTATTTACAATTCAGTGACCAGTAAACAAAATCCTTCCACATGAAGAGAAAGAGAAATCTGAAGAGTAGCACTTCATATTGGCAAAAACTGCATCAAAGATATGACATCTAATAGCAGGGCAAGGAACTACTTGTTCAGAACAAAAAGTGAAGCGGTTTCTATAAGTTACCAGTTAGGCAGAGCACCCCTTTCTAGACTCTATGATGAGAGGATCTCAAGCCCGAGAGATACACCCGAGACTTAAGCACCATTTCTCCAATTCTAAACCCAGGCATAACCATAAACTCGACTTTGAATCTTGATATTCCTTCATCACAGGTTATTATGTCATCGTTGAACACCTCCACACTGTCCATATAAACATCTGAGAATCCGCTTCCTCTCTCAACTCTGTATATTTGAGCTTTCGGATCACTCAAGGCAGCAACTCCAAGCAGAGCCCAAACTGACCCCGCCATCTTGACAAATGCTTTGTAGAATGGTGTCCTAGGATGCATTCCACTAGACACAAACTTCCTATGATCCAAATTCCCAAAGAATGATGCTTCCATCATTGGATGAACCACAGATAGGTATTTGGTTCTGCAGAATTTTGCAAAATTCGAATGTGGATCCCTAATCAAAGCATCAAAGGAGTCGTCCCACTTCAATATGCTATCAACACTAGAAGATTGCAGTGGCATCCCACTAAACATTATTTGGGCAATGTAAGCTTCAAATGTGTACTTTTTGTGAGACCTCTTAGAATACTCTACCAATGCTTCAATGGATTCCGCTGCCTGGTCAAGATCCCAACCTGAAGCTTTCATCAAGCTAATTAACGGCTTTGCAAAGTCATGAATGGCCTTTGAAGCTGCGTTGAAGACGTCTTCAACTGAGGACAAATTCCCAACTTTCACATTCTCCCTTTCTTTCAGCCTAAAATTCACACTTAGCTCTCTGTTCTTTAAATCCAAATCCAGAAGTTGTTGCTGCAAATTAATCACGTCAGTGTCTTTTACTTCGAGTTGGAACTTCAATTTCTCCAACAGCTTCTCGTGAACTTGAATTTCCGCTAGGAGAAGAGCTGATCGAGCGGAAACAGAATCAACTTCATTGAAATGCTTCTCTTTATACACACGCTTGATCTTGCATAGCGATTCAAGCCGAGCCATAAAAAGTTCATCAGCAGCCTTGATCTTATCCGTATCATACGGAATATGAGCCTCTTGCAGCCTAACATAAGCTGATTTGAGTGCTGAAATTGTGTCAAACAACCTCATGATCTCCACATCAGCACATTGAGTGGTTTTTTGGGGTTGAATCTCAAGTGGGTGGGGATGAACTTTCTCCACATCGCACGCTCCCTCTTCGATGGCATCGGTGCTGTCTTCGGTCAGCGTGGCATTGTTAAGGCGGGGGCGTCTAGGGTTTTCGGTTGAGAACGCACCAACGGATCTAAATTTGCAGACTTTGGCAAATTTGGAAACGATGTCTGATATGTTTGAAGAAGGTTTAGAGGGTGGCTTAGTAGCGCATTCCATTTCTTGACACTTCTTGATACGGGGAAAAAACCCAAATGCAAACTGATCTGGGAACGGATTAAAGTAGCAAATGGGTTTAAATTCTTGGGTTCTTCTTTATTTTTCTCGAATAAAGTAGATTAAAGTAGAAAATCTAAGAAAAGTGGTCTCAAACTCTCAAGATTGAAATTTATGAAGAGCTAGATACAAAAGCAAGGAGACAGAGAGAAGCGCCAAGATTCCCAGTGAAATTCCTGTAAAATAATGGAGAAAGAGTACAAAGTAAGGATTCAAAGCAGTAGCTATTTTGACCACATTAAATAAACGAGCATATGCTATACAACAAACCCTAAAAAAGAAAAATCGGATTTATAAAGGACTATTGTTTAATACGAGAAACTCAGATGCAGCGACTGCAAAGAAACAAATTTAGAATAAAGCCAAATGAGATTGCAGAAAGAAATAAACTTTGAAATAATTTCAACTACTAGTATTAGGGGCAGAAAACCACGTACTTAATGATTTAGATATTGGTTGGCGATGATGATAAATGGATGAGTCTACGCCGATCGTATTCTCTTCACCATGATTGAATTGGGGGAGTTTCTTTGGGAGTTCATAGACTGTAGCGTGTGTGAGAGAGAGAGAGAAGGCTATTTTTAGTGTTATTTTTGGGGAAAAGAGAGAATCTGTACTGGTGGATTTTTAGCAGAGAGAAGCCGCGGATTTTGAATTGTGGGGTTTCGTTCCTTTTAGGGTAAATTATACTGACACCCCTGAGTAGTTCTGAAATAGCACTGTATTCACCTTATTTCTTGAAATACCACCGTGACCTCTTACTTTTGGAAAATATGCTATTGCTTGGTCGTTAAGGCAGTCAAAACTAGGGCTATCCAAGAAAAATCGTGAAATCGGTCCGAATCAAATCGATCAGTACCTTTTAGATTTTGTTTGTGGAATAATGGTTCGGACACGGATTCAAAAATTAAAAAATCATGAGATACGGATTAGGATTAGATTTTCATTTTAAAATAGTGGATTAACCAAACCGGACCGTGAGATAAAAATAAAAAATATAAATATATATGTGTGTGTAATATTTATAAATAATTACTCCATAATTTTACTTATTGTTATGATTTTTTTTAAATAATTTTACATTAATGTGGCAATATATAACACTTAACTGTAACTTTGGACTAGAAATCTGGACTAACAATGTACAATTTCACATTAATGTTGCTGCCTTGCTGGTATCTGGACTAGAAATCTGGAATATGATTATGTAATACATTGTTGATGACTTGCTGTAATGTTATGGATCTTTGTGTTTGCATTTTTAGTTTAATTATGATATGTAATGGCATGACAGTTGCATCATTTTATTTTTTTGTAAGGCAATTAGTGGATAAAATAAGAACCGAACCGTGACTTATGGATTGGATTGGAACAGAACCGTAGAATTTTTGGTCCGGACATAGATTGCATTTTCTAAAAATCGTGATTCATAGATTAGGATTGGATTCATAGGAATCTGATCCAATTCGGACCGTGGACAGCTCTAGTCAAAACGGACAGGACAAGCAAAAAGGCTATCGCAAATGACAAGTTTGCCCTCCATATTGGCACCAAAGGGTTAAGCTGATAAAAATGTATTTTTAAAAAAAATGATATCAATTTATTTATTTGCTCAAATTTAAAGAATCCAAGGCAATACAAAGTTGGCGGACTAGATGTATATATGGATTTTACCCATGCGAGGAACACCCATACAATCCGACAAGTAGGTCATTGGCAGATGGCTTTGAACCTGTTTTGGTCTGAATCCGCCTGGGTTCCCCAAATTTGGTTACTGGGGGTGGGCAGTGGAGCAATGAAGATGAGGTAAGGTTAGGTTTTTGTGTTTCTTTCCGGTTTTTGTTCAGCTGTAATTCTTCTCTCAGTTGGTTTTCCTAGACCCTGTGGGTGACAATGGTGGATAAATAAGTTTCAACAGTTTTCTTTCGTCAATTATGCCTTTACAGTGCCCGTCGTGGTCGCATGGGTTTCGTCGACTCTTGCTTTCCCTCATGCTAGAGCTTACTATGACAGCGGGGATTCACCACGGAGTGGAGTCCATATGCTCGTGGCAGTGAAGACTAGCCGGATCTTATTTGGCGTTTGTTTTCTCAACGGAGCAGTGGTCGGTGTTGGCGTTGGCTGGAAACTCGTAACTTTGTTGATTTCATCTGAGCGTATCAGATTATTGTTTGTGCTGGGTTTCTCTAGGGATTTTCTACTACTAAATCTCGGACAAATTCTATGCCAACACCTCATGTTGATCTGCTATGCAATACGTGTCTTATAGCCTCTCAGTCTATTAGTGTTTGTGTTCATGTCTTAGATTTTGGTATTTTGTGATGAAATCCTTATAAGTGCTGGATGGCATTTTAGTGAGCACGAGATCAAGTTTGAAAGTTATTTTTTCGGCGAGAACACTGATTTCAGCCTATAAAGGGCAGTTCTTTATTGGAGAGTACATTGGTAATCCCAGTCGTTTGATCCAATGTGGTAGTAGTAATTTAGAAGAGGTTACAGTGGTATTTAAAAGAATGTGGAGGAAGACAGTCGTGTTTCAATACCATACAGGGTGTGTCAGTGTAGTTTACCCTCGCTTCTCCATCGAACAAAGAAAAGCACGCGTAAACCTGTCCGTTGTCTTCCTTGTCATGGGTAAGAAAGGGGGTCCCGCTTTCCGATGATTTAACAGTAGGGGCTTTTGTGGAAATACTCATGGGGCAGAGAACCACTTCCATTGAAGTTGTAACTCATTTCCCTCTCCTATTGATAACTAAAGTTTGAATCCCAGGAGAAGTGAAGTTTTGGAAGCCAGGCTATAGATAGTCTATGTAATCATTTTGTGCTAGTTTTACCACCTCCACTAATTCCCATTAATATATATACAATATTGACAAAAAAAAGTAACCATACATGGGGTACATATTCGACGTCTTCGGGATACATTTTGGGTCCCAAAAAAATGCATTCAATACGCTCATTTCATTCCAAATTTGTTATTTAGGGTCTCTCTCAAATATCAACTCATTTTTAGTTATCGGTAAGAGCGTTTATTGAAAAAATCCATTTTTGCTTCACAGTTTAGGCACCTAAATTCTGAAGCTGAATTGAAATTTTTGGTAAATGCTCTTATCGATATTCATATTCGAACCCTAAACAATATATTTTAGTAAATAAAATGAGCGACTTAGATTTTTTTTTTTATCCCAAAACGGATCTCAAAGACGTAACGGGGAGGTATGTACCCCATGTATGTACTCATATTCGTTTCGTTTTGTCTTGCAGAATTTCCGGAAGGATACCCGAAATGTTATTTTTGGGCTCCAAGCTATCGCTGATATTCATACAAAAAAATACAGGCCAGATGGCCCAGAAGACCAGCCCGGTAACAAGAACCGGAGGAGAACTCAAGAAGTATTTTGTGGGAGAGAGTCAACTAGGGATGTGCACAGGCCGGGTTGTGTGGGTTAATTTTTTCTTTTTTGCTCCAAAACAAATTTAGTATTTTTCAGACTACCTCTCTTTGGGAAGTTGGCATTTTTTTCGCGCACCAATTTTCAAGACCTAATACATCGGGTGGTTGATTTTTCCTGGTGACGTATTCCAGGTTGGGCGGATTGCAAATAACTTTGCAACTGGAACCTTTTTAGCTATCCTGTTGTTTATAACATGTGTAATATTAGCTAATTCCCAAAAAAAATAAAAAAGGAAGAGAAAAACATGGTTTAACTTGCAGGTTAACACAGTAAAAAAAATAAAAAAATATTCAAACTTTAACGTAATCCAAGTAGGCTAACTTTAGCTCATCCGACTAAAACTCCACCCCTAACAATTGCCAAATGATATTTCCACAAAATCATAAATTAACTTGTAGCAATTTGGGCTAACATATTAAGTACGGTAGGATGCACCCTTGGCATTAGTATGTAAGTAGTATCATATTAGTTGTTGCCTTGCACATGTAAATATGGCAGGTTGAGTTATAGACAGGTTTTGTAAATTTTACCCGCAACTAGCCAAACCGACCTTTTGAAAACGTGCATGCTATCCGTCCAGGTATGCTTGGAACGTAAGACTTTCGTGACGATTTGGCGCATGTTGGATTAGTTTGGCAAGTTGACGTTTCTTTTGCACTCCTAAAAGAGATCCAAGCCTGTCAATAAAGGGTTCGAAGCGCACTCTGTTAACAACTACCATTTTTTAATCTCTCTTCATGGGTTTAGGGCACTCTGTCTTTATTAGGACTTTGCAAACTCTGTAATATCACATGGCTTGATTGCTTTAGGCTTAGGCTAGCAATTTCTACAGATCTCCATGGATTTTCCCATAAGTCAAAATCAAGGACTGGAGCAGAGAGAGTTGGCCCATAAATAAGACCCTTTTACTTTATATATATATTTGTCATTTCACCTTCACATGCCTCAAGCTGAGGTGGGGTGACAGTCGATTTCTAAGTTTAAATCAACCATGCATGTTTTTAAGTCATGGCCATGGGACACAGTGGCCCCTTCTTGTTAAGGGCAAGTGGGCAATAGGACTAAGAACAGTAGATGGAAACAAGAACAAAAAACCAAAGTTACACAGTAGTAGTAGTATATAATAGCACTGATCACTTGAACTTATCCCAGCAAATCTCTCTACATTCTAATTAATTAAGTGCTCTATATCTATGTTCAAACTCTACATCAACTCCATCGAAATGGATGCTGCTAACGCCATCCAACTGCTTAACTCCGATACACAACAACAAGATCACCATCTTCGTAACTAGATCGTTGCTTGCAGGTCCTTAATCTAGGAATTGGGCAATCTGCCAATCAAGAAGATCTGAAGATCACGAGGGAGAGTAAAAAATACGCGGACTTGCTAGCCCGGGACGCCAAATCGCATTTATTTCCCTATCCAGTGGGACGGGGTGTTACAAATTTTCCTCAGCGCGCAAGTGATCATTCTATATGGGATCAAGACTATTTACCTACTTCAATATGGTTATTTAATTTGTTCGCTTTTATATGCTAGTACTACTTCAACTCACAAACGTACGCGCGCGTGTGGTTCTAGAGCAATGCTCAGGGCCTCTTGCCCTCTTCTCATCACATATAATCAGGATGAGATTCACAAGCTTGTGAGTAGAGCATTAATACTTCAGGACCACTGAATATGTTTCCATAGATAGGAACATGGGGCTGTTTCTGCCAATAAGTTCCAATTGTGGCCATTAGTTTTGCATTCCAGCAATTGAACTTGTGGTATTTGGATAACTTGTCAGTGACTCCATCATATTATTCTCTCTTCGCTTAAATATTAAGTCAAGGGAGGAAAAGGAAAAACAGAAAGAATTAAGCAAGCTAGCTGCCAGGAAGAATTAGTAGTATTCATTACTCTTGGAGCAATACTTATTATGATATGAAATCCTTTTCACCATACATACATTGGTATGGGCCCAACCTAGAATATCGAATTGTACGATTATCTTGATTTCTTTTTTATTGTAACTGATTACGATTTGATTGTAAGTAGGTTGATTTTCTTCCATAGTTAGGCTCCTCCACCTAATTGTATAAATAGGGGCTTCGTTGTAAAGTTTCATCATCAAATTCAATAGAATATTTTTGTCTTTCTCAAATATTCTAATACATAAAGTGCATGAATTTGTCGATAATGAGTGATAGGAAAAACCACTCAAGCATTACTCCAAGATCACTGAAATAACACAAATGCCGGTTTCACCGTATCTCGTTTTCCTTTATGTATTTGTTTTTGTGTGTCAAAAGTGTTGAACTAGAGAAGAACTACCATAAAGGAAGACTACTATGTGATATAGAACCAAATGTTGAAGGTCATGCGTCATTTATTCGATCATGATATTAAACTTCTAAGAAAGTTGTTCTTATAAAAAAAGAAAGAAAGTAATAAGATTCTCACAAAAAGTTACCTCCGAACTCAATTAGTAATGGGGACTTCATTTGGTGATGATTCAAATGCCATCCCCAACTCAGGCTACTCCCCTTTCCCCTGGGATAGTGCAAAATATGACTTTCTTGGATAAAGAAAAATAAAAAATACTCCGTAACACACTCACAATGTTAATTAGTTACTATAATGATAGAAAAACTTAGGTTATACACATTTGCAAACTTTTTTAGGACTAAACAAAACAATTCGTAGCGATTGCCTAGGTGAGTTTGGTAGGTAAAATTACCCTTTTGCCCTCCCTCAAAAACAAAACAATTCGTAAAGAATTTATAGTTTTATTTTGTGTTATGCCAACATAATTCTTATTTGTAAATTATATATTCATTTGTAACTGACACCATTGAAAATCACAACAAATGATCTAAAAAACATGCGTAACAAATGAACTATAAAAAGTGTGTAACACATGGTCTAATTAAATTTTTTGTAACTAACCATAACATACGCATATGCATAAGTTCAACTTCTGCGATCGATACACATTGAATAAGTACAATTAAAATACAAGCGTAACAAAAATAAAACAAAGTAATACTTGAAAAGAAAGAAAGAAAAAACTACGACACAGCTTTCTTCTACAGTAAATTCTTCTTACACGGTTTTGTCCCGACCTATTTGCCATTGGAATCATGAAATTGACAGATGCATGGGTAGAACATGGCCAAATTTTTTGTGAGCCAGTGGCCATATTGTTTCCCCAGATCCTTTTATTCATCTGACAAATTGGTCAAATATAAGCTGCCTTGGGCCCGCTTGGCAGTCCTTTCTCACGTGGTGATCGATGCAGTTGTAATAACCTGCCTATAAACGAGCATTATTTTCGCCAAACATCTTATCTGCCTTGGCCTATATGCTACGGAGGTTTGCAAAAGAGCCGGGTCGAGTTTTATTGTGTTCGGACTCGGCTTTTCTTTACTAAATGAACACAAATTCGGGTTCGTTTTCTGCTCGGTTTTTGAGTCCTTAAACTAACCGTGCCCAATTCATTTTCTGAATAAGCCAAGCCTATTTTTTGAAGCCTAGACGAGTTTTGAAGTCTTAAGTTCGATTTGTTCACTAAACAAGCTCAAAATTCAATTTCAAATTCAATTCGATTACTAAATGAGTCGAGCTGATCGCGAGCAACTTGGCTCGTTTGCAACCTTAGTTTTAGTACGTAGATTATTACAGTAGAATATCCTAAGGTAATTATGGACGTGCAGCATAACCCAATACTGGATTATGCCATTTGTCGCTTCATAATTAACCGCGTACAGCATAACCCAAGAATTTTTACTTTGTAATTTGGCGAAATTTATTTAGAGAATTGGTAAACTCAAGTCAAGAACCATCCATGTGCATAGGGACGTAATAGCAAGGGATTGGTCAAAGCATAAAGTGCAGCCCTACACCTGACTTTTTGTCTGGCGAGTAAAAGAAATTTTTGGGTGCCGGGTGGACACTCGCCGTGCAGCCCATATGGTGTTTGAGTAGATCATTCGGGTCATCTAAAAGTGTGTTAGAAGGTTCAGATTGAAATTCTATATCTCCTCTCACATCACCACTCTCTCTCTTCTTTCTTCTCATTTTTCTCTCTCTAAATCCAAACCGTTCAAAATCGAAATGAATGACCTGGATGCGTTACTCGGGCAAAACATGATGCTAGCTTGGCACCCAAAAATTTCTCAGCGAGGAAGGTGTACAAGAATACCTTGGCTATGTTAAAAGTTTTAAGAGTAATTATTCAATAGTCTGGGAGTACTGGCACGTAGTACTCCAGACTACATTTTACAACCACATATTTCTATGAGATTCATACACTGTAGTTGTAAAAAGTGGTCCGAAGTACCACGTGGCGATACTTCGGGACTATTGTATAATTTCATAAGTTTTAAATAGTTGTTGTTACGTAATGTATCGGTCCATACGTTGACAAAGAAAAAAAAATTGTATCGGTTCATACAAAAAAATAAAATAAAAAATGCCGTACTAACATCTTTTAAAATTACTTCTTGCCCTTTTTCAATTGATCGTCAAAAAAATGCCTCTCTTTTTTAATTTGCACCGAAGTCTTAGCTTAAACGAGTAAAAGTAGACACCACTTTCCAAAAATGCTAGCTATAGCCGTCCTGATACAGTTACGTATTGTTAGGTACTCTTGATATATGACATATCTGTTAATATGATTACGTGTCTCCATTCTGCTCTCTATAATCTTAGCACTACGTAGCCTTTATAGTACAATATGATGTTAGTCACATAATTCTTGAAAATGCTATATCGCTCACACTTTTGATTTTCATTCTGCCAAATTTTGGTAATCTGAGTTGTGTTTTTTCAAAAATGTTTGTATCACACAAAATTCGGGTCTTAAAAAAAAGACTTAAATTATTTTCACATTCTCTCTAAAAGCTGAAAAACTTTTCATTGCCGCCGCGGGGAGGAGGCCTCCACCTCCCTCTCCCTCCTCCCCCCATTTGTTCCTTCTCCCCTCCTCGCCTCGCTCTCGCCCGGCGTATGGCGCCCCGTCTTCTCAGTTTGGGCGTTCGTTGCCGTTGGTCCGGCATGGCTCCCTTGCGACGGCTCCATCTGGCGATCGGTGGTGTCCCACAGTCCGTTGGCCCACAAGGTGATTCTAGATCTGTGGTGCTCGGGGGCCGACGTTGTGGAATAGGTGTGGGGTTGTTAGGGAGAGGATTTCCTTTCTTTTTTCTTTTTTTCCGGCCGTTTGGCTCGGGCTCTACC
This sequence comes from Rhododendron vialii, assembly GCF_030253575.1. NCBI lineage: Eukaryota > Viridiplantae > Streptophyta > Magnoliopsida > Ericales > Ericaceae > Rhododendron > Rhododendron vialii. The sequence goes on from NC_080569.1 coordinate 6,733,327, forward strand.
GGCTGGTCTCTCCAGTCCGGTCTGTACCGGTTTAGTGCTCTAGATCCGATGGGTGTTGGGTGAATAATTTTAGTTAGGGTTTCGGTGGTCTGGCCGGAGTAGAGGGTTTTCGATGGTACGACGGCAGTCGTGGGGTTTATCCCGGCAGCGGCAGTGGTGGTAGGAGGCGGCTGTGTTGGGGTTTTCTGAGATCTGTCCCAGTTCTGTTGATCGGCTGCTTCTCTCTGTTTTGGTTGGTGGTCAACAGCAGATTCAGCGGGAGGAAGTGTTTGTTCTTCGGCCGCCGTGGGTGCGTTGGGCTTGCCGGAGTTTGTCCTCGGCGTTGCCTCGGCCTTCGCGCCCCAGAGCCTTGCGTGGCAGTGGAGGTTTGCCTCGAAACCCCCTCGAGGACTCCACAGCTCTGGATTGAGTCTCCCAGTCCAGTTCCGGCCGGCGGCCCTTGAGGCTTGTCCTTGGGAGCCGATATTTGTTTTTTCGCTTGTATTCTGTTGTTGAGTGATTACATCTGTGCTTAGTGTTTAATGGTTTGTGCTGAGATTTCGTTTGGTATCTCTCTGCCTTGCCCCGACGGGATTCTTATGTCGACACTTGTGTCGGCTATTTTTGCAGGGTGTCCTTGAGTCTGTGGCTTGTGTGCTTTATGCAGTAACTCGTGTCTCGGGCATTAGTTTGGTGCATTCCTGTGTATTGCGATGTAATCTTTGCCTTCGAATATTGTTAAATGAATTGACTGTTTAAAAAAACAAAACGGGCGTTTAGTCAGAGAGAGAGAGAGAGAGAGAGAGAGAGAGAGAGAGAGGCGTTTGCAGAAAGGGGAGGGGGGGAGGAACAAAGGAGCAGTGAACTGGGGGGTGTAGTGTAGCCGTGTAGGGTGCTTTACGTTACTGGGTTTGGGAGTGGTTGAAAAACAGGGACGTGGGGAAAAGCCTGAAGGAGAATCTGAGGCCCAAACATAGCAAAACAGAGGAGAACCCGATCTGCTTTAGATTCGACACTTTAACTCCTCCCTCTCTCTCTCTCTCTCTCTCTCCCTCTCTCTCTACTATACACCCATCAGATTACACCAGCAAATATCTTCTACCCACTACTTCCTCCCCTCCATCCCAACCACTCCCCCTGCAAAAGTTAGACTTTGAGAGAAAAACTTTTGGAGAGAGAGAGAGAGAGAAGCAAGTTGTTTTCGCGTCGAAGTTAACTGCTTCATGGGATGTTGGAAAACAGAGTCCAAGTGGGAATAAGTTCAAAAACGTGAGAATTTCTAGTATTCAAAGGGGGTGGAGTCAAATAAGCAGAAGAGAAATTAAGCAAATCATTTCCTTGATTCAACAGGTTTAATCAATTTTGATTTTTACTGCGTTCATGGAGTCGAAGAACGGTAGATTAAGCTGGTTTGTAAACAGGACTCCTCTGTTTTACTGCACTATCTCCATCGTCGTCCTCCTCTTGTTCTTCTCTGCTTCCGTGATTCTCAGCACCACCACCGAAACTACTCCTCGTCACGGTGAGCGTCTGTACTGCAATCACATCAGTACTCCATCAGATTAAGCTGATCTCTACCTTAGCATTTTACATACCCATTTCTCGTAGCTTCTAACTCGTACAGATTGCTGTCTTAAATTGCTAATTCATGGATTTGTTGACGCGGTTTTCTTTCTTAATACTCCTGTTTTGGCCTTCGTTTGTCTTGCAGATAGAATCCGGTGCCAAATGATCACTAGTGCTAAAGCGGATACTTACATGAAGCAGGTGGGTGTGTTTCTATCGTACACTTCTTTTTAACACGTTTCAGTTTCTTGTTTCTAAGAGCATCTCCAATCCACCTCTATTTTTTCAAAATAGAGGATGGATGTGACACATTGATGGGAAATTTTATAATATTTTTTTTTTTCACTTTTTGTAGTTTTTAGGAGAATTTTTGAGGGATCCACCGTCTTTTTTAGAGTTTGGTCCTCCAAAAGTAAATTTGATCCTCTAAAAATGAAGGATCAAAAGTAAATTTGGTGTATAAAATTTCTTCAAACTCTAAAAAGGATGATGGGTCCTTCAAAGATTCTCCCAAAAAGTACAAAAAGTGAAAAAAAAATAGAATAAATTATAAAATCTCCCCTCAATGTGTTACATTCATACTCTATTTTGGAGGAAATGGAGATGCTCTAATCTTAGATTCATGGCCACTGAGAGAGAGACATTTATTCGGACAAGGCGATGCTGCCGACAACTCCTGTATAAAGGAGTGTGGTGCTGTCAATTCGGCCGTTCATCGGCACTGTCCTATTAATTCATAGGTCATATGGTTTTGAAGATAAGTTACACTGATAAAAAAAATACTATCAGTTGCTCGTCATTTAAATGTGGATTTTTTCTCCCCGTCTAGGGCTAACGTCTGTGAAAGAAATAATTTCTGTACCGATTGAAAAAAAAAAGTACTATTCTTTTAAAACTATTTTTCTTATTACTTACTAATGACTCTTTACTTTTTACTCCTTTTTTTTTTTTTTTTTTTGTATATAATGATATTTTTGAAATCACACATAAATGAAGACGAGAAAAAATTAATGTGAGATGATCAAAAGGCGGTGTAAAAATTACTTTTAAAATTTGTGCAACAGCGGTGGGTAAATGGTTTGAAACGAAAAAAATTCCTTAAATGCTGCGATTATTTTTTATTTATTTAAAGGGTTCCATGAGTATATATAAAATTTTGTTTGCTATATTACCGTCACAATTACTTTGTTAATATCCTTTATATGGCCCACTCTGCATACAATCTCAGGTCCATCATCTTGCCTTGAGTGTTTTGAATCAAGGTTGGTACGGTTAATTAGTGTAGCATTCTCTCTTTTCTTCTTGTTTTGGCTTGAAAAGTAGTCACTTATTTTTTTGTTTTTATTTAATTTTTTGCATTAGTTAATTTTGCGTTAAATTTTTTTGATTTATTGATTCGTTTTGACAAAAGGTATCGGAAAAGTAAAAAATTATAATTAAAATTTGAAATTTTTTGAATAAACAAAAATAAGTCAAAAAAATGTTGACTTATTTTTGTCGATTTAAAAAAAATTATGAGTTTCTATCATTTTTATTTTATTTTTCCGAATCTTCTCAACAAGACGAATCAATAAGTTATAAAAGTTTAAGGCAAAATTAACAAATCCGAAAAAATTGAATAAAGATAAAAAAAATAAATTATTTTAACTTATTAAGTCAAAACAAGTAATTTCATGGGGAGCAAGACAGATCTTTAAGATACAACTCCAGCCAAAATTGTGCTCGGAATTGTTAGGTGCACATGAATGTTCTAGACTTTTGTTTTTTGGATAGTCATTATGACAACTCGTCTTTAGGAGAAAATTTTCAATGCAACTATTATTTGTAACGCTTTTCATATATAGGGTGAGATTCACATATACATAGAACTCGCATCATTTGAATGAGCGTTACAAATAACCATAGAAACATTTTTCCGGCTTTTGGGGGCATTTTGGGTCTTCGATCCATGTAATCTCATCACACGGCTGTTGGGGTCCATTTGACAGTGGCTCATTCCAGAAGTCATGTGAGAAGTGTCGGAAATAAAGAGCACACAACGCCACCTTCGCAGCAGCGCAAGTTTAGGCGAGTCTTGGAAGACTTGACCAGCGGGTTCGCTGGAAAACATGTTTGGAAGTACTACTCCTTAATAAGTTTTGTTTCCAGCACGGTCAAGGCGCACGCACGTTAACCTTTTCACTGGTCCGATTGATGTTGAACAGAATAGTGATTTCTCTCGAACTTCTATCACCGAACATTTACGTGGAGTCTATATAATTAATCGTGGATATATGCTGCCATGGATGTGTAGCGATGGGAGAGTCTTAAAGCTCGTGCTTCAAGAGTAATTATAAATTTTTCAAAAAAAAGGACGATAACCAGTGCACGTTAGAAGCTTGTGTGTTGTAAACAAAGAAAAATTTGAATACTAGAAAATGTACGTAGATAGATTCTGTGTGTTCACACTTTGTTGGTCCTAACATATGTTTGGTGCAGGAATCCAAGAATGTCTTTCAGAAAATCCTCGGCAACAATGAGATGATAATGTCAAAATCATCACCCGAGAGTGAGGTCTCAAGAACGAGCACGGTGGATAAGAGGACGAGGAGGAGGCTTCTGGGCGGGCCCGGATCATGGCCCCCGCGGTGCATGTCGAAGTGCGGCAGGTGCTCCCCGTGCAAGCCGGTTCACGTGCCGGTTCCGCCGGGGACTCCGGTGACCACCGAGTACTACCCGGAGGCGTGGAGGTGCAAATGTGGCAACAGGTTGTTCATGCCGTAGCTACTATTACTACATGTACTGCTTTACCTAAAAGTACTTCTACCAGTTGATGACAATGTCACTTCGGACAGAGTTGTGATCAATTCCTATTGAGAGATGAATTCCTTAGTATATACTTAGCTTGGTTTATAAATGTACAAAGATTATGGTAATTCGCACATTAATTAACTAGATGATGATTACTAATTGGGAATTAAGCTTGTGCTTATATTACTGTATTTACAAGCTGCGACTATTGGTATGTACGGTGCTATGAACAAAGACTCCTATCATTGTGTGAATGAAGACTTCTATCGTTGGCCACAATTACTTTATTTATGTAATACCGAGTACTATATATTATTGACCTCTTGCGGACCATGTTTGTTTTGGAATTATGGATTTGAAATTCTGTCTCTGTGCACGGTTTTCGATAAATTTTCTCATTATTTTTATTTTTTCATCTATCTCTCTTCACCCAGTATCCAAAATTCCAAAATTAAAATCTTAAAACGAACATGGTCTAGTTTATGTCACTCTCAATATATAACAAATTACCTTCGGATTCCTCTCAGGCAAATCCCAAAGCATTCTTGATAATCGAATAAAATAAAGGAGAAATGACGGCTCATGACGTATTTTAATAATTAATATCAGTTAATGACATGTTGAAAATATTTGTTAACGTTGAAAATATTCTTAGCGGATATTAATTATTAAAACATGTCTCATTTTCCCTAAAATAAGTAGCACAATTTTCAATACAAACAGGATTAGGATAGAATCTGCAGCATGGGGAGATGGTTCTGCAGAGTACTGTTCAAGTTGGTACGTAGAGATCGATCGGCAGCTAGCTCAGCTGTTCTCGATCTCTAAAATGGAACTCGAGTACTCCAAAATAGTCCAATGGTCTAGTCTTTTCCACTACTGTCGTAATTTGGCCAGGACAGCACAGCTAAGAGTACGTACCTTCACAAAATAACAACTGCGGCATAGCTAGCAAACTTAACCGAGTACCTTCGGGACATCATGCGGTACAGTAATCCGGGAGATTTAGGACAATCAAGGCCTATTTGGACGTGGTATTGTAAAGTGGTGTTATGTTATCTCCTTTTAACATTTGGGATCCATCCTTATACCCTGTTTGGGATCTTAAAAGGGAGGGGGTATTCTCTAATCGGAGGATTCCACTATACCAGCTAACACCGGCTGAGGGAGTATTAGCCATGGGCTACCCTTGACCGGTTGCTGTCGAATCCCCCCAAATTCCCCTCTTTTTCAAAAAACACTTCAAAACAAATTTTAATTTTTTATACTTATTAAATTAATTAATTTCATTGAATTTTGTAATTTTATATTTAATTTAATGATTAATCTAATTTAATATTGTACAAGGGCAAAAGAGTCATTTAATAACTTTTTTACATCATCCGCCTTTCCTTATACTCCCTATTAGTCTTCCATCCAAACAAAGTATTGTTTAATCCCCTTTCTTTAATATCTCATCCAAACAACCTACTATTTAATACCCCCTTCATAAATATCACATCAATGTGGGCCATCCCTTATTAACCAATACCCCATACTATCCAATCCCCCTATTACATAACACCTCCAAACCTAATCCTGCATCCAAACGAGCCCTCAAAGTACAGTAGAAACTAGAAAGACACAAAAAAAGGTAGGGCCAAATGTACAAAGCCTTACTGCTCTCCCTTGTAAACCATCAGCCCAATTATTGGGATTATTTTTATTGGTGAAATGGGATTATTGTGTAGTTATATTTAGGTGTAACGAAATCGTGATTCCAACTCATTTGGGGAGAAAATGTACCCTTTTGTAAGCAGCTAGCCGTGCTACTCACACATATTTGTTGCACGATTTTTTTCGGAGCTCACACAAATAATTTGATTTCGTTCATTAGTTTTGAAATATTTTTTTGAGTGACCCTGTAAAAAATCAGCCCAATATGACCCACTTACATATATCTTATTGAGCTGGATTTTTATGGGATTGCTCAGAAAAATATCTTTAGATTAATGAACGGATCGGATAATTTATGTGGGATCCTAAAGTGAGCCTCCCAAAAAAAATTGTGCACAAATCTGTGGAAAAAATATGTGCCATCAATGTTTTCGTTTTGTAAATGAGTTGGAGTGAAAGAAAGAAAAGGAAAGAAAAGGAAAGGAAATTGACACCGTTTCCCAGGACACGGGGGCTCTGCTGTCCAAAGGGCGCAACAGCCCCTACCCAGACCACTAAAACGGCAACGTTTTGGTTAAAAAAAAAATATTTACCATCAATTTGCAATTCTATGGAATAGAAACGTGATTATGAGAGCCTTAGAGACAAAATTTGATTATGTCTCTTCAGAATAATATGATCAGAATAATAAGATCTTCACACCAGTTCAAACGAATTAAAAATTGGAGTACTTAATTTTTTAACTATATTTTTTAATATATAAATGGTCCCAAAGAATTAAATACTCAAAATTTCACTCCGTTTTAAATCAGTACAAAGATTTTCTTATTCTTATCATAGTATTCTAAAGGGTCATAATTAATTTTTGTTTATAGAGCTCTCATAATCACATTTCTGCTCCATAAGGTCCTAAATAAATAACATATACCTAATATGAGAGCCCTAGATATAACAATAAATTACAACCCTTTAGAATAATATGATAAGAATAACAAGATCTTTGCACCGATTCAAACGGAGTGAAAACTTGAGCACTTAATTTTTTTGAGACCGTTTATATATTAAAAAATATGGTTAAAAAATTAAGTATTCTAATTTTTAATCCGTTTGAATGGATGTGAAGATCTTATTATTCTGATCATATTATTCTAAAGAGACATAATCAAATTTTGTCTCTAAGGCTCTCATAATCACGTTTCTGCTCCATAAGATTGCAAATTGATGGTAAGTATTTTTTTTAAAACCAAAACGTTGCCGTTTGAGTGGTCTGGGTAGGGGCTGCTGCGCCCTTTGGGCAGCAGAGCCCCCGCGTCCGTTTCCTGAGATGCAGATTCTTTTAGGCCCCGTTTTGTCAAGATTTTTATTTTTTAAGTACTTACTTTCCGTTTTACGAGACAGATCATTTTCTCACAATATATCACATTCGATTCAAAAAATAAGTTTTTATTTTCCTTAGCAGAACGCGGCCTTACAGGATGTATATTCTACTCGGGGTACGAATTCTTTTCCCATTCTTTCCCTCATATCCCCCACCCCAAAGGGCCCAAACCAATATTGCAACGGCCAGTATTGAAAACTGTCCATTTCAAAGGGGCCCAAAGCCCAACCAAGCAATCACTGGTCCCGTACGTCAATCCATTGTGCATTAGTATTCTCTTAGAGAGAGCTAAAACCCAAACAACAGGCCCATTGCTACCCTGCAGGTAAAATTTCATGCCAACATTGCAGTTATTGTGTTATTTTTTTCCCCAGACCTAATGTACAAGTAAAACTACAAAAAGTCCTATTTTTTTGCAGTGTCGAATATAATTTCGAAGAACATTGGATGGTTATTGTGAAGTTCTATTGCACGAGTCCCTCGTAGCTTTCTGCATTTGAATTTTTATCTGTTTCCATTCTTAGTTTTATGAAGTTACATCGACATAAAATTAGTGAAATGTGCATCCAAAACTTTCTCCTTGGTTGGAAAATAGGGTTGAAGGGATAACTTTTAACACTATATGATAGCTCAAATAATGGTTGCTATTATAATGAAACTTTCACACGCAAATAAGGGTTTGCATCATGACATACCTTTTCATTTACTTCCAAGAATTGAGCTAAATTAACGAATCACAAAGTTGAAAATAGTAACATATATACCTGATATTTGAGGTTAGGTAAAATAGGCTTAAGGCCACATGGCACGGAGTAGGAGACAACATGAGCTGGAGTTTGTCTAGTACAATATGATTAGTGGGCCGCTAAAAGATCATTTGCAATAACCAAAAGTTTACGTCCACTGCTCAACATTCATCCCTCATCCTATTGTTCTCAATTTCACCGTCCAAAAGTATTTTAGATGGTTCGGATTTTAAAAGACTATTCCAGGGAAAAGTTTAACTCTTTTGGAAGAGTCTTTCATGGAGGAGTTTTTTTTAAATTTGAACCATTGATTGCCGAGACTGACGGTGAGATGTTGAGCGGTGGGCATAGCACCGCTACTGCAATAATTAGTTTCATTTGCTAGTATATTTTGGGCCCACAACTTTTATTTAAACGGTCATTTTGAAAACCTCCCTCAAAAGATTATTCATGCAAAAATTAGCTTCAAGAAAGGGGAGGGGCTTGTATGGAACGGAATCTAAAAGCATCTCTAACGCGCAAATCTTTATTTTGAAGAATGAAAATATTTCTTACTCAAGCAGTTTATATAGAGAACATAAATATTCATACACACTGCAACCTAAATTCTTCGTTATCGATCATCTCAATCTAATTTTCAAAAAAAAACTTTCATTAATTTCTCTTCAAAATTAAACTGAAAGCGAAATACCCTACGAACTAACGGGTCCAGTGGGACTATCGGGTCCTTTTATCATCTCCATACGCATTTCTTTTCCTTTTTTTTTTTTTTTTTTTAAAGAATTATTGAAGAGATGGAATCTTAGTTCTTTCGGCCATAAGGCCCATTTCAATGCGTTCCATACTACTATCTTATTATCCAAATGGTATGTATATTGAACTTGTTTATCCCTTTGTGCTGTAATTTACATTTGACTTCATTCATGGTTTCCATATTATTTATTTTGGTATCAGTACTATTTTTTTTTCCCTATGTGAAATATGCATGCGACAGCATGCTGTCGTTGACATTTTTCATTCCCTCCCATACAAGTTGATAAGAACAAAGAGATGCAGAATATATATATCATGCATGCCCACGTCAATTCAGAAGAGAATATTCAGTGCTGCGTTATTCACAGCCGTTCATACCGAAAATAACACCAATTAATAATTGAATGTATCCAAGCTCGGATTGTTTAGTTTGACCGACAAAAATAACATTTTATTATTAAGGGAAAGAGGATTCCAACCAAAAGTTGGAAAATACAGATGGGACAAAACCCAATACATCTGATGGCCTAAAAAGCCCAGAGAGTACAAATAAAGCTCGAAAACCCAGAGCGTTGATCTTGTTAACAAGCTCCAATTATTAACCTCTCCAGAATTTCATATAGCTTGGATTATTAATGTTAGCAATTTTCTGTTGGTGGGCTAACATAGATCATAAAATTAAATATTAGTACATGTTGCCGAATAAGGCTTGAGTAATGTCGGTATTACCCATTAGTTGTGATCGTTCAATTAATGTGACTTGGTAATAGACACATATTTATTAGCACGTATTTGGGTCATATCACGTGCGTTAAGCGGTACGGGCTTATTTTATATATGTGTATAGACCAATTAAAAAGGGCCCAATATGATTCCATCTATTATGATGGGCTATGATGAAATCATGTCTTATAAATATGTGGTTAAGGTCTCCCCTCCAAATCCCAACATCTTTTTCATACGTCCCATCTTTGTGTGAGACATAAGGTCAGGACAAGAGAACACTAAGGTTTTCATCCTCCACGGCATACAACAGGTACGCATCCAGTATAATTTTTCTTCAATGATTTGACATGGTATCTTGGGTTTAGGGTTTCTTTATGAAATCCTACATATTAAACATAAACGTGATGAATTTTGCATGCAGTACAAACTATTCGATCCAATCCCACATAAAAACTTCATTTGATCAGGAAATTAAAAAGATATACTCCCTTAGTCTCATTTTTTTTGGTCTTTTTCGATACTCGTGTCATTTTTTGAAACTCTTCTATCTCCCAATTTATAATATTTTTCATACTTTTGAAAACTTTATATTATAGATCTGTATTGCATATTTTTGGTGATTCATATTGGAAGATATAATGTCTTGTTTGTTTCCCTTTTTGAAAAAAAAAATTCAACTAAAAAAATACTCATTACCTATGCTTCCAATCATTACTCTCCACTCATTACTTCTACTTCTAATCATTACTCTCATGAAAAATTTCTAAAAAATTCATCCAAACACAGTATAAGAGTTTAAAAAACAACATGAATATCAAAAAAGTCCAAAAAAAAAAAGGGATGGAGGGAGTAGTAATTAATTCTTTCTTTTCCCGAAAACACAAGTAGTATGGCTAGAGAAAATCGTCTTAATCCACATATGGGGTGTTTGGATACCTCCTTTTCACATTTTCATTATCTCATTTTTCAGTTTTGATTGTTTGGCTCCTCATTTCAAAACTCATTCCCAGAAAACACATTCACCGATTTTGCGTTTAGAGGCAAGAAGTGAAAAGGAGCCCAAGAGGTCCTTTTTGCATTTTGGGCTTTTCCCATTTTCTATTCAATTACCAAAATACCCTTACTAAAATTGGGTAATTACATACAATCCTTCTCCTCTATTCCAGACCTGTTCTTTGCCACCACACACGACTGTTGAAGAGAGAAAGAGCAGACGAAAGCTGAAGAAAAGAGAAGCCGATCTAACCTCGTGAGAAATCCTCACCCATTTTTAATCTCGTCGAACACCCTTTGTAGTAACTGTGAGTTTGATTTCAGGAAAAATAAGTGGGTTTCTCTCAAATTTGAGTTACAAATAACTACCTCCAAAGATTTGTGGTTTCGTTTTCTCTCTCATCAGTGGTTCTCGTTAATTATCAAACAAACTAAACAATTATTTATACACATTCCCATAAAAAATAATCAAGGGCAATATGGTAAAAAATCAACTCATAATTCATTTTCATCACATATCTCCCTAACACTACTCCTATTGCAAAATGTATTCTGCATTTATCATCCAAACACTCTATCATATTCAAAATACATTCTAACCATAATTCAAAAAGTCAAAAAGTGGGCTGCCAAACACTCCCATAATGTCCCCAAAACGTGGATAATGGAGTACTTAGCTATCACATGCAGTTACTGGAACAATAAAAATAAAAAGGAAAATAAAATAAAATAAAATAATGCGGATATGGGAGTAGAAAGAGACAAATAATCTTTGTAAAATTGGCGATCATACATATTCTAACAAGTGGATGGTGTTGATCTTCACGCATGTGACCGCCTAGCTCCCATGGGCCTCTCCAATCTAATGGGGTACTTATGGTCCACTGCTCACAGCACAGCACTATCATGAGGAAGGTGTTTTCCTTTTACACCTAACTTTCACCAACCATCTGATATCCCTCTCGGATGAGGACTCTGAGAACAAGGCCAAATTTGGTGCAGTCAGGACGAACCTTCGACCTAACCCCCTCCTGCCTAGCCAAAAAACAAAAACAAAAACAAAAAACAAATAGACCCTCAACCCTTTCCTCTTTCCTAGCTACAGTATTTCCCTAATTTCGACGGTTAATTAATATTGATAAAAAAACAAAATAAAAAAAAACAAAAAACAAAAAACTCTGGATAGTGGATACACTTACACTATATGTAGTCCATTGACTGGTGCTCTATAGGCCATGGCCAACTTTAGTTTTTAAATACTTCCTTGGTCCTAATTAATTTATTGGTTCCTCTTCGGAATTCAAATTTATTTAGGTAACACAATCATCACACTTTTCATGCTTTTATTTTCTCTTTTTATCCTTCAAATTTCAAAACGTCACCATTGCATTGTCAAATATGGTCTTTAATTTCAAAAAGGAAGACTAAATTAGTAAATTCATCAATTTTTGCCGATTACTTTCATTCATGGATAATATTTTTAGGACATCAACAAGGGTCAGATGGGACTAAAATTTTGGGATGAAGAGTACTAAATAGCCACCGATCATTCTATACTGTCGGATCGTACATCTGACGGCTCAAATCACGCGCAGCACCGCGTTATGCACAACACACACCCCGGGTTTGGAGGATTGTTATAGATGCCGGCCAGCTGCCAAGTATGCCATTTGCAGAAGTCAAGGCCAATCAGCTAGTCAAATGCCTCCACCGTTGTCTGAATAGTGGTTGCAAGCTTATTAATTTATCTAACTTTCCAAAGAATACGATCCTTAACGACTGTGGACCTGTTGTTTGCAAAAAACTCGTAAGCCCCATTTTAGAGGCAGGCAAATGGCAGCATCCCAAATTGGCATAAAAGAATTTTAGTGACATAGTTCTGCTTTACCAAAATCGTTTTTTCTCCCCGTTTTTGTGCCTTCCCTATGTTATGTTCACATTAGTTTTCCCGCACATCTTCTAATTTTGAAGTCGTGAAACTAATGACCGGTTAAATTCTCAAATGGCCCCGACGTTTAAAATGTTTGGTCTCCGTGTAATTCGAACCTACGACCTCACGAAGGACACATATTATTTGTTTTCTAATGTCAAATAAGCCAAACTCGTCGGGTTTTTTTCCCCCCTTTATTACAAACAACAAACCGGCCTCTAAAAATGAAACACGGTTTCTTCTTCTTGTAATAAGAGTGATCACATGGATACCGTGATCGAAAGATTAAACAAAAAAAAGCTAACACGTTGGCACGGTGTAAAACCGTGTCTCCCTTTTCTCCTGCTTCTAGGTGTCTCTCATTCATTGTACACGTGTCGACTAAGTATAGGCGATTCAAATTCATCAAACGCTTAAATCACGCATATTGAATCAAATTCTCAACCACCTGACTATAATAACTTAGTCAAACAACGCCCATAGTTGCAGAGAGAGAGAGAAATTTCCGCTAAGCGACTACTTCTCAGGCCATTCCGTTTAAAATTCTCCTGAAAGCCGACATTAACTCCGTTCGGTCTCCGGAAGATCGCAACCCCATGCCGGAGATCGAACATGTACCGACCGCCGCCGCCACAACGAGAATGGACAACAGCAACGGTTTGTTCGGCAAGTATGAGCTCGGGAAACTCCTCGGCTGCGGCGCCTTCGCCAAGGTGTACCACGCCAGGAACATAGCCACCGGCCAGAGCGTCGCCGTCAAGGTTATCAACAAGAATAAGATTGCCGGCACCAATTTGATGTCTAATGTCAAACGCGAGATCTCCATCATGAGCCGGTTGCGCCACCCCCACATCGTCAAGCTCTTCGAGGTATATATGATTCTTGGTTTAAAGTTTTCGAATGCACAATTCATCATTTCCATTACCTACTGTTTTGGAGTTTGACCTACTAATACTATGAAATTCAAATACATCCGTACTCTTCTGTTAACTGAATTCTAAAATAATAAAAAAAAATCTACAAAAAAAAAAAAAAAAAAGAACGGACGGAAGATACAAGAAGAATTTTTTATTTCTCGAAAAGAGCAGATGTTGGAACTTTGGTTAAAATTAATGAATCGTTAAAAATAATTGATTAAATTTCCAACTTTTTTTTTTTTGTAATTTGTGGGAATTATTATACTACCCATCCCTACAATTGTTCATCTACTGATTCTTATCCATGTCAAAGTTTAATATGTCCAATGATTTTAATAATTGCGCCTCTTAATCAGCCTCCTCTTATGATCTGAATTTTTACAGGTACTCGCCACCAAGACCAAGATATACTTCGTAATGGAGTTTGTAAAAGGCGGCGAGCTCTTCGCTAAAGTCGCCAAGGGGCGCTTCAGCGAAGATCTCAGCCGTAAATATTTTCAGCAATTGATTTCTGCCGTCGGGTACTGCCACTCCCGCGGCGTCTTCCACCGCGACTTGAAGCCAGAAAACCTTCTCCTCGACGAGAACGGTGACTTAAAGGTGTCCGACTTCGGGCTCAGCGCCGTGACGGACCAAGTCCGCCACGACGGCTTGTTGCACACGCTCTGCGGCACGCCTGCTTACGTGGCCCCCGAGATTCTCGCGAAGAAAGGGTACGATGGGGCGAAGGTGGACGTGTGGTCATGCGGAGTCATCCTGTTTGTTTTGACGGCTGGTTATTTGCCCTTCAACGACCCCAATCTTATGATGATGTACAAGAAGATCTACAAAGGAGAATTCCGGTGTCCCAAATGGATGTCGTCTGATCTCAAACGGTTCCTCTCTCGTCTCCTGGATACGAATCCCGCGACGAGAATAACTGTTGATGAGATTATACGGCACCCATGGTTCAAAAAGAACTACAAAGAGATTAACTTTTACGAGGAAGAATTATTCGATGAAAAGATCGAGAAAGAAGACGGGTGTGATGGGACACTAAACGCGTTTGACCTGATATCGTTCTCGTCCGGGTTGAATCTGTCCGGGCTCTTCGATAACTCGGCCGACGCGGTCGACAACGAGCGGCTCGTGTTGGCCGAGTCGCCCGAGAGAGTCATCGAGAAAGTTGAGAATATTGTGAAGGTTGGGAACGTTGGTAGGTTGAAGAGGAAGAAGGAATGGGGGTTGGAGTTGGAAGGGCTGAATGGTAATTTGGTGATGGCCTTGGAGGTTTACCGGTTGACTGACGATTTGGTAGTTGTGGAGATTAGGTGGAAAGCGGGGAGTGCCGGTTTGTACAACGAGGTGTGGACGAATAAAATCAAGCCGGAGCTCATTTCCTCACCGGGAGCCCCGGTTCCCGGTAGCTGATATAATTTATGTGGCCAGCATATATGATTGCTACTTGTATCATTTTCCCTTAAATTATGTGTTTTAATGAGTGGGTATCATTTTCCCTTAAATTACGTGTTTTAATGAGTGGGTTCGGTTCGGTGTTTGTGCTGTCGAGTTTGTACATTAAACAATAATATGACCGAGATAGAATCACGATCTCAGAAATCCGGTCCAAAGAGACAGGTTTTCGAGATAGACCATCCCCTCTAATAATCATAGCTATTGAAAACAAAAACATATATGGCCGAGTTTTTTTCTATATTCTTAACCGGAATAGTATCATATTGTATCTGTATGTTTTTCTTTGTGAAAAGCTTCAGGCATTTAGATAATAAAGACAACGAAATGAAGAGGAAAAAAAATTGGAGAATACGTGCAATCAAGTTCTTGTGTAAGATTAGCTTGGTTTTTGGGTTTTTCTTTTTCTTTTTCTTTTGTGTGGTTAATGGGTTCCGCTGTATTTTGGATGCTATGTGTGTTGGAGTACTATGCAATCGTGTCTATTGTTTTTTTTAGTGTTTTATTAATTTTTCTGGTTTGTTCGTGTTTTTAATTCCACGTATTACTGGAGGTGTAGTAAGCAACAGCTAGCTTATTAGTGGTTTAATTAATGAGTGAAGGGATCTTTGAAGAATGACAATTAAGTTGTCGATTCGGTGTTATACATTCGTGACAAACAGGTGAAGTGGCAGAACTTGGTTCTTAGTTTAAATATTTATCGCATTCATTGAATGTGACTAAAAAGCTATTCATTCATTGAATTTGAATGTGACTAAAAAATGGGTGTCGTTGGTTACAACTTACAAGAAAGTCAAAATAAGATGCGTGTTGTATATCGTTCTTGTCTTCATCTTCGCATGATACCGGGAGATCCATCGTATATTGTAAAAAGCCGTTGCTAAAAGTAAATATGAGTTGGAACCATATTTATATTAACCTAAAATATATACATGTCTATTGCACATATTAAAACAAAATAACATGTTCTAATAAATAAAAGTATTGTGCATTGCATCATAAATCGAGAAGATAAAATAAGTTTAGAAACATACATAGTTTTTTTTTTTTTTTTCTCTCTAAAAGTACTGAATTATAAGTACGTAACGCATGATATGTGATCACAAGATTTTTTTAAAATGGATACGTTTAGAGAACGCATCGATTTTAGCTCCAAAAGGGTCGAATCATAAGATACATATCGTGAGTTGTGAAACTTCAATAACACTGCTGGTTGAATAAGAAGAAGCATAGAAGTTGAGCGACGGCTAATATTTTGTGGCTCGACTGAGATCATCAACTAGAACCGTAATAAAGTGGAGGTGGAAACCAATACCGATATTGTCAACGGGCTTGTAACCCAATAACACTTTTCACCTCTTTCGCATTGAATGTAAGAGGGTTCAATTCTTGTCATGAACGCGAGTGCTTGATTTGGGAGATGATGGTCTTTGGACTTGCTCCACCCGTATGCCGCTTAATTAGCAGTACTTCGTCCTTATCTTTTTAGAAGTAGGCTAGACATTTTGAGTGACAAAAAAAAAATCAATACAGAAGTTGTCATCCTTATCTTGAAGAATCCCGTGCCGAAGGAATTCCAATATGGGCCTGTAACCTCTGTTTGTGCCTTTTGGAACACCATTCGGAAGCAGAACCAATTCTAATTCAAGGTGGGCCTTATAACGAGGCAACGTATTTGTTGATATGTTGTTGGGCCTTGATTTTTACTATCACAACTTAAAAATCTAGAAATACAATCTTTGCTCTCTTCCGGTAAATAGTTTGAGAAAATCTTGTTTACAGAGCAGATGTAAAACAAGTGTTTACAGAACTCAATCTCGGCTGTCCAAAAGTGTTTTGAACGCTTTAACGGTAATAGATTATCTAACCGTTAAAAGATTATTTTCAATTCGGGCCGTCCAATGCACAAACAGACAGCTGAGATTACTCAACTCCGTAAAAAGCCGCTTTGCAGCAGCTTCGTAAATGAGTATATAGTTTTACTCGCACTCCAATGAACGCTTGTATTGTACTCCGCACCTAATTACCACACAAAAAAAAAAAAAAGGTCTGAATTTTTGGCTTATTTTTATCTTTATTCAGGAAATTGTGAGTTTCAATTATAATTTTTCACTTTTTTGATTACTCTTGAGATGAATCAATAATTTACAAAACTTTGACGCAAAACTAAAGAATGCAAAACCTTTTTGGAGTAAAGACAAAGAAAAGCTAAGTGATTTTTCTTGTGCCAAAATAGGCTAATTAAAGGGATAGGAAAGAGAAATGTGATTTTCCCAAAGAAGTATCCCCTCTCTTCTTCGATTATCTTTGTGACCAAAGATATATTGCGATTGCGATTGCATTGCTCACTAGCTAGGCAGGACAATATATAATGTTGTGCCGAACACGAAATTGAGAATACAACAAATCAACAAGCGATAAACAAGAACACAATGATATACGTGGTTCCGTTCAAGCACAAAGCAAGAACGTACTCCACGGGGAAAAGAGCAAGAGGATTCACTATAAACGGGGAGAGAAACAAAGAGCCGGCTATACCCGTAACTCTACTTGAAGCACCAAACAGATATCTAGGGACAAATCTCTGGTGGAACCCAAAAGGGAGACACAAACCCTTGGTGGAACCCTAAGAGCATAAACAAAATCCTAATATCTAAGCCCTTGAACAAAAGACCATAACCCTAGGAACCCCCAAGGTCCCTATTTATAGGAAAACACTAAATAAACCTAAACCAAATAGGAAAAGGAATCCTAGTCAATTTAGGAATTCTAGTCAATTTCCAACAAATCTCCACCTTGACTTGAATTCCATCGAATTCAACACTATAGGCAATCCTCTCCTTTAATCGCTCATCTCCCCCAAAAGCCCCCCCACGGGGCCATCACCAACGGCACAAACGAGTAAGGCTCAAGCACACCTGCTTGACCTTGTAAACGCGACTCAGGAAACCCAGCCGCACATGCCTCCAAATTGAGCCTCTATCTTCCAACGGGCACCTCCCACCCAACGCATCCCTCCCGAATGCACTCGAAGATCTGCTCAAACTCCACACGGAGTTAATTACCGACTCTACCACAGAGTTAAAAACCCAACACTGAGTCAACCTCGAATTCACCGATGAAGAACCCAAAGATGTAGCACCCACAATCGTACTACCATCAAGCACATAGAGGTTATTCGATTTCCGACCCTTCATCAAAACACGAGCACCCTTCAAAACCCTCAAGACTCCACCTTCAGCGGTATGCTTCCAACCCAAAGAGTCAAGAGTACCCAAAGAGATAAGGTTCCTCTTCAAATTTGGTATATGTCGAACACCAAACAACGTCCTCACAAACCCATCATGCATTCTGACTTTAATTGTTCCAATCCCAACAATTCTACAGGACATGTTATTCCCCATAAGAACTGTACCACAGCTGACCGATTCATAAGTATCGAACCAATCTTTATTCGGACACATGTGGTAAGAACATCCGGAGTCCAGAATCCATTCGTTATTCGAACAGACATCACCGACACTCACAGAAAGAACCATAAGTGAATCGTCGGAATCTTCTTCAACAATACCAGCAACAACCTTCTCTTCAAAATTATCCTTATTTTTCAACCTAGGACAATTTCTCACCATGTGCCCATATTTCCTACAGTAAAAACACTTTACTTCCTGATTTGTGGAACGAGAGCCAGAAACCCCTCTACTGCCATAATCCCTCTCAGAAGTTCTTCCTTGCACCATCAAACCCTGAGCATCAAAATCACCACCCTCACCGGATACTTTTTTCCTCAATTCTTTCGAATACAAACTAGACTTAACGTCCTCCATGGAAATCGTATCCCTCCCGTAAAGTAGGGTAGTAACAAAATGCTCATAAGATGCAGGCAAAGAACATAACACAATAAGGGCTTGATCTTCATCATCAATCACAACATCAATATTTTTTAAATCCATAATAATTCGATTTAACTCATCTAGATGGTCTTTTACGGGCGTACCTTCCCTCATACGAAACGTATAAAGGCGCTGCTTCAAATACAACCGGTTGGTAAGAGACTTCGTCATATAGATGCTTTCCAACTTCAACCAAATACCGGCAGTAGTATCCTCCTCCCCGACCTCGCGAAGCACATCATCGGCTAAACACAACTGAATCGAACTGAGCGCCTTCGCATCGAGATCCTCAAACACACTATCCTGCATATCAGCAGGCTTCTTCAATTTTCCTAACAAAGTCTTGTGTAATCCTTGTTGAACAAGCAAAGCCTTCATCTTAATACGCCATAAACTGAAGCTAGTGCTCTGCCCATCGAACTTCGCAATTTCGAAACGAGTCGCCATTGAAACGATCACCAATTGCACAATACGCAACAGAAAACAAAAGCCTCGGATTGAAACCTGGCTTTGATACCAATTTGTTGTGCCGAACACGAAATTGAGAATATAACAAATCAACAAGCGATAAACAAGAACACAATGATATACGTGGTTCCGTTCAAGCACAAAGCAAGAACGTACTCCACGGGAAAAAGAGCAAGAGGATTCACTATAAACGGGGAGAGAAACAAAGAGCCGGCTATACCCGTAACTCTACTTGAAGCACCAAACAGATATCTAGGGACAAATCTCTGGTGGAACCCAAAAGGGAGACACAAACCCTTGGTGGAACCCTAAGAGCATAAACAAAACCCTAATATCTAAGCCCTTGAACAAAAGACCATAACCCTAGGAACCCCCAAGGTCCCTATTTATAGGAAAACACTAAATAAACCTAAACCAAATAGGAAAAGGAATCCTAGTCAATTTAGGAATTCTAGTCAATTTCCAACATATAAAACTATCGACTTTGATGGGAATAGCTAGGAGACATTGCGGCTACTTAAAGAATAAGAGATATATTGCGATTGTCATCGCGAATGAGTATGAAATATATCACCATCTTGGAAAACCAACAATTTGTAAATTGATGTCATTATGAGTTTTAAAACCCTACTACCTATTTTTTGTTCAATTTTTACAAATATTGAATATAAGCAGCAGAAAATATGAATGTGAGTTTTGGGGTTCTTTTACAAATTAATAATAAGAGAGTATAAAGAACATTACAGTCAGTTTTGAAATGGAGATAGAAGCCGAATACCATGTTGGCATATTTACAACAAAAATAGACTAAAATTGGATTAATACCCAACTACTTTCTGTGCCTTTCACTTCAAAACCTAAGACATCATTATGTTCATGGAATACATTCATCTTAAAAGGGTGAGAGGTCGTCCACTGTCTACAACACCCGAAGTTATGGTTTTCAAAAACTTCATATATGTTAATTTTTTTCCTCTCGACAAAATGAGAAATTTATTAATCTTTAAAAATGAATTACAAAGACTAAATGGACTCAAG
This sequence comes from Rhododendron vialii, assembly GCF_030253575.1. Lineage (NCBI taxonomy): Eukaryota > Viridiplantae > Streptophyta > Magnoliopsida > Ericales > Ericaceae > Rhododendron > Rhododendron vialii. Next base: position 6,753,612 of record NC_080569.1, read on the forward strand.
GCAAGACTGCGAACAGCCACCAAAGACCCAAAGGCAAAAATAACAAGACTCTACGAGGGTGGCAAGAAATTAATCAACCAAAGCAAAGAACAAAGACACCCACAACCTCTGCTCCAGCTCCAGTACAAAATAGACTAAAAACTCCCCAAAAAAAAAAAAAAAAACAGCAGCAACACAAAACAAAAACAGCACCGGAAAAGCCCCTCGATCACTTTGAACCAGATAGGATGGAGAGAAAGCTACAGCATCAACTTAAAAAAAAATAAACCATCATCAACACTAACAGAGAACTGACCCTGAGTTAAAGCTTGCGTTGCGGTCGCTTTAGGCCTCCAAAAAAAAATTGAATTTTAGGGGCCCCTCCAACTTTTTTACTCCTTATAATAATCCAACAAAATGACCTCATTCTTTTATTTTAGCTTTAAGCCTCTGAAAAATCAGGACCGGCTCTGCATACTAAATAAGTGTAATTAAGCACTTGAAGTTTTTTACTAGTACCTTCAATGGTCGAAGTATACCTGTTTTTTTAGTAAAGAAAAAGGAGGGTGCGACTTCTTAGCCACATTAATAGGGGTCAAACCATAACTGAGGGCTCCATTGCCTTTCATCTAAAGCAAGTGTTAAGCACTTGAAGTTTTTTAGTACCTCCAATGGTCGAAGTTTTTTTCCCTTTTTAGGTCTCCCTCCTTATCCTACACCTACTTTGATATCAACACTAACATAAAAAATTATGTTTGAAAGTTTGTCACCAAAAGGGAAGCAAATACTCTAGGAGGGAGAAAGAAAGAAAATCCAAAGAAGTGAACGAAATAATCTTTCCACTTTGGATATAACGATTATTTGTACGTAATGCCCTCTCGCATGTGAAACACTAAATGCCAAGAAGATTCACAACTGGCTAATAAGTTAGTCGTTGGGATAATTACCGCGGAAATCAAGAAATGACAGAGTTATAAATACGTAAGAGTGAGAGAAGGTCGGCCCTGTACATTTTTCTGTGGGCCTTGTAATTTTTATTCAACCATGCATGGGACAATGGTCTTATGCACCAAGTTTTGCAGTAACTCCACTACTAATTAAATTACTCACAATCTCATGATCACGTGAGGATTTCGAAATATATGAATCTTGAATCATGAATGAGTAGTAATTGGAAGTGACTATGTACATTTGTATAATTGTGTGTGTATAAGCTTCTAATAAGAGCGCTCTTACCGTATTACGGTAAGGGCTTTCCATTTTCTTCTCTTTTCCGACCGAATTTTGATGATCCGAGCCGCTCAATGTGTACAAAACGTGATTTTAAAGGTACCCGGAAGAAATCAGCAAAAAAAAGGACTGGAAAAGGCTTGATTTGAGTAGTTTTTATTTGAACCGTTCGATAAAATACAAACAAAAACTGCTCAGATCAAGCATTTTTCGGTCTTTTTTTTGCTAATTTCTCGCGACTACTCTTAAAATCACATTTTAAACACATTGAGCGGCTCGGATCATCTCAAATTGGTTGGAAAAGGGACGTCCTTACCGTAATACGGTAAGGGCGCCCTTATTAGAAGTTTTGTGTGTATATATATATATACAAACCTTAGGTGCAAAAAAATCCTTCACCAATATTTTCTATGACTAAAATATTTATTTTTATTGACTTTTATTTTTACTTGTTCAATTCATCTCGATCGACTGCAGAACACCATAGCTACTCCGCAATTTTCCCCATTTTTTTTAACATAATAATACAGTACTATATGTGTTTGTTGTTCAAAAAGTCAATATATATCTAGCTGCAATTAGAATTAGTCACACGTGGGCAGCTTTGAAAGAGCTGGCATAATTCTCTCTAATTCCCAGTTTTTTTTCCCTGGGCTGTCCGGGTCAATTTATGCGTATCTTAACTAATTCACCATCCAGTCTAGTCAAAGGCAAATCAATCCACGATGAGACTAAAATTCACAAAAGAAATTACTTTTCAATGGTCTAATCTCATAATCAAACCCTGATCAATTTTGCACCAACCAAGGAACCAGATGAGCTAATTTCCTCTCTCTTCTCTCTATCCATTCAAAGCCGTACTAATATTAATATCAAAAGTCCTGTACCCTTTCCTTTCATATCTCTTAGCAATTAAAAAAGTAATCGCTGACCTACTTTTCTTAACTTGTTATATTACCTTGCCTTTTAAGCACTCTTTCCCCTCCTTTCTGATTCTCCTTTCCTTCTTCTCCCACCTCTTCAACTCCATAGTAGCATGCCTGGATGTCCAGAGAAAGGTAATTACCTGTTTTTCTCCATTTTAATTTCGTAGAAGATTCATGCAATTAGAACCCCCCCTCCCCTTTTTTTTTTTTTCTTTAGTTATTTTAGTTTTGTTATTTGTTGACTTTTTGTTGGCCGGAATTGGTTTAGGGAGAGGTTTGATGAGATAGGAAGGAGGATTAATAAGAGAGAGAGGGATGCATCGATAATAACATCTCAACAAATGGGAATTAATGGAAGCAATGTTTTGGGGACGACGAACTCGTTGACGAACACAATAACACCTTGTGCGGCGTGTAAGCTGTTGAGGAGAAGATGCGCGGAAGACTGCCCTTTCTCTCCCTATTTCTCACCACTTGAACCCTACCGATTTGCCGCCGTTCACAGAGTCTTCGGTGCCAGCAACGTCTCCAAGATGCTCATGGTATATATAAATTTCCTAGATTCTAAGCAATCGTTATCGTTTTGTGTTTCAGAATTTCAGAAATAATTTTAGGAGAGAGCTTTTTAGAACACAAACGCTCCTCATTTTGAGGATGTTTTTGGCTTCTTTTGAGAATTTAGAAGCTTGGGGTTCTTTTCGCTGTTTTGAAAGTCGTTCTATATCATACATAAAAGAAATCCTCAAGAATAAGATTCAAAATCTATCGACAGAACAGGTTCAAATAAGGATTACAAAAAAAAAAACCCTAATCTAATTCATAGCCGCGGCCTAGCTCTTTTATCCAAAAAGTTGAAGTGCGACCAAAATACGATTTATGGGATGAATATAAAAGCGGTGGTCATCGACCAAGACCATTTACTGTTTTTTTCCAATTTCTTGTCTAGCAGACTAGTGCAAGATATTAACTTTAAAGTGAATAGAGAAATTAACATGGTATCTATCTGCCATTGAGTTTAGAAGAGTGCAAGAAATGAATATTACTAGTACATAGGAAAATTTGCTTCTGATTTTGCTACTACTCTTTAGTACTCCTTCCGTCCCAATTTGTTTGTACACTTTTTGACTTTTAAGTGTCCCAAAATATTTGTCCAATATGAGTTTGACTTGTTAAAATTTCCTTAATGCCCTTTCTCTTTCAAAAAATAATGTATTGGAGAATGTCCACTCCCATTTAATGCTAGGAAATTGAGGGGTATTCTTGAAAAATCAAAACTCTTAAAGAGCAATCATTATGTTCCCTTAAAAAGTTGATTTTTTAAAAATGGACAAACAAATCGGGACGGAGGGAGTATTTTTTTTCATGGGTATTAATGTTAATTAGTGCTGTATAATTAGGAGGTACCCGAGAGCAAAAGAACGGACACCGCGAATAGTTTGGTTTACGAAGCAAATGTGAGGCTCAGGGACCCTGTGTACGGATGCATGGGTGCAATCTCAGCTCTACAGCAAGAGGTTGATTTGTTTCAAGCAGAACTTAATGCAACGAGGACTGAGATATTGAGATACAGATATAGAGAAGCTGCTAACAACAACAATGTTATCGCTAGCGTCGGCGCTTCCAGTAGTACTCCTCATGCTCCTAGTTTAGTCTCGACCGAGGCTGCTCCCGCGTCTCCTCCTCCTCCAGTACTACTGCCGCCTCCACCGTCTGTTATGGTTTCTTCTTCTTCTTTGTACACGTCCCCGGCAACTATTGCAATGGTATATAACCACATTCCGAGTAATATTAGCGTCCCATATGATCTTGACTAGAGAGAGGATATATATATAAGTAGATTTTGTAAACCTATTGGGTCTCTCGTTTAGTCTTCGCGTTGTTTGGATTCAACTCCATTTGAAGGCCGAGAAAGTCGTTTAATTTCTTTAACATTTTCTCGACAGCCAAACGGAGCAGTACTACAACTTCAAAGCACTTCTTTGGATAGTTTGTTTCTATTTAATTACAGTAATTTGTTGGTTATTTCCTCTCTTACCTATATATGTTAGATATTCTTGTTAAGACAGTTACTATAAGTACTATTGCTTATGTTCAATGAGTCCCACATTACACAATGTGTCCTTAATTCTTAAGGGTACTTTTGGGTCTGTATTTGAATTTTAAGAATTGTAGGTCGTTCCGTTGAATATTGAACTCTTTGAAGTACCCAAAAAAATACTGGTAATACTCCCTCCGTCCTTTTTTTGACTTTTCATTGTTCTAAAATGTTTGTCCATTTTGAAAAGATCTGGAAAGAAAATTCTAAAAAAATACCATTTTACCCTTCTTTCTTAATTTGAAGTGACATCTAAAATTTGAATTGAAGGAGATTTGTGGAAAGTCAAACTTTTTAAATTGTAATGATTATATTCCTTCACTAAATAAGTTGAATTTTAATTTTCAAATAAATTGGGACGATGAGAGTAACAAAGTAATGCAAAGATCATTATAGTATGTGGTGGATAATTGGTGGTTGTGAATTCGTATACACTTCTACTATTTGAGATTCCAAAGATCATTGAAGATTGCCCATCGCTTGAATGCTGTAACATGAATTCTTATTTTTCACCTCTTGCATTTTCACCTGTTTATTCGAGATAATGATTCCAAAATGGTCTGGCCGTAACATTTTTTGTACTAGTTCATTGACGCAGCGGAATTCACGAAAGACTAATTAGCGTATTAGTTCAAACGAGATAAACAACTCGTCGCAACGAGCAATTCTTGCGCACAAGAAAGAAAGAGAGAATCTCTGAATATTATTAATAAAAAGCTTAAAAGTTTTTAATAATTGAATAACTTACACCCCTATTTATACTAGTAGGAGTCCTATACTAGTAGGAGTCCTAACAATAAGATAATTACTTAAAATGGAGACCAAGCAAAACAATACTTGTAAAGTTGTAAACAAAGACTAACAAAATTAAAAGACTAATAGGAATATACCTAAACAAATGGCATTAAAAGGGGAATTCCTAAAACGAATAATTCCTAGAATAAAGTTTCCTTAATATTGAAATTTTCTAAATTTTTGTTCTACATCAGTCTCATTTTCTTCAAAAGAACTCGACCTCAAGTTCTCATTAGGAATCTGTCATCTTCCATGCCAAAGAAACAGGTACTTAGAATACTTCAACTCATTTCTTATCTTGAAATAAAACTTCAAGAAAAAGTGTATTTGCAAAGATTGTTTCTCAGCATGCCTTAACTTGTTGACAAGATTCACTAGATGAATGTTGGGAACCCAATCAAATTGTTGCACTCCAAGAAAATCTACAACTAGAACCTTATGTTGAAGTTGCTGGTTCTCTAGACTTTGATTTATTATAGAGTTGGTTGGCACTCCTTTGTTAGAAAATCGAATTTCAGCAATAACCATATTTTCTTGTAATGTTGTAGTCAACTCCATTGTGGATGATTCATCAAGCCCAAACGCACAAACCTCCAATGCAATATTCTTTTGTTCCTTTGCAACCGCATCGGAAACAATTTCAGTATCCTTTTGCACACAAGTATCGATGTTAATTTCGTCTTGACCTTCAACTTCAATTTTGACCTCTCCCACGGCTTCTACAATAATTTGTTCTGCATGATACTGTTTTGGCCTATATTTTTCCTCCAACAATTTCTCATAATTCCTTGGTAAAAATCTCTCCATCATATATTTTTTAATTCTGTACCATGCATAAATTCGACGCTTGCCCAATCGATCTTTTAGAAATTGCATATCTAGCCACCATCGTAGCGCTGGTCCCGTAAGCTTCACTAACAAATACCTTCACATTTGTTCTGTTGGAATTTTTGCACACTCGAAGGAATCTTCGATGTTTAGAATCCAATCCAAATGATCTTCAAAAAATTAAAGACCACTAAATTTTGGCAAATTATCGTAATACCTGAAATTTGGTTGTCGCTGTATCGACTGATAAGCATTATGGTTCTCGAATAGCTCGCCTTCAAATTTATTCCTACTATCGTAATAATAATAAGAATATCCTCTGGAGACGTTATGGTGAATAGGTTGGTTGCGGAAAAATCCCTCAACGCGGTTCCTATTCTGGTTAGGAGGTTGGCGATGGGCAAATCCCAATGCGCAATCCTTCTCAACCCTTTCTGGCCTTTGGCGATTTTGTAGAGTCAACCCCTGCAACATCTCACGGATCTCAGCGAACTGAGTGTGGGTATCCTGACGGATCTCGGTCGACTGTGCTTGTTGATCCTCCACCATCTTCCTTAGGTCAGCAAGCCCACGACCAACGTCAATGGGTGTGTCTTCTTCTGTGTTTGGTGCCATTGAACCAGACAAAGCCTTGCTCTGATACCACTTGACGCAGCAGAATTCACGAAAGACTAGTTAGCGTACTAGTCCAAACAAGATAAACAACTCGTCGCGACGAGCAATTCTTGTGCACAAGAAAGAAAGAGAATCTCTGAATATTATTCATAAAAAGCTTAAAAGCTTTTAATAATTGAATAACTTACACCCTTATTTGTACTAGTAGGAGTCCTAACAATAAGGTAATTACTTAAAATGGAGACCAAGCAAAACAATACTTGTAAACAACCACTAACAAAATTAAAAGACTAATAGGAACATGCCTAAACAAGTGGTATTAAAAGGGGAATTCCTAAAACGAATAATTCCTATAATAAAGTTTCCATAAAATTGAAATTTCCTAAAATTTTGTCCTACATCATTCATGCTGTTTTAATTTTTTTTAAAAGGTTTTATTCAACAATGTTCACTATTTGATGTGTACTGGTACTGTTGCAATAGGAAACGTGGGATTGCTTCTTCATTTCAGTAGTTTGATAAATTATAAGTTTGAACTAGCTTGTGCACGTACGTACCTTATCTAATTTCACAATCTTGAAGGTAACAAACGATATATAAAACTCTAGTGGATCCAAAAGTAACGGTGAAAGTCGAAAGGCAACCTCGGGAGTAAGTCCCTTATTAATTTGTTGCTATACTCTCACTAACCAACCTTGGAATTGACGATCTAGGTATCTCTTTCTCATTTATGACTGAGAAAGGAACTTAATAATGGATTGGTAATGGTGGTAGCTAGGAGATGTGTACTTGGACATCAGTTTGCGTTCACCTCGACCGATTCTAGAATTCTAAAAATAACGACCGGATATAACTTCCAGTGACCTCAAACTTCGAGAAATCCATACAGTACGTCCAGGTAGTTTATTCTAAAGAACCCCAAACAAGTATTCTAATTAAGCACTAGTAGTACCATAGAGTTTGTGCCGTACGTATATATGATCAAATTTTTAATTTGTCAAAATGCCAGCAAGGTTTCCTTTGCGTGTGGATCATATATATATAGTACAATATATTAGCAGGATTTTAATATGCATGAATGAAATAATAATGGGTAACTCCACAGTTGTAAACACTATATCCAACAGAACAGACTATAGAATGGTATTGGAATTCTATTGGCTTTACGTCGTGGTTGCTTGTACTAGTCGCATATATATAACTTTGTCTGATATTATTATTCAATATTAGACCACCAATCCCAAAATTTTACACTAAACAAGTGCTCAAGGAGACTTTTTGGACATTGCTTCTTCTCCCCCAACCAACCTCCCTCCAAAGACCCTCAATTTTCCGCTCTTTAATTAACACATGAGGTTTTTGACATCGCTGATCAGGATAGCTAGAGCATTTTCAATACACGTACTCTCTGAAAACGACTCTTAAGATGGACGGACAAATAACTACAAGTGTTGATTTAATTTTAATTTGTGTGTCAAGAAATTGCTAACTTAACTTAGAAGTATAAGGTGTGGTCCGGTGGAATAGGTAAATTATGGTTATCAAAAAGTAAAATAAAAAAGAATAGCGAGATTTTTATTATTATATAATATGTAAGAGAGTATAAACATGGAGTCTCTCTCTTGCACTTTCTCTCTCACACGGTCACACCCTCAGCTCCCATGTGGATTGCAAGAGCTTACTTAGGGAGCCCATTGGAGATGATATATACGAACTCCTATTAGCTTTAGAATATGTAAAGCCTGAGACAGACTTTGAACAAGCTAGCTCGATTGAGAAGTAATCTGTCATGGTCCAATAGCATGAAAATGATGGATTCCTTATTTGAATTGACACCCTTAAAAAAAAAAAAAATTATAAAAAGAAGATTGTTACCAAACTAGCTCCAACAATCATTTGTAGAATCAGCTTGGAAGGTTACTGACGACTTTGACTTATTAATCGCACGCACAAAATAAAAATAATCCTTGCTTAATTAATTTGCACCAACAACGTAACTCGGTATAGCTCAATTGTACTGTTCATATTATAGGGCTTAACTAGTTCCAATGTGTGGTAAGACTAGACGAGACGAGACAAGATTAGAAATGAAACGGATCGAGACGAGACAAGATTAGAAATGAAACGGATCGTGAGATGGTAGATGCAGCACCTATAGAGAAGAAGTTGAGGGAAAATAGGCTAAGGTGGTTTGGGCATGTCTACCGTAAACCAGGAAATGCAATAGTTAAGAGAGCGGATATGATAGCTTTTAGTAGTAATACTACGGGGAGGGGTAGACCTAAATTGACATTAGATGCTGTGGTACGCAAAAATATGAGTATAATGAGTTTGTGTGAACAAGTGGCCCTTGACAGAGCTCAATGGAGGAAAATGATTCATGTAGCCGATCCTAAGTGGTTGGGACATAAGACTCGGTTTGGTTTGATTTGGTTATCTTGATTTCGAAATAGATAGAGCAGCTAACTGCTGGTGGAGTCAATCCGTAACTCAAAAAATAAATAAATAAATAAAATCTTAGCGAACGACGGATTTGACTATTATTGGGCAGAATTCCTTTAACAATCATTCTACCATCACACCCAATCACACACCCACACTCTCAATAAAGGTGGAGCCCGCACACACTACACACCCAGTATGTGTGGGACCCACCCTTAATGTGAGTGTGGGTGTGTATTTGGATGTGGTATTAGAATTATTGTTCTTTTAAACATTAACATTCTCGATCTTAATAGTATATGTTTTTTGGCTGTCAAATTATGAACATCAAAATATGTCGGTAGACCATGTCTAGAGATTTTCGCGTCTTAAGATTTTCAAGGAATCCAACTGTTAAGAATGCATGAGAATAAACATATGGTGGGTACAAATTCAAAATTTGGGGTGTCTTTGAAATCTTCCTTGCCACAACAAATTTCTTTTGTCATGCACCTTGAGTATAGTCCACTATAGTGCAATGATCGAGATGAAATTTATGCTGTTTCGATATACTTGCATAATTTACTTGCATAATTTGAGCTTTATAAAATTGTTGTCCCGTGGTGGTCTTCTCTTCTTCCCCATTTTTCCATCCCTTTTTGTTCTGGCGCCGTTGCATATTCTTTGTTCGTGCTGTGAGCAGCGACAGATCTTAGAATTGTATGACGATTTTCTTTAATAAGGGTCGACTACCCGTCAAGTGTCCCACACAAAGGATCCAATCCGTTCATTGTTTGTGAAATAATTTTTTGAGTTGGCTTTCAAAATATCAGTTCAATCGAAATAACTCTAATTAAGTGTCATTGGCATTTGAGATCCTGGATTCTTAATGTAAAATTGAAAGATGAGATTAAGGACAACTTGAAAAATTGTTGTAAAATTAATGAACAGCTGGGATCATTTGTGTGATGCCAATTCTGTGCAAGAGAGATCTGTACCCGTAGAACGGTTCAAAGTTAGAATCCTAGATATATCCCTCCCTCACTATGAGGCCTCACGGATTGCAAAGCAAACGAGGTAGATTTCATCAATTTGACCCAGTTTGGAAATGGTGTGAAACAGATCTACTACCGTTCCCTTGGCCCGAGCCAAATTCGGGGTCCTTCAATATCTAACCCACAAAGTCCCCGAGTTATTCGCATGGTTTGTCAAAGAGCCCAACAGAAGTGAACGGATACATGAGAGCTCCTTGAGGGGGCACAGTATAATGTTGTGCTTGATGTGATGGAGATTTGAGCTACAAGTGAAATACTACAAGAACTTAAACGAGAAAAGGATATCATTGTTCCAATTGCATCGAAGAGCAGGCTAACAGTTTTCTATCCATGCATGAGCTCGACGAGCTCTACGCGGTGAATGTCTCCGATCGTCGGACCGATGCCGGAAAAGTCTCGCCGGAGGCCGTGCAGCACGCTGTGCAGCATGAAGCTGCACAGCACACACTCCCTGTCCTACGTTACGGAGACTTTAAGATGCAAGCCAACCCACACGGGTAGCCCAGCAGATACAAGGGAGAACTTTGAAACAAACCATAAATTTAAACGTCTAAAGTTTGACAATGTGTTCCGTTACTTGCCGTGTGTTAGTGGTCGTAGGAGTTCCAGGTTTATTTCGACGAACAAATTTACATTGTTAAAACCGTTAACAGAATAAGGTAAACCTAAGTTGCAGCCTTTCGGACAAAGTCAAAATTGTACTAGTATTTTCTTCAACCAACTAGTCAAAATTGTACTAGTATTTTCTTCAACCAACTAATAATTTTGACAAGCCTTTTTTTCTCACCAAGGTGTTACGCAGTAATAGCACTGTGAAACTTAGAATGAGTCATACTTTTTTTTTTTTTGCTCGGCTAGAATGAGTCATACTTGGATGTGTCAAGGGCAGATGTGTTAAAGCAAGATCCAAACACTGTGAAACTTAGAATGAGTCATACTTGGGTGTGTCAAGGGCAGATGTGTTAAAGCAAGATCCAAACGTATATTAACATTTTCCCTTGCAAACAGGAAAGAATTCAAGCATGTAGAACAATTCGTACTCCAAATTGAGTTTCCCCCATTACAGCAAACAATCCGAAGCTAATCAGAGAAGAAAGCTGCAAATCAAAACCCTTTTCTTTGGCAACAGCAAAACTTTGGAATTGAGTCCAATATTCGGTTGTCGTCTAGATTTTAACCCATGGATTAGGAAACATACCATCCAATCGTTACTTGTCAAACTCCCAGATGACACCACCATCCTCTGCATTGAAAAACCATAGTTAGAGAAAATGCCTATCGACAACTCAGAAGTCTGCAACTACAGAACATGGCAGTATGAAGATTCCTGATCAAACAAAAAATAATCTTGACTAGCTTGCACACGAACTTGAGGTCCCTACATTCTCCCTTTTGTGATCACCACAAGTGAACGGATAGCATAAGAAACCGTAAATAGATAACATGCCCCTATTGATGCCATCTAACTTCCACAGATGTGTTACTACCATCAGACACCAGACTGCCAAGCATTGTAATGGCCAACCAACATTTACTCAGTTCTCTAGAGTTGAATTTGACTTGGCTATTTAATTCAGATGGGTATCTTGTGATTATAGGACAACAGATGTCTAGGGGTCGAATCAAAATATTAAACCACTAATTATGTGTGGGAATGGATGGGTAATGGTATACCTTTGACCTTCTTCTTTATCCAGACCTCCAACAGCATCCCAGCACCAATTCCACCAGCAATCCATGCCCCGTAAAAGGCAATGGCAGAGGGTATTGATCTCCGAGGAAGAAAATAGCAATCAGGAATTTGCCTAATCTTTCGTGGCAGCCGTTTCTTTATCACTGGCCCAGTGCTGGGCTCATTCTGCACATCAAAACTACGCATATTTTTCCAGTCCATTGCTTTAAATGGATCTTTAGGCTCTTCAGTAGCCATGAGAGAAAACTAGATCCTTCAAAGACTTAATTCTGCAATGGAGTAACAGATGGAAGAATCATCATATGTATGAGAAGAAGAGCCAAAAAGAATGATAGTGATGATCAAACCTCAAACTTGAGACACTGAAATGCACGTCCGCACGCTAAAACACAGATAGACAAACAAAAATACAAGAGATTTAAGTAACACATTTAGCTTTTGAGGAGAGATTCATTGGCATAAGAAACCATACGCAAAATGCACTTAGGCTGCTTGTGAGCATTCAGTTCATACTACTAGGTCCCGAATAAACTCCAAAGGAAAGTACTCTACATATGATAATGACAGCAGCTGGAATATAAGAAATCTCAACACAGTGTCTCTCGTGTGATTGCAAACGAAATCTCCATACCCAATGTCTTTAAAAACATGTTTAAGTATTAGGAGTGAGCAGAAGACCATAACGTCTACCAATTTTTTGAATAATGGAAGCTGGAAAGCCTAGAATGGAGAATGGCCAAGTGAATTGATACAATGTGTTTGTATTACTGACTCTCCTTTACCATAGATAGAAATCACAACTAAACGTTCATAATCAGTCAGAGTTATAAATATCAATACCAGTTAAGTATCCGAAAGCAACTCAAATCTGAAGGGGTAATGACTACCCCAGAAACAGATAGGCGAACACATGGAGTGCAACCTTAGAACAAAAGGGGATTTCACACCATGAGTGAGTGATTACCATGACCGAATTAATTACGAGATAAATTGAACTTCATAATCAAATCAATGGTTGATAAGAGGACGTCAGATTCCTCTCTTCCTCAAATTATCAAAACAAATTTTAAGCCTTAAATTAAAAGCGAGTTACGCTTTCCTCTATGTTTCTGTCATTTCTCTCAACAACAAAAAGAGGGGAATAGAATTGCTGGTAAATGGAAAAGAATGGGAAGAATCGAAATTACCAGACGGCCTCGATCGACGTAGTAGGTGTTGATTGGATACTCAATTAATCAATCTGCTACTAAGAGTAGTATTTCACCATCTGAACATCAATGGGATACTCTATACTCGAACCCTAGAACATAACGAGTTGGGCCCGTTTGGGTTTCTTTTGTTTTTAAAATTCGGATGTCCGGCTAGTTTACGTGCATCACCTTCGTTAGTTTTCAGCTAGTTTATGTGCACTTCCATAAGTTTTGGAGAATAATTTCAACATTCACGGGTTTCAAAAAAATAATCATTATCATATTTCTCTTTTCAATTATTATCCTATTTCTCCAATTATTACTTTCATTTCTTTATTTATTTATTACTCCTCTCTTCAATCATTATCTTATTTCTCTCTTCACCCACTACCCAAAGATGAAAACCAAACATAGATGCCGCCTCTTTGCGTACGTCAATCCTTCCTCAGACCCCGCAATGGCGGGAGCCTCGTCCAATGAATTTGCCCTTTTACTATCGGAAAGCCAATTAAAGCTCCGTATAATCTAACTCCGTAGAAATTGGAGTAATATAGTTAGATTAATTGGATTAGCATGTTAAAAGATGAGTTAATATTGTTAGATTACGTGCAACCATTACCGAGGAGGCGAAAATCTCTTCGCCATTAGTCTCAAATCTTGACACCAAGCCAACCCTTTGGGTTCTGTTTGGGTCTTCGATGAATTGAGCTTTATGAATTTTGTATTTTATTATGTCAATTTTATGTCTCTCTATTTGGGTTCCAGATTGGGAAGACTCGGGGCTCTGCTGCCCAGTGAGGACAGTAGCTCCTACCCACACCCTCGAAACGAGGTAGTTTTGGGAGAAAAACTTCTAGGTCCTCTTTTCATCAAAACGACGCAGTTTTAAGGCAAAACTGCTGGTCCTCCCACACCTCAAAATGATCCTGTTTTGAGGCAGAAGTGCTGGGTTTTTTTTTCCAGTAATGCTACACACACAGCATTTATGCACAGATTTTGTGCACAGATTTGTTGTGGGGCCCATTACGGGTCCCACACAAATAATCCGAGCCGTTCATTAAATGTAAAACATTTTTTCAAGGGCCTCCACAAAAAATCAGCTCAATCCGATACCTATAAGTGCTTGATTTAATCATCTAACTTTTCATTATTCTGAAATTTGAATGAAAAGTTAACTGATTGAATCGAGCATCTGTAAGTATCGGATTGAGCTGATTTTTCATGGAGGCCCTTGAAAAAATGTTTTACATTTAATGAACGGCTCGGATTATTTGTGTGGGACCCGTAGTGGGCCCCATAACAAATCTGTGCACAAAATTTGTGCATAAATGCTGTGTGTGTAGCATTACTGTTTTTTTTTTTTCCCTGGGATCTGATAAACTGAAACCAGTAATAGTAATGGTTTTTCTCCACATTGACATATAAGTAATGGTTTTTCCCCTCCCCTTAACCATGGCATTTGAAACATTGAAGAAAAAGAATTGAGACCAGAAAATCACTGATTTGGCATTTGGGAAAGTCATGACAACCACAAGAACCCAGCTACAAAACACAAGCTATAAACAAAAAGAAAATGTAGGATGAACTCAAACCTTAAGAAACTTGGTTGAAGAACCAAATGAACAATACACAGACTCGAAGAACAATAGACCAAAAAGGAGGAACCCATTGGCAGGATGACATATACCATAGAAAAAAACAGAGTGGAAGAACAAGGTGGGATGACATACCATAGTGCTTGTTTCCGCGGCTTGCGGTGGTTGAGCGGTGGTGGATCGATCAGAAGTAGAAGGATTTGACGATGGGGAAGCAACCACAGTTGATGAGGGAGAAGGAGGAACTAGAGTCGACGAGAGAGAAGGGGGAACCCATTGGCATTTTGGCCGGAGAAGCAGATGATTAGAGGGATTAAGCTCTGTTTGGAACTTAGAAAGGAAAGGAAAAGAAAAGAAAATTAAAAAAATTTCCCTTTCATTGTTTGGTTAGAAAAGAAAGAGAGAAGAAAATAAAAGTTTTTAATTCGGTGAGTAGTAAATTTTCCCTCATATTTTCCTCTCATTTTTCTCTTCTTTTTTTTTTTTCCTTTCCTTTCTTTTCTTTTCTCTATGTTCCAAACAGAGCCGGGGGAACCTGTTTTTACGGCTTTTGGCTTTAACAATCGAAACTACGTCGTCTCAGTTTTAGAAAAGGGAAAAACGTGTGCCAAACGGAGCCCTTACCAAATGAGAAGAAGACCAGTACTTTTCCCCTCAAAACTGCATCGTTTTGAGGTTGTGGGTAGGGGTTGCTGTCCCCACTACGCAGCAGAGCCCCGAGTCCGCCTTATATACCCACAGAAGAAAAAGTTATCGTTTTTTCACTTCCCTTCCCTTTTTTGTCTTTAGCAATCATTGGGGATTAGATCCATATTAGTACTATTTGCCTTTTTATTTCTCTATATAAACAGGATGATCAAACAATTAAAAAAAACAAAAAATGGTTCAATTAAAAATTAAAAAAAGCACAAAATCTATTGTTAGACACTCCAAACAAAACCTCGGGAGTGTTTCTTTTATTCCCAAAAAAATACAAAATATATTCAGTTAAGAAATGAAAGAGATTTGTGTCCCCACTTGTTTATTACTAAAAATCGAACAATAATGCAAACAACTCACTCCTAAACAATGTTTAATCGAACAATAATGCAAACAACTCTCAAAAATCTAACCAGTATTTTGCCATGATTAACTGTTTGACTAAATAGTTCTAACACCACTAGTTTAATAAGTGGGTCTATCCTAATCTATTGCTGGACATCATCATGAAAAAGATATGATCCACGAAATTTTATTGTGGGACCTTCTTCCCATTCTCTTGCGAACTGAACCAGTATGTTGATTGACCAACCGGGACTAACTCAGTTGATCAGAATTCTTGCATATTACTAGAAGATCAGGAGTTTAAGTCTTTCCATCTGCATATGGGTGTTCTTTCCTTTATATTTCTTGGGGTTATTTCTCCCATTAATGAGGCTTATAGTTGAGTTGAGCTTTGTGATTCCTTTGATGGATTTATTTCAATTGTTGGGTTTGGTTATCCTTTGGACTCTCACACAATGGATATAGTGTCCCGTGATTTATATTTTGTACTTCATACATGATGTAATAATCTCTTCTACTGATTGCCAAAAAAAAAAAAAACCAATATGTTGATTAAGTATTCTCAAAGCCTTTCTAAGGTTTAAGATAGGGAAATGATATTGGCACTCCAAAAATTGATGCTGGAGCTCCAAAATCAATGTAATTTCAAAGCCATTTTCTTTTGTTTTTGGAGTGCCTGCATTAATTTTTGGAGTGCCAATATCATTTCCCTTAAGATATT
Organism: Rhododendron vialii; assembly: GCF_030253575.1. NCBI lineage: Eukaryota > Viridiplantae > Streptophyta > Magnoliopsida > Ericales > Ericaceae > Rhododendron > Rhododendron vialii. The sequence goes on from NC_080569.1 coordinate 6,769,799, forward strand.
CTATGCCAATAATTAACTTCAAGTCCAACCATAGTCTCATGATTCTGTAAATGGTATGTGCTCCTATACTCAATTCTTGTACCACGCTTACACTTTCAATCAATTCAAAAGGCCCTAATGTCCTGTTCCCGAACATTAAATAAGTACTTACTTTTTAAGAAAACAATTTCAAGCTAAAAAATGATAGGCTTATTGAAATCTAAAAATACGCAATATAGATCTTGTTTGAAAGATCTTATTGAGATCTTTAATACGGTGCAAAAAAAAAATTTTTGAAAAATTATTTTTCATTTACATTATTTTTGAATTTAAAAATGTGAAATAAATACTTATTTTTTAAGAAGGTATTCTGGAACGGGCTTTAAAGGGCATCATCACTGCATTGAAAGTTGTACGAGTTTTGGGAAGCAATTACTCCATATGTTAAATTTTGGATTGTAGATTACAATTTTGGCAAATGATTTTGTCACTCTCCTATTTGTTAACATCACTCCCCTTCTTGTTTTTATTAGATGAATTTATTGGAACACCCTTGCACTTTATGATACCAAAAAAGTGCAAGGCTTTTTTAGTAAATTCACTTAATAAAAGGCAAGGACATTTCAGTAAATTCACATAATAAAAACAAGAAGGAGAGTGGTATTAACAAATAGGGGAGTGACAAAAATCAGCTGCCCGCAATTTTTTGAATTACAATGAGAATTTGTAAAAGTGGTTGGATGATTTCTGTAGAATAGATGTAGTATAAACATTTTGTGAATGCAAGTATGATCAGAATTTCAAAAGGAAAAAAGAAAGGGGGGAAAAACTCCCCAGATGTGATTTTTGAATTTTGTTTTGTCTACTTCATTTTTCAGAATGCAAGTTTGACAAAAATATATTCTAAAACTAGCTCTCAAACAACCAAAATGCAAAACCTTATCTGGCATTACTTGGGCGACCAAACACCCGCAGTACACTTTTGCAATTTCCTTTCAATTGGTTTGAGACACTGGAAGAGCTAAAGAAGAGTGTGGTGACTCATTCAGTCCAATACTTGAAAGCCCCAAGAGAAACCTTTCCATTCTTGGGCACTCGATACTTGGTCATAAAGAAAATCTCCAAGTAGCATGCTTATGAAACTAAAATCAGTAATATAGCACCTCATGTTGCCAGGCACAGTTGCAAAAAATAAACATAATTGAAATGTACTTGCTGCATTCCACACTAGGCTATTTATAAGAGTTCCGATCCATTTTTGAACTACTTGTACTACAAATCAAACTTTAACATCAAATTTGCGGTCCATTCGTATCAATACCTTCTGAGCAAGTTCCAAAATTGTGAACTGTTTTTGCAATGTGATAAATAGCTATAAAACCAGCACCAGAAAAACCTAGGATATACTACATTTAGTTAAAACTAAAAATTTCCATAATGAAGCTAATGAGTTCATGCAAAAGAAGAAGAAAAAAACGCAAAATGTCAGAGATTGTCATACAAGATGAAGATTGTTCTTACAACAAGAAAGCCCCAATTCGACAAAAATTCTTCTGTTTGGCTCCGGCCTAATATCTGCTTGCCCTATGTCCATCAGGTTCAGAAAGTCGATCCCGAAGATATGTACAGGAGCGAATGATTCAAGCCAATCATAAATTGAGTGCAGAACACAACCGGGCTGAACCAATCTTAGTGACAAAGTATCCGGTAGATTTCATGTGGTCGCAGATTGGGATAGTAACCTGGGGTGGTTATGCTCCCCTTCGTAAGTAACAATTAGCATCGCCGGGTCCTCCAAGCACCTCTCCACATGTTTCCTTGCGGGGCAACCCCTCATGCTGCTACACTTATAGTATCCCCTGCAATATGAGGACTTCTGTAAGCCACACAATTCATACATATGTATAACGAAAACCATCAGGTTAATGGTGAAGAATTGGTGGCTTAAACACATGAGGATTACAATAGCAAGGACAATGGCTTTACCTTGATTCTCGATATGGCACCCAATATGAAGGAAAAATAAAAATCTTACAAGCAACAGGAGAATAAAAGTTTTTGAAATGTTTGAAGAATTAAATCCCTCTCCCCTGCGGGGCTAGTAACCAAAATTAAGTTATGAATCATTTATCTCAAAGCACTACTTCCCTAGCTTAAATTTGTTCTCTCAATGACAAAGCACATGGTAACTTCAAATAGTGGTTCGAGAACCTTCACACTGCCAGAAAGGAAGTGTAAAAAATACATCCCAAAAGCAGCCAACAAATTTTAACTACAACGACTGCAGTCCTGCACTATAAAGACCCGAGAAGCAGAAAGAAAATACAGTATGGGGCATGTGTGTGTAGTTGCCTCATGGGAGGGTAGTTCTGTTGGTTACAGGGGTACGGTTGTTAGATTATATGATCAAAACACTCACTGCCATTTGAAAAAAAAGGCATGCATCTCACAAACACCAAATAGAAACTATAATCATTGCTCCTAAACTAGTCACATGACTCACATCACATACAACTAGAAATTTAATACCTAGGGTGTGGAGAGCCCTTAATTGGCTTCTGCCCATACTTCCTCCACGAATACTCATCGGGAGGAATATCCGCAAGCTTGTTACTGATAGCAGGTACCTTGATTGATCTCTTCACCCTATGTTTCCTGTCAAGATAATGCAACAACCGGAACGATTACAAGCTATAAATGGCTGAGGCACTTAATAACTAACATAAACAAATCCAATCAAAGTTGAACCTTTTCTTTGAACAGTGGCATCGACCACTACTCCCACATTTCACGCTCCCATCATCTCCCCTTGCAGAGCATCTTCTCTTATGTTGGTGAGAAATCTGGTCAGAAGAGCCAGCTGCACCAACTAAATGGAAGCCATTCCCATCCAAATTAGCAACACTACTCCCATCTATGCTCAATGAGGAGATAAAAGATCTAGTCGATGACATGGTAGGTGTGCACGTAGAGCTATCGAAATTCAGATTAATGCCGCTATTGTTGTTGCTTCGACGGAACATCATTTCTGCTTGTTGCTTCAACTTTTGCTGCTGCTGAAGCTGGATCATGTGCTGTTGCTTCTGCTGCATCTGAAGCTGGAGGAAATTACGGTAGTTCTGCGGTGTTTGCTGAACAATTTGCAGAGGGTTTTTCTCACCATCCACACATGGGGTTCCCAATGTAAGAGAGCTTTTAACACTTGAACCCATCATTTCTTGAAATGGGTTTTCAAGGGAAGTCCTCTGCTGTAGAAACTGAATAGGTTTTGGTTGATGATCTGTTGTTTTGCTCGTTGGGTTCTCTAAGAGGAGGCCTGGGGGGAAAGAGTTTTGAGTTTTCTTGAACTTTCTTACTCTAGCATGACCCAATCCAGTGTTGAGAAGTGAAACAACTCTCTTAAACCTGAATACAGCCTCCCCTGTTTCTACCATTAAATCCCTAAGCTGAATCTGATCTTTTTGGGGCTGAGATAAAAGCTTAAGAACTCTATGGCTACACTCTACTGCTGCTCTATTAGCTTCTTCAACCTCCTCCATCTCACCCTCAAAAACAAGAAAAACCCTAATTGACTGAACCCAGTAGACTCAAACCAAAGAACAGCAACAACAACAACAACAACAACAACAACAAAAAAGGGCTCAAAAGTCTATCTCAATCATTCATAAACTAGTAAAAATGAAAATCAAAACAGTAAAGAAATTATTTTGTCGACTGGGTAGGCGAAAATGGATCAGAGAGAACAAACCCAGAAAGAGATTTAAAATAGAACAGTTTCGATTAAGAAAATTGCGAGATCATTGACAGTTCTAGAGGGGGAGAGAGTGAAAGAACAAAGAACAGACCTTCAAACTTACCGCAAAGACAAAAAAGAAAAGAACAGACGTTCGTTGAGCTGTCAAAACCCTAGATTCTTCAAGCAGCTGGGTAGGGTGAGAGGTTGGAAGGAGTGAAAGAGAAGACTTTCGACTCCCCAACGAATTCACACTCCCGAAAGAGTACAAAGATACGATCTTTTGACATTGATTATATTTGTCCTAGACAGAGAGCATTGGAGAACTACTGCAGTACTCCCAATGGAAGAGAGAGAGAGAGAGAGAGAGAGGCGCATTAAAATAACCTGCGCACCAGAGAGAAAACTCTGAAGCAGAACTGTCGTCTCTGTCACAGATTTCAAGGTGGGTCCAACCAAAGACCTCGTTATTCCCCTTTTATTCAACTTTGCTAGAACTTTTAGGCCCGTTCCAGAAACCTTCTTAAAAAATAAGCAACTTATTTCACATTTTCAAACTCAAAAATAATATAAATCAAAAATAATTTTTTAATTTTTTTTGCATCGTATAAAAGATCTCAATGAGATGTTTCAAACAAGATCCATATTGCATATTTTTAGATTTCAACAAGCTCATAATTTTTGAGCTTGAAATTGTCTTCTTAAAAATAAGGGGTTTTTTTCTGTTCTGGAACGTGGTCTTAATGTGTGCGGGACTCATTTTCTACGTGAGTATGCAATCATTATTTAAATCACATACATTCATATAAACATTTTACACAATTTCATATTTTTTGGTAGGACGCACACATACTAGAAGTGTGGTGTGTATGAGCCATAATGTGAATGCAAGTAAATTTATATAAGTATTTGTGATTGTAGAATGATTGTAAATATGAATGTGTGTTTATTATTTCAAGTCTCTGGATTATTACGTGGCAGTATCCCAATAATATTAAATAATAATACACAATGTTACATACACTCCAAGCCACACCTCGTGTGGGCCCCACATATATATTCAACAATGTTATATCCACACTTACATATCACTCATCTTTCACATATGTGCCGACCTCACACATATATGAGAGATGAGTGATTAAGAAATAGTCGGTAGAAATGTACCTAAACGTATATATATTTAATTAATTATGAAATAAATCACACATATATATATATATAAAAAGAGATGCGTGGTTGAGGAGTGATCTGTACGAGTGTTGTCGCATCCCATATAGCCGTTGCAGAAGCCAATGAAACCAAGATGACCACGCGTAAAGTGGCGTGATAAAGTTGACCCGTAGACCGAGGCTGTGCTTTTGCTTTGCTTTGCTTTGCTTTTTCAATGGGCCATCGGGCTACGCTTATCGTGCGCCTTAAAAAACAAACAATTGTCTCTGCTGGGATGACAAACAAAACAAAGAAGCAGGACCCGCTTTGTGGCCGTCGTTGACTTAAAGTGGAAAGACTCTCTCTCTCTCTCTCTCTCTCTCTCTCCTGTAGACCAGTGGGGAACTATGAATGCTCATGGAATGAGCGAAATTTGGAAGTGTTTATGAGTTATTGAGATATTGAGTTTGGTTATTGGTAAAAGTTGTTAAATTTAATTATGAAATGAGTGAAATTTGGTTATTTGCTAAAAAACTTATAACTTTGCTTGTTACAATGTGAGAGTGTATTTTTGAGCATTGTTGTTAAATTTATTTATCCACGCTCATTTGTTTATTACAATGTGAATGCTTTAAACATAGAGTTGCAAACGAATCAAACAGCTCAGCTATGAGCTTGTTAAGACAAGGGCTTAGCTTGGCTTGATTCATCTAATGATCGAACCGAGTTCGAACTCAAAGTTTAGGCTAGTTTACTAAAAGATCCGAGCTCTGCACTCAATGGGTCAAGTCAAATGGCCAAAGCTCGTCTCGTTTGTATAGGCTGATTCTTTTAAAAGGGGTCGTTAAGTAAAATCAATTAGGCTTGTCTCGTTAAAGGCTTGTTCGCCGGGCCCGAGTTTGAGTTTTAGGCTTGATTAGCAAACGAGTTGAGCTCGAACCTTACAAACTTGGCTCGATTCGACTTGTTTGCATCCCTTCAGAAAAAGGGTTGTGTCCCTTCGGAAAAAGGGTTGTGGTAAAATTTTGGAATAAGCTCCAATTTGGACCAGCTAATTGTCCAACTTCTCCATCCTATTAAGTAGCATTTTCAAAAAACAAATACCAACTTATAATACGTTCTAGCATTTATGTTCTATATATGACACTTTGAAGATGTTGTTGTACTTGACTCCATCCGTCCCAATTTAATAATATTTTTTGGGAGTTCGTGTAACATTTGAATTAATTATATCTTGTAATTAATAATATTATATGTAATTTTAAAATTATTGTATTATAGAACTAATCGATATTCATCTAACAAGACACATACTATATATAAAATTTATTACCAATTTAAAGATATAACTAGTTTTTTTATCTGGTTAGAATAAAACGAAAGACTATTAAATTGGGATAGAGGAAAAAATAGTAACTAAAAGATAAGTATTAAATTGCTGAGCAAAAAAAAGAAAGAAAGATAAGTATTAAATTGCATTTATAAGTCAGGGTACAATAATCCGTTCCTAATAGTACTACTCATTGTTCCAAGTTCTCAACAACCAAACTAGGCTTATTTTAATTTGTCTTTGCTTCCCAAAGGCAAATAAATAAAGCATTACGAAAAGTAATTTAATTTGGTTGTAAACAAAAAACACAAAAACAAAAAAAGAAAAAGGAAAAGACATATCAGTCAAACAAAAAAGAAGAAGAAGGAAACGACGTTATCAACCAGTCAGTGGCACTATTGACTACACACAAAAAAAATGAATAGATGAGGTTTTACCAACAAAAAAAACAAAAAAACTGTTCCTGTAATTGGAACAAAACAGGGAAGCAAATAACGTTAAATAATTATTTTCCTCTCTTCTGATAAGTTTCGAACACCTTTTATGTCGCCCCGTCACCAATACCCATTTTAGTACCAAATCATTGATTAAATAAAAAGATACTGTACATTGTATTCACTTTGTCCCAGGTTCCCACCATAAACAATCAATCTGTCGTTGTAATCTAAGAATTTTTGCTTTAAATTACTTTTAATAAAACTACTATTTTCTTATGAGCTGTTAATACCATCCTTTCATCAATGTAATCACCTGTACGTGCTCCATTACTTAATTGACTGAAAGCAGGAAAGCCTCGAAGGGTTAGTCCAGTTGATTGATGAGTTTGCTCTCTACGCAACTGATCAGAGTTTGATTCTTGGGATCAGGCCGCAAGAAAGTACTATTTTATTTTGTGAATTCTATTGTTCCAGCGCAGATGATATGCTTTTGACCAGACTAAAGAGAGAATTAGTTGAGATGCACGTTAATTGATCCAGACACCCCGTTGAACCAAACCAAAAGGCAGGAAAAGTGGAGAATAGTAGTAGTACATCACACTCCCTTATGCCTTGTTTGTTTTACTTTGTATTTTTCAAATGGTCTTACTATTGTCAGCCCACTGGGCTGACGATAAACACACTGAAAGACAAGAAAAATACGTATTTCTGTGCACTTTTTACATCCTTTTTACATCGTCAGCCCATTAGGCTGATTTTAGAACTTTCCTTTTTCAAAAGATTCCCTCTATTTTCAATCATTTTCTTCTCTATCTCTCTCCACTTATTTTGCTGCTCTAATAATTTTTTTTTCAAAAACTCTTCCAATCAAAGCATTAATAAGGCACATGAAAACGAACACTTTTGCCTTTTTGCATGGGGCTAAAAAGCAATGGTGGTGTGTCTGTGTATTGGGATCATGAGACACTTAAATGGAATAAAGGCATGGCCATGATTATTGGAACCAGGAATCGTACAATACTGAAAAGCAAAGCATTGGATTTTGTATGGTTTGGGCTCTTTTCATGTTTAAATGGTAAATGGCAAAAGCCAAAAGGAGAGCACCCCACGAGTCCAAAGATATGAAACATTTACTATGAAAGAAAATAACATGAGGGGTGGTCCCAGCTGGCAAACTGCTGCAAATGTTTAAAAATTTTCAAGTTAGCCAAAGTAAAACTTGCCCAAAAAAAATGTTATCAGCAAATAAGCAAACAAACAAATAAAATGCATCGCGAATCGGGATGCTGTGCCTGTGAATAATAACGCTACTGTTTCCTTCTTCTGATATATCAGCTCGTTCGAGGGCCTGGGGAATAGATATAAACAGCCCGAGAAATCCCCCTTTCATTAGGGGACATCGCTATATTCTGACAGCTACCTTCTTACTTGATTGAACGGACTCTTTTATTTGTTACTTCCTCTGGCTCAAGGGCAGCTTCCTCGTTACTGGCTAAAGACCTTCAACAGCTACCTTCAAGGAATAAAAAAGGGCTGGCCTGTCAAGAGTCCAGTTCCTTCGCGAATGAAGTTCAGAATCAACAAGGGTTCGTAGAACGAAGGGAGTGTACAACTGGGGGCAGGAAATGTGTCTTTCGGTACACCAAATGGAAGCATAAATGTCGGTTTTGGTTTCACTGCAGCACCCAAAATAATTTGTTTCCATTTCATAGCATACCATGTTGATTATGTAAGTTGCATCTTTGGAACTGTTTACAAGTGTTATTCCACTTGTCGCCTTTTAGGTTCGAATTTCTTCCAAGTTCCTGTCTATCAGAGACAGTGGCGACTAAATATTGTTTGAACTTTAAAAAAAAAAAAAAGGATTCGATTTTCAAGTGCAGTCACAAGAATAGGATACCTTCAGGACCATGTGAATCGTGACGAGAGCATAAAGATGATGCTGTTGAGCTTCTCCACTTTCTTAGCATCCTGTGCTTGGTCTGTCTTGAACTTTAGACGCTATAGCAAGGAGGAAATAATATCATCAGCTGAAGCAGTATTCTAAAAGTACAGTACTCAAAACTCTTGACAATATAACACGTAATCATCGAGAATGAAACAAGTTTAGAGGTTTAGAGCTAAATTTTTCATCACGTACATACAAAGCAATCCAAAAGAATGAGAGAATTACTGTAAGAGCATGAGATCTGTAATGATATCATGCTTAACCAGGAAATGAAAGCCCACGCTTGATGTCTGGCATTGCTAAAAAACGTAGCAACAAAATCATACCAAGAGGTTACAACCAGTCATGCAACTACCGCCATGCCAATACATACCCGACATGCTATGATCATAGTTCAAGGAAAGAAAAACAGTTCCAAAGCGTCCAGAACTTAACAAACTGTCATGTCACATGACGACAAGTTGGATGGAGTTAATTCAAATCTGCATAAGAAGTTCCATCAAATACGTAAAATTCCTTCGTTCCCTCTGACAAATAGTTCATTTCAATTTTGAAAACCATAAGGTTCGTATCTCCAGTATATCTAGGTTATCACATCCAGATATTGTCATCTGTCATCTTGCAAACTGCTATTCCTCAATCACAATATTACACTATTCCCCAAGCAACACTTATTCATATGATGCCCGCAATAAGCTGTTCCACCAGTTTACATTGAACACACATGACAAGAAAAGTTCATGATTAACATAGCTTCAGAATTGCATAAAGTTGTATAGATGGCAAAGCATGTGTTTGCTTATCTGTCTTTGCCATCAATGCAATTCAACACAGCCTTGTCTTATTTTTACGGTGTTACAAAGATGCTTTAATTAGTTCATCCATTAGCAAGGCCCCAAAAAGGCTTTGGGCTGATGTGAATGTAACCCTCTTTTTTCAGGCATGCGAACAGCATGTTAAAGTATATATACGAGTCCAAGCATGACATTAACAAAGTTAACCTTGATATCATGTTGCCTCTACACCTTTTTTGGCTTTTCACTTATGCTCATGTCTATATGTTTGTACATTCTCCTGGAGTTAAAATCAAGACCTTCTGCCCGTCCAGGGTCACAGATTCGCAAGCAGAATGACATGCAACTAAAGTGGAGATTCAATTCTTTGCACGGCCAGTGCATTTGGTATCAATCATCTTGTCCGCACTTTGACTAACCTTCAAACTAGTGTGAATCTGTGATAAGATTTAAATGCAGAAACTGAGAATCAAAAGCCTTGCCATGGAAAAGCAGACTCTGCAGCCTGTAGATTGACTACTTTATAAGTTTATATGGACTCGGGGGGAGGGTAGTGATCTGGAGGATTAACTTTCACTTATTTTGGTGGCCAACAAGCAGAGGCAACGGCATGTTAAGAGTTGTGGGGCCGGTCGACCCCATGGCAACAAAAAAATTCCCTATTATTATGTTTTCACAAGTTACAAATGGACCTTAGCGTTGGAGAATATTGATTTTTAGCTAAAATCACATAATTGTGAATGAGAAATTGACTATAAAAGTGTCTACTCCTCTTTTCCCTTCCCCTTCCCCCCGTGGGTTCCATACCCGTGTGCAGCGGCGGGAGAGGACGGTCATGGTACTATTTCAACTCACTTTCTTTGTTTTTTCATATTTTTTCCTTCCGTCTCCCCAGATCAACAACTTGTCGTCTGATTTATGAGAGTTTTGTCTCTCGTTTTACGAGAGTTGTTAGTTTTGTCTTTGGACGAATTTTGTCTACAGATCGGGGTTCTCTCAGTCGAGGTTGCTTTACAACGATATCTGTGCTTCAGCGTTCTATCCCTACACGATGTCTTTGGCGGGGCAACTCGTGGCGGCTTGATAGATCTGTAGTTCTTGGGAGTTCATTGGTGCGTTCATCATTGGTTAGAGTGCATTTGATCGTTTGAGTATTTGGTATTTTTATCCTTAGCTTTGCATTTTTTCTCATTTGAGACTCCTAATTAGATGTTAGGCAGTTTAAAAGTATCACTGTTGCATTAGGCCATACTTGAGTTAGGATGAAAGATATCGATTGCCTTGTGATTTACTCGTTTTTATTTGTTAGACGATTAGTTTGGTTTTGTCCAAATTTTTTGTAACGATCTCCGTTTTGTAAGTGTCGCTTGACATTTATCAATACAATCTTCTCATTTTTTACGGAAAAAAAAAAAAAACAAACAAACATTGATAGATGGGGAAAAAATCCCACATTTGTGGGGCAAGTAAAAATATTTGGGTACATATGCCCCAAGTGGAACATAATGGCTGGGTCCTAAGGGCACCCAAGTTTTGTAGGAGGAGAGGGCATGGATAATGTGGGTTTTGGCCTATCTTATTTGGTTTTGTTCCTACATACTCAACTAAGTGATAAAAATTAAATTTCATGTTTTTGGGGTTTTAATTTTTTTCACATTTGCTAGTTTCTTGTCAATTTTTTTTGTGAATTATTCGTTTATTTCTATGAGAGAAATTGAAAAAGTTAAAAATTATAATTCTAACCCTTTTTTTTTATTTTAACTATTCAAGTTTCGGTCTGGGTAACGGTGCTACGTAGCCCTCCTTAAGCAATTATTCTAATAGTTCAATATGAAGCCACGTGTTCCCAATTTCAACTTTTTACTTTATCTATGACAAGATGTGTTGCCAGAATCTGGTTTTTGACAAGCCGTAATGGTGGGAGGGTAAATATACAATTTTTAGCCTTTAGCCTTTGATTTTACTTTCATGTGAGTAAAGTAACACAGAAAGTCTACAGTTACCGATCGGGAAATTCCGATCGGAATCCCGACGTCCTGTTAGACACTCTCCGGTTACCGGATGGCCGATCCGATCCGTCCAATAATTCTAAAAAAAAAACTGAGTGGGCTCGCGCGAGAATAAATGGCATCCGACGTATGTAAGTAGCCGATCCAAGTACTTCTTTTTTGGCCCATCCAAACACTCCGTTTTTGGCCCATCCAAACACAAAAATGGAGTGCTTGGATCGGCCACTTGCACAAATCGGATGCCGTTTATTCTCGAAAAGGCCCACTCGGTTTTTTTTTTAGAATTATTGGACGGATTGGATCGACCGTCTGGTGGCCGGAGCATGCCCGGCAAAGAGTTGGGATTCCGATCGGGATTTCCCGATCGATAACTGTAGACTTACTCAAAGTATCATATGTGAGTATCATTTTTGAAACAGAAAACTCTAGGACCACCTCACACACTAATCGTATGTGTCCACTGTATGGTTAGTGGGGTTCACTCCGAGTTTTCAAAAATATAGAAAAATACTTATAAATTTTAAAATAATTGTTTATAGACCCTGTAAAAAATCAGTTCAAACAAATATGGATAGATATGTTTTCTAAATTCGTAAGAACGAATTGAAGAGTTGAGTAGTTTAATTTTGCAAATCCCCCTACCTCAAAAGAGGAGAAAAAAAGAGTGTGATTATAAAATGAAGAGTGAAAATCAATTACCTATAATTTTTGGATTAATCACCTGTCTCAATGATAGTGGTCTAAAAAGTAAAAAAAATAAAAAATTATCAAAAGCAAAAAAAGTTCCCTTAACATGAAAAACAATATGAAACAACCGTTTTTTTTTCTTGTCTTCTATTAACTTTTTTCCACATAGTCAATATTGTTATATTTTTTTAATTCAACTCGCTGAGACAAATGAATAATCCAAAAATTACGACAAAAAACTACAAAAATTATAAAAAGTAAAAATTACCAAAAATAATCTTAAATAAAAAAAGTTAGAAAGAATGGACTTGTGCACTCCACATATACATCAGATTGTGTGAAATTCAATTCGAATACATGAATAATCGGAACCACTTAATTTATTTTGAATTTTTTTTAATAATCTCTCAAAAAAGTTAGCTCAGTAGAGACAGATGAGGGCTTAGATTGATTTTGTGTTCCATTTCTTGACAAAAAAAAAAATTTTGAACAAAGACTCGAAACTAGGGAATTAAGGAATTGGGGGATGGTGCTGTGCAGTGGTGTGTGCAGCACCATGCTGCGCACCTTCGAGCTCTCGGATTGTGCATCCGACGACTCGGATCTCATCTTGGTAATGAACGACTCTCAATCGTTGGTTGCTGAGATGAGATTCGCTAGAAGTTGCGCAGCACGGTTCTGCGCAAACCACCGCACAAGACGAACCCAAAGTCATACCAGATTAACAAAAGGGCAAATTTCACTGACCTCCCCTGAGATTTCTGACAAGTGCAGGAACCTCCCCTGAAGTTTATGAAATGACACGGCCCTCCCTTGCTTTTGCTGACAATACCCATATTCCCCCCTTGTGTTACTATTTCGTTAAAATCCTAATAGAAGTTGTAGATTTTCTGATGATGTCACCATTATTTAACACAAACATACCTATTTTGCTCTCCATTAGTCAATCCACCCATTTCATTCTTCATATTGACAAAAAAATTAACCACTCATGTGGTATGCACTATTGGAACCTAGGATCAGAATCTTCAACGCATGATTGGACCAATTGGTCTTGGAAATCTAATTCTTGGATGATAGTAGTTAGAACAAAGTCTAAATGGAATACGAGACATTTTAAGTGAACAATAGCATTTTTGGCTCGATACAAGAAAAGGTATTGTTGTAATTTTTTCCCCGAATTTTAAGTTACGGGTTTTAGAGAAAATTTTGGGTGACGAGCGGGTAGCACGTGGTGGTATCCATCGACGATCACAACTGTCCAAACGTATTTTGGATGACTCAGATTTATTCCCTCTGTCTCCCCTCACCCCACCACTCTCTCTCCTTTTTTCTCTCTCTAAAATTTGGATCGTCCAAAACACGTTTGAACAACTGAGATTGCTGCTTAGCCTTCAAACCTCGCCTTCAAATAAGGTTGAGAAAAACCCCAAGCGTAGGGCTAGATCGTCGGTAGCATAATAAACCGATAAGACCGGGATCGTACCCACAGAGAATCGAAAATAGCTTAATCGGATTGTAGGTTTTATAAGGTGGATTGTGGCGTTTAAGACGGCCAACTTGGATTTGCTTTTAACGGTGGAAAGGCTAAAACAACAAATTAGATAAGAGATTAACAAACTAAAAGAGGCAAGTCTAGGGATCATCTAACCTTTGACGTAAGCCGTTACTGGTTCTCGATTTAACTCAGGTGAGAGTTACGACCGCATGCTCACGCCTGGAGAATTTAGCTTTAATGACTTCGTTTATCGAAAGATGTGATTAACCGGAATTAAATCAACCTATTTTTGCTAATGTATCTAACACGTAGGAGGCCATGAGCTCTCAATATGCCACTTGCCAAGACCGCTTGACTAAACGACATACTAAGGAGTTAACGCCTCTCGCTTAGACCAAAGTGGCTAGGTTAATGAAATTCCGAAAACCATGATTTTAAGCCCAAAGGTTTGAGAACCAAATAACCACCTAAGTCTTTGGGAAAGAGTAGCCCAAGACTTAGCCAAAAGACTACTCACACATATTGAAAATACTAAAAATTATGCTAAGAATTGAAAACATGATTAACCGATAAAAACGGAAATAAACTTGATATTCACAAAGATCTAAAGAGTAGCTACAACTTTAATAAACGAGAAAATATCAAACTAGGAATTAAACTTACAAGTATTGAAGCTTGAAACTAAGAACAACAATGGAGAAAAACTAGAGAGAAAACTAATTTAGAACATAAAGTAGATATGAGATAAAGTGGGAGAGATAGGTATTTATACAACTCAACTTCTCTTCCAACAAATATCCTACAAACATACTATAAGTAGCAACTATTCCATAAATGCAAGGTTGAAAAAGCAACAAATATTTGGCCGAAGGCTCCCCGTATCGATACAGATTATGCAAAGTATCGATATTACATCGCTAAGCTGAAAAGACCAATTTCCTGTAACGCGCCCGTATCAATACGGTTTATGGCCGAATCGATACGGAACTCTCTGCTTGCCCAATTAACCAACGCGTATCGATATGGCCCTTAATCCGTATCGATACGCAGAGCTTATCTTCAAAAAGGAAAGCTAGCCTCCAAAACTTGACACCCGACGGCTCCCAGCAGCTTCCACAGTTTCACAGCACCTTATTTTCATTCTCTAAACTTAAGTAAAAACTACATTTTAAATCTTTTTTTTACCTTTTCTTTACTTTAATTTATTTAATGAAAATAAGAAAGTACTCCCCATTTGAAAATAATGGCATTACCAGAATTTTAAGATTCTAATTAAATCAAAATGTCAATCCCCCACTTTTAGTGTAAAATGGAAAACTGCACATTTTTCTCAAGAGAAAATGGATCAAAACATGACCTTACTCTTCAAATAAAACCTTGTAACTTTGTAGTTACTCTTAGAAAAATTCAAGGATCAATTACCGCCATTTTTAATCTCGAAAATTGATACTTTTTCAGAAAGTCATTTTTCCATACTTAGGACAGATTTTAAGGGCCGACAGGGTCTTCGGGTACTTGGAAGCATCCGGAGCATTCCTAGCGTTGAAATGCGCCTTATTTGCACGTTTTACCTGAAAACACTAAAAACACACATTACGTGCAATATCGTTATAAAAGCTAAACAAACGCAAGTTAAAGCAACATAAAACGGAACTAGTCACACCAAATATCTACAATATTGGGTGCTCATTAATTGCCGACGGGGTACACCACGTGTGTGGTACCCGCCTAGCACCTAAAAACTTCTCGAGGTTTTAGTTTTACATAAAATAATTACAAATCCCTCCTTATTTTTCACATGTTTCGCCAAAAAAAAAAAACCTCATCTATTGTCTTCCTTTCTTTCACTTTCTCTTTTAATCAAATTGAACATGTTTAGTCATTCAACTCAACTATGGGTACAAACAGGTTGGGCACCAATTGAGTATAGATTTGTGTGTGGGGTCCACCTCGGGTTTCACACAAGTAATCCGAGTTATTCTTTTATTTTACAAAAAAAAATTAGCTGCCTTGTAAAGAATCAACTCAATCGGATAATCGTAAATACTTGATACAATAGTCTAATTTCTGTTCAACATTCATTAATTTCAGGATCCTGAATGACAAAGTGGACAATCGATGAAGCATTTACGGCTGATAAAAAAAATTATGATGTTAAATTTTATAATTATGATATTTTTATTCGTCTTTTCTAAATTTTTGTAAGATTGATGTCAATTTTTTTGGTTTAATTATTGTCACTACAAAAAGATTATTAAAAAAAAATTATGACCAAAAGTATAAAAAAGAAACATTGAGACAAAAAAAAACTGCTTTTTTTGTCTTTACCGTCGTTCTATCCAAAAAATTTAACTTTTCTAATTCTTCTTGTTGAGATCAATCATTGCTAATAAAATTTTAGCAAAAGACTAACCAAGGAATTGCAAAAAATAAATACGGTAGAAAATACCGGACCAATAATTGAGGAAGGACAAGACGTTAATGCATGCAAGTATTACAAACTAATAAATGCATTCGTTTGTAAAAATATCAGTTTCTGTTACATACTCCGAAAAATTATTTTCTTTTTAATTTCTGTAATTAGGCCATATGGCAAACAAAAAACACAACGAAAAGTAATACTCCGTACTAAAATATTATTCACGTATTAACTCTTGATACATCTCTTCACCAATGACAAGTAATTATGTAAGTTACTCTAATATGATTAAAATATGAATTGCGACATAGAAAAAGGAAAGTAAAAATCAGTTGAGCCTAAGTTCTTAATCAACTGTTAAGCTTGTACAGTACGAGTAATCATCTTTTCGTTTGTGTGCCTTCAATATAAGGGTGTCATAGTCATTTTATTGTTAAAGTTAACGCCATCCTGGGCAAGTTGATGGGAGGGGGAATATTAACATTGTCAGTAAAAATAGGGGAGGGCAGTGTAATTTCAGAAACCTAAGGGGAGGTCTCTGGACTTGTCCGAAACCTCAGGGGAGGTCAGTGAAATTTGCCCTTAACAAAAAAACAAAGAAAGATAAAAAAGAGCAGCTTTTGGGGTTTAAATAGGAGAGAGAGAACTTTTCATAGCAAACACAAGGAATAATAAAAAGGGCTAAAAACGTCATTTAAGTGTGCAAGGTAAAGAACTTCTGCATTCCTCTGACTTGGAAAAGACACTTGCAAATTGCAATTCATTATTTTCAATGGGCCCACATAGGAGGTGCTTTGATGCACTGGTTAGCATATTTGCCTTCTAGCACTTTCAGCCTAGTTTTTTTTTGTGCTAAAAGCTTGATATTTTTAAAAAAAATAGATAAAAATAAATTTTTTATTTTTTCGATTTCTCCCGTTGAGACAAACCTACAATTTCAAAATTTTGATTCAAAACTAAAAAATACGACACACAAACCCAAACTCCTGAAATGGAAGCCAGCATCCTTAGTCAGCAATTGTCTAGGTGAGTTTAGTAAGTAAAATTACCCTCTTGCCATTCCTAAAAAAAAATTTAAAATAAAAAAAATTTAAACAAAAACGAAATAAACCTTAGGCTTTTTTGGAAGGGGAATTAATATCCACTCCTTTTGTTTTTGTTTTTCAAACTCGAAATAAAAAATATATATATATATATATATATCAATTCCCTTTTAGAAAACAGTCCTGCTACACATACAGCAATTTGTGAATAAATTGTGCATAGATTTTGTTGTGGGGCCGACTACGGAACTCATACAAATCATCCGAGCCGTTCATTAAATGTAAAATATTTTTTCAAGAGTCCCTGTAAAAAGTAAGCTCAATTCAATTCCTATAGTTGTTTCATCCAACCATCTAAATTTTTATTCAGATTTTCGGATAATGAAAAGTTATATGATTTGATCGAGTATCTATAGGTATCAGATTGAGATTATTTTTTACGAGAACCCTTGAAAAAATATTTTATATTTAATGAACGGCTCAGATAATTTGTGTGAAATTCATGATGGGCTCTACAATAAAACTGTGCACAGATTGTAGGTATGTGTAGACTTTCTGTGTAGAAAAAAGGCCTAAATTTTTGATTCACCATCGACATCCCGTCACCGTCATGTACGTCTCACGGTCCCACCGCCAAAACCGTCACTCATCGTCATTCAAAATCTCCACGCGAACACCAAGGTATAAAAGTCCCCACCAAAATCAAATCAAATCAAAATCAATAATTACTAGCGTCAGTCACCACCAACGTTACACCTGTCTCTCCTCCATCAGCGCTCTCTTTCTCTCTCCTAAAAACCACGAACTATTGTCGGTCGGACGATTGCTTTCCCATTCACAAAAGCAGAAGGAAAGAACACGACGAAAACCCTAACTCTCCACGCGGAAGAATCGTATCTCTATCCATCTAAAAATCCACACGAGCGATGTTTGAGATCGTTGGGTTCATCTGCAGGAGAGATTGATGAAGCAGGTCCATCGATGCACGAGGATACTCATCCTCTCTTTGCTCTCTGTCTCCGTCTTCGTCCCAATCTTCCTTCTCTCCAACACGCTTAGACATTTCAATTCAGGTAACGAACGGATAACGATCATGTCTTGAAAAGATCTTATCGTTTCTTTGTCGGTTTTATTAGTTCGTTTTTGTTTGTGAGTTAAGTATTTGATTGAATTGGTATTATGTTATTGCAGAATCGGAAGAATATATTGCAGATTTGTCGACGATTGTATGAATCTCTGTTTCCCTCAAAATTGTTTTTTGTTTGGTTGGTTGCACAACAATAGGGCGGATATGCGAACAAGCTACTCGAGTTATTTTTAAGAACTCTTTTAAGATTGGATTGTTTCATAAAAAAAAATCAAGCTTGAACATTTTTTTAAAGCTTGTTATGCTTTCAAATCAAGTTCAAACAAGTTACTACTCTACTCGTTTGGGTTGTGACTTGTGATGTATAAAAGTTGAAGCTACTCGAGATCGGCTTGGTTGAAGCGCGCTCGAGATTGGGTCGTCTTACAAACAAGCTATTTTTTAGCTTGTATCGGAGCTCGTTAAGTTTTCAAACTAAGCTTGATCAACTAACTAACAGGCTTGTTCAACATGTTTATCACCCCTACACAGAATCCAGATGAAAATGAATTCGAAAACGCTGAACTATTTTCACGATGTTATTTTGTGTTTGCCAAAAGATAGAGGATTCACTTTAACTTAACCAAAATACCTGTTTCTGTTATTCTCCTTCCACATCTTAGTTTGTTGAGTTTTAAAAGAGAGAAAATTTGAAGACCCCGCAACTGCTGGAAAAAAAAGAAGCTAAACTACCATATACATTTTCTTTGCAACCGACAAGAACATGGAGTTTTATCCTAAAGTAGCTTATTGGCTATTCGTTTTTGTGTTATTGGGAGCAGAAATACAGGACAGATGCTCTCAAACTGACTGCAATCGAGAAGGTACTTTCAATTTGGTTGGGTCTGTTGGATGACAGTTCTACCTATTTCGTTTCTTACTTTATTGGGATTGCGTGCTTCGGTGTAGGAAGAAGGTGAAAACATCGAAGAACCGCCACTAATTGTGTACAAAGATGGAGATATTAGTTCCGTGGTTACCAATACTGCGGACAGGAGTAACATGTTTGACCAATCTGGAAATGCCAAAGGAAGCACAGATTTATCTGAAAGAAATGGTTTGCGTCATTGTTATGTCTTTCTTTCATTTGTTTGCAGTTGTCTTATCAGTAATCTTATGGTTTTTCTTTGGCTTCAACCTTAGGTACTAATCAGGACACAAAGGAAGATTATCAACAAATTCAGCTGGAGAAACCATCATCAGTAAGGGGGAAAACGGAATATCTTGAGCAATAGTACATATTTATCTCCTCATATCCTACACCAATGAAACTAGATAAAGAAGTTTATTCTTTCGTTTGATTATCGTCAGATACGCTAGTAGTGCCTAAACCAATCCATGACGCATGCATAGCATAAGTGGAATTGTGAAGTAGTTCTAGTCTTTGCAGTCTGCTTATTTACAGGTTCTGTTTCACAGGAACAATTGAAACAGCCAACAGTTCCACAGAGCCCGGATGTGCAGTCACAAACAAGGAGGGTGTTAGATGAGAAGGTAAAAGAGATGAAAGATCAGTTGATCAGGGCCAAAGCATACTTGAAATTCGCACCACCTACTAGCAACTCTCAATTAGTCAGAGAGCTGAAACTACGACTTAGAGAGTTGGACCGAGCTCTTGGTGACTCCAGAAAGGACTCGGATTTGTCTAGGGGGTAAACTTCTAAGCTTTGTTCTTTTCCCTTTTAGTCTCAGAGTTGTAGATGTTTGTTGAAATGATGATCGCATATGTTATTCGTAAAACCCCATCCCATAGGCTGGAATACTGGTGACAAAAAATTGCCGATCAAAAAAGAAAAATTACTGGTGTCAAATGTTTGGTGTGGGTGAAGCCCTGTCATAGTTGTCAAAGGCGATGAAAGGTGATGCCTAGGTGAGAGGCTCCTGAAGGTGATGGATTGTCGGCTTGATGGGTGCAAGGCGAGGTGACTTCAACTAAACTCTGCCTAGGCGTTGAGGCGACAAAAGGCTCACCTTTTTCAAACTCAATCACAGCCGTAGGATTTAATTGTTTATGTTGTTAACCTTAAGTGATTGAGTCACCAGGTAAGCGAATCGCAGTCGATCTCTGTATCTCCAACAACAGTAGTCAATCTCTGCAGCAAAACTCTCTCTCTATTTCATCTTTTCTACTGAAGAATTTAGTCGACTTCATCTGTCTCTCTCTCAATTGCAGCAACGATCAACTCTCCCTCTCTCTTTTCGACTGCAACAGAGTTCTCTTGACTTCATCTGATTTTAACAGTTTAGTTCTTCTCTATGTGAGAATTGTTGACTATTTGACATTTGGTGGATGTTTTTATTGATCTCTTGGATGATACACTTTCTAATATTCATTGGCTTAGTATTTCTTATTTGAAGTATTAGTGTATGCTATTTTTGCTATTTTTCTAGTTTAGGATCGCCTCCCTTCAAAAAGGCTTTCGCCTCGGAGCGCCTTTCTCCCTTGACACCTATGAGCCCTGTTTAGAAAATATTCTATTTTTTTGGCGCCGTACCAGTTCTTATCCAGTTGAGGAGAGAGTATGATTTGACGGTGCATTTTCCATTGAGTGCCTATTTCTCACCCAATTACTCGATTGACTTAATGTGGAAATCAACAAAAGTTGTATATTTTACTCAAGAAAATGTGAAGGATTACATATCTTGAAGGCAATAGACTTTATGAAGCTTATCTAATGCATATTATGGGTACATCTCCACTCCTAGAAGAAGATATGCAATTGGAAGACAGAGACACAAGAATTGTTTCTTCCCTTTTCTTTTTTTGTTGGTAAACCTTTTTTCTCCCCCTTCAAATTCGCGTTTTTCTCATATTGGATAACAATTTTATGCCCCGAGATGGGTACTTGGGAGATCCCACCTACCTAGATAAGCTGATCAAGGTAAAGGGACGCATTGTGTTTCTTAGTTCTTCATATAGCTATAATGAAATGCCCCTTGACTATTAAATTTGATGGTGCTAGACCTAAGTTGGATTAGTTGGGGTCATCAACGATGTATAACTGGGTAACTGAGTGCCATTGACATGTCTACTGCTTGGTCTAATTGCCCACCATCTCATCTAAGAAACTGTTAACTTTTCAGTGCTTTGCAGAGGATGAGAGCCATGGAGGCTACCTTGTCAAAAGCCAGCTGTGTGTATACGGACTGCCCCGCCATGGCCACAAAACTCCGTTCTATGACCCACAATACAGAGGAACGGGCCCGTACACTGAAGAATCAAGTTGCATTTCTTCTTCAGCTAGCTGGAAGGACAACCCCCAAAGGCCTGCATTGCCTGTCCATGCAGTTGACCACTGAATACTTTGCCCTGCAGCCCAAGGAGCAGGAGTACCCTAATCAACAGAAAATGCTTGATCCCGACCTCTATCACTTTGCTGTTTTCTCTGACAATGTTTTGGCTTGTGCTGTGGTTGTGAACTCGACGATTTCCACCTCCAGGGTAAGCTTCCTGAGGTTTATTTGTTGCCATATAATGTCTAGAGCATACTTCAGAGCGTTCTCTTCTATTCCAGATATCATTTCACCCATGTATAGCTCTCACATCAGCTTCAGATTTTTCCTTTAGATATGAACCTATAGTTTGATGTGTCAATGGTGTCGATGTAACTGGAAAGCAATATGATTAGGTGATGAGATGAAGGGACTGGACTGAACATTTGACACAAGTCGAATTATTTCTGATGACAATGAATGTCGGAACATGCACATTGCAGCAATTAGGTTTGTTCGTGAAACCTAAATATACAAAAAGTAGAAAGTCCCTAGTTGCCCTGTGCCATCACATGTTAGCTAATAGCATGAGAATTGCAAGTGAACTGTTTGATAATCTATATGGACACGTGTTGTTAAGTCTTTCTTAAAGCAAAGTTTGTACATGCTGATGACACATTGAGTTCTGAACAATCTTTGCTTTGCAGGAACCAGAGAAGATAGTCTTTCACGTAGTGACGGATTCTCTAAACCTCCCAGCAATTTCGATGTGGTTCTTATTAAACCCTCCTGGTAAATCTGCAATGCAGATCCAGAGCATAGACTCTTTTGAATGGTTGTCAGTGAGGTACAATGTAACACTGGAGAAGCAGAACTCCCATGACCTAAGATACACCTCTGCACTGAACCACCTTCGTTTCTATCTGCCAGACATGTTCCCTAATCTGAATAAGATCTTGCTACTTGACCATGATGTGGTAGTACAAAGGGATTTGACACAACTTTGGAGCGTCAATATGAAGGGGAAAGTAAATGGAGCAGTGGAGACTTGTCAGGAAGGTGAACCCTCATTCCGGCGGATGGATATGTTCGTGAACTTTTCAGACCCATCTATTGTAAATAGGTTTGATCGCAATTCATGCACGTGGGCTTTTGGACTGAACGTGTTTGATCTTCAAGAGTGGAGGAGACGAAATCTAACTGGTGTCTACCACAAATATCTCCAATTGGTATAGTTCAATCTTCAAACCTTTTCTTATAAGTTACTCTCATGCTATCATTTACCCGCGGGATTCAAGCTATTTTTCTGTTGACTTGTCAGGCTAGACTGCGAGAGTACTCGCGTACAGTATTGTCAATTCTCGTTGGATCCTTTTGTATTTATGGAGATTATTTTCCGTGTTCCTAGATCTGACAATGTTTTTGTATGTCGTTGCTTTCTTATTGACACTTAGTTCACTCAAACGTTAACTTCCTCTCCTGCCCTCTAAAGAAAATACAATGAGATGTAGCGGAAGGGAATCGGAATTTGCGATTAGTATGGGAGTACAGCTCCACCACGTTAGTTGCGTGGTACTTACAAAGTTGCGTTGCAGCTTTCATTTTTTGTAACCTGACATTTGATGTTTGATTCTGTTTCTCATATGTTGGGATGCTTTCGAGTCTAGGTTACATTCATTTTAGGTCATGGGTTTGTTCTTGCTCATTAATAGAACTCTACACATGGCTCTTTTTTGTCTTCTAATGGTGTAATATAGTTCATACGATTTCTCTTTTATAATGAGCAATTGAACACAAAGAAGTATGCTAACTACGGTTTCCATTGGGGTCGATGCAGGGATATGTAAGGCCGTTGTGGCTGGCAGGTAGTTTGCCGTTAGGTTGGGTTACCTTCTACAACTACACAGTGGGTTTGGACAGGACGTGGCATGTACTTGGGTTAGGTTATGAATCCGGTGTCAGGAGGGGAGACATTGAACAAGCAGCAGTGATACACTTCGACGGGCTTATGAAGCCTTGGTTGGATATTGGGCTTGAGATATACAAGGAATACTGGAGGAAACATGTCAACTATGAAAGCCACTTTCTCCAACAGTGCAATATACATCCATAATTAAAACCTACACCAGGAGATGCCTGAATTTTGACCCGCTTTACCACAGATTCGTTGCTCTTTTGATCGAGGAACTGCATATAATTCTTTTTCTCATTCTTCCACAATTTTGCTGTGGAATTTTGACTGCATAATTGGCGCCGAGTCAAATACTAGCTATAATAGGGATAAAAAGGGAGTCCTTTACAGTTAGTTAATCTGCAGGTACTTGTATGTACATAACTCATAATAGGTGAATTCGATAGGAAATTTATATGACCTGATTCTTTGTTTTTCAAGTGATATTGAAACCAATCATATTGCTGCAAGAATATACTATTGTCATGTGCTTACACTCAACAGGTTCCAGTTTGCTTTTGTGGCCAAGGCCCGTGGCTACATTTTTTGGCTGAAGTTGGTCGAAAGTGGGATTAGAAACCAAACAATGCTGTCGATATTGTCTCGCATCTACTACCCTGAGTTGTGTATTTCTCTACTTGAAAGTGTAACAGTGTTTGAGTGATTATAGTCAGTGCCCAGTGGTCATTGCCAAGAGATGTCCCAATCACATTTATGTGATGGTGAAAAGAGTTGGGCCATCACGTGGCAATGCTTCAGGAATATTGAATAATTTTTCTTGTTTGAGGCAAGATCTGATCTGAATGATGAGCATAGTCCAAGTTCCCGTCTTTGTTTAATAGAATGAAGATTTTGGAGGAGGCATTTGAGTTCAAACACGAACAAATTGGTTCAAGATCCTTATATATATTCCAATCAAACTTCACATTAACTTCAGAGGTTTCATAAATTTCTATCGTTTACTAAAGTATAAATTTACACAAGCTTGATTCGATTAAAGCTCAAATTCGACCAATAAATTCAAACATTATTCGTAACTTGTCAAATTTTAGAATCAAACTTGAAAAACTACAACTTGTCAAATTTTGTAGTTTTTCAAGTTTGATTCCAAAATTTGACAAGTTACGAATAATGTTTGAATTTATTGGTCGAATCTGATCTTTAAGTAATTGGTACACATAAGTAATTGATTTCCTAATAAACGCTATCATTTGTTTATAACTGAATTGTGTTTTTTTTTTCTTTTTCTTCCTGTAGGTGTATTTACGATATCACCTTTTCTATAAATCAAAAAAATTAAAAAATGAACGGATAATGTTCGTAACATCATAGTACTTAATAGTTGGGCAGGGGTTGGGTGAATCCCGGTTCCTTTAAGAAAAATAAAAATTAATTTTTTGAATTAAAGGTTTAAGTATTACTCCTTGTGAGAGAATGTATTGTCTTATAAAATAAATAAAAAATAAGAATATCTCGTAAAATAAAAATAAGTACTTAAAAAATAAAAATATTAGCAAATCTAAGATAATAAAACCCCGGTTGCCGAGAAAACAATAACCCGGAATTCTGGTGCTTCCTCCCACATGTGTCCTCCGTGTGGAACCCATATACAGAGAGAATGAAGTATATTGTTCATATACTTTGTAAGTATTGAATAATTTTTGCTCCCGGAAACCGATGTACTCTTCCCCACAGCTACCCCTGGCCCGTGTGCCCACCTCCGCCATGGACAGACCCGAATCCGGAGGACTCGAATCGTCTCTGCTCCAACTCATCAACGATCATCACCACCACTCTCTCTCAACCCGCGAACACGCCGGTGAATGAGTTCCCCTCTCTCTCGTCGTCTTATTAAATATTCATAAGTTTTGGATCTACTGTTTCTTAAAAAAAACTGACTGGGGCTTTTTTTTTTTTTGGTGATTTCTTATTGGGTGGTTGGGGGTAAACAGAGAAAGCGAAGAAGGCGGCAATTAGGAGTGCGGTGCGGGTGTCGGATCTGCTGGTGGATGCAGTGAACGGAGGAGTCCAAGAATCGTTCGTGAACGAGAAGCGGATCGAGCTGGAAATTAGGGCACTGGCGGTTACCGTCGTGCGTTTTGCCAAGCAGACCGACCAGTGGCTTGCGGCTTCTCATACCATCAACACTGCTGTCAAGGTCCACAATTTCGTTATCCAACCACTTTCTGTAGTACAGACGCTTGAGGTTTATCTAATTTTTACGTGCTTAGAATCTTTTTGTATTTCGTGGCGTTTTAATCTTCTTGTTTTAGTCTGGAATTGGAGCTGTAGATTAGAGCATCTCCAACCCTTATTCATATTTTAACTTAAACTAAGTAAAAGCTTCATTTGGTTAGCACTCCAATGGGTAAATCCAAATCGAAGTACCAATTTAAGTAAAAGTTGCATTAACGGCGTGAATGCGTGATTGTGATTTTTTATTATTATCAGAAGCACAACTTGCATTCAATAAAGCAGATATGGAGGTACAACCAAGCCCGAAACACCAACGATATACAATAAACACGAAGAGACGAACTTATGTCTAAATCCTAAACGCGAGCCTCAAACTCTCTACTTAACCGACAATAAAATTCGGCAGCTAAAAATTAGAAGAGGGGAAATTTTGGGGGGAAAAGTGATTTGAGAGAAAGATTTCCCTTTTGTTGTTATCTTCGGTTTTATTTAGGACTGGTTGTTTGATTTTATCAAGGGTGAAAATTAGAAGAGGCAGCTGAACCGCACTGTTTGTAAAAAGGTTTTTTTGATAACTGAGCGTGTCTGGGCTAAGCATACACGCGCCTGACAGCTCAACTAATCCTGTTGGCCAATGTGATTGTTCAATTTCGTATTATATGATGCATGAAAAATGAAAATTAGGGGCAAAATTTACGGGGATAAGCTGTTTGTTATGTGGATATATAGAATGCTGATGTATATGGTTAGGTTTCCATAAGAATTTGAACTGGGAACATTGGCTTTTTCGGTGGGATGTTTTCCGAAACTATGCACTCTAGTCTCCTAATCTCGTTGTTTTGGGAGTGGTGTTTATTAAGCATGTGGTAAGTTCCTGATTCCTTGCACTTACATGGCTTTCAATTTACAAAACATTGAAGACATTTGCAGGGGACTGACTGGGTCCTGATTACTGAGATTCAGTGTGGGTGTTGCTTACACAGGAAATTGGTGATTTTGAGAACTGGATGAAGACCATGGAATTCGATTGTAAAAGCATCAGTGCCGCGATATGCAACATTCACCAAGCGTAATCCCATCGCGAAATATCCATCCTTTGTGTTCATATCCGCAATGGCGCAGTTTATGATCTAAGGGATGAGATTGGCAAAGGTTTGAACAGCTGCAGGATAGATGTTGGTGGTGCTTTCACTTTCTTTTTTTCTTGCTTCTTTTTGGAATCCAGTGCCCATTTCTCTTTGCGGTAGTTCCTTAAACTAGTGGGGCTGGCTGGCGTTGGTAGTCTTAGTTTATGCTATTTATGCACGTCTTGGGTATCATGTATTTACGTCGTTTCCAAGCTCAATACCCAACAGAGAAGCAAATTCATGGTGTGAATCGCGAAATGCTTAATTCTAATTCTTCAATTTATCTTTGATCTTTGTGTTGAGTCATGTTGGACGATGGAGGAGCCTCCCTTCGGTTGATAGTGTTTCAGGAATACCTCTAACGAAAACGACAAACGACTATTACCCGGAAGCTTGGTTGAAAAACAGAGCCATATGCTACTGTGTGGGGTAAAACCAGGGACTTTGAACCAGGAACTTCGTCGCCCTGATCAACAACCTCCTTGGCGTAGCGTTGGTTCAAAAAGTTTGCTTTCTTAGCACCGAGAATTACAGACATGGCGTGATGCAACCCAATGAGCAAAACTAGTTCAATGCTGTCCCCAAAAATTTTGGTTCCAGCATGCGTTGGTCCAAAGAGACAAGAGTTGAGCCCTCGACTGGTCAAGACAATTTGATTTGTAAATATTATACCAGTTGGATAATTAATTTGAGTCTAAAATTTGATGACCAATGTTTACCCAAAGTACTACTCCAGTATATTACACGGACACCTCAAGTGTGCCAATTACCAATGATATTTGAGATCCATTCAGTGATGCATGACCTTATAGTCATGGGCAGAAATATGGTCACTATACCTTAGTGTTGCAAAATAATCTCCGAAAAAAGGACGACAAAAATATTACTACTAATGTGGAAATGCACGATCCTTTAATCTTGACTTTTTTATACTATCAATCTTCAAGAAAACTAGTACATTCTTAGATAGAATGACAGTATTAATAAAGAAATAATCAATCAATCATGTGAGAGCCCACAACAACTTAATCAAGCCCAATGCAAAACCTAATAGCAGCAGACAAAGAAATAAATGCTCTTATAAAGGAAAAATATTATCAATTCGGACATTCGACAAGATTTGACCCATTGACCTCCCAGTTGCAAATAAGCATGGTCAACTTTGGTTTGCTTTCTATCCAATTAAGAAACAGGAGTGTTGAAGATAACTTACCAAAAGGGTTATGCTTTCTATCCAATTAGGGTTTGCTTTCCACTAGTACAATCAATTAAATTAAGATACAACAATGTTGAAGATAACTGAGCAAAAGAGGTATTGGATATAAACACTGCGGAACAAGTAAACCTACTTGGCGCTGACCAAGGAAGCAAACTCGCAATCAACCGGGAAAGGGCCAACCCATCCGAATTATGTAGGCTTTGCTAGCTCATGAATGTCAAACCAAAGCCGGAGTTCAGTCCATGATCTCGGGTCGGCCCACCTCGATCGATAATGTACTCAGGCCTGGCCACGAGATTTTGGAGGCTCTAGGTGAATTTTAAAAATGAGGTCTCTCATTGTTACATGAATATATTAGTCGTTTGATATTGTAAGCAAGATAAGCCTAGGGGTGCAGTGGTAGACCCCTTGTAATGTTTTTGGGTATTAAAAGTAATGAGTTTCAATCTCACCTCCAGCAAAAATGCCATTTTTTTTGTATGTGACCACGCAAAGAGATGGAGAGTCAAACGCACAACCTCGCAGCTAGAAGAGGGGCCTCCTACCACTGAACCACACTAGCCTAATTCAATATTTGAAGGGCCTATTATTGGGCCAAAAATTGAAGAGGCCCCAAGCGGTGGCCTAGAAGCTTATGATCGAACAGGGCTAGACTTGAATGTACTACATGTATCCATAGACAGAAAAATAGTTTGACTGATGCCATACATCAACAAAAACAATGACGGAACCACGGGTGGGCTTACGGGGGTTGGGGGCGACGGCCACCCACCCGTAATTATCTAGTACTATTATTTTGTATTAGGCTCCGTTTGTTTTGATGTAAAATATTTTTTCAGAAAATAAATTTCAAACTTTTATTTTTCAGTGTTTGGTTGGCACTTGAAAATATTTTCAGAAATCAACAAAATAGTGTAAAGAGAGAGAGGGGGCTTAAACGGTGGAGAGATATGAGATTATTGGAATTGAACGTGGGTCAGAACTGACGATCGAGAAAACTGAGCAATGAGAATTGCAGTAGAAGGCAGTGGGTTCATTTCGGAAAATAACTTACGGAAGATTTAATGGTAAGTCATTTTCATCCAATTGATGGAAAATATTTTCCTCATTTTTTACACAACCAAACACCGGAAAATAGGTAAAATATTTTACGTCCAAACAAACGAAGACTTAGTTTTAAACCTATACATGCATGGCCCCGAAACTAATTTGGTATGAAAAATATGACTTAATAAAGAGTTTTTCATTTTGAACTCCAAGGGTTAGTCCAGGTGGTTGATGGGTATGCTCCTCACACAATTGTTCAGAGTTCAATTACTCAGGTTAGACTAAAAGAAAATAATTTCTTGTCAATCCCCTTATACCGGCATGGATGGTATGCCTTCGATCAGATTGGAAAGGCGATAGTCGAGATGCGCGTAAGCTGATTCAGACACACCTAACCACCATACAAAAATAAAAACGAGTTGCTCATGTTGTGACCCCCTCGTATAAGAAATTCTGATTCCGTCCCTCAATATAAACCAAAGTTGACATTGGAGTGCCGTAGACAGGACGCAATATTTTATCAGTCCGAACAATTTCTTCATGATCAAAAACAAAAGAAGTCCAACGCTACCATCCAAAACCAGGCACCTTATAATTAGTATTATTTCTTCAAGTTATTACCAAGAAAGCACTTCAACCTTACCTATAGGGCTATAGTTGTTAGCATGATTCAAACTTTTGCCAACTCCCATGCATAAATTAACCTCGTATGTAATAACCTAATCTAACGTCAACGAATAGATGAGCTGTGTTTGAGGAATTGACGAAGTAATTTTAATTTTCACAATTCTATTCACCCAATTCGTAGACCCTAGCTCTTCAGTTTTTTTAACATGTTTTCTTCTTTAACACGGCTTTTTGAGCTTTTAAAACCAATTAATGAATGAATTGCTCCTCTCTGCTGCTACTTAAAAAGTAAACAAGGAGAATATGTTTTGTTAAGCACCGACAGTTCCACGCGTCAATGATGCAACCCATTGACCAAATAGACAAAAGAGCAATGCTGCGTACACACACCCCTCTTTAAAATACAACTCCGAACGATTGTGTTCAAAACTATTAGATGCGCACGGATCGATAAACATACGTGCATGTAACGGTTTCGATCGAATACAGTTTGTGTTTTAAGGGTGTAATCCTAAACTTTTTTGATAGGGAAATTAACTAGTTATTTCCTCGTATTTCTTTAGTAGTATTCATGGTTGGGAGTTTATAATTAGCCAATCTTTTCACATCAATAATGTTATGACGATCATTATATTTACGTTATATGACCCGACGCCTCAAATGTGCAAATTACATGTGGTGCTTTTGAAATCCATTTAAGTGATGTGGTTGGTATCATATATAGCAGTATATCATTTGGTACTGAGAGTACTACTCGCACAATTATATATGGTGATCGATCGATCACTATACATTATTGTTCCAAAATAATTAATCTCCCATAAGCAAAACCAAAGAAAAAACAAACATGCATGAAAATACTTGGCATTTTGCAGTAGAATAACATTCACAGCCATATATCAAGGGAGTTGCAATAAGGAGAACTACATCTTTTTTTTTTGAACGGCGAAAAGGGTGACTATATATATCAACCATATGTGCGAATCGAACACAGTAATTAAATCGAGCCCAATAGAAAACAAGTACTGTAACACTCTATCTGAAAGTGAAAAAACAATGAAAAGCTCTTATACACGAGAAAATAAGAAATAATAATAATAATAATAATAATAATTTCTTTGACTTTAGCAATATTTGACCTCTCAGTTGAGTTGAGGGTTACATGCATGAGTGGTCTGTTTTCTTTTCTTTTTTGTCAATCAAAGGACCAAATCAGTTCATGAATATCCCATACGGCTTCTACAAATAATTCAATGACAAAGTAAGCCATACAACGGCAATTAATAACCAACTAAAATGAAATTGAATGAGTGGTCTACCTTGGGTACTTTTTCAATCAAATCACAAAAACGAAATTGAATGTAAACCCTAGGGAACAAGTAACCTACTTCACGCTGAATAATCAATCTAGAGCAGAAAGGAACAAGTTATTTTATTCCAAAAGTTGCAACTTTTAAATAGTCAACAACCGAGTGAATCTCATTTGGGGTGATAAGAGACGGACTCAGGAACGTACTCCCCCAGGCTTAGTCTCTCCCAGTCCAATTTGCAATATTAGAGCTTGACACCGGGTAGTTCTATTTTCTTTAATGCAGATGCTCCGGGCCAACTTATGCGTATCAAGTTGGGACAAATTTCACAAATTCCTATAACCTTTTCACACGGTTATTCATAAGGTAAGGTGGCTCCAAGAGTTAGGAGCATGAAAAATTGAACCTAGCACTTTAGGAATAAGCAAACCCACTAAAATCCCGCTAAAACCTAGGTCAAGACCACCGGCCCAATCCTTTGAGGTTAGGGTTATATTCTAATCGTAATAAGACCTCAACATTCGTACGTTCATATATGGAAGATGCATGGATACTACAAAGTTCCTTTTGGGTCAAACAAAAAACCAAAATCAAAGTTGCTCTGTTTTTGTTTGAACGACTGACCTTTACTCTACTAAAATAATTGAATGCTCATTAACTAACATTATTCCCGATTCCCATTGACTAAAGTTTCCAAGTTTGGTTGCGACAACTGCTCACCAAACCCAGTAAGCTTTTCTCTTTCCTTCCTATAAAAGGACGTACATCTCAATCTCCATGATCACACTGCAATTTGAGTTAAAAGCACAATTAAGTCCTTGGTTAAAATTTAAATAGATCACCATGGCTGCGATTGTTCAACCTTTTGCATGTTTCATTACGGTTCTTGCCATAGTTGTCCTAATCCCTACTTCGTCGGGACAACTAACTGCTGATTTTTACGACAAAGTTTGCCCACAGGCACTGCCCACAATCAGAAGAGTAGTCGAGCGTGCAATCAAGAATGAGGCCCGTATGGGAGCATCGCTTCTCCGCCTCCACTTTCATGACTGTTTTGTCAATGTAAGTTCATGTGGTTCACGTCACCAATAGTTCAATTCCAATGCATTGCATTATTTATTGTCATTATATAGTATTTTTTTGCTATGAGTCACTCTTTTGAATGCTAGTTATGCGCGCAGGGCTGCGATGGTTCAGTTTTATTGGATGACACAGCTAACTTCACCGGCGAGAAGACGGCTGCTCCCAACTTGAATTCACTCAGGGGTTTCAACGTGGTCGATGAAATAAAATCAGCTGTAAACTCGGCTTGAAATAATGGCACTTTGGTGTCATGTGCAGATATTTTAGCCGTTGCAGCACGCGACTCCGTCAACATTGTAAGTAGCTATAGGAAACTAATGCACCTTCCCACAAAATTTAACGCTGCATGCATGCTCCATCCAACTGAACCATCACTTTTCTGATGAAGTTTTATGGGGTCCTTGGACTAGAGATCTCGAGAACTAAATCTGTTTATTTGTGTTTCAGTTAGGAGGTCAACGGTACGATGTGTTACTCGGCAGAAAGGACTCATTAACAGCAAGTTTGGCTGCTGCAAACGCAGACATCCCATCCCCATTTTCCAACTTTTCAGCCCTTCTCTCAAACTTCCAATCTCATACTCTTGCCCTACAAGACTTGGTCATCCTATCCGGTGCCCACACCATTGGCCTTGCGAGGTGCACTATTTTCAGGTCCAGAATATACAACGACACCAATATCAACCAAAGCTTCGCAACCTCCTTGAAGAACGATGTCTGCCCCCTTACCGGAGGTGGAAACAACACAGCTCCGCTCGATGCAACCACGACAATGTTTGATACGGTGTATTATCAGGGGTTGACGAATCAAAAGGGTCTGCTCCATTCGGATCAGGAGTTATTCAATGGAGGTAACAGTCAGAGCGCTGATCTGGTGACGTACTATGGCAACAATCGGGCCGCGTTCTGGAAGGATTTTGGTGTGTCCATGATCAAGATGGGGAATCTGCCTCCTGCTGCTAGCAGTAACGGACAAGTCAGATTGAACTGCAGAAAAGTTAATTAATTAAATCTCGTAGTTGATTAGCACATTACTGCATGCCCACATTGTTCTTGCTGGCCAGCAATTGGAATAATTTTATTTTTCTTGTTTCTCAGCAGATTGTAATCGTATCGATTTGTTATTTCATGTTCATTTCGTGAAATTGAAATGTTTTTGTTGTTGTTATTTCTGGAGATAATAAAAGAGTAGTACATTGATATTGTGTCACACCAAATCTTGGTAAACAGCAACTATATATCAAAAAGCCCGGGCATAACTACAGTTTGAGATTGTATGATACCCCTTTTATGTCACATTGTTCAAAACCCAAGAGATAATAACAAGGGAATGACTTCGGTGTTCTCGGTTATTTTGGGGACACCGTAACTTTTGACATAATAAAACTATTATAAATATAACCAAAACTCATTATAAGCATAACAGAACCATAGCAAGACATAACCAAAACCATAGCAAGACATAACTTATTTGTTATGCCTTAGTTGGGTTTAGTTATGCCTTAGTTGGCTTTTTGGATATTCCTTGGTTATGCCTTGTTTGGGTTCTGTTATGCTTGTAATTGATTTTAGTTATGCTCCTAATGGTAAAGTTATGCCAAAGATTACGGTGTCCCCAAAATGACCGAGGACACCATAGCATCATCCTAATAACAAAGCTAAACCATCATATATGAATCCTTCATATGTAGACAGATATCATCAAAACAAATCATACGTACATATAATTGGTTTTTATCCATGGACTTGAAAGTGAAAAATAGGAGGGAGCTAGGACCATTTTAACTACTGATAGTCGATGGACAATGACACCAAGGTTGGCGAGTGGGGCTGCCAACAAGTCACGACGCTGCCAGAGGGCTTGTAGTTAGGGCTGTAAATTAATGAGTTGAGTAGCTCGCGAGTTCGGCTCGGTTCGAAAGATAAATGAGCGAGCTCGAGCTCAATTTTGCGGCTCGTTTGATAAACGAGCCGAGCTCGAACCTAGCAGGGCTCAGCTCGAACAAGTTTGTCTCGGCTCGAAATATATAGGTTCGGCTCGGTTCGGCTCGAACATGCCAATATTCGGTTCGACTCGGCTCGTTTAGCCAATTTTTCAATATTAAGGCTGAACTGTTGACGAATATTTCGAGTTTGAGTTCGAGCCGAGCCGGCTCGTTTATTCTAGACCGAATACTAACGAGCCGAGCTCGAGCTTTACACATGCTTGGCGAACCTAACTCGAGCCGAGATTTTCTGGCTTGATTCGAACTCGAGCCGAGCTCGAGCCATACGAATTCTGATAGAGCCGAGCTCGAACATGCCAATATTCGGTTCAACTCGGCTCGTTTACACCCCTACTTGTAGTCCAATGGTATTTTCTGGTCTAGGGTTTGAGCCCCATCATTGGCGTTTGTGGTTCAAGGTTATGGACATCCTATGAATCTCCTATGAACTAACTTACTAACTTCCCCCTAACCCTTAACCCCCGCTAATGTATACCGCTCACGACGCCCAAATTTCTTATTGCAAATTCTCAGCATTGGCGTCCCACGCCCTAAAAGTCCCTCTGCCTTAACCTAAGGGGTTGGCGTGGCGGTCATGGTATTGGTGTACTTAGGATTTGCTCCATCCTAAGATTTCAAGTTCGAAATATTTTATTTGCTATCAAGTCATTTGGGGCAAGTCCATATAGAGTTTTACTCTAACGTTAAATTGCCCTAACTAATGGACGATGGAATTGATTCTTCAGAATTAATCGAGGTGCGTGCCAAACACCTACTTATCAAAAAAACAATCACTCAACCCTAATCCCGCCAAAATCTAAGTAATTTTACGGTGTTTGAATTGGGCCGCTTTTCAAGTATTTTCGAGTCTACCACTTTGTGAGACCGGTTGTACGTACCAATGAATTATTGTGTGCAGGTAGACATCAAACCCAAAAGAGAAAGGCGATTAAAATGTGGC
The DNA here is from genome assembly GCF_030253575.1 of Rhododendron vialii. Taxonomy (NCBI): domain Eukaryota; kingdom Viridiplantae; phylum Streptophyta; class Magnoliopsida; order Ericales; family Ericaceae; genus Rhododendron; species Rhododendron vialii. The sequence continues at coordinate 6,804,672 of NC_080569.1, forward strand.
CAACCTGTCTCAGGGGATGTCTTCTCTCCTCTTGATCACGTCTTGAATTCTTTGAAGGGGCACCGTTGGTAAGTCCGGCCATCATGTGTCTTGAGGGCGGTTAGGTGCTTTCTCAGGGGATACGGGTGATCATCGATACTTGTAGGAATGAAAAGGATGGTTGAGCAGAACCATGCTTTGTTAACAAAATGGTGGTGGAGAATTAGTAGAGAAAAGGATTCCCTTTGGGCTAGAGTAGTGTGCATGAAGTATGGTCTCTCAGATCAAGATTGGCTTCCTTAATTACCATCGTATGGGCGGGCATCTATACTTTGGAAAGACATATGTTCAATTGGGAATACAAATAGTGCAATGGGGAACGTAATTCAAGATGGGTTCAGAATTCAAGTGTATTCCGGAAATAAAATCAAACCTTGACGGTGTTAGAAGACTCATTATTTAGGTGTCTTTTTTGGGTGTAACTTTCTTTTTATTTTCCTTCCCTTTTTAGGGTTGTAGTGAGCTTTCTAGTTCTCTCTTCCCTTTTACTTGATGTACCCTCTTCGAGTTTAATAAAATTTTCTTTTGCCGAGCAAAAAAAAAAAAGTACTTTTAGAAAGATATACTATATAGTTTCCGGTCAAGACATATGCTTGTAGGCACGTCAAGCTTCAAAAAACACTTCTAATGGATAAGCGGTATATAAGTCTTTACAATATCAAGCGAAAATTGGAGTATTTAATTTAGCTTACAACAAGTGCAAGGGGCAAAATTATCAAAAAGAAAAGTGCTTAATTGGTGAACATACAGTTGACATTACACGTACATTACAATACGAACAAGCTTGTTGCAAAAGTAAAGAGAATATTGACACAAACTGATAAGAGGGAGCTATATAAATTGGTTATTGCCCTGGCCACTATTTATACGATTTGATTTTATAGTAATTTATAATTTGATAGGAGAAACCTGCAGACTCCATGTTTGAGGATGTTTGAGTTGAGTCACTCCATGTTTGAGGAGTCATAATGGCTAGCTCTTAAATACTCCCTCCGTCCCAATTTGTTGCGCTCTTATTTTTTTTTGGAATGTCCCAAAATGATTTGTATATTTCAAAACTTTCCATTTTTAGATTTCTAAATTACCATTTTGCCCCTCATTTTCTTTTATACATTTAAAAGAGGGTATGTTTTCAAGAAACCAAAGAGAGCAATTATGATGGACAAATCAGTTTCCGTGCATGGCAAGGAAACTTCCCGCCTCATTCAAAAAAAATTAGAATTTCACTTTTTGCCTAATTTAAATATTCTGTCAAGGGTTAAAATAGTAAAATTGATGAAAAATCAATGTAATTATGAAGTTTTCTTAAATTACGTGAAAGTCAATATGAGCGTAACAAATTGGGACGGAGGGAGTACATAATATATCCTAGAAAGTTAATCAAAAATGTCTAAGCTAACATCCAACTATTACAACATACTACAATGTGTACGTCTACAATCATTGGGATCTTACTAGCTAGCCAGGCGCAACAAAAAGTGCACGAAATTACAACTTGGCACGGTGCTGATCGAAGTTTCTGACACGGCTGGTGTGGCCTGTTGGTTCCGTGGCGTTGGCCAATCACGCTCTCTAGAGTTTGGGAACACTTGGACATGAATGGGCAATTGACATGCCTGTCTGAGAAGTAGCTAGTAGTTGGTACACATGGCAGATCACTCCGGCATCGTTGTACTTGTTTGAGCTAGGCATCATGAGCTACTCCGGCATCCCTAATGGGAACACACCTTGATGAGTATCTGGACCAAACTGATCACTCGATCGTCTCAGCCCTAACTTGGGGCCAATCTGTCCAGATTACGTAGGCTTGGCTTGATGTCCAACCAAAGATCGTATCCGGTCCATGATCCGGATTTGATCGGTCCTAGCTCGATCAGTGCCAGCGCTGATATTTTGGCGGCCTAAACCAAAAAACTTTAAAAAATAGGACCCTTATATTGTATATCACAAGGAAAATGATAAAAAGATAAATCAACTTTAAAAAAATGATTAATTTGCTAAGCAAAAAAATAATAATAATGATTACTAGTAGTCAACAAGATGAAATTTCAAAAAATTGCAACAATTCATGAGCACTTTTTTTTGTATAAGTTGGGCTTTCTTATTTAATGGATTCAATTTGAATGATTTTAATTTTATAGAGATCTATGGTAAATGGATCTACTACATAATTTAAGGGACCCCACATTTTAGGAATTTTTTTGGAGCCCAAAGCGATCCCTTTGCTTGCTCCTTCTCGGGGCTGGCACTGTCGGCCATCCTTCGGCCATTAACGCATTGCACATGTTCACGTATAGGAAAACATTACCAATGAATGGTTGATTCAATGGTGGAAACTCAAGACCTCAGTGGACAAGGTTCAAGTTTGAATTCCCATAGCTCCTTATTGGGGCTACAGATACTCTTAGCACCATCCACAAGTGATGGGACTTCTCCTTCTGCCTCGACATAAGTGCGGTGGGGTTCCAAAATAATAATATAATGTAATATGATGTGACAATACTTCCAAAAGAATGTGACGGGATACCATACCTTCACTTCCATTTATAACACCAAAAAGAAAAGAAAGAAAGCAAAACACTTTTAAATGCATTGTATTAAACCGAAGTTGACCGAGAGCCTTCCATGGTCGAGATGAGATCTGAGCCGTCGAATGCACGATCCGACAGATCGAATCATGCATAGCACAGTGCCCCCGGGTTCAACATTTAGAGTGCACTGGACTACATGGCCCGTTCGCCTTTAGCTTTTTTTGGGCTTTTTGATTTTTTGTCCTTATTTAATTTTTTTCGCATTTGTTAGTTTTGCGTAATAGTTTTGTGGATATATTATTGGTTCTTCCCAACAAGAGGAACCGAAAAAGCTTAGTTTTTTGGGCTTTATCTTGAATATTTTCCAAACTATTTTGGGTAAAGGTGACATTTTTTTAATTTTTCAGTTCCTTACGTCGAGAAGAATCAATAATCCACAAAATTATAACGCAAAATTAACAAATGTGAAAAAAATTTAAATAAAGACATAACCAAAAAACTCAAAAAGCTAAAGCTATGGAGAACAACCGCTGCGTGCAAGCAAATGCCAAATGGTTGACCAACTTTCCTAGCTAGGATTACAAATCACGTACGCACACTCGTATATCCACCCGTCCCATGCGCTGGAAGGGAATTGTGTTTGGTCCCCTCGAGCTGACTTATCTACGCGAACCATACACCGGAATAATTATTCCATGCTCATGAGACAATACGTGACGGTATCTTAAATTCTTCTCTACAATATTTTTGTGTAGGTTCTACACATTTTGTGGTAGGAATCATATAAATGTGTGGTGGAGTAAAGAGTTTGGGTACCGCACTGTCTTTTTGCTTGTTTTCTTTAAAATTTTACAAAATCTTGGTCAAATTTTTATACTGTCATATTCTCGTCCCGACGAGAGAAATATAAAAATGTAGGCTTAAGTTGAAATATGTTCATATAAGTCGACAAAAAAGACTCAAAAAGTTGAAAAAATCAATTTTTTTTTGTCTTTTTCGTCTTATATAAATTTTTTCCAACCTACAGTCTCCTATGTTTTTAATGCTTTAATTATCAATTCTTCTCACCGAAACGGAAAAAATATGACGTAAAAATTTTACCTGAATCTTGTAAATGGTTAAAAGAGAATTCAACTGAGAAAACCGTGTCTAAGAGCGCGCCCTTGAAAAGTTGGGTTATAGAGGTGTGGATTTGATCGGAATTGTGTGTGTGTGTGTATATATATATACAGAACGGTTCCGGAGACCCTTAAAAAACCCTCTAAAAAAACCCTCCAAATCTTAATCTCATAGTCCCTAATCAAATTTTGATGATCCGAGCCGCTCAATGTGTTCATAAGGCGATTTTAAGGGTGCTCACGAGAAATTGGCAAGAAAAATAACCAGGAAGGGCTTAATTTGAGCAGTTTTTTATTAAACCGTTCAATAAAGTTCAATAAAAAACTGTTCGGATGAAGTCCTTTCCAGTCATTTTTTTTGCTGATTTCTTCCAATTACTCTTAAAATCACGTTCTGGATTACATTGAGCGACTCGGATCATCAAAATTTGATCGTGAACTTGGGGGGGTTTTTTTAAGAGTCCCCGGAGCCGCCCCGATATATATAATTACTAATACTAGCCCGTGCCTACGCACTATGCATCCCGATTGAAAGGAGATGGCAGTTGTGTGATTTAGGTCAAAATCATGGGCACTTAACCGGGAAGTGGAAGGATGCACTACAGCCTTTGGATCAAATAAATCTCAACCGTTCCAACAACTTGTCCCCACACCCTTCTGTTTTATAATAGAGATAATTATATATGTATGTATGCATAAAAAGCCAAGAAAGAAGTGTAACGTATATAGCTAGCTTGCTAGTTTTAGTTGTGGTTGTTTGCACGATCTGATCAACTGTTGCCAGCTCTCTGGTATGGATAATAATCTCATACGCAATTGTATTCCCAGGAATATTATTAACATATATAATAATCTAATAATAGTATCGCCAACGAGAGATCATGCTGAAGAACAAGTGAAAGTAGCAATTAATAGTAATAAGAAGTATTATTAGTACCTTAATGATTCTCTAATGATATACTTACCTAACTTGTTCATGCATGTTCTCTTAATCAAAGATGCTGCATGTCTTCTTAATTATACAAGGCCCAAGACCAGTGAAAACTAAGGAAGCACTTCCACTTTGAACTAGCTAAGCTAGTTTTATATATATATATAGCACCGAACGCGTAAGTAACCAACTTCGGAAATGCTGTTTAAAAAAAAAAAAAACCAACTTCGGAAATACCAAAATCAAAATAAATTAATAAATTATTAGGTATCGATGAATTTTTTAAATTACGATAGAAGTTAAATAACATTTTGGAAAAAGAATATTATCTGTAATTAAATCTTTGTTTTGCAAATGAAACTAGACAAATATTTTAGGACGGAGGTACTACCTTCTACAATAGATCAACGTATCATTTTTGTGTGTATTGCACATGATAACTCTTGCTTAGTCAATATCACATTGTTTCTTGCAATGTACGTCGTAAATCATATTGATCGACTATCATATTGTATGATTTGGAAATTCATTTATAGAAAAAGATTTCAACACCAAATCAGAACCCATTTATTGAAGACAAGTGCGTTTCAAAATCATACCAAAAGGTATATTATCAAATCCATTTTTGATGTGATTGATGTTTTCGACGAGTTCTGGAATACGAACGGTTTGGATCGTTGACACGGGTCCGAAAAAGCCCGCAAGAGTACCGGACTGGACGGTCCAGTACTCCAATTACCGAACTCCAAAGGATCTGTGGAAACTTTATCTCTATCTTAAAACCAATTGATTATGAGTGGAGATATTCCAAATGTTATTAAGTGATCACCTATTTCACTTCCAAGCAATGTGAGACCCTATTTTTTTTTATTATTGTGGGTCCGGGAAGGGCCCACAAATGTTCCAAAACTGGACCAGACTTGTTGGAAAGAAAGAACCAGCCGGGGATCCTCTCCCAACAATTAGGGGTACTTTAATTAGTAAACTTAAGTATACTTCAAGAAAAATATAATGTACTTTAACTCGCTGTTATATTAAGCTGTCTAACTGTCTAAAGTAATGGAAGAATAAAGGAAGAGTTTTTTTATTTTTGCTCCTAAACGTTGCAATTGACTTCACTAATTAACAACCACGTGAATCGCATTTGGGGCCGAAGAACTTCCCCTTTAGGCGATTAGCTGCTTAAACGTGTTAGTACTCTAATTGAAATTAAGACTTCGATCAAGATTGCCTTTTTCACGGAGGTTCCGTAAAAGAGGTTTTCGCGTCGCTCCATCTCACCGTTCGTCTCGGTAATCGACGGCCCGAATTTTAAATAAACTATTTGCGTAAATAGTTTATTTAAAATCTGGACCGCTCAAAATACTTTTTGATGGATGAAATTGTTCACCTCCATAAAATCCTTCTTTTGCGGAGCCTCCGTAAAGAAGTTTGTCTCTGAGATCGAGACTTCACCAGTACTCGTCCCAAATAGCACATGCATGGATATTATTCCTAACGCATCAATCTGTTAAATATTTGTTTAATTAGAATTGATCTTTACATATAAATTATTAATAAGCTTCCACACGTTATCTCCATCTCCTCTGGATGGGCTTTTTATTAATAACAACAATAATACTCCATTTCGGGAAGTTTGCATTGATTAAAACAACAAATATTCCACCTCCTTGGTGTCGAAGAAAAATTATTCGATGCATGTTTTGGGGGACCGTCACGTGATGTCCCTACGTTCTTATCCACCTCACATTTATGTGGGGTCCACGAATTAATGTATGGATGTGTGATGCATAAAGGTGTTGGGCACTACATGACGGTGTCCCAAGACCTACTCGGTGTCAAAATGGTAGTGCCAAATTTATTTTATGGTTTGCAGCAGTATCAAAAGGCTAAAAGGAAAAAAAATATGTTGATGTTATTTTGGCACAATCTCAAATTCATCTCATTTTCTGATGAAGACTAGTGGCCTCAATGATGTGAAATATTTGGCGAGGCAAAAGTTGCTGCCACATTCAGCACCCGAAATGGCTCTGCAAGCAATTTTTACTTGCAGTGGACACCAGGTTGCCATATATTTTACGTAATTCTGACTTTGAAATTAAGCCCAAATCTTATACGTGAACTTGCTCTAAAGAATCTGGAAAAAAACAAAAAAAAAAAAACACTTGCTCTAAAGAATCAAATTATGGTTGGCGTAACAACAGACAACTAAGCTAGCCGAGCAAGCAGCTTTACCAAGCCTATAAAAGGATGTACATTTTAATGTTCATGATCACACTGCCATTTGAAAACAACATGGCCACTTCTGTTGTTCATTCTTCTGTGTGTATCGTTGTTTTCTTTTCCATAGTTGCCCTAATCCCTGCTTCGTCAGGACAGTACCCTACTTCGTCAGGACAGTACCCTAGTACTTCCGGTAATTGCTACCCAGCTTATACGTCAGGAACATCACTAACTCCTGATTATTACCAATTCACTTGCCCAGGTATATTCGATATAGTCAGAGATATCGTCCAGAAGGCAATCGATTGCGATCGCCGGATGGGGGCGTCTCTTCTCCGCCTCCATTTTCATGACTGTTGGGTCAACGTATGTTCCTAACTATATGAAATACGTAACTCATCATTACAATGCACGTGTGCACTGTGTTATTCTCGTTTATTTGCTTTCAATTTACTGTTTTTGAACACTGTCTATATGTGCAGGGTTGCGATGGATCGGTTTTGTTGGTTAACACAGCCTACTTCGTCGGTGAGCAATCGGCTATTCCCAACATTAATTCACTAAGGGGATTTGACGTGGTTGCTGCTATAAAATCTGCGTTAAACAAGAAATGCCTATGTGGCAATGTGGTTTCATGTGCCGATATCTTAGCTATTGCAGCTAGCCAATCTGTTGAAATTGTAAGTAAAAAATCAACATATACCTATATATATAAACATATACCGTTATATATTATCAAAAATATGGATGTGTCTCATATGCACTCCAAAAAATGTTGATTTATAAAGAAAATGTTATGAATATTGCTGAAAAGTTACGATTCTAGTATAAAAGTTTCGAGACGCACCAAAATGTTATAAATTCTATTATGAAAATTATGATTTTTTTTTTTGTATAAATGTTACAAGATTCACCAAAATGTTACTCCCTTTGTCCAATAAATTTGGTCTGGTCCAAAAAACAAGGACTAAAAATAATACATTTCTTTCAAGAAAATATTCAAACTTTTTTCGTAAACTAAAAGAACTCATTGATATATAGCAATTTGTTGGATTTTTATGAATTTTTCTTGCAAAAAATTGTATTATTTTTTAATCTTCGTTTTGCAGACTAGACAAGTTTTATGGGACGGAGGGATATGAATCATAGTGAAAATATTATGAATCTTATTGCTGAAAGGCTAAAAGTTTTAGAACAAAAATTACGAAACACATCAAAATATTATGAATGAACAATATATACAATAGGTGCGTATGATAAACACTTATAATGAGTGTGTATCGTAAATTTTTCCATATACATGTGTGTAAATATATATAAGGGGACTCTTGTGGAGTAGTATGAATATTATAATTTATATTTTTACACTTTGTATTTGTGTTTATTCAGTTGGGAGGTCCATGCTACCAAGTATTGCTAGGCAGAAAGGACTCATTAACAGCAAGTGAAGCGGCCGCAAATGCTGACCTCCCATCCCCATTTGCCAGCATCGCATCCCTCCTCGCTAACTTCGCAGCTAAAGGTTTCGGGATACAAGAGTTGGTTCCCCTCTCCGGCGCCCACACCATTGGCCGTGCACGGTGCGGCACTTTCAAGAGCCTGCTTAACGATAATGAAACTAACGCCGCTTTCGCAGCCGGATTGGAAGAGAATTGCTTCGCTATCGCGGCCGCCGGAGGCAACTACACGGTTCCACTCGACAACACCACAACCGTGTTCGACACGGTGTATTTCCAGATGTTGAAAGAGAAAATGGGTCTGCTCCATTCGGATCGAGAGCTGTATTACGGGGGTAACCAGAAGAGCGCGGATTTGGTGATGTCCTACAGCAGCAACCAGGCCGCCTTTTGGGCGGATTTTGCGTCCGCCATGATCAAGATGGGAAATTTGCCTCCTTCTAGTCCCGATGGACAAATCAGATGCAACTGCAGCATACCTAATTATCCCTATCCCCCAAACAGCCTCTTAAACTTTCTACCTTCAATTTGTCCCTTCACCCATTTTACTTGTCCCAGCAGCCCCCTAGTTAGTTTGTCCAGTTTGTTCAATATTGGAACTCCTCCAACTTATTGCTCCTCCCCCGTAACTAGTTCTTCCTATCCCGGGACTAGTTCTCCCGATCCCTATCCCGCGACTAGTTCTCCCTCTACTGGGACTGCATATCCCCCGACTTAGTTTTCTCGGTCCTCGAATTCCAACTGGTTAAACAGACACGATGGTTACTATCAAAACGTTTTGAGTTCTCAAAAAATACCGATCACTTTCTTTGAGATTTTGTGAGAGTGGAATTTCCCCATTATTTATAATTGATTATATAGTATAGCACATCACAGCTGCATCTTGTTTACCAGCCAATTGCATGGAATAATCTCTTCTTTTCCTGCTTCTGCAGATTGTATTATCATATTGTTTAATGTTGATCACGTAATTTGTGAAGCTGAAATACTTTTGTTGTATTAATATCATTTCTAGATATCATGAATAAAACAAGATTTACTTTCCTACACGGCTGTTGAATTAATTGGGAGAAATCTATGGTACATGCATGCATAGGTGTATCATAGAAATGTTACACACATTATTCGGGTATATGAATTACGGCTTCTTCTGGTTAGACACGCAGTATAGTACGTTAAATTGAGTACGATATATATAATTTTGGAGGATGATACCCATTTTTCCGGTGTCAAGACAAGACCTAGCTAGCATTGCAAACTTATTGTTTGGCTGGAGGAAGGGCTAAGTGAATTGTTAGGATTGTAATTTTGTTGTTCGCTTTTGAAATTCTTGGCCCAATGTAGGCAAATATCATCAAAAACAAATTACGGTGAGTTTGGCCAAATTTTTCTTGGACTTTTTGACAAGGAATATTTTTTTGTTTTTTGTTTTTTCTCTCTTAATTTTTGCTAGATTTGGATTAACTTTTACATCAAATTTGTGTTTATTCATCAAAGTGTAAACAAATTTGTGGTAAAAAAATGTGGTCAACCTATCTCACACTCTCTCTTCTCTCCTCGTGATTTGAATTTCGGGAAGACATGTGTTGCAACATTATGCACAAGAACAATAATGCTAGGGACACAACACTCCACCATAACACCAATCACACTCGCCTACATAGCACTGCATGATTGGTGATTGCAATTAAAATTGTTTTAAAGTGATTATTCTTTCATTACCAACCATGCAGTGCTACCTAGAGCTAGGTGGGTGTGGTTGGTATTATGGTAATATTGTATCTCTAGCATTATTGTGCACCGGAAATAACACGGGTATAGGGAGGCCATTGTTTTAGTAGTATTTGAGAGCAGTTATTTTATGCATATTGCCAAAAGTTAGGTCTGTCGTCAATCCTCATCCGCTCATATCTCCAATGATTGGGCGAGGTTCTAGAGAGAGTGTGTGGGAGACCCTTGCTTTTTCGCTGTTTTCTCCCTTCTTTTCTCCTCGATCTCCTCTCAGTCACTACAAGAAAACACACTTATGCCGATGATGAAGGAAAAAGTGTTAGCAAAAGCCCAAATGTGCCGGCAAACTCTCTCATTTCCTCTCTCAATATTTGAAACAGTTTGTGGCGATATTTGAGACCTCTTGAAGGTTTTTGGTAAGGCAACCTGTGACACGTCTTGCTTTCTTTTTTGGTGCAAAGAAAAGGATTTTATTATCTTTGAAAGGAACTGAACAAAGATTAAAAGGACTACAGGCACGACACGGCATCACCTCTTGATGAGTGTGTTGGATTGAACTCGCTAGTCTCAACCCAAACGTGGGGCAACCCGCCCGACATACACAGGCTTGCATGGCTAAATGTCCAGCCAACGCCCGTGTAATTGGTCCATGAGCTCGATTCGGCAATGTTCTTCGACTATGCACCGCACCTATGTGCAGAGACGAGAAAATAATTTAGTTGAATCACTGCATCATCAAGAGAGATATATCAAATTAAGTTGACATGCATGCATTTTCCTTTTTATTATAGTATCTTATTTTAATTAGTACAAAACAAGAGAAGGTCCAATCTCTCACGTTCAAACCCGGCCGCCACTTATTATTTTCAAGAAAGGCATTGCAACTTGGCTTCTAAATAATTCGCCAGTTATTGGGTACTTTCGGAGTATCATATGACAGTGTCATTGGGGTACTCTTTGCAAATAAAAGATCGTCAGCCCACAATGTGGGTCACTTCTTTTCTCTCAACCATCCAACAAAAGTGAATGATAAAATATCCCTGCCGCAATAATCATTTGTCGATATGTACAGTAAATGGTTAGAAGTACCACGTAAGGCAACGCCACAGTGGGACTCGGGAAGCGCTGAATAATTACTCCTTATAGTAATTACTACTCCTTCCGTCCCGATTTGTTTGTCTCCTTTTTGACTTATACATATCCCAAATTGATTGTCTAATTTCAAAATCGATGGCTCAGATTATTTAAATTTTCAAATCAATGGATTAGATTTGGTTTCCTTGATAAGTTAAAAATCCGAGATTAGATAAACAAATTGGGACGGAATGAGTAGTTTTTGGCACGATATAAACTTTTGCCAGCTGCCAGGCATAACCTCAAATGTAATCTTATCCCCAGAAATGTCAACGTAATTCAAGGATATGAGCTGTTGAAGAAGAATATATAGGTGAAAGTAATTTATATAATGCCAGGAAATTTCCAGAAAATGTTACTAGTAATGAACAAGGCCTTGACCAGTTAAAACTATACATTGCGTGTTTAGAATGTGATATTCCCCGTCTCAATTTGTTTGTTCAATTTTGGGTTTTCAACTTATTAAGGAAATGAAATCTAATTCATTGATTTGAAAATTTACATATTTTGAGCCGTTGATTTTAAAATTGAACAGTCAATTTAGGACATGTATAAGTCAAAAAAAAAAAAAACAAACAGGAATGGAGGGAGTATATAATTAAAGTTGCTTGTCTACATTACTAGCTAGAAGCTATATATCATTAGTTTTGTCACCGGCAATTACGTACGTCTGAAACCAGTAGGGGAAAAAAAAGAGAGAGTTAATGATGTCACCGGCCAAGCAAACCGGGGGGGGGGGGCGTGTTGTGTACTTTTGAACTATGCACCATTTGAACCGTACATTTAGATAATTAATGGTTCAGATTTTTAAAAAAAAAACCTCTTTAAAGAAAAAGCTTAACTCTTCCTTGAAAAAATTCTTATAAAATCTGAACTATCCAAAATACTTTTGAACAATTGAGATTGCACAGCAGCACCGTGCTATGCATCTAATGGAAAGCAGGCCGCCCGGGTTCCTGGCCGGAAGGTCTTGGTTACTGCGTAGTATTTTGAATGAGGCATTACACTACTGTAGTAGTTGGATAATTAAACTCTAAAATTAAGTTGGATCCTAGTGTTTACCAGCCTGATTATTGCCTAATCAATAATTTGACAAGGCACCTTTTTTCGTTTTCCCTTAATTAAGATCATAGTGAGTTAGATAACAATTGGACTTGGGCCACGGGTACGTACAAACCCTTGAGCTAATTACCACTAGTGTTAGCCAGATGCGACACCTTAATAAATGACTCAATTACAAAGCTAAACCAACAAAAAAAAACAAACAAACAAACAATGCCGGTGTATGATTTAGTGGCACTTTGGCACAATTTCAAATTCATACTATTAGATTAAAATTATCTCATTTCTCAATGTAAATCCTGTGGGCTAAATAATGTAAAAGATTTGGCAAGGCGAAAGTCGTTGTTACATTTGGCACTAATTTGCTATCTATTTTGACTTGGAGGTGAGCACACCAGTTTGCCATATATTTTATCAAATTTCGACTATACAATTGATCCAAAAAGTTGACTTATGCGTAAACTCGCTCTAAAATATCAAATTATGGTTGCCGTAGGAATCGATCAACTAAACTTGAGTAAGCTTCCACCAACCTAGCCTATAAAAGGATGTACATCTTAATCTCCACGACACTGCAATTTGAATACGCAACCATAACCATGGCCACTACTACTGTTCATTCTTTTGTGTGTTTCGTTGTTTTCTTTTCCATGGTTGTCGTCCCTTCTTCGTCAGGACAACTACATCGTGATTTTTGCAACAATACTCCTAATTCGTCGGGACAACTAACTCCCAATTATTACAGGTTCAGTTGCCCAAATGTGTTTAACACAGTCAGAAGAATCGTCGAGCAGGCGATCAAGTGCGACCCCCGCATGGGAGCGTCTCTTCTCCGTCTCCATTTTCATGACTGTTGGGTCAATGTATGTTCCTAATTAACTACACAAATAAGTACTTCCTCCATCCGAAAATATTGATCCGGTATTCCATTCAATTGAGTCGTCTCAAAATGTTAGTTCCTTTTTTTGAAAAAATAATTATTTGGCAACTTTTCACTTTTACCCTTCCTTTTTTGATATGACAATAACTATTCTAATGCAAAGTTGTAATGATTATGTGCCACAATTGAAAATACAAAAGTGAAAGAGTGTAATGATTATGCCTTGAGAAAAAGTTAGAATCCCGAAAGTTAATTTCCTAGGATTTTGGGAAGAGAGAGTAAATCATTACAATGCATGCAATGCACCCATCATTCTATTCTCCTTTATTTGCTTCGATTCAATGTTTTAGAACATTGGTTATATGTCTATAAACGTATGTTTGTATATGCAGGGTTGCGAAGGATCGGTTCTACTGATTGACATAGGTAACTTCATCGGCGAGCAGTCGGCTATTCCCAACAAGAATTCACTCAGGGGATTTGACGTGGTTGCTCAAATAAAAGCCGAGTTAAACTCAGTTTGTCGATGCGGCAATGTGGTGTCCTGCGCCGATATCTTAGCCATTGCAGCACGCGACTCTATCGACATTGTAAGCAGAAAAAATATATATACACCTACATATTTAAACTCCTAACTAGTACCACCCTAGCTAGCTAATTTCTTAGCTAGAATTTACTTATACCCTTGCATTTGTGTTTTTTCAGTTGGGAGGTCCATGGTACCAAGTATTACTTGGCAGACTGGACTCATTGACAGCAAGCTTAGCAGATGCCAATACAAATCTCCCATCCCCATTTTCCAACTTCACAAAACTCATCGCAAACTTCCTGTCTCATGGTTTCGGGCTAAAAGACTTGGTTGTCCTCTCCGGCGCCCACACCATCGGCCTCGCAAGGTGCGTCACTTTCCGGTCCAGAATTTACAAAGACAACGACATCAACTCCAACTTCGCCAACGGATTGGAAACAACGTGCCCCGCTAACGCCAGCCTCGGAGGCAACAACACGGCTCCGCTTGACGCGACCACAAATGTATTCGACACGGTGTACTATCGGGAGCTGACGCGGCAAATGGGTCTGCTCCATTCGGATCAAGAGCTGTACAGCGGCGGAAACCAGACGAGCGCTGATCTGGTGACGAAATATAGCAAAAATCGAGCTGCTTTCTGGGAGGATTTCGTTGTGTCCATAATCAAGATGGGGAATTTGCCTCCTGCTAGTGGTAACGGACAAGTCAGATGCAACTGCAGCATAGTTAACAATCCCTCCCCGCCAAACAATCTTGGAACAACAACTAGTTGTCCCTCCCCACCAGCTAGTTTCTTCAATCCTGGAACTGATCCAACTCATTGCCCCTCTCACCCAACCAGTTCGCCCAATCTTGGAAGTCCATAAACACAGTGATTACTATCGAAAAGTTTCGGGTTTTCAAAGAAACCCATCACTTTTTCGACATTCTGCGCAATTGATTAGCACATCACAGCTGCATCCCCCGCATTACTCTTGTTAACCAAGCAATTGCATGAAATAATTTCTTCTTTTCCTGCTTCTGCAGATTGTATTAGTCTTTTTTATTTGGTATCTAATGTTCGCTTTGTGAAGTTGAAATACTTTCGTTGTATTATCATGTCTAGAGATAATGAATAAAAGTTTTCCTTTCTTACGCGGATTGGGAGAAAGCTATGGTTCACAAATAGGTGTATCATAGAAACGCCGCGCATTATACGGGTATAAGTTACGCATTCTTTTTGTTGGTTACCAAGGGTTGTATCATAGAATTGTATAATGTGCATAGATTTTGAGGATGCTACTCAAAGATAATAAGTATAAGCTATCTGCTTTCTTAAATGGTCGTTCAATTATTTGCAAGAAGAATGATTTGAACAGAAATTTAGTCAAGGAAAAACTCGAGCCAAAGCGAATTATGATTACTAGACGCCAGGCACACGCAATGCGTGTCTATTGACACCAAGTACAAAAGCATTCTTTCACACGAAATCTTGGTAAACAAAAACTACTGAAGTAACCACCAGAAAGCCCTTTACTACAGCTTGAGTGATACTGCACCAGTTTCCTATCACATTATTCATAAACACTAGACAAATCAAAAACAAGAAGCAAAAACCATCACAAATGAGTACTAAGTTCAACAATTCCAGAGGCCGAGCTAGTTTATTTTCCTGCAATTGGTTCGAATCTGGCCGCTATTTCCAGTCAGAGGACCAAGGTTGCCCATCTTCACAATCGCACTGGCGAAATCAGCATAGAAAGCCGCGGGGTTAGTAGTATAAGTGGTGACCAAAGAGTCGGTTGAACCGCCGCTAAACAGTTGTTGGTCCGAGTGCAGGAGGCCTTTGTTGTTGGCCAAATTCTTGAAATAGGCGTTGTCGAAAATAAGAGGGGTGGTGGCATCGAGCGAAGAGAGGTTGGCATCGCCACCTTCGCTCGGACAGTTGGTTTTCAACGACGTTGCGAACATGGAATCGATGCTGGTGTCGTTGTAGATTCGGGCTCGAAATGTTGTGCACCCCGCTTGGCCTATTGTATGAGATCCTAGTCAAGAAGATTAAGTGAACGAGGTTAGTTTTGGCAACGAAGTGGCCTCTTTTTTAGGATAGAAATTGTGTCCAGTTCTCTTTTTTTTTCTTTTTTCTTTTTAGAGTTACCTGTGTACTAGAAAGATCCTAAAAACAAAGAAATGGTTGGATACTATTCCGGAAATTTGACAAATTCAAGAAGATTGTCCAATTACGATAAAAAATCGCGAAATTAAATATTTCATTGTAGGACAACAAATAAGTTCACTACAAGAACATCAAGTTTTCCGAGCGGCTTTTCTTGCGACGGCCCAAAAAAGTGTTAAAGAGTAGCTACAGAATGAGTAATTTGACCAGGGGCGGCTCCACATGGAGTTGAGGGGATCCAAGTGAATCCCTTGGACTCGAAAAATGCACTAAAATTTTGTTTTTTTTTACATATAGTTTGATTTTTCTTTCATACTTTTGAGTAGTCAAAGTAAAAAAAAAACTTTACTTAAATGTGTGAGTATGTAAATAATATAACTCAACAAAACAAATTAAATTAAGCACAATTTATTTTCAATCATAATAAAAAAAATTCATTTTATATAGAACTTTATATACAAAAAAATTTCTTTATGTTTTCGTCACCGTTGAACTAAAACTATAGAGCCGCCGCTGAATTTGACCAAGTTTTATTTGAAAATATATCAGTCTTAATAGCGTATTCTCATTTGATTTATCTATCAGTCGAATCAATCAAGAGCCAAGCACAAGTTCCCCAAGCCGACTCATGGTTTTACTCAAGAGCACTTGGATACAAATTTCATACTATATGCGTTCAAGCTTGATTTGTTCGTATAACAAACGGGTCTCGAATGATCTTTCAGCGAGTTGAACTCAAGTCGAGCTCGATTAGTCCGTTTCATTTAGCAATTTTTACTTTTTCTGTGGAGTAAACAAATCAAATTGGCATGCATATGTGAAAGTCATGCTACCCTTCTTCTATTTGGTGCAACTGTGACAGTGGTCGTACGTACCTGAGAGAGCAGCCATTTCTTTAGCAGTAAAACCTTTGCTTGAGAAGGTAGAAATGAGATCACTCAGATCCATGAAAGGGTTCGGGAGATCGCTGTTTGCCGTGCTTAAACTTGCCGCGGTCGAGTCTCTTCTCCCCAATTGAACTGCCCATGTTGGTCCTCCTAACTGAACAACAAGTATGATTCATGATTAATTAATATATAGGTGATTACTGAGATTCTTGACACTATGCTCGGATTCTAATGGTAACAATTAGTTGTCTTGAAAAGAAGAAACGAAAGTAAAAATATTGCTTACTAAAACGACAGAATCGCGGGAAGTGACCGCTAAGATATCAGCACACGAAACAACTCCGGGGCAAACATTCTCGAGTTGAGTTTTGATGGTATCGATCACGTCGAAACCCCTCAATGAATCTTTGTTTGGACCTGCCGTCTTCTCCCCGGTAAAACTTGTAGTGTCGTCTAATAGGACTGATGCATCACATCCCTGTTGGAAACCCAAAGACAAGTATGACCTAAACAAACGATAACATGATTTTCTAGCCTAGTTGGAGTGTCAGGTTCTCCCATTGTGACGCAATCATGCCATGGGTCCTTTAAATCGTTGTAATATATGTTTCAATGATTAATAAATTTCTTTTTTGTTGAGCAAAAATAACTTGATTTTCTATATCTGCTAATAGTAGGTGGACACTGATGCTAATAGTAGGTGGAAACTGACGCATAGGTTGGAGTCTGTAGGCCTCTCAATGGACCAGATTCGATCCGAATCCGATAACGTCGATCTGATAATCCGATAATCCAAATTTGGATCGGATCGGATTAAATCCGTTATCAATCCGAATCCGAACTTTATTTTTTTTTTAAAAACAGTAAATTTTTTATTTTGAAAAATAAATGTTTAAGAAGTTGTATTTTTAGGGAAAAAAAAAATTTTTGAAGTAAAAAAGTTTTCGGATCCGGATTCTAATTTTTGGATCGGGTCCGGATTTTTCGGGTCCGGGTCCGGATTACCACTATAGTATTTGAGTCTTATCGGATTCGAATTTGTCGGATCCAGATCGAATCCGGCCCATTGACAAGCCTAGTTGGAGACAGGGGCCAACAAGTTGCGGCACCCAAATTTCAGCAAATTCTCGTCTCTTGGAAACCCAAATTCCAAAAAAAAAATCCTAATCCTTATTTTTGTTCGTCCAAAATCGAAATGATTTTACTTGGTGGGTCTTTCCATCTTTAAAACAATATCAATTTTCCGGAAAGGTTCTACAACAAATTAATAGTGAACAAATGTTGGTGTCATGTTAACTTAATTGTGTACTCCAACATGTTCTTTAAATACTAAATCGACTTTTGTAGTAGGCCGAATTTGGTATTTGAAGGATTCTATTCATCCTTCAAATTTGAAGGATGAGATAGTATTTGTACTAAAACCTTCAACATGTTTGAGATCCTTGAAAATGAACAAAAAAAATTGATATTTGGGATCCTTGAAAATGCAGCAAAATGACACTCTCTAACTTCATATCTGTGTTCGTAATGTTAGCTTTGTAAATGCATGCAAACCTAATTTGAGAGAGAGAGAGAGAGAGAGAGAGAGAGAGAGAGCATGCATTAACAAAGCAGTCATGGAAATGAAGGCGAAGCAAGGACGCCCCCATGCGGTGTTCCTTCACCACTGCATTTTTCACCACATTTCGAATAACAGATAACGCTGTGGGACAAGTCGACGCGTAGTAATTTGAGGACAATTGTGCTGAGGATACGCCGAACGAAATTAAAAGCAAGAGAACAGGGAAGAAGAAAGCATTAGAAACTGAATTAGACCCCATGACCATGTAAGTGAAACGAATTAAGGAAGACAACAAGACAAATTGTGGTGTAGCAGAAGATGGAAAGGCTATGTTCTGTGTTGTCTTTGGCAAAAGCTTATCGAGAAGCTGTATATATAGAGAGAGACAGGCAACCAGTGGGCTGTTTGAAATTTTGTCAAAGCTGCTATTAGATGAACGGGAAAATGAAGTAGAAGAAAGTTAGGGAAGAAAGCAACTTCAGTAGGGTTTGATTAAAGAGGTGAAACCACCCCAATGTAAGGTTATGGTAATCCTGATGTAATCTCACTTTATGTGTGGTCCACACCGAATTTTATTTAAATGATCAAAAACATTCATTTTGTAGAGTTTTGTTGGTAATACTAGAACTATGGCCAACCGCCAAGGCTCTTGGTTGTAATTTTTCACCCAAACAAAATTTTATAAATGGGCTTGCTTACGCGCATCTTTGATTAATCTCAAGAGGCTAAAGTTAATCACTAGGGAAAACTTTAGAGTGGCTCCAAAAAATTCTTGTCTGCAGTAGAAGACGAACCTGTGTCATTATTGACAAACTTGGGGGTAGATGTTAATGTGGAATCATTGCCACAAGGAATTTTTCACTAGATAACCCTAAGTGATTAGCCTGGTAGTCAAGGCTCGCAATTTAGGAGTTTGCTCTCCTCAAGGTTTTAGATTCGAAACCTCCTATGTATTATCAAGTCCTTTGGGACTAGTCTATAGGCAGCATTATATTTGCTTTATCTTTAATTTTATTCCTCGCAAGTAAACAATTGCATTGATCCTCAATATTAATTGATGTGCGCATAAATTGACCTGAACACATGAAATATCGTAAAAAAAATTAACTAGTTAGTCAACCTAAAGATTAATTGTTGAATTTTTTTACTAGTTAGTCAACCTAAAGATTAATTGTTGATTTTTCTCGATTGCCAAGCCAGCATTGGGAATCCCCCAAACTTCAGAACCTTCCAACTACTTTGAAGTTTGACATTCGAAAAGGTGCAAAACCCATCAAGTCAAAAAAGTTCACATTATTAGCATTGTTGAAATGAACCTGGAAATGGCTCAAGAAAGAGAGATGGGTTGGAGAAAAACCAAGACAGAAGGGCAGAGCATAAAAATTGTTCACATTAGCCTAACTATCCGTATCATTGTGGTTTGCCACAGATGCATGCATGGTGGTTATCTTCATTTTTTCTGTTCAACCGAAAATGCGGTGCTTATCTCTTTGATAGGGGACTGAAAACTACCTTCTCCTAAACTACTTCGAAATACTATGGCGTATCGTAACATAAGCATTACATGCTTATTTGCTAGAAAACATGACTGCATGCGAGCTCACAGATAAAGATCCTGTGAGAGCAGAAAGGGTTTCATACCAAATCTAGCAACACACACACACACACAGAGGATGCAAACTCTGGTGCATCTGCAGAACATCAATAGACTCTGTAGTCTGTATAACAATCGTAACCTTTAACAGAACAGGCTCCAACAATCAGCAACCTCTTAGCTAAAACATAACCATGATCATAACCGAGAATTAACCTTTCGTTGGTCAATTAAATTGTTTTAAATCAAAGGACAGCTTTTTTTTTTTCTTTTGCTGTTAATCAAACGAAGACATTGAGCAGCTAAAAAAAGATCCCAAGGACAACTAAGAATATTACTTACTTTCCAATTAAAAAACAGAGCGGATACATATAACTCAACCGAGTGGATGTGCTACCCACTTACATCTACCTGGTTACAAAACTTAAAGTACAAACTCTTCTTGCTCTTCTGCTACATCAACCAGTCCATCCTCCATCCTACGCAAGGCTTCTGCTGTCGAATCTTCTATGTTTAGTAAGTACTTCAATCGCAACAATTTCTCTGGGGCAGGATCACTCTTCAGGTACATGAAAAATAGATCAGCCAGCTCCTCTGGCCTTTCCCACGATAACGGCTGCGAAGGTACAGCCTTGTCGCAGGCGAGCAAGTTGTCGAGCGACGAAACCTAAAACAATAAAAACTTTAGACCAACTTATTTCATGCACACCGAGTTTTAACTCACTTCTTCATAATGGCTTATTTTCATCTTTCACTGAACCTTTTTTTTAGCTTTTGGACATTCATATCGTCAGGCTTCTTAGCTTATTTTGGTCCATATTTTTCACTTTTTAATA
Source organism: Rhododendron vialii (assembly GCF_030253575.1). Classification (NCBI taxonomy): domain Eukaryota; kingdom Viridiplantae; phylum Streptophyta; class Magnoliopsida; order Ericales; family Ericaceae; genus Rhododendron; species Rhododendron vialii. The sequence goes on from NC_080569.1 coordinate 6,825,340, forward strand.
TTTCTACCATGTAGATGAATCCGATTATTGCACAACTTTGACCGGAAAGACAAATACATACCACTCCATGACGGTTCCTCTGCCTTAGTAGTGCTACAGCCTGAATCAAAGAGTTGGACAATCTACTTTTTGCGAGTTCTTGAACAACCTTTTTTGACTTCTCTGCATCGATGTTTAGATCCTGTGGGATCTTCTCATAAACTTCTTCTTCATCGAACTCTCCAGAACCGGACGAGAATACATCATCCACGGTTTTCTTAAATAGCAGCTCCCGTGAGCTCACAGATAACACGCTATCTAAATCAATACCATTTTTCTTGTGTTCTCTTACCTCCTTTACACTAACTTTTCCCTGCCTGACACCGGCTTCGAGTGTAGCTGCCATTTTCTCTGTTGCTATGCTCTTTATTACTTTTTGTGCGTACTGAGGAGGTAAACCAATTTCCTTCTGCAGCTCATTAAGCTGCTCAATTCTGCCTTCTGTTAACCCACCATCGGCTAACATAACCTCCGCTTTTTTCCTAAAAGTCTTCTCAGCGAAGCTCCTGTGTACTTTCAAAATCTCTTTGCTAGTCAAACCTAGAATTTGTCCAAGCTGGTTTAGCACAACAAATTCGTGGTCTTTTGTTTTTGTGGCCATCTTTACACCTAATGGGCCCTTGGAGAAAGTTCCAGTGAGACATAATGCCAAGTATCTCTCGTAAATATTCTTCTTTTCCTTTTCTGAGAGGTCATCCCTGAGAGTTATCTCCGTCTGGCCTTTCCTCGTAAGAGGTGGCTGGTATGTTTTCTTATTTTTAAGTGAGCGAAGGGACAGCCATTCCAAATCCTCATCTTTCTTCCTATCATCTACCTTAGAAGAGCCTAAATCCTCATCTTTCTTTACATCATCTACCTCAGCAGGCTCTTCTGACGTTGTATCAGGTCGTTCTCCTGTTATGTCCTCAACTAGTTGAGTTGCAACCGTGGTGTTGAAATTTATCATCATCCGAAGTTCCTTTGCAGACTCGGTAGCGCTCTTAGCGTTATGCACTCGTCGTAGGTAGATCTTGAACATTCTTCGGACCTGCATAAAAACCCAAGTCAGTTGAAGTAAAATTGAACACATATAGAAGTGCATTATTGGTGTCATTAGAAGATTTTTGGGAATAAAATCACACTAGTTAGAAACGGAGGAAATTTCCTACCATAGTAATCAACAAAATTTAGGTTTGTCACATCTCATTTCCTCTCTATTGTCAGTTTGCATCCCAAATCCCAACGGCCACCTCATACCTTAAGCCCTGCAATAGTGGTCCTTGCTAATTCAAAAACCGACCCAAAGTTCGTACCGAATTCAGGTACAAATGCTGATCAAAATACAAGGCTGAGGCACCTACAATTTGGTGAGTCAAAGATGTACCTATTTCAGGTTTGGTATCAAAACTTTAAGGCCCCAGCCAAGACTCGCAAAGTTACATACTTGAAAAACATTTACGTTTTACAAAAACTCAACAAATTCTAGGAACTGTTATCTTCAGGTAGGAGCCTCCACCAAAAAACAAAACTAGAGTGGAGATGTTCGACAGTTTATCCTGAGCTTAAGCTGTATGTATCCCGTGAAAACTAGCCCAATTGACGAACATTGTTTGTTTAAAAGCAAAAAATTATATAGAAGAAACCCCAAATCTGTTTTGACAACAATTCCTAACAGCAAAGATGGAAATTGGAATTGGGATGAACTCTCATCTGGATATTTGAATGCATCAAACACATTGGTATTGGGACAAAGTATTGGGACACTGCATCCTAAACATTGTGGTGGAAGCTGATACTCACTTCCTTGCTAGCAATAGACATGGCAACCTCCCTCGTTAAGCGTAAACCAGCTGCAGCCTTTCTCACAGCTTTTCTCATTGTGACATCATACCCGACCATTCCTCCACCAATTCCAGCCTTCACAACCTGGGAAAAGAAAATATATCAGAGATGCTCAAACAAGTTTCTCAGCAGTAAAATGAGTGAGCATCTTCAGAGTTATAGGAAAGTGGAATACATAGGATGTAACATATTTTCCCACATTTTGAAAAGTAAAATAAGCAAACAGCAGACCATCTACACATGCATAATAGCCAAGAAACCATAAACAACTTCTGCCTCGCCGTCAAATGAAATCAACCTAAACAAATGCCAAATTGCTAAAGGTAGCATGGAAGTGTGTTATTCAGTATGCCCACCTTAAAAGGATTCCTCTAGATGTGTGCGGATTGCGAAGTACATATATCAGCATCACCACTTCGGTATGATGCATACAAAATGAAATGCATTCTATTTGCAAATTGCAACTATACGCTAAACTTGAACAGTGGAGATGTTTGCAAGGTGCATGTCCTATTGAAATCACCAGGCATACCATATGCTACTTCTATTCTACGGTCCTTTCAAAAACAAGTGAATCGCCCATGTTGAACAGCATATGACGATGAGAACAGCATTTATCCTCTGAGATGAGAAAGAAGAGTAAAGATAAGCCATATTGATATACCTGTGTCCTCAGCTTTGAGGGCTATATAATCCCCGCATGTAATCAGTATAAATTCCCTCTTTTATGGTACAAACTAATAGGCAACTCACATACTTTGATTGGGAAAAATAAACAAAACTTCACCAGTTGACTCACGACAAGATAGTAGTAGGAAAATTGATGGTGACAAGTGAGAGGTGGGTAAGAGTGAGACAACATGATTTGGTCATTAGTTAAGGCCCAGGCTCAAAATTCAAGGCTGAAGGTAGCAGAGGTTTAGGCTTTAGCCATTGCAAATTACGTCTCCCAGCACCCCCACCTGAAAATACCTCGGTATTTTTGTGAAAAATCATACAACACAAGCAACATCTACACGAATAAAAAATGGTACATGCCTTCTCAAACAAACTGCCACAGATTTCTGTATGAATTGCTTCAACAGTTTCCCGAGGTATACAAAGCATGACCTGCAGCCGCTCCAGGGCTTTAACATCCTCCTCACTGAGCTCTCCATCAGCAACAAATTTCTGAAGTTTTTCCCGGTAAATTCCTAAAGTAAGAGGAAAATAACAAACAATTCACAAGCTTTCTTTAACTAAAATACCTAAAAAGGAAGCATTTAGCAGAATGAATGTCAAGGCAACTGACACAAGATTTTCATTCCCTAATTCTCCTACTTCATGCCTGTTTCACCCCACATTCGTGGTTTCTATCAGATTGTGCAGCATAAAAACCCTGAGCAGAACTCGAAAGTAGGAACCAAAATACAAGCATGTGTGTATGATGGAAAAGCCCAAAAGCAGAATTTTAAGTGCGTTATTCAACTCAGTAAGTTTAAGGCAGAAGTTTAAGCTTACAGTACATCTAACCTTCATGGATCTCAGCAGCCTTCTGCGGGTCGAAGTGCAACTCATCACAGAGGTTTTGAAGGAATTCTGCTTTACTCGGAGCGCCTTCTAAATCACCGGATGATACAGACTGAGCAAGTCGTTTGCGATACACCTTTAAGGTAACATCCAGCATAATGGACTCAGCCTCTCGTTTACCTAAACCAAATGTATTCCTCAATTGGCTCAATGCAGCAAGCTACAAAGAAAAAGAAAAGGTTAAAAATGGGAATGTTTAACCTAGAATGCAGATGCCAGAAAAGGAGAACATCCAGACAATAGAAGACAATATATATTCACTATGCAGATAACAGAGTTAGTTGTAGGAAAAGGTGCCCCCAACACCAAGAATTCTTGCAGGAACTTAACATCATTCAAGCAAGCTATTTAGTTCCATCTTTCCCAAAACATTTATCTGATCGTTTGATACAGTTTATACATGGTTATGACCTCGGCCAAACAGAGAGACTAAATTGTAAAAGATATTCTCATGTGGTTCACCAACGAAGCCCCAGTCAACAAGACAAAAATCTGTTAGGTTGACCATGAATTTAAGTAAACAACATCATCCTATGAAAAGTTACCCTCAAAATTTGGTGTCTCATCACCCAGCTTATTTTGCTGGTTCTAGGGCCATTTGAATTTCGTACAGGTCAATGCTATCTAAATTTCTTCAGAAGTAACTCGAACTTCTCTGGCAATGATTAAGTACTGTAGAATCAAGTATGCAAACTAGCAAAATTAAACTATCAAAAGAAAATGATATCAGACATATGTTATTTTGTTAGACTCCGGTACAATGGAAACAGAAGCTTATGCACCTTTTTTTCATCCATGGAACCATTTGATAATGCATCAGTAACATATGCTCTAAAAAGGAGCTTCAAGTCATCCATTTTTCTGTCTCCACCAGACTCTCCACCTAAGCCAAAAGCACTTGTTAACTCAAAGCTAAAAGCTTCAGGAAAATAAACATTTCAGCCAAATAAATTGAGGAACACGAACAACTAGTCAGTTTAAACCCCCTACCATGTAAAGAAACTGGCCCAACCCCACGAGCAAAGCGGCTGATATCAGGATGGTTCTTCAACGAAATGAGTAAATGATTGAACGCCAGTATCTTTTCAAGTTCTTCAACAACTTGTGAGGATCCCCTGCTGGAAAACCCCATTCCCTTCAGACAATACTAGTGATACAGGAAAAAATAATGAAAAAAATTCATAGCACAACCATGGGTAAATAGAGGAAGCAATGTATTACCATTCTCCGACCAATGATGAATAAAGGAAAGAAGGAATGGTGTACATAACATCAGTCAGACGTTTTTAAATGGCATTCATATACGGGAGAGCAAGGAAAGGGCATTGCGGTTGTCTTTAGATCAAACCATAGGGATGACTACCACTACCAGGAGAAGCTCCTAAAGTAAACCAATTGCTTGAGACAGTATGTCACATTGACTTGAGTGATGCACCGGGTCAAAGTGTTTGGGTGATATAAACCCCGCGCCACGGACACAGTTACAAAGGGAAAAGGAGAAATAATTTTTTATTTTCCAGACTAAATGGTGTCTACAAGGTTTCATATAGCACTTACATGTTCATTTGAGCCTTCAATGCATAGTTATACAGTAACTTGAATTGCTAAATATGGTTCCAGTTTGAAATGTCCAACTGAAGTGTGGAACACATACCCCATACACGTACAGATATTTTGTGTGTTCGACATAGCTACTTTATGCATTTAGAAAAAAAGCCCACATAACATAGCAATATGACTCATCTGCCGCATCGAAAAGCATCTGCAACAAATGTTCTAGTACGGGTACAATTATTTTAAGTCAGGTCACTCATATCATACACTGCTCTGGTATTAGACTTCAGTATGCTAAGCGCATTTGATATGTGTTCCTCAACAAGTTTCCTTGTATGCTCCCTAAACATTTTCTCAGCAAGCTGCAAATAAAGGAACCAACAGAGGTGACAATCCATGATTAAAATGTGTACAAGATTTACTATGACAGCACAATTTCAAAGTGTACCTCATCAGAAAGTCCATAAAGAAGCTGGGCTTCTCTAAGGCTCATGAGCTGTTTCACATCAATATCTGCGACATAATTAAATTAGCATTAGCATTGAAAGTGCATGCCAAAAGAGAGAAACCATGTGCAAAGTCAAAAGTCAGATCAAAAGTATTATACAACGCTAAAGTACCACTCCAGATCGCATTTATTAGAGGAAAAACAATGAAGATCATAACTAGACTGGCCCAAAAAGGGGAAAGGGGAAACATAGACGAAATTATTCCATGAGGAAATTGAAGGAAGAGAGAAAACAGAAAAATATCATAATGCAGCATAAATTCTATATAAAACAATGGTCAACTTGTTGATCAGATACAAATGACACCTCTAAGGAAAGAGCAAAACTATAGAATCAGGCGCAAGGCACTATTTTATACAGGGTAGATTGCTGACAAGTTGGTATAAAATAGTTGACAAAGGACTCATTTCCAGGCTCAAATAGGGTATAGGGTAGATTGCTCAAGGCACCAATACAGGATGTATTCACCTCTTCCGACTGGTTTAAGCTTGGATGAATATAACTGCTGGGCATTGTCACGAATAGCAATCTGAACCTGGTAGGAAGTTTGAAACGCATAAGAAACTAACAACAGCATAAAGACCCTGCAAAGAGATTAGAAATCACCTGTTGCATGTGACAAAGCCACAGCTATACTCTCTTAACTTTTACTTTGTTAAGTGGAAAAACAATGGAGTACTACTATTACTGTACCTTTACCTATCCGCGACAAAATGACCAAGTCACAACTCACGAGATACAACAGTCAAGCTCAAGACTGAGAAAGGGTAAATACCTGGGACTCAGTAACCTTGAACACTCGCTTCCAAGGTAAAAGGAAAGTCGATGCATTCCCAAACACAAGATTTGAAACATATATTAGCTTCTGAAATGCCTGCACTGGAGACACTATTGACGGTCAAGCTCCAAATCTGCATTCAAGATTTATAACGAAACATACCAGGTAAAAAATTACAGAAAGAAGTAACAAAATCACAAGTATCATACCCGACGCTGCTCCATTCCAGCATCATGGTCACCAGTTTCAAGACTTTGCCTGAAAATTCGCCTACCAACCTAAAAGCCAACAAGCAAAACACAGTCCAGGGTTAATGAAACAAAAAATGTGTTTCCAGGAAACAAGTAACGAATAGGCACAATGAACGAGTATAATGACACCTCCATATGCATGGCAGCAGCATCTGGATCATCAATCCCCAATGCATTTTTAAATTTAATAATTGTTTCGACTTCATCGCCTTTAAGATTTTCACCTCCAGGAGGAATAACAGAAGAAACAAACCTGAGATAAATTGAAAAGAAACCACAAAAAAAACTTATATAAAAGAGCCTTATGTCACCAACAAAATGGTCAAATATTCCAAAAAAGTTTTAACTGTAAGCTAATATTAAACTAGCAGAAATATCGTGACAAAATGGATGAATATCAAAACAGACAAAAAGAATAAAAAGTATACATCCCTAAACAAAACCAGAGACTTGAAACATATAGTTTCCATTCGTCAGAGAAGACACGAACAACATAATCTTTTGTCTATTGGACTCCCTTTTGAGGCTTGCTCACATTTTCCTAATTCCAAAATTATCCCCCACAAATCTTTTTTCTCCATAAAACAAGCATTATATTATATTTTGTATATAACTGCAAGGGGTAAACATGGAAAACCCCTTCACAGATTTGGTAACCACTCCTTCTCTCCCTCTTAAACCATGTAACCTCTCTCCAGAGGAAAACCGCTCCCCCTATTTGCAGTAAGCCGTGAGAAATCAGTCTTAGTCGGATGGAAAAGAAAATTTATCAACGTCCAGAGAGATTCCCTCTTGATCTATGTCTTCACATGCCTGTACCCAATGACTGTAGAAATTGGCACATCACCTCAGCATTTAGGCCTTCATCGTCAGAGACTTGCATAGAGTTTTTGGTGAGTAGACGCACAATATTTATTACTACGTTGCACGTACATAATCTTACACCTCTCAAGAACTATGCACACGCATCGCGTGCCACGACTTCTTCTATAAGTAGTTATGATGCACAGTATTCAACAGATATATACTAAAGTTTGCCTCAATGTCCATGATGATAATTCTATTGCACTCACCGGCAATACAAATCACAAAGTTCCGCATTGAATTCCTCGTTTTGTTTGCTAACACCGTACCTGGAAATCAATCAAACAAATATGCATCAGGATTCAAAAAACAGCTACAGGAATCACAAAGAATAACAAAGCACTGTAAGTGGAGCACATAAACTCACTTGTTTGCAATCGCTTCGATATCTTCCCTATCCAACGTGAGCGGATCGTCACAGCCCGCCGCATAATTGTGCAGACTCACCGCCGCGACCTCCGGCACGCAGGAATTCGCGGCGTAGGTGGCGGCGGCCCCGGCAGCACCGAGGGCGACCGCCCCGCTCACGGCCGCGATCCGGTTTCCCCCGAGACGGAGCCCCAGCCCGAAACCAGCAGCCACAGCGCCTGCGAAGACGAGGGCGGAGGTCGCCTGGCGGACCAGGGGCGGGACGGAGTCGACAAGGGATTCGATCCCCGTGAGCTCCTTCTTGGGACCAAACACGGCGGCGGCGGGGATGAGAGTGGTGCTTGAGGGCTGGTGTGAAGAGGAGCAGCATCGGACGGTGGAGATGCGGTATCGGAGTCGGTTGAGTAGGAGTTTGTTTCGGGTGAGGGTAGGTCTTGGGAGTCGGAGTGAGGGGAGGTTGGTGGAGGGATGGAAGAGGAAGGTGGGCCGTGAGGAAGAAGGGGTTAGAATGGATAGGTTCATGGTGTATCCCTCTCTCTCTCTCTCTCTCTCTCTCTCTGGAGATCTCTCTATCAGATAGAGAGTGCTTGGGAGGGGATTTACGGGGTATAGGGTTTAACAACAGAGACGGTGAAGAGGATGGGGGGGGGGGGCGGCAAGAACGATGGATAATATGGGAGGATAATATTACAGTTAACCCCGTGAATTTCTCAAGTGTTCCAGATTCACCTGCGCTCTCACTTGTTCTTTTCAAATAACACATTGGGGCAATTGAGTTCCATTCCCATATGGAATCAATAGTTTAATGTGCCATTCCCATATGGATTCAATGAGAGGATTCAATAGTTTGATGTGCATTTGGAGTTTTGGACTGGAGATGGGCTTAGCTATGTTGCGAGTGCTTTTGTGGAGCCCTTCGTTTGCGAATTCGCTCACTGAATTGAGAAAAATGTTGAGCTATACTCGTATATGTGTTGAAGTCACATCTGATTCTCCATTCTTGAATTCTATTGACATTGAGTACGCTGATGTTAGGAGGGCTGTGGTCACTTTTAAATACCCTTGGAGGCCATCTTTATGCTCTTTTTGTTATGTTTCTGTCATACAGATGAAAATGTATGGTTATAAGTTTGTGGCTGCATTAATGCTTCCTAAAGATGGCATTACTTCTGATGGGGGGATTGGGATTGGTGTGAGTACAACTGTTGTGCAAGGGCTAAGTATAGCCAGTATTGCCACTGCTCATGTTGGCCCTGTTAAGAGTACCAAGGATCATGGAGTTTTGACAACTAATCCTGGTCCTACTATTAAAGGTAAAGTGAAGAATAAGGTTGAGGTCAGAACTACTTATGCTTTTGTTGCTTTAGATGTTGATGTGGATGATGTTTTGGGGGTAGTTGTTCCTATCAATTGGTCTACTAGTCGTGCTGGAGTTAGCTCTGTTCCTGCTACCTCGGAGCCTAGTGTGGTTGGGGGCAGAATGGTGAAAACTCTTGTTTGTAAAGTTAATGCGGTGGGACACGCTGTGGATGTTGATCAGATGGTTGGTGGGACAATTGGGAATGCAAGTACTTGCAATTCACGACGTCATGGTTCAAATCCTAACTCCACAACCTATGTCATGGTAATGGGCTGAACCGTCCAATGTAATGGTCTTGAAAATATCAACAATTCACACTCTGCGCTCATTTGGACCGAATGCACCTAGACCGGGTTTGACGGCCCAACCATTCATTGAAGCTTGTGACACGCAAGTCCAATTCTCACAAACTCTATGGTCGGACTGGGCAGAAGCACGCCCGAGCTAAAAGATTACTCCACAGCTAGACTAGTGAAGCGCTTTGTGGCATTATGCATAACGTCACCTGCCCAAAACGGTTTTACAAATGGCGTTACAACTTACAAGACTCACAACTTTGATTGTATAAGTAAGGAGATTATTTAAGTTACGCGCAAGCAGGCCGGAAGAAAAAGAAAAAAATAGGCCGGTCCAACTCGATCGCCATGTCGAAATTATTGTACAGTCGAGATTGAGCTTCCATTTCCAACGACACTCGCAAAGTCGCACGCCATGCCCGTCTATCCTCTTCGATTCCTGATTCCACAGTGTCTCAAAACCCCACCTTCACGCCTCCAGCTACCACAACCAAAACGACTCTCTCTGCTTTGCCTTCCCACCTGCTCTGCGTTACCTTCTTCGCCGCCCACCGCCACGCAAAACCCACCTCCGCCGCCTGCAAACGGTACGGTTCATCTGCCCGCCGTTAAATGGACGCCTTTCCGCAAAAAGAAAGTCGTAATGCGAGTCGGTTACGTCGGCTCCGGCTACAGAGGTTAGTTAAGCCAATTGCGTGCTCAGTTTAATTGCGTTCAATTGTAAACGGGGTAATTTTGCTTGTTATTCTTTGAAATTCGCAGGTCTGCAAATGCAGAGAGATGAAAACGCGCTGTCCAGTAAGATAATTTTCCTTATTTTTTGCCCACTATGGTGCAGTTTGATAAAATTGAAAACTGAAAGCCGAAAGCTCAAAAATTAAGTACGGAATGCTGAATGCTGATTTTTTAAAGTTAAAAAGCTGTTTGATAACCATATTAACCTCTGAATTAAAGAAAAAATGATGAATTAATTTTAGTTCCGTTATTTTAGCGATTCTCTTTTAATTTTTCTCATGGCCACCATGTATTTGTGGTAGAGGTGATTGTGGTGGCCATGGTGGAGTGGTGATTTTGGTGGTGGTTGAGAGGTGGTGTTGGAGTGGTGGCGGTTGAGAGGTGGTGGTGGAGTGGCGGCATGGTGTCTATATCTACGTTCACCTCAAGTGCGGCTCTATTTGTTATGGTCTAATGATTATAACTAGGGAGAAAGACAAATGCATATTGCATTTCAGGAATTTTTTTTCCCCGGATGGAAAGGGCTCCACTAGCGGATGTTAATTACAATTTTTCCATTTGTGCTGGGTTTTCATCTTCATAGTTAGTATTGCGTAGTATTCTATTGAAAACTGGGAGTTGAAATTACTGTTATGAGTTATCGCTCAGCCATGTACTTAACAACTCATGTTTGTTTGTAATAAACATCCGCTAGCTACTGCGTGTTTGTAACTCACGCATGCTTGTTTGACTCCATTACAATTTAATTGGCCTAGCCACTGCAGGCGGGAATTTGCTAAAGCACTACATTTTTAATGTAGCAATAGAAAGAGAGTTGGAAACTGCAATTTTTGAAGCTGGAGGCATCCGTGATAGTAACTTTGGGGATTTAGACAAAATTGGGTGGGCAAGAAGTAGCAGAACTGATAAAGGAGTGAGTTGCTTAAAAAGCCATATGTTTCCCTTGTATTTCTTGTCCTTGTACTTCCACTACAAAACTGCTTACCCGCTAGCAGCAATGTTTTTAGGTGCACTCCTTGGCAACCATGATAACCTTAAAAATGGAAATTCCTGAAAATGCATGGAAGGAAGACCCTTATGGCATTGCTCTTGCTAATCATATCAACTCTCGCCTTCCTGCCAATATCAAAGTTTTCAGCATTTTGCCTTCCCGAAGGTGCGATCATAGTCTATTACCTTGTTAATCTGTACAGTGTGTAAAACTTTTGATCATATTCTCCATTTATCTTATTTAGTTGTATTTTGTAATATTATTGGGTTGTTGTTTAGGTGTTAAAATTTAAACCAGTGCGGTATTTGTGCGGTATTTGTGTGGGATATTGTCTGATTGTATGCCATTTTAATTTTTAAGGGAGAAGAAAATGAAAAGCCAAAACAAATACAACAGTCGATTCATATTTTTGTATAACTGCTTTGCCTTTTATTTGAAGGCTACATGAAGCTCATAAGATGAAGAATATGTGAAGCATCATCTTAACACAAGTATATCTGGGGAGTAACTCCTTTAAGTTATGAAGCAAACATTAAAGTTATCAAGCAAGCATTAAAGTTTTGTCTTACGTGTATGCATACCATGAAGTTGTCCAAAAAAATGTATCAACACAAGGCAAAGTAGTCTGGGGAATGAACCAAAACGCTAGCTGGTTGTCACAAAAAATGTATCTGGTGTGCTTATAAAGTTATTTCGTGTACTATTTATCAATCCTACTTTCCCATTATATTTGATTTTTGTGGAAAATGTGACCTATATCAGGAGCTTTGATGCTAGAAGGGAATGTAAAATTCGCAAGTATTCATACTTCCTTCCTGTTGAAGTTGTTGGGATAAAAGATTGCTTTACTGCAGCTGAAATTGATTATCATCTATCAGAACTCAATGATATATTGAATGTCTTTGAGGTAAGTTTTCTCTCTTTAGTCAAGTTGGTTTTGGGTGTCAACAGGGGAAAAACAGTAAAAGAAACGGAAAGATTAGGTTTTGTGGTAAAATAATATTTGCTTATAACTAAGCGCCGTTTGATCTGCAGGTTATAGGAGGTTTTCTCAATGCACTTCTCATGCAAGCAATTTTAGTTGGGTTACCGCTTGGTCAATTAGGCTATTTGACCTTATGAGAGACTTTTGTGTTGGGGATAAAACTTACAAGAAGCAGGAGAAACAACACATTTTATTTTCGTTGATACATTAAGATGGCGGTCTTTCAATTTAGGATGTTTGCAACTTAGTTCTAGAGGCCCTACTCAAAACGTTGGCTTCCTTAAGCCATACTGTGTTTCGCCTCCCTAAGAAACCCCTGTTGGTCCTGTTCCTGCTTCTTGGGAGGTCTGGACTGATTATAGTTCTACCCTCATGCTTTTTTCTTACAAAGTGACTATTTTCTGACTGGAAATCATTTCTTTCATTAGGCCATGATGATATCCTTTTAGTGGATGGTAATTGGTATGGAGATAGTATAAATTATGTAGTAAGTGTTTTTGCAGCGGTCATCTCCTAACCATTTTGTTTCTATGAATGGTATTGAAGGGTGAACATCCTTTTCACAATTACACAATACGAGCTAAGTATAGGAAACATTTATCCAGAAAGGATAGAAGATCAAGAAACTCCAATTCGCATGGAAGTGATGGAGAAGAATTTATTGGGGCAGATGATTTGGCTGTTAGTGATGCTGAGCAGAATAATCATAGTTCATCTCAATCCATGATTTTCGACAACTATACAGCTGAAAGTTGTGATGAGAGTGGGATTGATTTGAAGGATCGGAATCTCCTTTTAGCCAGATGGTTGCATGAACCTGATGAAAAAGACCGACTCAGTGCAGCCCATTTCAGAAAGATTTTCCGCTGTTCTTGTGGAAAGCTGGAGCAGCTGATTGGAAATAATTATGTGGAAATCTCCGTATTTGGAGAGTCATTCATGTTGCATCAAGTAAGTTTCTACAGATATTTACTCTTTGTCGACGTTCTTGTCGTATTCTTAATGTAGCCCTGGTATCTTTTTCACAGTCTTATTACTAAATGTTAATTCTCTGTTTAAGTTAAGACATAAACAATGGCACTGTAAGTTCAGGCATGCAGAACATATCTTTGGTGGGTGCAACTCGGGAAAATGTAGCAAGTTGGTATTGTCGTTTAGGCGGAGGTGCTTTATTTCAGGAGCCTCATTGTGATAATGAGATCAGCACTTATATTGTGCATCAGAGAAATAGCATTTGCTTTCTGTAAAAAGGAATATAGTTCTTATAATAGGCCTGGAATTGATTGCTGAATGATACATAAAATTCGCAGATTTTAACTTGAACTGGTATATAGAGGGTGGCAATGAGATACATGTATGCATGTTCATTGTTCATGCATTGAAATCCAATTCGTCCAGTCTACCATGGGCAAAAGGACAACGTTAAAGAATCCTGATTGCCTTCAGAAATCTCGGAGCATTATTGTTGCTGATGCTTCTAGATACCCTTTAACCTATCTTACACGAACTAGGGGGTGGGTATCGTGTGTGTATGTTACGTATGTATATAAATGTCAAAAAGGTCGAATGACTCGAACCTATAAATGGAGGATTGGAGATATGGATACAAATTAAGATACGGGTAGAGAGTTACGCCAGTAATTACTGGTAATGTAGTATTTGTTGTGAAATGAGTTTAAATAATTGGCAAAGAACTTTTTCCATGTGAAATTTGTTGGGGAAAAGTTAGGGATAAGTCAATCAAGGTCACAAAGTCAAAACTCTTTGATAAGTTGCTACCCCATGAGCCTTACTGAACTCTTAATTTTCTCTAGCCCACTAAATAGTAATCCTTCCGTCCCTATTTGTTGGTCCCTTTTGGTCTAACTTATTAAGGAAATATCATCATTACACTCGTCATATTTTCATTCTCTTTTTCCCTTCGAGTTTTTTGGAAACATCATCCTTATCTTTTTCTTGTTTTTTGTAATTAACTTCAAAATAAAAGGGTGAGAGAGTAGACTCGTCAACTTTTACCCATTATTTTTGAACTGGGACAATCTTGTTAGGACATCAAAAGTGTCAAAAGGAGCCAACAAATGGAGACGGAGGGAGTAAACACCATAGCACTTAATGCATGCCATAATTGCCCAAGCCACGAAAAGTTACAATAAGTGCGTGCTATAGTAATGGACTTAGCTCGCAGTTGGCAGATGTATAGGAATGCCGCGTCTGACTTTCAAATTCCATGTCTGGTATGTATCCCGCACTGACACCCATATCATGTTGTGTCGAGAAGGGTGCTTTGCCCAAAATGGCGGATCCATGTTACAAAACCTTTACCATGCTTGTTTTGATGATGTATTTTGCTCGTTGAACTAAGGGATGTTCCAAATAAAATGCCTCCCACACCTGCACACAATCGCATAATAACTGTGATGGCATGATGGCTGGATATCATGAAAACTGTATGTGTAGGCCAACATCAATACTGGACAAGGATGCAGTTCTCTTTACGTACTAGTTTTTGTTCTACTCATGCATCATGGTGTTAACATATTGCACTGCACCAGATCCGCAAGATGGTTGGGACTGCTGTGGCAGTAAAGCGAAAATTACTCCCTAGAGACATTGTAGGATTGTCACTGTCCAAGTTCTCGAGGATTGTTCTACCACTTGCACCATCTGAAGTACTGATTTTGAGGGGAAATAATTTTGAGTTGCAAAACCAATCTGGCAACATAACCAGGCCTGAAATGCACATGTTGGTTGAATCGGAAGAAATACTGAAGGCGGTAGATGAGTTCTACCATTCTGTAATGTTGCCTGAAGTCTCAAAATTTTTGGATCCTTCAAAATCTCCTTGGAAGGAATGGGTTGACATATTAGATGCAAATACACGCATTCCAGAAGCAGAATTGGATGAAGTTAGGAATGCTTGGATATTGTCAAAGGGAAAATTTCAGACTAGTAAAACCACTGATGAAAGTTGTGGATGAATGAGCCTCGTACGATTTACGTCGAGACTTGAGAGCAACTCACCTGACAACGAGATCGGTACCCTTTGCACTTTGAGGAAGTGAAGTCATGTTTTGAAGGGTGTTTCTGAGAATATACCAAAAGGTGTGTATTTTCTCTTTTACTCTTCTTTGTGTAGTTTCCGTTACGGTGGGGTGGGTTGATAAGAAAAATGATATAGTGGGGTGGGTCGATATTGTTTAATTGATTGTTTGAGTTTTCTATTCAATTGGTGTTCATATGACGGGAATCTCCCGAGCAAGCATCCTGTCCTTCCTGCAGCTTCTTACGGGTTTTTTGTTTTTTTAACAGGTTTTGTGGAACTTATACTTGCAATGGGATCAACTGATCAAGTATCAACAAGGAACTTCTGAGAAATTTAGCAGAAAACTGGAATCAATTATCAGCATCAAGTTCACGCCGCAAATTGGACCTGTGTCCGTGAAAGTGAGCCATTTGCAAAAGACCCTGCGCCATGAACTTGACGCGAACAGAGCCATTCATCCTACAAAGGCCGCCAAACAATTTGTATTATTTGTTGCGCGTTTAACCAATCACTTCTATAAACATCAATCTCCATTTAGAAATACAAATGTATAGACAGATGAGTCTGGCCAGTAAGTCGAACTTTTAACTTCTGTGTCCAAAGGTACGGCATTATCAAGTGGTACCCTAAATTGAAAGTGATTGCTTTCGTCAGTGACACACAAGATGACAGATTTGAATTGCTAGCTGTTTGGTTCTTTGGAATTCTCTTTGCTTAGATTAGCTGTTTTTGGATTTTGGTGTTCACCTTTTATAGAGGCGGCGGCCAGGGCCTTATAGTCTAATTATTAAGTTTTGCTGTATATATGTACTTCTTGGTAATAGATTTTACTCACCAAAAAATGAAATCTCGTCGCATACAAAAACATTGCAAATTTTTCTGGATAAATTAATGATTAGTTTGCTGGAAAAACAACTGAATGTGGGTGGAGTGGAACCTATATAATATCTTGTCTTTCTTGAGAATATACAAACATCTTTTTAGTATCTCCTCTCGATAATGCGCCAATTCACCTCACTGACCTGAGCTCTGGTGATAAGTAGCTTGATTGTGGTTTTAAGTTTACGCTGGGTTACCTTTTCTCAATTCTTCACAAACTCGATCTAATCAGCTACATATTCGTGTCAGAAAATAGCTTGCACATATTCGTGTCAGAATAGCTCCCACGCTTCCTTTAAACTTTTCTTATGTGGGGTGATTTTGTTGTTAAAACTTACTTTCTACTATTATGCTAGTATTCCTACTTCTTTTATTTTAGAAAAATCTTATTTGCGAACCATTCTTTAAGGGTAGTCCTATGGTACACACCCCTTATTAAGGGGTGTACCGTACGTATCATAATTTTAAACCCTTGGATTTCAAAGTAAATAATCCGGACCACCCATTTATTAAACCGATTAATAAAATAAAAAAATGGCTTAGCAGGTAACAGGTTGTTCTCTCTTCATTGACTTTCTCTCCTTCTCCCTCATGTGTAAAATACTACAAATTATATAACATAACCATAATTGTTATGACAACACAAAAAATTGATACTTTCTTACCACAATGTGTCGTACCAAAAGAAATCGATCAAAAGATATTAGATACAAGACCAAAATATATCGTTGCACAATCAATAATTATTATTCCCAAACAAAATACATGTCTAAAATATCACAAATTAAATATTGTATAACTTAACATCCTAACAGTCCTGATCGATCATTTTAAAAATACACTCACTAACGACATTTAAATTGTACAGTCAATTTATATTTGGTATGAAACCTAGTCCTCTATTGTAGTTGAATGTAATGTAGCCATGCGACTGTGACACAATAATGACGATCAAATCCGTTGAATTTTTTATGTTTGTTGATTAAGTCACCTACATAATTTTTTGTCTCAATCAAGTTTAGGAACCTCCATCATCGGCACGCAAATTGAATAATAGAATGATATTTTCCATCTAATTAAGTGTCTAGCTATAAGCCATCAACTTCATTCTTGATACGAATGACTTAATTAATATTATGTAAAAGATAGACGATTTTGATAAAATAAAATATAAAATAAAAAAACACTTTACGTGGGGCTCAGATGGTGCATTATTATATTTTAATGTTGTATTGAAATTGAACGATGAGATTTGTTGAAGTATGAAATTTCAAGGACTAACTATGTGATTTATTCTAAAAAATAATAACATTCTTTTAAAAAAAAATAGGAACGAAGGGTTTAAGACTTGAACCCCAAATCTTTTAGATAAATGTCCAAACTCCAACACCTTATCACTATGGTACACAATTGAGAATTTGTAATTCTAAAGGCTATTAATTATATAATATTTTCTTGTATGTAAGGGCGTTATTTTTAGGCTAAAAATTTGAGAAGACAGAGGCCTCAAATGCCTCCGTCCTAGTGATGGGTCTGCACTTGTAGATCATATTATAGCTATGTCATTGGTGTAAATCAAAATGTCGACTATAATAATTTTTTTTGAAAGAAAGTACAATGACAATAAATTTACAAAATTATTTAGATTTTACTTCCACGACCTAGTTCCAAGGACAACCATTAAATTTGGATTGGTACGCATAGGGTGAAGGTTTGACACCGATCCATGTGTTAAATATATAGTCCCAATTGTTAAGTGCACCGCCCTAAATATTGATAAGATAGGGTATTAATATAATTAATTTCACCAATTACAAAAAGGAGAATAATTTTCACCCTCTATTTTTTGATATTCATACTTATTTTTTTGTACTCCATTTTAGTGTTGAAAGTGTATGCATTTGAGACAGTTGGATAATTATTTTTTTCGTGACCTCTCATTTTTTCACAAAGGAATTTTGATTTTTTGAATTAAATTTTGTAGAAAAAGAATTTGATTTAGACTAATATTTTGAGAGGAAATTGTAGTTGTATTCGAAAATTTGGGTATAGTACTTACTTTTTGGTGAATTTCTTGGATGAAAATTTTGTGCGAAAACTTCATTTTTAGTTTAAATTATTGAGGTATTGTGTAGGGACAAATAAGAATTTGAAAAATTAGTGTAGAGGGAATCGAAAATTAAGACAATATGGTGGAAATTTTAAAATTTGAAAAAATAATGTGGCGGGAATTGAAAATAATTAGTGGTATTGTATTTTGTCAATTATAACTATCGTTTACTGAACATTCCGATTGAATTTTTTTTATACGACACGTGTGGGTATGAAAACGCCAATTTATGGTGTTGTCATAACAAATTTAGTTATATTACTGAATTTGCGGTATGGTATTTTGCTAATAATAACTATCGTTAACTGAGCATTTCATTTGAATTTTTTTATACGATACGTTGTGAGTATGAAAACGTTAATTTATGGTGTTGTTATAACAAATTTGGTTATATCACTGAATTTGAGGTATGATATTTTGTTGATTATAACTACCGTTAATTGAACATTCTGATTGAATTTTTTTATACGACACGTTGTGGATATGAAAACGTCAATTTATGGTGTTGTCATAACAAATTTGGTTATATTACTAAATTTGTGGTATTTTAGACATGTATTATTAAGGAATATTTTAATTAATTTCCTTTGGTACGATACATTGTGGTAAGAAAACGTCAATTTATGGTATTGTCATAACAATTATGGTTTGTTATAAAATTTGTGGTATTTAAATATGTTTTCTTTTGATATGACACGTTGTGTTAAGAAAATGACAATTTTAGATATTGTCATAATAATTGTGGTTATTTTCTAAAATTTGTGGCATTTTATAAATACTTTTGGCTTGGGTATAACAATTGTTGATTCTGGTACGACATATTTTGATTTTGTTGCGGAATATCATACGAGTCAAAAAAATTTGGTACGATTCATTATGGTAAGATAATGCCAATTTATGGTGTTGTTATAACATTTGTGGTAACATTATTTAATTTTTGATATTGTACGCATATATTTGGTTAGGGTACAAGTATTATGAATTTCGGTACGAATAATTATGGTTACATAATAACAATATTTTTTAATTATGGGTAACCTGCTAATGACCAGTTCAATAGGTAAATTTTAATGTACAAGTCGTAACTAGAATCATAAATATGCATTAGAAAACCAAAAATTGGCATAATGAAAATCACAAATTGTCATAATTTAGGCATACGGTATACCCTGTGTACCATAGCTTCCTCCATTCTTTAAAGAAGGCTTTACGAAAGTTAATTGCGCGCATCTAAAGTGTTTTTGGACTATCCCGATTGAAAATCAATTGTAACCGGTCAAAATTAAAAACAAATCTCAACTATTGATTCCGGGAATGGACGGCTGAAATTGCGCTGCTCCGTGAGGCTACCAAATCTCCGTGAATAAAGTTTCTTCCCTTTTATTTTAAACGTTTGGTTTCTGTCAAACTCGTAGTATTTCTCAAAATAGAGCTCGTGCTTCGAAAATACGAGTTCAACTCGATTTAACCAAATGCGAGTTTGACTGCCGGCACCCCCGTGGATTGAACGACCTCGCCTTCCAGTCTCTCCCGCTTAGAGAGAGAGAGAGAGAGAGAGAGAGAGAGAGTTACAGGAATCGTAGCACCAATGGCTGATATGGCGACAAGCTCTTCGACTCCGTCCGAGGACGATAAGCCAGTGATTGTTAGGGTTAAGCGCAAAGCTTCCCAGTCTCCCCTTGAAGCTTTCTGTGAGCTATTTAATTCGTTTCTACTGGTTTTTATTTTCTCTTTCACTTTAAGTTGTTACTCCTTAGATTCTTGCCAAACGTCTTAGGGCTCGAAATCAACGAGAGGCCATTGAAGCGGCCGTTGCTGGATCTCGAGAAGCTTTCAATCTCCGATTCTTCTGGAAAGGGTACCCTCTCCTCCCCTTCTCTGTTTATGTATATACGTATACGCATAAATGACTCACATATAGGTGTATACGCATGCATTGTATATACTAGAAACCTAGGGTAATTACCAAAAAAAAACCTAGGGTGCATGATATTTGATATCTCAGGGTATCCATGCCTAGGGGTGCTAATCGAGCCAAACAAGCCAAATGCAGTAGTGCTCGGGCTTGTTCAACTTCTTATTACACATGTTCAAGCTTGGCTCGAGCTTGAGAATTTTTTCAGACTAATTTTTCAAGCTTGGCTCACATTTTGAAGTTCTATGATCATGATAAGCTCGGCTCGGCTCTTGGAATATGTAAGTCAATCTCAAGCTTTCAATCCTGAAGCTTAAGCCTATGAAATTTCGAGCTTTCGAGCCTTAAAACTTGTGAAGCTCAAAAATGAAAAAAGCTGTAGAGAAAAAAAAGTACAGACTAGAAACATACAGACTAGGTGAAAAGATCCAAGGGAAGGTGATCTCATATCGATTGGATATTTATTGATTTATCCTTATCTTTAAAGTACTTATAGAACGACCTCTTGTTCACGAGCCTGTCAAGCTAAACACCCTTATGCTCAAGCTTGACTTGAATTTATAAATAAACAATCAAAAGTGACTGAGCTTGGCTTAAATTTTTGTTGAAGAAGTTTGAACGAGCCAAAAATCGAGTCGAGCTCAATCTACTTGGTTCGTTTCGCAGCCCTATCCGTGTCAGCTTACGCGGCGTTACGCCCAGCTCGACTAATCTGTGGGACCAATCCCACCGTACACTAGTGCGAGGCGCATTTAAAGCCGGAGCAAAGACTGGCCCTAATAGAGTTGATAACACCTAAGAGGTTTTGAACATGAGACCAATTAGGAGGGAACAAACTCTAGTCCTAGGCCTTACCACTAGAGAAACTATTGGTCTGTCTCTTAGTGTGTGGATGGATTAGTGGATGTGTAAATTGTTGTACAGGATGTATTTATGGGTATATGTAGAAAGCTTTATTGTCAATGTTGTAACTTGTAACTCCAACAGATGAAAGAGTGATGGCTAGTGTGAGGACGCTAAGACGCTTGAATACACAAATTTGGGTCCTACTCATATAGAGTGCTCTTGATGAGCAATGTTCCGAGAAATGCTGTAATCTCGTACTTGTTGGTTGACCATACCCTTCTGCTGTGAAACATAGATCGTCGATATGTTATGTGTCTACTTCTTCTTACCAGCGTGGCTCATAATCAAGAGATTACCTCTATCTAAAGCATTTTGATGATTTGCAGCAGAGGCATTGAAATCAAAAAAGGTTCTTGTGCAGCATGTAGAGACAACAAGCAGCTCAGAGGATACCGTTGATGTTTTGCAATTGTTAGTGGTACAATTTCTGGTCCATATGTTGCTAACTTGCTTTATTTTTGTGCTTGGCAGTTTGTTTTTGGTATGGTTCTAGAGTTGGTTTACCATTTACAAGTGTGTGTTGTCATTTTCTTGTTTCATCCTTTTCAGTACCTAGTAGTTGTGGTTCTGATAATTCAATGTTTCCTAGCCTAAACCAGCGGACGGATGTGAAAGTAAGGCAAGAAATGAGGAACAAAGACGTACATTTACAACAGAGAATGTAATCTCTCTCTCTCTCTCTCTCTCTCTCTCTCTCTCTCTCTCACACACACACACACATGTGCGCGCGCGAGCGCGTACACATGTCACTTACTACTTCCTATTCAAAGATCCTAGCTAGTATTGGTAAACTCACTTATATGCAATAGTCATGGTCTCCCTTAATTTCTTCAATGAAATGATTCGGTCAGATGTTGGGCCATTTGGTTTTGAGTCTGACAATGGGATCCAAAATAGTTCCATTGACGAGTGGTCTATACTTTAACATTTGAATGGAACCTACTCAATTTAGAATTTTCTTGATGAGTCCCCTCATACTGGAGTCATAGATTGTTATTCTATTGGAGAGCCTGAGTTTGTTTCGTGAATGGTGACTTGGTATGGACATGGTCTTGAAACAGGATCTTTAAACAAGTGCCTGTGTAACTCTGAATTTTCGCAATGATCACACAAATTGATGAAAGTGGTTTGAAGTTATAACTAGCTGTTAAAGTTGTACTTTAACATGTCTAGGCCCTGTGGTTTCATGTGCATTTGGCTGCATTCTTCTTTTAACTGACACTTCGCATTTTCAATTCAATTTAATGGCAGAAACAAGATCAGTTGCGGGGTAAAGCCAGAGTAAAGCAAGAGGTACGTTAGGTTTTAGCTTTTGGCACCACTAGTTACTTTGGTTACTATTAAATTTAGTTAACACGTGCCCAGCGTTGTTCTTTTTATCTTAGTTTTACATGTTATTTTTTCGATATTCTAAATAATGGCTGGGGAAATCTCTCTCTCTCTCTCTCTCTCTCTCTCTCTCTATATATATATATATATATATATATATATATATACACACACACACACACACTTGTAAATCTTTGACAAGGAAGCTGATGCCTTCTTTTGTTCTCATGTTATGTGGCTTTTTGCGGTGTTCCATTACTTAGTTCTCCATCAAGACTATTCTGTGTTCTTTGTTTTAATAAGGTTTTGTCAAAAAATGCTCGTTTTGAACAAATATGGAGGAGCAGAAAGGGGAAAAAAGAGGCGATGCATGATGATGCACTGCATGAAATGTGTCATGTTTATGATGTTGTTCGCGTTGATGTGGAGGAAGCAACCATTGAAGTGCATGACCAGGAGTAAGTTTCATTGCGATGTAATTTAGAACTTTACCTTTCAAACATAAAACTAGTTTGTGATAAGTTTTCATATTCACCTTTGGAATTGATTTGGTTGGCTTGGCTTCTGATAGAGATTCAGATTTGGAGGATCACAGGATTATGTCTAGTTATCTGCCTCTATTACGAGAATTCATCCCAAGTGCTGCTGAAGAAGTGGAGTCTGACATTCATGATTACATGTCCAACCGAGGTCCTTCTCTCTAATATGCTTCTTGGTTTTTGTTTTTGACTACTTTTAAGTTTAGCTTTTCAATTGAAGCATCTGTTGGCTTCATTATATACGACTCTTTTACTCACCTTTCAAACTTGTAGTCAGTTATAAAACTGCGTCTGACTTTTTGGAGACAAATTATTGTTGGATTTTGACCGTTCCTGAGAAGCTCCTTTTTCGTCATTCTCCTTGTGATATGGCCTATTGTCTTTTTGTGGTCTTTCATGCATTGATGGTTCTGATTGTTATGCAGCGTCCAAGGATGAATATGTGTATGACTTGTATGCTGTGAAGGAAGATAACAACACAATTGTGGAAGGCACATCAAACCCATTTCCTTTGTATGGATTCGTTTGTTTGTTGGTGGATTTGTTGCACCTACTTAGCAAAAAAAGAAGAAGAAGAAGAAGATTTGTTGCACCTCTTCTTTAGTTTTCTTTTTTTGTTACTTCGGGAATTTAACCTCTTCTTTTCTTGTAGTAATGGATAATTGTCTCTGGTACAGGGTACAAGTTGATGAAGATAATGAATTCTATGCTGGCCCAATTGCATCAGATAATGAAAGCGATGATTCTAATGGTATCATCCATTTTATCGCTATAGATGCAATTCAACATGCTGCTTCTTTTTTGGACATTTATGTTTTTTCTTTTCTGTTCTCAGCTGAAGACAATCCTATGAATGACTATCCTGATGAGGAAACTTCTGAAGACAATGAGGATAGTGGGAGCAGTACCTCCAAAGATGAATCAGAAGAAAATGAAGATTCAGAGATGAGTGCCAGTAAAAAATCTTCAGAACCTGAAGATTCAGAGCACCAGAGCTGGTTAGAAGAGGCAGACCCCATGTATGAAGATTACATCTACGGTGGTGATGAAGGTGATGGTGAAGGTGAGGCTTATTATGATAAAGATGAGGGCTCTGACAATGATTACTGGAAATGGTCCTACCGTTAACTCTTTGTTTACCGGATCAAAGTCATCAGCTTCAAGAGAAGTCGTTATCTACTTCACCATTGTAAAAGTTGCTCCTGAACTCGTGAGTGCCATCGAGCAACTGATTGTCAGTACAAGTAACTCTTTGTAAAGTTTCTTCGTTGAAGGCAACTCCAGATGAATCTACAATCTTGGAGATGCAGTAACCGTGGGTGATTTGTCAAATTTCTTCAACTTTGGTGCAATTTGGTACTGCAGGGTACTTGCACATGTGCATGAGTGTCTAAAAAAAAAAAAGTGTCTAAAGCTCACATCTCCCCAAACCGAGTAAAGGGTCCGTAAATTCTTTTCTGAACAGGAAAGGGTCTGCAACTCTTCGGTGTTTTATTTGCATTTTGTCGACATCATTAGCTTTGAGCCTGTGGAACAAACTGTTCCACAGTTGGACTGTAATTTAAGTGGGGAGAAAACTACTCGGCCTAGCCCGGTTCTGTACCAAGCAAGCTTGTCATGGTTGGTACTATTTCTCCCTACAATCGGGTTTGAACTTGGCCAGCCGGTGTTTGGACTGTCCAATTTCGTCCAAAATAACAACTTGAAATAATCCAATCCCAATGTGCAAGACCTTTTATACGGTAATGTTGATTGCAAAAAACGACTGAGTAAAAGATTCTAAAGTTTCTAAAATTTAAGTAAAAATTTGATTTGTTTTGGGTTAAGGTTTTGGGGGGGAGGAATTTTAATTTGGGTAAACTTGCAGGAACCCGTCTATATGTACCAACAAAATAGATACCTGAGGGGAGGGAATTTTTCATTTAGGTCCTGAAATTTGAATGAAATAAATGAAAGATTAAATCGAGTATCTTTACATATTAGATTAGGCTAATTTTTCACGTGTTCACTTTTTTTTTTTTTTTTTAAATTGCGAGATCCAAAATGAGCCCTGCATTACATTGGTACCCCATATCCATTTTGTCGGCTCCCTTAAGATTACGCAACTAGCGGAGATGCTCGTTAAAAGTGGTGACTTTCGTGTTAACAAACAAAGCCACGCACGAATATGTTCTGATTCTATGTTCCCGAGTTTCACCTTTCCTCGGGAAAAAAAGTGAGTCCACATGCACAACATTAAAATACAATTCCAGACATAAATATATTTAGAATCGTTTAATGTATGTGAAACTATGTATATGAAACGATTTAAAACGCAATTGTGTTTGGACTCTGGAGTTGTTTTAAAGTTTGATCATAGATGTATGTAGATCTTATAAGTATCAAATGACTCCGGACACAATTATGTCCGGAGGAGTTGTATTGAATCTGTTGATAGCATTGTTAAAAGAAGAATAAGAAATTCCCCCTTCCCTGTTAAAGCTCGTTTCAGATAATTATGATCAACATTTTCGCAATCCATCTCGTGACTAGACCTGGGTAACAGGTCGTGTCGGATCGTGTTCGTGTCGTGTCAGTCGGGTTCGTGTCACAAATCACCCAACCCTAACCCGATCCATTTAGAATTCGTGTTTCTCGAGTCGTGTCATTTTCGTGTTTCGTGTCAGAAATGCTCAACCCTAACCCGTTAACTTCGTGTCCGGTTCGTGTCGTGTTATCGTGTCTGTTGCCTAACTCTATATAGAATTGCAGATATACCATATATTATGTATATATGTTCGTGAAAATGGATGACACAGATTCGTAACCGTGTTGGTCGTGTCAATTTCGTGTATCACATGTTCAACCCTAACCCGACCCATTTAGAATTCGTGTTCTCGAGTCGTGTCATTTTCGTGTTTCGTGTCAGAAATGTTCAACCCTAACCCGCTAACTTCGTGTCCGGTTCGTGTCGTGTTGTCGTGTCTCGTGTCTGTTGCCCAGCTCTACTCGTGACTACCTGAGTGAAAACTACCCTCCCGGGATCTGTATTCCCCACGCATTTCTCCACACGTCCTAAATTTATGCAACAGTTGTCATGGATTTCTCAGCATCTGAATACCAGGCGAATCCACAAATACCGATCGATCTGTTCGTGTCCAAGAAAAGCGGTAACGCCGGCGGCGGAAGCGGCGGCCTCAGATTCGCCGACGCGTCCGGCAATCTCGTGTATAGAGTAGAAAGTCAATCGCACGATTCGACTCGCAAACGAGTCCTCTTCGATTCCGCCGGGAATGCCCTAATTTGCATCGCCCGTAACCACGTAATCCTCTCTCTCTATTTATATATGTGTATGCTGTCCTGTATTAAATACTGGTTTTAAAAGCTGCGTTTGTTGATTATTGATTGATCGCCTGTACGTATGTTAATTAATGGTATATCATTTGCCAATTCTGTTTCTGTTTTAAATTGGGCCATGATGATGGTCCGGGATATACTATTGGTCTGGAGACTGGAACGCGGATAAAATTTTAGAATTGATGGGAAGCATAAACCATGTTTTCCGTAGGCATATTAATCGTTGATCGAAATCAAAAGGGTATTCAAGCGAATGCGGAGTATTGGACGTGAAGTTTTTGGGATTCGGGTGGAACTTCTGTACCGTCCTAAATTTTCTTCATTCGGGTGCCTGATTGTGCTTCACTGCTTTGCTAATTTATGCTTTCTATGAAAGATTTTCGGCTTCAGTATTTACACAGTGTTCTTGTGTCTGTTATTCGAGTTAATTAGAAGGAGGGAGAGACCGACAAAAAAAGACAAATGGAGAAGTGGAGGGAGCCCATTCCATCCCTTATTTGTTTGGGTAGTGAAGGGTAGATATATGGAGATAACCACATTAATTCTGACTAAGAGTTTTCAAGTGGGCAGTTTTGGGGAGGAAAGAAGTAAGGCTTATAGATTCGTCATTGTATATCTTTGGCTTATATGACCAGGAATTTCTTAGTTTAGCTCTCCTTGCACATGGGAAAATGTAACCCCCAAATTAGCACAACCACTGGAAGGAGATATTTCACTGGAAGCTTACCCATGTTCCTTTATGTTGTGATGCTTTCAAAATACTTGTGTGATTAATTCATGCTTAATATAGATGAACAGTTAGTAAGCAATAGCTCAATGTTTGAATAGTGGGTTTTCCTTCCCACTTGATTTACTGGAGTTTGTAAGTGAGTTCTTATGTAGCTATGTAATCCAAATTTTTCTGCTATAAGACGATGCCTTCAGGTTTTCTATATTACATGCTGTACATCTCGGTTTTCCTATATTAGGCTGTGTGATCAAGTTACTATATCAAAGAAGTTCAAAAAATGCTCATGCAAGGCCGGTGGAATAGTGTAACAAAAGGAGGCCTAACGTTGGACTAAATGCTTGGGTTCATGTCTCCATAGCTGCTTGGTGGGACTAAAAATACTCTTTCGTGCCCGTAGCATATGGTGGGACCTTACTTTCAGCCCAACATCTATGTAAGGTGAGGTCCCCTGCAGATTGGCTATGTGGTGCTGAGAGCAATACTCCCTGGCGGATATGTGGAGTGAGCTTATGAAAATATCCATTTCTTGTGCCAAAAGAAATAGTCCAAACGCCTCTTCTGATTACTAACATGATCGGTTACATTTGGAATAGTGCCAACGTTTAGAGCAAGCATACAAGATGATTGTATAACTTGAAGATAATACCCACATGACAGAGATGCTTAATTGCTTATTCATGCCCTGTTGGCACAATCGTGTGAGACTGGTCAACACTAGTACTTTAATTCCATATGATTATGTGATGGTCATGTCTGAAGAATGTAAGTGAAACTCAAAGGTCTTGAATTAAACTTCAGGCTGAGAGAAATTTTTATAATTGAAAGTTCTTTCTGGTTGCAGAAAGGATCTTGGCAATGCTTCAAGGGAAACAGCAGTGAAGAGAACAACTTGATATGCAGAGTAGATAGGACACTAAAGTCATTCAATAGCACCGAGTTTGAGATATTCCCTGGCGGTGAAATTGGGGAAGAGTCAAAGTCTGATTTCAAGATGAAAGGTTCACCCTTCTACAGATCCTGCACCATCTACAGGGGGGATACTATCTTAGCACAGGTAATGACCTTCTAGTCTTTACAGCAACTAGCAGGACCTTCAATGTTTTCTGAGACGACACACTTCATTCTGAGTGGAGACAAAGCTTAATTAATATTTGCTAGGAATTATTAAAAGTTTAGATAACTGCCTTGTAGCGTAGTCATATCGTTTCCAAACCCTTTGCGTGATGCCGGTGCCAAAGTAGTTGTGCTGGCAGCTTATCACTGTGATGGTTAGCCTGGTTCCCTTTCCCAGTGTCCTTCCCTAGTGTAATACTAAATCATAATATTGATCCGATTTGTTCTACTCGATATAGCACATTCAGAACCCTTTAACTTATTTATCGGTAAAACACTGGTTACACCTCCTTTAATCACTGATGTTCTAAATTTTGAGCTACATCTTTTTTTCTCGTTTGATTATGCTTAATTTTCTCTCTTTCAACTTGACCCTTGTAGTTCCCTCATACACGAAGTTTTGGTGTGGATTCAATTGGTAGGAACTGTAACTATTACCTGATCAATAATTGGACATGCAGTTATTGGAAAACTAGTGAAGCAATGCAAACCTAATATATTGCTTATGACTTCCCTTCAACTTAGAATCAGACGTCTGAAGTTGGATTTAGGAACTGCGTCCACTTGATTGAGGAGATGAAGGTGTTTCCTCGTAAAGGATATCATAGATAGGATTCATAGTAGAAGAGGATCGTGGTAACATGTTTATGAGAATCATTTTCTTCACTAACTTGGAATGTTTTGTCTCAACTTGAGTAATATCCTAGCTACGGCAGCGTCCTCATATTGATGTTCCAACTGTAACGTGCATGCATTGAACTAACTTTCTTTTTCTTGGAATTAATGCAGACTAGCCTCATGTACAAGCTTGGGATTCAGAAGGTCTTCGTATCGAGGCACAAATTTCGACTGACCATGTTTCCTGGGTTTGGAGATCATGCTTTTGTTGTGGCTTTGATTGTAATTTATTTTGATGGGCGAAAACTGTGGATCTGACCAAACTTAAACATACGATTATATGCGTAATTTTTATCCTCCCTAACATTTAATTTCATCTCCCTGACATGGTTGCCAAAGTGCCTCGTGGCCTTTGAGGGTGTTGTTCAGTAAAATCCGTCTCCGTGACATGGAACTTGCGATTGTAAACACTCTCGGAATGGAGAAATTCTGTGCCTATCAGGCTATCACTGGATGAACACTCTTGCTGGGAGTGATTGAGAGTAATCCCTGTTTCCCCATGGGTATCAACTACCAAGGCCATTTGTCCAAGACAATGCATGAAGCAAGCTTGGATTTGTTGAGAAAATGGGGATTTGTGAAGCTATTGTTTTTCCCGCTTTATCTGTCAAGTATTATTCCCTTAGTAATCTCTCCGGAAATCTCAAAATGCTAACACATCTTGAGAGGGTCTTTTACAGACCTTTTAATTTTTATTTTTTTATAACCAGGTGTTCGGGCAGCTTATGCGCACTTCGATTATCTTGGGGACCATTTTCACCACTCACTTGCGGGAATTCCAATTAATGTCAAATCAAAACTCTGTATAAATTGACCCTAAAAGAGTTGATAGCACCTAAAAGGTATTGAGCATTAGACTTTAAGGGAAGCCGAGTCCTTGTAGTGAGTAAAAAGGGTTGCAGTTTGCAGCACGACGTGGTTTTGGGATAACTTATACGGCCAAGGCAGCGGAGGAGAAAAAGTGGAAAACTTGATGCGTGGA
Source organism: Rhododendron vialii (assembly GCF_030253575.1). Taxonomy (NCBI): domain Eukaryota; kingdom Viridiplantae; phylum Streptophyta; class Magnoliopsida; order Ericales; family Ericaceae; genus Rhododendron; species Rhododendron vialii. The sequence goes on from NC_080569.1 coordinate 6,855,021, forward strand.
AAATTATTTAGTGCTTTGGCACGTGTTTAAACTGAACCTGACCCTTGAACCAAATTCTCCCTCTTTCCCCTCTCCAACCTTTTTTTTTTCAATCCGATTTCTCCTCTGCATTTCACCAACGAAAATCATCCAAATCCCCTTCTCTGCTTTGCCTTGGTGACTGTAATCCATCCTCGGCGCCACCGTCCTCATCCAAGGGAGCAAATTTTTAATCTAAAACCCTACAGACCTGATCAATCTAATCATTCCATTTGGTTATTTGGTTCTTATTGGGAGGATTTACATCCTCCATATATTTTGCAAGTGTTTTTATGGGATTTATATCGATTGCTCGAGATTCTTTCAAGCTCCACCAACTTTTCGTAGTTTATTACATGATGTTCCAAAGAAACAAATACTTAACAAATAAGGAAAGTGAAGTAGAAGTACTTATAAACATGTTTCCTGTGAATTCTTTTACTCTAACTTTAGCAAATTAGAAACTAAACAAAGAAGGAAAGGTTATGTTGTTAGTATTTTCTCTCTTGTGCTTTCTATATTTTAGAAGGGAGGGAGGGTAAAGAAGGAAAGAGAAAATAAGAGAAATAATGGGAAGCTATTTCTCTTGTGTCTTTCGTTATTTTCTTTAATCGCTTCCTCTATCTTTATTAGTTTACTCTTCTCTTTTTGACCAAAGATAAACTTCATGTAAATACGCAAATATAACTACATCTATTTTAACGCCGCCCTAACACTAGAAATAAAATCTTATTTTCTTTAATTTCAATTTCTTTTGTTTACAAAATTCGTCCGGACCTAATACGAGTAATTAAACATTCCTCAATACTCAATTCCTTATAACATCTCTCCCTTTTTTCTTTCTTTGTTCCCTATTTATTTCCCCTTCGACCTAATTCAAGAAAAGAAGCAACACATACGCACGCACGCTTATATATACTCGTACGTATTTCTTTCATCCAAACACGCCCTAAGATCATGTGGGAAGGCGGTGTGCTATATTACAATAGGTCACGGTGTCGTCGTCCGCATAGAACAAGAACTCTTCCAGCATCTTATACAGAACTCTTCCTTCCAGGGACGAAAGGGAAAGGAATAGTATTACTTGCGTTGTCCAACGCAGCAAATTAACGAAATATACCAGTCCGAAGAACAGAACAGAACTAGAATCACGGTCGTAGGTTGTTGATCGAGGCGCCTCACGAAGTTTTTCAGCTAAACAAATTCCGAATCATGGGGAAACAGAAAGGAGAAGGAAACAGAACCAAGGCACGTCCCTCCAGCAGCAGGTAATTCATAATCTCTCAGACTATCTGTCTCCGTTATTCACTACTACTAGTTTCTTGCTTTAACGAATTCGTTGTTTTGAATTTTTTTTTGAATTTATAAAAAAAATTCTTATTGTTGAATGTTTTGAAGTATGGCTGCTTCGCTCTTGGCGTCGAATACTGCCGCAGTTGGATTTGGAGGCTACGTGGGTAGTTCGCGGGTAGAGTCTTCTCTCTCCACCGAAGATGCCGTCGTCCCCTTTTTGGTACAGTCTCTAATTCTCTATAGTTGGGCATTGTACAGCGAAGTTCATAAACCTCTTGCGATTGAAAATTATATGCCTTTTTAATTTGCTTATATATATGAGTGTGGTTAAAAGGTAAAATCGTATAAGCGCTTGAAACCATTCCGAGGTTATTCTTGATTGAGCTGGGTAAGATTGTATCTAGTTGGACCTAGTTTTTTAAATAAAGGTACTGTTGGGCAGTCGTTATCGTTAGCCAATGCTTTTGTGTTTAGTCCCACAAGAGACTATAGTCATTTATTTCTTTGTTAATAGCGTTACATCGAGGTGGAATGATGATGCTTTATGTGTGTACATGTGAGAACATTGTTTTATTTTATTTTATATTTTTATAAGTACATGCGAGAACATTGTAGTAATATACCATCTAAGGGAAGGGGAAAGGGACTGACCGCTAAACCTGGGTGTACTTCGAACAAACACCCAATGTTACACCTGTCCCACATCGGAAGTCTATATGGATAATCCTTGGGATACATTGAACTATGGAAGCTATTACTAGTAACTTAGGCATAAGTATTTTGGGCCGTGTGATTAGGCTCCAACATGTTAGGTCTGCCGTGGTGCGTTACAAGTGGTAACAAAGCGCCCGTGTACACAATGGTGGGGGCTCGGGCTAGAAAAAAGACCCGTGAAATATTGTTGTGACTTGGGGCCTTAGTTGCACGAAGTGGGAACGGGAGCGTGGGTGTGTAGATGATCCTAAGTTGAGAGTGCTAAAAGAAGCTTGTATATACCTATTTATTATCCATAAACATGAGTAAGAAAAGGCGGCCCAATACAATTATGGACAAAACACATAGATAAGTCAAATACGAGATGAGTCCTAAATCTCTCCTACTTCATTTCTCTTTTTCTTCCTTCTTGCATATTTTTGAAAAGAGAAGTCCAAATTTCTTCATTGAGATAAGTGTGAAAGCTCCCATCATATTTAGGAGCGCGCTCCCGTTTCACTCAAGACAGGAACGTGCTCTTTACTTAGGAGCGCCGATTTGAGCTCCCATGAAAAGACCCGTGATTATCAAGGAAAAGACCCCTGAAATATTGAGGTGACTCTACTACTCAACCCCTTGCGAAGGCGCGAGGCCATAAAGGTGGGGAAAATGTGATACTCCCTCCATTGGAAGGCTACATGGGTGATCTTGGGCGTAGAAGGAACTGTGTAATCTACTGCTAATAACTGGGGCGTATAGTATTTTGGGTTAAGTGGTTAGGCTCCAACAAGTTACTAGCTCAGTTGTCTACAAGTGGCACTACATATGGTATAGAGCAACCTGTATAGACAACCGTGTGGGCTCAATTTTAGTAGCCCGACCGTTGTGGTGAGTCCGAGGTGCCTTGGAGGTGACCTACGCCACTTGGGAAAAGACCCGAGAAATGCCGCGGTGACCCAAGTGCTCAAACTCACAAGGACACAAGGGTACAAAGTTCGGGAGTTTGTTACACCCCGTCCCACATGGAAAGTCTATATGGGTGATCCTAGGTATATAAGGAAATAAGGAATCATAGAAGTTGCTACTAGTAACTTATGTTTAAGCATTTTGGGCCATATGGGTAGGCATTGTGATACCCCCTCCTAGGTATATAAGTAACAATGTAATCTACCACTAATAACTTGGGCTTAAGCATTTTGGGCCATGTGGTTTGGCTCCAAGAAGTTACCGGCCAATGGTCTGCATGGGGTGCTACATATGGTATCAGAGCACCCATGTACACAATCTTGTGGGCTCGGGGCCCAAATGGCCATTGTGGAGAAGACCCATGAAATATCGCCATGACTCTGGTTGCTAGGAAAAAGACCTGTGAAATATTTTGGTGTCTCTAGTGCTCAATCCCTTTCGAGGGTGCGCGGCCATAAAGGTTGGGAAATTATGATGCACCGTCTCACATAAAGAACCATGTAATCTACTACTAGTAACTTTTGCTTAATCATTTTGGGCTATGTGGTTAGGCTTCACCATTGTATTGGGTCGCTACACCTAACCTCTTCAGCTAGCTTTTAAGTTCTGATAATTCTTTTATAGCTGATGCAATGGTACATTACTAAGTTTGTAATGTTCAGTATTCTACCATGATTGAAAATTACAAGTGCAGTTTGCATATTTATGTACGGGGATGTGGAAAAGAAGTAAAACTACTTGAACTTTTTGAATTAATTGTTTTCTGAATTCAGATCTGTAAACTTTTTGTTCCAGTTAAACCCAGTTTTGACTCAAGGGTAAACCCTTGAGCAGTTATTATGTACAAGTATTTGGTGTTTACTGCTCCTATTGGAAATTTTAGAAACTTCTTGGCTTATTAACAAAGTTGGGAGACAGAATGTTTTATGAACTTGATATATCTTGTTTGTTTATCTCTATAAATCTTCAGCGGTTTCTTGTTGCAGGACATTGATGCTGAAATTGCTCTACACTTGAAGAGGCTTGCTAGGAAGGATCCAACCACCAAGGTAGTATTCCATTTGTCTCTTTTGATACAAAATCATTGAACAGAGTAATGGCGTCGATGCTGTTGAACCCCCCCCCCCCCCACCCCCCTCTCTCTCTCTCTCTCTCTCTCACACACACACATTTTGTTCCGTAGAACTGAGAGACAGAAAAATCCATGCATTAGGTTCTTTGCGATATATTTCTGTCTTGTTGGGGTGGTGGGTGGGGGTTGGGTATAAAGGGGAGATTTGATAAGCATCCTCCAATTGGATATGTGTGGATCATTGGAGTTTTTAGTTGACTTGTTCTTGTTTTACAGATTAAAGCTTTGGCATCTTTGTCTACAATTCTCAAGCAAAAATCCAGCAAGGAAGTACTACCAATCATTCCACAATGGGTACGTCTTATTTCTCTTGATTCGTATGCTCATAGATGAATGCATCACGATCATGCTCTTCCCATCGCTTTCCAACAGAGATTGAAAATAGAACGCAAGACATTGCGTTGGAAAGTTTGACATGAAACCCTTTGGGAAATCATACGTCACCTTCTCTATCGAATTTTTAGTCCTTCCCATGGCCCCCAAAGTTATCTGTTTCATGCCCCACTTAATCCTTTGGTTAATGATTTGAAGAAGACTTGGTAAGCCGAATGGTTGCCACTGACATACCTTGCCAAACAAGACACTGGTTAGATGTCAGGGTTTGAAGTTTGTAGAGATTGGCAAAAAAAAGAGTAAGAGAATGTAGTTAAAGACCTAGGGTGAAGCTCACCTGATTTTCATCAGCTGACAGATGGGCCATAAGTTTCAATGTGGCAGCAGCCACATCATTTGGCCAGCAAATTCGAACTACTAAATCGTCCTTCTTCTCATATTCCTGCACACGTGTAGAGCAGTACATCGGTGAGGGGCCCCTGTTGGCACATAAATTTCAACCAAAGATTGATGAATATCTTATGTTGGGCTTGCGGACTAAAAGGCATGTAAAGAGTCTAAAAGCATGTTGACCCAGCGAGCCCGCGAATCAACAAACATGTGTTGACCCGACAAGCCTAACGAGCATATGAACCTGCGGAAGAAGTGTTGACCTAGCAAGTCCGCGAATCAATAAATACGTGTTGGCTTGACAAGCCTAACGAATATATGAGCCTACGGAAGAAGTGTTGACCCAGCGAGTCCGCGAATCAACAAACACGTATTGGCCCGACAAGCCTAACGAATATATGAGCCTGCGGAAGAAGTAGCAGGACTACAAATCAGTTGGACCATGTAAGCCCATATCTCGCAAGGCCTACGAATCAAATATTCGGTTGAACCATGTAGGCTCGCATTTCGCAGGGCCTACAAATCAAATATGGGTTCACGTAATCTCAAATTGGTACGTAGAGCCCAAGAAATGCTCCTGTGGAAGCAGAAGAATATTACAAGATGAATGTCATCTGATGCAACCAACATTCAAAATTTAAACGAGACTGAGAAGATATGATATCATCCTATCCTCTGGCAACAACTAATCAAATTCAAAGGAATTATTTGGCGGCCAAGCATCTGATGAAGGAAGCCCCTATAAATATGAGATCCATCATCAAAGGAAAGGACCCCCTGATCTATATCTCTCATCTAGACCTAACATCTCTCTCATCTACCTCAAGACGTCAGATCCCTGATATATATCTCTCAACTCTTCACCATCATACTCTCTGCCCAAACTATACTACAAACTATACACACCTCTTCTCTCTCAACGTAGAAAATATACAGAGAGAGAAGATATATTCCATTCAATCAAAACCACTACAATCTACAACCACCAAGCAACCTATCCGCTCACTACCATCTACAATCTTCAGCAAACTTCGAAGATCAGTAAGAGTAAGGAGTAAGCGTACCAAGTGATAGGTAAAGGGTTCCAATCCCTCTAAATGTATCGAATATTCTCTGTTTTGATGTAAAGAAGGGTTTTAAACCCCAATCATCAATAAAATTAAATTATTCTAGCCTGTTTCTTGTTCTTTATTCTTCATTAATCGAAGGTTTTACTTTTTTTTTTTTTTTTTTAAGTATGTAATTAACGATTTGAAATCCAAATCGGAAATAGGAGCCTACATATAAAAAATCAACACTGTTCGCTTGAACAGTGGATAGTTGAGATATAGATTTCGAAGCGTGGGTAAATTCTACGGTTCAAAATTTATGTCTACAGCCCCAATCTGTAAACTGAAGTTAGGCTTGTCGAGGCCCTAAAGTGGGATCCTTCCTTTTGACCCTTATGGCCATGTGGCAGGATGACACTAGATGGCTGATGGCACCAATATACCACTAGCCCTAGGTGGCATGAAATAAAATGTGGTACAAGCCTTGGTTGTTCAAAAGTAATCATTTAGGACTTTCAGAATTAAATGGGATTGTTATGTTATTTTAATATTCTCTTTTCTTCCATGAGGCTGTACTCAATTTCCTTTTCAAGTGAATGTAGACTCTATGCTGAGTTAAGACTGGTTCTTTAATGACTGATTGGTGACTTGCAGTTTCTTGCTTTTTGTGTTATTTGCTTAGGCATTTGAGTATAAGAGGCTGTTGTTGGACTACAATAGAGAGGTTCGGCGAGCCACTCACGACACAATGACTCTTCTTGTCGCTGCTGTTGGGTATGAGCTTATCTTTGACAAAAACAATGTGTATTTGTTGCTTCTCCCTCATGTGTTCTAATGTATTCTTTTTACATTTCATTGAGTATTTCTTTTATTTTAGTTTTTGCCATGATTTATATCTTGTCTGGTAGGTGTTTTCTGTAGTTAATGCAGTTGTTTAAAATTTGCTATAGAATGGTAAGGTATACGAGTGACTAGGTCTTGTGGATGTATGTTGACATCTATATTACTGATCAGTCATAAGTTCCTTATTTATTATCAAATGGTAATCTCCTGTTTATTTGCTTGGAAGAACTTTTTTGGTACATGCAATTAAAGTAAATGGTTAAAGTCTAGTTTTTGTTCACATGCTTGTTAAACTAAATTTTTCTGTCAATAATTCACTTTTTTACTCTATTTTTCTCTCCGTCATTTCGAGTTTCAAACCAGCTTTCCCGTTCTGGTTTTCATCTTTGATATTGAGTCCCTTTTATGAGGAAAGGAACCAGGGCTTCCTGGTACAGTGTGTCAAGCTTCTTCATGTAGCGCTTTATAGCTTGTGCTAAAGTGGGTTGTCACCCATTTGGACCATCTAAGTTACTTTGTGAGAACCTGGCACCATTACTTGATGCAGATATATGTGCTCTAGCAGTTAAAGAGTGGGCACATTGTCCAAGGATACTGAAGGTTTGGAATTGTTCGGCACACCCCTCCTAACATATTGGGTTGGTGGGACTTACATGGTGTGATGGATTATAACTTTATGGAAAGCAAACTTCATTTGATTAGAGTGCTAGATAGATAGGTTTGATCTTGAAAGCAAGCGTGGATGGTAAACCGTGGTTGATCCATGCTGCAGGATCGATAATTTCATATTTCTGCTACACAGTTATCTCTGTCTGTTAAATGCAAAATGATGCTTGCATATTGATTACAAGAAATATGTTTACCCACTCTTAACAGTCTGTTGACCTCTCTGTATCTCCAGGAGAGACTTAGCCCCACATCTGAAGGCTTTGATGGGACCGTGGTGGTTTTCCCAGTTTGATCCAGCTTCTGAAGTTTCTCAAGCTGCGAAGCGGTCATTGCAGGTTTGTTTTCCATTATGTTGATCAGTGTGACTGTTGTGCAGTAATCTTGGAATATAATTTGCAAACTTCTCATGAGTTGGGTCTTGAGCTCTCGACCTAACGATGGTATCCTGAAATCTGCACAAGATTTTTTCTGTAAGGAAATTGGAGGGAATTAAGATTGTGAGTGTGTATCATTTGGCATGTTGCAATGTTGTTTTTTCAAAGAAACTTAACATGTTGCCTTTTGAATCTATTGTATGTTAAAAATTGTGGCCACTGACAATCTTCTTGTTAAATTGACAGGCAGCCTTTCCAGCACAGGAGAAGAGACTAGATGCCTTGATTTTATGTACAGCTGAGATTTTGATGTATCTGGAAGAAAATTTGAATCTCACTCCACAGAGTATTTCTGACAAAGCCACTGCTTTGGATGAACTGGAAGAGATGCACCAACAGGTATTCTATGTCGAATCCAGAAACCCTTGTCATGTATATCCTTGCATTTTCCTTTTTGATTGTCTGGTTAGCAAAAATAAAAAATAAAAAATGCTTTAGTTTCTGTTATCTCTGTCGTGTATATTAACGTGGTGTTTGATTCAAGACCTTGATTGCGGATAGACTTGGTAGGGTCAACAAACACGATTTGACATCTAAGGATGTGTCCTCCATTTACAAATTACATTTCAGTGAATTTCTCGACCTGGATTTGTTGATTCAGAGAACCAGGTTTTTTTTTTTTCCATCATCAAGACATTTCTACTTTTGCGTTTTCGCGTCATTGGGGGCAGTACTGTTATTGAGAATTTTGATTTGGAAACTTCCTTTGCATCATTGGACAAGATCTCCTTTCTCAAAATGGAAACTGAGACAAGAATAGCTCATCTACTTAGGAGAAAACGCAATCGTCTGATGTTAACGGCTTAGTGTTGGGCATGAATTTTTCGTTCCCGGATTAGACATGAGCTATGGATGGAGTCTGAGATTTTTTTTTTGGGTCTTATTTCTCTGGGTCGCAGGTGATATCTTCATCATTGCTTGGATTACCACATTCTTTAACATTTTTGTCTTGGGTTGTGTGGAGGGGATGGGGGTGTGTGAATATATCCAGTAGTTAGACTTAGTCTTAGACATGTACTATGTGGCCAATGCGTATTCTTGGGTGTTTAATTGCTACTTTTGTACATGCTGTTATTGTGCTTCCTGCATGAAGTCTTGCTTTTATTTCTTTCATTCCTTTTTTTTTTTTTGGGTCTTGATTCTCTTGGTTGCACAGGTGATTTCTTCGTCACTGCTAGCATTGGCCACTTTCCTTGATATTTTGGTGGGGTTGGAGTTTGAAAAACCTGGTTTTGAAAATACAGCTGCTGAACCCAAAAAAACTTCAAAAGCACGGAGCAAAGCCATTACATACGCAGAGAAATTGTTCTCTGCACATAAGTACTTTCTAGATTTTCTGAAGTCCCGGAGCCCTGGTATTCGATCAGCTACATATTCGGTGTTAAGGAGTTTCATTAAAAACATTCCTCAAGCTTTCGATGAAGGAAACATGAAAACTCTGTCAACGGCAATTCTTGGTTCTTTCCAGGAAAAGGATCCAGCTTGCCATTCGCCAATGTGGGATACTATGTTGCTCTTCTCCAAAAGGTTTCCAGACAGTTGGGCCATCGCAAATTTTCAGAAAAGCCTGGTGAATCGATTCTGGCAATTTCTTAGGAATGGATGCTTTGGATCCCAACAAGTTTCCTATCCAGCTTTAGTTCTATTTCTAGATGCTATTCCTCCTAAATCAATAGCGGGGGAGAAGTTCTTCCTTGAATTTTTTCAGAACTTTTGGGCCGGAAGAAACCCATCACATTCCTTGAATGCAGATCGACTAGCATTTTTCCAGGCATTTAGAGAATGCTTCCTTTGGGGATTGGAAAATGGTTCAAGGTGGGAGTTCATTGAGCTAGTCTGGTAGGCTCTTTCATTTATCATTCCATAATTTGCGTTTTCTCTTTGTTTTTCAAACCAGATATTGTTGTGGAGCGGATGCCACTCATTCTTTACAACTTACTCTCGTTGACAAGATCCTTCTAAAGCTTTTGTGGCATGACTACCTACCGATCAACCCTGCAAAACAGAATGGAGTCTTCTCCGGGCAATTGAGGGATCCATCTGAGAGTAATGTTCAACCTCTTCATGAGGAAACAGCGGGGGCAGTCAAGATCAAGTATCCAATGGGTTACATGCAAGACGTGGGGACATGCATCATTGAGATCCTTTCAGGCATTTACTCACTTGAGCATGATCTGCTCTTCCCTTTCTGTGCAGTATTTCAAGAGAACTGCTTGGAGATATTTCAGCAAACAGAAAATATAGAAAACTCGTCAGAGATTATAGAACGGGTCATCAACTTTTTATTGTTATTAGAGCAACATGCAGTGCAGAAAGGTGAAACATGGCCTTTGTTCAAAATGGTGGGACCAATGCTGGGGAAGTTATTCCCACTGACAAGAACACTTGTAAGTTAACTGCAGTACATTGTTGTTTAAGACTCATGATGGTTGTCACTTCTAAGGCATTTGCTATCTTGTTAACCAGGATGGCAAAACATTGGCTAGTACACATTTTTAAGTGATACATTATCTTTGAAGTTCCCCTTTAAGCCGTGTTTGTTTAAGATCTGCCTATGTTAAATTCTTTTATGACTACGGAGGCACTTTTAAGTTTTACCTATGAAAGGTTATTATCCGTTTTTATATGCTTAACCAAGTGTGGAGTTCCTAATGTATTCTCTGCATGGCGGGTAATTTGTTTTTACCTTTCGCTCAAAGTTAGGATGGTTGAGGTAGTTGACAGGTTCGTACTAATTCTTACTTTCACTGAATATTTTCTCCCCTTTTGATGTAAAACTTGCAATTTCCAATGTCTAGTTCTGCAGTTTTGATTTAGTGGAAAGGTGAAAACAAATTTCTGCCTTAGATGAGCTTTATGTGATGCAATGATTGTATACTGAACTCCTTGTTGGACAACATTTACTGTCATTTGGCTGCAGGACTCACCAGATATCGTGAGACTTGCATCAGTTGCAGTGTCAGTATTTGGCCCACGCAAGATAATTGGAGAACTTGTCTGCCACGATAGCACTTCCTCTAGTAGTCTTTCTGGTAGCACAAACAGAGAATTGGACTCAGACCAGTTTCTGCAGCTGTACAAGGAAATGTTTGTTCCTTGGTGCCTGCAAGGGAATGGTCCTTCCACCAGTGCTCGGATAGATCTCTTGCTTGGGTTACTTGATGATGAAAGCTTTTCAGAACAGTGGCATGGTATTATAACATATGCAACTGATCTAGAGCTTTTTGGAGGTAGGCCTGAAACTCCAGACCCCAACTACGTACTTGTCTTGGCAATGCTCATGGAAAAAGCTAGAGTAGAACTTAGGAAGAGAAAGGAAGGTGTTAATCTTGTTCGTCGGCAAGGCTCCCACCCAGATCACTGGCATCATGAACTTCTTGATTCATCTGCTGTTTCTATAACCCGTTCGTCCTTCAGAAGTTCTGATGCTCGGTTTATACGGTATGTACAAGTAAACTTAGTTAATTCATATAAATGAAGTATACCTTGTATGCTAGAAGTGACATCATGATCTTTGGGAATTTGACTGTTATTTTGCTATCGCATGTGGGAGGACCTATTTAAATGAATATGGTTCATGGGAAAATTGTTATTTCTCTACATTATGGTGGATTTTTGCTACAGCATGTGGGAGGACCTATCCAAATGAATATGGTTCGTGCGAAAATTGTTATTTCTCTACCTTCTGGTGGATGAGGATAAAGGGATTCAAATGAATTAAAGGGTTTCCTCTGATGAGCTCCCTGCTCCCTTATTCGGAGGTGGACTCTCTTCTTTCTAAGTGAGGCATCTGGAGGCGAGCTCGAAATCTTGAATTGCATATAGAAAAGAAAGAAAATGAACCCTATTGCGCAGAGCCGAGAGAGCTTAAGCTTGCTCACTTGGAGATGGACTCTTGCCGGTGGTATGGTGTGGAGCCACTGGGGATGTCGCACTTGGCGATGGCCTTCTGGATGCCCACAACTTAAGCCATTATCGCCAAGGCCATTCAACCAGACTATTGTTGCCTGGTGCTTCCCATTTGGCCTCATTTGATATGTCCTTCTTGATACCGACACTTGGCTTCTCCGAATTATGCAATTGGGAATTTGGGATCCACATTTTATGTATCTACACTTTCTATTGACAATAAGACATGCATTAGGATTGCTGCTTCTGCTGTAGTGGTAGTTTTATTATTATTACTGTTCAACACCATTGCTTGTTATTTATTGTCACATTTTCACAGTGTCTCATGCTGAGTTTTGCCATGTTTGTTGTTACAGGGCTGTTCTTGGTGGCTCAACAGAAGATGATCAAACTTCTTTTTTGTCTAGAAATGCTAAGATCCTTGTATTCCAAGAGCTCCACATGAAGTTAGTAACTTTCACCATGGATTCTACTTTTAACTGGGTTAGGGATGCACGTTCTTTACTAATAGATGATTCTGTGCCAAGAACTGAACCTTCAATGGATGTGCTTGAAAGGGCTCAGTTTTCACTTGAAGTGCTTGACGGCAGCTTCTTTTGCTTAAAGACTATTGAAGATGAAACTGAGTTAGTCTCAGCTACTTTAGCGGCAATTTTTCTGATTGACTGGGAATACCGTATGGCAGTAGCATCCAATGATGCACTCGATGATGAAACTGCTAGAAAAATGAAGGCCAGGATGGATTTTGGTGCATCAGTGCATGCATTTTGTGGCCAGATAAGTAGTTCATTCTTTAAAAGCCTCAGCAGAGACCTTAGAAACAGTTTGGGAAGTATTTTGGTTCAGTCTATTAGGTTTGCCATATTCGAGGAAGATAAATTTGATGCTGGTAAACTAACATCTTTGTGCTGCCTTTGGATGCTTGAGGTTCTTGAATGTCACTGTCTGGATCAGTTCGAGGAACACAAATTGTTGGACCAGTTTTTGAGCAACGGTGATTTCTGGCCTTTGTGGGTCTTGCCAGATTTCAGTACTGGAGGAAGATCAGCCATCTTGAGGATTGAAAAGATCTCTGTTAACGTGAGTATTCTTGCTGACATCTTCTGATTAAAACATGGATGCTTTATTTATCATAAACTTAAACTCTGCTAATACTTATACGAAACTATTAAGTTGTCAGAGTAAAGAATTAAATACACTGGTCCATGTGACAGGTCATAGTAGCATGGATTAAGGCAGTTCCCTTTTTCTTGGTTGAGATGGCGTGGCATTGGCAATGCTGTTTTCAAAGTGATTTGGGGTTAGAGATAAATTTATAACTGGTGGAAATCTTTCTTCTTTATTGGGTTATTGCTTCTATTGTTATATTGTGACCTAGCTTTCTCTTTTCTGTAAACGTTGCCAATTCAGATACTTCTGCTTTAAAACTATCCTTTTTAGGATAGGCATTTATTGCAGGTCTTTTTCTATAGCAGGCTTCAATTTTAAGTTCCACATCTGTCCAAGAGGTCTCTCCGCATTGACACATGTCCTGCTTAATGGGTGGTCTCTGTTTGTCCAACCTGATATGTCACCATTTCTGGCTTTAAGTTCACTTGCTTGATTGCATCACCAAGTTCAAAGTCTCCTATAGTCCCATGTAACCCCTCCTCTCATAATGAAGTGGTCTGCATTGTGAAAGGAGGGGCATATATACCCGTTACATGAAATACCCCCTCATTCCGCTGACCCACTAAGAATGCATTTTTTCATAAAAAAATGTACAGGATAATAATCTATTATAAGTTGGTTTGAAACAATTTGATTAGACACTGATTAGACACATGTGATTCACATGTATGTATCCATGCGCTTTTGATTAACATCTTAACATAGTCAATTCTAATGAAACTTGGAATTGGGGTTGGCATGTCAATATTCGTACCTGGATTAGGATCTTTTGTTCTGCCTTGTCATGGCTGAATCTATTTTTCTCCCCTTGGATAACTTAAACAGAAAAACATTGTGTGTGTCTTGCAGTTTCTTTTTATTCTTGTTGCATCATTTTTCCTACAAACATTTCATTTTTGTTTTCTTTGGTTGGGTGGTTGGTTGATGGCAGCGTGTTGCTATGCAAGGCTAGGGATTAAGAACAAAGCATTGCCTGAACTGTTACCAATAATCCAGTAAATCTGCACAGTAAAATGTTGTCTGCCAGGGATGTAGATGTAAACAAAGTGGTCTTGTAAATGATGGCCTGGTAATTTTGCAGGAACTAGTCACTGTAGCCTAAGAACCTTTTTTTTTTTGTTTGGTTTCTTCTCTGTACTCTGTTATGAAGTTATGTGGAACAATTCTGCAGTACGGTAACAGATATTAGACAGGGACAGTTTCTGAACTGCAATTGGTTATTGTGCAGGCATCCAGGAATCCCGTACTTGTTGCTGTAATCGATAATCTTATATCTAAGATTGGGATTCACAGGGTTCTGGCTGACTCTGATACAAGCACATCATCACCTGAGCAAGAAATAAATGAACTCATCAGCTCTCAATCTCCTTATTGTCGAGCTTGGCTTGCTGCCGAATTATTATGCACATGGAAATGGCATGGTGGCAGTGCATTGAACTCTTTCTTGCCTTCACTGAGTACATATTGCAAGAGTGCAAATTGCTTCCATAAAGAAAGTTTGTTAGACTCCATAATTACCATTTTGCTTGATGGCGCTCTTGTTCATGGAGCTAGTAGTAAAGTGAGCCTTGCCTATGTATGGCCTGTTTCAAATGATGAAATTGAGGGTGTGGAAGAACCCTTCTTAAGAGCTATCGCGTCTTTACTTTTTACTCTTTTTAAAGACAGTATATGGGGAAAGGACAAGGCTATGTTACTTTTTAAATTGCTTGTAAACAAGCTTTTCATTGGTGAAGAAATTAACTTGAATTGTTTGAGGATTCTTCCTTTAATTATGAGTGTCCTTAGGCCATTGGGCATCGGGTGTGAAGAATCAAATCGAGATGATCAACTTGATCCTTTGGAAGAAAATCAAATGCACGATACTATTGAGGACTGGCTCCAAAGGTCTCTGCTGTTACCTCCTTTAAGCACGTGGCAGACAGGAGGAGGTAAATGATTGCTCTTTCTCTTTCGAAAAATGCATTTTTCTCTGCTGTGGTTGTATTGGACATGTATCAGTACAAGAACTTTAATCATCAGAAATACCACAGGTTGAAGCCCTGATGAACTGGGGGACTAGTTGGCCATTTTCGTTGTTCATCTCCTACATAATGAAGGGCATTGGGGGTTTAAAAAAAAAAAAGAAACGAAACACAAAAAGAGAATTCTTCTTTTCAATAAAGTTACTGCTGCTTGACTCTGATTTTTTATTTTGTTTTGTTTCCACCAGAGTTTCATGCAGAAATGGAAGGATGGTACGAGTTGGTTATATCTTGCTTCCCCCTAAGTACAGTAGCTGGAACACAAGGGTTAAAACCAGAGAGAGATATCAGCCACATGGAGCGAGCTCTCTTACTTGAATTATTACGTAAGCAGAGACATGGTACTGGCTCATCATCTGCTGCTAATATGCTACCAACTGTGCAGATGTTGCTATCAAGGCTAATGTTAGTTTCAGTTGGGTACTGCTGGAAGGAATTTAATGAAGAAGATTGGGAGTTTGTAGTCTATCGGCTCAGATGGTGGATTGAATCAGCAGTGTTGATAATGGAGGAAGTAGCTGAAAATGTTAATGAAGCCCTAACTAACATCTCTATGACTCATAACTCTGAAATCGCGGTAGAGAAGCTTGAGCATGCTGTCTTGGAGTTAAACCCTGCCCCTATGAAGATTGCTACTAACGCCCTTGCTGCTTTTTCACTGTTTTGTGGTCTTCTTGGATTACAAGGGGATGAAAATGCCAGTAATTTGAACCCCTTGAGGACTAGATGGGATGCCATCAAAGATCGGATTCTAGAAGGTGTTCTTCGCTTATTTTTTTCCACTGGTGCTGCTGAGGCCATTGCAGGTTCCTGTTGCGATGAGGCTTCATTAATTATATCATCAAC
Source organism: Rhododendron vialii (assembly GCF_030253575.1). Classification (NCBI taxonomy): domain Eukaryota; kingdom Viridiplantae; phylum Streptophyta; class Magnoliopsida; order Ericales; family Ericaceae; genus Rhododendron; species Rhododendron vialii. Next base: position 6,870,790 of record NC_080569.1, read on the forward strand.
CAGACTCGATCATCCCCAGTTTTGGGAGTTGGTCGCTTCAAGTGTTGTAATGTCTTCTGCATATGCTAGAGACAAATCTGTGAAGTCAGTTGAACTTTGGGGGCTAAGCAAAGGGCCCCTAAGCTCTTTGTATGCAATCCTTTTTTCCTCCAAACCACTTCCTGCCTTGCAATTTGCTGCCTTCGTTATTCTCTCATCTGAACCCATTTCAAACCTTTCTATCGTTAGAGAAGATATTGCAGGTTCCTTGAATGGTGATTTTGGCAACGAGGTTTCTTATCAGCTCGATTCGTCTTCAGAAGAAAAAATTCGCTTGAGGGAGGAAATTTTGTGCATGCTTGAAAAATTACCACACGAGATTCTTGAAATGGACCTGGCAGCACCGGAGCGTGTAAGTATTGTTTTGTTGGATGCAAACTTTTTCGTTTTGGCTTGTCTTCCAAAACCCTAAACTTCCTTTGGATTTCCTACCAAGCAAAAAAAAAAAGAAAGAAAACAAATCTTCTAAGATGGTTACTGTCTTATAGTTTTGTTTATTTTGAATACAGGTGAATGTCCTTCTTGCTTGGTCTTTGTTGCTGTCACATCTTCTATCTTTCCCATCATCATCCCCTCAAAGGGAAAGATTGATTCAACATATACAAGAGCATGCCGATTGGGCAATATTGGACTGCCTGTTCCAGCATATTCCACTTGAATTATGCTTGGCACATAGCTTGAAAAAGAAAGACGTAGAGCTTCATCCTGTGTTATCAGAGGCTGCATCTGCAGCTACACGCGCCATCACAAGTAGTTCAGTTTTGTTTTGTGTGGAGTCACTTTGGCCTGTTAAACCAGAGAAAATGGCTTCACTTGCTGGTGCAATATATGGTTTGATGCTTTGTATTCTACCGGCTCATGTTCGTGGGTGGTTTAGTGATATTCGTGACCGTTCTACTTCATCGGCAATTGAGCATTTTACTAGAGTATGGTGTAGCCCTCCACTAATCAGAAATGAACTGTCTCAGGTGTGTTCAGTTTGCCTTAAGATCTTTATGAACCCGAGTATTTCTTTTTGAGGTTGAGTTTCTATAGGTTTCTGCAAGTGTATCAGCGAATGGACATTCTTAGGATTAGGGTCTAAAAGTCTCCATTACAAGATGATGGATCTTGGCCTTCTAAAGACGTTTTTATTGTATGATACCAATTTTTGTTCCCGTTTCATGAATTTTTGATGTTATAGGTCTCTAATAATTTGTGCTTATCGCAGATTAAGAAAGGTAGCTTTGCTGATGAGAATTTCTCAGTTAGTGTGAGCAAGTCAGCCAATGAGGTTGTTGCTACCTATACGAAGGATGAAACTGGCATGGATTTAGTAATTCGTCTTCCTGCATCTTACCCATTGCGTGCTGTGGACGTTGATTGCCCTAGGAGTCTTGGCATTAGCGAACTGAAGCAAAGGAAATGGTTGATGTCTATGCTGTTATTTGTTCGTAATCAGGTACTTCCCATCGATATTTGTTGGCCATGCATCTTTCTGCTCCAGTTTATGATGGATGAACAAATTTTGCATTCTAATAGGGTATTTGGTTCAGACAAGCAGTGTTGCTCATCTTTCAATTGCTGGACCTTTTTGCAAAGCACAGTAAGATACAACCAAAGGGGAATGATTATGTGGATGAGAATTCCCCAAGGAAAGTAGAATTCGGGTGGGTGTGACCCAGAAATAAGAACTGAAACTTATATCGAAAGGGTTAACAATGGGCAACTGAGAGTGCTCAACTTAGACCTTTCATTTGAGAAGAAAATGATAGCGAATACTCTGCATACTTTAGGACATGCTTAATGTGTGTGCACTTATATTGCAACGTAGAATAGTTCCTGTTGGGAATCGATATCTGTGGTCCAAATCCTTCAGTATATCTTCTATTACAAGGTCGTGATTCCATATCTGTGAAGTCTCCTTTTATTCGATTGGACTGCCAGTTTATACTCATTCTGGCCATTCCTTATTATAACACCCGGAAAGCTGATAATTTATTTGCCTTGGTCATGTGATCCAGAATGGAGCTTTAGCTGAATCAATACGCATCTGGAAGAGCAATTTTGACAAGGAATTTGAAGGTGTTGAGGAGTGCCCTATCTGTTACAGTGTCATCCACACAGCCAACCACAGCCTTCCACGCCTGGCCTGCAGGACTTGCAAGCACAAGTTCCATTCTGCTTGCATGTACAAGTGGTTCTCCACTTCTCACAAATCAACTTGCCCATTGTGCCAGTCTCCATTTTGACCAGATTTAGTTTCGGGTTTATGGTCTCTGTCGATTTTTGCTTCTCCAACTGTAACTTCACCTATTTGTGCAAATGAAGCCAAGGTTGATTTAATTGCCAGAGCTGGACCATAAGATTAGGGCAGCATAATCTCTCTCTCTCTCTCTCTCTCTCTCTCTCTTGACACGGGTGCCAACACATACAAATACACAAGACCCCCACCCCTTTCCAACCAGAAAAGTGATAGCAATAACGTTCAAGGATATTCCCGAAAATCCAACTAAGTATGCTTCCAACGGTAGGCACTAGGCAGTTGCCCTTCCCTTGAGTACTTTGGGGAGTCCAGTCACAACCACTTGTCTGGCTCACACCTTGCCTGTCTGGCTGTCTGCAATACTTGTTCATATAGTAAGTCCTCTTTTTGCGATTTCTGTCTTGATTGATGTAAATAACTTTGCTTATTATCTATTTTACTGCATTTAACTATTGCCTCCTATCTTTGCTCTTCAGAGACATTAGAAACTTCTAATGTTATTGTCGTTCTTTAAAATGAAGTGTCTTGTGGTATAAAAAATCTGTGTTGTCTTTGCATCAATGTTTAAAGCTCGTCTTCTTATTCTGATCATGGTTCCTAGATTTATCCACGTTACAATGCTAGTATTCTTGACTGCCAATCGAATGAAGCTTTCTGAATTTATGTGTTTTCAGCCTTTTTGGTCCATTTCGTGCTGCTGTTTTGGACACCTATGTTACGCTTTCTATGTTTTGTGCAGATAAACCTTGTTTACAGGATTGAGTCGCAGCGATCGGTATGCTTGAGACACAGCAGGCCCCTAGTCCTGTAAAGCGAAGACAAAAATAGAATTTTGAAAGTGTAGAGTTGTGAAAAATCTGTTTCGGGATCCGATAAAATATGCTTTTTTGACATCGCGTTTTCTTTTCAGTAGGGTGGTCATGGAAATTCAGAATGCCGAATTTATATATAAATGTAAAGTTGTGGAAATTTTGTTTCATTATTGTTGAATTTGAGTTGACCCAGAGGAATTATTTTCCCTTTTTACTTGTACTTGTGAAGCAATTTTTGCTTTCTAGGTTTTGCTAGAAACCGTGAGTTGGGTGATGTAAAAATTGGACTAATGGATGGTATAGAGGTACTCTCACGTGAGGTTGGGTGTATCTATTACCAATTTACCCATTTTTATTGATGTGCCCCAACTCAATTGCAGCTTTGCCCCCCTCTCTAACGGTCCTTTGGATGGTGAGAGAGAAGAAAGAGTTGTAATTTCTTAACAAACCTCACCAAATGTGGTGAGATTTGTTGAGAAACTAATTGACTGATAGTATCTTGTTTTCTCATCATTTTTCATTTCCTTTGGAGCATCTCCTGCCCTTGCCCAAAAACCTTTACTCAGATTCAAAACCTGAGTGAAGATCCTCTAAAATCAACTCCATCCCTTTACCATTTCTCACACCAAATCAAGGGAGAATCTATTTTTTCATCAAATTAAGGGAGAACCAAACTCAAACTCGTATGACCAACTGGGTCAGGACTCTTGGATCTCATTAAGAGGTCAGGAGTTCGAGTCTCCCCATCTGTGTGTGGATGTTCTTCTCTTAGAGGGCTTTTCTTTTCTTTCTTTATTTCTACCCTATGATGGGCGTATTTCTTGTATTGGTTGAGTTATTGGGCTTGGTTATTTCATGAACTCTTATGGTTGATGTAGTGTTTCGGGCTTGTACTTTGTACTTCATATTTGATATAAAATAAAATGATTTCTTCTATCGATTTAAAAAAAAAAAAAACTCAAACTCGTATTCCCAACGGCTATTTTCTCATGGCGATGGGTGGTTGATCGTGGTGATTGTTGTGTTCTCCGGTGGTCGGCAGTGGTTTCCGGTAGTCGCACAAGCTGGAAAAGGTTTCGGCGAAGATAACAGAAGCTAGATTAATTGAGGGTCTTTAAATATCTCCAGTTGGCATTCGTCATGGTGTGGACTGTAGAGGTTGCCGGTGGATCTGCTAGTGGCGTTAAAGGAGGCACCAAAGAGTGAAATCTGATCAGATGAAGACGATGTTGACACGCGGCAACGGCGGAGGACGGCGGTGAATCGTTCAACATTTGAGCGAAGGGCTGGAGTTTGTAACAGTTGTTCACATAAAATAGAGCTTTTATCCAGATTTTTATTCAATCCTGAGTAAATATTAGAGTTAGGGCTGGAGATGCTCCAAATAAGTTAAGTCACAGCATTTCTATTGTGCTTCCAAGCAACAAAGCAAGTCTCTGAATCGAATCGAAGTTGAGATCATGCATATAAAAATACAAACGCGGTACTCATATTATGTCTGGAGCACGAAAAAAGATGTTTTTTTTGAATGATATTTATTCTTATCGATGCACGATTTGACATTAAATGCGATATCTTAGTTGTATTAAAAGAGAAAGTTTGAATGTAAGGAGAATTTTGAGGAAAAGTTTGAAATATATATATTTTTAATTCGAAAACAACTAGAGGGGGAGAGCGTCAGTTGTCGAAGTGGATTGATGTGAGATTTTGTACAAAAATTTCCAAAAGAAGAAGAAGAAAGAACTTGTGTCATATACGGAAGTGTTTCTCAAGCACCATCAAGTGGTGTTCCGGTGTCCTTTTCAACGACACAATGATACGAGCTCCACAACCAAGTGGGTGATGGACAAAGGGCAATGTGTGGTGGTGTTCCGAGAGCACTGAATTATCATTCGTCATGTATGTGCTTAATTAGTATATAGGATGGATAAATAGTTAGATATATATAAGATAGATGGATGTGAATTTCCTTGTTTTATTGGCATATCAACACAAATGTGTTCACATATGCTTCTCTTCTTCCACAGTTCACTATGTCAATTATTCCAAACAATAAGACCACTACAAACACATCAAACTGTTAGCACCAAATCAGGCAATGACCAATTCAACCGCTGCTGAGGCTCACTCTGCCACACCTTCACATTCTCCTTGCCATCTTCAGCCGGCACTTGAAGAATCACGGTAATCCACGTATTGAAATACTCGCGAAACTCAGCGACTGTACCGTCCTTAACCGTCCAAACGTGCACCCATTACGCTCTCTTGATGATCTCTTCTTCCCATCCCTCCACAATCACGAGCTCACCGACGGTGGTGATGCTCCGAGGCCTGAACCTGTAGCCTCTGTGCTCCGACTCCCCCGTGAGAATGAGCATCATGTGATGGCAATTTGGGGGGCCGTGGTACCACCATTCGATTTCTTGGTCTAGAAGTCGGGCCACTGTGTCCGAGTTGCCTCTTGCTAGGGCCTTGTAGAGGGGTTTGACAGTGCTTCCGTTTTGGGTTTTGGATCCCAGCAACGGCGGCGGCGGCGGTAATGGCTGGGGGCTGTGAATTCCCATCATGAAAATTTAGGTTAAGGGTTTTGTAGTAACTGGAGAAGGTGACTACTGGTACTGATGGCAATTGATTTGTGACGTCGTTTGAGTAGTTTGTTTGGTTTATTTTTGTGCATGGGAGATGTGGGAGAGGGTGGGGCATTTATACAAACAGATGGAGGACTCTAGAACGTTGAAACAAACTTGGGGCTGTGGGACCCATCTCAAATGCCTTTGTCAAAGATTATTGGTGATGAACAGTTGTCATTTGTTGGGCTTGATGGCCTGAAAATTCCACCTCTCCCCCCCCCCCCCCCCCAACCCCAATCTACCATGCAACATAATAGAAGAAAAGTTAAGAGCACAATGTAATATAACATAGAAAAAGATGTTAAAACCATAACAACCCTTAACAGGAGGCGCGGTGGTATAAAGGGGATACAGGGACACTGTAGTACGCGATCCGAGCCGTTCGTCTCAGCAATCCATTACTCTCTCTTGAATCTAATACTTGCGACACCCTTATCTAGGGACCAAACTACTTCTTTGGTCTCAAACTATATGGTTTTGGAGACAATTTTTTGAATATACTATATAGTTCCTGTAATATGTGTCTCTCTTCGCTCTGTTTCAATTTTTTCCAGTGGAAATCATTCATAAGCCTCCATACATTTGCAAAATCTACTTGTCCCCAAACTTTATTTCACACGTAGGAAGTAAATATTAATTCTTTTGTCAGTCTCTCATGAAATACGTACAACCGCTCCTGCGATGAATGATGCTCGCGATCACTTCAATCTGGCTATTGAGAGAGATCATCGATTATGCCAATGTAGATTACTTTGATTGACGATTACTTCAATCTAGTCCGCTGGCAATTGTTTTGTACATTGCTGTATATAATAGCTGATCGACGTACTACTAATCCCTTCCATATTTTGAACCCAGACAATTGCTCCTCTATATTTTGAACCGTGAGCTATATATATATTTCGATTGTAACAAAGAACAAGATAATTGCAATGCTATTCTTGACCATGGTCTTATACTTGAACTATGAACTTTTAATTTTATTTGGTCCCTATGCTAACAACTAGCTAGGAAAATATATTACTAGATCTCATAACTTTAATTTTGTTATGGCTTATATGTTGAGGATTATATATCTAGAATGGATCGATAATGAAGAAGTCGAAATCTTCGTGCAAAGTTTTGATAACAACTTATCCATGTCAATGTTGATGCCGCGACTTTCCTTAGATCTACCTCACTCGTATTATTGATTGGATCAAACATTTTGGATTTTCAGTATTGCAAGCACCATTGATTGAAACATTAAAACCCTCTTCGGTTTGAGTTTTGAAGGTAATAAGTGGAGATAGATAAATAGAGAAAATTTATCGGGGACTGTGCACAGGAGTTTTGAGACCCATAACGAACAAGTCGTGAGGAACCTTATCCCAAACTTCATAATGTACTACCATTAGAATGTATATGCATAGTTCACTATGTTAATTAGTTCAAGACCCCAACAATTTTCATCATACCAATACAAACATCAAACAGTTAGAACCAAATCAGGCAACGACCAATTCAGCCGCTGCTGAGGCTCACTCTGCCACGCCTTCACATTCTCCTTCCCGTCTTCGCCCGGTACTTGAAGAATCACGGTAAGCCACGTATTGAAATACTCTCGAAACTCGGTGATCTGGCCGTCCTTAACCGTCCAAACGTGCACCCAATACGCTCTCATGATCTCTTCTTCCCACCCCTCCACGATCACCAGCTCCCCGACGGTGGTGATGCTCCGAGGCCTGAACCTGTAGTCGCGGTGCTTCGACTTCCCCGTGAGCATGAGCATCATGTGGTGGCAATTCGGGGGCCCGTGGTACCACCATTCCAGCTCTTGATCTAGGAGTTGGCCCACCGTGTTCAGGTTGCCTCTTGCCAGGGCCTTGTAGAGGGACCGGACGGTGTTTCTGCGGGTTTTGGACTCCGGCAACGGTGGTTGTGGCAGGTGGTGGCCGTGGATTCCCATTTGAAAGGGGGGGTTTTTAGCTTGGGTTGGAGCGACTGGAGAAGGTGACCACTGGAATGGGGTGGGATATTGATATGTGAGTTGGAGTTGGTTTGTTAGTATTCTTGTGCATGGGAGAGAGGGTGGTATTTATACAAACAGATGGAAGATTATGTTGTGGCAGTGGGACCCGTCCCTGGTTCTTTGGCATAGGTTATTGCCTATTGGTGATGAACAGTTGGCATTTGTCGGCATTTTATTTTTGTTCTTTCCTATTTTTGTCCATAGCATTCTGAGCTTACTCATATAATCCTTCAAAATGGTTTTTGCTTTCGTTTTCAATCTCCGCTCTGCACTTGTGATCTTTCTTTTGGTAAATACCAATTTACCAAAAAAAAGGACACAACTACGTACTTTATTGTAGACGGGAGGAAAGAAAATACAATCACGACAGTGTAGTTTATTTTGTCGACGAAAATTTATCTTTGTAAGTTCAATCTCTACTAAATAAAACTCCTAGCTCCACCATGGAACTTTCAAATAGAGTGAGAGTGCGCCAATGATGTCTCGAGGTAGTCCGAGCAACCTTGTGTGAACGCCGTATAGAACTTGAACTCTCAAATCAAGACCATTTAATTAAATTTGTATTATTTTTAATGTAAATTAAATGACTTGGACAGTGTGGGAGAAATGACATCATTTTTTTGACGACAAATGGCATTATTAATTAAATTTATCTTAAATAAAAAAATTCTAAATTATGGCTTTTAGTATTCGAATTACCAAATAAAAATGTCAGTATAATTATATATGGTACACAAAGGGAATGCAAATATAAAAACGGCAATGCATTGTCAAGAAAAAATTTCTCTCTGTAAGCTCGGTTTCTCCATTCTTGCTCTATCACTATAGGCGGGCACCCAGAGTTAGTTTTTCTTTTTTTTTAAATGTTGAAGAAACCCAGAGTTTGTTGAAACCATGGTTAAGTTAGCATAAGCCTTTTTTTTTTTTAATATTTAACCCAAGTATGAGGCTTTTAAATATAGTGGCGCACGGTGATTTTAGGTGATGTGTCAGTCTACAATTGGTTGTCTGAACAACTTTATGTGAACGGATGATCCGTATAAAACTTGAACGCTTTTAAAAAAACATGATGCAACCATTGGAAGTCGCCCTTTACAAGACCAAAAATATCCTAATTACATTATAAAAAAATGATCTTGTTTTTTAGCAACCATTAATCACCACAAATAGTAGTATATCAAAAGCATTGAGCTAACATATGCGAGTTTATCTAGGGAAGCTACGGTCTCTGCTCTGCACCAGATAGCTCGTAATCTCGTACTATTTAAGTAAGAGATTCGATTTTAAATTTGCATTGATAAAAGAGTATAGTACCGTAGCTAGTCTTTGATGGCAATTGTGTAAACCACGATTAATGATTCAGTGGTCTCGGGGCACCGTTACGTAGTATTTCAATAATTTTATTCATCATATATTTTCATACTATTGATTCCCAAACTCTACAAAAAATGTGTGGTGGATAAAGATATCGGGACATCATGTGGTGATGCTCCAAGACCACCAAATAATTTTTTGTAAACAACCTGAGGTAATGGACTCTCCTAGCTCAGTTGGTACGCCTCCTTTAGTGGAGGCATGGTTTGAGCCCCGCGAGGGGTGGTTTGGCGTTCAGGGCTATGGACAATTTCTGAATCCTTTGTGAACTAAAATACTAACATCCCGTTAATTTTCGCTGATGTATATAATATTGGAAAAAAAAAATCAATCAAATTACTAATGGACAAAAAGTCAAACGTACGAGGCAGATCTCGAAAGATCATGGAAGCCCTGTTTTTCTGATTAAAACAAATGCATCTGTTGAAAGAAAAGGATAAAAAAATTGGATATGGTGTTTTTAACTGCGACCATATGTAAAAAAATACAAGGATGTTCAGATCTTCGGGACCACATCAAATGCATCCGGATCTTGTTTCACGAGTTGATATGTTTTGGCAAATGTATTTCACATTGCTAAAGAAGCTAAATTGCCAATTAAGATGGCTGTTCTGAAAACTTGTAGGAGTGATATGCAAACACTAACGAGTTAACATGGTAGTCAGTGCCCGAGACTTAAAAGCTTGCTCCAAGGTTTTGAATCCTCTGTCATGCCGGAATTGATCAAATCTGGTGACACCTTAATTTAATTGTGTTCTGGCTCAAACAGATTGGTACTAGTCAAATATTAGACTACTCTTAAATTTATTTTTCCCTTCTAGTGTCGGTCAATAATGGACGATACCGGAAGGTACCAATCAATACTAGCCGGACCACTATAAATTTATTTTTCTTTAAATAAATGTGTATTTTATACAAGATTCTTTGGCGTTAAAAAACAACACTACTATCGATAAATTTGAAACTGTACCTGGTATCCCGCGACATTAACCATACTAACAGGAAAACAAGTATTCGATCTAGCTGATATGTTTTTCAGGACTTTTTTGTTATTCTAGATATTCTCAAGTTTGAAACGTCCAAGCTACTATCAACTCTCGTATGGCCAATACGCACGGAGTTTTGCTCCAGCGGTCCCCGCTAACAGATATTGAATTGTTCCCCACAAGAGATTAGTTTAGGTTAGATAATGCAATGAACTGATCATCAATCATGTTTTGTCATTGTTAATTCCAACGGTTATGGCCTGCCCTTTGGGGAGGTTTACCTCATGACCTAATACTCTTCCAGTTCTATTTGGAGAAGCAAATACGCCTATCGATCTGTGTTACACTAAACCTTATAGTAGTACTTAGTTTATAGTTTCGTAAATTATTGAACACTGCACGCGTGGTTTGCTGCCCTGTCTCCACAACCATGCCTACATTAGTTTTAATGCTAATTAATTACTAATTACTAAATTAAATTCTGTTTAAAATCAGACTTACCCACTTTTTTTTATTTTCCATTTTTTCCCATCTACTGTATTTGACAATTAGTTATTGGGTGAAAAACGTGTACTTGACTACTTGTCCCCTAGCTTCCAGGCTTCCAGCCTCTTGGTCAACAAGTGTAATGCGACTGTCTACCATCTTCAAGACTTTTAAATTTCCACCTACAAGCATTTGTTAATTTCCTCCAACAATTAATTACAGTATATTTTCTGAAATTTAAGAAAAATTGAACAATTTTGACTATTTGTTCTCTATATATGCTTCCAGTTGTTTGAAATTGCAAATTAATGCTGAAGTAATGCATTTAATATTGCCATCACTGCATTTCTTTAATTAATTTTAACTAGTACTTTTTTCGTGTATGATTAATCAGAATAAATTTTTTTGTTGGTTTCCATGTTTTTTCCATGTGTACAATGGCTCTGGATGGAGTGTGGACACATTCACATGGCCAATCCAGTCTAGTAGTAAGGATATTATTGTGCCACGTTGTTCGGTCCATATATAAAGCCCACCAACAAGTGATTCTTAAGCTATTTTGATAGTTTTATTTGTTCATTTTTCGATTTTCATTTTTATAGTGACATAATTTTATCGTGTTTTTTAAGCAAAAAAATAGGTGTCGATGACAAATTGCATTTTGAAATAGATTATTATTTTTTTCTCTCAAACAAATGTGATGTGCCATATTGCAATAATCGGACCTGGCAAATTTTTGGAAAATAATTTTGTCACAGTTAATTACACATCATAACTTGTCTTCTAGCGTGCTTTAAAAATTGTGTTATGTGAATTTCGCACATTAAAAATCAAATATTAGAACGTAATTATCGAAAAATTGAGTGCCAAAATCAATTTTCCAATTTATTGTCATTTTACTATTATGATCTACAAATGAACGGTTTGTAACATAATACTATGTAGGAGAGGTTATTTAGTGCCCCTAAGACATTGCATTGGGATGAGGCTGCACACTCACATCCTCCTTTCTATTGAGGAATTTCATTATTATGGTTTCTGGCCAAATCACTCATTTGGAATATAAAATACAAAAAATGAATTATTTTGAGTGGCTCTTCGACTTTTTCATCTAAATCTCAACAACAACAAAAATAGTAAGATTGGGTGAGAAAATGGCTCTTCTTTCTTTCTTATCCTTTCTCACGATCCGAAAGATCTGTTACTCCGAGCTCCTCACTGATTAATGTGTGGTGGAAAAGAGATCTGAAGCACCATGCCACCACAACATCCGAGGGGCACTAGATAAAGTTTCCATAAGTAGATCTCCAGGCTCCATGCATGCACATTCTCCGAAAGCTGATCTAGTCTAGGCCAATGAAGAGAGTAGATTGGAGACCAACCTCCATGTATTCTATTACAGAGAAAGTTAAAATTGACACCTAGTGTGGGTACCATGATACAGCATAAGTGACTTTCCAGTGTTTTTCCTTTGCTTTCTGTGTCGGGAGAATACTTGTAGTAACTTTTGTGGCCGCGCGCTGACTAGCTATGATCTGTATTCCTGCTTAAATTAATTACCAATTTTAAATTAATTGGGATTAATATACATTTTATACAAGAATATATTGATCGATCGTCAATGGAAGTTTCCTGCTTTGACTAAATTTTGTATTGGCTACCTATGCATCTATTGATTTGTACTCCTAAAACATTTCTGTCCATGTGAAGGAATCATTTTGAAATATCCGCACTAGCAATTAAAGATATTATCACACTAACACACTTTATTTTGGCAAGATTTTCACTCATAACATGTATGCCAACAATATAATCGATTGAGCCCAAATTGTTGAGTCACATGAAAATAAAGTTACACATTGATGCCAACACCACTGGTGATCACACAAAATAAAAAATAAAATAAAAATCACCACCGATCAATGCAAAGATGTGATATATCATCACTTACGTGGGTCTTTTATAGCTTGTCTTCCTGGATTTTATTGGCCCATTAGGCCACATATCCAAGCAATAAAATACTTCTGCAGACCAATAAGATTCGAGGGATACAGAAAAAAGTGAGTGAAATGAGTTCGATAGGAAAAATATATTTCCATATTAATTATTTTCGACATTCCCAAACTTTAAAATTAAATGGCCGGTTAGATAAAAATGAAACTCTACTACAAACCTACACAGTCCTTTGAGGTGGTAAACCCACCATCAACCACAAGGTTATGACCACTCACATACTTGGACTCATCACTAGCAAGATAAAGTGCAGCCTCAGCTATATCTCTACCCCTCAGTGTCACACCTTTAAGATTAGCCATCCCTCTCACTATTTCCTCCATCTTTTCCATTTCTTCCACCCCAGGCACCCCTGATCCACCCTCCACCGCCGTCCCCTCGCCTCCCTCCTCCTCCTCGTGACACCCCCTCCATGCATTCACAAGCATGGAAGTAGCCACCCCAAATGGAGAAATACAGTTAACCCTAATCCCAAACTTCCCCAACTCGCAAGCCACATTCTTGGTTAACCCAACAAGGGCGTGTTTGGACGCCGAATAAGCGTGCGGCCCCAGCCCTCCCATGACTCCCGCCACGCTAGCTGTGCTGATGATGCACCCGCTCCTTCTCGGCACCATCACGCGCGCCGCGTGCTTCATCCCCAGTGCGGCCCCCTTGACGTTCACCGCCACGATCTTGTCGAACTCGTTCGGATCGAAGCTGGCGATGCTCTTCTTGCTCTTCGTCTGGTTTCCGAGGATTCCGGCGTTGTTGAAGAGGATGTCGAGGCGGCCGTGGAGGGAGATTGTTGCGTTGATCAGGTTTTTGATGTCCCCTTCCGAGGTCACGTCGCAGTGGAGATAGGTTGCCGAGGGGGATAATGCGTTGGCTAGAACGGTGCCGTTTGGATCGTCGATATCGGCGATTATCACTTTTGCTCCGTTTTTTACAAAGATTCTTACTGTGGCCTCCCCTATTCCTTTAGCACCGCCGGTTACGATTGCCACTTTTCCCTCCAATCTGCGAAAATTAAAAAGTTTTGCAATGAGAAAAATAGTTAATTTAATTGCACAATTATGAGATAAACATCGATCAAATATTCTCTCATCTTCACAATTTTTATTTTTATTTTTTAAAAGAGAAGTAGATAGAATGTCCGCTATGACAATATTGCATAATTCCAAACCCTTGAGGCCACTTGGAGGGTTTGCCTGACCGGTCGTTAATTTTAAGATTTCGGAATTAGTCGAAGTGCACGTAAATTGACTCGAAAATCCGGTTATATGAAGAAAAAAAATATTGCATTAATTATTTCATTGTGATGAAGAGTGGGCCAATCTAGAAGGAATGTAGATGTAGTGGTGGCATGAAGTTTTTGGTTGGTAGCACTTCTATGATCAGCTGTGTTTGTTTTTCTAAAAAGAAGTTTAAGGAAATAACGTTAATAACTTCCATATATTAGGTTGAGATACCAAAGTGCAAACATGACAGCTAAGAACTGCACATGATTAGTTCTGTCAAATTAGTTGATCAAATCTTTGTTGCAACCATTCGATCGTCAACCGTTATAGCCTTATAGGAGTAATAATTTTAATCAAGTATATATCAAAAAATTGAAAAGGAAGAAAAGAACAAACAAAAGGGTGAAACGTTCCGTCGTTAACTTCAAGGCTCTGAATTTAATCTATGCGAGCGAAAGTTCACCTAGAAATTGGATTATTATCGTTATATAACTTATATATGTATTCATTCATTAATATACTACCTTTTCGGGAAAAGAGGGGTGTTCTCCTTGCTGCTCATCACATGCTGGAGGGTTTCCTCATACATCAGTTGCGCAGGCATGTTGAGAGAGAGAGAGAGAGAGAGAGAGAGAGAGAGAGAATGTTTAAATTAAACAATTAGGTTGATGGGTGAGGATGAACAAATGCAAGGAGGGAATGAAGCGATTTATAGATATCCGAAAAGGTGAGAGCGATACATATCGAGGGTGGTGGTGGGGGCTAGCAAGCTACTGTTTTTTAAATATCAGTGGAATTTTGGAGAACTTTCTTAGTAATGTCCCTTACCCTAAAGCTCGCTTGCCCCTCAAGCACACATTTTCTCTATATATTTTCTTTCCTCATCTACTTGAAATGAAATGTCCATGAGCCATCACACGTTATTTAGGCTCCGTTCTTATAAACTTATAAGCTTGAAATTTATTTTGATATTTTATTTTTATTTTTTGCTTAACTTTTCGTTGTAATTTTTGAAATTAATCGTTCATCTTGACGAGACGAATCGAAAAAATATGAAAATATGGACTACATCAATTTCCAAGAGTCTCAAAAACCTCTACGGGTTGTAGATTCGTATACGGTTCGATATAGAAAATGCAGATTTGTTTTTAAAAACATTAATAGACAAATAGTACTGTATAAAAGAAAAGGAAAAACTTGATAACGAAAAGGGATTTTGACTTCCTTGGTTTTGATTAGGGGTGTGCAAAAAAACCGAAGTCCGACGGACCCGACCCGACCCGAGGGGTTTCGGGCGGGTCCGAACATATGGTTCGATCGGATACAGGTACATTTTTTCAAAAAAATCAGTTTTCGGGTCGGGGCTCGGGGTGCTGTTTTTTCTTACCCGACCCGACCAACCCGACCAAAAGGCACAAAATCATATAGTTTTACCTCGGTTTTGGTCGGACCCGACCCGACCCGACCAAAAAAATCGGTCACACGGACGGATACCCCCCTCCTTCGGTCGGGTTCGGGTCCGAAAAAAGTATTAACTGACTGGTCGGGTTGGGTTCGGGTTCGGGGCCGAACCCGACCCGTCCGACCCGTGCACACCCCTACCCGAACCCAGCCCGACCCGTGCACACCCCTAGTTTTGATGGATGACAGGAAATAGACGCAACACAACTGCCCCTTTTGTTTTGTTTTTATTTTGATTTTCGCTTTTTCTCAAGATTGATAGTAGTACTTTTTTTTATTTTTTTAATATGATGGATTCGTTACGGAGAAAATCATTTCTATAGTTGTTTATGTGGAAAAGAGTTTTGCGAAGCACCACTGTCTGCGTCTAAAGTGTATCGGATGATTCAAATTTAAATAAAATTTTTTTAACTCTTTCTTATGAAAATTTTATTTAAATTCGGACCATTTAAAACTGAAAAGGATGGTTACGATCGCTCACCTCCGTGATTGTTTTATTTATGACTCTTCCTCGAATAAAACAATCTCTTTGTTACATACGCGCATGGCCAATGGACAGATCGATTCAAAAGTATCATTAGAAATTCTGGTAGTACGTAGCATGCAGCAGGAATTATATGAAAAGTTATTTAAAAAACAT
The DNA here is from genome assembly GCF_030253575.1 of Rhododendron vialii. Taxonomy (NCBI): domain Eukaryota; kingdom Viridiplantae; phylum Streptophyta; class Magnoliopsida; order Ericales; family Ericaceae; genus Rhododendron; species Rhododendron vialii. The sequence continues at coordinate 6,886,707 of NC_080569.1, forward strand.
TATAAAACTTATGTGATATATGAAGCTTATATCACACGCAAAAATTGAACCAACCAACAAAAGCCCAACTTCTTGATCTTGTATTGTTATTTTAATTTTTGGGGATAACGGTTTCCCGCGAGATTCTGCATCTGGTAATGATTTTCAATATTTTATTGGAGAATTCCCTTTTTAATTTTTTGCTTTTGTTGGTAAAAAGAGGAGGAGGATGCCTTTTTAATCGCGTGGCGGGATCGCCCCAAATCGTTCTCTCTCTCTTTATATATATATATATATATAATTTTTTTTCCGCTATATATATATATTGAGAAACGCTAATTCCACTGAAAAAAAAAAGAAAAAAGAAAAACACTTATTCTATTTTTAAACGCTAATTAGTGCATGTGACTTTCCTTTAGCAAGGAAAAACTACAGCAAGGAAAAATTCCTCGCCAATTGTGTCATAATAGGTGAGGAAATACTTTTTCTCCAAATACTTTTTGCAACGATCTTTAGGCAACGAAAACGGGCAAGGAATTTTTTTGCGAGGAAATCAGGTGTTTTAGCGAGGAAACTAAATCTTCGCTACAAGCCTTTCGTGTTGTAGTGAGAAATAGTAGTAGTCTAGGTGCGAATACCTAAAAAGGCTGCACTCCTTTTTAGGAGTAGCTTTCTAGTCTTTTTTATTAAGGACAGATTCTGCTTTTACGTGATTTTCTTTTGTACTCTTACTTCTTACCATTGAAGCTATTGCCATTTTGTTTAAAAAAAGCGTAGATATATGGTTTGAGTGCCATAACATGAATCACGTGATTCACTTTCCCTCATTACAAACCAACTTTACATCTGTATTAGTTGTCTACATATGTAATTAACTAAGTGTTGGCAACATTGTTGTTTTATGGGCCAAGTAACCAATTCTATTGAGCTTTTGGTATTGACCGTCTAAAGTGTAATGCCGCCCACTACGAAAAAATAACTAATTTGGATTGAAAGGTCCGATGAATTGGGATTTCTTTTTTGGTTTAGGTCATTTTAGGACAAGTAGAGCATTTCTGATGAAGAGGATGAGCTTGAAGTGGATGGTGGTGAGCTTGAAGAGGATGAAGAGTCAGATTTGTTTAGGAGTGAACCCATGCCATACCAGCCACGATCAAAGTGAACATGAGAAAATAATTCCATGCCATACCAGCCACGATTAAATTGAACATGAGAAAATAATAGTAAGTATTTGACCATGAGGTCGTATGTTCAAATTTCATAGAAGCCAACCATCAAAACCTTGGGCCACTAGGGTTATGCACGGTCGTTATCTTCAGGGCTCCGAAATTAGTCGAGGTGCACGCAAGTTAGCCCGGATATCCGGTTATAAAAAAAAAAGTACAAGAAGTTAAATTCTAGTAGTATATAGTTGGCTAGGAGAGATAGTTGTAGTCTGGGTGTGTGTACCTGAAAAGGTGGTTGCACTCCTTTGAAGCTTTAATTTTGAGTCTATTTGATTAAGGACAAATTCTACTTTTAGGTAATTATCTTTTGTACTATTTTTTTTTCTAAACAAAAAGAATTTATTAATCTTTATAAAGGATTATAAAGATTAAAGGATCAAAGGCATACCGGCATTAAACCACCCGAGACTAAAAAGAAGGCAAGATGCCAACTGAACACCTAAAAAACCACAAAAACCACCATAAAACATCCAAAACCTAAGCAAGCCTTAGACTCGACACACACACCCCATCATCAAACAACCAAAGAGCCAAACAGACACAGAGACAGAACCACCAAGACCTGGAAGGAAGCGCCATCCCCCCTAACAGGAAAAAAAAAACCTTCACCTACTTCCGCAAAAGACTACACCGCTATCTCTCCAAGACAACAAACACTTGACCAAAAGAAGCTCCCAAAACGAAACCAACCGAGCAAAGCAGGAAGCAAAACACCCCAAACTCGAAAATCAGAAGGCCAGAGAGAGAGAGGCATCATCTCGATCGAGATCAACATCGCCCTCCGAGATAAACTATTCCTCAAAGTCATCAAGCGCATGGATCCTTTTCCTTAATTCTTCCTTTTGCATTTCAACAAATTTCTTTAGATTATGATTCCTCCCTCCTTTAATGAAGCTATTACCATTTTGTTAAAAAAATAGATGGTTTGAGTGTCATAACATGAATCACTTGATTCACTTTCCCTCCTTAAAAACCAACTTTACATCTGTGGGTTGGTTGTATGATTTGTATTCTTATGGTTGTACTGCTTATTTGCTATCTATGATATGTTTCTGTTTTCTTAAAAAAATGAATAATAATAACTACGTGTTAGACAAAATTGTTAGTTTATGGCCCAAATAACCAACTCTATTGAGCTTTTCGGATTGACCGTCTAAAATGAAATGCCGCCCACTATGAAAAAAATAACTAATTAATTAGAACGTACAAAAGCAACCCCAAGGGATTGGGTTTTTTTTAGCGGCAAAAAAGGAAATTTTATTCATCTTTGAAATGAAAACAAAGACTAAAGGGAGGCAGGAGCAACGAAAAATGCAACAAGTGCCCATTTGAGACCCAAACCCTTGATTGACAAGATACAAACCAGAGGAACCCCCAAAGGACAAACCCAACACCTAAAACGCCTCAAAGCCGAGATAAGACAATAAGCACAAGTGGGACGCAGCCAAAACACTCCCAAATATACAGATAAGCCCCAAGGGTTTGAAAAGGTGGGCATGAGAAAGCAATAAGTGTTGGCCATGAGATCACATGTTTGAATTTCATGGAGGCCAACCATTCTAAACCTTGGGGCCACTGGGGGTTATGTTCAATCGTTACCTTCAGGGCCTCGAAGCGTAAGCTGGCCTAGAGATCCGATTACGAAAAAAAAAAAAAACATATGTACAGTCAATAAGCTAAATTCTACTATATGTTTTTTTTTTTTTTTCGGGGCGGGGGGAGATGCAAAAATTTTCGAGCGAGTTTGCGTACACTTTAGACTAACCTCTAAAGTCCTCTTCGCAACTCTTTCGCACGCCCGAGCGTGGAGATGGCTTCCAGAAATGCCAGTAAGGAGAGAATTTTACATGTATGCATCATGCATGTGTACACATAAATGTACGCATCTACAATTTGTAGCTTCGCCTTACAATTCGCTTCCATTGCTCAATTTGCTCTTGAAGCTTCCTTTTAGAACTTTGGTTTACGTTGTTCTCCGAATCTCTTTTCCATTATACTGTACTCCATTTTTTAAATCGTCTCCCTTTTGTTTTGTTTGCTACCATGTTGCTTGACGGAAACATCCCCTGCCGTTTAAAAATTGTTGCTTTTCTCATTCGACCACAAACTTGTCTACTTTTGAGAGAATGGGAAAACGACAAAAGGCAAACAAAACAAAAGCACCCTACGCAGTACTCCTAGTAGAAGATTGCATATACAATCAATTTAGCCGTCACAAAATTTGATAACTATACAAAGCTATATTTGGTGTGGGTTCCTAATTACTGTAGTTTAGTTGGGTTCTTTTTTGCGATCAGGAGTGTCGGGGCAGCTTACACGCACCTCGACTATTTTTATATCAGTCCGATCAAGCATTCATGTTAGGATTAGGAGATTCACAAGAAATTTCTCTCTTGCAGCATGACTCCTCTCTTCCGGCCTGCCCCGTGAGATTGCCAAGTTTTTTAGAATAATAAAGATATGTACCCACTATTCAGCCACAACAATCTTATACGGGTGTGGAACTCACGGGTTGGACTTTGTCCCATGTGGACAATCTCACATGTAGGTTTTACTGTCATGTGAGATTGTTCTGTTTGAATATCAATAAGTCTAGTTGTACACAACAAACAACCACAACCCCTCACATACACGTAGGGTCTACACACATATTGTGTGTTGGCCCCACATATATGTAAGAAGCAGGAACGGAGTCAGGAATTTCACCACGCAGGGAAGACCGTGCATGCGAGAAAAAAAATATAAATACACATGCATAATCACGTAAATACATTAAAACTCAAAATATCGTCAATACATTAATCGGTTTAACTAATGGGAACAATCTTTATGTATGTGTCTTATTTTTCTTCATTGTTCATCTTCTTCTTTTTCATTCATCATAACTGGACGAATTTGGTGCATGAGCTTTTATGTTACTTGATTTTACTAGTAAAAAAAAAAAAAGAATTAGTAAAAGTCTAGAACAACAATTGGGGAAAGATATACTTACAACTTAAATTTCACCAAATTACTTAGGGTTTCCAAAATCTCTTCTCCTTCGTCGTTATTTTCTTGAAATTGCCTTTGAAGTCTTAACAATTGGGGATGTTTGTGCCGGGGGGGTTGCGTATTTGGTGTGCCATTGAAATTTTAGAGTAAAAAATAAAATAAAACTGTAAAACACTAAACCCATCTAATGAAAGGTAGAAGTTTATTACTTGAATATTCATAATATTAACCCTATAGTTTTATTTTTTGCTATATTGTAGCCATTAGCCTATAGTAATTAATGTTGGTATCATTGTATTTCAAATGTTACTATTATATATATATTTTTAAAATTCTACACAGAGGCGAGCCTGTATACTTTCTTAGGATTTTTTTCTTTTTTTACATATAATAGAAGTGTTTCTTTTTTCTTGCACGGGCGACCACCTCTACTGGCCCCTCCCTGGTAAGAAGGTTGTGGTTGGCCCCACGTGTATGTGAGAAGATTGTGGTTGGTTGTTGTGTATGTAGTATGGTTGTTTGAATATTGTGTACCAACTGCCTAGCATTGTTTAATTAATGCTACCAGAACACCAATCACACCTACCTACATGATTGGTGATGGGAGAACAACCATTTTGAAACTACTTTTCCATCACCACTTTGAAACTATTTTGCAACCATCAATTATGCAGTGACACATAGGTGTGTGTGGCTGGTGTTGTGTCCCAACATTATTATTATTATTATTTGGAATTTGGGCCATGCGCTAAAAAAAATGAAAAGGATAATTAGCGGTGGACCATTTCTGTGCCCTAAATGCTTCACCCACTTATTGGAAGTACCCATCAGTGCCTGTTTTATGGGGGTTTATTCATTATAGTAGTATGTTTTAAGCCTAATTGGGCCATCAAAGTCTTAATATTCCTCAATTTTCATTGTTTTCTCTTACTTAATATTTGTTTGTGTTTGTCCAAAGACAAACCCACTACAAACGGTGGGCCTATGGAAATCTCCATGGGCCAAAAACTTATGAATGGAGATTTCTATTTTTAGCATGATGAGGAGAATAGTTGGAGGACTTACAAAGTTGGATTCTTATTTTTCATAGAAAGCATATAAAGCTCACCTTTAGCATAGAGGAAGATTAAAAAAGAAAAGAAAATAAGTTACAAAGCTTGGGAATAAAGTTATGGAATTGAAGTTTTTGGGGAATTTCTGAAAGAACAAGATGAGTGGATCATAATACAAGATGGGGATCTTTTTGTAAATGAATCAGCGCAGTCCAAAAATTGGGTACGCTGTGCAAGTACAAGGAAATTGCAAGTTAACCAAAATAATTGACGGTTTGTTATCAGTTCACCTGTGTATACTATTGAATCTCCTTTTCCAACTCTTAAAGTGTTAGTATGTATCTATGATTTTCTTGCCCGGTTACACAAAAAAATAAATACCTGCGTTTAATGTCATTTGGTTACAAAAGAAAGAAATTAAAATATTTATCGCACGTGAAATTGCAAATTTGAATATCTTAAAATGATTCCTCAATTGGTTGGGTAGGTAAAGTTGCTTATTTGTGAGTTGTGTTAGAGAACTTTCTAAGGGGAAACTAATAAACATTCTGCGACACAAAATTTAGATACATAATTGAATATTTTACATTGATTCCTCAATTAGGTAAAGTTGCTTATTTGTGAGTGGCATAAGAGAACTTTCCGAGGGGACACTACTAAACATTCTGCTACACCAAATTAAGATACATAGTGCAACAAATATGGTTCTGTCCCACCAAAAAGCTCTCATTTAAAGGATCTTTCGATGGGAAGTCTTTCATCTACTGGGCGAGCGAATCATTCCTATATATTTCTCTAACTCGCACTTAAGTACTTAAAATATTTGACCTTTTCTTTTCTTTTCTTTTCTTTTCTTTTTTTTTAGTTGACCTTTCGACTTACCTAACCAATTCATGGCTCAAAGGGCAGCTAAATACACAAAATTTAATTTCTTCCCAATCTTCTCAACCTTTTCTTTTACTATACTACAATGGCAAGTTTAAGGGAAAATGACGGCCCTTGACGTGTTTTGACAATTAATACCCGCCAAGAACATGCTGAGAACATTTGTTAATGCTGAAAATGTCATTGGCGGGCATTAATTATCAAAACACGTCATTGACCTTCATTTTCCCCAAGTTTAATGGAAACTAAAGGCCCATAGTGACGAGGAGGCCCATGTGATAATGGCCCAGTTATGATGATCCAATATTACACAGTAACATGCCTGAAAATACAAGCCCAGTTTTTGGCTCTGAGTTTTGAATTTAGGGCTCAAAACTAATCACAAGTTTTGAACGTCCATTCTCTCTCTCTCTCTCTCTCTCTCTCTCTCTCTCACGTACACACAAGCGCGGTGGTGCTAGCGACGATGCTCTCAGGGGATATTCCGCCTAATCAAACTATATACATAAAGAATCTCAACGAGAAGGTCAAGAAAGAAGGCAAGCTCTGCTAATCTCACCTGTTTTTTGTTTGTTGTTCGGATCATGAATCTATTTTGAGGGACGAAATCTGGAGAACTTGACTTACTGCTCGCATAAAAAGTGAATAATCTAGGTCACTATTTTGGTTAAAAGAAGCCAACTGCTTCTGTAATTGGGTGGAATTCATTGAACTAGGTTTTGATGCGTTTCAATTTTACTCACTGGTCAAAGACATTGAAGTTCGGTTTAGAAAGTTGTGGATATTCTGTGCTTACAGAGACATCCTGCAACAATTCATGCTGTTTATGGTTAGGGCTGCTAATGATTCACCGAGCTGTTTGCGAGCAGCTCAAGGCTCGGCTCCTTGGAGTCGAGCTCGAGCTTAAGTTTTAAAGCTTGTTTAGTAAAAGAGCTGGGCTCTAGTTAGTTGTAAGTCTGCTCATTATAGAAAGCTCGGCTCATTTGTAGAGGCTTGGTTCGTCATTTATAGATGCTCGTGTAGTAAAAGAACTCAGCTTGAGCACCTTGATAATAATAAACAAGCCAAGCTGGAGCTTGATTTTTCGGGCTAGACTCAAGCTCCAGCTGAGCTCGAGGTGGACTTGTTTCGAACAAGCCAAGCTCAAACACGTCAAAGCTCGGCTAGATTGCAGCCCTATTTAGGGTCATGTTTTAGAAGTGGGTAATTGTGACTGCTTTTGCAGTGTCAATTGGTGCATAAATTATAGATGTTTAATGTCCCCAAGCATGAGTTTTTGGGTGTATACCTTTATCTATACTGCAAAACTACTGTCTGTTTTAGGCTTTTAGCTATCCATCTAAACTAACATAAACCATATCCGAGATTTGGACCTTGTTATTTTTTTTAACCTATCATTCCATATGCAGAGTTGAAGAGATCTCTTTATGCCCTGTTCTCGCAATATGGTAGAATTTTGGACCTTGTTGCCTTGAAAACAGCCAAGCTTCGTGGACAGGCATGGGTTGCTTTTAGTGAAGTGACAGCTGCGAGTAATGCAGTTCGACAGATGCAGAACTTTCCATTTTACGATAAACCTATGGTGCGTGAAGAGAACCCAAAATTATTGTTATTCATTTATTTTGTGCCTGTTATGATTTGTAATCCTAACTTGCAACTTTGGAAACAAAGTTACCTTAAGTATCAAGAGAGGTGGGAAAGTCTGGACAGATTGTCCAAGCTCTACTACCAAAATGTTCATGTAGGACACTGCTAACTCTCTTGTGGAAGTTTGATAGGGTCAAATACACTGCAACAGTATAAAGACACTTTTTTCTGGTGTCTTCTTAAGTCATCGATTTTGGCTGAAAGTCTGAAACTTGAATATTAGTGAAATTATGTGATTTCTAGGTTTCCAAGGGTATAAGAAGGGGTAAATTTTGTGGTTACATTGGCAAGGGAGATGATTTTTGGGGGTTATTATGGGCTAAGAAACATGGATAACACCATGCATACTTGTCGACTTGGCTTCAAAATACTTCATGACCTGCAAAGGACACCTCAAGGACCCAACACAAAGCGCCGATATTTTATGGAATGAAGTCTACGGTGGCATATGCTCCTAGAGTTTCCATGCATGTTTTCATGTGGCCATTACACAAGTTGGCGAGTGTTTTGATTAATTATGATGTATACTCATTCTTTGTTTTGAATTCTTCACGTGATTGACCTTTATTCCATTAGGATTGTTATGGGTAGACTAGAGTTATTCCATGAATTATATGTCCCCTTTTGTATCTCTTAGCATCTCTTCCCACTTTCCTAATCCCATGCTCTTCCATTTAGCTGAAGTTACCACCTCCCATGTCTTTTCGGAGGTATCTGTAGATGGTTCCTAGTAATTGGTGTATGAGACTCAGAAGAGGGAAAGTTGCAGTCCTATGGGGAAGATTGCCTCCTTCAGTTGAATGCATGCCACGATGCCATAAGTGCTGGATCGCTTTTTAAAATCTAGAAGTTATCTAGCTGAAAAGCTGGCAGCAATGTTATGTGTGTTTATTTTCCTGCAACACAAACCATTCCCCAAATTGTGCCTTTGCTTCAACAGTAAAGGGGTATTTTTTCTTATTACACTTAACGGTAACTTAAGTTGCTGTTCTGTAATCTTATATGCTACGTAATTATCTATATATCTCGTTTATTATGACATGTAATTTGACGGTGAGTGCGTGATTTGATGCAGCGTATACAATATGCCAAAACAAAGACGGATTGTGTTGCTAAAGAAGATGGAACCTATGTGCCAAGAGATAAGAAAAAGAAGCAAGAGGAAAAAGGTGAGTTTTGGAAGCAATTCTTGGTCTTATTACTGCTGGGTTCCTTGTTCGTCCTTTTTCTTTCTTCCTTGCCTTTGCTCATACTGGTGTTTTGTTTAGATGTTTCTATTTCGTTAAACTTTTAGATTACTGAGGTGAAATTGGAGTATCTGAAGGCCATGGTCTTTGAAATGCTGAAGTTATGTAGTCCGTTTTACATAGCAAAAAGCCAAAAACACTAGAGGCCTGGTATCAGTAAGAGGTTTTCTATTGCTGATGTAGTTAAGAATACAGGCAATGAGATTGAAATAGGATATGATTGTTGGATGACTTGAAATGGAGGAGTAATACCTACCATAAACAGAGGAGGGGTAACTCTACCAGCACAAAGTTAATAGTAGTATACACTAAACAACATATCTAGGGTACAGTACTTACTACTTACAAGTAACAATTACTAATCAACTTCCCAGCAGTACTACTACTAACTAATAATTATATTGGATAAGATGATGGGACCATTCTGTTGTGGAAAATTATGTTTGCAAACGTATGTAATGTATTATTGTAGTACCAAACAAATCTTTGTGACTATAGCAATACCTCGAATGCAGAGGTGAAGCTGCTGATGGAATGATTCTCCATTGTTTGACTAACTTATTCTATGACTTGACTATTTTCATTTGAGTTTTTGTTTCTGACTTTTATATGCATGTCCAGCTGAGAGGAGGAGACGTTCTGAACAAGCGCATCAATCCGCTACTGCCAATGGTACAAGAGCTGAGAGTAATGGTGGCCCTACTGTAAGTTCACTATGGCTGGATGTTATGTTATTGAGTTGCTTCTATCTCTTTCTATCTTTTTTTATCTCTGTCTCTAATACTCTCATAGAGACACCCTTGCTTGCATCCACACAAGTTGTCAGTTTTTTCAGTTGGAGGCTTTCTTGGTTTTGGGCGAGGGAGGTGAATTAAAATGGACAATTATTAAGTTTCCAAAATGCTATTGGACATGATATGTTGCATTGTATTGCCATGTGATTCACCCGTCTAATATAGATGCATTCAAATTTCTTTTCTTTCTTCTCATTGTGTGTACTTAACAGACTTCAACTACGTGTGGATTCCTTTGTGCTTTGGGACAACAGTAACTTATGGTGAAAATGCTGCTACCTTTTATGTGTAGGCTAACTTTGGGAAACCAGGTGCACACGAAGCTACTGCAGCTCCAAATAACATACTTTTTATACAGAATTTGCCCTATGAGACGACAACTACGATGCTTCAATTGCTCTTCACACAGTATCCCGGTTTCAAGGAAGTTCGAATGATCGAAGCAAAACCAGGTATCGCCTTTGTAGAGTTTGACGATGATGTGCAGTCCTCTGTTGCCATGCAGGCCCTTCAGGGTTTCAAAATCACTGCTCAGAATGCCATGGCTATTGCTTTTGCCAAGAAGTAACTATGCTAAGCATCATGTGAGTGTTGATTGGATTTTGAAAGATAAAATACTCATTCCCATGGCCATGACAAGGTGAGGAATCGATTATGTCAATGTCACATTAGACTCCATTTTGACAATTTTATTGAAGCTTTCCATTTTTCTGTTTTGCTTTGACAGTCAAAATTTGTTTTGTGACCAGCCTTGTTATTTTGTTCGGAGTTTGACCCCCAACTGATTGCAATCTTCATGGACGTATTCTGTTGGAGTAAAATAACATGAGAAAAGACAAAAACAAGAACAAAATTAGACTTCTTATGTCAATTCAAACTATGTGTTAAAAATCTTTGACTCCACCCATGTCCATCATCTTCCTTCAAAATTATACCAAAATCTGTTGAATCTTGACATTCTATTCTCTTCTTATTATGTAAGTGATCAACCTCCCTGTGATACTATCCAGATATTTTGGACAAGTATCAGCTATTTTTAAGGGTGATTCCAAAGTATACATTTTCTTGCTATTTTTAAGGGTGATTCCAAAGTATACATTTTCTTGCGATGCTTTGCAGTTTCTAGTATAATTTTGGCTGCCCTGCGGACTTTTCGGGACGTACGAGATTCACATAACTCTATGGTTGAACTATTTCCGGATTACTGGTTAACTTGTCTAATCCAACGGAATGGGAGGGGTTCTTTTTTTTTGAACTGAAAATGGTAGAGTTATGTTGAATTGGCCACTTATAGACTCTCTGGTAAAACCGACAACAATACTCCATAAGTAGAGTGTTGAAACTTGTTACTACGAGTAGTATTTAATACTTCAGGCTTTTGTTGGGATTTCCTATTCCAATTCTATTCGGGCCAATGAAAGCTCGCATCGCAGTACCAAGTTTTTGTGGTTCGGTTTAATTCGCTTAAATTCACGAGGAAGAGAAATTACAATGTTAAATGAACAAAATGCATAAATGTAATTCTCACTCTCCTGCATCTCTATTTTTTTTTTTGCGCACGAATAAAGATGGTACTCCTTCTGTCCCTTTTAAATGGCCAGTTTCGTTTTTTCAACTTATTAAGGAGATATAAACATTATTGAATCTTTCACATCAACTTTGATCATCCAACTTTATCTATTAACTTTTCAAAGGAAAAAAAGAATAATTGTACAAACTTTTGTCCATTAGCTTATTAAAATTGACACTTAGGGACAGTCTAAAATGGAGAACTAAACTTTTATTTGTGGACGGATGAAGTATTTCATATTTCGGATCCGATAGATGGTGCCCCGGGATTTCCTTAGCCATTAAGTCTTGATTACTTGTACGGATATCTAACTTGCCAAAACTCCTTCGCCAATATTCTTCTCCCAGCCAAGATTTATTTATCCAATGGGTATTTCTAGTATCAAAATTGTTTTTTGTTTGTACCAAAAACATGTAGTGCATAAACTACAATTTTGGCTTTTATACACAGTTTTGGCACTAACAAAATCATTTTTGATATTATCATCTCCCTATCCAATTAGCCTTCTTAACTAATCCTTCAACCCAAGATTCCAAAGACATGAATGACACCTTTATTTATTCACCAAATTTATAACCAATAGTCACTTATTATATGGATGTTGACCTGACATAAACTTCTAAAATCAACTGGTATGAAGACCCTTGCGTGCTATGAAAGAACGACGACGTGTGTGCCCCTGAACCGGTAAACAAAGAGTATAGCTCAGTTGAGGTATTGGAGATCGTACCATATCCCTAAGATCACGTATTGATTCAGATTAAGAGATAATCTGATTATACGTCATTCTACGGATTCTCGCCACATGAGGCATATATATATATCATACCCAATTGTACCATAGAGGTATGCATGTTGTTTTTTATATCCTAAAATACAAAGCAACTGCATACTTCTTAACTTGATCGTCAAATAACCCGCGGGCTACCGAAACCCTAATTCTTGAGGGGGGGTTTTTTGTTTTTGAGTGTTGCTATATGTACCCTAATGGTCGGTACTCATAGATTTTTCGTTTTTGTTTTCAGCATACAGATTAAAAGCTCACGGATTACGTCACTAACCAAAACCTGCCTCCTTGCTTGCCAGGACTCACCCAGGATGGACAAGTGGCATCCACAGGTGTGAAAAGATTGTACTAAATTTTATATAGAAGGTTCTATTAGAGGATTGCTGTATTGATAGCATTTGTATGTTTAAATTTCTGGGGAACGACTTCTCTCCCGTTTGGGAGAGAACTGCAATCCATGGAGTCCGGCTGGTTCCGACCTTATTTACCGTTCATTTCAATGATCGAATTCGTTTAGATTGTAGAGGTTGTCGAGTAGAATAATTATGTGAAAAACTCTAGTTAACTGAAAATCGAATGATATCTGTATAAACAAAATGGGTTGGCACACAACTCGTAAACCCCAATTTTTTTTCAAATATACGTGTGCTCCGGTCAGACATCATTTGATTTTCGATTGGGTTGAGTTCCTACGTGACTATTTTACACAACTAGCTCCACAAGGGTGAACGAATTCGATCATTGAACGTAAAATGGGATTTGAACTAGGCCGACTGCTCGGGATGATGGGAGTTCTCTCCCACCAGGCAGAGAGTAGTCGTTTCCTTCATTCTGCAGTATTATCTACGCTATAATAACCCAAAGTGGCCCACGAGAGCGAGTTTGCGCGTATGACGTGCGAATCCAATGAAATATCTGCCCTCATATTTCAGCCGCCTCTCTCTCTCTCTCTGTCTCTCTCCATGTTTAAATGTAATTTAGCCACCTCTCTCACTCCTCTCTCTCTCTCTCCATGTGTAATGTAATCTAGCCAGCCAGTCAAACCCACGAGATTTGAACAAAACACCACCCAAAAAAGTAGCAGGAGTCCCGAGCCTTCTCAGAAGATACCTCCTTCTACACGTCCATATAGGAAAGAGAAAGAGATAGGCAAACAGTGAAAAAAGGATAGCCTCCTCTCCTCTACTAGTTCTCAATAATACATAACGTGTTCATTTTCATTTCCACTTCCTCCCTCTCTCTCTCTCTCTCTCTCTGCTCACAAATGGGCACTTCATCGGCTAACTCACGGCAGCAACAACAACAACAACCGCCGTCCAACTTCTCTTTCTCAAACCAATTCATGTCCACCTCCTTCTCCGACCTCCTAGCCGGAGACTACCCGTCTTCCGCCAGCCGCGGCGGATTGTCCGATCGGAATGGCTCTGCAATCCCCAAATTCAAGTCGATTACGCCGCCTTCGCTTCCTCTCTCACCGCCGCCGGTGTCTCCTTCGTCTTACTTTGCTATACCTCCTGGATTAAGCCCAACTGAGCTCTTGGACTCCCCTGTTCTCTTCTCTACTTCCAACGTATGTGTTTTATCCTTTTAAGGCTCTGTTTGTCTAAGTGAACGGAACACTTAACATGATAAAAGAAGCATGAAAGGTCTTTTCCATTTCCCCTGTTTAGGCTCCTAAAGGATGCCATAAACTTTACCCACTTCGTAGATTGGTTTGTATTCATGATTTTTCTAGTTTTTTCTTTTGCTTTTTCTGTGTGGGTTCTGTTTGGTTGATCAGAAATAGGAGAACGGAGCACGATTAAATAAGCAAACAAAAAAGTCTTTACCTTTTCCCTGTCGGATGAAACAGGAACCAAATTTCTCAAACAGCTCATTCCCCCTGTCTAAGTTCCTAATTAGGATTACCAAAAAGTCTAGCAAAATTGGTTGATTAGTCTTCATTTACAAAGCCTTTGTTTTTTCTTTTGCTTTTGCTAAGAATTTTAGAACAGAACATGATAAAGAAGCATACAAAAAGTCTCTTCCTTTTTCCCCTGTTTAAATTCCCAAGGAAAACCATCACTTTACCCCTGTTGATGTTTTTCTCTTTTTGCTTCTTTCTTATCTCAATTTTTTTCCCCTGTAACTTAAAAAAGGGCATTTCTTGTAACTAAAATTTCATGAAACTAATGTTTCCTTTTTGTGTGTGCAGATTCTACCATCTCCAACTACTGGGACTTTCCCATCTCAGGCTTTCAACTGGAAACCCAATTCCTCTAACAACAACCAGCAGCTAGGAATCAAACAGGAGCAAAAGAACTACTCTGATTTCTCTTTCCCCACCCAAACAAGGCCTCCAACATCCTCCTCAACAAGCTTCCTCTCTCAAATTCCCACTGTAAGTTTCTCAACCTCCTTAATCCATTTCCAGTTCTATTTTCCACACATCATAAATCCCACTTTTCAGATCTGATTTTACTTTTTAATTCTATCAGGAAAACCAATCCGAATACGCTCCGGTACAACAGAGTTTTTCCCCTGAGATTTCCAACATTCAGACCAACTCTCAAACAAACAGTGGGGTTAAATCAGACTATAGCAATAGCCAGTATAACCAATCATCGCAGTCAATGAGAGAGCAGCAGAGGAGATCAGATGATGGATATAACTGGAGAAAATATGGGCAGAAACAAGTGAAAGGGAGCGAAAATCCTCGCAGTTATTACAAGTGTACATACCCTAATTGCCCTACTAAGAAGAAAGTGGAGAGGGGTTTAGATGGGCAAATCACTGAGATAGTTTATAAGGGAAATCATAACCACCCAAAGCCTCAATCTACTAGGAGATCATCATTGTCTTCTTCAGCAGCTTCTCAAGCAATTCAAAACTGTAGTAACTCAAATGGTGAAGTCCCAGATCAGTCCTATGCCTCCTCACATGGGAATGGACAGATGGATTCGGTCGCGACACCGGAGAATTCTTCGGTGTCGGTTGGGGATGATGATTTTGATGGGAGCCCTCGGAAGAGTAAATCAGGGGGAGGTGGAGGAGATGAGTTTGATGATGAAGAACCTGAAACCAAAAGATGGTAAGCGTCTGATTGCATAATTTTCAGAAGTTTTCTTTAGGAAAAAATTTTGTTCATTGGCTTTGGAAACTAGTTTTCAAGAAAGTTTCCCATCTTTTTTTTTTCCCTGCAGTGAATGATTGTATTTTCAAAAACAGTTTCTTTAGAATTTTTTTTTCAAAACTTGTTTCTACAACGGAAACCAAAATTAGTACTGACTTATACTTTGAGGGTGTTTTGCAATGACCTGAAAGGATTTGCCTTTTCATTGTTTTGTCCAGGAAAATAGAGGGAGAAAGTGAGGGAATATCAGCCGCTGGGAGCAGAACAGTGAGAGAACCTAGAGTGGTAGTCCAAACAACAAGTGATATTGATATTCTTGATGATGGGTATAGATGGAGGAAATATGGGCAGAAGGTGGTTAAGGGAAATCCTAATCCAAGGTATTAAAAGCTTACTTTTGATTGCACTTTTCCATACTTCTCTTTAATTGGAAAGGTCTATGCTTTCCAATGTACACATATGTTTTAGAGACAAATTATTTAGACTTATTTGCAGCCAACCGATGCGTGTGTGAGTTTCACATGCATCATGTGGTTTCCACGGGTATCGAATAGTTAGGGGCACATTTAATCGGCTGTAGCCCCTCTCAGAGGTTTTTTTTTTTTAAAGGGTTATAAGTTATACCTAACATGACTTCTAACATCTAAGGAAGTCTTATCATGTGCTGTAATGAGCCCAATTGAGGTGTTTTAAAGGTTGTCTGATAGTGTGATTCTTTTTGAAAATTATTGCAGGAGCTACTATAAGTGCACAAACCCCGGGTGCCCCGTAAGAAAGCACGTCGAGCGCGCATCCCACGACCTCCGGGCTGTGATCACCACCTACGAGGGGAAGCACAACCACGACGTCCCTGCTGCACGTGGCAGCGGTAACCACTCCATAAACAGGCCTCTCCCTAGCACCACTTCTGCCCACACCAATGAGGCCATTAGGCCTTCGGCTATGTTCCACCACCAATCTTCCACCGCCGCGATCAATCCCATTCGCAACTCAAGGCTACAACAATCTGATAGCCAAGCGCCCTTCACATTAGAGATGTTGCAGAGCCCCGGTAGCTTCGGTTTCTCGGGATTTGGGAACTCAATGGGATCTAATTACATGAATCAACCCATTGAATTCTCTAGAGCCAAGGACGAACCGAGGGACGATTTGTTCGTTGAGTCTTTACTCTACTGAATTTCGCTTTGAGTTGTCGAAAGGTTGGTTTGCTACAGAAGGATTATGATTTTTCAATACAATAAGAAGGTGAGGAAAAAAAGGGTAAAATGATTTTTTAATTTCGTTTGTTATTGGTGTATATTTCTACAGGGATATTGTATTTTTGTACATTCGGCACAGGAATATGATGTAGAAGTTCCCTCATTTTTTCACCAGTTGTTTTTACGATTCTTAATGCTCAATTCATTGGGGCACACAACAAATGTATTGGATTGTTTGTTTTTTTTCTCCCTTTTGTTTCCTTTTAGATGTAGCAAGGACTACTCTGAAGGAAAAAAAAGTATCAATATGCATTTTGATAATTGCGTGTCCGTGTTAGTTTACCGAACTTAACTTAGTTTGGAGCGCTGAAGTTAATGATCGGACAAATCTAGACTGCTCCCATCAGCTCTTTTTTGTTAGTGGTAAGAGTTTAACTTGCGGATTTAGTATAAAGTTTCCGTTTGGTGTCATGCCCTTACTGGACCGACCGTTTGAATCATGAGAACAATTACATATAACACTTGCTTGCTCTCTACCGTCCACTATCATATAACACTTGTTTTTCATGTGTGCCATGTACTTATGAAAGGAAAATGTAAGAGTTTCACAGACTGTATTACAGACTAGATTCAAAGAAAATTTATTTTTTTTATCGGCAAAAATAATTTCATTTATAAGGGATACAAAATGAAATCAATAAGATACAAGACTCACTATGTTTGGTTGACAATTTTTGAGTGAAAATGTAAAAACATGTGATTGGGTGCGTGATCTCAAAGATGAGTGAGTGCTTGAGTGGGGTCTCCTTGACTCTCTCATCAGAAGGGGAAAAAAAAAAAACCGCACTCCAATTACTGACGGGATGCCCCAAGTTTCCAAAAGTCTGTTCAATTACTCACGGGTTGCCCCAAGTTTCCAAAAGTTTGTTCTGATCTCCCAACCTCATTTTTTTAAAGTAAACAGCTTCGGACCAATTTCGGAGGAGAAAGAGAGAGATTGACCAATTTCGAAGGAAAGAGAGAGAGACAGGACCCCCTTGCTCTTCAAGGGATCCACTACTTTTTGATTCCCTTGCTTTACAAAAAGTTTGCATTCAAAATTAGAATAACTTTCTAAAATAAAAGTTCAAAAAGATGAACCAAACACAGTGAGTAGATAAGAAATTTCATTTTATAATGGCTCTTTTTTTATCTAATCATTTGACTTTAACCCTAAATTCATCTGCATAACCGAAGAAAGTAAGAAACAAACTTTTAAATCACGAAAGTGTTTGCACGGGTCATCCTGTTGTTTTTGACTGTTTATGTGTGCAGACTACAATATGCTTAGACTTGGAATGTCAAACACTTGGGTTACTAGCGGGATTAGTGATGTAAAGTGTGATGAGCAGCTTCTTTTTTCATTGATGGGTGGAGGCAAAATAGTGCTAGTATTAATTGAGGAATGGCAAAACTTTTATTCCTATTTTTGTGAAGGGGGTTAAGGGCCTGCTTCTTCTTTTCTCTTTCTAATAACCAGGTGTCCGGACATTTTACGCACATCTTGACTAATTTTGGAGGACCATAAATCTATCATCTACTAGCGGGAGCCGCCCTTAAAGTTGGAGCATTTGCTTCTTATGGATTAGCCCCAAAAAAGTTGATGACACCAAGGAGATTTTAACCCCAAGGGGTTTGCCAAGTGGTCATGGACCGGGACTTCGGAGTGTGCCCCTTCCTAAGAATTTAGGTTTGATTCTCCTTGTCAGCAACTCTTTGGCCACCTCACCCTAACGCGTAAGCGTGTTAAACGACTACGGGAGGGAATGTATGAATTAATTCGAGGTGCGCACAAGTTACCCCAAAACATCCTGCATTACCAAAATTATAAATAAATAAATAAAAAGCATGAAAGATTTTGAACTTGAAATCTCATGAGAGAGCAAAACCCTAAATCACATGCATTGACCACTAGGCTAACCCTTTGGGATCATTTAAGGTCGTGCTTGTTGGTTATTGTTTAACGATAATTTATGTAATTATTTATTACTCCCTCCATCCCATTTTGATAATTCCTACGAAAAATGTATAATTTTTGAAATAAAAATAAAGTACTCCCGATCCTAATTTTTTGAATTTTTAGCGCCAAATTAAAGTAACTAATCGAGATCTTCAATTTGACTCGAAAATTACACGTCCTTTTTTGTTAAGATCGAACTATCATTTTGATACGGAGTGAGTAGTAAATATAGGAACACAACATTAAAATACGACTCGCCGTTTGACGTACATGAACCCACCAGCATGGAAAGGAAACTGGACAAAATGGTGTTTCTTTAACATTGCTCGTTATAATTAATTGTGTGAACGAATGAAGACTTATTAAAAAATGTGTGCGGGGGGGGACTTTATTAATTAATCAAACAAAATTGTGAGAAACTATTAGTGGTTGCGTATGCAATCGTCAGCACTTACATGGGCACCTCCCTTGTAGTAATTGTAATAGTAGATTTGAAGGGGTCAAAGATTTGCAGCTGAGGAAGGATCGAGGATCACATAACTTAGCCCCCACGCTGGTCAACGTCAACTCCTCATTCATTTTGGATCTAAACAATACTGTCGATGATAGATACATATGGGAGTACTTATCTTATACAGTATTGATGAGAGAGAGAGAGAGAGAGAGAGAGAGAGATGGCGTACGGTAGTGAGTGAGAGAAGCTTCTTGCTTGCTACGTCCATGGATGGAGGCCCCGTCTCCAGTTTTCTTTCATTTGGGCCCCTCCATTGCTTTCATTTAGTACCATATGGTTTGGATGTGTACACACGAACAAAGATAGATATAGAGACAAATTTCAGGGGGCAACTATTCGCAGTCCCGTATTTTCTCTCTCAGCCCACTATATTTCGATAAAAAGTTATTGAAAATCATACATAATATTTCGGTAAATAGCTGTTGAAAACAAGATTATATTTCGGTAACTACATGTCGAAAATATGTTTAACCTTTAGTAAACAACTGCTGAACATATATTTTCGGTAAATAGCTATTGAAAAAAATATTATATTTCGGTAATTGTATGCTGAAAATGTATTTCAATTTCGGTAACTAACTGTCGAGTATAATTGAAAATTTTTTAACGAGTTAAGAGAGAAAATACGGGACTGCGAATAGTCGCCCCCAAATTTCATCAGTGTATAAAGATGAAATCCAACAGGTTTAAGATAAACAAACAAAAAATGAGCCAACAGGTTTGCTACAACCATAATTAACCAGTTGTATCAAGTAATTAATGGTACTATATATAGTTTCTCGCACACGGAGTTTGTGGGTCCCACCTCTTATATATGAGTTGAATAATTGTTATTCAACTGTGCTACTTGCACAGATAATTTTGCACATATTTTGCACATACATTTTTGTGGGGTCCATATCGGGGTTCTACAAAATAATCCGAACCGCTCATCTTTTTTAAAATATTTTTTAGAGAGTTCTTGTAAAAAATCAGCTCCAACAGATATCAGAAAGGGCTTCCTCAGAATTCGTAGGGCAAAACAGAATGATTCGCCTTACGATTTTTGAGAAAGTTCTTACCGATATCTCTTGGAGCTGATTTTTTACAGGAACCCTCCAAAAAATATTTTTAAAAAGATGAGCGGTTTGGATCATTTTGTAGGATCCCGATATAGACCTTACAAAAATGTATGTACAAGATATGTGCAAAATTCTCTGTGTGAGAATCATTTCTGATTGTCATTAGTACAAGTATTGGCGAATGCACTGTGTCTTTTTCTCATGCGTTGATCGTAACAAAAATCTCCCCCGGTATAACTCTAATATCCCTACGATTCCGAACACCTTCGTATCTTTTGGAAGATCCTAATTGACAATGAAACAATCCTATAAGAGAGTATTCTGTCCAGATGAGCCGGTAAAGGGGATTTTCTGCCACCCCTGTAGGCCCCTTTCGTGCATTTTTTTTGGTAATCTAAATCATGCATCTTGTAGGGCTTGTAAAATAATATATCCACGCAAAAAATCAGCTTGTCCAGACATCGATAGGTATGTCAAAAGTTGAGTTTTTAGATGAAAAAAATGAATGGTCGTGGATAGTTTAACTTTAAAAACAATTGACAGATCCAAACAGTCCATTTTTTCCGTCTAGAACTCAACTTTTGACATACCTATTAATGTCCGGACAAGCTAATTTTTTTGCGTAAATACATTATTTTACAACCTTACAAAATGCACGATTTGAATTATCCAAAAAAATGCACGAAGGAGGCCCATAGGGACTAACGGAAAACCCTCATTTGTCTGGCTCGTCCAGACAGAATTTAATGATCTCATCCAATATATTGTAGTAAAAATCAAGTCAAAGCGCAATATCGTGTGAGTTGCAAATAAAGGTAACAAACAAATTGAGCTACTTGGGGTCATGGAATATTATCTGGTTCTTTTTCACCTTGTGATGCTTTACAAGTTTTATTAAACTATTCAAGATCAGTTGGTGCTAATTGGCTCAGCAGCTTACCTAATCAGCAAGTACTCCAAATTCAAAAATCTTCTACAAATCCTTGAGTTGACTAATTGAATACTTAAAAAGCTACGTATATATTCTGCTCTGGAATATGATACTGTATTGTTTATCAACCCTAAATCATACTGTAATTCGAACAGAGTCCACACAAAAAAACAAGACGGTCCTATGTTTAACTAGAAGAAAAATGGTTGTTAGGACCATTAGGTCAATTGGGAGTACATAGGAGAGTATTTATTTTGCCGAGACTTGCTGCTAGAGTGCTAGGAAACAGACTTCCTTGCGGGCGGAACACGACGCATTTAAGATCGATATTGGACCAGACAGGGGATAATGGAGCCTCCCCCAACCTACCAACACTTTTCTTTTCTTTTTTTTTCAAACGGAAAAAGTATAGCCATTCAAACAAATCATACGACGACTACAAAAAATCATCCAAATACGGATCAAGTCATACAGCAGCTACTGATAACCTTCCGAAAACAGAGATAGAGAAAAACAGCACCCTAAAGGAGAAGAAACTAATGTTAAACTCCTAAGCAGGAGCCATTACCCATCTACACCATTACCCATCTACACCGTAATCTTGAATGACAAAAGTGGAGCTAGTATCCGGACGCCTCGGGATGGCGGAGTTATATATCAAAGACAGCATCTAACCTGTGAAAATCTGTCAAAGACTCATTGGGATAAATTCAAGCAGAACCGGATCAAATCCAGACATAAACCAGACTAAATCCGGACCAAAAACGAAATAAAGAAAATCCTAATTCGGCGAATAGATCCCGCCGACATCAGATCACCGCCGCCCAAACCCCTCCAGCCAAATCCCCCCACCTACCAACCGACCCACCAAATTCCGATCTTATCTTTTACTTACAGTTTTGTTGTGTCGAGCAATTTTGGTATTGTTAATAAACCATCAATTGGACAATAGGCACCGGGGCAACTCGTGTAACTTCTCTCTTTCCTCTCACGTTGTCAATTTCCAAAAAATCTAGATCCTCTCGCGTGATAAATTCTCATGTGATTCTTTATTCGACGCAAACTGAGATTTATCATGGTATCGCTCGAATATGTTGATTTTACAGTACTTGTCAATATGTATGTTAAACATTATGTCGATCGAATATTGACAAATGTTTGGTCGGATCATATTTGCTTGAAGAGAAATGAACCGCCAGAATTTTATCTTTTGTTTTTTCTGTAGCGAATATGCTTTATTCAAACAGATATCTAGGCCTGATCAATATAATTTCTCTTATGAATGACTAACCTATAATGCCACACAAAGTAAACGGACCGAATCATTCAAGTGTAACTATGATTTGGATGACATGACAACAACTAAAACCCGGGCCAGAACGTCAGGCCCACGGGACCTCTTTTTGATACCAAACCCATAATGCGCCGAACCATATTTGAAGCCCGTCAAGAGAGAGTGGTGGTCCCGTCTGTTCCAACAGAAATACCGGAAGTTCCCTCGCCCCAATCTCCACCGCTGCTTTCCCTTATCAAAAAAATCACCATCGTTCATATCTTCAAATTCTACAATACACCTAGGGCAGTGATTTTCACCTCTTTTTACAATGAGGGTAAATTCTGTCCGGATGAGCCGGAAAATGGGGGTTTTCCGCCACCTCCGTTGGGCTTTCATCGCGCATATTTTTGGATAATTATCCGAATCGTGCATCTTGTAGAACCTGTAAAATAATGTATCCATGCAAAAAAAATCAGTTTGTCCGGACATCGATAGGTATGTCAACAGTTAAGTTTTTAGACTAAAAAATGAATGGTTGTAGACAATTTAACTTTAAAAAACAGTTGACAAATCCAAGCCATCCATTTTTTGGTCTAGAAATCAACTTTTGATATATCTATCAATGTCCGGACAAATTGATTTTTTGCGTAAATACATTATTTTACAAGCCCTACGAAATGCACAATTTTAATTACCCAAAAAAATGCGCGAAAGGGGCCCACAGGGGGTTACTGGCAGAAAGCCCCCTCTGTCCGGCTCATCCGGACAGAATTTAATCTCTTCTAGAGTTCGCACTCCCTTATATGAATGTACTATTTTGCCATTTTTTCAATATATTTTTTCACACATCTAATAGCAACATTGGAAATTCATGTTGATAAAAAAAAATATTTTGTGTGTGGATCGTAAAGAAGTATTGAGAGAAAATCATTTCCATTCACCTAAACGAAACACAATTATTTTTTGCGGATAAGAAAAAATACACCATTCTTTCCAATTTTACACCTCAAACTCGATTCAATTTCCAAATTCCCTCCCCTTTCTTTTTTTTAATGCTAATACAATATGTCCTGGTTCAATTTGCGGACACCTCATATTAGTTTCTACAGCTTCCCCACGGTTGTTTCAAATCCCCTCCTTTCCTCTCCTGTAATTCCTTTTTCGCGCCAACTCCACTTATCTTCTTCTTTGGCGTAACCCCTGTTTCACATTCTTTGATTCAGTAATAATACTCACAATGGAACCCACCACACACAGACCGAATCTCCAGAGCAATATTCTGGTACGACTGATCTCATTCTTCGCCTTCCTTTTCCTCGCTCGATTCGCTTACACTCTCACCATCAACCGCGACGACTTATTCTCCTTCTCCTTCTCCTCCTCCTCCTCCGCCGATAACATCCAAGCCTCCGCCGATCAAGAATCTCGTTTACGAAGTTACTACTCCTCGGTTTTCCAAGATTTGATCGTCGATGGCTTCCTCTCGCCCGACTCCAAGTCTCTCTGCATCGAAATCCGGACGGGCCAAGACGTCGTCGCTCTGCAAGAGATCGGAGTCTCGGACTCGGTCGGAATCCACGGCCGGTCCGTTGACCAGCCGTTTCACAACGACACCTTCGACTTTGAGTTCTCCGGCGTATCCGGCCTGGACCGGTCTGCTCAGCCGGCCGAAATCGCTTCCGAAGTTTCAAGAACGCTCAAATCGGGAGGCTTCTTGTTGTCCACACGGCCGCGAAAGACGAATACAGTTTCCATTCACTTCTCGATTTGTTCAGTTCCTGTAAACTGATTCGGTACCGCGACATCGACGGCCCCAGTCGGTTGACGCCATCGGTACGCGAGGTTGTTCTGATGAAAGAGAATGGGAATCGATCTATTAACGGCAATTCGGATAGCAAGTGTTCTGTGCCGGGGTATAAGCGGGAATTGGTAAGAAATGCAGAGCCGTTGATTGAAAAAGAGCCTTTGAAACCTTGGATTACTTTCAAAAGGAACACAAGGAACGTTAAGTATCTAACTTCTATGGTCGATATCAGTTTCAAGAACAGATACGTGTACATCGATGTTGGAGCAAGGAGTTATGGTTCAAGCATCGGTAGTTGGTTCAAAAAACAGTACCCGAAACAGAACAAGACCTTCGACGTTTACGCGATCGAGGCCGGTAAGGCGTTTCGCGAGGAGTACCGGAGGAGAAAGAAGAAGAGGGTCACCCTGCTGCCTTACGCGGCGTGGGTGAGGAACGAGACGCTGTTCTTTGGAATAAGTCGCAAGCCGACCCGGCGGAGAGGTGAGGACGAGAAGGGTAGAGGGATGGGCAGGGTTCAGGCAGCGCAGTCGTCGAGCGGTTTCGTTAATGGGGACTCGGACAAGATCGAGGGGTTCGATTTCGCTGTTTGGTTGAAGAGCGCGGTTTCGGAGAGGGATTTTGTGGTGGTGAAGATGGATGTCGAAGGGGCCGAGTTTTACTTGGTTCCGAGGTTGGTGTAGACCGGAGCGATTTGTTTGATCGATGAGATGTTTGTTGAGTGCCATTACAGTAGGTGGCAGAGGTGTTGCCATGGTGAGAGGAGTCCCAAGTTTCAGAAGACATATGCACAGTGCTTGGACATGTTTTCAGCTCTTAGAGAGAGTGGAGTTCTTGTACATCAATGGTGATGACTGTTTAACACTAGGGTTATTTTCTTTGATCCTCTCGGTTATGCTATTGACAGCCCATCGTTAATAAGGGAAAAAGAATACAAACAAACAAACACAATTTCACATGCACTTTTAACGCTTTTATTAAGCGCTCAATAAATTATTTAGGTAGGAACATCGTCATTCACTTTTGTTGAATGATTGAAACACATTGAGTGACTGACTCAAATTGATTGTGAGGTGACAATTTTTAATTTGCAGGAACACATTGAGTGACTGACTCAAATTGTGAGGTGATGATTTTTAATTTACAGAGAGTACCACATGACAATGTCACGTGATGCTCCGAAAGTACGCAATAATTGGCTCTTAATACATGAAAAATTACGTGTGTTTTTTTAATCATTTTCCTGCCTCATGGGCCGTTATTAGGGAGAAAATTTTGGATATGGGGTATTGCCACGTGGTGCCTGGCACTCCATCCGAGCTGTTCAGTACACTTTTAGACGGCTCAAATTTGAGGATGGTCTTTTGGACATTTTGCCCTTAAAATTTATTTCCTCCAATCTGAGTCATTCAAAAGTGTATTGGACGACTTAGATAGGATGGCAATACCTTCCCCGTACCCAAAATTTGGCTTCTTATAGTATTTGTTTCTCTCTCTCTCTCTCTCTCTCTCTCTCTCTCTCTCTCCTCGTACGTGGAAATGGCATGCTGTTCCAAATCGGGTGTTCGTCCATCCATTTCTCAATCCTCCAAAGTTGGGCCCCTCTCTCTCTCTCTCTCTCTCTCTCTCTCTCTCTCTCTCCGTATCCCTAACGTGAACAAAAACCTCTCTCATAATCAAGACAATGATGGATTAGGATCTTTAAGACCAGCATAATTTTTGCGGTAATGGAGATTCATGACGAGGTTGGGCTGAATTCCCTATTGGGCGACTATGTGTGCTACGACGAGCAGCAGATAAACTCGAGGGGAATATGGTTCGGTGACCACCCTCTCGAGTTTTCAATGCCATCTCTGCTGTTGCAATTGTCCCTCGTCTCCGTTATCACCCGCCTCATCTACCTCGCTCTCAAGCCCTTTGGCCAACCCTTGATTGTCTCCCAAATCCTCGTAAGCTTCCTACTTTCTCTGTTTGCATTGTGATTTCCTTGTTTAATCCTGTTATGTTATTTTTGCGCTTTGCCTTCTCTTTTGATGAATCAAGACCCTCTCATATGATGATATATCTCTCGTGCAATCCCCCTATGTAGCACAAAACAGGACGAATAATGGTCCACTTGACGATACAAATAGTTTCATTTTGATGTGTTAACATCCATGGGGAAAAAAACAAATTCATTGGACGGATCCATTTGAAACTAAGTATATTTGGCACAAAAGAAATAGACGAAGTCAGCCCGTTTATTTCTCTTTTGAAAAATATAATTCGATCAAGTCTGTACCGATGTCAAACCGACCTGATTTTTTGCATGGACGTTAAACATATTGAGACCTAGCTACCAGGTGAAGGGTTTGGATTGTGAGACAGAACAGTGGTGGTCCCATTCCGCTTAACAAAAGGGATCATCAAATGAGAGGATCTCAACTCTCACTACGATATTTAATCAATTTTTTAACAACAATGGTCGATGGTTTATCAGTAGGACTAACACAAAATGACTCTCACTACGATATTTAATCAGTTTTTTAACAACAATGGTCGATGGTTTATCAGTAGGACTAACACAAAAATTGCCCTAATACCACACAATGAATAATGTCAATAAAAGCTGTTTATATATGCGAAATGAAATTTAATCATTAAAGTCATCAATCTGTCCTGGTTTCAGATACGAATAATCAATGAGACATTCAATCAGGAGGAAGTTTTCTTTTATGGGTTAGGTAGTACTCGAGCAATTAGGCTCTATAGATGGTTCTCCATTTCTTTGCCCTGATTCCGGAAATTACACTAAGGCAGTGTTTGGTTCATTTGATTTAAGTGGGAATAGAACGATAGTTCCCTTGCAATGCCGTGTCTTACATTTGGGTGGGTGGAAAAATTTGACGGCTAGAAATGTGATCAGCATCCACTAACTTAGGTAAATGGACATTACTTGGCCAGTCGTTCCCAAAAATCATTCCAGCAAAGGAAGCACTAAGTAAATTTGGTTAATCAGGGAGTTTGGGTCTGCACTATGGAGACCCTCTTGCTATGCTATTTTGTATCTGTACATGGTATGCAACTTTAAAAGTAACTTTTTACTACTTTTTGCTCGCAAATAGAAGAACCTTTTTATTGGCAAGTCACGTATGAGAAAACTATGAGAACTATGAATGACTTGGCTAATTGTTGTTGTTATGGTCATTTTTGTTGAGCAGGGTGGTGTTGTCTTAGGTCCATCTATCCTGGGGCAAAATACAGCATTCCTAACAAATGTGTTTCCGAAAAGAGGCAGATATATTGTTGACACATTCTCAGTGTTTGGATTGACCCTCTTTATCTTTCTAATCGGAGTGAAAATGGATCCTGGTATGGTTTTAAGATCGGGTAGAAAAGCTTTAGCGATAGGAGTACTAGGGTTTTTCATTCCTTATGGACTAGCCAGTTTTGTTGCCTTTCTCCTCGAGCGTTTCCTATCTTTGGACAATGAGCTTTCAACTGTGCTTCCCACTATAATAATGATGCAGTCCATGGCGAGCTTCCCTGTTATAGCCTGCTTTCTTGAGGAACTCAAGATTCTTAATTCAGAGATTGGGCGATTAGCCTCTTCATCTTCTATTATCTGCGATATATGTCACTGGACCATCATTTCAGTTCAGTATGCTGTGAAACTAGCCATGTCAAGGTCATTTAAATTGTCAGTAGGGTCATTTCTGTCCGCTGCCCTCTATGTTGTTGTCATTGTGTTTGGGATCCGTCCAGCGGCTTTGTGGGTAATCAGACATACCCCGGAAGGGAGACCTGTAAAGCGTAGATATATATTTGCAGTCCTTTTGGCGGTTATGTGCTTTGGGCTTATTGGTGAAGTTATCGGCTTGAGTTCCTTTTTTGCATCTTTAGTTTTTGGCTTGGTGATACCGGATGGGCCACCACTGGGGGCTGCATTAGTTGAGAAGCTCGATTCCATTGTTTCTGTTCTCCTCATGCCACTGTTTTTTACTGGCTGTGGACTACAGATGGATGTTTTCGCAATCGAAAAGTTGGGAAATGTAGGGGTTATACAGCTGGTTGTTTTGGTTGCTTTCATTGGAAAGATTTTAGGGACAATGTTGCCCCCTCTCTGCTGCAGGATGCCATTACGAGATGCCTTCTCTCTTGGCCTCATCATGAACTCTAAAGGCATTGTTGAACTTGCGTTGTTGAACGAATGGAAGCAATCCAACGTAAGCTATTTTATCTCTATATCTTGACATTCTCTACCTTCTTCTTTGACCATTACTTGTAATTTGTCATACCGCACATTTTTTCAAGTTTCTTAGACACAATAGAAACAATGTGTCAACGGATTGATTTTTGTCAAACTCATATGTTACTGCTTGATTAAGATATGAGACTGTCGTGATTGGTTCCATGTTTAGGAGAAGTTGTCTGGAAGAAAATGGAAGAGATGTATCTTGCCATTGTATCCAGTAAGATAACCTGATAATACAGATAACAATTCTAAGGAAAAAAATTAATCTGAAACATGAGAAAGACTGTTTGGCTCTGAAGGCACCATGTAGCCAGAGGATACTAGAACTGCCGATGAACAACTGAAAAGAGACTAGAATTGTATAGCACACTTCGACTTCCCATTTCTGCAAGAATTGTTGAAAGTCTTCTGCTTAGGAGTGGATGCTCAACTTATTTTGATCATTACATGTGAACTTAATTAATTGGTCTAATTACCCCGATGCAGGTCCTGAATGATGAATTCTACGCCGTTTTGATGATATCAGTGGTGCTTGTAACGGGAGTAATATCTCCAATCGTAAAAGTCCTCTACGATCCTTCCAAAAGGTATGTCGCTTACAAGCGAAGGACTATTCTACACCTCAGACAAAATGAAGAACTCCGAGTGCTCGCTTGCGTACATAGCCAAGAAAACGTACGTCCAATCATGACCCTTGTTCAAGTCTCGGGTCCTACCAGGGAGAACCCTGTAAATCTAATTGTCCTCCACCTCGTCAAACTCTTGGGCCGCGCCTCATCCCTGCTCATTCCACACCGCGAAAGGGAAAAGCCGTCCTTAAACCCTACACTATCTGAACGAATATTTAACTCCTTCAAAAAGCTTGAACAACAGAGCCATGGCCGCCTCATGTTGCACTGCTACAAAGGAATCTCGCCTTACGCCACAATGCACAACGACGTGTGCTCTCTCGCTTTAGAAAAGAGAACTATCCTCGTCATCGTACCATTCCACAAGCATTGGGTACACGGACAAAGGGTAGAGACCTCATACGCCTTTAGACACTTGAACAAGAACGTGCTCGACAAGGCACCTTGTTCTGTCGGAATCCTCATAGACCGAGGGAGCAAGAAGGCTAGGTATGTAATAGCAGATCCATCATCATACCGGATCGTAGTGCTTTTCTTTGGTGGAGCTGACGATCGAGAGGCATTGGCATATGCTCAAAGAATGTCGCTACATCCCAGCGTAATGCTCACGTTAATCCGGTTCACTGCTGCTTCATCTTCAAATCTAAGTTTTGGGGGTACTGAACGAAGCAAGATGCTAGATGCAGATATTTTGAGCGACTTCAAGCTCAACACGCTTGGGTGTGAGCGAGTTTGGTATAGAGAGGAGGCGGTGGCGAACGGAATGGATGTGGTGGCGATAACCAGATCGGTGTTGGAAAACAATTATGATCTTGTGATGGTGGGGAGACGGCACGCGGACTCATCCATCATGTTTCAGCTCGGGAAGTGGAGTCAGCGCGGAGAGTTGGGGGCGATCGGGGAAATCGTTGCCTCGTCGGATTTCGAGTGCGGGGTTTCGGCGTTGGTAGTGCAGCAGCAGACCAGACTATGGGGATTGCATGATCCGGAGGAATCAACACGCTTGAGAAAAATTGATTTTTAGGCGAATTACTGTATTACACTCTAGACACAGAACAAATATAAACATTTTTTTTTCTTGATTAGTCTTGTAGTTCAAACTTGAGATATACAAATCATAGAGTATTAAAACCAAATTCTACAGGCTGTTAATTGTGATTCTGGGTATTTAGCTTGTATGTGAAAATCTCAGTGGAAGAGAACTGTCATAATTCCCAGACCCTGCACTGCACAACCTAGTTTTGAACTACAGTTGTTGAGTTATTTCTAGCTAGTGCTAATCAAAAGGGTATCTCTCAATCATTGAAATGTCATCTCACCGTAATTAAGATGAATGAACAACCAGAATTTGTCTTCATAACTTTCTACATGGAATTGAAGTTGTGGTTCGTGAACGTAATGGGATCATCTAAGGGTGGAAATTTCTGACACAATACGAGTACCCAACACGAAGTTAGCGGATTAGGGTCGGCTATTTCTAACATGAAACACGAATATGACACGACACAATATATAACACGAAAAGCTAAACATGTTGGGTTATGATTGATAAAATCTTGACACGAACACGAGATGATACAGCACAAACACGACAAAAAACGATGCCCACCTCTAGTCTCATCAGCGATACAAAAATAGGAATGATTTCAAAGTCTTCAATCATCAAAGTAGATAACCAAAGAGCCAAAAAAGGGTTTGAACCGATCTCCGGTTCATTTGTAGAATTGGAGAGGATCCAGTTTCTTGCAATCTGTAACCCCAACCGCCTTCCATTTCTCCCGCTTCACCGCACGTCTCTCTTTTTTTGCCATTGCCTGATCATGAGCTCTCTCTCTCTCTCTCTCAAACATACAAACAACACAGACTGAATTTGTGCAAAAAAAGAAATTGGGTTTCCACCTCTGTACAGATTAGATTAGAGCATTAGACAATGGAGGAGACGGAGAGCACAAGGGGGCTGATGTCCTCGGCGGGACTGGTCCCCGGACCTTATGGCGAAGAAACAATGGTGTGCCAAAAGACCCACATAAGCAACTCCAGGGTCTCCATTTGGTTCGGAGGTGACCCTTTTGCCTACTCCACCCCTGTTCTCTTCGCCCAATTCGTCCTCATTTTCCTCGTCACCAGATCCGTTTTCATCTTCCTCAAACCACTTAGACAGAACCTGATGAGTGCCCAAATCATTGTAAGTAAGATCCTAATTCCCCTCTTCTCCTTTCATATCCAAACCATGAGATGTGTTGTAGTTTTAATCTTCTTTCGAGGTGTTTTGTATTTACCTTTTTTGGTTCAACGGTTAGGTGGTTAGGTGTTGTTGGGTCAGCTTACACGCAACTCAACAAATCTCTCCCGGTCCGGTCAAAGACATACCATCCACGCCGAAATTAGGAGTTCATAATAAATTACTTTATTGTGGTTTGACCCCAAGAATCGAAGCATTTCGATTGTATGAAAAGCAAACCCACTGACCAACAGTGACTAAGCTAGGGGCTTATAGTTACTGTACTCATATGGCTTCTTTATTTATCTAGACTTTTGAGCATGAGATTGGAGTGTGCATGTATGAGGGATTATATTATCTAGGCCTAGTTGAAACTTTTGTGTTAAGCTCCGTTTGATTAAATTGAAAATCATAAAAAATGCAGGGGGAAAACTAACACTTCATGTCGTTTGATTAGCATCAAAATAGTATAAAGTGCAGGAAAGATAATTTTCTCGTGCAGCGTGTTTAAGCGTGCTTACATATTTTTTAGGAAACTTTATATCCATCTCAAAACTAAAAATCAATTGGTAATGAGTGAAGAGGTCTCAGATGTTATTAAGTGATCACTCATTTCACTCCCAAGCAACGTAGGATTCATTTCCTTAACATCCCCCTCACGTGCAGCCGCACTTTGAGGTCTGTCACGTGTGGCCACTTTTTGGATCCTATCATCATGCAGCCTTTTTGCTAGTCTGTCATCGTGGGGTGTGGATTGTGAATTTTTAAAATGTGGGGCGGAACGGGTCCTGCTCTGATACCATGAGGAAACTTTAAATCCATCTCAAAACCAATAATTGGTAATGAATGAAGAGGTGATGTTATTAAGTGATCACTCATTCCACTCCCAGACAATGTGGGATTCATTTCCTTAACACAATCTCGTTTAAAGCACATGAGAAATTATTTTTCATTGTGAAAGTTGTCATCTTCTTATGACACTTTCCATTTTGTTCAAAAAAAAGTTCTTTTAAATTTCTGTTCTTTTACTTCACTTTTTTTCATTTTCACTTTTTAGCATAATTTTCTTTCTGATCAACGGACCCTTAAGGATTAACTATTCATCGGATTTGTAACCGGACATGAGATATACTCATACAAGGTAGAGTTGGTATTATTAATCCGCTCACTATTTACTTTGATAGGATTGCTAATCCGGCAAGTTTATATAATATCTCACGTCATGCAAACGGGACCTTAGTGTTGCAGAGGCCATCTTGCGAAGGTGGAGGGCCGAGCGGAGAGGGAAAAAGTCAACTACATTGTACCTTCAACTAGGATTTCTGCGAGAAGATAGGCTGTGGGAGTTGCGCTTTGCAATCCTTATTTCTGTGTAATGGATTGTTGTTTCTGTTCGTCTACATGTAGGCATGCCACCTCTAAATCACAATATCTTGTTTTTCTCATGTTTTGTGATTGTTTTGTTTTCTTTATTGTTTGGGTGAATGTTTTGCTCTTGTTCTTGCATAATCAATCTATTCAATACAGGCTGGTATAATTATGGGGCCATCGTTTCTAGCACATTACAGATCATATGCACGGAAGCTCCTTCCTCCGGGAGGCAATATGATTCTTTCCACGGCTGCAGATATTGGTCTCATGCTTCACCTATTTCTACTAGGAGTTCAGATTGACGTGACCATGTTAAAAAAAGCAGGAAGAAGTGCTATGCTGATAGGCACCGTCGGTTTTGCATTGGCCATTGTTCTCGGTGGACTGGCCTTGGCGACTCTAGCTCATGTCATCAAATTGGACGATAGGTTACTAAGATCCCTCCCTGTTGTTGTGGCTGTGAACTCCATATCTTCGTTTCCCGTTACCACTAGCCTTCTAGCCGATCTGAACATTCTCAATTCGGAGATGGGCCGATTAGCCAGCTTTACATCTATGGTGGGTGACTTGTGCAGCTATTTTGTCGCGACAGTGATGGCTAAAGTTACTATAGCAATACGCACATCGCAATGGGGGTTGCTCTGGTCCCTTTTCTGGATCGCGGTCTACCTGTTGGCGATTGTGTTTCTTCTACGGCCATTGATATTGCTGGTTGCCAATCGAATCCCAGAAGGAGCACCCATCAAGGAGTCTCACATTGTTTTCATACTTGTGATACTGTTTGCATGTGGGTTCTGTGCTGAAGTTCTCGGTCAGCATTCCGGGGTTGGTTCCTTTATTTTGGGCATGGTTGTACCAGATGGGCCACCGTTTGGGGAATCTTTAGTGTATAAGCTAGAGGCAATGTCTAATGGGTTGCTACTTCCTGCGAAGTTTGTGATTACGGGTTTGAATGTGAACTTGTCTTCGATTAAAAGTAGTTCTGCTGCAATAGTGGAGCTCATTATAATTTTTGGGTACATTGGAAAGTTCTTGGGCACCTTAGCTACTTCGTATTACTGTAGTGTGCCGTTGGGGGATGCTGTATGTCTTTCTTTGGTCATGTGCTGCAAAGGCATCATTGACATTTCTGTTTATAACATCCTAGTGGGGGAAGGGGTAAATCTCTCTCTCTCTCTCTCTCTCTCTCTCTCTCTCTCTCTCTCTCTCTCTCTCTCTCTCTCTCTCTCTCTCGCGCGCGCGCGCGCTTGTATGTGTGTACATGCCTGTATCTGTATAGGCATACAAATAGGAGTATCATGTAACATGCAGCTCCTCTCTATTCTTATAGCGGCCACATTCAATTATTTAGCTGGTACATCCAGGACTTCTATGGGAACTTGCCGTAGTTTGGCGTCGTATATATATGCATAGACACACGCACGCACAAACAAAAGACTACATCATACGGGGATGAAGAATCAGTCTTAGGTTGGCAAATATGGGCTATTGTATCGGGTTTCTTTTGGTTAGTTTAAGAGGTGAGAATTTAGGACATGTTTGGTAGGAAAGATGGTGAAGTAACACCGAATGGATGATGAATGAATCCATAATGAAGGGATTGAGAATTTACATCTTCTCGATCATATGGTTGACTGGAAAATTAATAATCAGTTGGGTATCATGCCGTGTAATTTTAAGTAAGTTTTTGGCGTAGTTTTAGCTAGCTAAAAAAAAAAGCAGAAGAGAGAGCCCTTTCAATGAAGCTGATGAGTAGAGTGGTGAGGTGAGAAGACGACAACCAGAGGGAAGTACAAGGGTTTAATTTCTTCGCAATGTCTGAATGGATTGTCGTCGTACAAGTGATTTAAAATTCTTAGATACATACATATATGACTTTTACAAAACTGCAATCAGTTTAATAATGAGATCATCTTATTTTTAGTTCACTTTCTATCATACACAGGTCGTGGACCACCAAGTATACACGCTTCTGATACTCACAATGCTGGTAATAACAGGGATGTCCAGAATTCTAGTAGGGCACCTCTACGATCCCTCAAGAAGGTACATGGTCCAAACAACCAGAAGCTCCATTCAAGATTCCCGTCGCCACAATGTTGATCTCCGAATGCTGGTGTGCATACACAACGAAGACCATGTTCCCACCATTATCAACCTCCTCGAAGCCTCAAACCCCACCAAAAACAGTCCCATTTCCATCTTCGTCTTGAACCTCATGGAGCTCAAAGGAAGAGCTGTAGCAGTTCTGGTCCCTAATTTCCGCAAAGGCAGACTCACCTCCACCGCAAAACATTCTAAACATATAGTAAACGCCTTTAGCTACTACGCTCGGGAAAATCAAGACAGCATGTTTTTGCAGCATTTCACAGCCATGGCACCATATTCTAGCATGCATGATGATATTTGCACTCTGGCACTGGACGCAAACGTAAACATCTTGATTGTGCCATTTCACAAACAATGGACTGTTGATGGAAAAGTTGGAAATGATTTTCACTCTATCCAAATAGTGAATCAAAACGTCATCAACAGGGCACCTTGTTCTGTCGGAGTGTTGGTTGACCGGAATCAGAAAACTGGTTTTTTAACCGGGCAGTTTTTTTTCCGAATTGCATTGCTTTTCCTTGGAGGGGCAGATGACAGGGAAGCACTTGCGTATGCAAGCCGCATGGCAGATCACCCAAAAGTCACCCTCACCGTAGCTTGGATTAGGATGCGGACCAATGACGCATCGATCAGAAAGGAAACAGTTGGCGATCCCGATCCCGACATTGAAATGATGGACGAGTTTAGGGCTAACGCCATGAGGAAGAAGAGGATTGTTTTCAAGGAGGAGAAGGTGGAAGATGCCGTCGGGACTACAGAGGTGATTCATTCTATGGAGGATGGTTTCGATTTGTTCATGGTGGGTAGACACCATGACCCTTACTCGCCGCTTACACTTGGTCTTACAGACTGGAGTGAGTGCCCTGAGCTTGGAGTCATTGGAGATATGTTAGCTTCTTCGGATTTTCGGTTTTCTGCTCTGGTGGTTCAACAACAGCCAAGCGGAACTGGGTTTTTGAATACTAACCTAATTAGGCCGATTAGTAGCTGTACGTAAGGGTGCCAGTTCAAGGGTGGGTTCATCAAGATTCCCCTGATACTGAACAGTCCATTAGATCAGATAACAAATGTAAAGTAAATCTGGAATAGGAGGATTGAGATTTGAGTAAAAGGACTTCGAGAATTCATGAGGTAGATTGAACTTCCCATGATTCAGTGGTGTAGTAGCGGATTGTATTCGTAAACGGATCGGATCCGTTAAATTTTGGATTTGCAAACTTTGATCAAACGGATTATCGGACCATATTTTGGCAATTGAATTCGGATTTAATTCAGTCATTGACAAGCCTCGTTGCAGTCACCTAAAAGTTTCATGTGTCTAGTAGGCTGATGGGTTGCAATCATCCAAGTCGGTGGACGTACTGTTATTGAAACTTGATCAATAAGTCGTAACTTGTCAGCTGACTGATTATTTCAGTAACAACCTTAAAATTGCTGGGAAATCTGAATGGGTTACTAATTAGTTCGATGTCTAGCTCAATGGACTTTAGGAATAAAATTTTGTAGAATTTCGCAACATAATAATAATTTATCTCCGAAATAAATTCAGAAATTAATATAAAGTCTTACCCTACCACTGTTGTGAGTACAAGCCCACTACGCAATTATCAGAGTTATACACTTTGATCTCCAGGGGCATGAGTTCCTAAAAAAGAATTACAGTAGTTCAATTAGACATTGATATATAATTATATAGGCGGTTCACTTTTTAGTGAAAGATAAATGGATGGTGGAAGCTTTAAAATCATATTTGCCCCATTTCGTCTTTCTCAAATGTGAGTTGTTGACCTTGCTATCGAAAGTCTATCCAATTAATTTTTTGTAGAGACATGCTTTTCTTTGATACTTGAAATAGGAATGGTTTTGGATACTATCGTAGATTCGCGATGGACTCATAACAGTCCAAAATATGGGTGCCACACCTGGTGCATGGTTTGCTATAACCTAGGAGGACATTTATGAATGTCGTTCATTTGATTTGTTGGTTATTTTGTTTGTTTTATAACATATCTGCAATGATTTTGTTTGTCAAAAAACAACATTCATAATCTAATGACCACAAATTAAAAGGAAATAAATATTTATTTTTTTGAATTATATGTGATATATTATGAAAGAATGATCTATTTTATAAAAAATATTTAAAAAATAAAAATCTTAACAGAACGTGACCTCGTGAGTAAAAAACAGAACTTATTTGATGAAGCTAATGAGTTGAAACCAAACCCATGGTGGGTAATCTCTCAGTGAATTGCAACAGTCTAAAACAGAGAAACATCCGAGGTTAGACCTTGCCGCTTCTTCCTCCCGTCCAAGCCTTCACCAACTCTCTCTCTCTCTCTCTCAACCATGTCTCTCTTTCATACTCACTCCCCAATTCTCTCTGCCTTTCTTTCTTTGATTCTACATCCTCCTCAATTTCCAACCAGAGAGAGAAAGAGAAAAAGAAAAAGAAAACAAGCATCAGAAACTCCTCCCTCATGATTGTCCAGCGATGGATGTCGCAGACGCAGTCAATAAAACCTACATCTGCTTCAAACAGAGGCCGACTAGATCCAGAGGCATCTTCTACGGCGATAATCCTTTCAGCTCTTCCAGCTCTGTTCTTCTTGCCCAGCTCTGTATCTCTGCTGTTCTCACTTCCGCCTTACAGTCTCTCATCACCCCTCTCGGTGAAACTTCCTTCGTTGCTCAGACCCTCGTAAGTTTGTTCCTTCGCCTTTTTCTTTCTTTCTTGATAACTCAATGTCCGGTCAGGCCAACTTAGACGCACCTCGAATTCTTTTTCGTTTCTTTTTTTTTTCTCCTACTCTCTTCCCAATTATGAAGATCAATTTTCCGTTTTCTTTTCAAAATCTATTTGTTTTTAACTAATCTGGGACATTGCATAAACTGCTAGCTTGTGATTCGTTCATTTTGAAGTATAAAAACCCTTGGTTGCAGTGGACCCTGAATTTATACTTTACGGGGCACGAGACACGTGTATGTTGACGACAATATGAAATTTTACAGGAAAATGAAGAAATCAAGAGAAAATCATGAAGAACACTGAAACCCTAAGTTGAATCAAGACATGAAATTGATTTTGCCTTTTTCTCGCTTAACTGGATACAGACGACGTGAGAGGTATATATACCCCACTCAACAACTCACAACTGACTTACAACTTGATGACGTCAACCTCCACCACTAAGTATGCTAAAACACTATTACATCACTTAATCAGAAATTAATGACTTTTGCTAACAGCCCCTCGCAAACTCATGGAAGTATCAACTACCATGTGTTTGGTCTTCAAAAACTGAAAATGATCAACTGATAGGGCCTTGGTAAAAATATCAGCAGTTTGTGCTTGAGTTCCAATATGCTGAACAGAAATCCGTTTGCTTAGAACCTTTTCTCTGATGAAATGGTAATCGACCTCCACATGCTTGGTTCTTGCATGAAAGATTGGATTTGAAGCTCATGCGATAGCAGATTGATTGTCACACCAAACAATATGAGGAAGAGCTGGTGGAATACCCAAATCAACCAGTAATTGATGAATCCATGTCACATCTGCTGCTGTGTGAGCAAGTGCTCTATACTCTGCTTCTGTGGATGAACGAGCAACTGTTGGTTGCTTTTTGGCACTCCGGGAGATCAGATTAGGTCCCAAATAAACACAGAACCCAGTAGTAGACCTCCTATCTGAGTGATCCCCAGCCCAATCTGCGTCTGTATATGCTGTTAAATGTAAAGGGCCAGGACTAAAGTACAAGCCTTGATGAATACTCCCTTTTAGGTACCTTAGAATCCTTTTGACAGCAATAAAATGACTGAGTCTGGGGTCATGCATATGCTGACATGCTACATTTACAGCAAATGCAATCTCAGGTCTGGTCAAAGTAAGATATTGTAAAGATCCCACAATTTTTCTGTACCAATGTGGATCAGGCATAGGCAAATCAGGATCTACCAGAGCAGGCTTAACAGAAGAGGGAGAGAAGCTTGGTTTGCAGTCATGCATACCTGCTTTAATCAACAAGTCTTGTGCATACTTAGTTTGAGATAAAAGTAAATTCTGACCATGTCGTAACACCTCAATACCAAGAAAGTAACTGAGTGTACCCAAGTCTTTCATCACAAACCTTCTACTGAGAATACTGATAAGGTCTTGAATATACTCCTTGTCATCTCCAGTGATGACAATATCATCAACATAGACAACAATAAGAGTAATGCCATGTTCTGAATTAGAAATAAAGAGAGAAGAGTCTGCTGTGCTAGCATGAAATCCTTGAGACAACAGAAAACTAGAAAAGGTGGAGAACCAAGCTCTAGGGGCCTGTCTAAGGCCATATAATGCTTTATTCAATTTGTAAACATGATTTGGATAAACAGAATCTTTATACCCAAGAGGTTGTCTCATATATACTTCCTCTTCAATTACACCATGCAAAAATGCATTCAATACATCTAGTTGACGTATAGCTTTATACCTTGCTATACTCCCATCCGAATGTCTTTTGAGTTTATAGATCCACTGACACCCAATGATATTAGCATTGGAAGGTGGAGAAACAACGGTCCAAGTCCCTTGTTTGACCAAGGCTGAATACTCCTCTGCCATAGCATGCTGCCAAACTGTGTGCGACTGCCTCTGAAAAATGAGTAGGCTCCACAGTTGGATCAGCAGCAGAGTTATCATGAGAATCAGGTGTATTGACTGCAGTAAAACCATAGTATGTTTGTGGTTTTGAAATGCCATTTTTAGATCTTGTCACCATTGGATGAGAAAGATTAGAATGTATAGGAAGATTAACCGTAACAGGTGAGGAAGCAATATCAGAAGGTGAAGTAGGAGTAGAAAGAGTAGTTGGAGATGGAGAAGAATGATGCAGAACAGGATCAGAAATGGGAGGGGAAGAAGTTGGACTAGGATAGGCAGAATGACTAATAGGAGAAGATAGAGAACTAGAAGAATTAGAAGTAAGAGAAAGAGGAAAAATGATAGGATCAGGAGGGTGACAAACTGAAGGAACTGAAACTGCAGAAGTAGACTCAAGTGTAGAAAGAGGAACAGAAATAAGCAATATCAATAAAATCTGTGGGAGGAACCTGAAATTTAGTAGGACAAGATTCAATTTTGGTGATAGAAGACTGAGAAACAAGTGTTGAATAAGGAAAAACTTGTTCAACAAATCTAACATGTCTTGAGGTATACACTTTGGAAGTAACAGGATCAAGACATCTATATCCTTCAGTTGCAGGACAATATCCTAGAAAAATGCAGTGAATAGATTTAGGAGTGAGTTTGTTTTGAGCATAGGGTTTTAACCAAGGAAAACAGCTACAACCAAAGGGTTTTAACGCTGCATAATCAGGTGATGATTTGAACAAAAGAAAATAAGGAACCTGAAATTTCAAGGCTGAATGAGGTAACCTATCGGCCAAATAAACTGCAGTTGTTAGAGCTTCAAGCCAAAAGGTTGTAGGAAGACCAGATTGTAATAACAAAGCAATAGTAGTCTCAATAAGGTGTCGATGCTTCCTTTCAACCACACCATTTTGTTCTGGTGTGTGTGGACATGTTGTTTGATGAATAACACCAGTGGTAAGAAACAAAGCAAGAAGAAAAGGGTTCACAAATTCACCACCATTATCAATTCTAACAGTTTTAATATTGGTATGAAACTGAGTAGAAACATAAGCTTTGAAATGAGCTAATGTGTGCTTAACTTTAGATTTGTAATGAAGTGGAAACAACCAAGAGTACATTATAAAATCATCAATTATTAACAAGTAGCGTCTGAAACCTTTATGAGAAGGAATAGGAGAGGGACCCCACACATCCATATGAACAAGTTCAAAAGGAAAAGAAGTATGAGACTCAGACAAAGAAAAAGGTAGTTTATGACTCTTGGCCATATGACAAGCATTACAATTTACATTTCCAAGTTTGGAGACTGGTAAATGAAATTGGTTTATCAAGGACTGAAACAAAGAAGTACTTGGATGACCAAGTTTATTTTGCCAAAGCAGGGTAGTATCAGTGGTGCTTACTAAAGCCGTGGAGGAAAGATCAGTGGTTGTTGAACCTTTAGAGAAGTTCAGCAGAGGATACAGACCCTTGCTGCATGGCCCCTGGTATAGAAGGTGATTGGACTCCTTGTCCTGAATGACAAGACCATTGGAATCAAAAATAAGAACACAATTATTATCTTTGGAAAACTGGTGTACAGAAAGAAGATTATGAGTGATAGCAGGTGTATGCAGAATGTGTGACAATCTAAAATGAGCATTTGGTGTAGTTAACACAGCTGATCCAGAGTGAGTAACTTGAAGCTGTGACCCATTGCCCACTTGTACACCACCATTCACAGAAGAGATTTGAGGATACTCAATATTGTGCAAATTATTTGTGATGTGTGATGTAGCCCCACTGTGAAAATACCATGGATTACCTGATGAACCAATATTTGGAAAGCCAACACCTTGGGAACAGAAAAACCAGTGGGTAGAGTAGTTGGCGGAACTGCATTAGGCTCTGAGTTAGAAAAAATCCCTCCAGAAAATCCAGCAACATTTGCCTGTGCATAAGGAGGCCCAGTGGTTGGAGCATAAGAAGTAGGACCATTTTGAGCATAATTTCCAAAAGCACATGTAGGAATGGAGAACTGTGGTGCTGAGGAAAAAGGTCTTGGGGACTGATATTGACCAGGTAATCCATAAGACTGCATGCCATTAGTTTGAAAAGAGGGTGGATATAGAGTAGGCGCACGCCACTGTGACTGCTGAAATCTAGGTTGAGGCAAGTAATTTGTAGGATAAACTGGTGAAAAGGTTTTATCAAAAGGAGAATATTGACCTTTATAATAGCAGTATTGAGTGACATGGTTTGTTTTTCCACAAATGCCACAGGGGTCTCTGGAAAATCTAGGGCCTCTTCCCCCTCTACCTCTGTTAAAATTCCTAACCTGAGGTTGAAAGAACTGAGATTGGGGTAAGAACTGTTGCTGACGTTGAGGCAAGAACTGTGGCTGAGGTTGAGGTTGAGGTTGAGGTTGAGGTAAGAACTGTGGCTGGGGTAAAAACAGATTAGAAGATGGAAACTGTTGAGATACAGAGGCACTAGTATTTGAAGTAGATGCAAAACCATTAGTAACTGAAGTTGATGGCATAGAGGTGGTATGAGTGGCAACTAAAGCAGAATTTGTTTCAACAGTTTCAGTAGAATCATGTGACATTTGAATATCCTCACCACTCAGCATAGTTACCAATTCATCAAACGAAAGATCTGTGTTTCGGCCACTTGTTCTGATTCCAGATTTAAAACCATTAAACGCAGGAGGTAATCCATGTAACGTATGAAAAATGAGATCCTCATCAGACAGAGGATTCCCAGCAGCAGCTAATCTCTGAGCACAAGACTTTATGTTGTCAATATATGACTCCATTGATGAAGTCTTGGTGAGACTATAGAGTTTGCTTCTCAACTCATGGACATGAGTTCGTGATAGAGAATTGTATCGAGTGTTCAAAGAATGCCAAACCTCATAACTATGCTTCTCAACTCATGGACATGAGTTCGTGATAGAGAATTGTATCGAGTGTTCAAAGAATGCCAAACCTCATAACTATGACAAAACCCTAACACATATGGCAAGGTAGTTTGAGACAATGATGCAGTTAAACAGGCCAATAGCTGTGAGTCGATGAGTTTCCAGAGAGCAAAGTCAGGATTTGTTACCATTTCTCCAGTGGAATTGCGAATCTGAGTTGAAGGACATGCAACCGTACCATCGACATAACCAAGAAATCCATTAGCATTCAGAACGTTCTCAACTTGCGTCTTCCAAAGAAGAAAATTGGAGCCATCGAGTTTGCTATTCACTAAGGAGTGAAAATTGGCAACCAAGAAGGCAAGCGAAGGTGGAAGCGTGACTGCAGATGTCGCCATTGAAGAGGATTCAAGATCACAGAAACAGAAACAGAAACGAAGAGATTTGAGAAGAGGATCGAGAGACTTTCGTCGTCAATGCTCTGATACCATATGAAATTTTACAGGAAAATGAAGAAATCAAGAGAAAATCATGAAGAACACTGAAACCCTAAGTTGAATCTAGACATGAAATTTTTTATTTTTTTTTATTTTTTTTGATCCGCATCTAGACATGAAATTGATTTTGCCTTTTCTCGCTTTAACTGGATACAGACGACGTGAGAGCTATATATACCCCACTCAACAACTCACAACTGACTTACAACTTGATGACGTCAAGCTCCACTAACTAATCACTAAGTATACTAAAACACTATTACATCACTTAATCAGAAATTAATGACTTTTGCTAACAGACAACGAGTATATTTTATTGGTATCTCTGACAAATAGACGAGATTGTGTGGATATAGAGGTAGCCACTATTTAACCTTACACGTGATAAAAAAATGATTCATAACTTGAAATTTTGGGGGGCGTTTTTTGAGAATTTTAAGATTTTTTAATCTAAGGGACAATTGGAGGGGTCAATCCCATGAAATTTTTTTCAAATTAACCTCTGGTTTCAAATTAAAAGGCTAAACGGTTTTGGTTGCCAGGTTTTGAAAGCATCTCCACCGTTTTTCGCCAATTGCCAAAATTTGGCTTGCTGGACTGACATTTTTTAATCATCAGTTTGTAACTGTGGTGTTGTACTGATTTAATGCTATTTTTGGGACAAGTATTTCTTTTGTACCGTTGGGTTAAAAAGCATTGGGAATGAAAAGAACTAACAGTGATGGTGCAATTTTGGGACCAAATTTGGCTTCGCCATTGTTTGCACGACTCTTGGCTCATTGCTGCAGCTGCTTTTGGCCTGACAAGCCAGATTTTTGCTTTTGGCAATGAATTTGGCACACCGATGAAGTTGCTTTGATGCGGTTATCTTCTGTTTGATTTTCAGCCCTTTGTATCCTAGCCGTTTTTTAGTACAGTGGCCACTGTTATTAAATGGGAGAGATCATCGATGTCTTTCTTATATTTTCGTGTCTCTAAGAATACTGTCATATTCTTGTCTCACTAGATTTATGAACTTTTTGTTATAGTACAAAAGAGCCAAGCTCATATGAAACAAGTGATCATAGAACCACTCACTGTAGAAACGTTTTGGTGACACCCATCTGGCCACATATCATCTAACACCGCGTCATGTTTTTGTGTATTAAACAGGTTGGTTTGGCGTTAGGTCCATGGGTTCTTGGGAAAGCAGCTGGTTCAGTTAGAGACCTCATCTTCCCACTCGATAGCGTCTATGTCAGTGAAACAGCTTCCTACTTTGGGTTGACGTTCTTCCTATTCCTCATCGGAGTCAAAATGGACGCAACTTCCCTGAGGAAACTCGAAAAGAGAGCCATAGTTATAGGAATGTGCACCTTCTTCATCCCTTTGGCGCTCAACCATGCCTTGGCTGTCCTTCTACTTCACTCTGTCACCATGGGCCCTGTTCTACACCATTCACTATTTTGGATCGCATCATTTGAGTGCTTAAGCTCCTTCCACGTCATCTCCTGCCTCCTTCATGATCTCAAGCTCCTCAATTCTGAGCTAGGAAGACTAGCCATTTCTGCATCGATGATCAGTGGAACATGCAGCTGGACATGGTCATTGATCCTCTTCATGATCAGGCAAAGTTACATCGCCAGAAGGAATATTCTTCCACAAATGTGTGCGTTAGTCACCTGCTTGATTGTTATCATTGTATACATCCTTCGGCCAATACTGTTTTGGATTGTTAGAAGAACAGGCGAAGATAAAGCAATCAAAGAGATCTATATCTTCCTTGTCTTTGTCATGGTTTTGGGGTGT
Source organism: Rhododendron vialii (assembly GCF_030253575.1). NCBI lineage: Eukaryota > Viridiplantae > Streptophyta > Magnoliopsida > Ericales > Ericaceae > Rhododendron > Rhododendron vialii. The sequence continues at coordinate 6,931,174 of NC_080569.1, forward strand.
TCACTGCTTGGAGAATTGATCGGGCAACATTTTTTGTTAGGGCCAATGATTTTGGGGCTGGCGGTGCCAGCTGGACCTCCCTTGGGCACTGCCTTGGTTGCTAAGCTGGATTCCTTTGTTTCGTCTATGCTTTTGCCGATCTACTTTGTTGTCACTGGCGCACATCTTGATTTCTCCTGTATAAGTATCAGGACCTTTGGAATTGTTGAGCTGTTGGCCTTTTTTGGGTTTGTCTGGAAAGTAATGGGAATCATGGTCCCTTCCCTCTACTACAAGATGTCTGTCAAGGATGCAGTGTCGTTAGGCCTCGTCATGAGTACCCAAGGCATCTCCGAGGTTCTAGTCATAGGACGGGCAACACATCTTGGGGTAATGTGAGACTTGTTTCCTGATTCTCCTCACAACAAATTAATTTCCTACTAGAAGTGCTGTTTGGTCACTTGCATGCATGAATATATGAATCATCATCTATCACCCAAAAAGAACTCCTCTCCAGCCGAGCTTTAACTTAGCCTACTATTTCATTTGCCACCCCTGACGTGTTGCATTGCGTTCCCTAGGACAAACGAATGCGAACGCAAATACAAATACATATACAGATATGGGACACGACAATTCTAAAACATAGGGACAAGGATACGGAGGGGTGCAATAAAAAGGGTATAAAGCCATATATTTACACATTTATCTAGTTTGTATTAATGTGAATCTAAATAGTATCCAGAAACACCCAAAGCTAATATTACTATAATTTTTAACTAGCAGTCCTACCTTTTAGTTTTAAAATACTGTAGTTTAAATGAGAGTTTTATCAAGGTGAAATTATTTTATTTGCAAATTTTACCTTTTTAACCGCAGACACGCACGTCCCCAATGTGTACCTTGTGTGAAACTATTATAAGTCATTGGACATATGTGTTCCGCAGCGTGCCCCTTGTTCAACAAAAATACTGCGACAAGTTAGGCGTGTGGGTTCTTCGTAGCCCACTAGGGTCCATAGAGTATCATAATATGCCCGGACATGTTCTAGAGTATCAGGGAACAAAGTTGAAAAGAAATCTTGAGCACTTATGATTTGAGTCATTTGACAATCGAACGCGTGTTTGAGAGTATTGGTGTTCTCTAAGTGTCCAACACAAGTTTGTGGCCTACGGCAACGTGTCCGTGCTTCATTGCTACTCAATGATTCTCATAGTCTGTTTGGATCATGGATTCGTGGTGACATACTGAGGGAGAGAAAAATGTTGAAGAAACCAAAAAAACAAATGAAGCTAAATAAAGTGCCTCCACGAAGGCACAAATTCATGACCGTAGTAGTGATGTATAGTTTCTAGTAGGGACCAGGGTTCTATTGATGGTTCTGTTACTTCGGAAGCGTTATTTTCAATTTCGATGAATATCTGTGATTTGAGTTCAGCCCCCCTCTTCAAAAAGTTCAGCTCCCCTTCATACCATCATCTCTCCATACTCCTTCATACCCCCAATTTTGGGTCCCACCCCGAGACTAAAGCAATGATGCAAACCGTTCATCCTGTAGATATCGTAGAGTGAAACGTATTTGCAGAAAATCAATTTTGATTAGACATCGTTAAGTATGTCAACAAATGGTATTTTGTTTGTTAAAATGGACGGTGGACAGAACATCAAACTTTTACGGGATGGTTTAGGTTGCCGGGTTTGCAAGATAAACAGTTTAGATCAATATTTTGTTCTCAAGAAGAGGCGCCTACAAGTGATAGTATGGAGAGATACGGAGAGACGGGGTATGGAGGGAGCCCAACTCAATTTTTGGATATTGCTTGCCTAATCAAACCTAACATCTATGCATCATGTTTGCTCTTTTCCTGTGCAGTACATTGATAAGGAATCATACACTCTCGTGTTCATGTCAATGCTAATCATCTCTGCTGCCACCACACCAATAGTGAAAGTCCTCTACAAGCCATCCAAGAAATACATTGCCCACAAGAGGAGGACGATCCAACACACCAAACCAGGTGCCGAACTCAGACTCCTCGCGTGCATCTACCACGAAGACCACACCCCTTCCATCATCAATCTCCTCGAGGCCTCCAACCCAACCCCCAAGAGCCCGGTTTTCTTCTACCCTGTCCACCTCATTGAGCTTGCAGGTCGATCTGCCCCACTCCTGGTGGCTCACCAACTTGGAAAAAGGCCCGCGTTTAACTCCCACGATTCAGACCGCATAGTCAACGCTTTCAGATTATACGAGCAGCACAACCAGGGAACAGTGATAGTGAACCCTTTCACAGCCATTTCGCCTTTTGAAACAATGCACAACGAGGTTTGTGCACTTGCTCTAGATAAGAAGGTTTCCATGGTGATACTGCCGTTTCATAAGTTTGGGGGGATGGAGGAAGCTGAAGTGTCCGCCAACGCTGCCAGATCGTTGAATCGAAACATCCTAAGAATGGCCCCGTGCTCTGTTGGGATTTTAGTTGACCGGGGCACCTTGGGCAGAAGCTCCCATAATGGGACGAGCAGGACTTCGTATAGCATCAGCGTGATCTTCTTGGGCGGTCAGGATGATAGGGAGGCACTGGCGTATTCTAATAGAATGGCGAAGCATCCAAACGTAGCCATCTCTGTTGTCCGCTTGGTTGAATACTCCATCAATAAGTTCAAGATTACCAACGACATGGAGCGCGACATCGAGTTGATCAATGAGTTCAGGATCTCCAACGCAAGGAGCGAGTGTTGCAATTACAAGGAGGAGGTGGTGAGTGATACCGTGGAGGTGGTGAGCGTGGTGAGGGCGATGGAGAATTCGTTCGACCTAATTCTGGTGGGAAGACGACATGAGAGTCATTCAGCGTTGTTGCACGGGCTGCAGGAATGGAATGAGTTTCCGGAGCTGGGGTTTTTCGGAGACATGCTGTCGTCATCCGATTCGAATTGCAGAGTGTCGGTGCTGGTGGTGCAACAGGGGAATGTGGGCGGAGAAACAATGATCGAAAGCCCGAAATGTGCTGTTTTGGATGTATCTTCTTATGACAATGGGAAAGTGTGGCCAACTAATTCCAACTGGTCTAATGGATGATAGGGCAAAGGAATTTGCAGCAAGCTAGCAGAAGATACTTTTTAGTTTCCCAAGTCCTCTTATGTACACTTGTGAGACTTGGTCACAAAAGAAGTTGTAGGAAATGAAGCTTTTTACCCCCAGAATTGTGATCACTTCTGTTCAATTCTGCAATCTTTCCTCTCCAGAATAGAGAGGAAGGAATGGAGACAGTGAGTGGTTTTGTAATGGTTATATAGACTTATAGTGTAACAAGGGCTTTTGCTTTTGTTTTTTGTTTTTCTTGTTCAAATAATCAAAAGATGATGTAAAGAATTTTGGTTGTTTGAATCAGAAAAGCTTGATTGACTAAGAAATGCATTGTCACCAATCTATATAAAAAATGATATGATCCATTATACCGAATCCATGATATTGTTCATGAAAGAAACTGGACGGTCCAGATTTATTTTATAGTGTCATGGACTGTATAATGTTTTTCCTTTGTGTGAGTGCAAATTCAGTCACATTAGTAAATCTGGACCGTTTAATTTTTTTATGGACATTTTCATGGATTCAGTGTCATGGACTCTATATACTATTCTTCCTTTTTGTCTCTCTTTTTGGGTGCAAATTCAGTCACAATCCTCAAATTTAGTGATGCTATTATTATGTAACTTTACCGGATAAAGAAGAGTTTCTTGCATGCAATTAAATGCTATTGTTAAATATAATTTCTGAAATTGGAATAATAAATTTAAGATTGCAGCCTAAAATTATGAGCCAATGTTCAAATTAATAAGGAAATTAATCAGAAGTTTACTTCGAAGGTTTCAGATGTAATCTACATCGTTTGCCGATCAAATCTTTATGCACTCGAGGTACAATATTATTTAAATACGGAGTATTAATCAAGTGGTGATTAAACTCATTAGATTACTCTGTATGGAAAATCACGAATTCAAACTTCGAGGTTGTATGAATGATTAATTTTTTTAACACCATCCTTGGGTGATCTGGGCTACTCGCAAGAGCGTTCAAAATCGTGTGCCATGAGAGATTATATTACAGGTAGTTAAAAAATTAATCGAGACGTACGAAAACTCTGACAACCTGTAAAGTTTAGAACAAAGTTGAGCATTGGTGATTGAGAATCACTCCAATCTAGAGCGGGAGAGAGAGAGAGAGTCAAGCCAACTTCTTCTTCGATCCCTTGGGATTGTGGCCTGGTTTTACTCCTGACTGATGCACGCAATTTCCAACACCAAGTCGTCATCGGTTGAGAACCCGAGGGCATGCACAATAGTTGAAAATTTTCACTTGTCAATTTGATGAAGACTAGACATAATCTAAATATTAACTAAAATTAGCGTAACCTAGTTATTCTGTCTCTGATAATCGATACTTGGACTTAGCTTTTATTCTGCGGAATAATAGTTAATTTTTCGTATTTTTTTTATAAATTCAATTTTGATAGGGTACGACACGATCACTTACCGATTTGATGAAGCCTAGACGTAGGTGATTTCCATACACTAATACGTGTATTTGATTGTGAGGAAAGTTGTACGAAATATATGTTTTAAAAAGAACAAGTTGCCAGCTTTGTTTGCATTTATATTTTGGTGTAGCGGCGACACGTCGTTACTTCCAACGCTTTGATTTATGCACACGTTTAGAGCCAGCTTTTAGAGCTTTCTCCTCCGTACAAACCTCACTTTTTGTTTTTTTAGGAACTAGCTGTTCGGATCAATTTATGCACTTAAATTAATTCAGAAGGACCAATGCCACCGTTAGTTTGCAGAGGTTCCATTTAAAACTATCAATTAAAGCTCTTTATGAACCGGCTCCAAAAAAAATTAAGAACATCATGAAAAGTTTCGAACATGAAATATTGAGAAGCAAATTTCTATGTCTCACGCCTTTGACCACTCCACTAACTACAACAACTTTTCTTCTATTGCTCTCTCTCTCTCTAGCTAGGATGGTAGAATGAATAGCTGGATAAGCTGTATCAATTAATTAGTAATTAAGTAATTCATTAGTAAACAAAATGGGTAATCTAGCTGTACTTAATTAGTTAAGTTTCCTTTGAGATCGATCAAAGGTTCATCTCTAGTTTGGTCATTGAATATCAACAACTCGTTAAACAGGCAATCATATAGTAGTATATCCTAGTGCATGCATACTCATCGAGATTCGAGACAAATCAATAACTCATAAAAATTGATCACAATTAACAAATCCAAATGGCTTAATAAGCCAAACCTAGCATTTTTGCAAATTACATTTTATTCGTTCAGCTTTAATTATTACTCTGATTTGAATTTGTTAGATTTTTGTGAGTAATTTTTCAATTTTTTTTTAACTCGAATGTTAAGGTATTTTAATGGGTAATTCAGGTCTTTGTGGAAGATTTGCAGTGGTTTGGTTGGTGGAGGGATGGGAAAGGAAGAGTAAAGTAGGGGCATTTCAGTCCCATACTCAGCGTTCCAAAGTACATGAATCATTTAATGCAATTTTATCATATGCCCTTTTAGGTACATATTAACAAGACCCTTATCTTAAAATTATGAGTCAATTTAACCCTTTTAACAGTAGTATTTTTGAGAAATCAGGTCACTTAAATTTCGTCGTTCATCACCTGCATTATCGCTCGTATGATTTGAAAGGAGTTTGCTAGGGAACAAAACAATTACAATGTTTGAAACTATTTTTTAAAACTCGTTACTAGCTAATATTTATCTAAACTTTAGCAACCATGCAACGAATCATTCAGCTCAGCTCGACTTGACTTGGCTCAGTGTCCGTCGTACGTAGTTTCTTTAGTTTGATCATCACAAAAGATGAATCTCTGAGCAAGATCGACAACCGTGAAAGCTAGCTGTTAAAAGTACGGAAATTTGAATATCTAATGTAAGATCAACCATGAGGTTCAATGGATCTGAAGTGCAACAACAGACAATTGAGCAAAGAAAATTAAAAGGGACAACTAAGGGTTCGTTTGGACAGACGTGGGGCCGGGTAGAATCACTCAATATTTTTCTCCACTAGGAATTCATTAATTGATGGCACCATTCCACTTTCCATAAAACTCCTGCTTAGTTAATTTCTTTTTTTTTCCTTGCGGCAAACAGATCGTTAGATAATTAAAATAAATAAATAAAATGTTGATTTGTTCAGTTTCAGTGTCCTCATCTCGTATCGATTAGAATGCAAAATAATGCGATGGGTTTTGTTTTATAGTATGGTCGACTTTATACTTTTTGTCCAATCAAATACGAGAGGAAAATTACCCAACTGTCAGTATAGTATATGAAAAAATGAGTGAACAAATTTACAAAAGAAAGTTAACACAATAAATAATGGGAAATGATTTTTTCATTCTTGTTTAAAAAAAAAATGCACTTCATGATCACTTCTTGTCTTTTAGTAAAAAAATAAAATTACAAGTATCTCATTGAATGACTCACTTGTCATGTGTTACATCTATTTTTAGTTTAAAATCTGGACCAAAATTTAACCGAAAACACTTGTTAATCGATCAAATATTTACCAAAATAAGAATGACTCGCTAGAATTGTTATAACAAAAAAAGTCCCACAAAATGAATGTTTCTACTCATCGAAGTAAAATTCCAGGTGGAATTTCAAAACGTGAGTAGTTAATGTTCACCCATATGGACAGTGAGTAAGTGGGTGTACAAAATAGTATGATCCAAAACCTAAAAATTCTTTTTGTTTCTCATAATATAACACATAAGCCACCGTCACATCGTCAATAACCATTCAATCGTGGATTGCTGGAATGTTGTTGGAGGTTGACTATCACCAGAGAATTTTCGTCTGTGAATACTACAAAAGAAGTACATATATAATCCTATCCGAAGCTTTGGCTTTTATTGTTGTATTTGGATTTTGGGTTTCTTGCGGGCTTTATTGTTATATTTAGATCTATTTAGACCCCTTTTGTGATCCGGGCTTGGCCCTTTGAGTGCTCTGTTGGTTTCTTGTCAACGTGAGTTTTGCTTTGTAATTTTTTTTTCTTATCAATAAAATTTTGATTCGCTGTACAATGATCGAGAATTAATCACTTGTTTCAATCATACATAATCTATCAACTATCACATTGTTGCCAATCAAAAAAAAAATACTACAATTCAAAAAGTTAGCTCAAACCCTAGCTCTCACTAAGGTTTTAAATAGCAGTATAGCGGTAACGAGAGCATTGATGAAAAGTAGCATGTCATGAATTTTTTAAAATTATTTTTAGTGCCAGAACACCTGAGCCACCCTCACAAAGAGGGCAAAAATCAAATACAAATTAATACGTAGCGGGAATCAGCCTATACGGATGTCAACTTTTGGTGGCACCTATATGCCGGATGACAGATGCAGTGATATCGGAAAATCGAAAAACAGCTACTTAGCGGCTAATATTTAAATCCATAGTCTCAACTCATGAGTGATCAGTTTCCAATTTACTGAGCTGCCGGAAACAAAGAAAAATAGATGAAGTGGTAAACTCATATCCACAAAATCAATTAACAAAAAATCTTACACAAACAGATAAACCTCCTGCACAAATTTTGGAGGTAAAAAACAGTTGAATCATTCGGGTTATCGGCCTTTAAAAAAAAAAAAAGTGGTCACATTCCCGCCCCAAAAAAACCCCAAAAAAAAAACAAAGGTCCGTTATAAGTCTTCGGAAATACTCTCAAGATGAGGCCGCCAAACGCAAACGCGCCGGCGCCGCCGATCCCGGTGCGCCGACTTGTTTTCCGACTCGGTTTCCGTTACGTACCGATCAGCAGTGCTACAGGCCGATACATTCGTATCGGCGCAGCACTTGTTCTTTCTCCTCTTGGAAGACGGCTTCTTATGAATTTCGTCTTGACTCTTTTTACTATTTTCCGCAGGCATCGAAGGATCCGGAATAAGAAAGTAGATGGTGCCCCGCTTGAGCTCGGACTCCGGCGAGAGTATCAGGAAGCGGCGGACCACGCTTTCGGAGCTGGGCTTGCTCAGGACGTGGTTCGGGTTGTTCTTGAGGATCTCGCCGGCTGTGATCGGGCCGGGTATTTCTTCTATGTAGCCGTTTATGTGGATTATTCGGATCACGTCTAAGGCTCCGCAGGGAAGGATACAAGCCAAACAGCCCCCTAGACTGTTGCCCATCTCCTGTCAAAGCTCTCTCTCTCTCTCTCTCTCTCTCTCTCTCTAGAGTTTGGCGTTTGGCGTTTTTTTTCTTATTCTCCGGGGGTTGGGAATGTGATCATGAAGCATGAGTGGGGAGGACAATGTTATATAGGAACAACGAACTTACCATAAAAACGAGTAGTTTATTATGACATTGTGGTTTTGATTGGAAGTTGACTAAGACTCCGTTCCGGAAATCTTTTTAAAAAATAAGTACTTATTTTGCCATTTTTCATTAAAAATAAAAAGGGTCATTCCACAAAATCCAAATAAAAAGTTTCTTTCACATTTTCAAACTCAAAAATAATGTAAATGAAAAAAAAAATTCAATTTTTTTTGCACCGTATTAAAGATCTCAATGAGATCTATCAAACAAGATCCATAGTGGTAGAAAAATTATTTGCGTAAACACATGATTTTTGAGCTTGAAGTTGCCTTATACCAAAAATAAGACTGTTGCTATGATAATGGGCGCCAGCAGAGGAAAATCGTACCGGCGGCCGCGCCGGGCCGTCTCCGGCCACCGGACGGCCGATCCGAGACGTCCAAAAATTCAAAAAAAAAAAAAAACAAGGGGGCCTCTCGTGGGAATCAACGGCATCCGAGGTGTGTAGGGTGCTTGATCCGAGCACCCCTTTTCCGTATATATATGATCAAGCACCCTACACGGAAAATAGTGCTCGGATCAATCACCCTACACACCTCGGATGTCGTTGATTCCCACATTGGCCCCCTCGGTTTTTTTTTTTTAGAATTTTTGGACGGCTCGGATAGGCTGTCTGGTGGCCGGAGACGGCCCGGCACAGCGGTCAGTACGATTTCCCTCCTCGGCGCCCATTGGTACCTACGTAAATTCTGAAAAAATAAGTACCACCTTCTTATTTTTTTGGAACAACCCTTATTATTTGACAAAAAATAAGTTGTTATTTGTTTTCTGCAACGGGCTCTAAAGTGCCCTGCAAATTTTGTTTTTATATTCCTATCATGCCCTTCCTTGTATGGGTAGTTTCCACTGTGTTTTTTTTCCCAGGGTAATGGCAATATTCAAGTCATTTCCGCTGAACGGTATGCAGTGCGAAGAGAATGGTCTGCTTAAAAATTCGTAAAAAGTTCAATTTTAGTACATAATGGTAATGCTAAAACTGTTTTTATTGGTGCCAAAATTCTAGTGCATAAAAGGCTTGTACCATGTGCAATGTACAATACTTTTATGTATTAGAGTTTTGGCACCAACAAAAACAGTTTTGACATTATCACTACCCTATAGTAAATTTAGCTTAGTGAAAACGGTTCGGTTTAGTCCTGTATAAGTATTTTCCAAATCAAATCGTACATTTTGGTTCAAACATTTTATGAAAATCAAACGAAACCAATTATTAATGGTTGGATTTGGTTTGGTTTGACCAGTTTATTTTGGAATGTTAGTGCCGCTAGAGCTGCAAACGAGCTAAATCGAGCTGAGTTTTAAAATGTTTAAATTCGTTCATTAAACTTTTAGCAAACTTTTGAGCTCATGAATGGTAATTTGACGAGCCAAGCTTGTCTAAATTTGAGTTTAAAACAAGTTTGTTCACAAGCTTGAGTCAAAAAAAAAAAAGATATTGGTTGAGAGCTGCGAATAAAATTTTTATTTTGTAAGTAAATCGGTTCGTACATATGTAAGATTTTAAGAAATAAAAAAAAAAAGTTTGCAGTACTTGTAAAAGTTTATATATGTACGTACAAGTAATAAAATTTTCATAATCTACATACAAAAGCTTATACATATTCTAGGTACTTTAGAGAGGGTTTTGGTGGTATTGCAATTGGGGATGGTGCTGTGCGGAGGTGTGCGCAGCATCGTGCTGTGCACCTCTGAGCCGTCGCATCATGTATCTGACGGCTCAGATCTCTTTTCAACAATGAACGACTCTAGATCGTTGGTTGCCGAGATGAGATGCAAGCCGTCGAATATTGTACGATCCAACAGCTCGAAAGTGCGCAGCACAATGCTACTCAACATTAATCCGAAGTCCGTGGTATTGAGGCCATTTATACGTAAGCTTACGTTGGATTGATGTTTTTGTAAACCAAATAAAAGGTTATGCGTCACAAGGTCATTGCCAAGAACCTCTAAAACCGGAGAGTGGGGTCTAATATTGAATATCGCATGACAATTATTGCACAAATTGAAAGCATATTAACCCTGCCGAATATTTTTATCGTGCTTAATTTTTTACACCGCTTTTTTTTATAACTCTGGTATTCGGCCTAGTTTACACGCACCTCAATGAATTTTCGGGGCTAATTAAAATCGAAGCAAACCTCCGTATGGACTAGTCACATATGAGATGATAACACTTGGGAGGTTTTAAACTTGAAAGTTTATGAGGAAGCAAACCCTAAGTCTCAGGCCTTGACAAGCAATGCAGAATCGGCACCACTTGCATGTTCTTAATTAACTCAAGAAATTAACGACAAACTTACTAAATTTCAACATTTCATAAAAACAAATTATTAGGACGAACCATTTACCACGTAGTAAATGGAAATGGAAATGAGCTAGCCTAGCTAGCTAGTTCGTGACAATGACAACGAAAAATTGCATTTAAATGACTAATTAAATAAAAATCAGATTAATTAAGGTGCATGTATACGCGCACAGGAGTGGGCGAAAGACCAAATGCCAACTGGACGTAAAACAATTTTAGATTAATACTACTAAATTTTTCACGAGAAATAAAAATAAATTGGTAATGCCAGTTGTGCAGATGTCGTCCCCACCACATGAACACCTCACGTTTACTGCAAATACAGGTTTATTTTTGTTTTGTGCAGATGATCAGAGCTAGACAGACGAAAACTTCATTTTTTTAACACAGTAATAATAATAAGTGTATATATGTATATATATATATTTTCTGGCAGGTTTCTTATAATACATACATTTTCATAAAAGGGTAGGGATGTTTCTGACAAGTGTTTTCTCTCTCTATATATATTTTTCTGAGTGCCAGCTTGACCATTAGGATTATTTAACATTTCGATAAATCCAATAGATATTTTTGTTTTCTATTGTTCGTATAGTAGCCTTCCTCTTCATGCATCACGTACGGATCAATAAATACTGACTTTAAAGTGAATGCAACTTATATACTTTGTTTTAATTTGATCTTGAAGTACTTATATACGTATTTGGATAATTAAGCTATAACTAATTTTTAGTTCCTTTAAACAGCTAAGGAAAATAACAAATTCAACACTAAGGCCCTCTTGGTTTCAATATATAATGTTTCACAATGTAAAATATTTTTATGTAAAAAATAAAAATAAAAAATCAATCTCAGTGCATATTGAAGCATTTTCAAAGAACAACAAAATAGTTGATCTGGTGGGCTAATTGAAATGGTAAAACATGAATTCCTCAGTTTTGGAGGCTGTGATAGTTGAGAAAGGTGAAAATTTCGTTTACTGGTCGCCAATGTAAAATGACTTAACGACATTTCTAAAAGAAAAATCATTTTCAACTATATCATGAAAATATTAATTCTACAGTGAAAAATGTTTTACTAACTTTTTGTTCAACCAAACAAGGGAAAATACGTAAAATATTTTACGCAAGGATATTTTACATCCAGCCAAACAGAGCATAAAACTCTATGGAAATAAAACTAGAAATCAAATCTCATTTTAATTACAAACGTTCCCTATAAAAAAACAAAAGCCATTTGTATTTTATTTGCTTTTTGCTTTACCCAAGTATAAGATGAAACATTTGAGGGGGCTAAGGGTGATGTATTTGTCTTTCTTTATTACTCCACAGTCTCCACTAGTAATTGTTGTGAGGCAAAAGCGAAGAATCCATTGGTCGGTGACCTTTCAAGTTCCCCTGCAGGTGACAAATCCCCTCTGTTAACATAACCCATTTGCTAAAATTGTACTCCACTATTAGAAAGCCAACCACTAATTACAAGACCCACGCTTTTAGCAACCTACTATTGTGTCCTATATCTCATATGCATCATCAGGTAAAAATACAAAGATGTGTGGCTGGCAAAATAGATCAATAAGCAATTGGATCATCCTCGGTCCTTAATTTGGACGGAACAAGACAATCTAAATCTGAATCGTCCAGTATTGCAATTAATACTTCTAATTTGCTCAAATGCTTTTACCGGTAAGACTCTCTATAAAATCCAAACCATCGATTATACCAATATATAGTCCATACTTGAACTGTCTAGTCTATTCTAAAACTTGGACGAGAATTTCCCGATTAAAAATTTGAGGAAAAAATTGCATACATTTATCTTCTACGACTCTCCTAAATAACCAACTGTCAAACATTTTCGTTTCTTATTTGTCTCTTCCAAATTAACACATCCTTCTGGTAGGTTCGGCTTTTCGCTTCGATTTTGGTAGGGTTGTTTTGCCGCCGTGGGTTTTTTGAGGTTGGGTATCGAGAATCGCTAGGTGTTTTTGGATGGTTCAGTTGGGCTTCTTTTTGGTTTTCGCTGTTTTAGATTGGCATCTTGCCTTCCATTTTTCGGTCTCAAATGGCGTATTCCGGTGTGCTTTCAATTTTTTTAATCTTTGTAATCCTTTATAAAGATTGAATGAGACGGGGAAAACAATCATTTTGCTCTTTCTCTTATTTATCTTATGTTGCGAAGAGAGGGTAAAATATTTGGCGCCCTCTTTGTAAAGTTCGTGCATGTGTCCAGCACTGCTGCCTATTTGGCATCTAATTTTCTAATTGTACTTTACCTTTTTGCCCTTGATCTCTTCCACTTCACCCCAGTAATAAATAATAATCATGTCGAGCACCAAATTTTAGAATTATCCAAGTGGGAAAGCACATCTTATTTTAATTTGTGTTGGCAGAATAAAATATATATTCCTTCAAATAAGGAAGTCCTAATAAACCAATAAACCGTGAATGGTGATCAAATTAATTAATTAGTAGTACTAATAATTAACAATGAAAACAAAATCCAGCGAAATCTCAATTAAAAATTGCTCTCTGCAGTAGAGGAACTGCTGAATCAGAGCCGCTAATTATTATCCAAGGAATAAGACGAAGCTTCGCAGCACGGAGGCTTCAGCCACCGACCGCAGCTCCAACTAGGCAACTACTGCTCCAAATACTAACACACAGGCCCAACTATCGGTACACCGGATATACACCAGATTGTGTGGAACCTATTTCGGATCTTATATTAATAATTGGAGCCATTCAAAAATTTAATTCAAGGGTTTTTGCCAAAAAAAAATCAGCTCATTGAGATATCATCAGTAAGGGTTTGATCGATTCATTTTTTTTTTTGTCTTCGTGAATTTTTGGGCGAAAATCGATCAAGCCCTTATCAATATTCAAATAATTAGTTTTTTCTATAGAGCGATTCCTTAAAAAAAAATTTAAACGAATTGAACGGCTCCAACAAACCCCAAAGTGGGTCCCACTTAATCCAGTGTACATTTGGTGTCCACGCACCAAATGATGTACCTGTAGTTTTCTTTACAGCGATGTATTTTGCAGTGGCGGCTCCAGAAATTTATGATAGGATGTTCAAAAATTACCTTAACTCTACTAGCTAATATATCAACCTAATATACGTGCAAAACCTCATGTATTAATATAAATAGAGCAAACCAAAAAACATGACTGTTATTTTAAGAAAATTAACTACGAGGCAAACTGAGAACTTATAATATGTACCATATTTTTTAACAAAAAATCAAATTTTATTTTTTAAGTTGTTGTATTTTGTAGTCAATAGTGTTTTGAGAATGGAGGGACTTAAAATTTAGAGTTATTTTGGACGAGTTATAATATTTTTTGCTAACATTTAATCGGTGTATTAATCTACTAAAACCATTTTGAATGAAATTTTAGAGAGTATGTTGAGGCCGACCTTTTTCAAAAATATATTGTTCATTAGGATGCCATGATGAGATTTTCTATCTTAATCTTAAATTCGAAGGAATATTATTCAAGCTAATGGGGAATGTATGTTATTGAATTTTTTAAAGCTTTGTCTTTAATTCTATAAGCTAACTAGATAAATAATAATAATAAAGTAGTTATTGTTACGAATGCAAAATTAACACATTAAGACTATTGACAATAGGGAGGGAGAAAGAACACATGCATAATACTTAAACCACTTGATTCTTCTTTTTCTCTTTCTTTTTTTCAATTAGGATTGTGAATTTTATTTTTGAGATAATGTGTTAGGTGTTCAATTATGATTTTTTTGGATTGATGGAATGTAATTGGGTTGTGATTGAGTGTTCAATTGCTTGAGTTAGGTCTTCAATTATTTTTGGATTAGGTGTTCAAGACTATAATTTTTAATATTGGGTGTTCATTGATATTTGAATTGGATGTTCAAAAAGAGGTTAGCCCATAATTTTTACATGTATTCTAAGCAAGAAAAATTTGTTTGGGTGTTCATGTGACCATGAAAAAGGTGAATGTAGAGCCGCCTCTATATTTTGTGACAAGTACTCGATATCCGACCGAAATGATCGACTAATTCAGGAGACCGATCCCGCCGTCTATCAGTAAGGCCTAATTAAAATCCGGATGATAAAAAGCCTCGTACAAACTGAATAACGGAGTACCAGTGATGATAATTAATGGTGTTCGAGGGGCGCGCCGCACGAGGTATACAATTAAGATTCCTAACGTGAGATTTTGTTTCCATCTATGAGGATGAGAGAAATCATGCATCCCATTATTGAACAACGCGTTTAGGTTTTTGTCTTCACTCCAGAGCCAAGGTGGCCAGATGAATAGATTAATACTGAATCATCATCGGTAGTTAATAGACTAGACTAGACTAGATCATGCATTTTTCTAAGGTTTTTATTATTAAAAGCTCTAATCCCCAGCCGTACCCCTTTTTTGTGATCTGCTACTTGCTCCGCCTCCAACGCTCCAAGCGATCGTCAATTAATTTGGAGTATGTGGAGTAAATAAAAGTAGTCACCATCTCTAGATGCGATGATCGCGATATTCGATATTAGGATATGACTTCTCTCCGGTCTATGGACTGGACGGCGAAGTTGAGTGTTTTTTAGAACTTTTGAGTGTTTTTTCGCCCGGCTCCTAGCATGACTCGTACAATCAAGGCAAAACAAAGCGAACGCAAAAAAAGTACATATATGTAGGATCTGGCTGTTCTGCAATTGGACTGTAGAGAAGGCTTGCAAGGTCGTCCATCTCAATAATTATAATGGTTCAGATTCTAAACATATATTCTTTTCTGAAAGAATAGTTTCTTCTTGGAAGGAAACTTTTGAGGAAATCCAACCATTGTCTTCATTTTTTCGACGGTGGCTGAGATTCACACAAACTGTTCTCTACAATTCAATCCGAGGGTGCTGAGAAGCCTAATTCTACGTATGCCACAGAAAAACAATATATGACAGGATCCCTAACCATATATGCAGGTCACTACCACAGTACCATAAACACAATCCCCGGTCCACACTGATTTTGGACCCATACGTACGATTTGTGCTAAGAGATCAAGGAATTAATCATTGGTGGGGTTAAGGGTCTGGCTCCTCTCCAATTCATTGGACTGGACGAGACAGTCCAAATCGGTACCATCCATTCGGATTTCCTCATGCACTTTTAAGTGTAAGAATACACTAATATTGATAAAAGTGTAAAAATACATCTAAACTGTCGATTGCAACAAATGAAAGATCCCAAGCAAGACTGCCTCCTCCGATCCAAAACATGGACAGGAGAGGATCCATTTCCTATATGTTATTGCTCTGAGGCCATATGGAACACCCCCCACAAAACAAAAGGTGATAATTAAATTAAACAGGATAACACGGATGAGCTAGCCAGCAGAAAAAATCAACTCGATCATTATATTGATGTTGATAGGCCAATATGCATTAATCGAACAAACACAAAGTGGCTATGAGAATTCCACGAACTCCTCTGAGACACCACCAATTAATTCTGTATATCTCTTCATTCCCAATTTTTTTGTTCTTTTCAAGCAATAATTGCATTTTTTTTTTAAACAAATCTAATCTTACATCCTAGTTTAGTTTTAATTAGATGGTTGATTAAGAATTCCACTATTATTTTCTTTTTCGCACTGTGAAAATTCACTAGTTTAGTTTTTCCTTTTTCCGTTATTGGATTTGATAATCGTCCAAATCCTAAAGATTCAATGCTAACAACTCGCTCTCCCAAATGAAAAGATATCGATCGAGTTGGTGAGATTTATATATAGTATGATATTCATTGTATATAACATGCATGGTTCAGCATGCATGTTCTATATATATTTGAATTTTGAGGTTAACTAATTAACCTGATGCATTTCCTTGGAACTTCTTGTTTTTTTTATGCTGCTTAAATTCATGTTTCCTGACACCAGAAGTGCAAAATCCGCGCGCATAGAATACCAAACCATTCCGGCAGAAGGAAGAGCGAAGCGGAAGAACTCCCCACTGCTCAGGAAAACATCCCTTGAGAAAGGAGCGCGGCTTTTTTCACATGCTGGAGAATATTTCAAATAAATCCCAAGCGCGATCACATCCACCCAATACGACAAACTAATTGACAATGTCGCTCCCTTAGTTCCTAACCCAGACTTAAAAACTAAAGCCCAACAAAGAGGTATGTGAAAAGATAACGTGATAATTGAGCATAAAAGCATTGGAAGGATCAAACTCTGAGTTTGCAAGTACGGAACCATTGATTCCAAAATGGCGTAAGGAAACAACGAGGGAATCAGCCAAATTGCATATTTGCCAGCTTCCAAAGAAACTACAGGGTCTTGGCCACAAGCAGTTTGTCCATGAAGATCCAGAGAAGAGATATCGGTAGGCAAACCAGAATGAGGGACAATATTGCTCCACAAGTACAAGTTCCAAGCTTTCGATACTGCTCTGCTCCATAAGCTTGCCCACACAGGGTTTCCAATGCACCTGCCATCTCAAACTGCATACATATAAATTAGTAGTCAATTTGTTATCGAAAAAAGACGTCGGTGCAAGAGGTAAAAAGATCAAGAAACCACTTCATAATGCATAAATTTTGAATTGGGTGCCCATATTAGTTTGGAAAATTGCAGGGCTAACTAAAAAAAAATGACAAGAAACAAAACTTTACAAGGACACTGTAGCCGGTAACGTTGGTGAGAGAGGTGGCAATTGCCACACTGGAGAGGGAAAGTTCACTAATGTGTCCCACCATTATCATGGGTGTTACGCGCAAGAGGTACTGCGACATTGTCACCACCACCATCGGCTCTGCTATGGCAGTCACCTTCTTCAGCTCTTCCACAAACGCCGACGGGGATCATATGCTATATATTGCTACAAATTAAAAACAAGCAAATCCATATGATCGTAAATTATATTTTTCATGATCCAAGAAAAGTTTGGTATCTCAAACAATTTGTTTAAAGAGTACAAGGGAACTTTATTTCAAGATGTAGCCCCTTCGAGGACATTCGATAAAATTGGAATGATACAGAGATCGAAGATGACAAGATGTACAACAACTAAAGCAAGTTCAATACAGAACAACTCAAGAAATCTCATATGGCCAGAGAAGAGATAAACGGACGGAAGACTCCTCGATCTGCAACGAAACTAATTTTATCAAATGTACTTTGAAAAAACTAGCTTGACCCCTTGATCCTTCAATAGAAACTCCAGAAGGGTGACTGACTAGCCCTAACTTGTTTCTTTTTTCTTAATCCCTTCTTACTCACTGGTAAAAAATTAGACTTATTTTCAAGAGAAGGGGCCCCGACATCAAAGTCCCTGTGGCCTGTAGTGTAGGCAATTGTAGTGCACAATCCAACCGTCTATCTCGAGTATCAACAACCAAAGTCTTGGAAGGACATATATATATATAGTCTCTTTTTCTCTTTTAATATCCATATATGAATCTTGGAAGAAGCACATCAACGACACAAATGTGGTGCCAGTGGTGGTCCGGCCCGGCCCGGCCCGAAGCCTCGGAAAGTAGAAACGGGGTGAAATGAAAATTGAGGGCCCAATATTTGGTTGGGCCATGATATTTTGGAGGGAATGACTGGGAAAATGACGGCTCATGACGTGTTTTGATAATTAATATCCGTCAATAACATTTTCAGCATTAACAAATGTTCTCAGCATGTCCTTGGCGAGTATTAATTATCGCAACACGTCATTCGCCGTCATTTTCCCAATGACTTACATGTAGTGGGCTTGCTCACTAAACTGAAATTGGGCCTCATATTATGAAATCTTCTCAATGTGAGAAACACAAAACAAAACAAATGCTCCGGTTCTCATTTTGGACTGTCTCGAACAATCTAAATTTGGATCGTCCATCGAAATAATTAATTAGCACTTGAATTTGTTAATAGTATCTTACTGATAATATTCGTGTTTTTACTGGTATAAAAGAATACCAATGCTATTTTGTTATTTATTGTGAAATGAGCATTCCTGATTTGGACCGTTCAATTCAAGCAGTCGAGATTAAGACTGTTCGATCATCCAATTCTGAACGAGGACCGGAGAGAATCTAAACCCTTTCTATTGCTCAAAATAGGTCAAGTTTTGAGAAGGACAAGCAATACAAGACGCAAGTGAAGTGGAGTGCAGTTGGTGCCCCCCTTATACTCCCATGCACATAGACAGGGTTTGATTCTCGTGAGCACCCATCCCCCTCTCCAAATCCCCTAAGATAGAGTATATTAGGATTAACGAATGGAAAAAAAAAAGGGCGATACGAGACTTGAAATTTAAAATCTACCTCAAGACTTGAAAATCGGTCAAGTTGAAACTTTAAATCATTTATATCTACCTTCACTCAGTCAATAAAACAAAAATAACTTCAAGTTTAAGTTTAAGAGGGTTTTCTTTTACCTCTTGATGGAAAAATTTACTGCGTAATTTACTGTGCAATTATTTCCACCTTAATACACCGTCAATTGGTTAATCACAGTCAACGAAAGTTAATGAAAAATGGGATGAGCAATGGGCTGAAATTACGACAACTTAAATCGCATAGAAAATTGCTTGATTTTTGCCTTCGTTTAGTCAAATTAACAGAATAATTCTCTCCCATTTTCTACCTTTCCTGATTCCCCTTTGATCAAAAATCATTGGAGGAAAGTTTTGCCCCACTTAATTAGGAATAAAATTGCTTCATTTTTGCCTTCATTTAGTCAAATCAACAGAACAATTCTCCCCCCATTTTCTACCTTTCCTGATTCACTTTTGATCAAAAAGCATTAGAGGAAAGTTTTGCAACTTAATCCACATGTTGAAGATGAAAACAAACTAGCATGTGAAAAGCACTCATCAATAAAACTTTAGCCTCGATATTTTATGACATGAGGCTCGGTTTGGATGAGAGTAATCTCGAGGTGAGTGTTTCCATGATTCCTATGTCTGGAGCCGAGTGGCATAGAGAAATGTGAAATCATGATAACATATACAAGCAATAATCACATTCCCAAACTACTCGTACGTGAGAATCTTATCCCTCCCATCTGTATCATCCATGTGGTAATCCTAAATTCCTGACTTAATCTATTAAAAAGCAAATGTTTGATTGTAGTAAAATTCCAAAATAACATTAGTGACTTAATCCAGACATCGCAATATAAAATTACTCCGGGTATTCTATTACTAGGAATTTGATTCGTGGTAGTTAAATGTCTATTCCTACCTAACACAACGCAATACAACTCCCAGCAGTAACAACTATCCACAATACCATGATCTTATATACAAGGATATGGGCAGCAAGTGTTACAAAAAGAGCCTTTAAAATCCCCATCAAAACCATTCAAAATCAATAAAGGCAGACCAGAAAGAAGCTTTGTTAAAAAAGGATAACTTCATGAGGGGAGTTACATTTTACCTTTCAATCTTATTATGAGACCATACAAATTAGTAGTAATTGCAAATTCCATATCCAAAACCCCCTCATCAACGCCTAAAACCCAGAAACCCATAACCTACAAAAATTCAATAACATTCAAGTCCATAGAGAGTATTGATGGTAAGGTTTCTGTTTTTCCTTGACCAAAATTATACGAAAATTAACTAATTATCAAGATTAGTTTTCTACTCTCTCGTGGTAATTCTTATCTCCTTCCTAAAAAATGGTACACTTACTAAATGAACATTGACCCCAACACCTCTATATATGTGTGTGTGCAACAAACACTTCAGAAACATAACAAACAAAGCACATAAACAAGGGGGAAAAAAAACAGAATTACCTATGGCTTCTTCACTCTTCTACCTCCTCCTCCTAGTGCAAGTCTTCTCCATCACAGCCAAGAGACTCGACACGACCAACTCGCCGAGATTTACCGCCATTCTCATCTTCGGTGATTCGTTATTGGACACCGGAAATAACAACTTCATACCCACTGTAGTAAAAGCCAACCATAAGCCGTACGGCCAAGATTTTCCTGGGAAAATCCCGACGGGAAGGTTTTCAAACGGGAAGCTCGTGTCGGATCTTTTAGCCTCGGCGCTAGGGATAAAGGAGACTGTCCCACCTTTTCTCGATCCGAATCTACCGCAAGACGAACTCCGAACGGGTGTTTGCTTTGCATCGGCAGGGTCAGGGTACGACGACATGACTACGGCTATGAGTGGAGTAATTCCGGTATCCAAACAAACGGAGTATTTGAAGCAGTATATAGAGAAGCTTAAGGGGGCTACCGGGGAAGCAAAAGCTAGTGATATAATCAACGGTTCTTTGGTGCTTGTTACTTCAGGAAGTAACGATGTTAGTATCAACTACTTTGGTGGTGGTGCTAGGAGGCTTCAGTTCCCCCTCATTGGCGGCTATCATGATTTCCTGCTACAAAGGGTCCAAGCATTTGTTAAGGTTAAAACCTTTCCCCCTGTCTCTCTCCCATTCTTGGTGCTTCGTCTTGTTGCCACTCTCTCAGTTTTTACGTTTCGTCTGTTACGTACATTTTTTATCGATACGTAAAGAAATTTTAATAGGACCTCCAATACTGATATATTTTCTGAGTCAGCATTGTTCTGTTGCGGAAACTAAGGATCAAACCAGAACACAAACACACACACAAACACAGAGACAAAGATTTACGTGGTTCCCCAAAATCGGGTACGTCCACGGGGTAAACCGGAGCAATTATTCAAACAAAGGAAGCTTTACAAGTGAGGTCTCTCACCTCACCACACTCTCTCATCTCTGACCTACATTTCTACTGCAAACAGACCTCACAATTTCCTTCAATGGTCTCTCACTCAAGAGAGATACAAACCCCAAGCAGAGGACTCCAATTTATAGCCAAAACCTGGAGCCCTATTCATGAGCCACGAGAGGCTCATTTACTGCAATCCCATGCCTGGGATTTTCAAGATTTAGGCAAATCTTTTGAAGTCTACAAAGGCTGCCAAGGCTGCCATCTTTGACCAATGAGAGAATTGGAGCCACACTTCAGCAGCCCATGTGCTGATTTCAACAATCTCCACCTTGACGACAATTCTCCAAAAAGTCCGATGCTGCCCCCAAATACAATCCAAAAACAGAACAAACAGACTCTCTACAAACTCGAACAAACAAAGAGAGACAAGAGAGCAAACTATAGAAGCAAACAACAGTGCTCTCAAAACAGAACAAACAAACAGACTGACTGCAGATAACAGATGCTCTTAACAAATTCAAAATACCGGAACAAACCAACAGAAGAGCCAGATTTCCGAAGTCTTCGAGTAAACTTCAGAACAGATTCGGACAAGTCGCGCGACAACTCAAAAGTCCCGGCAACAGATTCATATACAAATTCAGATGCTTGACCCACATCAAGCCAAATGCTCAACCTCGATTGAGCCAGGCGCCCCAGAGGCGCATGCACCCCGAAGGTGCTTAACATTGAATCAGGTGGACTGAGCTTGAACCACCATCAAACTCACTCCCAATAACTTCAGCGGACAGATCTGCAGTAGATTCAAAATCAAATTCCCCAATAACGGTGGCAGCTCCACCTTCAGCTTTACTCACACACACACAGTGCACACACTGCACTTTTCATATAACAAGGGGAAGTGATCCCCTGTGGTCACACCCACCCACTAAGGGTGTACCCCAACAATAATCACCCCCTACACCCGAGTGGGGTAATCGTTGAATTCGCAGCGTTGTCCGACTGCAATCCGCCACTCTAGCACCACAGCTATCCCCTGCTCACACCAGAGGCTCCACTCGCCAGATAATCTCACACATCACCTACGAGGAGGCTAAAACAACCCAGCTAGATATCCGTGACTCATATCGGCAACACCGCCGATACATTGCACCCCCACACCGGAAGTGTATCTACCAACTGACCGAGTGTCTCCTTGCAAGACCAGATCTTCCGCGGCTGAACTCCGAACGCACCGTGCCCAATCACAGAGCACAAAATCCGATTGAACCAGACTGCTTCCGATCACTGTCAATCATCTCCGCAAACCAATGCACTAGTGAGCGCCTGTGTCACTACCAACCCGAGTGTATCCTTGCTCACTAGCTCCGCGCATGTTTGCCTCGATCAACCTCCGATCTCTGCAAGTCTGCTCCGCTAAGCGCTCGCACCGGCCTAGGAGCCCCCAATCCGAAAATGGAGCCCGCGGTTGCGTCCGGAACGTCGAGATAGTCAAAATCGACTAATCATACGCGAAAAACGGAGTCCGAATGGCCCCGAAATCGCAAAAAACCAAAACTGGCAGTTTGACCATTGACCAGCCACTGTACCGCTGACTGGACTGCCACGTCAGCGTTGACCGGCTGACGTGGACAGTTGACCGCTGACGTGTCACCAAAATGGGACCCTTCTTGCTGACGTGGCACCGCCACGTGGTCGCTGACGTGGCTGCTTACTGGGCCGCTGACTCATCGCCTAGTCAGCGTTGACCGCCCATGTGGCGTTGACCGGCACACGCTCTCCACACGCCAGCGTGTGCTCTCCGCGTGCCAGCGTGCGCTATCCACGCGCGCGCGCAGATCTGACGCGCTCCGCACGCCCCACCTTTGACCGGCGCGTGCTCGCTCCTCCGGCCACCTCCGGCGACGTTCCGACCACCGTTGTGATCGTCTCTTCAAGCCCCATCCGACCCTGTGCTCCAACCTTCAATTCGAGCAACCACAATATCGGGCTTTTCAAAACAGCCTCTCTGCCCGTCGCCGACTTCGCCCACAGCGATCGAATGGCTCCCGAGCCTTCATCCGGTGACGAAACTCGACCCCGTCACCTCCTATAGACTCGTCTCAGTGAGGTGCACAACCCTTACTGGTCCGATTGAGTTTTCAGACGGCTCAACCGAGAACCCAGCTTAGGCCATGCTCCGTGCTTTCTTCCGATCGTGCTGTCCGTGCTCCTCCGGTGATGTCCGCAGCCCGAACCCGGCGCTCTGATACCAATTGTTGCGGAAACTAAGGATCAAACCAGAACACAAACACACACACAAACACAGAGACAAAGATTTACGTGGTTCCCCAAAATCGGGTACGTCCACGGGGTAAACCGGAGCAATTATTCAAACAAAGGAAGCTTTACAAGTGAGGTCTCTCACCTCACCACACTCTCTCATCTCTGACCTACATTTCTACTGCAAACAGACCTCACAATTTCCTTCAATGGTCTCTCACTCAAGAGAGATACAAACCCCAAGCAGAGGACTCCAATTTATAGCCAAAACCTGGAGCCCTATTCATGAGCCACGAGAGGCTCATTTACTGCAATCCCATGCCTGGG
This sequence comes from Rhododendron vialii, assembly GCF_030253575.1. Taxonomy (NCBI): domain Eukaryota; kingdom Viridiplantae; phylum Streptophyta; class Magnoliopsida; order Ericales; family Ericaceae; genus Rhododendron; species Rhododendron vialii. Next base: position 6,955,140 of record NC_080569.1, read on the forward strand.
ATTTTCAAGATTTAGGCAAATCTTTTGAAGTCTACAAAGGCTGCCAAGGCTGCCATCTTTGACCAATGAGAGAATTGGAGCCACACTTCAGCAGCCCATGTGCTGATTTCAACAATCTCCACCTTGACGACAATTCTCCAAAAAGTCCGATGCTGCCCCCAAATACAATCCAAAAACAGAACAAACAGACTCTCTACAAACTCGAACAAACAAAGAGAGACAAGAGAGCAAACTATAGAAGCAAACAACAGTGCTCTCAAAACAGAACAAACAAACAGACTGACTGCAGATAACAGATGCTCTTAACAAATTCAAAATACCGGAACAAACCAACAGAAGAGCCAGATTTCCGAAGTCTTCGAGTAAACTTCAGAACAGATTCGGACAAGTCGCGCGACAACTCAAAAGTCCCGGCAACAGATTCATATACAAATTCAGATGCTTGACCCACATCAAGCCAAATGCTCAACCTCGATTGAGCCAGGCGCCCCAGAGGCGCATGCACCCCGAAGGTGCTTAACATTGAATCAGGTGGACTGAGCTTGAACCACCATCAAACTCACTCCCAATAACTTCAGCGGACAGATCTGCAGTAGATTCAAAATCAAATTCCCCAATAACGGTGGCAGCTCCACCTTCAGCTTTACTCACACACACACAGTGCACACACTGCACTTTTCATATAACAAGGGGAAGTGATCCCCTGTGGTCACACCCACCCACTAAGGGTGTACCCCAACAATATGTTCTATATCGATGCATGATTATCTTCTTACAAATACTGTGAATGTGCAGGAATTGTACAATCAAGGATGTCGAAACGTGCTTATTGCAGGGCTTCCTCCACTTGGGTGTTGGGCTGCTGGATTCAATATGGGAGGGAGATGTGTGGACTACTCACAGTCTCAATCTTACAATCAGAAGCTTGTTGCATTGTTGCCTCAGTTACAGGAATCCCTTCCTGGTAGCAAACTTGCCTATGCAGATTTTTACACCCCAATTTACGACATGATGAACAATCCTCAAAAATATGGTAAGACATTAATTTTCACTATATTTAATTTGATATTGCAATATATCTACACGCGCACACTTTTTTTCAACGGGAAATTCATAGAAGAGTATGAAGAGCAAAGTTCGACGGATCCGCAAGTTTAAAATATGACAATGTTTGCATAATTCTTTCATACCGGACAACTTTGAACTTTTTTTGGAGAAAGTTCATGGATTAAATGGTGCAAATGATTTATACGTAAATGAAACCATAAAGAATTAGGGCAATAGTAATCACCTGGCAACCAAGTGCCTCGTCAAGAACTAAATGATTGTTTTTTGTGCTATAGGTTTCACAGTGACTAATACAGGATGTTGCGGATTATGCACTCAGTTCACTCCAGTTTGCCCAAACCCTTCTCAATATTTGCTTTGGGATTCAGTTCATCCAGGAGAAGCTGCCTACCGAGTTGTCTCAAAATATTTACAGGACGATGCTCTTCCCAAGTTCTCATAAAGTTGAGAAATCACCCAGTTTTTATTTTAACTACACAGTAGTAGTAGCTAGCTAGGAGTGCTAACAACCTAGGTATCAGGGATAATTTGTGAAGGGAGTTTCTTCGAATTTTTCGATCCCTCATCAAATGATGCCCGAATTGTTTTTTCTCTTCTTTTCATTTTCTTTGAGAACTGCTAGTACTTCTGTTTCGTATCTGGGTCACTAAGTTAATAAAATTGTCCTTTTAGTACAGTTTGGTGCTTGCATTTTTGCAATTTACTTTTTTTTTTATCGGCTACAATTTACTTTTGATGATCAAATATGTTTCACCGAATTATATATTGAAGCATTGATTATTGATGATTAATCCCAGGGTGCTCAAAAATCAAAACTAATCAAAGGGAGAAACTTGAGCTAAACTTCGGGTTAGCACAAATCTAGTTCATGTATATAGTTCCTTTCTCCTCTGATCCCCTATATGTAACTTGGGGCGCCAAGGCATTTGAATTCGAATAAATGGGATTTTCTTTTAGAGAGAGAGCCAATCAACAGGGTTGAAATCCAAAGAAAATGCCCCTAATCATCTTCTATATGTACGATTAAAAAGCCGATAATAAAAAATTGTACGATCAAAAACTTTTAGGGAAAAGAGAGGAATTTTGCGTGTAGATATTTTGTTAGGTTGTTGGAAAAGAGAGGAACTTTAAAAAGCCTACGCAATACTTTTACCGATAAATAATCGCAAAGCAAACTATTTGCATCATCCTTAATCTTCCAACAACCCAACAAAAGTGATTCTTGTTGTCGCACTCAGAAAAATTTATCTGCTAAATCCTTGGTGGTTAATTTATAGTATTTAATACAATTGTGGATATTGGGGGATTAGGGATAAGACACAGATAAAGTGCCTTTTGATAACCGGATTTTGGGCCAGCTTACACGCACCTCGACTAATTTCGAGGCCTTGAAGTTACTGATCAGACAGACCCTTGAGTGGCCAATGTTTGGCCTATGTTGGGCTGAAGCATGAGACTTCAGGAGGACAAGCACTTGTTTACTTTCTCATGCCCGCTTGACCAAATCCGTTAGGGTTCATAATTCGGATAGAGTGCCTTTCAGGTGACTTTGGAAAGGAAATCAGTATTTTTTTTTTTTCCCGGTGCAAAATAAAGAACTTCATTAACAAGTATATTTCAATTTTTAGAGTCGCTTGATTGGCGTTGACTTTTTATGGAGGAAGAAGAAAAAAATTACGTTGCTTCAGAAATTAATTCAATGAAGCATCGTATTCAAAATCTTTTATCTACCATTACTTCAGTAATCAAAAAGGCAAAACATCAAATATTCTTCTAAAATTACTAGGCCTCCAACCACTTGAACTAAGCTCGAATTTGGTCATTATTTCAACTCTACTACACATAAATAGTTCTCTCAAAGAAGCCAACTTTTGGCAAATGGAACCCACCATCTTCACCATGAAATCATCTACTCCTATAGATCGGGCAGGTCGAGTCAGAAAGGCTTTGATGACTCAAGGTTCATATTAGGGAAATGAGAGCAAGGGGAAGATGGGGCAGCCCTCGGCCCGGTCATCCAATTCGCTCCAACAGACATGCATGGTTCTGTAGTCAAGGCAACTATCACTTTCGTGTACCCATCGGGCGGCGGCCCTTTCGGGGGTTTCTAAGGGACTGATTCACTCTGCGTTGATTGACTGATCGCAAAAAAAAAACCTCTGTATACAGTATACAGTACAGATCTTATGCCCAGAAAAACGCACATTCTATTTTGAGAATTCCTGGATATTAATTCGAGACTTCCAGTTGACTGAAACATCAAAATGGTAATGAATGTTGCCTCTTTTATTACACTCTCTACAATTTGAAAAACTTACTATATATACATTCAAATCCAAATAAAAAATTGTCATTTTGACCACTTGATGACTCTCTTGCAAGTTACGAATGAGCATTAAGATCACCATAAAATGAAAATAAGGCCCAAGTTGCAACGTATAACTAAATACGCTACAAATCCTGATCTTGCACTCGAAGACTCCATCTTGAAATGGCATTAGCCCTCTTCTTCATTCTGGTAATTCAAGTTTGTATTTCCAATACCAACCCATGTTATAGCATAGAATTGCCTAAATTCACTACCATTCTCATCTTTGGAGACTCAACAGTGGATACCGGAAACAACAACTATGTAAACACTATTATGAAAAGCAACCACCCACCGTATGGAAAAGATTTCCTCGGCCACGTTGCCACAGGGAGGTTTTCAGACGGAAAAATTATTCCAGACTTTGCGGCCTCCATTCTAGGAATCAAAGACACCGTTCCTCCTTTCCTAGATCCAAAACTAACCGATGAAGACATACGTACAGGTGTCAGCTTTGCATCAGCAGGATCGGGATACAATGACCTCACTACCATTTTAACTCGTGCAATCTCCATTTCGAAGCAACCAGATTATCTTAAACAATACATTGAGAGGCTAAAGAGAATCGTAGGGGAAGAACAAGCTCAGGCTATCTTAAATGGTTCTTTGGTTATTGTTAGTGCAGGAACAAATGACTTTGTTTTCAATTACTACAACATACCCCAACGAAATCTTCACTTCACAATAAACGGGTACCAAGATTTTGTGCTAAACAAGTTGCAAAATTTCGTTAAGGTAAAACTTCTACCTCTTAACACCAACACAATTGCAGATGCAAACACATACACATGAATACCACTATATCCAACGGAGATATTTACATACCTTGTGTGTTTGCAGGAACTATAGCATCTGGGGTGCCGTTCGATAGTGGTAGCAGGGCTTCCTCCAATCGGTAGTCTACCGCTCCAAATGACTGTAAAACTCCATCTTCTCAGAACGTGCATAGACCAACAGAACTCCGATGCAAAATCTTATAATCAGAAACTTGCAAGTCTGATACCTCGACTAGAGTCATCACTTCCTGAGAGCAAAATCATATATGCAGATGTATACACTCCGCTGAGCGACATGATGGACAACCCTCACAAATACGGTGAGGTTAATCAACCCAACGAATGCATTTGAAATGAAAGCGGATATGTGATTATTTTGTGCTAAGTTTGTGTATTATGCACCACAGGACTAATGGAAACTCGCAGAGGGTGCTGTGGGACAGGATTGCTAGAAGCAGGACCCCTTGTTCTGCACTCAGCCCAGTGTGTCCAAACTCTACTACGCTCTTGTTTTGGGATGGAATTCATCCAACTGAATCGGCTTACCGGTACCTTTCTGAAGCCCTCAAACAGCAAATCACTAGCCAGTTATTACAAAAAGTTAGCAACCATTAACTGATTCAGTCAAGCTCTATTTGGATCATGGATTTGTAGAGAGAAAATATCAGGGATTTCCATTCACAAGTGACAAAACCATCTTTTCCCTCTACCAATTCCTCCAAGAATCCAGGATCCAAATACAAGGGGTAGAGACTTGGATTTCCAATCTTATTCTTAAACAAAAATCTGTTTCAAGTAGGCTTTAGATTACTTAGTAGATTGTTTCGAGTGTTCAGAAAATGGATTTGATTTGCTGCTCCTCAATGTTCAGCTTTAATGTGACTTGTCTTCAGCATTTCAGATGAATCCTAGTCCTACAGCCATAGTAAGCAGAATCAAAAGAATGGCATAGGGAACCTCTAAATTAGCTTCACATTTTTTTTTTCATTTGATTGGCCTAATTCACATGACACATATTGCTTCCATTTCAGTAACTCATAGAGCTTCTCTTGGCCCAGTGCCCCAATACGCACAGCAACTTAACAAGCATTTTTCATGAATTTTACATGGCAACTAGTGAAGAAGAACGCATCCCTAATCAGCAGAAAAATGCAACTTACCCTCCACAAACTAATCATCAACCTTATTTGTCAGTTCGATAAGGAAACACTGATTGACAGTAGCAAATTTTGCATGTTGTTAATGGGATAACAAGAAGATAATTTCTACAGCATTGAGATAGATAGATGAATGTGTTAGCAAATCAATATTCTGGACTCACCAGAAGCATATTGATACTTGCTGTTTCATGAACCATATTCAAGTCTTATCCATTAATAATGCTCTGAATTATGAATGAAGGAACTAAGGTACTGAACACAAATTCAATCAGGTCTCTAGGCCTGCCCTCTTTGATTTGAGACTTGGTTCCATGACATAATGTCCCTTTTAGTTTGGAGGTATAAGCAAGCTGCTATATTAGTGGTAAAACTTTCTAAAAGCAGTCATTTTATGCACATATTGCCAAAAATTAGATCTGTCTCAAGTCCTCTCCACCCAAACCCCAATCGAAGGGGGCCACATATTGTTGTTGATGGAGCTTATTCAAGTTGAATTTGTCATCTACATTTAAAATTGTGGGAGATAGTGGTATAGCATTACCGTGGAAACAAGTACGCACAGACAAATTTGGAAGCATTTCAAAAGAACTCGAGTGACATTGCCTTCAAAATTTTGAGATACATCGTTACAACATAATAATACAAGCACATGTATTACCAAGCATTTGAAACACAAAAGAAAACAAAAAGAAAACAAGAACTTCATTGTACCTAGCAATTTCTTGATTAATAGGTCCGATGAGGTAAACAAAGATGAACAGTGGCTACAAAGGGCAGAATAAAAAAAGTTACATTTACATACTACTACACAAATTCTTCTACAGACTAAAACAACAAGCAGCATACATGATACAACACTACAAACAAGTGAGCAACTTACTTGCTTCACTTCCTTCCACCAGCTGAACCAATCCTTCCTTCGAACAACTCGCTAATCCGAGCCTCAACATCCTCCACACTGTACCTAATATGCTTCTCATGCTTTCCAATATCTGAGAGATTCTGGAACCTTCCCAAGAAGCTCCGATATGCTGGAGTCAAATTTCCATCCACCGAAATCCTCATCTCCTCCCTCATCTGCTCATCAAAGATGACCCATGCGGACTGAGCCTTACATATCTCCTCAAAATACAAGTTAAACAACTTGAGCTTCTCTTTCATTGCTCTTGATGCGCCATTAGAAGATGCCAGAGCACCACTATCCAGCTTCAACACCCCTAAAACCTTGTTCCATGAACTCCTCATGTAATTCACGTGGTACTGCCTGACCTTGGCAGTGTGTTTTCGAATCCAATCATCCCCTAACAGAGAACCCAACTCACTGTCTCTAACCTTTTGAACAATGTACCTCCCGTTATTCATCATAAAAACAGAGCACAAAGCAGGATCCCTATATATCTTTGATTTCGACTCCAAATTACTCTCTAACAGCTCCATAATCCAAGCCATTTGAACCGATAAGGAAGACGACGCTTCCACCCTCCTAAAATCACTACCCCCTACCGCTCCCTCCTCAAACACTTGCTCTAGCGTCAACCGCGACCTACACGCCGCCCTAAGATAATTCATCACGTATCGCGTAATAGGGTGCAGCCCGCCCCCTGGAACGGCCGCCTTGGCCGGGTCACGCCTGATCAAGTTCTCTAATTCCATAAATATCCCCCTTATCGCCTCACCCAACCGCTTCCATATCGTAACCGCCTCGTTCCTAAGAAACAAGCAGTACTGATCAGAGAAAACCGCCTCGAATTCGCTCATCAAGTCGCGAAGCGTCTCGAACACGTCGAGCACCTTGAACAGCCGCTCGGGAGCCCTGCTCCCGATCGCGACCGCTTCCGCGAAGTTTAAGAGCTGGATAGTGGACCCCCTGCACACCTCCATGAACGAGAGGTCGGAGGCCGAGGAGAAGCCAGAGAAGACGCGGTCGCAGAGGCGGCGTTCGCTTGGGAAGAGGATCCGGAGGGACATGATTGTTGCTTTGGTCCACTTTTCGATCTCGTCTTCCAGTTCGGACCACGGCATACGCTGGACCTCTTCGATGCTCAGTTGTTGTAACCCTAGCCTGGACAGGCTTTCTTCTAGAAAGTCCCTCCGGCTGGTGCTGTAGGCGTGGGAGCACTCTTTACCGTACCCGGCCGCCACCATTCGTTTGGCAATCTCGTGTAGATCGTTGATGGTACCGGACGGGAGGGCGTCGATGACGAAGTCATAGTTCGTGACCGGGTGCGCGATCGGGACCTGGTGGTCCTCGTCGTCGCCCCCGATCAGGTCGTCGTTGTCGTCGTCCGAGTCGAAGTAATTCGCCGCGGCAGACTCGGTTCCGTTCTGGAACCGAGTCGTGTCGAACGACTCGCCGCCGCGTTCGATTAAGGTGCTGAACTCAGTCTCGAGGCGGAACATGGACTGCTGGAGGAGGTCGTCGGCGCGGTCGAGGCAGGCAGCGACGGGCTTCTCGTCGGACAGTGGGGTCCAGGTCTGGATGAGGGAGAGGAGGTCGTCGACGGCGTCGAGGAAGGCGGCGGCGTCGGCAGAGTCGGACCAGATCGGGTGGTCCGCCGAGACGTAGCGGGAGATCTGCCGGTCGAGGGACTTGAGGGTGTGCTCCAGCGTTCTCGGGTCTTCATCGCTCAGCTTCTCCGAGAGCTTCTCCCGGAACCTGCCGTCGAAGTTGGAGAATATCTGGAGGATGTCGTCCGCCATGGTCTCGTTGTGGCCGAGAGTCTTGGCGATGTGCCGGGCCACCGCTATCAGCTTCTCTTCGCCGTTTTCCGCCATTCCTGATGAAGCTTGTACTGGTGAAGTCGAACTATTTGTGCGAAATTCTTCAGTACGGATAGAGAGAGAGAGAGAGAGAGAGAGAGAGAGGAGTGTGAATTTTGCCTTTTTATGGAGATTAGGGTTTTCAGAATTGGGGTGAAGAAATTGGGAAAGGGATGGATGGAGGAACGCGGTTTCGTGGAAGGGGTAGATGGATGGATAAAGGGCGGATGGTGTCGGGGAATAATAAAGTACGAAAAAAAGAACGCGGGAGGAAGGAGGGGAGGAAGAAAGGTAAAACGTAAAAAACCAGCACAACGGTCAATCGGGTTGATTGATGAGTTTGATTTCGGGATCAAAACGTGAGAAAGTAATTTTTGGTGACATTTTCAGTCTCGATTTGAATGATCTATTCTTTATTAGATTAGATAGGAATTAGATTGCATTCTTATAAATTTATAAGTTTGAAATTTATTTTAATATATTTTTACTCCTTGCAACTTTTGATTTAATTTTTCGTGTAATTTTTTAAATTAATCAAAAAATATATTATAAATAAAAGTCCCGGTGGTGCGTTGGAAAGATTTTCCCGCATTTTTTAATTTTCTTTTCCCACAGGTGCCGCCAACGATACAATTTCACGGGTTGGCAGGGGGAGAGGAAATTTATTACTACTTTATTTATGAAGAGAAAACCAACAAAATCAAACTCATCAAAACAAATTGCTGCTGCCTATTCCAACGGTGATCCTTGTTTTTGACTTCAATGGTTGAAAAGAGAAATTTAGATGTGTCATTTTTTTTATTCATCGCACGATGCAGAAAATTTGACAAGTCCAATCGAATCATTTGCTAAACTTACAACACAATTTGATAATATTTTAAATTGGTAATTGATAGTATGACTTACCGTTAGAGACACTACAACTTGCCAACAAACGATAAAAGAATAATAATATTATTGTATAAAAGAAATGATTCATGGAAAATTTGCCTCTAGGACAAAGAAATTGTCTCTAGTTGTTCAAGAAGACATACAAAAATATCAAGAGAATATTTGAAACTAAAAACATTAAAGACGAAATAAAAGGATACTGCTATTTGTATTTGATATTCTGAAACACCAAAGATTGTAAATAGAGTGGTAGCCAAGTCGATAGGCACCATATACCACATGCCCAAGACTATGGATCAAATCCTACTATAAACTAATACTAGTACTCGAGGTGCGCACGAGCTAGCCCGGACAATCGATCATTAAAAAAAAAGTTTACCTAATACTTGTTGCATGTTCACACACACATAAAATAAAAATAAAACACCAAAGATTATTTTGACTTTCATCAAATTTCTTCTTAGCACATTGTATATCTCAGAAGTCAGAAAACAGAGGAATATTCAACGTAGACTTCCTCCCCGACTGAGTTTACCGTATTCTGATTTTAGTAAAGCATAAGCTATTTAAGAACACTATGAAATAATTACATAATTTAAAAAATCTTCTACAATCTTAATATCAAACACGTTATTTTCGTTTTGAGTTGTGCTACGACGAAGATGTCTGAACACAAATCCAAACGCTGATGTGTCCAGAACCATTCAATGTTACATAAATTTATTAATCCAAAAGATATAGTACGTGGATATCACAATCATCATCAGGCATATATGTACACACACAACGGTTGTGTAAAACACAACACACAATCAATCTCTAGCCATCCATGACTGTAATGAATGGTCAGGATTCGCTCAAACTCTTCCTCATAAAAGTTAAACTTATCCATGGAAGAGTTTTTTTAAAATCTAGACCGTCCAAATACATCTGGACGGTTAGAATTACACACACAATCAACACAACGATTGTGCAAGTAGCATTTTTGCTTCATATTCTAGTCTAGACATCTAAATATAAATCCAAAGATTTCCCTTGTATCTTTTCACTTTTGATTGGGGCCCAGGTGGTTTATCTGCTTAAACCCACCTTTTTTGAATCTTCAATCACCCTCTAACCAAAACACACTAAAATAGGATTATTGTAGGAGGACAGAGGGAGCGTGCTGTGCAGCTTCGTGCTGCACAGCGTGCTGCACGGCCTCCGGCGAGGCTTTTCCGGCATCGGTCCGACGATCGAAGACGTTCACCGCGTAGAGTTCGTCGAGTTCTACATGTGGACCAAAAATCAGCTCGATCAAATATTGTTAAGGTCCTCATCCGAACATATATAACTTGAAAAAAATGAATTTAGTAGTTTTGATCCAGTGTTTCGTATCCATTAGGATTCATTTTTGAAAAGCGGCAAAACCACCTCCCTCTGATAAAAGTCCTTAGGGTTCCAGATGACGGTGATTGGAATGGGACTCGGCTTTTCATTATTTAACATCGCATCCTATTTTAGTCCTTACTTTTCTCTTTTTGTTCTTGTTTGTCTGAATTGGACTTGGTCATCGGTTTTCTTTCTTCTTTATTGATTTCTCCGTTGTCCAGAATAGTGGAGTATCATAATTTGGTCCTCATTCCTGGTGGGCCAAGCCCAATGGACCCACATATAATCTCACTTTCAAGAAAGCAACGTGCCAAAATTCCAGCCCAACCACCTTTAGCGCATTACCACGTAACTTCCCGTCCCCGTCAGTTTCGCCCCATCTCTCCTCCGCGTGTAACCGATCCCACATTCCCACGCAATGGAAAGATGAAATTACACAAAACCTCCTCATCTATATAGCTGACTATGTGTTTACCAAATTTCTCAATTGATCAAAATCAATGGAGATGATTGAAACGTATGTTGGAAATGTGAAGTTTGATTCCTTCCCGTTATCAAGACTTCTTTAGAAGTAAACAATGAAGTGGGTAAAATATAGAATAATAATAATATATGGACTTTATTAATCTTTAAAGTAGAAGTACAACCGACTAAAATAGTCGAGTGAACGATTACAAATTACAACTACTCCTAGAAAAGATAAAAAAAGATAAGCCGTTGGGCGATTGGGTGTCCTTGTAAACCACTTCGATTCTTCTATTTATAGGCCATCTTCTTATCTTGAATTTTGAATCTGAGCATTTCCCTCATTTGATTTAAATATGAGCAGTTTCCTTTCTTCAAATTCTGGATTGGGCAATTAATCTAACTGCTTTGCATCTTCTTGTAATCGAACATACTTCACAGTGGACTGCCATGTGTAACAAACGGTTAAGCATGCACTCGACTAATTAATCTAGTTCATTTACTTAATTTCGTCTATAACTGCCTTTGAAAGAAGGCTAAACCGTTACCTTTTGAAAATAAAACCATAGTAACTATTAATCATGACACTTGTCATCATCTAAATTAGTGTTAACAAATTGTGTAAACACTTGTCATTGGAATGACAAAAAATGACGATTCTACCCCTTAAAATTCACCCACACTTACCCCCTCATCTGTAAAAAATTGTCCTTGCTAACCCCTACAACTTAACTGTCTTTTGACAGAAATGTACTGATTGGTTAACGGTTATAGATGAGGGGGTGCTGATTGGTTAACGGTTATAGATAAGGGGTGCTGATTAGTTAACGGTTATAGATGAGGAGATGCTTTTGAGCATTTTAAAGGTTAAGGGGTAATCGTGTCTAAAATGTATAGATGAGAGGGTCTATGTGTAATTTTACCTCAAAGGAAAAACAAAAACGCCTCAATCGCGACAAACTAAAGACCAATCACCACCGTCCATTTCAAAATCAACGGTCTTCGATCTCCCAAACACGCACGAAAACCCTATAATTACACCGCATCGGATAGAAACCCCCGTCAGTCTTCGACTTTCCTCTCTCACTACAAAAAGTCAAAAACCAATAAACCATCACCTCTCTCTCTCTCTCTCTCTCTCTCTCTCACTTCTTCGTTGCCAGAGACCTGTCGCTTTCTGCCAACGTCCACCGCGTGCTTTTACCCAAAATACCCCCTCGCCTTTCCCACAAATTCCACCGATGTCCTCCCCACCGATCCTCCCAATCTCGGTCACATCACTGTACAAGTCGTCGATCGCCTCCCCGGCCCTGCGCGAGTTCGCCTCACGCTCCTCCGACTCCCTCCGCCGCGCGTTCGCACGGCGCCGCCCCTGGACGGAGCTCGCCGACCACACCGCCTTCTCCCGGCCCGACAACCTCGCCGTCGCCGCCTCCCGCGTCCGCAAGAACGCCTCCTACTTCCGCGTCAACTACCTCACCGTGGTCGCGGCCGTGCTCGCCTTCTCGCTCCTCTCCCACCCGTTCTCCCTCCTCACGCTCGTCTCCCTCCTCGCCGCCTGGCTCCTCCTCTACGTCTTCCGCCACCAGGAACACCCCGTCGTCGTCTACGGCCGCACCTTCTCCGACGCCGAAACCCTGGGGGTACTGATCGCGCTGACGGTGATCGTGTTTTTCCTCACCAGCGTCGGGTCCCTGCTCCTGTGGGCCGCGCTGGTTGGATCGGCGATCGTGTGCGTTCACGGCGCGTTTAGGGTTCCAGAGGACCTGTTCCTCGATGATCAAGAGCAGATGGGATCAGGCCTCTTCTCGTACGTCGGCGGGGCCGCATCGTCTGCTGCCGTCGCCGCTGCACCTTCCGTTGTAATCTCGCGTGCTTGAAGTCGTGTTGATCAGATCCAAGTTGTCTACGAAGTATTTTTTACACCGGTGGAGCGTGCAACGCACCGGATCGGAAATCTAGGGCCCGGATTTAATTGATTTACGATTTGTTAAGACATATGGCACTTGTTTGTATCCTACGTGAAATTGTTTGAGAATTCAAATTCTTGAATTTTAATTTTTTTTACTGCTAAATTTTGTTCGAGGAGTTTAATGAATCGGTAGCATTGACATGCCCAATTGTTAGAAACTGAGATTTAAATTATTTGTTGCAAAAAAATATTGGGATTAGAATGTCGATCCCAACAGATGGAATGCCAGTAAAGCAAGGTCGATTGACCCATTCTTCAAGTTCACTCTCAAGGTGGCAACCAAAGGTAGGTTATGTGTTTGCCGTTCAAAAAAACCCAAAGGTTATGTGTACAGAACTTGAATGGACCAAATTTGGAGACAGGATCCTTTGTGCAGAAAGATTTCCCGGTTGTTGAATTTTAAACATAAAAAAAAAAAATCACACAATTCAAGCCGAAAAACCCCTTAGTACAAAAGTATTCGAATTTTCGAGACAGAAAAGATTGGACCCCTCAAATTTGAATGATATTCAACCTTTTAACTGTTTCGAGCTCGAGTTTGTGTATAAGTTGGAGGCTTTGGAGTGGATATATCCAGTTTAAACTTTTAAGCGACGGGGGTTAGTCTCTGAGAGGAATTCTGGGAATTTTCTTAGAGTAAAAGAGAATCCAGGAAAATTTAATTGGGGTGTTGCAACAGATGGTTATTGTTTCATTTCAAAACCTTGTCTAATGAATCAATACTTTTTGTCCAATAGAAAGGGTTATAGTTTCATTTCAAAACCTTGCAGGGCAATAATCGGGAAATACAATATGATCTACTTCGTTCATCTACCAACAAATAAAACAAGCAAAAACAGTGAGGCAGTGCATCGAAGTCGCAAAACATAATACGGGATGGGGAAGCCACAACACAACACGCGGTGACTCAAACTCGTGCATCATGCCCGGGCATAAAGTACCTAATCCTAGGTCAATACCTTGGTCTCATTCAATCAAATATATTGATGGTCTCCTCCCTTCAAGTAAAAGAGCTCCAAGAACCAAGAATCATGAAATATGAATGCATCAGAGCTTCATAGAAAATAATACTATCAAGTAGATGCAAATACAAAAGCAGCTAATGTATTCATGCCCAGTATAGTTCCAGTGTTCTCCCAGTATTTCCCCACTACAATGTCAAAATTCAGGAATCCAATTTTGGAAACCGCTAGGAAAAAAATTAGGAAGCAATTTACAACCTCAATATTATTCTAGCTCTAACAAGTACAACTGAGAGAGATGCTATTTGAAAGGCTAGCAGATGCTCTATCTTTATTTTTTATGATGAATGTGTTGCTATTTCCTAATAGTTCACACTTCACACATAAAATGTAAAGAGAAGAGGAAGGAAAAGCTAAACATGTGATATACAGCCGCACTTTTCAGGCACTATCTTTCGCGTATCGACTAGTGTCCTCCACAACCTTTGCCCACTCATTTCCAATTCTCTCCATATATGACACCTGTTGTTCAAAAGAAGTTAACGCGCACAATTAGCAGAATGACGAGAGCAAATGGACATATCCATAGAAGTACATCTCGGGACCACATATCATTGTCACTATTTCTCAAGAACACAATGTCATCGACAGCAACTATTGAAATTGTTGGGTAAGATTTTTGTAAACATCTGCAAAGATATTATTACACGACTTCGAATTAATGTCTAATATTGACAAGAATATGATGCCTGGGAAAGCCAAAGCTCGTGTGGCTGACTCTACATAAAGAAGCAAACATAGAATGTCAAGATGCATACGTATGTGAAAGTACCTGGTGTGAATCTAAACACTATGGTCATTATTTTAAGCCCTTCCAGACGGTGATGCACTCCATCATCAAAAAGGACATTATAGGGAAAAACTCAGTGCTAATTTAGGATGTTCTGTGAGAGCCAATACTGCAATACATAGTGATGCAGTAATGGGGGTTGTCCCCAACATCACAAGCTGAACAGAAAACCCACCCACCCATTGGGAGGATGGCACCGCGTAACTCTTTCCCATGAGTGGCAAGGGGACCCACAAGCTGTGCAGCTTGGGTGTTGGTTTTTTGTCGATGTGGAATGACCTTCCTTTCTGTCCACTATTTACCGCAAAAGGTAGAATCATTACGCATAGTTAGCAGTGTCCATGCATAAAAGTTTCAAAATCCTATTTACAAGGGAATAGCATTTGATTCAGAACTCAAGTTTTCTGTATCTCCACCCTCCAAAACTCCTTTCCATTCGACTTCACAACTTCCTTCAAGCAGATCAATTTCATAGCCGAAGCTAAACTAGTTCAACCATCAACATTACGATGCTCTCTAACTTAGGCAGCAATCCAGGGAAACGTATTTCCAATGCTAGACTAACACTGACTAACTTTACTATCAAAAAGTCCGTATAAATTGTGGGGAAAAACTACTAACCAACTGATCTCAAGCACCAGCAGCTGAGGAGATTACGTATGACAAAAATCGGCCTTATCATCAGATTAATGTAGAACACATTGTTAATGTAGATAGCAGGATCCCAATAATTTGGTTATAAATTCCACACTTTAAAGTCTGTCAATGTACACTCATTAAACCAAGTCATAATAGTTGTTCACATACATCACTATAACATGATTAAACTCAGAGGTTATGTTCCATGGATAGTTCCAAGCATCTAATAAAGTGTGGACCAGAGAGTACCTGATTACTCACAAATCCCTTCAACATATTCACAAATTCATACTTTCTTTCTCTATCTAGCCTTTCGATTTCAGACCTGTTATTTTCCTGCAGGTACACAACATTGCATCAGATAAGGGTGATAACAGTTGATGAATAAGACCCAGAAGCATGTTAGTACGGCAACCATAAAGTTTGCACAAAAATAAATCACATGCGTCTAATGTGCTCTTGAAAATCAGCTAATACAACCGCAAAACACTTTCCTGTAACAGCACCCGAAGTGTTTTCTTGTTCACAAATCATCTATTTATGATACCGAGATCCAGTTGCAACCAAACCAACCCCTATATTGTGTTGCACCACTTGAACCTTCTCGAATCTTACTTAGAACACGTTTTACATTATACTCAGCTTAAGCTATAAGGAACCTTTTGTTTCTCTTCCTTTTCCTTCATCAACCGACCTTACAGGCGAGTTTAGTTTTTGTTTAGGGTTTTGATTTTAATTGTACATTTGTATGAATCTACCTTACATGAGTAGAAACAATCTCACTTGTGCCAAATATAGAAACAGAAACATAATTCGTGATTTAGACTGTAGCTTCAGAGTTCAAAACACGTGTCTAACATGGATAAGCTCTACGCAATGGACATGCGGACACCAGACAAGTGTAAGTTCCACTGTTTATGCATGAAATGCATCAAGGTACCTTGTGAACATCTATCCTAGCAAAAATAAAGAGATTTAACCAATATGATTTTTTATCGGCAGCACAATTTGAATTTTTTTGGCGTCCTTGAGATGAAAATTAGATGAATCTGACCCTTACTCACTTACCTGCACCTGTACCCGAATCAATATAGCACAGCCCTTCTAAATGCATGAAACTCTTTTATAACAGCCATATGATCCATAATCCATATTGCCATATTCGGATCAATACACCAAACAATCGACTCGTGTCTGGGATGAATCAATGAATCATGATTTGGCATAGAATCATATGATCAATGGTTGTATCACAGAATTTTGTTTAACACACCAAGCAATTGACTCAACCTTATCCATGCGTTTTACCAAAAAAAAGGGACTAAATAAAACGGCATAAAGTATGGACACAAAAATGGTAAGGAGTTAAATTTGAGTGAACACATACACATGATAAAGTGGGGTCGCAAAAATTATTCATGTAGCTCACCACAGTCGATTGGGACATAAAGCTTCATTTGGTTTGGTTAGGTTTAAAGGCATGCATATCGTGTTAAATTTATTTCACCCTGGTGATCTGAATTAATTTCTATTTCACCCTGGTGATTTGAATTAATTTCTAGCTTATTGTATGATGGATCTTTGATTCTTGTTTCTTCGAACCAAAAACATATTGTATGGATTCACCAATATTCAGAACAGATTATACCTAATCAATAACATAATAAAGGCTCGTGATTACGCAAAGCTCATAGCCCAGGTCCTTTAACATCTAATGGCCCGTTTGTTGGATGGATAAGGTATTGGGTGGATAAGGAAGAAAGGTTTATCGGTGGATAGGTTATGAGGGTGGATTAGTTAAGAAGGGGGGGATTAGGTTATACTTGGTTTGAGTAGTAGTTGATATGGGTGGATAGAGTGGGTGGATAATAGATAAATGTGGTGTATTCCTATTTTGCCCTTGTTAAATTTTTAAAAGGCCAAAATTGCCTTACTTTGTTCTTTTAAATTAAAGGTTAAAGTTCATAAAATTTGTATATCCACGTATATACTTTGCACTTGCTCCATCAAGCCCCAAGTCCAACTCTTGAACCCAACTTCCTTCCTCTTTCACCACCGCCACACCCTCCTCAGGGTTAATAACATAATTTCCATTTTTATTTTAAGGTAAAATTGCAATTTTTAACTGTTAGAAGGTAAATTTTTAAATCTGTGTATATGTATATGTAGATATATATCAGATCAGAACCAAGAGACGACCAAATGAAAACCGAAAGCTTAGCAGCAGCAACGATGGTGGCCCCGGACTGGTAACAGCATAGCCTCGCTCCGTGAAGCACAAATTGAGGGTACTTCGGAGTTTTGGAAGCCGGATAAAACAACAACGGGGTGAGGGGAGGGACAAGTATATCCGGCTGCAGGGGTACTAATTAATCCCCGGATTCTACATCTTGTTGTGAAAAATGTAAACCACCACCGGATATGGGAGGACTCGAGATGCTACATCTGGCCTCTCCGACATCCAGCCTCCATATCCCTCAGACAAACAGGCCATAAGAGCCCGTTTGTTAGCCGGACTAACTTGGGGATTAAATAAGAAGGGCAATTAAGAGGACGATATAGTAGAAGGGGAGTTCAACTAATAAAGTGAGATAATTTATACTTGATTTGATAGGTAGGTTGTAAGAGTGGATAAAATTGGGTGGATGATAAAAAAAACACAGCAAGTTACTTGCTTGCCCTTCCAAATTCCTTTTAAAAACCCAAGTTTGAAGGTGGAGAGGGATAATTGGGTAATTGGGGATGGAGGACTAATTATGGACAGGGTTGGGGTGACAATATATAGTTCAGCTGTAGAGGGACTATTTAGTCCCGGATTAGCTAGTCCGGGCATGTGCCCCAACCAAACACTGGATTATCTGGTCCCAGATTAGCTAGTATGGTTAACAAACATGCCCTAATTGATTTCTACTACACAATTATAACCATATCTTCACAATACACAATTTTATCCGAATAACGGAAAGGGTGATTTTGATCATCTGATTTCATATTTGACAATTGTGATATGGAATGCCCCGAAATGGCAGATGTGCCCGCTATAGTGTAGACATCGCATCCAGGATGTATCCAGGATATTGGACAAGTTGCAAAACTTGTCACAAGGATCCCAAAATATCTTTATCTTCCCACCAAGCATAAATAGCAAGTTGAGTTCACCGCAAAAATCTGGATAATACTATCACATTATGCATGAAACTCTACTAGAAAGCAGTGAAAGCATAATAGGAATATTTCACACCATGCCCGTGTGTTTCATAGGAATTATGCAACTCCAACAATTAAACACTGACAGCACCCACCACCCTTCAACTTGTTTTTGTCAAAAACTAGCGTCCTTGATAACCCTTTTAAGTTCAAAATTGAAGGAAAGTATCAACTATATCAGTATCAAGATCGCAGAATAGAGTAGAACAATTTCTCGTTTTGAACCTTTAAACCGAAGTAAGATCTTCTTAGATTGTCACAAGGACATTCTTTCATTACAGTATAAGACAACAAATGCATCCAAGAAATTCTAAGCTATAGAATCAGACTGTTTACAACGGAGAAGTGCATGTTAGGAAACAAGAACAAGAGCAACAACCAAGGAGGAGAATACAAAGTCATCTAAGATCTTAATAATCTTCCGAAAGACAAATGGATATCTTCATGCATAGTGGATTGACTCAACTGAGGAAGAAGACGCCAAAATGAACAATGAGAAAGCAAAAATTGTGAGAAGACAAAAGATAATCGATGGCCTTTATGCAAACTATACGTTACTATGTAACCGACTTTAAGTAGTGGAAAGCTAAGATTTCAACGATTTGAGTAGACAACCTTTTCCATCTAGCTCTTCCAGCAATTATTCATCCAATAGCAACACAATAAGAAAGCAGTACGCATATGGTGATAACAAGTGAGTAAACTTAGCCAAACAGTGCAATATTTCGGTCAATGAGCAAATTTTATACTTGAAGAGTAGAAAAAAGCCACCTCAGTCCACGCCCACGGAGTATATAAATGAAAAAGAAAATACCTTGATCCTTTCATATTGTCTGGTGGCACAGTTTTTAGCATCCTCAGTGACACGTATAGATTCTTTCAACTCTTCCATCTTGTGAATCCTAGAGTTATCCCCGAATCTTTTCGACGATGAAGTTTGAAGTCTTTTGACTTTCGAGTGCAAAGAAGACAAATCTGATATTAGAGTTTGAATTGTCAACAAAGCACTAGAACGGTCTGCAAATGCAGTGTCAACTGCTAACATCAGCCCCAGATAATCATGCAGTGTGTCCTGCAACGTACATTTTAGAAGTTACACTTAAGAGTGATTAACATTCATCCTAAAAATGTCCAATTCAAAATTTGAGTTACAACCCAAACAAGGCTGTTTGACGGTTTACCAAATGACTGACAGTTTGAGCATTTAACCCCCTATATAGTCTGCTTGCTTTGACAGCTGCAGTAGCCACATTTTTCATATCAGCGGCCCGCACCCGTTGCGCGTTGAACACAGCATTCTCATTCTCAAACTTCGTCAACTTAATAAAAGCTAGTCCTAACCCTCCCAATGTGTCTCCCATATCTTGCTGAGCTTTCACAAGTGATTCCGCCTATATGCAAACAACATAACACATAGTAGTATTAACTCACACAACCAATTAAGCCTCGTAAACCCAAAACATACATATTAATCCACGTAACCCAAATCTATACCCTATCTTGCTGAGCTTTCATATGTGATTCAGCCCAAATGCAAACAGCAAACAGCATAACACATAGTAGTATTAACTCACACAATGCATATACAGTATAACACGATGATGGCTCAATTAAAAACCACCTGCTGAGAGGCATTGACAATTTGCTGCTCGAGATCACGCAACCGCTCTTTCTGTTCCAGAAACTCCCTGTCTTCCTCTTCCACAGGCGGTTTCGAGCCTCCCCAATCATTACTCACAGACTGCTTCAACTCCTTGAATATCCTCAACAAATCCCTTCCCCCTTTCGCAGGCTGCACAACATCTTGCGGCCCGATCACACTCCTCCCCGAGTAATCCCCAATCAACTGCTTCGGCAGCTTCACCGCCCCGTCAAGCATCCTCGAAGCCATGTCGGTGCTCGTAGGCAGCGGCAGCCTCCCCTGAACCTGTAAAAACACCCTCAGCTCATCGCTCTTCCTGATAACTGGATGTGCCGCGAGCCTCCTCAAGTACCTCTCCAACGCCGCTCGCCTCAGCTCCACGAACTCCTGCTTCTGCATCACCTGGCTCTCCACAACACTCTTGTCCGGCCGCGGCGGGATGAAGAAGCCCCTGTAGGACTCGCTCAGCCGGTCCGATAACGTGACGACGTCCTTGAACCGCCTCCGGACGATAAAATTCGGTCCGCCGTAGTCCGCCAGGTTCGTCCGCGTCGTTATCAGGTACGTGACGTAGGTGTTACCTCCGGGCACGAGCGCGTTCGACGAGGATTCCACCTCCTTCTGAGGGTTCGACACTACAATCTTCAAGTACTCGGAGCTTGACGACGCGGATCTCGATAAGACCGTCGATTTCTCCGGCTCTTCGCTAGGGCTTTCGATTCCGTTGACCTCGAATGCGGTGTCGTCGTCGCCGTCGAGGGGGTTCGAAACGACGTCGTTGTACGGCGGCGGGGGGTCAACTGATTTAGGGCTCCTGATTTCAGTGTGATTTGGCGGCGGTGACGGAGGAGGGGAAGGAGGGGAGAGTAAGGGATCGGTGTCGGCCGGGGTGGAGGAGATGGGAGGCGCGAGGGGGTGGTGGTGGTGGTGGAGGCGGGAATCGGAGAGAGAGGTCATGGCGCTTTTGTAATTAGAGTAGGATTTAGAGGTGAAGGAATCGTCGAGGACGAGGCTTTCCATCTCTTCTCTTGATGCGTGGATCTCTGAACCCATCATGTTTTAAGAATTGGAAACTGAAACGGATATCAATTTCAATCTCTCTCTCTCTCTCTCTCTCTCTCTCTCTCTCTAAGCTGTTAACATCTGATATTGTTAGTGGTGGTGTTTCACGTGGACGGCGGTTGGAGGTATCGTGCGCGGGGGGGAGTAGTAGTGAAGCCCGTGTGATACCTGGAAGAAGACGGAGGGAATGATCGGGGCACGTGGTTATCGGGCCGGGAGGGGGGAGATGGAAGTGATTTTTCTTGGAAATCCGTCGTTTTTCTAACTACTCGTACCTGTTTTCCTTGTGAGATTCCCTGGGCTGGAATTTTGGATAGGGGTAGCTACTAGCTACCGTAGCAGCGTAGCTTGTCAAGGCCTCAACAGAAGAGTCAGGTTGGATCAAAAGTGGAGTAATTTTTATTTTTTTTTAAAAAGCCTGTTCACATATAGACTATTAGTGCACGTTTTACTGCGGAGTCCATCACGGGTTTTAGACAAATAATTCGAGCCGTTTATTAAATATAAAATATTTTTTGAGGACTCATGTGAAAAATCAGCTCAATCCGATATCTATAAATGCTCAATCCAATCGTCTAACTTTTTATTCAGATTTCAGGATAATTAAAAGTTAGATAATTGGATTGAGTATCTATATGTATCGGATTAAGCTAAATTTTCATGGGAACCATCGAAAAAATATTTTACATTTAATGAACGACTTTGATTATTTTTGTGGGATCCATAGCAAGCCTCATAATAAAATATGTGCATAATCTTTGCACAGATTATATGTGGGTAGCCAGGTTCTTTTTTAAACTCCCTACGGCACTTCACCACTTTTTTATTATGTATTTGTCTCGAAGCAATCGGACATGGAGTAAATAAAAATGTCCTAAAAATTTTGTTTGATTATTTAATAGGAGGGTTTAAACTTAAAACTAACTACTACTCCGTCAAGATTTAATACTCTTTTTTAGAGTTTATGCTATTTTTTAATCGATTATATCTTGTAATTTATAATATTTTATGTAATTTTGAAAATATTTTTTTATAGGACTAATTGAAACCTAACAAACAAGATTCATATTGGATATAAAATTCATTATCAATTTAAAAATATAATTCATTTTTTATCCGATTAAAATTGAACGAAAGACTATTAAATCCGAACGGAGGAGCACTACGTAAAAGTGATAACACCAAAAAGAAAGGGTAAAGTACATTCAACCCCCTCAAATTATTACCCATTCCCAAGTTGCCCCTACTGTATAAAGTCAGGCACTTTACCCCCTCAATGTAATTTAATTGTATTCCAGATTCCCCTTAAAAAATAGGTACTTATTTGCAATTTTCAAACTTAAAAATAATACGTTTACTGAAATCAAAAAATATGCAATATGAATTTTGTTTGATAGATTTCGATGAGATCTATTAAACACTGTAAAAAAAATTAAAAAATATTTTCGTAAGTCTATTATTTTTAAGGTTGAAAATTGATCCTTATTTCTTAAGTACTTGCTTGAGAAAGCGGAACGGGGTAGACACTTGTCGCCTTACCTTTGAAAACCATATCTAGTGTGGTCGGTTTGTTACTCTCCCTTTTAAGAGATAGATCTTGAGTTCGAGTTCTTATGGAAGAGATGCTCAACTCTTGTTTGTTACCACTACCAATTAGTCCCTAGCAATCTACCGTATGAAAGGGAAGAAAAAACTTAGAATTTTGTTAAGATTTTGGATGGGAGTTGTCATGGCTATTTATTTTCTCTTTTGGATAATTCATGGCTATTTTTTAAATCTAAGGACAAAACAACCGCTCAAATTCCCCCCCGGAAGCATCCAAACATGTCATTATCAAAGTTCCACCTGATCCATACCTCTGTGTGTTTATCAACGTAGTATTTGATTATCATCAGCTGAAATTTCTGTTATCGACCTATCCACCGTTATCTGCGTGAAGCCCCTCCTCCATGAAATCGGTCCCATCTTCTGTCATCACATTTGGCCCCGCACAATCTCCAATGGAATTGGGGTTGTACTTATTATCTTTGCACTCTTGTAATGACTCCTTATCTATCTATGAAGTTCTTTTTTGATGTAAAAAAAAATAATCTCCAACGAAAACCATTGTACTACTAGAAACCCTCATCATTGATATCCTCCCCCGAAGCTCCATTTACATTGTCCAACCACCCTCACTGAATACCGTCCCTAAATTACAGTGCCCAAATAACCCCTGCCACGTGTAACCACCATTGCCAACCCAAAGCCTAAATGGGTAGTAATCCACCCCACCAAACCATACTATTTGTGGGCTAAAAATCCATCACCCCTCTTCCCACTGGATTTTTTTTCTGAATAACCATGCCTCTATAAAATTTAATATACCTGATCAATAAACGTGCACAAATAAACACGAGAAAGAAAACGAAAATTCCAATTTAGAGAGATAAATAACTATAGGACCCCGTGCACATAATTAACAGGGTGGTGGCTATTTACTCTCATGGAAATCAAGTGAGTCAAGAATCCTTATTTTTTTGTTACACAAGTGAATCAAAAAGTTGAAGTGCCAGTATGAGGCTCCAATTTTTCTCTAAGGTTCAGTTGTTTTACTCAAGGGTTGAGCTCAAGAGGTAAATATATTTTGTGCCTTGTTATGTATTCAAAGCAATATATGATTCAAAAACTATAAATTATATATGGAGTAAAAGAAGATGAGCCATCATCCAATTTCTCAAATCTTAAAGTCGCTACTTGATGCCTCTTTCTCTGATTTGCATTCATTCGATTCCCATATTTCTCTTCCGTTCTGAACACCACCACCACCCATTTGTAATACTCCAGTGTTGGTCCCACATTGGTGGATTAAAAGAAGTTTCAATGAAATATTAGGGCCATCTCCTATTACCAAACAACTTGGGCTTTTAGCATTTTGTGTTATGTTGATCAGACTCTAAACAAGTTATTGGACCAGTAAAGGGTGAGTTGTTATACATTCAATTTCCTCGATCAACCACAGCCATTAAATAGCGAAAACCAGCCGCTACCGTATACGAATTATGAGTTTCGATCATTATTTTACTTTTTCAATTACTTTTGACGAGATGAGTCAATAAGTCGCAAAACTTTGAGGCAAAATTAACAAATACAATTCTTTTGAATAAAATTTTTGGCTTTGTTCATTACTTAATTTAGTTTTTCAATCATTACCTTACTTCTTTCTTCAATCATTACTCTATTTCTCAAATTAGTACTTTTTCATCTCTCTCCAATCATTATCTCTCTCTTTAGTCATTATCATATTTCTCTCTCCATCCACTATCAAAATTAAACTAAATTAAACTGCCAACCAAACAAAGCCTATAATTTTGACTTATTAAGCCAAAGAGGCCCCAAGTTATTTTGACAACCAGAATCGAAAACCAGCCGCTACCGTATACGAATTATGAGTTTCGATCATTATTTTACTTTTTCGATTACTCTTGACGAGACGACTCAATAAGTCGCAAAACTTTGAGACAAAATTAACAAATACAATTATTTTGAATAAAATTTTTGGCTTTGTTCAGTACTTAATTTAGTTTTTCAATCATTACCTTACTTCTTTCTTCAATCATTACTCTATTTCTCAAATTAGTACTTTTTCATCTCTCTCAAATCATTACTACTCTCTTTAGTCATTACCATATTTTTCTCTCCATCTATTATCAAAATTAAACTAAATTAAACTCCCAATCAAACAAAGCTTATAATTTTGACTTATCAAGCCAAAGAGGCCCCAAGTTATTTTGACTTGGTCCAAACTACCATGACTATAAAATGTACTCCTAGTACTAGTTCTCAAAAGTCAAAACTAAACCGATGTCTAACCCCCATGGCCCATAGGCCCCAGACGGCCAAGGCCTCGATGTCAGTCGAACGTTGGGCGACGCCCAGAGATGCACTCTTTAGAGCATTCGCACCAGATTCTATAAATTTTGGACCAATTTACACCTTAAAAAGCTACTTTATTACTTTAGCTGCCCATTTTTAAAATATTTACTGTATCAGGCTCTTTACTCTCACTCTCTTTTCAATTAAAATATTCAAACTCACCCAAACAAACACACGGAATTTCCAGGATGGATCGTGTTTGCCAGCGGTGACGGAATTCCTCGGCTATGGAGGAATTATTGTTTATATAAAAATAAGGATAAAAAATTAGGTGATCTAATTTTTAATCTGTTTGAACTAGTATGAATATCTTCTTCTTTTTTATCATTTTATCTTAAAGAGTCATAATTAATTTTTGCCTCTAAAACTTTCATAATCAAGTTTTTGCTCTACAGGGTCCCAAATAAAAGCAAATACTTAATTATGAGAGTCCTAGAGATAAAAATTAATTATGATCATTTATGATAGAATGATCAGAAAAATAAAATTTTTGCACCTTCAGGGCTCAAAAATTAGTTAAGGTGGGCGCAAGCTGATTCGAACATCATATTATCAGAAAAGATTTTATAGAATAACAAAAGACTCATTTGTGGGTACAAATTAAATAGTAAAATAGTAGATAGTTTGATGAACAGTGGCTCTTTTATTCTCACGAGCAACTGTAGCAAAGTTAATCAAATTGCACAATAGCGATTGAGGAAACGAGACTGATGCAGTAGAGTTTTGCCCCTTTTGCTCTTTATTATAACTTTCAATGAGGAATAGCGATAGTGGTGTGGATGCACTTATCACCGTATCCAAACACCAGAAACCATTACTAAAATTGCTCTCCAAACACGGACTAGGTTTCCCAACACTTCACTTCCCCTCCGACAAAGCCTGCTCCCAAACCTAGTAAAATCCCGCTCGTCACCTCTCTCCCTCTCTCTGACTCTCATCACCTCCTTCTGATCTCCACCGATCGACCAGGAGAGAGAAAAACCAGAGGGTTCTAGCTTCAGGATATTCGCAATCATCCCCAAACCCAGGCTCTGAATGGCGTCGAAGTTCGGCATGGCCGGTGGCATACCGGAGCGTCGGGTTCGACCAATTTGGGACGCCATCGACTCACGCCAGTACAAGAATGCTCTCAAGAGCTCCGCTTCTCTTCTGGCTAAATACCCAAACTCTCCCTACGCTCTCGTAAGTCTCTTCGTACTCATCTGTACATGCAAATCCAATTTATTCGGCTGTATACACGAGGTTTCGCAGTGATTTAGATGAATGCAGCTGAACCGTTCGATATAGTCAGTGCGAGAGGTTTTTTTTTAAGTGGAATTGACGCAGTGTTAGATTTTTAAAGGAAACAACACAAGAAGTTATGCAGTGTTATTTTCGTCTGATTCGAATTTCCAAACCCTAACTTTGTGGTTTATGGTTTCCAAGGTTTCAAAGCCACCAAGCTAAGTATAATTTGGCTATTTCTTTCTTTCTGTGCATATGTAGTTGTAAGTTGTTATAAATATTGGGTGTAACTTTTGTTGAATTCTATCACAAGTGGCAGAGTAACCTTGCTGCCACGATCCACTGAGATTTAGCTTCTATTGCTTACCAAAGGAAAAAAAAACATATATTGAATTCACTACAATGGAGCATACAATGGAGCATTAGGTTTAGATAAGAGGAGTGTGGAATTTTTACTTTTTATTTTCAACACGCCACCTTGTGCTTACTTGCCTTATTGATCGGGTTCTTGGCCTATTAAGCGTATCTATGTCTAGTATGTAGATGAATATGTTGTAATCTAAGCTCAAGGTCGAGCAGGGTTCTCATTTTTTTGTTTGAGTATAATGCAGGCACTTAAGGCTCTCATTTTGGAGAGGATTGGTAAATGTGATGAAGCTCTGTCTGTTTGCTTAAATGCCAAAGAGCTATTATACACCAGCGACTCCATCTTCATTGATGATCTAACTCTCAGCACGCTGCAGATTGTATTCCAACGACTTGATCATTGTCAGTACATGTACTACTTTACATACCTCCAAAGTGATGAATTATATTTGTAAATACCAAATAATATATTTATAAGCGGTTTATGTTGGCAGTGGACATGGCTACTAGTTGTTACGAGTATGCCTGTGGGAAGTTTCCAAACAATTTGGAATTAATGATGGGGCTTTTCAACTGTTACGTTCGCGAATACTCTTTTGTGAAGCAGCAACAGGTTGATGGCATCTGACAATCAGTAATTTTTGCCTTCTGTATGCATACGGATTCTGCAATGTTTGGGATAAACCTTATTTGAGTTTCATTTCTTGGCAGATAGCTATCAAAATGTACAAGATTGTAGGTGAAGAAAGGTTCTTGCTTTGGTCAGTTTGTAGCATTCAGTTACAGGTGAAGCCTCCCTTTCCTAAAGTGTTTGTGCTTCCCAGTTTGCAATGGAAATTTTGGACCCATGAGTAGAGAAAACTTATGATTTACTAGTAATTGCTATCTCTGTGGTTGTGCATCAACGACTGAGAAAGGTGGATCTTTATTTCCAACAGGTCGTACAACATCAAATGATACTGAAAGTGCAATAAATGTTACTTAAATACAAATGAAACAACTGCTTAAACTATTGCTTCAAGTTTTATCGTATTAGTTATCCTAATGGTAGAACGTCACTCTTAGTTCTCTGTAATTTCAAAAGGTCCACTTACGATGGTTGTGCAATCCTTTGAGCCTACTTGCATAGTTGCATCTCTTAGGTTATTAAATATTTTTTCATTTAATCGGAAGAATTATTTTCAATATTATGACTTTCTATAACTACTTTATCCAGCATTTTGCCCTGACAAAATGCTGTCATTAAGAAAACAATTTTGCTAAGAGTAACAGCACTATAATTGCTTTTATAAATCTTGCTGTCAGTTTGCCATCTGTCAAAATCTCACTCATTTCAATCTTTTTTGTTTCACTGCATCATTTTATTCTGACTTGTTTGTTAACTGTATGATGTTCTTTTCTTGTTTCACCTTTTTGCTTGATATAAAAAATGCAAAGAGTGCTAGCCGCGCTCCATTTCTTTAGCGTTTTCCTTTTTGTAGTTTAGTCAAAACCCATTTTATTGAACTATTTCGGAACTAAAATCCCCTCCATACAGTTTGATCATTAGATAAGCAAGTAGCTTTTTGATCTTTTAATTACCTTCCAAAGATGGATGAAATAACGTTACCCATGTCTGTGTGACAAAATGCAAGTTTGTTAGATAGAAAAAGTTGGTGAATTTCTAGTCCGTGGGTTAGAAACTTGCCGTGAAATAAAAATGTAAACTTGTATCATGGGATCTAGAAAGAGTAAAAAGATATTATTGGCTCTTTGGGAATTATTAATGCTAGAATGTTTGTAGACACGGATAAGAGAAATTTGTATGCAAAAAGTACGCATGGACCATGATTTATTTTCATTGTACCTTCTAGCTTTTTTAAGCCATTGTTCCCGAGTTTGTGAAGGTCTATTGCTAGTTCGTTATGTTAAAAAATGCACGGTGCTTGTTTCAGGTTTTATGTGGCAATGGTGGAGAGAAGTTGTTACTTTTAGCTGAAGGTTTGCTGAAAAAGCACATTGCTTCTCATAGCTTGCACGAGCCAGAAGGTGCAATTTGTGTTTCTTTCGGGCCTTTCGGCTTATAATCTGAAATCTGTCTGGTTACTGTTGTATTATTTCTGTTAGCTCTTCACACTAAATGATGGAATCTCTTGCAGCTCTTATTGTCTACGTTTCTCTATTGGAACAGCAATCCAAGTTCGGTGATGCTTTGGAAGTTCTTTCTGGAAAATTAGGATCACTTATAATGATTGAAGTTGATAGATTACGGATGCAGGTACTTTATGCAGCTTTCTTTTATCTGGTGTCATCCATTAATTAGCAAATAGGCACCTGGAGTTAGTTCTATACATGCTAATGACTATATCTCAATTGAGTGTTGCTATAGGTACATACACTCATGTACATACATCACGTACATACGCACTTTAAATCAGTATCAAGTCCGACAAAAAAGATCCGAGCCCCTCATTTTGTTCAGAATAGTTTGTTTATGATTTATGTGAAAAATTAACTCAAACCCGATATCGGTAAAAGCGTTTACGAAACATTCGCTTTTGCTTTAGAATCCAGGCCTGAATTATAGAGCAAAGTTGGATGTATCGTAAACGCCTTTACCGATATCGGGTTGAGTTGATTTTTTACGAGGACCGTAAATAAACTATTTTGAACAAAATGAGCTGTTCGGATAATTTTTATAGGACCCGAGACAGGTCTAAAGTGCGTATGTACGTGGTGTATGTACATGAATGTATGTACCCATAGACTTTCTGATCTCAATCTGTCATGCCAGCATACTTGTTTAGGCATGTCTTGAATATTTGAATGAGAGGCTCCAGTTCGTCACCAATTCTGATGTGTGCTAACATTTCATTACTTAACAACTGTCCGTAACAACTTCAATGGCGATACATTTTTCATTATATTGACTTATCCAGCATAGCGTTGGTTCAGGATTGATTTGTAGGTATCAGAAGAACATTTAACTACCTGTTCTAGCCATTTTATGGCCTGTAGGCATACCTTGTGCTTGTAAACATTCAGCGGCATAAAAATGGTATTTAATTCGTAAACTGGGTATCTATGATAATTTCATCGAATTCCCACGAATCATGATAAGCTTAGAAATAGCTCCACAACCTTACTTTGTGCAAGACAAAGATGTTTTTTAAAGTAAGCAACTGAGTACTTCCTGTATGATCAGATTATTAAAAGCAACTGCTCTTAATTGTATTAAAAGCTGAAATTCTGCCATCAATTATTTGGGTTGACTATAAAATCATCTTAGGTAAGATTTTCTCAGTGCCTCTTGAAGTTATACAAATCCGAGAACTAACATTTGATCTCGATGATATTCCATTTTTTCTGCGAGCCTATGTTTGTTCCAGATGGGGATCTGAGTCCAGAGGAAATGTAGCATCATGGAGTTACAGACAGAATTTAAAGGAATTTTCTTTATGGGATATTAGATAGGATTTTACGGCCATTTACATATTGTCCTCCTCTTCTAAAAGCTGTCTTTTTGCGGGACAAGTAATCCGGAGGGCCTCAATGGATTCAAAAGAAATTGCCAAACATGGGATTGGTATACGAGATATTTGTTTAGCTTAAAACAAACATCGCCCAAGGCTACAAGGCTCAAAGGTGGCATCCCAAGAAAGAGTAGATCTTGAAGCGACCGGAGAAGAGAATGTCCAAACAAAGGGTAACAGACCTTTTGGTGAGAAGTTGTCGCCCAGTACCTAAAGATTTCACATCCGAATATCTGATGGATCCATACCTTTTTGTTTCCTTCAATTTCAATAGAAGTATTGAAATTGGGTTTTGGCTAACAAACAAGCTCATCTAATGACAAGTGTGTCACCTTGCATGATGGTGGTACAATGTTCACAAATGCTGGGGGAACCTTCCGATTTTAAGGGACGTGTGAGATTAGAGTTTGGTTAAATTCTTTATAGGTAGAGTTTTACTCGGAATTGATCCGTTCTGTTATTTAATCTCATGAGAGCAATTCTTTGGTGTTAAGGTATTATGTCAGAAGTTTCTTCTTGCTCTCCACTGTGAAATCCTCTTACCTCTCATGGTTTTCCTGTAATTCACCGTCACGTGTCAACAGCCTTTCATTTGTACTCATATCCAATAGTATACAAGTCCTAGCCTTGTAATTCATTTATGAAGTATTTTTGGTTTAGTTGCGGATTAACAAATTTTCTTGGAAAGAAATAGAGGTATTTCAGATGGCAGAGTACCTAAA
This sequence comes from Rhododendron vialii, assembly GCF_030253575.1. Taxonomy (NCBI): domain Eukaryota; kingdom Viridiplantae; phylum Streptophyta; class Magnoliopsida; order Ericales; family Ericaceae; genus Rhododendron; species Rhododendron vialii. Next base: position 6,986,072 of record NC_080569.1, read on the forward strand.
TAAACATCAGTCACTTCTACTGCCCCTATCCTCACTATATCAATATCGATTCGAGAAGTTCGTTATTAGGGTGGGTTCTGTTACAGGAGAAAAGTTGAAACCTGAATGGGTTTCTATAAGGGTTTTGGTTTACGTGATTGCTCTGCTCCGCCCTTACGTGCATACGGGGACATGACTGAAAGGACATTCTATTCTATAGATTACCTCAAAGCTATTACTTATTAGGTATAGCCATTTCACATTCTTATTTGCTTTCAATTCCACAACCATTTATTTCTAGGTCTACTATGAAGCTTTTATGCCCAATGGAATATCAAACAGAAGATACTTTCTGGTGTCTGTACAGAAGTTGCTACTTCATTTCCTCCACAACCCGTATGTGATAAAAATAGGCTTTTTTGGGCTAAAAGATGTTAGGGAACTCAAGTATGTGGAGCACGTTGAATACCATTATCCAGTGGTGCTATGCTGGATCTGTTATGTTTCAACATTCAAATTTGCTTCATTCTGTGATGACTATATTGTCATGGAAGATCTTAATTCTATACGTTGTTTGCTTCTTATAAACTCGTACTCTTTAACTTTAAGTTGACAGGGAAGGCTTCTTGCTAGGGCAGGTGATTACGCTGCTGCTGCTGATATATATGAGAAAGTTTTAGAACTGTGGTAAGCTTGCAGAAGTTGCTTTGTGATTAGTATAGCTGACATCATCTATATTCTTACTTGGTTTGCTTGGTTTTACTTTTTACTGCATCTTCCTTTTTTAGTTCTTTAGCTTTGAGTCTCTTGATTGAGCAGGTTAATAAGTTACAGAGCATTCTGCTTCTCTTCTATTGATTAGTCTAGCAGTTGGGTAATAATTTAAGAGAGACGTATTCAACAAATGGATTCTCATTAAATTGTGGGGGATAGTTGCCAATTACTATTCAGTATATTGCGTATGGGTTAAATAGGTTGGATGATCAATAACGGGCTTTTAGTCTGACGCCCTGAAAAAGAAGAAACAAATTGTTGATGTGTCAAAAAATTGCACAGAGACCAAAAGAGCCGCTAAATAAAGCCCCAAAAGCTCTTGGTAAACCGATTCTAATTAGTCCAAGCATATGCCTTAATGAAATGTATATAGCCATGTGGCTCAGCATCTCACAGATGAGTTGAGATTCCCGCATTTACTACATTGACATTTTCATGTTCTGCGTGACATACTAATACAATTATATGGGTTCTCTATGGGATCCTTCCTTAGACAGTTCTATGAGTTGTGATCCTTGCAGCATCTTGTCCACATTCTTTTATCAATGATTTGGGTTTCTTGCATTGCATTTATCTGGACTCTTGATTCCATCGTTACGCTGCTCTTTCTGATACAATTAATGGTACATTGGTACTTCTGCACATTTATTGTCAACCATTAATTTGGTTTCTTTCATCTGGCAGCCCTGATGATTGGGAGTGTTTCCTGCATTACTTAGGCTGTTTGCTGGAGGATGACAGTAGCTGGTGTAATGGTGATCCTATTCATCGATCTAATCCATTGGACTGCAAGCTTTCCCACTTGACAGATGAAGTGGTGCACATTTTAGCTTTTCCATTATGACTCTTGTAGTTTGATACAGTTTTTCCCTACAAACTTTTCTGAATTTCATTTGCGTGACTTGGATGTGCAGTTTGATGCCCGTATGTCAAATGCATCAGCTCTTGTACAAAAGTTACTGGCTTCTGCTAGTAATGATGTCATAAGATGTCCGTACTTGGCAAATCTTGAAATTGAGAGGAGGAAGTTCTTGTTCGGAAAGGGAGATGATGAAAAATTAGTAGAGGCATTGATGCAATATTATTGCAGGTATATTGCAACTTTAAATCCTTTCAGGAAAATAATTTCTTTTGCTGCTTATAAAAAAACAGTCCCTCGTATATATTTCTATTTCACTCTGTTAATATGTGTAGTCAGTTATGCTATTGTATTGAATATTGATGACCATGTACATATCTTGGACCTCTTGGTCTTGCAGTAACTTGCAGCCACTATGGGTTGGCTGAGAAAAGAAGTGTCCGATTGATATTTACTAAATTCGAACTCTGTTTAATTGGTGCATATAAATCCGCTGTTTAATTTTTGTGAGGCTTAGCTAAATTGTCTGTCAGTTGGCCTTCTTTACAGTCATCTGTTCTTTCACCAGTCAATAATTATCAACCCGACTACGGCCACCGACAGTGCACACCCCGGCACGCGGGGCAGGGCCCACTGGGGTCTTGCACTGATGATCCGAGCCATTCATGCCTTGTTTGGATGACATTTTGAAATTTTTTTTTCCAAAAAACACTCATTACCCATACTTCCAATCATTACTCTCATTTCTTTCCAATCATATTCTCGTTTCTCTCTCTATCTCTCTCTATTTATTATCTCTATCCCTAATTATTACTCTAGTTTCTCTCTCCACTCATTACCCAAAAACCAAACTTAAAAATTTTCAAAACTCCATCCAACAAGGCATCAATAATTTTAAATAAATCGAGTGGGTCCATGAAAAATCAACTTAATTGGATATGTGTAGGTGCTCGATCCAATCTTGCAATTTTTCATTCAGGATCCTGAATTTGGATGAAAAATTGGAAGATTGGATTGAGCACCTACACATCCAATTAAGCTGATTTTTCACAGGCCCACTCATTTTTTTTTAAAATTATTGAATGGCTTGGATCTTCCACGGGGGACCCGGAGTGGGCCCCGCATGCTGGTCTGTGCACCGTCGGTGCCCTTAGCACTTTCGAATAATTATTTGATTTTGTAACCTAGTTATTTTTGTCCAACAGTTCTAGTCTATTGATTATTCAAGATAGGCACGTGGAGCATGTGCTAGGATTTTCTATTTTGCTTTGTATAGTACAAGTGTATGATGCTTAATGTGCAAATTGATGCAGGAGGCTTCGACTTTTTAGTAATTTTGTTTTCTTTGTACAGGTTCGGTTACTTGGCTTGCTTCGCTTCTGATGTTGAGGTGTTTCTTGAAGTTCTACCTCGTGATAAATCGACACTCCTTTTGAAGATGTTAATGGAAACCATTGAACCTCCTGCAACAATGCCGACAAAAGCGCTTGGACAGTCGCTAACCCTTTTGAAAATTCAAGAGTCTGTTGGCAACTTCTTCACTCTCTCAGCAAGAGGTATGCCTTTTAGTTAATCGTGTGTACAATTTATGATATTCTTCACATCAATAATGGATCTTCTTGTCCTATGGTAAAGTTATCATGCCCTTGATTTAGTGCTAATACAATTAATCCTTAAGCCCCGCTGCTAGATTTAAGCAGGTTTGTTGCAACTTATTTTCTGCCCCCTCATTAACTTCTTGTTCTATTGCTTGGCCTTTGTGTGGTTTCGAGTCTGTGAGAATTACAGATTTGTAATTGTTTGTTACTCAATGAACGCTCGGAAGGAGAACACAATTCCTCATATGGTGTGAATTTTTTTTTGAACAGCATTATATGGTCTGAATTTTCCTGAGGTTTTTCTTGACATGGTTTCTATTTGTATAATAACTAAATTTAACTAAAAGTAAAGAGACAGGTGTGCAGGATGTTGACCTTTTTAATTCCTTTGCGGCAAAAAAGGTGAAAATGTGAGGGAAGTAAGTGCCCATAAACTATAAATAGACTTAATGTACCAGAGGCTCTGGCCAAATGGAAATTAATGCGTGCTTACTTTGGTAACTGGAAATTTCTTCACCCCTTGCATCATCCAGCCAAGAAAGGAGAAATTATCACTAAATGAATTTTATTGGATTGCCTTCTTTTTTTTCTTTGTTTTTTGTCTCCCCTTCTGTTCTGTCTTCTATTTTCTGCGTGACTATTTCCTAATTTTGAGTATACCTTCTCAAAAGAGGATTCCGAACTACTTCAGTCTTCCTCCTGTCGAAAAAATCTGGTCAACTACTCGTCAGTCATTAGTCATTACTATACGGCGAATTGGATAAATCCTTTCCAAAATCACACCCCTTCTGGCTTACCTTGTTTTGCTTTTACATCCATCCTCAGAATTTCAGTGGATATTCCCTGTAGATCTGAAGTTCTAGATCACCTATTCCATGTAGTTGTGTTTTGGAGTTTACTTCTTACCAGTTGCTCTGCTGCTTTATTTGCTTGTTATCATCTTCGAATTTAGCTTTACTGTTGGTACAAAGGGGAAAAGAATATGAAAAATGCACGGGACAATTTGCAATATCAAGGTTTTTTATCCTCGTGCACTTCGCCCGTAGAATATTGACTCCAGATCTCCTTCAGAACTTGGGGACATAGCTGTACGAATGGCGGAAATGTACTGTAAGAACCTTCCACTTTCGAAGGACTTGGATGTGCAAGAGAGTATGCATGGTGAAGATCTTCTGTCTATGGTGGCTAACATTTTGGTTCAGGTATGCATCTTATGTTTGCGAATATTTGGAACTTATTTTGTTGCAATTTCCTGTTATCTTTTTTTTGTCACATGGGATTGCTAAAGTCCTGTTGTCAGGTTGCTTAGAGTATTCCTTTACATCTAGTGTAATTGTGTTCTTAGATTTTAGGCTTATGTTGACATCTTTAAATCTGCTTTTTGGCCATAGTTATTCTGGCGTACTAAGGATCTCGGCTATTTGGTGGAGTCAGTTATGGTTCTGGAGTTTGGGTTAACTATACGGAGGTCAGAAGTTATTTTCTTATTTCCTGGCTTTGCTGTCATTTCAACCATTTATCGGAGTATTGTCTCAACTATTCGATTGCTGCTCTTTCTTGAATAGCAGAAGGGATGTGGTTTTTCATTTAATTTTGTAATAGTGATCTAGATTCCATTGAAACTCTGAAAGTCAAGGTCATATCAAGGATTTCTTTGTCAGTTTGATCATTTGGATCTTCACTTTATAACATTGTTCAGTTTTCAAGACCCATCAACTTATATGTTAGCGATAGTTCTGGTAAAGATGAGTCTATTGGCAGATAGATAATGGTATAATGATTTAGGAGATTGTCCACGTTGTATGTATAATTTATTTTAACTCATATACGAGCTTAGATACCACCGCAACTACTGTGTTTGTTTTATGACCATGGAGAAAATATCCATTATCCTATCTATTTGATGCAAAGAAAATCAAGGATAGATTTCCATAAGAGTGATAAATCCCTCAAATGGGAATTCAAGGAGCAAAAACTCTCAAATATCTATTATCAATATATCAAAAGTTACCTAATGAGCACTCTAGACTCCTATTTATAGACCCTCTACTACAAAGGACTCAAAATGACATACATACCCTTAAATGACGTTGTGTGGGCTCCTTGGAAGCAATCTGATAGGCGAATGATGCATTAGCACTTATCATCACATATCCGCACTAGGACATATTGGGCTTGTTTGATTTGGGTATGCAAAACCCCTGCACATGGTCCCCAGTACATTATCTCTCTCTATCTCTCTCCACTCATTACTCTTAAAAACCTCCCTCAAAACCCAAAACGAACAAGGTCATTATGAGACTTAAGTGACCAGAGCTTGAGCAGTTTTCCTACAGTGCGGTTCATTTGCAGCCCTACTCTTGCGTAGTCGTCTAGGGAAGACTGGTTGATACGATGCCTGGTTGACGAGTGTCTAATAGGCTGACGTCAACTGTGGAAGTGTCCTATTTTGCCAGACTAGCTTTTTGTGGGATATTATGCTGTGTGCACTGCTGACTAGTAGCACTATCATGTATTTTAAAGTGTGTCAGTGTGAGTTGCTTTTCTCGAAGGTGGTCTGGTTTCTTCAGTATCCAGGAAATTTCCTCAAAAATCGTGCTGAATAACTAGACTCCCAGTTTGAGTTTTTGGTGCAGAAATAAGATAAGCCTTTTTGTTGATCTCTTGCATAATGCTTCAAAATGAAGGGGCTTCTTTTTGTCCTTTTCTTCTTGCGCATTTTCTTTGATCTGCTGGTCCTCTACATCTGCTTGATTTGCATGATTAGGAGCATCTGAACATTGCATTCTGACTGACATAAGCACTTCAAAGCATACTCCCATCATGATTGTCTATACAGTATACACAGTGTTCCTATTATTAACTGTTTAGAGATCTTCATTGTCTACTACATTTTTTTTAGAGGAAATAAATGATGCTTAAATTTGTTTGCCAATCTACCATTTTGGTGGCTTGCCATGATAACCTGTTCAAGAGATTATCTTGATGAATTTATATCCAAATTGCATATCATATCAGCAATGTTGTATTGTGGCGAATAAAACAGGGGTTGATGTTGGACCCATACATTGACATTTCTCTTCTGTTTGTGGTATAGTATATGAATACTAAATGATTTATAAGCCAGGAATTATTCCTTCACTAATTTCGTCATTTATAATGTTAGAAATTTGTTTGTGGAATAACATGTATAATGATCGTTTTTGCAGATATGTATGGCAGTACAAGATTTTATTGTTGCACTTGTATTCTCATTGGGGCGCCCTTTCATTAGCATATCAATGGTAAACTTGGTTCTATTACTTGACAACCTTCATTTTGAGTTGATGAGATTTTTCTTTCATTTCATATACATCTATTCCTTTTATCTGCTATTGCTAGTTACATACAAATGCTAGTGCCTTGACTTTTGGATTTCCCAGCATCTACTTGTTTAGGTATGATATTGACTGTTCGTCCCCTGTATAGGTACAAGTCTTTGGACGTGAAGAATATCTTGCTGGAAACTGTTTCCCATCACATATTACCCCAGATGTTGATATCTCCCCTTTGGGTAGATGTAGGTGAGCTATTGGGGGATTATCTGAAATTCATGGATGAACACTTCCGAGAATCTGCCGATCTTACGTTCCTTGCATATCGTCATCGAAATTACTCAAAAGTACGTGAGATAATTTTTGGTTTTTCTTTCCTCTTTGATGACATTTTGTTTATGGATGAGATGATATATTTATTGTTTTATCAGGTGGTAGTTGAAGCAGTTTCTTGTTTGGCGTTGCCTTCTTTTCACACTGAATATAGCATCTAGATATGGTCGTACTGTGTTTCTTCTTCTTCTTTCTATTTTTCTTGGAACTGGTTCTTTTCACACTTAATTTAGCATCTGGATATGGTTGTACCGTGTTTCTTTCTTCCACTATCAACTTGTCTCTTGGGCTTTTTGCTCCTTTTCCTAATCTTATGGTCTTTCTTTCTCTCACTCATGAGTCACAAGCCGTGCACAGACACACTCATGCTTGCATCCAAAAAGAGATCTAATCTATATTAAGAGATGCTATGCATTCAGGGACTTGTTTGTGGTGTTTTGTCCTTGAGATATTATTGTAGAAGTTAGTATGACCCGTCGAACCATCTGATTGCTGCTTCAGACCTAAAATAAGCACTGGATTCTTCACTTTTTGGGGCGCTTAAGAGACTATGTAAATGTGAAATGGTGCCTTTGAGATGGCGGTGCAACCCTTGTACACATCACATATTACAGCAAGACGACATCTGAAGGAGGTGGTTGGGCTCACTTTGCCTGGAGATGGTCGGTATGGACCAAATGGTTTCATTCGTTATTATCTTCTTCTGGAGTGTTCACTCAATTTTCTTTGTTTTCTGGAGGCCAAACCTCGTGTTTGTGTGTGTTGAGTGAGGGTGGGGACTCGGGGAGGCACAGATTAGGAGTGCACTATTGCAAGGAGTGGAGTTTTGCTTTTGAATCAAGTAGGTTCATTTGTAATTGAAGTTTACTTGCTAGAAGGGTCAAATACAAAGGAATTGTTTTGGGTCCTAGGTTGTTGATATCTGGGTGGACAAAAGAAAGGAATTCTTTCACCTTTATTCATATGTGATGGTAAATGGGAAAGATATTTTGTGTAACTTTTCAAGAGGTATATTTCTGGTAGTAAAATGTCTGGTTGCTGGATAACGGTGTTGGTCAGGATTGATACTTTCAGCATTGGACTGAGAGAAAGCTACAAGTCTATAACCCCTTGCCATTTGTTTTCAGAAAGTTGTGCAGGGATCCTCTTCGAGAAAGTTGTGCAGTGTCAAAGCTATAAGCTATAAGTAAGCTACAAGGCTATAAGCTTTGACACTGTTCTCCTGTGCTTAGTATCCCGTAAGTAACCAGGTTGCTTTGGAGGACTACGATTCCTAAGGCAAGGCTGTTCCCTTGTCCTTGTTGTTTGTAACAGAATGTGCCCGTAGCAGATACCAGGCTTAATGTCTTTTCCTTCACCACATATCAATATTGATTCCTGAAGAGTGTGATAACTTAGGACAGAAAGGGTGTGATACTGTGATGTAAAGGTGTTACACAAGCTGGGATGGTAAGTGGCGAGTATTTGCCAACCGAAAAGGAAACAATCTTCCATTTTTGTTTTTGTATTTTTACTTTTGTGTGCTCTGCAATCTGCATTCAAGGGAATGTTAAAAAAAAGTTTCTTCCATTTTTTTTCCTATGCAAAAAAGGAAAAAGTCACAATTTGAGTTACTATTGCTAGTCTAGCAGATTATCAAGATGGGATGCAACCGTGATAGCTTCAATCTATTCATCTTAGGTTATTGAATTTGTGCAATTTAAAGAAAGATTACAACGCTCCAGTCAATATTTAATGGCAAAGATTGAAGCACCAATTCTACAGCTAAAGAGGACTGCAGATAACATTGAAGAGGAAGAGGTATTTTTTCTCTTTTATGTTTCTCCAATGCTTACTTTTGATGCCCTTGGTTTTATTGTACGCGTACATGGTTCACTTAAAGTTCACATTTGTTCATTTTCTTCTAGATTGTCCTTGAAAGCTTGAAATGTGGAGCTGATTTTCTCGAGGTCTCAAGTGAGATCGGAAGCAAATCTTTGACTTTCAATGAGGATTTGCAGTTTCGGCCTTGGTGGACGCCAACCTATGACAAAAATTATCTGTTAGGTTGATATAATTCCAACTCTTTGATATGTATTATTATGTCAACACAGATATTTGTGTCTGACTCTTGATTTTATCTCCCCCATCCCCTCCCCCCAAATTATAGTTTTTTAATAAAAGAAACCCAGGGTTCATCTTTAAAGTTGAAATCTTGTTTCCTTTCTTTCTGTTAGAATTGGGCTAAATAGCTGTTTATCCTTGATTGCAGGACCATTTGAAGGAGTATCCTACTTTCCAAGGGAAAGCAAGGTATGGAGATTTAGCCCCTAATTATTTACATTAATTTGCTGGTTGGTTTTTTGATGAAGCATAAGTGGGAAATTTTAAAAGACTTCATCAAAATTGAAGTAGGAGCAAATTACTTTTCTAAAGGTCTTCTTCCAACTTGTTAGGATGAATTATCATCTTTAACTTTATGGAATCTATGGTAGGACTGCTAAGGTAGTCTATCAGCTGCATGAGTTAAGGGAGCTTGAGTCCAATTGGAAGAGTCATCATGCTATTCAGCCGGTAGATGGCATTAACAATTCTGCATCAGAATTTTTTGTGGAGATTGTGTGTGCGCACTTGTTTAGCTTTAATTATAGGCTTTTTATCTTAAGTGGAGTGAATTTTTTGTTATTGGTGAGGTGATGTTATTCATACGTGGATGTGCTTTTGTCGAGGTCAAAAACTAGAAAATAAACTCACAGTATCTATTCTTGTGAACCCAATTTTATTATATTTTGAACCCTGTTGCTGAAATCCTAGATTCCAAACAACTTACCTTCCACATTGAGATTCTGAGAATTTCATTTTATGTATTATTTCTTGTCTGTGTATATACGTGCGCTCTGCACACAATATGTTCCTGAAATGCAACTTTTGTAAACACCAATGCCATTTGAGTTACTGTTAATTTCATTGCCACCTATTTTTGAAATCATCCTGTTTGCTTAGTCCTTATGTTTTGTGGCAGCAACAATATATTAAACAAACTGAAGCAAATGTGCCAAAAGCCGTTGAGAGGAGATCCCTTCTTCCTCGAATGATTTATCTGTCTGTGAGGTCTGCTTCCTTGCCGCTCAAGGAAAGTATTGAAGCTAATGGTTCTGTGTTTGACCCTAAGATCTCATTGGAGCTACAGATTTTGCTGGAACGCTATACAAAATTCTTGGGATTCTCTTTCCAGGATGCAGTAGAAGTGCTTTTTGCGATTTCAAGTGGCAGGAAGTCTTCAGAGGTATCTACCATTTAGATTTTTTGTTTGTCTTAAGGCCTTGCCATTGATTAAATTAATATATCTTTGCTACCTTTAAAGGCAGACACTTCTAGTTTATTTTTCAACCGAGGAGGGTAGTATTTTGGAGACGCATATTACTTGTGCTATGTTCCAGTAACAAAGGTTAATTGCCTGTATACGCAAATTGTAGCCTGCTTGGAAGTACGTTCTCTGTTTGTTTGTCCGGATCAAAGCATGGGCTCAGACTATAAATATCCCAGTAGAGTACATATCTTGTGTTTGCTTGGAACTTATGCAGTCTGGGTTAATGAACTGTTGGATAAAATCCTTTTCAATAGCATTATTATCTTATGAGATTATATTTCTCTTTCACTAGTAGTTCAATCAAACACGCAAAGCCAGAAATTTTTATCCTAGCGGTTAAGTTCTTCTAGGCATTCCACCATGGTGACAAGAGGAACTCCACTATGGTGCTTACTGTAATTCATTTCATTGGCGTTTTAACATGGCGAAGTTGTGAATCAGATATGATTAGTTACATTAGTAAGTAGGGCATGTGAAGGCGTAGGTTCACATATGCCAAGAAATCAACAAAAGAATGGGTAACCATGATGAGTGCCAGCTTTCTGAGTTTGTAGATTGTCTTTGTTGTTTTCTAAAAATTTAAGCTCTTTTTGCGCACGGATGAAAATTGGTTTGAAAAAGTCCTTTTTATTTGACAGGCATTGAGTTCACACCTGATTGACTGGATGAACTTTGCCGTGTTTTGGAATGCTTGGAACCTGAGCTCAAACAAGCTTGGGCCAGATAAAGATGCATGTAGGCCCGGTACTTGGCACATTGTGAATTCTTTGCTAGAGATTTATATTCTGGAGAAGCTCAGATCCATTGGACCCTTAGTTACCTCTCCCGGCTGCAGTCTACCTTTGTTAGTGCAATTGGTTACAGAACCTTTGGCTTGGCATAGTCTGATAATTCAGTCTTGTGTCCGTTCATCTCTTCCATCTGGAAAGAAGAAGAAGAAAGGTAACCCCACAGAACTGACGAATTCCCAACTGTCTCAAGGAATCAGGGATTCGATCGAGTGCATGTGTGCTGTATTGGAGAAGGTTGCGAATTGGTTAAAGGAGCAAATCAAGATGCCAGTGGACGGAAACGTGGAAATCATACTTTCCTCAATTCAGGTGAAAGAACAGAATGAGGGGCCTGGAAAGGTTTTGGATATTCTAGAAACTTCAATCTCATCCATGAATGATTTAGAAGTTGGTCATCGGATCTCTCAAGCATTGAAGTCTTGGAGTTCTGCTGACGTGGCGAGGAAGATAGTGACTGGACATTGTTCCGTCCTGTCCCAGTTTCTCGGGATCTGTGAATCGAAAGTTAAATCTTTGCAGGGACTGAAACTGCCGATATAGAAAGTTTGAAGCAATCTATTTGTGGTCGCGCAAGTTGTTCCTCGATTTGACTTTCGTGTACTTTAAGTTACCTGATTGGGTTGAAAATTGGGAAAGATGGGTTTGTTCTTCTTCTTGATCTCCTTTCCTCAGAATGATCTTGTGCCGAAAGGCTACGCTTTGTGGGATCTGGTTGAGTGCTGTACTCTTTTTTTTGGAGGCTTGTTTATTTGTTCTCTCTTTGGGAATGGATTTTGATTCTGTTCCACAGTGTACACAATTGAACATGTAGTTTCTTTTTTGAGCATGTTTCCCTGTTGTTCAGGGCTGTAACATTAATTCTTTACTCATAAATTTTGGCGAAATGTATCATTCATTTTCTTGTTCATCGATGATGTAAAATTGATAAAATTTACATGTTCGTGGGGAGGATATTTGTTCATTTCGTGTTTGGGTTTTCTATGGAGCTAGCCCTCGCATTATTTATTTGTTGCAATTGTTCTCTCTTCTAGTGAACAGGATCTACTGATTTGCTCGCAGACTTGTCTTTCCCTTTTGGCATAGGTAATAGGGTCGACGTTTTCTGGATATATTCTGGTATATGAAGGTACATAATTTCTATTTATGTTTTCAGAAGGATTTCTTCTCTCTCGTGAGTTAAGTTGCAGCTGCGATGTCAAATTTTTTTTTTTTTTTAGTGAAAGTGGTGACATGAGAATGTGCATAAATATTTGCTTCTAGTACCGGTATTACGTTAAAAAGTACTTGACTTATGAGCAGTTGGGGAGTCAATTCTTTTTTTGTTAAGATCAAGTTAAAGCTTGAGCACGCCTGCTTTCCAGCATAAACCACATGTTAAGAAACGAAAGTGTTCAAACTTTATTTGGAGGGATATACAACCCCTTATTGTATATCCATGGGAAGGTACGTACTTTTGTCGTCCCAAATTACGTTCCATGCAGAAGTTCGGAGCGAATTGGGTTGGAAGAACCGAGATCCCCTGGCGTGATTTCCTTGTATAACCATCATATCGAAGGAATGCAGCTTTATCATGGTGCCATTTTGATCGATGATGCAAGGTGTCCGCGTTTTATGATCTAAAACGTAGTATAAATTATACGTATAATAAGAAAATAAGGTAAATAGGACATCAATAGACATATCAAGGACAATCATAATCTTGACAGTCTATATTTCAAAATGAGGGTTGTTTTCTTTAGCCAAATTATATCTCGAGTTAAATAGCCCGTCGTGTCGTCCCGAGGTTATTTTCAAAATGCTATTGTAAACGGCAGTCAGCTAAAGGCGAAAGACAGACGCGTTCACCTTAGTCCAACAAACCTAAACCAAAATTCAACACCCTCAATAACTAATCAGCCTCATGTTTCAAACACTGGATTAAACAAAGCGAAATGCGAAAAATATGGTCCCTAAACTAAGCTGACTTTTGAACTGATCAGTTGAGAACTTGACATAAACTACAAAAGAAAATGAAAAAAATGGTACTATTTCTACTTTTGGTACCTGTTAGATGCACCTCCTAAGATTGAATGCTTTGATTCTTAAGCTGACCAACCACCCACTATCAGGCTAGGTGTTTATGATCCTAATTTTCTATATGTGGATGTGGTATAGTTAGCGATCGATACTGTTTAAGGCCAAGAAATTCCAGTTCTTTTGCAACCTCTAGAACTTATTTGGGCAAAGTTCACTTTGACCCCCCCGGTGGTTTGAGCCATGTGCGGATACACTCCATATGGTTCAAAAGTGTGCAAATCAAAAAATGAAAACCTCATGGTCGAATCGAATTGATTGGGAAGTAAATTTTCAAATTTAAATTTACCATTTTATCAAAAATTAGATCACTGAGTTATTGATGTTTAATCGAGTTGATTTTTTTTATGGAGATGCTCTATTCTGTGATTAATACATTATGAATGACTCAGATTAAATTTTGGTAGCAAAAATGTATTTTCCTCTTATATTTTTTTTCAAAATTCAAAATTCTATTAATATGGATGAAAAACATAACGGTAGGGCGCAAACCAAAGGGGGTCAAAATGGATTTTGCCCACCTTATTTTTTATTTTTTATTTTTGGTCAATCTATAGAAGATTTTGCCGAACTTATTTCTTTTTTTTTTTTGGCAATCGATAGAAGAAACTATTTTACATCAGATATAAAGTACATAGCTCAAACTCGGGATACTACATCAATTGTGAGACAAAGAAAGAAAGGAAAAACCCTCTAAGGAAACAACACCCACACGCAGGTGGTAAGACTCGAACTCCTGACCTCTTAGTGAGATACAAGAATCCTGGCCAACTAAGTTAACCCCAGTTGGATAACTTATTTCAATAAGAGCAACTTTCATGAATCTGCATTCACCCCAGAATGGTAAACTTGGTATCCTCATCAACTTTCATAAAAATGGCTTTTTAGCTATCCAATTACAGACTACTACTATCTTCGTCACAAATCAACTTACAAACCACTTGGTAAATCGATGATCCGATCACATTAGAGTACCCTTTAACTTGACTGCAAATACTCAAATACGTATCTCAAATGTTGATTTAGATGCAAGGATGTACGTAGTGGGTGCACCAACTCCTATTTATTGTTTAGACTAGGCGTCCTTTGAACTTTGATCTCATTGTTGACTCCTACTCTAAGCTCCTAAAAAGGCCTAAAATGTCTCCCCCTCCCCAATCAACCCATTCTTTTCTTTAATACTACTAGCTTTTATAATTCAGTAAAGCCACATTTTCTATGCTTCCCGTCCACTTGATACAGTATAAATAATGGGTCACATTGTTAGACTGACAGAAGCAGATAGGAAGAAGAGAACTTCGAAAAAAACTAAAGATGAAGGCTTACACAATATGCATGGGAGTTCTTCTCTCCCTTGCTGCAATTGCTTCTGTTTCAATTGCAGAGACTCATCACCACAAATTTGTGGTATGTCTTCTTCCTCTTTTACGGACTTAACGACTTCGTTTATAATATGCATATGTATATTATATAAGAGTTCTCATTCTTGTGTTTTTTTTTTTTTGGGGTGATGAAATAGATAGAAGAAACTACAGTGAATAGGCTGTGCGGTACCCACAACATAATCACGGTCAACGGGCAGTTTCCGGGGCCGACACTGGAGGTTCGGAACGGAGACAGTCTTGTTGTTGAAGTCCTCAACAGTGGTCGTTACGATGCCACCATCCACTGGTAAACATTCTTGACCAACTTGAGTATACACAAGATGAAATAAAGCTCATCAATCAATTGTGCCTTTTTGTAGCATATGACTAGCATTATATTACATCACACACTAATTATTAGTACAAACAGTACACACCAATAATTTACATCTTTAAACAGTACACATCAATAATTTACATTTTTAAACAGTACACATCAATAATTTCACCATCTTCCAAAAAGGATGACATGAGTACTATTTTTATTTTACTCATACACCACACAGCTGGTCTGAGCACATGGTTGTCACTCTGGATTATCTGAACCACTGCTTCTAGAATAGTCTTCAGTTCTATTAGTCAAGTAATATTGTTCCAAAAGATAGCGGATATTTTGGCACCATTCTTCAGGATAAGTATCATTGAATTTCAGGGTGTAGTAGGGACACTGGATCTTGGTGCTCCTCTGCACCGAGATCCTGTGTCCTTATTGCCTCGTTGCACTATCAGTCGCATGGTGTCAGATGTATAAGCTCAGTCAATTATCCCTTTTGCTATACAGCCTTGAATAGATTTCCCCACATTGTGTTGTCACGTGGGTAATTTAAACTGGCATCTAACTAATGGAATTATCAGGCACGGAATCCGCCAGTTGCGAAACCCATGGGCAGATGGCCCAGAGTACGTGACGCAGTGTCCGATCAAGCCGGGGGAGACTTACACTTACCGGTTCACAATCGAAGACCAGGAGGGAACTCTTTGGTGGCACGCTCACAGCAGATGGCTAAGGGCCACTGTTTACGGGGCACTCGTCATCCTTCCTAAGCTGGGCACCCCGTACCCCTTTCCAAAACCCAAGCTTGAGATCCCCATTCTTCTTGGTAAAATCAGTAACAGTTCTCATTTACAAGTTTTTCCCTACTAATTTTGAGTAACTGATTTAACTGTCGTTTGCATGATGACTTCGAACAGGGGAATGGTGGAACAGGGACCCCATTAGTGTCCTCCAGCAGGCACTTTTCACTGGGGCAGCTCCAAATGTGTCTGATGCATACACCATCAATGGTGAACCCGGTGATTTATACAGTTGCTCCAGTCAAGGTATGGACAACTGAGAAGAACTAATAGTGTTAATTCTGCGTACAGTAATTCCGAACCACCTTAGTATCCTATGTAGTATTTTCGTAGTGTTCAAAAATACTACATAGGATGGGTGGAGTGTCGAGCTGACCCAGCTTTGTCGGTGTGTAAGAGTTTAGCAGACAATGTCGCCCCATCAAACTAGCATTTAAATTCCCTGTCCCCCAAAATGTATGCCGCTTTGTCTAGATGCACAACGTCGCCCCATCAAACTAGCTTGTAATTCTCCCTCCCCAAAAGATGTATGCCGCTTTTGTCTTAGGTGCACAACGTCGCCCCATCAAACTAGCATGGAATCCTGTGTCCCCAAAAATGTATGCCACTTTTGTCTTAGGTGCACAACGTCGCCCCATCAAACTAGCATGGAATTCTCCGTCCCCAAAAATGTATGCCGCTTTTATCTTAGATGCACTCTCAGCCGTATGATTGTCATGAAATTCTTGTTTTTGAGATTTTCACTGATAGTTCATTGAGACAGGGAGACATCATTTTTTTGGTTCGGAGGATCCTTGGCCTTTACCTTGTCCTCGTCCCCATTTGTTGCTTCTTAAACCACGACTGTGAATGATAGAAACTGACATAAACTGAAATCCAAAACAGGTACTGTGAAATTCTTGGTCGAATCCAAGGAAACAGTTCTCCTCAGAATCATCAACGCTGCACTCAATCAACAACTCTTCTTTTCACTAGCCAACCACAAGCTCACTGTGGTTTCCGCCGATGCCGTTTACACCAAGCCCTTCGCAACCTCAGTCGTCTTGGTGGGACCCGGTCAGACAACCGACGTCCTCTTCACCGCCGATCAAGCCCCAGGCCGCTACTACATGGCAGCCTCAGCATACGCCACCGCCCAAAATGCGGCCTTCGACAATACCACCACCACCGCAATCCTTGAATACAAATCGGCCGCGAAAGGGGTTTCCTCAAGACCAGTTTTGCCACAATTACCGCGCAACAACGACACAGCCACCGCCACTGCATTCACAACGCAATTCAGGAGCCCTTCGCAGGTAACAGTCCCCACTCAGATCGACGAGAGCCTGTTCTTCACCATCGGGTTGGGACTTGTCAATTGTACCCCTGGACCCCAATGCCAGGGGCCCAATAATACCCGTTTCGCTGCTAGCATGAACAATGTGTCATTTGTGCTCCCTAGACAGACCTCATTACAGCAAGCTTATTACCAAAATATACCCGGTGTTTACACTACCGACTTCCCAGTGGCTCCACCGGTGAAATTCGACTACACGGGCAACGTCCCCCGTGGATTGTGGCAACCGAGCTTCGGGACTAAGCTTCACAAGATGAAGTTTGGTTCCAGCGTTCAGATTGTTTTGCAAGATACAGCGATTGTCTCGACGGAGGACCACCCCGTTCATCTTCATGGGTACCATTTCTACGTTGTTGGACAGGGATTTGGTAACTTCAATCCTGGAAGTACTGCATCGTTTAACCTCGTTGATCCGCCGCAGAGAAACACCATTGATGTCCCTGTTGGCGGATGGGCCGTTATCCGCTTTATAGCCGACAATCCAGGTAATGCATCGAGAATCGATTCGCATAATACACTCTTACTTACTTCTCTGTGTACTGTTCAAGTTTTTATCTTCCAGCGAAATATTTTGAAATAATCTTTTGCTGTGTTCAAAACAGGAGTATGGTTTATGCACTGTCACATAGATTCTCATCTCGCCTGGGGTTTTGCTATGGCATTCATCGTCGAAAATGGATACGGGGAATTGGAGTCTGTTATACCTCCTCCCGCTGATCTGCCTAAATGCTGAGATACTCAAACAGAGCACAACGATTATCCGAATCAGAATTTTCATCAGCCCCTAGTTTTATGAACACAAAAGAAAGAGCCTGTTCTTAATCTCATTTATTAGAAGAATCTCATTCTGCATTTCTGCAGTGTAGTTGTTTTTTCCTTTTCTGTTACTTGCGAAGAACCTTCTTCAAAGTGGTTATCGATTTGTACCAATTCATATGTAACATGGCTTTCTAAGCATAGCATTGCTAATGCGTAATTATTGCCAAGCTAATGCGTAATCTATTTCCAAAGAAGCAATATCAATCGATCATTATCAAACGGACTGCAATCTTTTTCTGTCAGTGAGGATCCACGAGAGCTCTTTCGACTTCTAATAGGTCATGAATTTGCTCAGAATAATTCTCAACTATTCCATACATCACGCTAGATAGATATCATATTCATGGAAGACGATTCACCTTCAAGATGCCTTGGTGGTAAAATGGTAGACATGCGAGACTAAAAATCTCAGTACTAAAAAAATATTTAAAAAAAAAAAAACGAAAAAGAGAAGAACTCGTTTTAAGTAACTAAACCCTAACTCTTTATTGCAAATCAATTGAAAGCCATTGTCAAGCAGTCTAAAGATATGGACATGAACATCAAATGATGTTATTATTTATATTCGTCGTTATTAATTCTACAATCCAATCTCTAACAGAACATCATTGCCTTACAAAATCATGTACTTTGGGTTGGTGCTGTGCAGTGCTATGCATCTCCGAGCCGTCAGATCGTGCATCCAATGGATCGGATCTCATCTCGGCAACCAACGATCGAGAGCCATTTATTGCCGAGATGAGATCCGAGCCGTCGGATGCACGATCCGATGGCTCGGAAGTGCGCGGAATGGTGGTGCGCACACCATTGCACAACACCATCCCCCAATTACAAAATTATATCAAAACTCTAGGGCACGGTCTCCAATAAATTATCTCTATCTATTTGTCTTCACTCATTACACTTAAAAACTTTTCTCAAAACCCAAATCGAAAGAGGCCTCCAAAGTATTCAAGTAGGAGAGACAATAAAAATTCTTGGGTCAACAGGTCTGGTGTTTCCTTGGTAGGTCACCTAATTCGTTGAAACCAATGGGAAGTCGTAGAATTAAGCAATGAATTTGGACATTGGAAAGAATCTAATCAAACTGGCCCCATTTTGACAAAGATTTTGAATGCTAATCAGTGCCCTGATGCAGTTAATCTTTTAAAAGAACTAGTTATGTGGGGAGCAAGCTTAATTATGCATTCAAGCCTACTTTATTTTTTCCAAGTACAACAAAACCTGCTCTTGACTCCTCCTACCAAAGATATTAAATTACCTTTTGTCGCGTATCTCATACGCCACAGGCATATATACATATACATTTCGGTTCCTATCCACACCACTTATCATCTGTACCTCTCATTTTCTAATCAATTTTTAATGATTCGAACTGTTCAATGTGTTTAAAACGTGATTTTATGGGTATCCATGAGAAAAAATATCAAGAAGAGCTAGATCCGTGCAGTTTTTCATAAAACAGTTTATGTCGGCATTTATGAAAAACTGCTCAAATCAAAAGCCCTTTCAGGTCATTTTTTTTGCCGATTTCATTAAGATATACTTAAAATCACGTTTTAAACACATTGAACGGTTCGAATCATCAAAATTTAATCGAAAAATGAGAGATGCGGACGGTGTCTTAAGGGGTGTGGACTTGAACAGCCCTGTATACATATATGTGTGTGTATACATATGCATGCAAGAATCTGTATATATCTTCACTACTCTGATTCCTCGTCTAGATTTGTCTACCACAGGGTTCTAAATTGCAGTATCGGAAACGTAATGATAGTGGTGGTATGACTATATATTGACCGATATTGGTCACCATCGGACAATATCCATCGCACAATATCGACCTATACATAGGAAAATAGTGGTATTAGAGGTTCAAAATCCCGTTACGAAATGACGGATACAATACATAATAGTCATTATTTAAAACCCTGATCTACTGGCTTGTTTGAGCTCCTTTATTAGTACCTATATAACTTTAATAAAGTTCAGGTTTGATCAACTTCAACTCAGAAACAGTAGAAGAATACCTACACAATTGAACAACTAAAGTTAACAAGAAGAAGACAATTTTTAGTGAAGAAGCTTATTTCGTCCACTTCCCCCTCTCAGCTGATCCCCTCACAAATCCAAAGTCCCAGCATCGTCTACTCTGTAATTTTTTGTTAGTGTAAAAGTGTGATCCAAATGCATAACTACCCAGCAAAGTTTGTAGTTAAAAAGTACAAAGAAAAAAAAAACACTAATGTCGATAATGTCAAAATCCTTTTTGTTCCGGCCAAAACCTTTTTTGTTCCTGCCAAAACACTCACGGTGTATTTTTCATTTCATGACTTAATTGTCATCCACTACTCCACTTGTTTTATAAAAATGCCCCTTCAAAATTGAAAGCAATCCTTACAGGGAAAAAACGTGGCTTTTTTGCATAAAAAATGGAAGGGAGAGCCAGGGGGTATTGTAGAAATCCAATCAACTGGTATAGCTCCCTTTAAATAATGGGATGACACCCAATGGGCAACCCCATTACAATTTCTAGGGACCCAAGAGAAAGAACAGTGAATTAACGAAGCAAGGGTCCTATTCTCTTCAATAGAAACTGATATGTAGTTCCCCCAATTTTTACTGTGTTTGCGTCTCTTTTTGAAAAATATTTTTTAAAAGATTTCTCTTAGATTCCAATCATTTCTCTCTTTATCTCTTTCCACTTATTACCCCTATTATTTTTTCAAAAAAAATTTCAAAAAGTGTTCCAAACAAAGCATTTATCATTGTCGTCAGAAGCTTTTGACCGTAGTAGCTTTGTTGGAATGAAATTCTTTTTTTTTTTTTTTTATCCGCTGTTGGAATGAAATTCAAAACTTGGGTTTTCCCGATAGCAAGATGGTGTCTGTTCAAGCCCTAAAAGTTCAAACTCTATATAACAAGCGATGACGTCTGTTCAAACCCTAAAGTTATAGTAAACAGTAAAATATACTACTAATAAAATTGGGGGAGCTCAAATAAAGAACAAGTAGTGGATAAAATATTTCTTTAATTATTACCTGATTAAAGAATAGAGCAATAGATTTGTAGGGGATTGCCAAGTGAAAACCCAAGCCAAGCTCTGTGCAGCCTCTTTCCGTTCAAGCTTTGATGGGTTTAGAGCAGGAGAATAAAAAAGAATGATTAAATAATTCTTTGGAATTTGAAGGGGCACTTTCGTAAAAGCAAGTGGTGTAGTGGAGGGTAATTAAGTCATGACATGAAAGATACACCTTGAGTTTTGGAAGGAAAAAAAAGGTTTTGACATTATTAGCACCTAACTTAATTACCCAGGATAAATGCGATCCCGTGAAAGCCATACGAATTTATGACAGTGTCTTAGGACATACAAACCCTTAGTTTTCGGTGATATCACAAAGTGCCCTCCAACAATTCTAAGTCCATCTCAAGTACTATCAACTCTTTCGGGATGAGTTCATTCTGGTTTATTCCCTGTCTGGTTTTCCAGATCCGGAGGGTTGAGGTGGTAGGCGAATAAAGACTTGGGTTTGGTTCTTTGGGTTGGTTCACTTTGTTGTCAAGAATCAGCAGAGCGGTGGGTTTCAATCACCAGCCGCCGTGATTGCGGGGTTGGATTCTTAGCTTATTACAGCGTTCCTTTCTGGTCTTCGAGTCCGAAGCCTACCGTGACAGCGGGGGCTCCCCTCGGAGTTTTCTCCAATGGTATTATTGGAGATTTTCAAAGTAAAATTGGATTTTAATTTGGAATTTTTGGAAAGGTACTGAGTGAGGTTTTTGTGAAAGGTTACTACACCTTTTCACATGGGTTGTGACTTTATATAATTGGTTGTAACACCCATTAAATTAGGGTGTGTTCGTTTGGGAAAGGATGTGAAACATGAGGGTGCCTCCAAGAGACATGACCCTTCTAAATTAAATGTTTCACATAAAGGTTCCTACCAAGATGCATGTTTCCTTCTAATTAAATGTCTATTAAATGTCTTTATTAGACATGACCTTTCCTAACTAGTGTCTTTAAAAGACATGACTATTCTAATGTGTGTTTCTTCTAAAGACACAACATTTTACATTATGGTACCTATAAGTCTATAAATAGGCCATTGGCTAAGTCATTCGATACATCGGAAATTCTATACTGAATTACTCTCTTTCTCTTTACACATTTTCTTGCTTGAATGGCAAACCGATATTCTATTATCTCACAAAATAGAGTATCAGTTCTTGGTTCTTTTACATTCGTTTAGCGGATATTCTATCTGTCTTCGTTTGTGCAAACGCAAACAGAAAGAACCTAGAGTTCGGATTCAATTTATCTTGAAGGCGGATTTGTTGTAACCTGGTGCACATCTTCCGGTGGGAGCAAGTACTGCTTTTAGGAAAGCGTTCTCCAACGTGACTCGAATGGTTTCTTTCGTTTTCAGATTTTGAAGAGACGATCCCATCACTTTCATCATTTTGAAGACTGGATTTCCAATAGTTTGGTTTGAGGACTCATTTGTATCCTCAGTCGATGGGGCTTAGTTTCCTTGTCTAATTTCCATAGGCGCTTGTTACAATTCCTCTGATGTGGACTTCTGCCATCTCGAGGCGACTTAGTGTCTGGTAACCTAATTTCACTTATGCCGGCCTTTGGTCTGTCTGTCTCGGCAGTAACGTGAAGAGAGCTTTATGCTCTCATGTAGGACTTAGAGATTAGTTTACCTATTTGTTTTTATTGTTTATATCCTTAGTTTTTTCGGATTGGCCTTGGCTCGTTTTCCTCATCTCTGTATTTGGATGGAAATTTTGTAGATGCCTGGCTTTTATCAAATGAAGTTATTTGCTTCGGATAAAAAATAATAAATGGATGGTGTGATTGGTTGTATTAATCGAGGTGCACATAAGCTAGCCCGAACACCTAAGTTAAAAAAATACAATTCCAAGCCCATGAAGAGTAGCACTTGCTTGTCGTGTGAGATAGTGTGTAGGCAGAAAGGGAGGTAATCTGTACCCCCTAACAATTGTGTATCCTTTTTCGCTGACTCTTCCTTTGTTTAGCATTGACAGAGCCGGTGGGTGCACCAAATCTTGTTTATGGTTGGACTGAGTTCCCTAACATTTGTGTATCTCCCTCTTGACTCATAACCTAACCAAAAATAATACCCATATACTCTCTTTTCCAAATTTTACTAAAACAGAGCCCTTATTCCTTCCTAACTGCTTCATAAATGGCAGCACCATCAGAAAGTCTAACCAGCAACCATGACTAAAAGATACTGTAGCAGGTTGAGGAGATAGAAAGAAATGGAAGCTCACAATGTGTGTGTTAATCCACGGTGCAATAGCCTATTCCTCATCCTCCTTGCATTCGCTTCGATTACTTCTTTCGCCAATGCGGAAATTCACTTCCACGAGTTTGTTGTATGTCTCCTTCTTTCTTATTTAGCTCTACGGTGATTTCGAGTCGAATACTGACACGCCCCTGTACTCAAACAGGTTCAAGCGACACAAGTGAAGAGGTTATGCAGAACCCATGAAATTATTACAGTGAATGGCCAATATCCAGGACCAACACTTGAAGTACGAGACGGCGATTCTCTTGTTATCAAAGTTACGAACAGCGCGCGTTACAATGTCACCATCCACTGGTAATCACATTTTTTCGATAGCTGATAGCTTTTGCATGAAGTATGTATAATCGTGCAAAATGGTACATTATTATTATTATTTTTTGATCCTCTGCAATATGGTACATGGAATCTACTAAATGTAAGTACTCTGTGTCGGACACTCTACGCATGTATGACACCCTTCCCCAATTTAAACTCCTGGATCCCCCGTTTTTATGATATCCGATGAGAAGTAAAACAAACATATCTAACCTTCACGTGGATGCATGGGAAAACGAAATTTCAATTTTTTTTCCTCCAGTAATTCAGTTAATTTCAAGTACATTTCTGAACAACTTACAGAATATTATCCCTGTATATAATGCAATATGCACTAGATATAACTGATCAGGTCATGTAAGTATGCATACCAATTTTTTGGACCCACAATTCAATATCATAAAATTTTGAGTCCCTGCATGCAGTTTTCCAAACTGAATTAGACAATTGATACGGACCCTTTTACTATCTGCCTGTGTGTATTGCAACTTTAATTTCACCAGGCACGGAGTACGACAGAGAGGAACGCCTTGGGCAGATGGCCCCGAGTACGTGACCCAGTGTCCGATCCAACCGGGAGGCACCTACACATATCGTTTCACCATTCAAAATCAGGACGGAACACTCTGGTGGCATGCTCATAGCAAATGGCTTAGAGCTACTGTTTTTGGAGCACTAATCATCTATCCCAAGTTGGGTACCTCATACCCTTTCCCGACGCCGAAGCTGGAGATCCCCATTCTCCTGGGTAAATATGACCCTTTCCTCCCTCCCACTTTCAATACCCAAAGTCTAATTAACAAAAGATGTTCTTACAACACTCTCGGCGCCAATGAATAACAGGTGAATGGTGGAACAAGGACCCCATTGATGTTCTAAGACAGGCAACTTTCACAGGTGCAGGTCCAGCTGTTTCCGATGCGTACACCATAAATGGTCAACCTGGTGATCTATACAGATGTTCCAGCCAAGGTTTGCACTATTCTTGCCTAGTCCTAACACCACTAAATCATAGCTTTTGTATTTGGATTCTCTGTAAGGTTAAGTGGCTGAGGTTGGGAGGTGGTACTTCAGTTTCATCGAATCTCAACAGCTTCAAGCAGCTGACATATATCTACATCGCAATGCAGATACTGTGAAATTTTTTGTGGAATCTGGTGATATAGTTCATCTTAGAATAATTAATGCCGCTCTCAATCAACAACTCTTCTTCATGGTAGCCAACCACATACTCACCGTAGTTGGTGCTGATGCCGCCTACACCAAACCTTTCACAACCAGAACCCTCATGCTGGGACCTGGCCAGACAACCAATGTCCTCCTCACCGCCGATCAGACCCCCGGACGCTACTACATGGCAGCACGTGCCTATGCCAGTGCCCAAAATGTACCGTTTGACAACACCACCGCCACTGCAGTCCTTGAGTATATATCCACCCCTTGCAAACCCAACCAAGGGTTTCCTTCAATGCCAATGTTACCACTATTACCGGCCTACAATGATACAGCCACTGTGACTGCATTCCTAGCCAAGTTTAGGAGTCCTGCTACTTCTAATGTGAAAGTGCCCGCAGGGATTGACGAAAACCTATTTTTCACAGTGGGGCTAGGGCTTGTCAACTGCAACCCTGGTCCTCAATGTCAAGGGCCAAATAATACCCGTTTTGCCGCTAGTATGAACAATGTGTCTTTTGTATTCCCAACACAAGCTTCCTTGCTCCAAGCCTACTACCAAGGTATACCTGGGGTCTTCACGACAGACTTCCCAGCTGTTCCACCGATTGCGTTTGACTATACGGGCAATGTTAGTCGTGCATTGTGGCAACCTATATTTGGGACAAAGCTCTACAAAGTTAAATATGGTGCGAAAGTACAAATCGTGCTTCAAGATACAGCTATCTCCTCAACAGAGGCCCACCCCGTCCATCTTCATGGATACCAGTTCTATATTGTTGGACAAGGCTTTGGTAACTTTGACCCAACACAAGATACTGCCAATTTCAACCTCATTGATCCGCCAAACAGAAATACCGTTGTCGTTCCTGTTGGTGGGTGGGCAGCCATCCGATTTTTGGCTGATAATCCAGGTAATATATTATAGCCAACATGGTAATTCTCATATATTCGAGTGGTTGTAATTTGTAAATTGACTGGTATAGTTATTACCTGGTCTTAAAACAGGAGTTTGGCTGATGCACTGTCATATAGATGCTCATCTCACTTGGGGTTTCGCCATGGCATTTATAGTCGAGAACGGAGAAGGGGAATTGCAGTCCTTTGAACCTCCTCCAGAAGATCTTCCTCAATGCTAAGATCATCACCAGAAAACAACCAATGGCAACAGAGATGCAGTTTTCAACTAGTCCTAATGTGATTCCTGGATTCGATATCTTGGCCTTTTTCTAACCCAGAGCTTAACTTAGCTTGATTTTAAAGCAGAAGTCTAGCAGGCCTGGCTCAAATGCTAAATATTTCAATCCAGGAATGAGTTGGAATCCAAATTAGTAAGTAGTCAAATCTGTTTTAACCTGGCATTCTGCTACCGTAAGCTCAACTAAGGGGGTGGTTGGGAGTTAATTATTGCTTCGATTTTTTATTGACAGAGCTCAATAGAAAAAAAAGATTTATATAGCTGACCCCAATTGATTGAAACTTAAGACTCGGTTTGGTATCGTAGATTATAGATATTTTTGTTATGATGAGATTTTGTAAAAGTGTCTTTGGATAAATGTGCATAATTGACTTTGTGGAAGCGTTTGTGAGCAGAAGAAAACCATAATCCAAAAAGTTGCTCTGGAGGTGATTTTTACTCGTCGCATATTGTCAGCATTGCTAGTTATATAGTTACTTAGTTTTTTGAACCCCGCCAAGTGAATGGGAGTACACAGTGCCCACCACACCCCTTGCTACTCATAGCATATTGCAGAAAATTAATAGCAAGCGGAAGAGAGTCAAATCACAGATCAAAGACTTCTTGAGATTCCTGATTGTCAGGTGACTATCACTGCGTTAAATCCTTTGAATATTAAGATTTTTGTAGACTTGGCTGTTCGATAAGTGATTTTTCCGTTTCCAGCTAATTGTTGTAAGTACTCTTTAGCTTCAGTAATTCAACTTTCTTTGGCTCAAAAAGACATTGAGATACTTAACAAAACTTTAAAAATTCAAGTAACAGAGCATACCAAAAAAATGTACTACCTAGTATTTTTTAACAACATCGTACATGTAACTCGGTTCAAGCATTCCTTGTTCACTTGAACACCGGTTTCATTGCTAAATTTCTCAACTAAAATGCTACTCTCATGATCAGCAACAAAACGACTTTGCTATCTACCGTTTTTTGACTAAGCAAATTCTACCTCTATTCTATTGAGGGAGAGACGGGAGGGGTTGGTGAGATTGGAACTCCCGGATCGACCTAGTGGATGGAGGAGCTCCAAGGAGAGCGAGCTCAACGAAGCTGTGCCTCTACATCCGCTATCTACCCTTTTGTTAGTAGGTATAATACGTACATCTCTCCTAATACGAACAGCTTGAAAACCATCGTAGTAAACCTCGTGAGGCAGGCTCTTGCCCTCTCAAAACCTGCTGTTGCACCACTAATACAGAAGCTCTACTCCCTACATCTGTAGACGCAATAAAATCTCCAATGACTCCAAGTTCATTGTTCTGGCTCCAATTCGATAACCCTTGTAACAAAACTGGATTAATCCCATTTTTCCTCCCAACAATCCAGAGGTCATAATAATCCTTACCCATCGCCCGGATCGCAGCGACAGTCTCCTCGCCGTTTTGCACCACCACCTCCCTGTAAACCACCCGCTTGTTTCCCTCGTTCTTCACCCAGAACCAAGTCACCAGACCGTCATCGAGTTTCTTCTCCATCTCGTCGTCCCCTTCGTTGTTGTGAGAAAGGAACCGGATGGCAGTGAGGGACACGTCCACGTTCCCTGCCATCCGGTCCGCAAAGGCAATGGCCTCCCTGGCGTCGGCCCCGCCCAAGAAAAGCACGGCGAAACGGTGCGTTATCCGTCTCATGGCGGAGTTGACGATTTTGTTGTCCCTAAAAGGACCATTGTCTACCAAAACTCCAACAGAGCACGGCGCGTGCGCCAGGACACAGCAATTTACGGATCTGAGCAGTATTTGCGGGCTCGCCGCCTCTGTTCTCGTCTCTGGGTACTCTTTATTGTAAGGCAAGATAATAAGAGCGGCTTTCTTCGTCACAGCCAGGTCGCATATGTCCTGGTACATGGTCCTCGTGGGGGACACGGTCGTGAACATGTTGAACTTAACGTAGTCCCCTTGTGATTCCTGAAAGAGCTTGAGAGCATTGTGGATCGAGTTGAAGCCGGAGTACTGCTCGAACCCCTGGGCCTGCTGCTCGTGGTCGACGAAGACCGGGGCGGCCCTGCCGACGAGCTCGATGAGGCGGAGGGCATACACCGCGAACGGGCTGCTCGCCGACGGGTTGGAGACCTGGAGAAGGTTGAGGAATCCGGTCACACTTTCTTGGTCGTGGATGCAGGCAACTATGTGGAGTTCTGTGTTTGGAGGGGTGTACTGAATGGCCCTCCTCTTGTTAACCTTGTACGGCCTTGTCGGATCGTACAGTATGCTGATCAAAGGTGTGGCTATGGCTGTCAAGACTGTTGTCGAAATTATCAGCATTGTGAAAGATGGGACCTGTATAATCTGTGCTGGCGTGCACATTTCAAACAACTATAGGAGTTAGTATTTCAATTTTGGCAAAAAAGATTTTATTTTTTCTCCGGTAAACAACAATGCAGATAAGAAAAACTTAAAGAGTTGTTGCCTAATTTTCTCTACTTTTTTTGGTCTTGAATTCTATTCCCCTCGGGGCAATGTTTAAACAGTGGTAGCGGCCGGAGTATCGAATGATATGTAGTAAGAATTGAGTGTAACGATCGTAAATTTTTTAAAATTTATTTTTAGTGCCAGAGTAACCACAGCGGTCTTGTAGCAGACAAAAAATCTAATACAAAGAGATAGGTAGCGGAAACCGATCGATATGGGTGTGAATTTTGGCTAACATCAGTATAATAGGGTGTAGCGCTATCATATAGGTTTGAAAAACCACTACTGATCAGCGGCCGATTTTTAAATCCATGCAATACTGGCCACTTCACCTTGATGATCCAAGAAGATAGTCTTCCCTGACATGAAAAATCATTCATGCGAAATTTCACCGGATATCCACGATTAATGCAAATTTTCTTAAAAAATTATAAACACCCATTTTATATGAAGATACTTAATGTCTATATTTGATTAGATGATTTACCATGAAAAAAATATTTGGTTAGATGACTACTAATATCCAATCAATATATTTGCTTCACATAATTTATTTATCGATCAATAGACTCAGCTCATTAAAATAAACGATATATATATATATATATATATATCAGTCCGGATCAAGTCTACACCCTTACGGTCCGCTCCCATCCGCACCTCCCATTTGAAACAGAAAAAAACTGCTCAGATCAAGCCCTTTCCGGTCTTTTTTTTTTGCTGAATTCTCGCGGGTACCCTTAAAATCACGTTCTGATCACATTGAACGGTTCGGATTATCGAAATTCAATCGGAAAATGTGAGAAATGGGGAGGTGTGGACCGGAGCTGACCTGATCCTGACTATATATATATATATATATATATATATATATATATATATATATATATATATATATATCAAGTATGTTTCTAAGTATGAATCCTATTATCCCACGTACCTTTTCTGGCTCCGTCCCTAACTACGAATTTAGCCCCAAAGTGCGAATCCTTTTATCCCATCTTTCTGGCTGCGCCCCCTTACGGGGTAGCATGAACTATGTGTCATTTTCCTTTCCCCTCATGAATTATGTATTATATGAAGAGTGAAAGTATTCTCACATCATACCTGTAGATCCATCCAGTGCATGAATATCAAAATCTCGACCTGCCCTCTCAAGCTCATCACAAGGCTCAGGGCCAAACCATCTCGAACCGTCATTTCGAAAAACAAAGCCACCACCAGGACCGTAACAACTTTCGTGAAATAAGCTGCCAAGATCATAAGAAACAGCGGCACCACACTCGACCACTGCCCGACCATCGACGACACGTCCGTGTACATCCCCACGAACGCGTACGAGAACGGCATGAAGACATCCGTCACCAGCGTATCCGCCCCTTCCACAAGGGCCGCCCCCAGCGGCGGCCCAGCCGGCACCGCCAGGCCCAGCCACAATGGCGCGTTCGCCACCGCAAGTCCGCTCACATCGCTCAAGAATGCCATCACCATCACCGCTAGAAAAATCCACACCACATAACCTGGGTCCACTGGTTTCCTCTCCGGTGTCGATTTCACGATCCATACCTGTTGGTGGGAGACATGCAATTACGCAAAAAAAAGAGATAATAATAAAGCAAGTACTGAATTTAACTCTTAGATAAACGTATTACAAGCATACGCGGTCAGTTTCACAAACTCACTGGGTGATCGTGTAAGGATGCTATAAAGAGGTTGGCTGCAAATTTATAACTAGTAAAAGTGCAAAAAATAACTTCAATGGGCTGGCTAAATTTCTTTCACTACTCCTATATCCGAAAATTTAGCTAGTCTTTCGGAGTGACTACTCACTCAATAACTCATAGTAATTCCTTACCAATAAATCTTTCTTTTTTTTTTATGTCACAGTTTGTAGATCAGCGGGATTAGGGGAAGTTTATGAGTTAGTGGGTTAGTTCACAGGGGTCTATAGACTGTCCATAGACCTGAACTCCGCCTGCACCTCCCATGGGGCTCAAACTCACGCCTCCACTAAGGGAAGCAGAGCAAATGCCAATTGAGTTGCGCTCAACTTGGCTACCAATAAATCATTTGCCTATTTGCAAATTTCAATAAATCTATAAACACTCCTACCGATCACTCTCTGATCACTCATTTCTCACATATGTGTGAGGGCTATTAATTGTGGAGCCAACACATATATGGTCGGGGAGTGATGGTAAGAGTGCACATAGCAGCAACATTGTTAACTTTTAGCAATTTCATTGGAAATGCTCTAATTCTACGAGTTCACAAAATACAAAAAATACCATCGCTTTCCAAAAGCCGCCGATAACTGCCGCTATTCCGATGAATGAAATGAGAACCCACAAGGCGTCGATCGTTTCCAACCTCGCCGCCTCGAATATGACCATGCAAACGACTCCGATGCAGTCGCTCACCATTACCGATGACATTGCCAGTTTTCCGACCTCGGAGCTTAGGAGATTGAGCTCTTTGATTACCTGGTACAGAACGGGGAACGTGGTTACGGCAAAAGCAGAGGCGATTCCTTCCATGACAGGAACCCTATTGAGTTCCTTGTCGAGTGTCTTTCGAGTCGCGATCATGATAGATAGGACGGTTAGGAAGGGAACCAGCACGCCGATTAGGCCTATGGACAGTTGTTTCTTTCCGGTTTTCGCGATTGCCGTGATGTCCATCTTCACGCCGGATAGGAAGAGGAAGTAGACGAATCCGATCAACCCTATGTTCTTGAAAACATACGAAGTGTTGTCTGGAAACACATTCTTAGCAAATGCCCTGTTGCGGCCGAGCACAGAGGGTCCAATTATTATGCCTCCCTTGGAAAAATTAAAAAAATCACAAGCAGCATTAGACACATATATATGTTCAGATACTCAGGATAGAGATGCGGCCACGGACATCTCTGACGATGAAATAATGGTTCTGTATATCAATATCTGTATCCGTGTAAATTAAGGAATTCGAATAATGCAAGAGAGAGAGAGAGAGAGAGAGAGAGAGAGAGAGAGAGAGAGAGAATGGTTCTGTATATCAATATCTGTATCCGTGTAAATTAAGGAATCCGAATAATGCAAGAGAGAGAGAGAGAGAGAGAGAGAGAGGAGCGTACGAGGATTTTGGAGACGATGTGGGGTTGTTTGAGGGGTTTGAGGAGGAAATGGATGGAACGGATGAAGAAGATGACTAAGATGGCATCTAGTAATAAAAGAGGGAAGGAGAAATCCAAAGGGTTTTCGCTGTAGAAGATGCCGCGGGGATGAGTGCCGTGGGAATGTCGACATACGTACAGCGCTTGGTCTGCCGTCTGGGAGCCTCCGACGCTGATCATTTTCGCCATGGCCATGGAGGATTGAGCACTGGAGTTGTTGGTTCATTTGGATTATGGAAATGGGCGAAACCCTAACCATGCAAAAATGAGCACCACACAGGTTGGGGGAACGGACATGCGGTAAAGGAGGGGACGCAGAGAGGTTCTCTCAGTGTCTTGTTTTGTGGTTGAGCATTTAGTTGGGGAGTTTAAATTCACAGGTGGAAATCTTGGATTTTCCACCCTTGTCTGTTGTGAGCCAAACCGTGTAATTTTTGTGACAATCTGAACCATTCTTCTAGGGCTTGCACAATATTATATTTATATATAAAATCAGTTTGATTGGATATCAATAGATATATCAAAAATTAAATTTTGATTTATAAAATAGATGGTCATAAACAATTTAACTTCAAAATCTATGACCGTACATTCTGTAAATCAAAATTTAAATTTTGATGTAACTATTGAGATCTGACTAAGCTAATTGTTTATATGGATCTGTAACTCTTATAAAATAAACGGTTCATATTACAATAAAAAAAAACTAATCAGGCCCATAGACGGTGGTAGAAACCGTGGGGTTTCCAGTTTTGGCGGATAGAATTTAATCCCGTTTTTGTTTTTTTGAACGGCGAAAAAGGGATATTATATTTAAAAAGAAATCAAGTTCTAATAATTGACAATAAATCAATCCGAACAACGCCCAACAGGGCCACCCCCAAAAGGACTTGACGAAACCAAAACCCCAAAAAAACACCCCCACACACCTACAAACAAAGACACCCCCACCACCCACTCAGAACAAGACACCCCACTCACCCAAAAACTAAGACACACCCCACCAAGGCTCTAGTACCCCAAGAAGCAAAACCACCCCAGATTATGAGGCATGGAGAATGCTTCGTGTTGGTCCAAAAGCAACCCAAGAGGGGGGGTAAATTGGATATCTCAATTATAACGCGGAATTAAAAAAACTAATTGCAAGATAAAAATAAAGCAAGCTAAATTGCCCCAAGTAAGATTCAAAGATTATCAAATTATGCAAGCAATATAAATATGCAAAGCGAAAAATTAAAGAGAGTAGGGAAGAGAGAATCGAACACAAGGATTTATAGTGGTTCGGTCCGCAACTTCACAGCTTAGTCCACTCCCCAAGTGTCCAACTTGGGATTTGCTGCACTATCTCCAATAGTTACAATCTTCTAGTTTCGCGGGTGCTAGACAACCTTTACAACGAGCAATTATCCCCAATTGTTCCGACTAATTTTGACTCCGGTGCTAGTCACACCTAACCCAACTAGTTTTGACTCCTGTGCTAGTAACACCTAACCCTCAAGTAATTTTCTCTCCAAAACTACTCACAAAAAGGAATTCTCTCAAGAATACAAATAAGGGTGTACAATCCCTTTTACAAATAAGGCTCAAGAACAACACTCAAACTATGAAAATATTCAAGATGTAGTAATGGAGTTGAGTGCACAGATTATTTGGAGCAAGCTCACCGCAGGAATACTGTCTTCAATAATTCTCTCTAACAATCTTCTTCTCGTTGATCCCTTCATAAGCATGTAGAAGATTATCGATCAATTAGCCGTTAATCACAAGAGGCTCCCTCATCCTTTCCTTTCTTGTTTGCTTCCATTTTCCTTCACAAATTGTCTTGAAGCAAAATGAATCTTTCCATAGTTAAATAGAGCCGTTGGAAAGAATAAAATCATGCAACCAATAATTCTATCCTTTTGAATCAATCTCTAGCCAATTTAGGTAGAAGAAGATTTGTTCTTAATCTTCCTCCTTTCAATTTATCTTAGCTATTGAAGATAGTGATTTGGTGTAGCAATGTTTCCGGTGTACTTTAATCAAATCCTACAAAATAAACATAAATTCAAATGAGTACCAAATATCACAATATTAATTATATTTCAATTCCAATATATTTTGTTATCATCAAAATCAATAAGGTATTCTATAGAAACCTTTAGGCTAACATCGTAACCCAAATTTCAGCAAACAAGACTAAGAAAGCGACTTGCAATGAAATAGAAAGCTAGGCCTGCCCTGTCACTTTGTTAGCTCTGTCCAAGTCTTCAGCTACCATATCTGCAAGTTTGCTTATGACTTCATCCTCCTCACCATCATACCCCAATCCCATGATCTTGTAGCAAGTTCAATTTGCTTGTGCTTTGTCCAAAATTATTTTGCTTCTGTTAATAACTCCAAATTACTTATGCTTCGCAACCCCGTTGTTGAGACGGTTGTATAATTGGCCTGCTCTATGGCTCTTCTCTACCGGACCGTATGTTAGTGTGAGTTCCATCATAAAGCATGAATAACAAGGAACCACTCACACATAACATTGTTTGGAACACTTCTTTTTCTTTCTTCCTGACTTCTCACATTTGTAGAGTGGAATTAATTTCTCCCACCAAATACAGAGGGGTTGATGGGGGATACTGTTGAAGCACGGTGCCCTCTATCCTCCACCTATGAAAATCTTGTGTGTGTATATATATATATATATATATATATATATATATATATATATATATAAACACACACACACATACATATATACAGGGTGCTTCAGCTAAGGTCGCCCTTATATCACAAAAATGGGACGTCACATAGCTGCCGTTGGATTGTGTTTTGAATGGTCCGGATTTGCGGACGCAAACAGATTATCTGTAAATCCGGACTATTAAAAACACAATCCAACGGCAGCTGAGCGATGTCTGCATTTTTTCAATCTAAGGGCGACCTTAGCTGAAGCGCGGTGTGTATACGTATAGACACACAAACACATACTGCCCTTCTACTAAGGACGCCTTTAGAGTGGAAAAATGCGAACTTTTGATCTCAGCTGTTGGATTGTGTCTTGAATAATCCAGATTCACGGACAATCTGTTCGCGCAAATAGATATTTGTTCACATGAATAGATTGTCCGTGACTCCAGATCATTAAAAACACAATCCAACGGCTAAAATCAAAAGTCCGTATTTTCCATCTCTAAAGGCATCCTTAGTAGAAGCGGTATGGTGGGTTAAACAGTGAAGATCATGAGAAGGCCGGTGCAGATATATAATTGATATTGTTACTGGTAATTAGTGGTAAGTTGTTCTTTTGTCCGGCCCCATATCAACACCACAAACACATTGCACCCTAAACACAAGACACCATTCTTCTCTCTCTTCCTCTTTTTTCTCCTCTCTCGTAATACCCCAGCAAACAGGCCCTAAAAGAAATGCAGTATCAAATTCCTCAACACTTGCCTCAAAGTCCAGAAGCACATCCGAAACAGAAATAAATGTCCGAATACTCATACAAATGTACGTGTGTGAGCCCCACACATTTACGTGAGTACGTATTTGTGCGTTTGGCATGAATTTTGGATGTGGTTGTAGACTTGTTGTCTCGCCCGCCATGATCACTTATAGAATGCATCCCCGCCGCGGCACGTAGTGGCCAACCAGATGCATGTCCCACATGATGTTGCATGTGGATAAGCTCATATTGCCTTGACAATACTGGAGTATTGTTTATCCCCAAGTCACTGTTATGCACCATCTCTCTCAGAAACATAGGAAACCCTAAGCTAGAAATCTTTTTTACTCGTGTGCACGACAGAATGAAACTATCAAACTTAAAAAAAATTAAAGCCTATTAAACTAACATTACTTTTGCATATTTACATTATGATCATCGCCACTCTAGCTAATAGAGGTATAAAAAAGAAAGGTCTGTGTGCTAGTTTGTGTACAGCCTATCATGTTGCCGATAAAAAATAAAAAAAAAGAGTTAATGACCAGGTAAATCTCTAATAGCCTCAACTAAATTTTTTACTACTTTGTAGCAGTGAGGGTCAAATTGGTTTGAAATTGCAACTCGCTGTAATGGTCCTGCTCTATTAACCCCTTAAAATTTACTTATGCTTTAGCTCAATTAACCCCTCGGAATTTACTTCAAGAAAGCTCATATGAGAGTTTTTTTTTTTTTTTTTTAATGAACAGTTATATAAGAGTCATCTATGATGATAACATTTTGAGTATCATATTTTGATATCAGCTCATCTGTTTTTAATATATTAATTAGTGCAATTTTGATAGTTGAGATCCGCTTATCAACTATACCATTAGGTACTTATTTTTCATCTACCATGTGGACTTATGCACAACGTTATACCATAAGCATGGGGTTGGTCTAGTGACTTTGGATTGAGACTTAGGGAGTTACTCCCTCCTAAAGTTTTAGATTTAGCAACTCCTGAAGCCATCTCACCTCCACACGTAAGAATTTTAAATGATGGTGGAAGGGACTATAGGATTAGTAAAGTGTACATAAGTTGGCTCAGAACATCTTGCGTTATCAAAAAAAATGTAATACCATGTGTACAAAAACACACACACGCTCTTAGAATGGATTAAAATCATCTTGATCTTTATTTTTCAGCATAGTCATCACGGGTGTTTGGCCAACTTACACACCTTGACTAATTTTCCTATTCGGTCAAACAAAAATCATCCACGCCAAGACTAGAAAATTTTAAAAAATAAAATATACATTCTTACTGCTTAGCCTCAAGAGTTAAATCCTTCCCTATTGTATAGGAAGCACACCACTAAGCACTTACGGTTGAAATCATCTTGATCTTAAATACTATTAATAACAATGAAGGTACAACTCGCTTGTTGGGCGAAAAAGGTTTTAGGTGGATAAGAGATGAATATGTTATAAGGGGGTAAATTAAAGAGGGGGATTAAGTTATATGTAGTTTTAGTAGTAGTTGACATGGGTGGATAAGAGTGGATACTGTAATAAATTACTTGGTTGGCCTCGTTAAATTATTGCATTGAGGATACAAAATGGTTTGAGGGTAATTTGGTATTTATTT
Source organism: Rhododendron vialii (assembly GCF_030253575.1). Classification (NCBI taxonomy): domain Eukaryota; kingdom Viridiplantae; phylum Streptophyta; class Magnoliopsida; order Ericales; family Ericaceae; genus Rhododendron; species Rhododendron vialii. The sequence continues at coordinate 7,022,469 of NC_080569.1, forward strand.
TGAGAGATGATCAAGGATGCTCATGCTATTCTAAATAGAACAAATTCTACTTTGCATCACATATTTCGGGAGGCAAATCAATGCGCCGATCACTTAGCTATAGTTGGAGCCGAACAACACGAAGACCTGGTGGTGTTAATGGATCAGCAGGTATACGCGAAGGTATACACGATAATCAATGTCTTAAACCACACCCAAATACATACTCATTCACAAAAACCTTGTAGTGTGTGGGAGGCCATTTGGGTTTCATGGGTGAGTATATGTGTTTTGGCCCTTTTAGGTATGCAAATTTGGGTGGCATTGTTGAGTGGATTAATGCACACTAGAGGGAGTCAATTACCTTTTGATTTTGTTATTATTTAATTTTTTTTTCACGTTTGTTAATTTTATGCCTAATCCTTATGTATTATTGGTTCGTAATTGAAAAAGTAAACATTATGACTTTTACTTAAATATTTTTAAAAAATTCAGAAAAAATTAAAAAATCAACTTTTTTGGCTAGTCAAAACACCCCTAAATGGTAAGAATAAAGAGACGAAGACATGACGGTGGGCTGTCCTATAGGACTGTAGGACGGCTGATTTGGCTGTCTATTTCGACAAGGGACGTCTCAAATTTTAATCCGAACAATGAACAGCTCGAATTAATTGAAAATTTAAGTCATCGACATTAAAATGAACGGTCAAATCAGTTGTCCTACAGCCTCTGCACTCTGCAGTGCGGATTGAGCCGCAGGATTTCCAAATTCAAAACAAGGACCAGTTTATAAAAAGAAAAAGACGTGAATCAGGGAAGATGGGGAAGTAGTCAACATCCATCCAACCAACCACAGTCATTAACCTCAGAACATTATTCAAAAGCCTGCACAAACAAAGTCAAGTCAAAAAAGCGTAAGGCTACTCTGCTATGCTACTGCACCATTAATTCAATCCGAGTGTTGCTATTGGTACAGTAGGAAAAATGCACCGACGGCCACAGGACGGCCGTCTCCGGCCACCGGACGGCCAATCCGAGCCGTCCAAAAATTTTAAAAAATAAAATCGAGTGGGCTTACGCAAGAATGAATGGCATTCGAGATATGTAGGGTACTTAATTCAAACACTCTTTTTTCGTGTATATCCCTACTGTACCGTCGATACCAATAAGATTTCTAATTCAATCCATCCATTGTCACTAAACTACTAGTAGGACTACTCCCATCTCCTGGAAAACAAGACAAACTGTTCACCATCAATGCTTTGTGAAAACAAGAACACCAATTCACCATTAATGCTTTGTGAAAACAAGAAGGGTTTTGCTAACTACACGAGATCCCCAGTCCGAACCCTTCCGAACAGGGCCCTGTCCGATCCTTTCTCGGTTGTTGATCTCTCAAATCAACGGCTGAGATGGGTCGAACATTTTTTGCTTCAAAACGATGTCGTTTTGAGCAAGAAGTGTTCGGCCCATCTCAGCCGTTGATTTACGAGATCAACGGCTGAAAAAGGATGGGACATGCGCCTGTCCAGATGGGGTTGAACAGGGGATCCGATCTCTTTACTAACCTCAGCCTTCCAAACACACCTACTGGGCATTGGAGAATGCACACTTACTGGTAATGAACTTTACACAGACATCATCGCACTTTAGGTTAGCATTTTCCGAAGGGAAGATTTTCACTCTCTTTTTATCTACTTGGATTTACTATTTTGTCATTTATTCAATATATTTTTTCACACATTCAAAAATAATATTGTAAATTTATGTGAATAAAAATAAAAAAAGAAGTATGAGTGGCTAAAAGATGAGTTTGAAAATCATTTTCTTTTTCCAAACACGAAATAGAAAAGAGCATTAATGAACCCAACCAAGTTTGGGAAAAATTGCTCAATGCCCTCCGAGCACCGTAATGTGATATATTAGGTTTCTTTTCTATTACACATCGTAGTAGAATTCATATACTTTATCTTGGATTTCACCACATGGCGATGCCTTAGGGCACTTAGTAATTGCTCCAAGTTTGGACCAAGTCACTTGTACCAAAAAAACTATGTGCATTTCTATTCCGGTGCAATTTGCCTTTCCATTTGTCCAATTTTGTTGCTGAAATTGTACGAGAATAGAGATACTTGCATTTTTTCAATACAAAATATTTGACCTCATCCAAGCTCATTACTTACCCATACTTTCACAAGTAAATGTGAGACTCACAATAATATCTACAGGTTCTCGCCATTACTTATCCAAGAATAGACGTAAACTGCCTATAAAAAAAAAAAAAAGAATAGATGTAAACTTGAACGTGTGTCTAACAATTCCCAAAAGAAAAGAAAAAAACACCACTCTCTTTCATCTCCGATTATTTGCCCTTATTCTTACATTAATTTGTGCCATATTTTAAAATAAAAAATTTTGCAATTTTCGTTTTTGTTTTTCACACTAATGTAAATGTGCCAGAACTTTTTAAAAAATTATGCACAAAAAAATAGTTCAATTTTTTGTCTAAAAAATAACGCAAGTTTTCAAAATAGTACAAACAATATTACGGAATTGGGAGGGGGATTAGCAAATATCCTCTAAAAATCCCCATCTTTCTATCACTGCCAAATAAAGAGAGGGTTTTCCTTCATTTTTTCCGGTCCAGTAACGAAAACATATGGTTGCAAATTAATAGTAATTAATACGATATAGTACAAAAATAAGCTATAATACTAATATATATGGACACGATTGCTCGATGGGACGAAATTAAGCTAAAATGAAATAACAAAACCAGGAAAGTTAAAGGAAATAATACAAGAGATCAAACTTAAAAACCAGATAAACATGAGAATTAAGGCTCGATCATGGCAAAATGAAGCTAAGAAGAAGGGCGCACGCGCGAAATAAATTAAACCAAGAACATGGGGAAAAAAACCTCATGATCATATGTGTTGGCATAACCCTCGTCCTGAAATCAAGGCACTCCCTCGATTTGGCCTGAAAAAAACAAAAAATTTGAAGGGAACGGATCCTCTTTAGTCCAAGTTTTGGACTCGGGAAAACAGACCAAATTTAGACGGTAATCCATCGTTCGAATCTGCCGAAAGTCTCTTCGCGTGAAGAATTCAATTCTTTTCAATGAAAAGTCTCTGAGCAGATCCAAACTATTGATTACGATATTGAACGGATCAGCATGCGACTGTCGCTCCTTCAGTTCAAAACATGATAAGCTTCCAAATATAAACCAGAGCAACGTGAGAAGGCCATGATTTTGGCCTGAAAAGTCAGATTATGCCACAAAAAAGGGAATGGATTTTCACTCTAATTAGGTTAACTAATTACTTAGGGTATAATAGTACTACTAATATAGAGCCCTAACCAAACCAAGAACCAGAGAGTAAGGCGCGAAGCACTAATCGAAGCAGCCTCTTGATTTTGCTGATCGAAAAGATAAAAATTAAGGCAAGAGAGATAAACACGTCACATGGAGTATCATAAACGCTAGATATGGAGTAGTACATAGTTTTACATACCCAGATGAGAAAAAGGTCCTTTAATTTTGGGGGGTTGAAAGTTGAAACTGCAGCGAGCTAGCCAGATAGATAGCAAGAAAGAACCCGTGAAACTCAGGATAGATAGCGCCACACAAAAGTCATGACCATCACCAGCCCCCCTGACAACCACCACCGGCGGCGGCTACAACCACATGCCGGCCACCACCAGTAAGATATAGTATAAATTCATGGCGCTATCCCTCCTGAGCTTTACAGATCCTCCTTTACTGTATATATATGCACTTTTGACCTCGGGTTGATGAGCTGAGCTGAGCAGATCAGCTACCAAAATAAAATAAATGAATATATGATCACATGGTGGGGTGGGGAAAGGAAGGGAAGCGGTAGGAGTGTATTTATAGAAGTAAGGGGATCACGACCTCTCTTTTTAGACCATTGATGTGCTTAGATTCCTGGACGAAGTAAAATGGGTTTTTCTTTTTTCTTTTTTCTTTTTTCCAGACGGTATACATCGTCAGTGGGGGTTAGTAGAGATTAGAGGTCTCGTTTGATAACATGGTTGAGATTCATAAGGAAATGAGATTAGAATTGAGATTGGTAATGAGAAGAGATTGATAAGAAGAAGGGATTGGCAAGGAGATGAGATTGGTGATGAGTATGTTTATTTGAGATAGAATTAGATGATGGAATTATTAATATCATGTTTATTTCACATGGGATATGATTGGATTAATAGTATACATTTTTTTTTTTGCCCTTCACATAGGATATGATTGGTAAGGAGATGAGATTAGTGAAGGTTATTTTCGTATTTGTGCATTGGCAAAGAGGGGATTAGATTGTTAATACCAAGTCCCCCAAGGTATTAATAATACCCCCTAATGAGGGGATTCACATGCCCATATGACTAATAGTCCACACCTCTTTTTGGTTACCAAACAAGTAAGTTATTGTTAAACCCATGGGATTGGTAGTCCAATCCCAAGGCCTAGTATAGTTATCAAACGGGGCCAGAGAGTTTTAGTCATGTTGTTTCCATCCGAGCTGTCTGTGCTTGATATCTAACAGACGGTTTATATTTTATCTCATTCGAACAAATCTCGGCCTTCCACCGAGATGAAATCCTAGTTGTCCGTTGCCGAGTACGAACGGCTCGAATGTAGACTGTTAGATTTTTTGAAAGATTCCAACCTAAAACCAATTAGTAATAAGTGGAGTAGCCTCTAGAATATATTAACTAAACTTAAGTGGCTTAAATGAATAATATGGGACAAGTCTAACATAGACAACACGCATGTTGTCCCTTACGGACAACAAGAACTCCGGGTTCCTCCAATGGGGGTTTGCTTTGTGGAGGAAGGTTTTTCCTTTCTTCTTCTTGGTTTTTTTTTTGTTGTTGTTGTCCTCACTCTATTTAGGCTAAGCAACTTCGCATACCATACTAGTAATTATGTACCTTCATATGCATTAAAGTGCATCTCCAATTTAATAACCCTTGTTAACTTTTTCCCAATTTAAGTATTACCGCAAAATGATTTTTATTTTATTCGCCTATTTATCTTTTCGGGCAAAAGGTACCAGGCTTTTTGCTTAGCCACAGTTGCACAAGAAAGATTATAAAAAAAAACAAAACAAAACAAAAACCCCGTAGAACTAGTAAGTGAGATGGGTGATAATTATTTGGTGCTTTTACTTTGAGTATTATATTAATATGACTTCTTTTAAATTTATCATTGGTTGTCCTTCCCCATCCCAACATCACTTGTGCAATTGTCATACTTTAGGAGCCCAGTATTCTTCTAAATAATGATAATAAGTTAATCTTGTCAAAAAAAAATGATAATAAGTTAATAATCTAACCGTGAGTCGTTAATATGCACATGGATCCGGTGGTTCTGACCCAATGCCGCTCATAGCTAGTCATGTGCTTGTGTTAGTTGAATGTTTCAAAAGAATAATGATTAATAATACAAGGAATATTGTTTAATTTGATCTCACATAAAATCAGTCTAAATCATGCATATGGTATGTTTATGAAATCGTATCATTTTTCCATTGGCAAGATGATGAAGAAAAATAACTAAAATTGTATGTGCTTCTTTTACTCCTTATCACCTTTTATGGTAAGGGAAATGATATTCCCACTTTAGTTTTTTCTAAATTAAACTTCAAAATCCCTACACTATTTTTATCTTTGAGAATCACACGTCTGTTTTCGAAAATAAGAAAAGAAAGAAAATACTTTCAAATAGCTAGCAATACTAGTGATAAATTTTGCCTTATCAAAATCGAAAAGTATTTATATGTCAATACTCAATAACATTGCCTAACACTTCCAAGTTCAAATAAAGGAGAATATTAGTTTAAACATAGACAGACAAACTGTGTACTCAACATCGCACTTTTATTATAGGTTCAGTTCATGCAAGACTTTTTTTTTTCCTAATTTTAATTGGATCTCTTGCTAGCTAGTAGCCTAGTATATGATGTGATAAAATTGTCTTAGGAATTAGTGGAAATGTGCATAAGTAGTTGATGGATACCCTAGATATGAGTGTGTGTGTGTGAGAGAGAGAGAGAGAGAGAGGCGGCTAGCAGTGTGACATCGTAAAATGATGACCCCCAAAACCTGTAACGGGACCAGATCGAGCATGCATCTCAGATTCTCAATTCAGCACGAATTTTTTTTTTAGTAAAGAAAATCATTTGCGAAATTCACGAGGACATGCATGCATCTTCACGAATTATGCCACTAATCATTTACAAAGATAATGCCAATGTAGGGAGTGAAGGAAGCAGTATGAAAGGGTGTTATATATAAGTAGATTCCCAAGATAATTAATTAGGAATAAAAGACATTAAAGAAACCTATCATGTGGAGTATCTTTTTCTCTTTCTGATAATTGAGTACAAGACGGCCTAGCTCCATTTAAAATCGCAGCAAAGTTTCGTATGGACTATCCAATATTACAAGAGTTGATATATAGCTCGATTGGCCTCAAGACCATTTTTTATTTTTTATTTGGAAATTTTACTTGATTTTCATATTATTACCCCTGTGGAACACATACTATCTCTAAGTTGGGAAATAAAAACTCTTTTTTTCTTCTTCTTTTGTTGGTGTCTGGTGTTTTAGTGTGGTCACTAGGAATTGGCAAATAAAAATGTGTTGGATTAACTGCTGTAAAACAAGAACAGATTACCTTGAAATTCTGCTATTGAAATACATAATACCAAATTGTAGAACGACGTCTGGGTTGAGTCGCGGACTAGGTTGTTTTCTTTAAGACGTTTCGTGGCTCTGCCCAGATTGTGCAAGCAGTTCGTCAGTGCCCCGCCGTCCCCAGGATAAATCAGCCCAGAATTCATCACTTCTGGTCGGCCTTCTTTGCACAGAAGAAAACCGAAACAAAACACACAATCGACCTATTGCTCGAACTCAGAAAACATTTTAGGGGTGGAAGAGAGAGTTGTTTTTTTTTTTTTTGGTTTTTTAAATCAAATTGCTTTGTAGCAAAACGCGGGCTTTACCATAGTACGTGCACGAGGCTCAAATCCCAGATTTGCACCCCCCCTGCGCGCGAATAATTTGTGACGCTCATCCGATTAATTGGTTTCTGAATCAGTTTTTCAAATTGCCGCTCATTTTTCTGAGCGCGCAAGACCTCTCATTGGGTCCTCATTCACAAACCCACTTGTGTGCAAAGTCATTTAAAGTAGATAGAAGTTTTGTGACTAGGCAATGTGAGACTAGAGAAAAACACAATATTTTACAAATACACACCAAAGTTCCAACAAAATGTATTTTAGGTGTTTCAATATAGTTTGTGTATTATAGTTTTGAGGTATGCTAAAATATGTGTGCCAAGTTTGGCCGTATTGATACCAGACATTATTTAGGTCCAATCTTCATAAGTACAACTTCCAGGCTTATGAAGTAAATTCCCTTTTTTTTTTTTTTTCCCTTCGAGGTGTTTTGGAATAAAAAGAAGCAACTTGACTTCTACTTCTTCTTCTTCTTTTTTTTTTATTCAAAAAAATTTGCATTTGTTAGATTTGCGTAACACTTTTGTAGATTATTTATTTGTTTCTGCAGGATAAATCGGAAAAGTAGAAAGTTATCGAAACTCATAATTTTATGAATAAAGACAAAATAAGTCAAAAAATCATATTTTCTTTCTTGTTTTTGTTTTTATTCAAAATGTTATGAATTTCTATTAAATTTTTTTACTTCTCCAATTTTCCTCATTGAGACGAATTAATAATTCATAAAAGTTAGATGCAAAATTAACAACAAATTTATTTTAAATAAAAACAAAAAATAAGCCAAGTAGGTATTAGATTGAGCTAATTATCTAACTTTTCATTACCCGAAAATTTGAATGAAAATTTAGATGATTGGATCGAGCACTTATAGGTATTAGATTGAGCTAATTTTCTACCGGGACTCTTGAAAAAATATTTTACATTTAATGAACGGCTCGAATCATTTGTGTGGAACCCGTGGTGGGCCCCACCACAAAATCTGTGCACAATCTGTGCACAGATTTCTGTACCAATAGCATGGCTTGGAATCTTATGGGTGTTTCGGTAATAAAAAAATTTGTAGATTTTTATTCGAAAATCCTATTGGTACCGATGGTACCGTAGGGAAAATACACCGACAGCCACCAGACGGCCGATCCGAGCCGTCCAAAAATTTTAAAAAATAAAACCGAGTGGGCCTTAGCAAGAATCAATGGCATCCGAGGTGTGTAGGGTACTTGATCCGAGCATCCATTTTTCGTGTATATACACGTATATACATATATAAACGAAAAAGGGGTGCTCAAATCAAGTATCCTACACACCTCGGATGCTATTGATTCTCAATATGCCCAATCAGTTTTGTTTTTTAAAATTTTTGGACGGCTCGGATCAGCCGTCTAGTAGCCGGAGATGGCCTTCCGGTGACCGTCGGTGCATTTTCTCTACGGTACCATCGGTACCAATAGAAGTACTCTTTCAGTCGCCTTTGACTATGGTCATTGGTGTCCTTCTGTACGTGTCTCGGAAATAAAGTAAATTTGTGTCAGCGGAAAAAGTGCTCCTCCGATTACCAATCGAGCCACACCAAGAGAGAGAGAGAGAGAGACATCGAGGGAAAATTATCCAGTGATATTGATTGTTGGGCATGCATGCCCTACTTCCTCACCACGTGATGCTTTTTCCCACGAAATAAGGAAATGAATCGGCTTTGTTGGGTTAAAGGTTTAGGTTTAGTTTTACTATTAGGCTTCATTTCAGAACGTAAAATAAGTACTTATTTTTTAAGAAGACAATTTCAAGTTTAAAAATAATATATTTACGCAAATAATTTTCCTACCCATATGGATCTTATTTAATAGATCTCATCAAGATCTTTAATACGATGCCAAAAAAATTAAAAAAATATTTTTCATTTACATTATTTTTGAGTTTGAAAATGTAAAATAACCTGCTTATTTTTTAAGAATGTTTTTAGAATGGGGCCTTAGTTTTGTTTTCAATCATTATCCTATTTCTTTCTACAATCATTATCTTATTTTTTCAATTATTAATTTCTCATCTCTCTCCAATCATTACCCATAGATTCAATCATTACTCTATTTCTCTCTCCACCCACTACCAAAACTAAACTAAACTAAACTCCCAACCAAACACAACCATCATAATATTAAGGGGGTGTTTCTAATAGCGAAAAACTTGTAGATTTTTATTTGTAGTTGAGAAGTTATTTAGGTGTTTTCGATAATGAATAAGTTGCTGAGAAATATCAAGTTATTTTCGGTAGTGAATAAGTTGTCGATGGATTTATGAGTAGAGTTACTGTAACAAAAAAAAAGTTTTTGTTGACAATTTTTTTTATAGTGGAAATGAGATGGTAAAATGCTTAAACTTTTTTGTTAGTGAAAACGAGATAGTAAAATGTGTTAAATTTTTAATATTTTTTGTTAGTGAAAACACCCCCTAATCTGTACTCCTTCCGTCCCTATTTTATAGTCCAGTATTCTATTTTGGGTTGTCCCTTAATAAGTGTCAATTTTGTAAAGTTAGTAGGTAAAAATTGGTGAATTTTCCATTTTGCCTCTAAAAGTAGATTCCATTTTAAAAAGTTAGTGAGTAAAAGTGTAATGATGATGTGTAAGTAGGGAAAATGGAGGCAAAAGTTGATGTGAAAAGTATAATGATGATGTCTTTTTAATAAGTTGGAGTTACGAAACGGGACACTTAAAAAGAGACGAAGGGAGTATAACAATTGCTAAAATAAGATAACCAATGCCAAGAACACATTCAATGCACATAGCTTCGCAAACATCGGAATGCTCCAAACAAAAATGTGTCTGGAATTGTGTTTCTAAACTTTTTCGAACTAAAAATCATTTTAAAACTTTAGAAAAATGTATAAATTAAATGCGTGAGAATACATTAACATGCTCCAAATTAATAATTAAAAATTATACTCCGACGTACGAAAAAAGAGAGGAAAATGGTGGTATGGCTGTATTGGAGTGGAAAAACCTAACCGGCGAAGACAACTACGACGATTTCATGGCTTAGTTCATACATTTTTCATTAGATTTGTTGTATTAGTTCATCTTTATTTGAAAATGGCATTATGTTGCGGTAACAAAATTCCATTTTTTTGGTGCATCAGCAATTCTAAAGTAGGTATACAAGGTAACAAATGTATCACATTTATACGGTGGGATGTGGCTGTTGTGGTGATTGAGGTTTCGAGCCGCAGTCTTACTGACGTTTTTGGGCGGCTGATTCTAGGGGTGTGGGTTTGTTGTAGATTTCTTATTTGTTGATGTTTTCATTTCTTCCTGTTTTCTCTCCCATTGTGGGGGTTTCTCTCATCCCTACATGGGTGTTTTGTTGGTCACTTATCTGGTGTTGTGCTGATTAGAGATATGATCCATCTGTTTTACGCATTTGGTTGTGTGAGATAATGGATGTTCTGCGTGGTATTTAAGCCTCTTTTGTGATTGTTATATGACTATATATCCCTTTTCTTGAGATGACTTCTCATTCTATGTATTTTCTTCATATTATCAATGAAGATCATTTGATTCATTTGTCCAAAAATAAAAAAGCAATATTTAATATGGCCCCCACAGCGACGTCGATCTCCAAAGGTACACAAACCCCAACCCCCCCCCCCCCCCCCCCGCGGTGCCAGAAAGGCGGATCAGACGCTGCACCCAGATGGGCCGGCCCCCACAAACACCACTTGGAGATCCAGGGGAACGCTGTACCCTCGTCCAACTCAACACCATCACCTCCCAATGGGACCCAGAATGCTGCTAAGTGGCTAATTCGACCATTTATCTCGACACAGCCAGTTCAAATTGTACTTGAGCCCATGTAAATGGCATACAAATTTTAACCGTGTCCGTTGTTCTATTAATATCTAAATCGTCGATTACTGAGCGAAGTGGCCAACCGCTCTACAGGGTCCATTCCTTCCCGATGGACCTTCCCATCATTTTTTTTCCCTCTAAATATCAGATGTACGCTGTTGGAGTTAGACCCGGTTGACTGTTGAGTTACGCTGTATTAATATGAAAGTATATATGGAAATTTTCATTTTCTTTGTAAATTATTTATTGTTCAATTATAAAGAAAATTGTGGAACTCACAGTTCCAACTGGAAACACTTTCTTTTTATAATAAATAAAAATCCTGAACAGAATAAAATAATTTTTCTTTTTTTCACGTTACTTTCCTTTTCCTAAAAATATGTTTTTCATGCAATATTCTCGATAAAATGAAGGAACATTGACTCAATTTTTATTTGGACGGTCATTCAAGACCTAACTCTGATACCACATTAGGTTGAAAATTTCAAGAAATCTAACATAGTATTAGAGCTACATCTTATGTGGCCTCACCTCACGTGATCGAATTTCTGTCCGAGTCAATCATATCATCTCATTAATCAATACTTCAACGTGTATCTGAGTTGCACGTAAGGGGAGTATTAGATTTTGTCCACACCGGACACCTAAACCGCCCAATCAATTGGTTAAAATGATCAAGTTGGATTTAGTTTGAAACCTTCCAAAAAAATCTAACAAGTTGAATCGCCCATCTTTTACTTGGCTCGTGGAGAAGGTTTTTACTTTAGTAAGTCAAACCACGTATATCTTGATCTATCTTATACGTAGTGCTTATGATTTGGTTTTTCCGTTTATCTTTCCCCGGTTACTTCTCATCCATTAACGATTATTGGGTTGCCGTTAGGTTCGGCGTCCGCCGCGCAAGTGCTACGGCACTTATACCCGTCAATATTGAATTTTCTCCCATATTGCTTTTAGTGGATTATTATCAAACCACTTTTGAAAGAATACGTGGATTATGCTTAGCCAAATTAGATGTAGATGAATGAAAGTTCTTCACATGGAGTACCCGTCCTGCCATGTATGTCTTTTTTTTTTGGTAAATCAGCTTGCCATGTATATCCTGGTCTAATCTTGTACATTATGTTTATGATTTGGCTTCTCTGTTTATTTTTCGCCTAGTACTTTTCATCCATTAACGATCATTGGGTTGAAGTTGGGTTTGAGAGGAATTTTTAGGTGCCGAACGGACACCACGTTGTGTCTGAGCAGCGCATTCGGACCGTCCATTTTATTTTTGGACGGCTCAAATTTAAAGAGAGAAAAAGTGGTGGAGTAAGAAGAGAGGAGAGGAGAGAGATGATTTCAATTTAAACTGTTCAACACAATTTTGAACGATCTGAATGCGTTACTCAAACACCACGTAATCACAGCTACCCACCCGGCACCCAAAAATTTCTCCGGGTTTGGGGTCTGCCGACAAGAGCTACAGCACTTATATATATTATATACCCGTCAATGGATTTTCTCCCATAGATACCTTATTGCTTTTGGTGGATATATTATTATTATCAAACCACTTTCGAAAGAAAACGTGGTAGCTTTTTAGGAGTAGCTTATCCGTAGATGTGAATGAACGAAAGTTCTTTCACATGGATCGAGTACCCCTCCTGTCACGTATCCAGACCAATTAGTTACGTGACTGAACCTGGACTAGCTTTACCAAGGACACTTGAAAGTGACCCATGTTATATTATGGGGATTAAATTCAACTTGGAAGTCAGATTTCTGTCTCTCCCGAACGCAGTCATAAGACCATGTTTGGCAAACAGACGTATACATGACGGACAGAGGGTGTGTGCTGTGCAGCTTCGTGCTGCACAGCATGCTGCACGGCCTCTGGCGAGGCTTTTCCGGCATCGGTTCGACGATCGAAGACGTTTACCGCGTAGAGCTCGTTGAGTTCTATATGTGCACCAAAAATCAGCTCGATCAAATATCGTTAAGGGCCTCATCCGGACATATATAACTTGAAAAAAAATGAATCCTAATGGATACGAAACAATGGATCAAAACCACTAAATCCATTTTTTTCAAGTTATATATGTTCGGATGAGGACCTTAACGATATTTGATCGAGCTGATTTTTGGTGCACATGTAGAACTCGATGAGCTCTACGCGGTGAACGTCTCCGATCGTCGGAACGATGCTGGAAAAGCCTCGCCGGAGGCTGTGCAGCACGCTGTGCAGCATGAAGCTGCACAACACACACCCTCTGTCCATACATGACCCATCCATCAGTGTCTCAACGTTATGGGAAACTATATACTGTATCATTTTAGCACCACAAAAACAAATGAAAACATATACGCAAATATACACTCGTACGATCATTTTCATTATGAGTCTTACACAAATGAAACAGTGAATTTGACGTATTGGTGTATGCGTATTTGTACTTATTTGTAGTGCTAGCATTTTTGTCGTTAAAGACTAGACAAGTTAAGGCTCAGGGAGTGTATTTTAAACCCTTTAGCTAAGTAATACTTGAGAATGCTTAAGCATATCGATATGAGATATAAAAAAAGGTTGCATAGCATTTGTATGACCTCTTAGAAAAAGAAAAGAATTCCTTAGCAAAACATTTGTATGACCTAAAAGTTAGCTTAAGTTGTACCGAAAAAGAGGTAAGTGTTGACAAGAACAAGTCCTAATTCTATACCAACAAAATTATTTAGGCCACCCGTCTTATATGCAAAAAGATTGTGTGAAATAATTGAAGAAGGGAGATCCGTTTCCCAGTACGGTCACGCGAGTTAATGTTACGGTCAATAATATGGGCTCTGAATTATCCAAAAACACATAACTTTTGTTAAACAATGAATGGAGGCACAAATATATACACACACACAAACGTAACATAACCCTACGAATTTAAGATACAAACACGACATCCGTCCAATAACGGGCTTTATAAATTTGCATAAAATGTAAATTCCTCTGATGCGACCCGGAAATCAGATGGAGGCATGAAAATATAGTAAGGGGAGGGTAAGTTGTTTTTAAAATTCATCATACAACTGGTAGAATCGGATGAAGAAAAGGGAAACTAAATTATCACAGCAATCAAGCTCAAGTTTAGAGCAAAGTAAACATCCAATCAAGAAACTTCAATTGTAGTTTCCGTGGTGGGTTGTTGGCCTTGATTGGAAACAGAAGTGACAATTTCCTGGGGGCCCACATGTAATTTCTTTCATCTTCTTGATGATGAGGGCCCCCCCCTCCCCCCCAGGCCCCAACCCCAAGTGTTTATGGCATCTGAAAAGACAAGCGAGAGTTGCAGAGAGAGTCCAATATAAGCAGGTTATTCTAGTCGATTGGTGGGTTTGATCCTCATAAAATGAATTGAGATTCGATTCTCAGAGTTAGGCGGCAAGAAAATAGTAATTTCTTGCCAATTTTCTAGTCCCGACGTAACTGGCTTGCGTTTGATCAGAGAAAGTTATCAAAATGCACGTAAGTTGGCTCGAAAAAAATAATAGTCCATATATCACGGGACATGCTTTGATATATGGTCGTCTACTTTCTAGATTTCCCCAGAGTGGATGCAGTTCCGCAGCTACTATAGCCATTTGGGCTTGATGCTGGACCACGTCAACACACCACTTCTGGTCGGATTTCCCACCATTATGTGTTCCTTGCTTCTGTTCATTTTGTGCGATTTTATTGTGGTTGCCACGCAATAACTTATATGGTAAGAATTACAAGTCCCTTTCGAAAAGAATCTTAAGTCGATCTAGTATTTCTCTAAATAAGAAAAGAAGAAAACAAGGTAATTTTTTATTGGGGCCTACACAAAGAGAGAATTGCAGCAATACATATTTCACAATATTTTGATATTTTTTTTGCAAAATTGAATACATATTTTACGGATATCAGTGTACTATTATACCTTAATCACCATGCTAAAAGGCAGTCATTAGCATATTCTTTTAAGTTAATAAGTGGAGTTGAATGTTTTGAGATTAGTGACATAATTAAGACCTTTTCAATCTTTACTAGTACATTTTACTCCAAAAAAAATGAGTAAAAGTTTCACCTCATGACATAACTATAAATTTGAGAGATACAAATCTTATAAAATTCGAGCCTCGCTTGATTTAACTATCAAATGATTTGCAATTTGATATAAATTTTAAGTTAAAGAGCAACGTTAGTCTTAAAGGGGCTTTTACTCAAATTTTAAGTCTAAATTTTTTTTTCCAAAAAATGTTTAGAGCAGGAGCCAGGAGATGCTCTAATACCATTTATTGGATTGTTTCGATCGAATACAATTTTATTGATCATATAACGTTTCTGGTTAATTCTCTCCGATAATACGACTCGTAAATATAAATCAAGGATGGAGCTCAATTCGTTTGCCACCCAAAAAAAGAAGAAGAATCGAGCTTAGTTTTTACTATTTGGTGATCCGTGACTCAGGTCTCGAAGGATGGTCCTTATTTGTTTTGATGCAATCATGAATTAATTGTGGGCCTTCTACAAGGAAACAAAATTCTGCTACGATGTGCAAAATTAAACTAAGAAACATGAAAAATTATTCAATGCCATGTGGCCGCGTAGTGCTTCGAGCTCTTTCTCCACCACCTTCTTAAAAAATAAGTACTTATTTCACATTTTCAAACTCAAAAATAATGTAAATGAAAATGATTTTTTGATTTTTTTTTTTTGCATCTCAATGAGATCTATTAAATAAGATTCATACTGCTAAAAAAATTATTTACGTAAATACATTATTTTTGAACTTGAAATTGACTTATTAAAAAATAAGTACTTATAATGAGTTCTGAAACAGGGTTAGCCTGAGGGGTGCGTAATTAAGCTAGCCTGAGCTAGCCCGGAATACCCCCTACGTTATAAAAAAAAGAAAGAAAAAAAGAGTTGGTTGTTCATCAAATAACGTCCGATGCATAAGGACTTCGCTGCAAAGCAACTTGTGATGCTTGTGATCGAAGGGGCGAAGCTAGCGTCGGCTCCGGCAAAGCCACATCGGCACATGACCCAAGGGGCGTTCACGTGTCACTCCACGACGGTGGCCGCAACTGCATTTACTGCGTATCACCAGTCTCTCTGCAAACACTCCAATGGCCAACTTGGCCGGCCCTTTTTGTTCTTGATGAAAATTGGCCTTCCAGAGGGCCTTTACTGTGTCTGTACTAGCTCGCCGCCACAGTCCATTGTCCACATTCATACGTTCTTACGTTATTCTTGCATGCATTCCCACGCCGTGAGAGGCTCAGAAAGTTACAAGTATAAATAGTTCATTAATCCACAAGACTCCGGAAAATGGCATTTGGAGAGTGAAATGAAGGGGTATGGAGAGGGAAAAGTAATCTAAGAGGAAAGTTTCAGACGCACCAAGCGTGGCATTATTCACTTATGACTTAGTAGTGCCACGCTGTGTGCGTCTAAAATGCTCGCTCTTAGTTATACCAACAGTACTTTTGAAAACAACGTGCAAGGTATTTCAAGGAGAGGAATTGAAGCTTTGGTGAGGATCGAAACAAATGGTTATCAAAGGTGAGCAATTTGTGTTCAGTCCATAGTTTTGAACAGCATCTAATTTTGTCTGTCATGATGTGTTAATTTGATTTTATGTGATTTAAATATTCAAAAACTTTTTGAACAATCCGCTTTCGAAAGATTTGTTTTAGCCAAAACTTCAATGAAATATATAGTAGCTATAGTAATTTCTCGAAACAGACCGATTTAATCTTCAATTAGACTAATACATCAATATTGGATAATCACATATATACACACACAACTAACAATTCTTTTACAAAAATTATATTATTTTTATGTCCTCGTTTTGCAGACCGGACAAACATTATGGGACGGGGGAAGTACAAGTTTTGTTTGGCTGTACCATAATTCACCAAAACTTGGGAGGAAGTTGGTATACACTTTATTTGGACAAGTATTAGTGTTCATGGCAAAGTTTCTCAATTTGATAGAATAATTTGTAGTTTTTTTGAAACTAAATCGAAATGTCCGTAAGCTAATTCTAAAAAGTCTGAATTATTTTTCTTAATAAGACTTTAAATACTAGTAGTATAGTAGGATTAGTATAATCTTCACCAACACTTAAAATAATTGGGATGCATATGAATGTGTGACTCTACATGTAATAGGATAATAAATCCACGTTGCCCCCTTGAATTGCACCCATTTGCCAATGGAAAAAACCTCGAAAGAATATGCCAAATCCGTGGCCGAGATAAAGCCCTCTCTCTCTCTCTCTCTCTCTCTCTCTCCACTCGCAAGAAATTTACGAACGAGGAGAGAAAGAGAGGAGGTAGAGAACTAGAGATGATGATGAATTGACGATCTCTGGCTGTGGCTGTGAGGATTTTGCAATCAGATGGCTTCGTTGTCTCTGAACTCATTTCCTCTTCAGCCCCCTTCCCAGCCTCGTAAACTCGCCGACTCTTCCTGCTCTTCTTCTTTGACTCCGTTCAACGGCGGAGCTGCCGGCGGCTTGAAGCCGATTGTTGTTTGTGGAAACCCTCCCACTTTCGTCTCCGCCCCTGGCCGCCGTATCGTAGCCGGTTCGTTCCTTTTCCCCCGCTAAAAAGTTCATATGTTTGCCTTTTAATTTGGTTTGAATTGATTGAATTGCCAAAAAAAAATTATTTCTACTTCTTTCTCTTTATTTTTCCATTCTTTCCTCTGTCTTGTTGTATTTTTCCTTAAAATTGGATTCTTATTTCCTAAACAGTTATTATGTACTTATGTAGCTGCTGTGGTGCTAATTGTCTATAGTTAACTTGGGCTCTGTTTATTTCAAATGCTTTCTCTCTCTTTTTTGCTGTTTTTTGTTGTTGAATGCCTTGTTTAGATAGTAGAAACTAGAAAGTTTATTGTGATACAAACCTTTATCTTAATTTGGATTGGAAAACACGCACTTGGTGCATAGGGGTAAGGTAGAACCGTAGGACCCATATGATTGAATTGGAAAGGGGAACACTTTCCTCAAAATTTTCATTTAGAAGGAAGGTGTAGCATCCCAATCCTAAAAGAGAGAGAGAGAGAGAGAGAGAGAGAGAGAGAGAGAGAAGCAAGGGATCACTGGTCCTTATTTTGGTGAGCAGTAGCTTGTTTCAGTGACGATTCCCGTTGAACCAAATTTTCTGCTAGCTTTCTGTGGGTGTCTTGAGTTTTGACTTAGAGTACACTGTCCATGCGCATTGCTCATATTTATTTTCTTGGTAGAGAATTTCAATTTGGTATTGATGTCTGGCTACGGCAACGTGTTTGAATGAGAGCATTAAACTATGCGAATTCCAATTTGATTTTTCTAATTCCTAGAAATGTGTAGTTTCCTTGCAAGAAAACAGGGTGGCAGATAGCACACTTCTAATAGCTGATGTCTCCATTTATCCAAACACATGGGATAACCTGATATCTTTATTTGCGGATAACTTGATTTTTTTCCCTTTGTATTTTGGTTTGCCATAATGTGCTCTCTTATGTGTTGAATGTTTAGTTGGGGATCTGCATGGAGATCTTGCCAAGGCAAGATGTGCACTTGAGATTGCTGGTGTCCTGAGTTCTGATGGACGAGATATGTGGACTGGTGGAGAGACGGTATTAGTTACTAGTACAAAATTGAATTTGTGCAGATATGCGTTGTTCCTTTTTGAAAGCTTTGCAGTTCCCATTAAATTAATACAGTTGTAAATTGTAATGCTCAAGATGATTCCGATTTTGTATTAACAGCTAAGTGTCTTTGTCTTTTAGGTATTGATTCAGCTTGGAGACATACTTGATCGAGGTGGAGATGAAATAGCTATACTATCCTTATTGCGGTCATTGGATATCCAGGCAAAAGCCAAAGGTGGTGCTGTTTTTCAGGTTTGTGCATCCAGAAATTCAGATATTTTGCAACTGTTGAACAAATATGTTTCTGAAATCAACCTCATATGCCGCTCTCTTTTTTTATTACTGATTAAGGTTATCTGAACACTGACAACATAATTGTCTATATATCAGTCTGTCCAGCTTTGTAGATTATTTATTCCATTCAGAAATCATTTCTAAAACTTCTGACTCTAATTCATGGGATTTCACTTGAAATTCTTAGTAATGTTGTACTGCTTGATGATTTTAGGTGAATGGAAACCATGAGACCATGAATGTAAGTGCGGATTTTCGATATGTTGATTTAAGGGGATTTGACGAGTGTCTGGACTTCTTGGAGTACTTGAATGATTGCAAAAATAACTGGGAAGAAGCATTTGTTACTTGGGTTGGTGTGTCTGAGAGGTTGAAAGATTTCAAAATGTCCCAACAGTATTGGGATCCTTGGAATCTAGTGAAGGTAATATTTAGCAAAATATACTGATATTGTTATTTTCTATTAGAAGATTCTACTGCTTGTTTTAGGGCTGCTGTGCTATTGGTTCTGCAATGATAATTATATCACCTTCTGCCGACTTTGGCTGGTTTACCTTATACTAAATGTGCACCAATGGTTGAGTAAGCAAAGGCACAACCTCAAAGCTTACTACTTTTCAGTGAAAAATTGGAATTAGCCTATTAGGAGCATGTGCTTAAGCAATAGAAGGATTATGAAATGTTAAGGAAGCCAGCAATCTTCTTATTCACATTTTAGACTATGTAATACAGTAAGTATCAACCTAGCAGTTTGGATGCTCCTTATTGACATGAATTTCTTTAACAGCCAGCAAAACCAACAAATACCAAGAAAGACATGTTGCCTTTTCAGCAGAAAGATTTAGGTTTTATTACTTTCAGAAACAGTCATTCCATCAATTTATAGAGAAAACGGTTAGATTACTCTTTCAAGTTTTTATTTCATGATTATCATCTGATAAACTCATCCCAAATTAGGACAGCGGCAACAAGGGGTCATTGCCAGATCAACCTTACTAAGACCGGGGGGTCCACTGGCTTGCGAGCTGGCGCGGCATGCTGTTGTTCTTAAAGTTGATGATTGGGTGTTCTGTCATGGGGGCCTTCTCCCTCACCATGGTAAATACTGTAGTACCATCTGGATGTCCTACTCTTTTCTAATTGCAACTTATGCCCACGTAAACAAGAATTTTTCTTCACTTTCAAATTCCTGATGGTTTTATTTATGCTTGTGCAGTTGCCTATGGCCTAGAGAGGATGAATTGGGAAGTATCTAAGTGGATGAGAGGTCTCAGAGAGAGTGATGATAGTCCGCAAATCCCTTTCATAGCCACTAGCGGATATGACAGTGTTGTTTGGAACCGTTTATACTCGAGAGATGTTTCTGATCTGGACGGACATCAGATTGATCAGGCAAGCTTAGTTTGATAAATCCAATTGCCTTTATTTTGTTGTTGCTGCGATAAAACATTTGAAGTGTGGGTAAATCAACTTGGCTGGAAAATGACAAAGCTGTTAGAGAAACTGGAGTTGCATTTTCAACAATTTTCAGCACCTTTGTTGGGTTGGCTAAATGTGTCAGAATGCTGTGCTTGAAAGTTGGCTAAATTATTATTTTGAACTATCAGGTAACTTCAATAGTTTTGGAATGGTGTACTGTCGTCTTATCATGGTTTTTTCATTTTGTTGTTTTGCTCATTTATAATTTTTATGTTATGAAACCAAGTGCGGTCTTTTAATTGCTTTGGTACTTAAAACTAACTTTATTTTGGGTTTTTCATTTTTCTGCTTTCCAGATTCAATCTATTCTTGAAGAGACACTACAAGCAGTAGGTGCTAAGGCCATGGTAGTGGGGCATACTCCTCAAAGTACAGGAGTCAATAGGTATGGGCCTTTTATTTAGAGCTACTGATATTCTTGGCTTCTTAGATTCGATGTCTGCAACTACTTATTAAATTAGTGAAATATCCAAAATCCAAGCTTTGAATTGAAGACTTGCTTTGATCTCTTGGGTGTTGGTTTTGTTTCCGCAGTGCATATGGTTGTAGCATATGGCGCATTGATGTTGGCATGTCTAGTGGAGTTCTTGATTCACAACCAGAGGTAAACTGTTTTTGATGGTGAAGCTATTAACATTTTCTATTTCGTTCGACTTTTCTTCGACCCCTTTAGGACATCTTCCACTTGGATACAAATGGAAATGGTAGAAATTCGTTTTTCATATCAACCAATTTTTTGGGTCAAAACTCTAAATGCTATATCAACTAAATGGAACGGTTTTGTTCCTTCGTACATCCAAATGTTATTCACAGCTTATCTTTGTCTCCCTGTATGGTTCATTTGAATGTTAATTCGTTGGAATTAGCTCCCGAGTTATAGAGATTTGAAGGTTTTATGTTCGACCACCAGGTTTTAGAAATAAGAGACAGCCAAGCAAGGGCGATAAAGAGCAAAAGGGATACGTTTAGAGAACTTCAGATTGTTGATTACACATAGAGACAAGGTAAGGCATATACGAAGTCTCCTCCTCCATTATTTGTTTTATTGGCATTATTGCATCTCATAGTCAAACAAAGGGTTGATACTGAATTGATACTGCTCTTTCTCTCATGGGAACTTGCTTCTCTGTGTTTGCATGTAACCAATAATTGGAAATGGTGGTGCCTAAATCACCATGCTTTACGTTATCTTTGTTTTTCATGTCCAGTGGGGGCTTTCAATGGATAAAACCGAGTTATTTTTGAAGTTTCAAATGTTCAAAAAGATTCCTTTTTTCACCCTCGAGCCCCCATGGACTTATGTGACTTTGGACGTGATGCAAGTTCATCTACCTCTTTTGTTGATGTGTTCATAGGAAGACAACAGATGGTACTACTCAACGCACACTAGATACTATGGTACACTACTTGTGTATATCTCACTTTGTATACAAAAAATGAAGAGTTATATAAGGATGACCACCTGTCTCGGCCATTTGAACTATATAGCAGCGAGAGGGCAAAGCGGGAGTGTTTATCAAAGTCCAGAAAGCAGCAAGGCCCAGTCGGTCCTGTGTTTCTTGTGCCGACTCTCATGTGCTATTGTTTCTTTTCAAGTCCAGTATACAAATGTTGTACTAATGTAGTAGGACATGTTGAAATGCAAAGAGACCAACAAGCAATGTTGTTTTCGAAAGACATTAATAATATGCGGTACTTTTAAATTCACTTGTGGCTTTTTTAGGGCAAGTTTTAGTTCCGGTTATCTGTCATGGTTCACAAAGTTTCAAACCCAACAAATTTCCAGCATTACTAGTTTGTCTGATGCTTCTGGTTTTGTCTTTCGGAAAAGCGATAGTACATGTGCACGAGGTTTTGTAGTTCTTAATTATGAGGTCTTGCGAATTGCGATCTCACGTCTGCTATATTGTTTCTACTTCACTGTATTTATAGATCTAGGATTTGTGGAGGAAAGTACGAATGGAAACAGAAGAAAAAGGGGACAAGGCAATAGTAGGTAGGAGTTTGTATTTCTGTGTTGGATTACAAAGTTGAAATCTGTAATTATTGTTGGAATTCATCCATTGTTAAAGTTATTAAGTTAATGAACGGTTCGGATCTTCAATGTGGGACCGACTTTCCCACACGTTGTCGGTACATTGTATGTATGATTCCCGTCGGTACCTATAGTGGGGCTCGATTTTTAATTACCCATGCGAAAACGAAGGGGATTGATCATGTACAACAAGTTCTATTTTGCTTTCTTTTGGTAAGTTTTAAGATACAATCATAAAATCTGTGTTTTTTTTAATTTGGGCACTTGTTCACAAATTTTTTTAAAAAAAATTGGAAACATCCCATTACAAAGAAAGAGAGGGCCAGCAATTAGTTAAACTGCAGATTAAAAAAAAAATACTAGTTAAATTTATTATTGTTTTGTTCCCGTTGTAGAAACTTTTTATGCCCAATTCAAAAGTTTGAGTTCTGGATTTTATTTCCTTAACAATATAAATCAAAAAATCAATTTTAGAGGAGCCTTTTTATTCTCGTTTTGTTGTTTTCAATGAGTAGACGATAATACCATCTGCTCTCAAGAGGGAGTATTAGAAATTTAGAATGTTGAGAGAGATGACATATCGCTGCCGTTCAAAAGTGTTTTGAACGGTCCAGATTTTAATAAAATTTTTCTCCGAAGTTAATTGTGACCGGTCATAATTGAAAATGAATCTCAGCCATTGATTGCGTGAATGAACGGCTGAAATTGCACCGCTCCGTAAACACTCTGTTCATGAAGCGGCTGTGAAAAAATCTATCTCATTTTACAATCCAAAAACTGAACCCTATTACCACTGTAGCTGTAACGCCCCAAAAATTCGGAGACATTAAAAATAATAATGAAAAGATTATTTCCACAAAAGAAATTCAAAGATTTACTGCGTCACCATCTCAAAAGCAAATGTCATTATATCACAACCGTTTTGAATAAATCAACATATTACAATTTTCAAATAAACTTAGAAGCTTCCAAAATAAAATCGACTTAAATTAATCAGAGTGACTATGCGCACGGAAACCAAGGTTTTCAGCTTCTTCCTCGATAGGATTGAACTCTTCCGAATCGTACGACACTTTTGTTCCATCTTTGGTACCTGGCGTTCGAGTTACCAGGGCAACATAGTACCATGAGCGATGACGCTCAATAGCCAAAACCCACCCGAACCCATAACTTACAAGCAGCAAGAAAATATAATTGAAGTGCATTGACATAACATAAAGAGAGAACAATTAATCATTTTATTACTATTCTTCAACCTAAGTGAAATCTCGGATCTTATCCACAGATCCGTTCCTACCCATAACCTCTGGCACAAACACTGGTGTGGTCCGACTCCCCTTTTCCAGATCCGGATGAAAGATACCTAAGTTATATACCTAGGTATCCCATCCGCAACCATAAGTTCGGATAAAACTTCACCGGCAACGCTCAAGCGCCGTCTAGCCCGGGTTGAACTTCACCGGCAACGCTCAAGCGCCGTCTAGCCCGGGTTGTGACGCAAGCACAATGCCACCCTTATGTCCCGTCCCAACATCCGAGAGCCGATCACCACCATGCCGTACCCAGGGTTCGTAAATCCATACTTTCAACAAATCACCACCCATCATTCATCACTAATACAACACCACGGGTTCCAAACCAGGATTGCCCGGAATCCAAAATCACATCCTCTCACATTATCCATTAAACCTACTTTCACGTCTAATATGTTAAATCCGTACATCGCAACCAACCCCGGGAACCTATTTGTCCAATCTATCAGTACAATAACATTTCACAAATTCAACATTATCATGATACAGGCTAACATGCTAATAATGTTCAATCGAGCGATAAAATTTATTTCGCTATAGAATTAATCATGCCACAGAAATAATCTAGCGATACAACTAACAATGCCAAAAAGAATAATCATGTGATGCCACAACAATGCCATAAAATAATCATGCGATACAACTAATATTGCCATAAAAATAATCATGCGATAAAATTTATCTTGCGAGAAAAATAATTTAAGCGGTTCCTTTATTTTCTCTTTTCTTTATCAAAACTAAAGTCTACATTTCTTCTTAATCGTCGTGGAGTATTGTCGGTACTAAAATAATTCAGGATCACAATAAAAACTAGGATTTAACCAAAACTAGTTAACTTGGGGTTTATAGTATTAGCTTTTAAGACTCAAGGGTTGGATTTATAAGCTAATAAACTTGAGGGACCAAACTGTAATTAATCTAAAACAATTTTTATATAACAAAAACAGTAGCCATGGTCAACGGAGGCAGCGGCCAGGGATTTCGGAAAATCCAGCGGTTTCGGCCGGGTTACGATCAGCGGCGTCGGGTTCGATTATTTTCATACCAAAACACGAAACAATCAATACGGAACATAGAATATATTTAGGGAGGTGAGTTCGGACTACCTCTCGTCCGGCGGAACGGGTTTTGGAGAGATTTTGGCGATGGTGGCGGAGCTCAGTCGGATGGTGATGTTGAGCACGGCAGGAGGTGATGGTGTCTGGCGGAAATGCAAGAGGTTCGGGGAACGGAGCTACAGCGGTGAGGTAAGCTTCGGGTGGTACCAGGTGGTGCTGACTGGTGGCGCTCGGCCGTGAGGAGGTGGGCCGCGGTGGTGATGGTGACCCGGCTGGTGGTGGTGGTTCGGGTGCTCCGAAGGTGGTGGTGGTGTCCGATTGGGAGGAGAATGGAAGAGGTGGTGATGGCTGGTTCTTCTTCTTCTTCTCTCTCTCTCTCTCTCTCTCTGTCTCTCTGCCGAAGGTTGTTGGAAATACAGAAAAGAAGAATGGGAAAGGGAGGTATAAGAGTGGGTTGCATAGGGTAATGTCCCCTGGGCAAAAATGAGCTGTCGCATTGAGAGTAAATGGAGGAGAAATTTGTGGGACTTATTGTACCCCCTCAATCTGCCGAATTAAAAGAAATGGGAAAGGTTGGATTGCAAGAAAATGATCCGGTGCAACGCATACATGCACCAAGAAAATTACTCACCGGACACATGCGCACACAACAGATTACAGAATAAAATTTGGTGTGACGACATAAATAATTTTTCACATTAAGTAAACTAACGAGCAAAAATAATATTTTTGTTTTGAAAATTATTATTATTTATTAAAAAATACCGGGTCTTTACAGTAGCTGTAATCGAACAAAGATCGAGCTAGACTAGTTTGAAGAAACCGAGCTTCAGCCGAGTTGATTTTAATGTATTTGAGCTTTGGCTCTTTCGAAACTAAATTTAACTCCTGCTCGTTTGGTGTCAAGGTGTTTTTTTTTTTTTTGATCAGACTTGGTGTCAAGGTGTTTGAGGTCAATTCGTTTGGTGTCAATGTGTTTGAGATCAATTCGTTTTAGTATTTTACGAACGAGTCTGCATAAACGAACCGAATTTTGATAAACAAGTCGAGTCATAATAAATCAAGGTTAAATTTTAAACAATAATTCTAACACCAAACTCAATTACACACCAAATACACACTCATACTCACATTAAGAATGGGTCCCACACACACTGGGTGTATAGTGTGTGCGGGCTCCACCCTTAATGTGAGTATGAGTGTGTATTTAAGTGTGTATTTGAGTGTTGGTAGTAAAATGATTGAATTTTAAAACATAAAGTCAAGCTCGGTTCATTTACTAACGTTTCAACTTGAGTCTCGAGCTGGTTGCGAACCACTCAGCGAATCATTTGCACTTTACAACCCTACATAAGCACAGGCGGATACAAAAGCTTGAATACAAAAGCATCCCTCAAAAACCCTAAAACAACTAATATTACCTTTAAGTCACGTACGCGCAGACAGATACAAAAGCGTGAACACAAAAACGCCTCTCAAAAACCCTAAAACAAATAATATTTATAAGTACAAAAATTGAAAGTGCGAGAGCATAGCGATGATAGAGACTTGAGAGTGCCAGGTATGATTTTCAAGCCTTCCCAACGTCTTCCTTGACGTCCCCTTCACAGCCTTGAGAACTCCGCTGCCAACTTAAGTGCATGCTCTCCTCCACCATTTCCTCTCTCGCTCGATTCAATCGCCATTCCTCTTCTCACTCTCGATTCCCTTCCTCCAATTCGATCTCAGCTGCAATGGCTTCTTCGCTCTTATCCCCTTCGATTTCCGTCCAGAATCTCGCCTTCAACTCCTCAGAGCCCTTCCGAAGCTCTTCGTGTTTCGCGGGGTCCAACCATGGGATTCGGAGCTTCGGACCTAGGTATTCGAACAAGTCTAGGGTTTTTGCGAGCGTCTCGGTTGGATCGCCAGCTGTGGCCGTTGATGACGCATTTTTTAAGGATTACAAGCCCAATTATGCTTTCCTGTTTCCTGGTCAGGTGAGCTTAAGCTTCTTCCCATGCTGAATTGTGAATTACGTGGCAATTTTTTTTCCCCCGGATGCATTGACGCTTGGCCTGTGGATATGGAATTGGAATCTAGTTATTCGCTGTTCAGTTTGAACTTTGACGACACTCTGTGATTGAAGGTGTGCCCAATATGTGCTTCCAATTTTCAAAAGTTCTCTACTCATGTCTCCATTTGTTTGTTGGTTCCTTTGGCACTTTTGCTGTCCAGAAAAAATTATCCCAGTTCAAACGTAATGGGGAAAAGTTGATGAGTTTATCTTTTGCCCTTACCTTTTGAAATTAACTACTGGTACGAGAAAAAACTATGATGGTGTGATTACAAGACTTGATGGGGAAAAAGAGAAAATCAAAATATGACAAGTGCAACAAGGATGTTTCCTTAATGAGTTGGAATCCCAAAGGAGCCAACAAATGGGGACGGAGGGGATAACATTTTGCCACCATCTTGGAAAATACTCCAACGTATTTCTTCTTGTGATGCTGAATAGTCTTGCAGTACACAAGTTACGTAACAATTTTGCTTTCTGCGCCCCCCACCCCCCCAAACAGACTAGAGTTTAATTTGCATTTCTTGATTGCTGTAATTTTGGGTTTGTATGTTTTGCATAACATTTGACGATGCCACTAATTCAATTTGGATTATGCCCAATCCATTGTGCTTTCTACATTGCAGGGTGCACAAGCCGTTGGAATGGGTCAGGAAGCCCAAAACGTGCCTGCTGCAGCAACCTTATATAAGAAAGCAAATGAAATTCTTGGGTTGGTTTAATAAATAGTACTATCTGTTCTCCTCGATGCCTTGTATTACACATTTTAATCTGGGTTGGAACAATGCCAACCATGTGTTCAGCTAGGAAAGTAAGCGATTAGTGATGGAATCTAATGTGTGTTGTTTGAAGGTTTGACCTCTTGGATGTGTGCATAAATGGACCGAAAGAAAAGCTAGATTCAACTGTCTTAAGCCAGGTATTCTGTAGTTTACTTTTTCTGGTTTGTTTGCGATTTGCTAAAATGACGGCCCAGGACGTGTTTTGATAATTAATACCCGCCAAGGACAAGCTAAGAACATTTGTCAATACTGAAAATGTCCTTGTCGGGTATTAATTATCAAAACACGTCCTTGGCCGTCATTTTCCCTTGCGATTTTTCAGTTTTGCCTCATTTTCAATACTTGTCTATTGCTGTTTACCTGTCAACAACTTCGGGGTGGATCTCCCTCCCGCAGTAGATCAGTCGTGGAAGTATCACAATTGGATTGAGGAGTGGCTTTATAAGGCATTTGTTTTTATTTATTTCTGGCCCATTAGAACTTGTTATATGATATTTTTTGTTTTTTATGAGATAAATTACACTTAAATTTGTATTGTATAAAGAAAAAGATTTTTATGAGATATTTTTCTGTATTTCTATAAATGATATAAAAATTTGTAAATATATGTAATTATTCAGCGGATCCGCGCACCTGTATCCAAATTGGGATACATCTCTCCGAATTCTCTATTTTCAGCTTTGAGGTGTCCGACCCTTAGATACCACACCCGATTCACGTAGCCGTGTACGTGTAACATAGTATATGGCTCTGTCATAGTATCACCAATACCGTTAGGTTTCCTGGTACCTCAATTTAAAACCCTGATCTATGAGGTATCCCACCAAATAGATGCAACGTGTCTCTGCGTCTGTGTTTCTCCAGCAAGAAAGTGGATTCAAAGTTAGGTCACACATCAAATGCAATGATCGTAAAGTAGTACTTGATTCTGCATGTTTTGCAGCCAGCTATCTATGTCACGAGCCTTGCTGCTGTTGAGTTACTTCGTGCTCGTGATGGGGGTCAGCAGATAATTGATTCTGTTGATGTCACATGCGGTCTAAGCTTGGGAGAATATACTGCTCTTGCATTTGCTGGAGCTTTCAGGTGAGTCATGCTATTTAGTATCATTGTTTTTAGTTGGATCATCTTTCCATTTAGGTGTTTTGGATAGCTGGAGCCATCCCCTTAAACATTATACATTGCTGGTTGAGCCAAAATTAAGATTAATCAGCGTGGAGTCCTGAAGGGATGAGATTTTGCTTTGTTTTCTTTCTTGTTCATCTAATATTCTAGTTCCTCTTGTATGTCTTTTATCCCAATGCCCTTATTAAACTATTTTTGCTAGCTTTGAGGATGGTCTCAAGCTGGTCAAACTAAGGGGTGAAGCCATGCAGGTACCTTATCCATTATTGGCTTATACTTGTGCTAATTGTATTATGTATTGGCATCCATGGAGAAGAGATCCTATGATGCCATCTTCTTTCTTGCTGCTTCCTTCCAGGAAGCTGCGGATGCTGCTAAAAGTGCCATGGTCAGTGTTATAGGACTTGACTCGGATAAAGTCCAGCTGTTATGTGACGCAGCCAACGAAGAAGTTGATGAAGCCGATAAAGTTCAGATTGCAAATTTTCTTTGCACTGTAAGAGTCTTCCAAATCTAAATTATTCGACATTCATGCTTGGAATTTCTTTTTTCTATCATAATTTGACTTGACGTGGATTTTACCCGATTTGGTAGGGGAATTATGCAGTCTCGGGAGGTGTAAAAGGAGTTGAAGCAGTTGAAGCAAAGGCAAAGTCATTTAAAGCTCGAATGACGGTATTTTTCTGCTTAAGTTTCAAATATCAACTCTTCCCATGCTTCTATCAAGTGATGCATTCAGCTCAAAAGATTTCACTACAGTTTAGTAAAATTATAGTGGTTGAATGCAGCTATGACATGTGTACAGAATCGGTTTGGTTTGTTGTTTCAGTTCAATGCCTTCCTTGGCTGTATGAACTTGTTTGGTGAGTGTATTCATTATAGAGAGAGATTAATAAGCAGTTTTTTTTTTTTTTTTTAAATTTTATGTGGAAGAGCCAGAAGTGTTGGTTTTTAGTTTGTTGTTTTTGACCCTTGGTCTTGTGTATGGGGTATATGGTGCCTAACTGCCTACCAACTTGGCTACCACCCCACTTGCAAGCAGTTGGGTTGTTTCTCTAAAATCTTCAAACCTCTCGTCTGCATAAATTTCATCTGTATATTCACTCTCCTATTACATCCCCTCTTGCGCTTTCAGGTGCGCTTGGCTGTAGCTGGGGCTTTCCACACTAGTTTCATGGAACCAGCTGTGTCAAGATTGGAAGCTGCACTGGTGGCAACAGAAATCAGAGCTCCAAGAATACCAGTTATATCTAACGTTGATGCACAACCTCATGCAGACCCAGACACCATCAAGAAGATATTAGCACGGCAGGTAGGAAAACCTGACTGTGTTGTCTGATCATCTGATCTAGGCATTTTGATTCACCTAATTATGTTAAAATAACAGGTAACATCTCCAGTTCAGTGGGAAACTACAGTGAAGACTCTTCTCACAAGAGGGCTGAAGAAGAGCTATGAATTAGGTCCTGGAAAGGTAAAGTTTGATTGTTTTCATTTTGTTTTTCATAAATTTGTTTGGCAAACTGTTCTGCCAAACTGCTTTGGGGAAGTTTTTCTAAAAACAACCCACTTTTTATACAGCACAGGAATCGTTTTGGACCAAATCTGTTTTTGTACGCAAAATAGGAACGATATGACAACATTTGTGTTTTGAAACTTTTGGTTATTTTCCTTTTCAAAACAACTGGACACGAAAAGAGGAAGCAAGAATCATTCCTTTTCTCTTTGTGGTTTGAATCTGAAATGCTCAGCTACTTGTTTCAAGTCTTCCTAGCCTAAATCTCTGAGCCTTACAGTCCCGCTGGATCATATATACAGGTTATAGCTGGCATTGTCAAGAGAATGGACAAGAAGGCAGAAATAGAGAATATTGGTGCTTGAGGGAGTTACCACGTGACCACGTTTTCTCAATGAATACCGTCTTAATAACTATGCGAATGTGTTGTAGCATCTCGGTTGATAGGCAGAAAGGTACCAGTTCAAGCAAAACCAAGAAGACATTTGGGCCTTAGGGCTTGAGCTTTTGAGTGGTAAAAATCATTGGGATTTTGTTCTGTCTCTGCTGGATACTCGAGTTTTAATTTCATTTTGTATCGTGTAAGTGTGTCTCTCGATCTACATCAATGTAACGTTTGGCAGTTATAGCCACTTCAATCATTTATGGTCAACGTTTTTACATTGCTGCATCAGTGATATACTAATGTTTGGTTTGAAACGTGGATATGTGAAAGGAAAACAAAATTAAGTGAAAGTAATCACATGGTATTTTTTGGTCTGGAAAATGAGGAGATTTGATAACTAACAAAAATTCCACATCCGATCTGCATAACCATTTGGCTACGGATTAGTTAGTCTTCAGCTGGGTCGCGGTCAGATTTTGATTTTGCTTGATCAGGACATCTTCCTCCTCGTCGCTGCTGCCGGTGGAGATTGGCTGATAACTTGTGGGCGCTATCTGCAGTGCATCACACACATCCTCGTAGCACAAATCAACAAACGGACGTCAAATATAAAGAACTGCCAAACATCAGTTTATACTTTCTATGATCCATCCGAGTGAAAATAGAGTTGCCTTCGGTTAAATCGTCTGCAGAGTCGGATATGGTGTTCATAGTATAAGACCAGGGAAAAAAAGATTTGAGGGTACAGCCTAGAATATTCTTGCTTGATGACTAAGGCTACAAATAAACCAAGCAGCTCATGAGCTCGGCTTGTTAAAGCTCAAGCTCAAAGTTTTTGGCTCGTTTAATAAACAAGACGATCTTGAGCTCGACAAAGCTCCGATCGTTTGCAGCCCTAGAGCTTCTCAACAACCGAATTGCAGACACAGAGAAAAAGCAAAAAAAGACGGTCATGCACCAGCCGGGAATCGAACCCGGGTCTGTACCGTGGCAGGGTACTATTCTACCACTAGACCACTGGTGCTGCTTGATTTAGGAAGCAAAATAATTTTTTATTTATAGCTAAGTAATAATTGTTGCGCGAACGTGGCACGATTCGCACGCACCAATTCACGAAACCCAAATCCAATAAACGGACAGCACCATCCCGGCAGGGCATAGCAACGGTCGCTGAAGCGAAGCGGGAAATGGCAGTTCCCATTATCAGGCCTTGTTCCATTTCTCTCTCACACAGATTATTCAGTCAATGGCCGAAGAAGAGGAATTGGGTTTCTTGTTGTGCTCCATCGGAATCAACTCCTGCTCGGTATGCAAACCCAATCTTCTCCTTCAATTTCTCCCACAAATTTGAAAGAATTTAAGTGTGTGTTTAGTTTCGTTATTGGTTATTTGGCTTTCAACACATGAAGTAGTTGAGAAATCGGGCGAACCGATTAGAATACGACGCGCAAGCCGCGAAGAACAATCAAGAAAAGAAGTAGAGAGCTCAAGACACGTATTTTTACGTAGTTCTAGTGGAGTCCACACCAGTTTCCACCATGGTCGAACCCGAATAGTCAGCGAAGCTCAGATTAGACCGGCTTCACAAACCCAACAGTCTTATGGGCTTTATCTTTGCTCTGAAGTGGTTAAGATATTATTCATGTCATACCTTGTGAGATTGTACAAGAAATTAAAGTAGAATTTGAATTATCTGTTGTGGTCGTAGGTCAGAAGTACAGAGGTCAGAGGTGTCATTTTGTATTGGAACTCACCTCATTCCACACCCTAAAAAGGTATTCCCCTTTACCCATGTTTTACATTAGTCTCCAAGATTTTTAGTTCACTAAGATTGCCTTCTTTTTTTCACTCAAAGAAAATGTCAAAGAAATGAATAGAAAATTTTGTGGAGATCTCTTTGAACTGCTATATGTATCGTTCTTTAACAAAGGTGTAACATCTATCGGAATGTGTATTCCAAAATGTAAATGGGCTGGTGTTAGCATTTCCTGATAACACAATTTGTAAGCCATATCATGCCTATGGTTGAAGTCACGTAGAATTTATTACTCGCAGTAAGCTGGGAACTAGTTTTTTGCGATTGTTAAATACAAGCACATTCTTAAGCCATTTTTTCCACCTTTTCTTAAGGTTGACAAAGGTGGGGAGGATGCATTCTTCGTGAGCAGCTATAATGGGGGAGTTATTGCTGTTGCCGATGGTGTATCTGGGTACAGATCTTCATTCTTTAGAGTGTTTTGTTGGTTACTATCTATGAATGAGGGATAAGACATGATATAACAACGAGTATTCCCAAAGTATAGAACACAAAGGCCAAAAGTTTGCATTTCGCAAAATAATCCAACTTTGTTGCAACCAGTCTAAGATTTCTCGTAGGACATCGTGTCATTTGTTCAAAGTAGTCCTGATAGTCTTCATTCTGCTCTATAGCTGATAATATAACAGGGCATAAAAAGTGCTTCCCAAGCTATTGATTGACAAAGAATACCATATTCTAGCTGCTCCTTGTAGGAGTTAGAAGGCTTAGATAACACTTCAAAGAAATCCTTATACAGTGTTGCATGTCTGATAATGGACTAAATTTAAAAAAAAAAACTGACTAAACTAATGGTTGCCAGGTGGGCGGAGCAGAATGTGGACCCTTCATTGTTCTCTCGGGAACTAATGGCTCATGCTTCAGATTTTGTTGGGGATGAAGAGGTATTACTCTATTAGAATATATGGTGTGATAACCTTTCATCATTGCTATGTTGGACTTGAGCAAGTGCAATGTATGATGTCTATCAGCCATGTCTTGGAAAGTTGGAGCAATGGTTATTCACTTTAGAGTTACCTTATGCATGTTTTTGTAGTGTACGCATGTTTTGCTTGTCATAACATTTGACAGGTTAATTATGACCCCCAAATTCTAATGAGGAAAGCTCATGCTGTGACATCTTCAAGAGGTTCAGCTACTGTGTAGGTTTATCTTTTCCTTAGACATGCCCTGCTGATAGTTGTTGACACCCAACACTTGCACGCCATTGGAGATGCACCCTCTGGCAATTTGGGATCCCGCAAACCTTATTTAACTCGGGTTCTTCATCTGACTTTATAGCATTGTTGCCATGCTAGAGAGGAATGGGACTCTGAAGATTGCCAATGTCGGAGATTGTGGACTACGTGTTATTCGGAAAGGTAATACCAAAAGCTTTCCAGTTGTCCAACATTGATCCTTTCATAGTTAATTTTTTTTTTATGATTACTGTGTATTGACATCACTTGATTACTTGATGAGACATTAGGCCAAATAATCTTTTCCACATTCCCACAAGAGCATTATTTTGATTGCCCATACCAGTTGAGCTCAGAGGTGGTTGGCCAAACATACATAGATGCCACGGTATGATGATTCAAACATCTACCATTGTTTTCATATGAGGAATGAGGCTATCGATATTGTTGCTTATCTCAAGTCCTGAAGCATTATAGGGAGAGCCAATTCAGAAGATAACCATTGGTCCCATATAACGTTCTTCGTTCTTGTGAGTGAATATTCCGCTTCGTTCAAGCTTTTGTCAAATATCAAAGTTTGAATGAAGTGGAATAGTCACTCACAAGAACCTCATATGGAACTAATGGGTCTCCCTATAATGCTTCACGATTGAAAATTCGAAATAACTTACATGGCTTTCTTAATTGCCTCTCCATTGTGCGAATATTGTTGGTTTATTTAGCATATTGTCTCTGTGGTAATTCCATTTATCTTGATGGGGAAAATCAAATATTTTCTACCCAAAGATTGAGGTGGATATTTAAGTGTATATGTATCTACACTTGAGCGAGTGTGTGTGTTTTCTCGCGGCTCTCACCTGTTTTGCTGAAAGTAAATTATCCCACGTACTCATATTTGAGCTGTTGAACTCCCAGGTTTAAACAATTCTAATCTAATGTTCTGATGATTATTGCTACTAGAAGAGCAAAACAATATATGGGGCCTGGATACTACGATTTCGAGGGTCATTTATTGATTTCTACAATGCCTGTCAATTTGCTAAGAGATATGCACCAATAGATTAAGATGTTTATACCAACCTGAACATACTGTATATGTTAGTAGGGGAGCATGGTACATGATTTTGTTGGCTAATGCAGAGACAATTAGCTTGCAAGCTTTTTGTTGGACTGAACTGCCCGATGACAGTGTATATTTCATTTGTAATACTGAGAAAAGGTCACTTGGCAATTCTCGCGATTAACGTTATCCTGTGGTCTAGTTTTGACAATCGGCTATTTTCCTTCAATTGCAGATGAGCAGTGTGCAGTTAACAGAGGGAGACATCATTGTGATGGGCTCAGATGGGCTTTTTGACAATATTTTCAACAGTGAAATTATATCTACTGTATCCAAATACAGTGAGGTTGCTGAAGCTGGTAACTAAAATTGCCCAATTCACTTTGCAAATATAAATCTGGTGGTGATTTTCTTAACTGAGATTTGGTTCTCATGCTAGCAAAGGCATTAGCTAGTTTGGCTCACAATCATTCTACGGATTCCAGCTTTGATTCCCCTTATTCCTTGGAGGCCAGAACCAGGGTAAAATCAGTGTTGACATGACCTACATGGCATTCATCTTTTCATGTATTTTAGCAGTGGCGATAATGTGTTTAATTTGCATGTGTAGGGTTATGATGTCCCTTGGTGGAAGAAAATTGCCGGGATTAAGTTGACAGGCATGGTTTACTGAAATCCTTTATGATGTACTTTCCTCTTGATGCATAGGGCTAAAGTGTTTTTCGTCTTGCGCAGGTGGTAAGCTTGATGATATCACAGTGATTGTTGGTCAGGTAGTAAGCGGATGAAACCTCCTACGTCTGCGAGATTGTCTTCCTGTGTCTTACCATTGAAGCTCAAGGATCCTTGGCAGTTTGCAGACTTGGGAGACAGACTGTTCTTTTTTGATGAATTCTTGTTGTATACTGGAATTTTCCTTCACAATTGCATAAATATAAACTATTGCAAAACAATTATCAGAGATCCTGGGTATTTTTCCATTGCGGGTGAAATGGTATGAAATATTGGGAAGAAGGGTAGTTGTGAACCATTTAGACCATCCCCCGAGGAGGTGCCATCCATTTCTTCCAATTAAACATACAACAACCTCAAATTTAATGAATGAATAGAGAATTAAATACCATGGCGTTGAAATTCTTGAATGATTGTTGTATCAGAATGTTTTTACCGCAAAATAATGACTTCAGGTAGTCCGCAAAATAATCTAACAACTCACGCATCGTAGAAGACAATAAATTTAACGAAGAAACCCCAATAAGAACTCATTAAGTACATGTATAGTCGTCACTTGGGAAAAAAAAGAAGATTATTCGACAGAGAAAACCCTACCTCATCGTATAACTCAAAATATGGGGTTCTGCCCAAGGATCTCCTGAAACAATGGTTCCTCGCAAAGGTATAAAAATACCTTGAACTTATTCCAAGTGATAACAACCTCTACAATACAAACAATAAATACTCGATCCGACCACAAATTTGTCTGCTGACACCAGTTACACAAACTGGGGTCGAGCCTGAAAGAGTTGTTCATCTGCCAAGTCCTCGGTTTCTGGACTATAAGGCTATAAGAACTTCTCTTTGTCAGCAATAGAGAGTGACCCTAAAACTGTAAGGCAAAAATAAAAATCCAGAATTCTTCGTAATCATTCAGGTGACATTCTCATTGTGGCTACTATCGTTTAGTTCCTGGAAGAAGGTTTTTGAAGCCTCGTAGGTAGACCAGCAAATTGCAGCTGCAGGAGCATGGAAGAGCATCCTTGGCATCCATCCCCTCATTAGCCCTCTGTATCCATCTTTTTCAACAATAGTTCGAAAAACATCCTTAATCGAACCATTTACAAATCTGTCACATCCACAAACACCCTGCACAGCCAATGATTTCACAAGTTCAAAAAATTGTTGCATGACAGTACCAGTATTGCATGATAACTTGTGTCCAAAATTAGTCACAGGACACTACTGGTGCCAAAAATGTCCAAAAATGGTTAAACATGTGTAGGTTGATGGGCAGTTGAGGACAGAGAGATTGTATTACATGATCACATATTGCCTATTGGAAACAAGAAAAAAATAAAGGAGCGCAAATATTTTGGTTTCTTCTTTGTATATATAAAAAGACTATGTGGTCCTTCACTTAGCCTGTGTCAACATAGAACATTTGCAGAATTAGACAATAATTTCCAGAAATGAGTACAATTTTACTTAGTTTCGTAACATGAAAGATGACATGGGAATCTCATACGTACAATCGTTCAGCCTTGTAGAATCAAGTTGACAGTTATATTAGTGTCCCACATTGTGTTAGTTTTAGGTTACGATACCAAGATCCAGTCAATATATGCCAACAAATATGTCAAGTGGCTTTAGGAGAGTAGGGTCCCTCCTTATATGCTCCATCCATTCACAGAGGGTTTCCGTATCCGTCTGAGGAGAATGAGAATCGGGAGGTTCAGCCTTATGCTGATGAAAAACTTAGAATCCCTTTGTCCACAAGCTAGTTAAATACACGTGCAACCGATCCATCTGCACGACAGTGCTCATCTACCGCTGTCAGTCTTTACCTTTTCTTTTCTTTTTTGAAAAGGTAAGTCCATATTCTGAGGACGTGAACTGAAATGTGGGACCATGAATCTTCTTTTAGGTCAAATTGAAAATTTTGGTCAGCCATTTATTGATATTGTAAGTCTAGAATGTTTTTGGCCATGGATGAAACTTATCTTTAACTTGGGGGTTCTAGTTCGAACAAAATTATAAGGATAGCAACCTACAATATTGAAGTGACTCTTCTGTTGTTTCTCTTCAGTGAGTTCAGTTTACAAGGATTTTAAATATTGGTTGTGAGTTGTGACATTTAGCTCAAACCCTGGAGGGTGAGACTTTTCTTTGTTCCCTTCTGAATAGTTAAATCCAAATGCTCTTAGATAGCTGCAATCTAGAGTTCACAATACCATGGTCTCTGAAAATCAAGCAACCAATGCACTTTTTGGCAACCAAGCAAATAACAACTCTTAAACATTAGGAATAAAGAGAACAAAATAAAAATCCAGGAACCTACTCTTTTTCCCTTTTCTTGAAACATACAAAAACAACCTTTCTTAAGCCTAAACCGACACCACCACTTAAGCTTGCCCCACTTTTTTTTAAATCTCTCAGTCCAACACTCCAACTGCCATGGGAAATCGAAAATCTATTACTTACACAAGTGCTTCAACTTATAGAAGTGTTTTGTAAAGGCAATCTATGTTACATGGACTCGAATGTGGGTAGCAGATGCGGATGTATCTAAGGGTCAGACAGGCGTCAAACCTAAGAATTGAAAATGCATAATATGGTTCCAAATTAATTTGGACACGGGTATAGAGGCACACAAAACAACTACTTCAGTTATATATTATTCCGTCAAAATATGAGCTAAGAAGTTCACCAAGAACTGTTTTTGTTCAAAATTTGTTGAACAAAAAAGTTGCATAAACCAATCAAGGCCCCAATCCCCAAACTCTTCAATGAGTTGTCAACCCATTAGCCCTTATTAGACTTTCTTTATTTGACTCCAGCCCAACAATTATTCATGAAAATACTTAATGCATACCGTAACTGCTTAAGCCACACCCACACCTATGTAGCGGATCCATGTAACATAGTTGGCAAACAAGCCACAATAACTACCTTAGGGAGGGACGTTAGCACGCTAGGTATCAACCAAGCCAAAGCCAATAAAAGCCTGGGGAAAAACATTTGTGGATACGTGTTGACCAATGGCATTTAAGCCAGATTTTAAACTATTCATGTGGCATTGTATTTCCGTTATGACCCTCCTCAAGCATTAGCTACATCGAAGAAAAAACATATGGAATCTTGCAGACTGGCATTTGGCAGCAAATATTGAAGATTAAGCAGTTTACAAGGCAGAGGCAGTTGTGTGGCCTAGTTGTAGTCTACAATTCACGCCACACCCATCATTATGTGGCATAAATGGGTAGGTGCAAGCAAGCTCTAGCAGTTGGTTGAAATTCTAACTAGCAAAGGCCGACCACCGACTGGTGCACATATCCTTAACGTAGTTAAGGCATCGACTGCAAGGCGTTCAAAAAATGGCATTGCCAAGGTTCATATTACAAAGCTTGCAGATTTTAGAGCCTTTGGGAACACTGTACTCCTTGTGTTGTCGACTAGAAGTAATTGATGGTTATGAAGTGTCCTCACCTTTCAATGTTCAGAGTTGGGTTCTCTATGCGCCTGTTCTCGCAAGTTTAAGAGCTTGTTTGTAGAGTTAGTTCCATCACAGGGTAAAGCCCCCAGTAAATATAAACATTTTAACCTTGACAACTAATAAGTATGTGCCCACGCAAGAGATCAAATACGTGCATTAGCTGATCAGCATAAACTCGTATGTTTATGCACTCCTAGTATATTGTTGTACAGACATCATCATATGATCCGTGCGCATACTTATGCATGTCTATGCATACGATAGAGCTTGAGTAAACTCAAACATGTATTGGGACTTAACTAACAAAAATTAAAACCGGGTTACATGTAATAGAACATAATCAATTGATTGGAGGACACAAAGCTTAAGTAGGAATTGGAAACATAAGCCATTCCACCAAACTTTGTGCACAACAAACAATCATAACCTTAAACCATATCGCACACCAAGACTATATTGCACACCTAGACTGCATAATTTAGTCTATGTAGTGGCTAGCAACATCTACAATTCACCAATCGAAAAACAAGTTCTTTACCTGACATTGAAGCTGAGTCTTCACCACATCAAGCGGCGTCGTGACAGCCGCTGCCAACGCCCCGGCCGCAGCCCCGGCCGTGGCATGAACCACCAACCGCTCGTCGCTCACGCTGTCCGGCGAAACCTCCATCAACCCTCTCTTCACCGCCTCGTACGTCGCAAAATGGACCGCGGTAAACGGCGCGTTCATCAATACCGTGGTCCTATAAGAAGCGTAAAAAGCCCCAACCCCTTCTTCCCTCACCACTCTCCTGACGCAATCCGCCAGCCCCTTGTACGGCCCGCTCCCCAGCTGCAGCCTCTGCTTCACCACGTCCATCGGCGTGAACACGGCGTCGCTCGCCACCGTGGCGAACACCCCCGCGGCCGCGTGGGCCGCGGGGTTGTTAGGGTTCCCCTTGGAAAACGACTTCTTGCAGACCTCGTATACGGAGAAGTAGACGGCGTGGGCCGGGCCGGCGCCGAGGCCCATGGCGGAGATGCCGCGGTAGAGGCCCGACGGGCCTTCGGTTTTAAGGATGGAGGTGAGGGCCTGGCGGAGGCCCACGGACTTGATGGGGCAGGCGCCTAGAGCTTGCATGTGGGTCTTGATGGTGTCGACGGGGAACATGGCAACGTGTTCGACGGTGCCGGCGATGGAGCCGGCGACCATGAACTGCCAGAAGTGGAGGCCGTCGTGGGAGGGCGATACGGTGATTTCGGGGTGGAAATCGGGAGGCTGTGGGATCGGTAGGAGGTCGGGGTTTCGGAATTTGGGAGTGGCGTCGGAGGCCATGGGTGTGAGGGGTTTGAGATTTGGGAATTAGGGTTTGAGATTCGGGAATTAGGGTTTTGAGAGGGTGCTTGTGCTTGTAGATGGGTTGTTTCCATACAAGGTTTTACCAGTAGCTTTCTAGGGGAGGGGCATGAGGATTGATGTGTTTTCCATAGTAGTAGTAATCTAGTTTGACCCGAAAGAAAGAAGGGATGGAAACAAATGTAGCTTGATGGAAGGGGAAAGAATCTTCAAGATAGTAGGAGAGAGAGTAGATTTGTCTCTCTTGCAAAGGAAAAGAAAAGAGGGTTAGGGTTCCACGTTTTGAGGAGCTTGGTGTAAGAACAATGCTACTTGCCTACTTGCACATATGTTTTTCAAATATATCTTGCACATACATTTTTGTGGGGTCCATATTGAGATCTTACAAAATTATTCGAACCGTTTATTTTTTTTAAATATTTTTTGAAAGGTTTCTGTAAAAAATCAGTTCCAACGGATATCGATAAGGACTTTTTTAGAATTCGTAGGGCAAAACAGAATGATTTGTCTTACAATTTCTGAGAAAGCCCTTACTGATATCCGTTTGAGCTGATTTTTTACAGGAACTCTTCAAAAAATATTATGACCCCGATATGGGCCCCACCCTCCAACAAATATTTTTAAAAAGATGAGCGGTTCGGATCATTTTGTGGGACTCCAATATGGGCCCCACCCTCCAAAAAATATTTTAAAAAAGATGAGCGGTTTGGATCATTTTGTGGGACTTCGATATGGGCCTCACAAAAAATGTATGTGCAAGATATGTGCAAAAACATGTGTGAGAATCATTACTGTTGATGTAATAAGAGAGCTTTGGTACTAAATATCAAAGCGAATCTGAACTATTTTTTCTCTTTCTCGGATATTTTCGGAAAAAAACTTTTGTCGTGCCCTAATATTGCTCATACTTTTTCTCTTTCTTTCTTAACCAAAGTACTACCCAACAACTCGTGAAAAAAAAAAAAAAAAAAGGTACCAAACAACTAAGATAAATTTTTTTCGAGTTTTCCTTCTTTCCTTAATTTTCTGTTCTTTTCTTTTCTTTTGTTTGCCCTAAGTTGCAAAAAAAAATCCCAAAACTTCAGGGCTGCTTCATGATTTTCCCGTTGGGAGGTTTTTCGGTCACTAACACCCTCGTCAGGGTCGGCCGGTTGGTCTTGAGATTTTTGGGACACGAGGCGAGGTTTTAGAACGAGGTCTCTCCTTGTTTTGTATATATATACTACTTATTAGATAAGAAAAGTAAGATGGTTTCGTGGTGCAGTGGCAAACTTCTTATAGGCTTTTTTGGACCTTGATAAGTCGGTTTCTGGCATTGTCGATCTCGTATGCCTGCAATCGAGAACTTGACACCGATATGGTGCCGGTCAACACCCCTCCAATGCCTAAGTCAGTGTGTTTGTGGAGAAAGTATGTAAAACTCTAGCAAATTATGATACTAGAGTTGTGTACATGTCCCGTTAGTGTCATCCAAATACTAATAACTTCAAATTTGCAAAGATGTCAATGTCATCATCCAGATCTAAATCACGTGATATTCTCAAAGAGGTGGTTTTACCTTTTAATTTAGTTACCTTTCTCACAGAGGCACATTTTCTTGTTTTTCTGTTTTTATTTTGAGTTCAACGTAAGGAATGTTCAGCGAATTTGAATGCACATTGACTAAATTAATCTTTTCAGCTTTGTCAAAAACCGGTCATCCATGCCAGAATCAAAATTACCCTTTGAGACTCTTCTTTTTTATATAGTATATATATATACACAATTTCAACTAAAACCCATGAAAGAGAACATCGTGAAATTAGTCTTTACAGAGACCTAATAAATAACTATCCAATTTAATTTGGGCTAGGCCCACTCCATGTCTTATGGGTTTTTCACAGCATGGACCCTTGGGAAACCGGTAGGATTATCCCGTGAG
The DNA here is from genome assembly GCF_030253575.1 of Rhododendron vialii. NCBI lineage: Eukaryota > Viridiplantae > Streptophyta > Magnoliopsida > Ericales > Ericaceae > Rhododendron > Rhododendron vialii. Next base: position 7,064,539 of record NC_080569.1, read on the forward strand.
TGAGACCCATATTTGAGAAAATCTTTATTACAGAGGTTCCATAAATAAAAGTTTATGGAGTTCAATCTCGATCGTCTAAAAGTGTTTTAGACGATCCGGTAAAAACAACCTATTGGCGTGAATTGATAATCTATTCTTTAATCTGTGTCGTCCAATACCAAAACGGACGGCTGAAATCGTTCTGCTCTGTAAAGAGCCGCTTTACAACGCCTCCATGAATAAGTATATCTCCCCATATTAATCCACCTGCCCCAAAACCTAGAGATCAAATTTTGCAGATTAATTTTCCACAATTTGTTTTTAGAGATTTCCGAAAACTTCATTAATCATAACTGGAATATTACACAAGATTGAGAGCAGTAGCCCTTCTAATTACTAGGCTGCGATCCGCTACAACAATAGAAAAACAAATTAAGCAACCACGACAACAAGATGCTATGACCAGTACATGGATAGAAACACCCTCAAACTACCGACCGACGTACCCGTAACCAACTTGTCCATCCAGCTGATAAATAAACCAAGCTATTCAAGTTCGAGTTCATTCGTTCGAGATCGGTTTCATTACATAAACAAACCAAACTTGAATATTTTGTGAAGCTTGTTAAGCTTTCAATTCAAGCTTGGACAAGCTCCTACTCAATTTTGTTCGGCTTGTGATGTAGTATAAAAATTCAAATAACTCAAGATCGTCTCGTGTTGGACTCGATTAAAACTCGTTCAAGATTAACTTGTTTCATTAACAAGATATTATGGGAATTTTGAATACGACTTGAACGTCGTACTGACTTGTTACGACGAGGAACTCTAGAAACCTGGCTGTATGTAGGTCTAAGTCTCTGACCGAGTAGAACCAGAAAGTCTACGCCCACCGCTTAATATTTGCTCGTCCTCCCACTCTTTCAATCTTACCGTCCAAAAGTATTTGCACGGTCTGGATTTTTAAAAATTCTTTGAGGGAAGAGTTAATGAAGAGCTTTTTTAAAATTCAGAACATTGATTGCTGAGACGGTTGGTGAGATGTTGAGCGGTGAAACAAAATAGTGGGCGTAGCACCGCTAGAGGAAAATCGAGACGCATAACTGAATATTATTGTGTCGGTGGTTAGCTTGCCTAAATTGATCTTAAACACTAGTCAACTACACAATCGAAATCTTGCCTTAATTTCCACAGACAGTCTACCCCACCATTCTGCTTTATCGCTGCTTCCACCGCTCTCAATTTCATCATCTAAAAGTGTTTTGGACGATTCAAATTTTAAAAGAAGGTATAACTCTTCCCTTCACTAGAAGAGTCCTTTTAAAATCCGGATCATTAATTGCCTAGACAAACGGTGAGATTGAATATTGTGGAGGGAGCACGCGGTGAAACAGATCGTAACGGTGGGATAGCACCGCTGTTTCCATACAATCGACAGTGTGGAAAGTGCCTTGTTTTTCAACGTGTAAAACCAATTACTCCAATTCTTAACAGTGTTTTCACAAGAACATGGGAAAATGAGGAGAGAGAAGTAAAAGAAGCAGGCGGTTTTTCTTGCGTGGGGGAAGCGACCGTCTTCTGGGGCATATTCCCAACGTGGACTTTGAGGGGGTCGGTGACGTGCTAAGGGAGACGAATCGAAACCCCTCGTCACAACAAGGAGGGTTTATTTTCATGCCCCAAGAGCAATGCTCCTCGCTCTCGCAAAAGTGTGCGGGGACGTATACATTTTTACGAGAGGAAGGAGCATTGTTTTATTTTTCTGTCACAAGGCAAAACATCTCTCTATCTTGGCTGCTTGCCTTTTCCTTTAGATTTTGAGGGCTCGGGAGTTATAATGCTTCCAAGGCAGATGGATCAGTCCGAATGTCAGTTGCTTTCTATATTTACATCCATCAACGGTGTATGCACTGGAAAGTTGTACTAATATTTAAAGATTTCCTGGAAAAGTTAGGGAAAAGAAATAGTGTTTGGTTTCTTAAAAAAGCCCCTAGTATCTGACGCTCTGGAAATGCTATACACACAACAAAAGTGTACAGATTTTGTGCACAGATTTTTTGTAGGGCCCATTACGGGTCCCACACAAATAATTCGAGCCGTTCATTAAATGTAAAATATTTTTTCAAGAGCCTCCGTAAAAAATCAGCTCAATCCGATATCTATAAGTGTTTGATTCAATCATTTAACTTTCCATTATCCTGAGATTCGAATGAAAAGTTAAATGATTGAATCAAGCATCTATGAGTATCGGATTGAGCTGATTTTTCTAGAGGGGGGCTTTGAAAAAATGTTTTACATTTAATGAACGGCTCGGATTATTTGTGTGGGATCCGTAGTGGGCCCCACAAAAAATCTGTGCACAAAATCTGTGCACATCTGCTGTGTGTGTAGCATTGCTCCGCCCGGAGGGAGTTCCAGGCAGTGGTCATCTGGCCTAAAGGTAGTTGGAATTCGTGTAGGGGCTGTCGGATTGGTGATCAGAAGGGTCAGTCAAGGGTGGTTCCACATCGCTTGGTGAAATGGAAGTTGAGTACTATAAATAATAGATCGTCATCCTACCTTGTATAAGGTCTTTTAAATCCGTGAGGGCGTCAAAGACCATTGGAATTTTACAGTTAAGCATGTTCATCCTGAGATAATCCTGAGATGGGTGACCACATTGGAAAGTCTGATGGGGTTTATATGTTTTCACAAACAAGGGAAATAATTAAGTATTTATTTTGTTGAATTAAAGGTGATGTATTGTGTGAAAGAATGACATATCCTGTAAAGTGAGAAATAAGTACTTTTTACCTCCATTCTAAAAAGTTGGACACTTTTTGGATAGTGTGTTATTTTCAATCGCATATATTGTTCAATATAAACATCAAAAAATATGCAAGCAATATGGATCTTGTTTGATAAATTTTATTAAACAAAGTTTTCAAAATCACATATAATTTTATAAATCGAAAGATATAAGCAATCTAAAATGGTGCAAAGCTTCAAAAGTGTCCAACTTTTTGAGACGGAGGAAGTAAAAATTAAGAATTTTAGCAAAATAGAACCTAATTTTTTTCATTCAACAAAGATAGTGATCAATCATCCTATCACAAGCAGCCTTACCAATATTAGCAAATCGTTGAAATTTTACATCTTAAAAGCTTTTTTTTAAATATAAATATAGTTTGTTGGTGTTATTAGCTATATGTTTTTTTTAATTGTATATTAATTATGATTAATGTTATTGAAGTATAAACTAAATTTAGTATTTTGGCACAAGAAAGTTAAGTCCAAATAAATCTAATTGACAAAACTCAAAAGATATAAGATATTATTAAAGAAGATATTATTATCTAGTTTCTAGAAACTCTAAAATATGTAACTTTGAAAATTTTAGAATATCCTTGTAAAATATCTAGAGTTTTTTGTGAGAATTAGTCACATGTGTAATTCTAGAATTACCTCTAAGTTTATCTTGAATGAAAATATCTTTATACTAGAATCTCCCATGTGGCAGTATAGATAGGGATATGTTCTAGCCATTTTGTACTAAGCTAAACAAAGTTTGAGTTCAAATATAATAAAAATACTCTCCTCTCCCACTCTTGTCTTTAGTATTCTCTAGTGTTTAAGATACATGACATGATACGTATCCTGATACAATCTATACAATTGGAAAAAAAAAATTATGAATCAATTCCTGGTTCCTCCCTTGAGAGAGAGAGAATGGGAGGTAGAATAAACTTGCTTGCAACTCTTCTAGCCACGCAGCCCTTTTGGCGACATAGCTCCTCCACCACCTTTGCTTTGCCGCCACAGCTCCACATCGCCACCGCAGTTTCACATCAAGACATCAAGTGCCTGTCCAAACCACTCGGTTGGTCTTCTCTCTTTCTCTCTCTCATAAACACACTCTCTCTCTCTCTCTCTCTCTCTCTCTCTCTCTCTCTCTCTCTCTCTCTCTCTCTCTCTCAATTTCTCATCGTAACTTTTTTTTTTACTATGGATGAACCGGCCAGTTGGTCGGTCTCTAGCTTGATCCCTCACTTGTTCTCTTTCTATCTACTTTGTCTGTTTTTTTTTTAGTTATATAGATAAAGGTCACAAGATCTTACGGTGAGAGAAAAGAAGGGTAAACTTGCCTCTCTCAAAATGGATTTGAAGTCGTACGAGGAGCAACTTAAAAAGGCAGCAAGGGAACTTCAAGACATGAGAGATATCAAGGGGAGCGGGATTCCGGAGAGACCCGGATCCCCGTCTTGGAGGCGAAAAAAAAAACGAGGGCCGAGAATCTGAAAAAAGCAGAAGCAAAGGATGCCAAAATTGAGAAAAAGATAATAGAACATAAATGAAATTTCTTACTATGAAAATGTCGATGGGACCCATTGGAGTGGCTGGCCCGGTGGAATTGGGTAGGGGTGGGTGTTTGAGATGGCATTTGGTTTTGTTTTTCTAATCTAAGGTGGTTTGTAATTATCTTCCACATTTGGTTTGTAAGGGATTAACCGAATAGAAATATTAATACCAAGTTTAGGACCGAATTGCATTGGCTAAATTCTATATTTTCTAATTTTCTTTATTTCAATCAAAATTATGTGTAACGAAAAAGTTTCCATAGTAGTATTAATTTTTTATTGTTAAAAATATAAGTTGTCCAACTTCAATATATATTCATATATTCACATATCTTTGAATTTTTTAAGTACTTATTTTTTAAGAGAGTTAGGTTCCGTTTTGTTAATATTCTTATTTTTTAAGTACGTAATTTTCACTTTACTAGACAAGTCATTCTCTCACAAGACATCATCTTTAATTCAAAAAATAGTTAAAATAGTTAGTGGAACACACCCTTAAAGAAAGTTATGCAAAAAATCAAAATAAAATATCTCAAACTCACACTTGTGTATAATACCGGCCTCTTGTTTTGAAGATCTTTTGGATTTAATGATTTGATTGCAATAATAACTAGAACTACCTAGCTATTTTTGCCAAATCTTAGCACGTACGAGAGACTTTTGGGCGAGGGGCAGAAAGAAAGAAAATTATTTTATAATTTGGGACTAAGAGTGTGTCTCTAGCCTTAACCCAAATTTTTACTCAAATTTGACTAGGTATTTTTGCCAAATCTTGGCACGTGAGACTTTTGGGTGAGATTCAGTAAGAAAGAAAATTATTTTATACTTTGGTACTAAGAGCATCTCCAGGTAAAATCTCATTTTGGGTCAGGCTCATTCTAATGGCAAAATAATCTCTTACCTAAATATATTATTTTTTTATGCTTTCAAGAGTGTTTTCCTCCATTTTTGTTTTCCTCGGGTTTTTTTTTTCCAACATCTCCTATTTTATTTCCCTCCTATTTTTCCCTTTTTGCAAACAAATCTCCCTCTCAATTCTGTTTAATGCTGCAATCACACATCTCCTATTTTATTTCCCTCCCATTTTTCCCACAGGAAAATTTTGCGAGATAATTTCTACTCCATGAGTTTGTTCCAAACTCATAGAATCCTCAAGAATTTTATACTCGTCCATTGATCAAATTGGAAATTCACGACTATACGTTAATTGAGAGAGAGAGAGATGAGAAGAGCAACATCAGCATCAATTTATGGTTCTCTGCTCTCAGAATGACATGGAAAGAGTTGTTGAAGAGAGAGAGAGAGAGAGAGAGAGAGAGAGAGACGCTGCATTTTTTTTTTTTTGCTCGGCAGAGCCGTCGGAATATTGGGGAGAAAAATAGAGAGAGACTTGGGTAGTCCCAAATTTGGGCAAAGAAATGGGTAAAACTCTAAATGGGGAAGGGTTTAGGTAAAAAATTGGAGAGGGTTTTTTGTGGGTTTGATCCAAATTTTAAATTTGAGTCTTACAATAAGTCAAGGCTGGAGATGCTCTAATAGTGCCTTTTTCAAAAACCTACACAATAAATACTAAAGGGGCATTTGGCGCCAAGTCTTTAGTCAGGAGAAGAGTTACGAACACATCCACACACCAAAAATATTAATGACCGATGTAATACTCCAATTCAGAATATCCCATGAATACCCTTACTATCAATTTAATGATCATGTGATCAATCCTTTCAAATTCAAACAATAAATAGTCAATCAAAAATATTTTTATTTGGAGAGTTAACCTTTGTATTGACTTTTTAAAACTAAAAAAGTGATATTAAGAAATATTTTTAATATAGTCACATTTTGTATAGGAAAATATCATTTTTTTTTAAAAAGTTAATGGATAAAAGTAAAGGATAATTTTTCCGCGATAGCAACCGAACCGGGGAAAATATACAGATAAGACATTCCTATTCTACAAGAAAAGTAGAGATAAAAATTGATATAAAATGTACAATGATGATGTCCCCTTAATAGGTTAAAATTACGAAGCTCAACACTTAAAAAGAACGGAGAGAAAACAATTATTATTCAACCCCACACACACTCACATCTTTTGATGGGGCTTACATACATAATGTATGTAGACCTCAATATGAATATGAATGAATTTATGTAAATATTTGTATAAGTATTTATGCTTGTAAAATGATTTAACGAAAAGACTTCGGAATTAATTGCCGAAACGATACACTGGGTAATTTCTCCAAAGCTAGACAGATTTTCCAGTGTTGGTGTTAAACGAGAAAAAGAACCAACGTTAAACCCTGCTTTACTCCTACTCCTTATCTCACATGCTAGGGTTGACCTCAGCTAATTAAATATGAGTTAAATATCTACCTTCTCTCTCTCTCTCTCTCTCTCTCTCTCTCTCACACACACACACAACACGCACAAAAAAGTCTCTAATGAAAAGGAGACATAACATTAACATACATTAGCACTTTAATTAGGGATTAGCAAAAAGGTCTCCTAATCAAAAAGAGTTGCTCCTTACAACATTGGATCACTACTTTCACTGAAAAAGGATGAACGAGATGATGATCATGTCCAAAGAGACTCTCTCTTCCGGGGATCTTGGACTATTACACTGCTAGCAGGAGAAGAATTAGCAAACCCCAGGTACTGCGGAAACTGCTGGTTACTCATCATGATCAAGTTACTGGTACTAGTGCTGTTGCTGGACAAGAGAACTGATCTCTCGTCGGAATCGTTCATCGATATCTGGGTCGTCGGCATTAAACCGGGCTCATTCTGTTGCATCTGAATGCACAGGATCTCCGCCTGAGCAACCGTGAGCTGCATCTGCAGCTGCGACACCTGATTCTGTAGGAAAGATATGGCTCCCACGCATCCGTACACCGGGTCCCGCAATCTCGCGTTCGCTTCGAATACTAAACTGCTCACCGCGTCTGATCTCTGGTGCAGCGGAAGCTCCTGTTTCAAGAATAATCGACGTTTGAGAAACTTAGATATATTTGCTCACAAAAACTCTCCTCTTATAGTACTAGTACAAGGATGAGGGTGACAACTGACAGAATTATCTTTGCAAATAGAACGCTAAATATGTACGTGCATTTTTGCATTTTTTGGAATAATTTGAGGTAAGTTAAAAGAGTTTTATTGTGAGGTCAAAATAGCAAAATATGATTGCAAATTCAAAAATACGTACCCAGGTGAAAACCGAAAGGCATGTAGGCCCAACTAACCCTACCACGATCCCACCGCCCCTTTGCAAGTGCTTTGTTTTAAAGCGAGAAAGGAGAAATTGTTTTGCATAGGGAAACTTACATAAATTTTTCATCATTGCTCTAAACTGGTATAAGTATGTACAAATATAGGGGCAGAGAGAGAGAGAGGACCTGCAACATCTTGCTGACATTGCTAGCGCCAAAGACCTTGTGAACAATGGCAAACTTGTGGGGGTCATCCGGAGGGAAGTAAGGGGCAAAGACGCAGTCCTTTGCGCAGCGGCGGCGCAACAACTTGCAGGAGGCGCACGGTGAACTTCCGCCCATTTTAGGGTCAAAGATCAAACCGTAAAAGGGAAGGGGCCGGAAGGAGGAGGGGGAACTTGTTTTGGGTGCAAATTAAGAGGGGGGAAAAAAACTTAGGAGAGAGAACAAATCTACAAACAAGACCAAGTAGAGTGTTGAAGACAAATGAGCTTGGCACGTAAGGCTATTTATATTGGTCGGGGAGTGGTTAGCCATCCAAGCATTGAACTTCAAGCTGTTAAAAAAAGAATACGAAAAGTTATCTGGTAAATCCGGTATTCCGGTGTGCTACACACGTGGGACCCCTCCGTTGGAAAATACTTGGGTTTTTTATATTGTCGTAAGTAGTATTGGTGGTTGTGGTTAGTAGCAACCCAAGTCGACCGTAAATTCATCTACTCGAACCTAATGATTTCTGGGCACTTGGCCCCCTCCCATACCACTGGGCCAGAGACTCATTGGCTGGAAAATACTTGGTTTGATTGCCTCTTATGTGATCTTCTATTTTTGAAGCGATATGGGTTATAAACATGGAATCACGTGACTCTATTATGGAATTACGGATTATACTATAAGGATATATTTACCTAAAATAAAAGGAAGTTTTCTCCTTAACTCTCTCTTTTATACATGGAATTTTCATCTTTTTATTTATTATTCTACATTTATTACGAAATGTATCTTTGTTTGAAAAGGAAATTACGTTCAATTAATAACATGACAAATATATATTTTATTTTGCGTGAAATTATCTTTCTTTCCTCTTTATTTTTTGTTTTGTAATTTTTCTAATTTTTTGGCGAGAAAAAAAAATGTTGTAAATTTTAAGAATCATACATGCCGATCCACTGATGCACAAAATAACAAGAAAAAAGTTCTCACTGATACTTTTTTTCGTTCCCGTTCATAGAATGGGCAAGACACTAATTTAGTATAAAACGATGTTATCGTTAGCCTTGGTCTTTGTTCATATTATTTCATGACCGCATGCCTAACAACTTTCTATATAAATTCTCGTAGAATATATACCAATCACAATTAACAAAAGCAGATTAAAATTAACAATCACAATTGGAATGTAAGAATGATAGTTTATAATATAATTGGAAGAAAAAAGACAAATAATAGATCTGTCTATACATTTTAGTAATAAGATAATTTGTTTAGACAGGATTTGACATTTTTGGCCTTGTAGATTAAAGGGTTTGATAAAGGGCATCAAGGCTAATTTGGTCACTTTCAACAGAGGAAAACAAGGGGGAATATAGTTGACCACCGCCTAGACGTGTGATGGGCTGGCGATCCATGGGAATAGAGTCAAGACGAAGACTGCTTAGTAGTAAGTGATTTTAAAATTTTATGTATTACTGCTTAAACAAAAGCTAGTAATTGATTGAGACTCTAGAGAAACGTTAAGTAGGGGCTAGGGTTTGGAAAATTTGTGATTCGGTGAGAAATGATGCGAAACCCTTGACCGGAGCAAGAGAGAGAGAGAGAGAGACATGGGCTCGACGTGAATGTTTGTTGGCCAACATTCACATGGAAATTTATATATTGTTAATTACATGCATCTCTCTCTCTCTCTCTCTCTCTCTCTCTCTCTCTCTCTCTCTCTCTCTCTCTCTCTCTCTCTCTCTCATGTGATCAACGGCAGCATCCTACTATGAATATAGACAACACAAATGTTAGAGCTAATACCAAGATAAACCAAGTTCAACCTACATATGCTTGCAAAAGGACGTAATTACCATCCCAAACATCTGCATGCGTGGGGATAGAATAGCAAAACATCTACACCATGTTTTAATTTTCATAGATACCGTGCAACCACATTCTTAAATAACTAAAATTATACATAACAAAAAAAAAAAAAAAACCCTTAACAACTGAACAGAAAAACAATTAACGACTTGAACAATGAATGCACATAACATGAACCATAAAATTCGTGACTAACCATAAACATGACTTTTCTACATATATACCAACGCGTAACATTGGTTTGGTATACACTCGGTGCACCACAACATTCTCCTTAGCTTATTACTAGATTTTCTTTTCACGTTCAAAATCTCTCGGGCATTTACTGTAACTCTTTATTTTAGTCAAGGTACACGTAAACTGGTCCGGGCACCCGAATTATAAAAAAAAAACTAGTTTTCCCTTTTGCAATCCAATGAATGGTGTCACATGAGTTTGTGCAAGGCACCTCACATAATCACTTATAATTATCAGCTTATTATGCAAATGTAAGCACGAGGTTTCTGAACCTAAACCCTCTAAAATTATAAGAGGTGTAGTACCCTAAGACCGATTCCCACTGCCTTGCATTTAATGCCTCCACATGATTCCAAGCTTCTAATCTTCCATTCCGAGAAAAACAGCTCTCTTTCCCTAGTTGTCATTGCCCTTTTTTTAATAAGCACTTGTCTTCTAAACCAAAGTCTAAGTTTTCCCTAAGAATCTCACCTTAAAAACAACTATAAAAACAGAGAAAAATGGACCCCTCCATTGATTTTATTAAACTGGAACACCTCACAAGACGCGCACTTCCCCTTTTAAGTTTTTTCAAACCCCTATGGTCTAGGTAGAAGAGACCTGTGTGTAGACAGGATGAGAACCTTGTAAATTTTTCTTATTTGATGACCGGATGTTCGGACCAGCTTGCGCGCACCTCGATTAATTTCGGGGCCCTGAAGATAACGACCGAACGTAATCCCTAGTGGCCCCAAGGTTTGAAATATTTGGCCTCCATGGGAACGGAACCTGTGACCTTATGAAAAAGCACTTATTGCTTTTTCACAATCACTTGGCCAAATCCGTTGAGAACCTTGTAATTTTGTCTGTGTGGGTGTTTTTTTTTGTAAGTTTGTGAATATAGTATGAGAGAAACAGACATCTTCACCTTCTTGGAGAAAATAAAACATGCCATCTCCGATGCAAGCATTAAATGCGCGTGGTGATATGGAAGATTCGATTCTTGAGATATGCATATGCATGGGGTTTTCAAATTGTGAACGAGTGGATATCAGAAGCAATCTATGTTACATGAATCCTTCCACATGACTAAAATATTTGTGTCTGATATGGATACTCGACAATCGGGTAAGGGTGCAAAATTTTTGTGTCACATATTTAGTTGAACGCACACGTAGCAAGCATGTTTTGTCATTCAAATTTAACATCAACTATATATGAAACTCCAATCACTACTACAAAAATAGATAAAGACCTCGGTCATTTGGCGTGATCTTTCACTTTTAATCTCGCATTCAAAACCGTGGTCTATCAAGGTGTAACTAAAAGTCCCTATCTTTTAACCACAGGATAAAAATCGTGATTAAAACTCATTAAAATCGTGATTAAAAATTATAAAACCGTGACCTTTAATAGCTTAACATCTCAGTTTCATTATAAAACTGTGGTTGTTTAGAGAATAATAATCTCAGTTTTTGGAAAAACCGAGATTAAAAGTGGCGTTTTCCTAAAGGAAAAAATCCCACTTTATTTATCCTGTTGGGTTTTGAACCTAAGTCTCTTGAGTTTTGCATAAAAGCTTCAACCAACTGCACTATACACACTTTTCAATATATAATTGAAATATTTAATATATAACATATGCTTTTAACATTAAAATATATTTCGAACATCATTTTGAACCTTTAAATATTAAAATTAGAAATTTTGATAAACATAAAAGTTGTAGCCCTTTATGTTATTGTTCAAACCCAATTTGAATTATCTCAATTAATGGAGTTTTGAGCATAGAGTTATATATACTCGAAATACATTTGGTGATGAAACGCAACCTTCATAAATTTTGTCACCAAAGGTACCCATTTGGTGACGAAATATATTTTCATCGCCGAAAGTACCTCATTTTTTGACGAAATATTTTTTTGTAGAATGGTTGAGAGTGACATTTATTTAGGGGTATTGCGCGCGGAGTCGATTAAGATGTAAGCGACTTTCAACTTTTCCTATATAAGAGTTTTCATCTCAAGTCTAAAAAAAATTGTGATGTATTCTCTAACTGACTCTCTCAGTTTCTAGATGATTGAGATTAAAGGTTCTTTTCATTTCAGTTTTTCCGAAATGAGATATATTCTTTCATATACAATTTCAGTTTTTCAAAAACGAGATCTATTCTTTAAGTTACAATCTCACTTTTAGATTATTGAGATTAAAAAATCTTTCTATCTCAGTTTTTTTTGAAACGAGATATATTCTTTCATATATAATCTTAGTTTTTTGAGAATGAGATCTATTCTTCAAGTTATAATCTCACTTTTTAGATTACTGAGATTAAAAAAATCTTTCCATCTCAGTTTTTTTAGTAAAACTGAAATTAAAACTATAGTCCACAACATTTTATTATGCTTTTACAAAAAGTGAGATCTTTTTAGTTTTTGAACCATGATCTTTATACAATTTTGTAGTAGTGAATATTAGCAAAATGTTCTTAGCCACTTTGTAAATACTATTAAACCGAGATAATAAAAAATACTATGTACTAAGAAATTTCAAATTTCAAAATTTTGGCGTATGCCTGTGTCCTCGAAATACAATTAAAATCACTTCGATATGAATATGGCTACCCGCACCTAACACCCCGTGTCCGAGTCCGTGTAACATAGGAAACAATTATAGATGATGACAAATGAAGCTCTATGGTAAGGTGGGTTTGAAGGGACAACTAACCTCCATTCCAATTGCTCGAAGTGTGTGGCTTGGGATTTCCAAGGCCAGTCTTCTTTTCTTCCATTTCTGGGAGAAGAAATTTGGGGGAGGTGGTAGGCTAAGGAGCACAAGCGATAGGCACGTGATTGCACAGACAGGGCCCATGCTAAATTGTTGCTGCAGACATACACTATTTAAACATGGAATTAATTACAGATTCCCTAAGACTCGTACGTACGTGTATAGCTTCCAGTGTTGAAAGTTATAGTTCATATCAAGCAGCAGAAAAGGCCACAACCCCCCTGGGACCCTTTTGTCGCCCAACCGAAACCCATTATTCAGTGTCAGACTCAGTACCATGTTTGGTAGTCATAAGCTTGCATATTCAACAGAACTGGCTCTTAAATGAAACTGAGTTAATTTTCACTGTCATGAGAATCTTCTGCCAGATTCCAACACCAAATGAAACTCTTTACAATGCCACAGGGGTACCAACAAACCCAGAGCAACACTTCGCACAGGACGCTGTCATAATAAATGGCAAGTCATGCAATCCTTAAAAAGTACATGGCAAGAGCAGAGGGAGAAGAGGGAAGGACCTCATTATAGGTTGGAATCTGGTTCACTGGTTATGTGATTGATTCTTCGGTGATCCAGCAGCTTTCGTGCATTATGCTTCTTAATTCCATCTCTAAACAGAGTACTTGCTGAAAATTGTTTTTCTTTTAGAGCCAAAGACGGTGATGGGTTCATCTCTACTAATTTCTTTTTCAAGTAATCTGCTGCCTGTGCTCGGACTGAATTAAGACCAAACAGCGTTGGTGATAACTAATAAGGAAATAATGACATGTGATGCAAAATTTAAGTTAAATATGCCAACATAAGACTTGATTTCTAGTTGCCAAATATTATCGAGCAAGAGCAATACAAGTCAGTAGAAGACTAATCAAGGACAACATGGATACAGACTTTTAAAACTGAAGTTAGGATATGCAATACTTGAAGCTTCTCAAACAAAAAAGTTCATTCTGCTTCACTTCTTACATCAGTTGCAAACACAGAAGATACCTATTTTGAGTCTTTGACATGAAAATTTTCAACAGTCAACTCTAATTTTCGTGATGATTTAATTCATTAGAAACAACATGTTGACGCAAATTTGGGCTACAGTCATTCGCGGAGAGCAGCTAATGCTGTAGTATCAATTCATTGTTGTACGACCTTAAGGGGTTTCAAGGTTTAAGAGGTCAAATTTCCCATTTGGTGCCATTGACTGGCTAGCCCAGCTATTTCAGATAGAAGCAAAGCCAGCAACAATAATTCCAAGTAAAAGGTGGGCTAGCAACAGAGTGAGGTCCCACATGGCGCATAACTATGCATGTACAGTTCCAGTAGTTCGCAAGTTGCAACTAACCATCTGGCTATTCTTCATCTCAGAAATCATGTAAGACCAGATATTGGGAATGCCCCTACACAACGTTTCTATAGGCTTAGAGCAGTTGAGGTTCATTTCCCGTCAACATTCACATCTTATGATACCAAAAGGATTCATAGCACTAGATTTGATTCATTTGACAAACTAAGGAGCTCAAAAAATTAATACCACAAAACACACCAGATCGTGAAGCCAAAGAGGCAACAGCAGCATCCTTGAGTCTCTTAATTTTTCCAGTAACTTCAATGTTTCTAAAGAAGTCATCATGTTGAGGATCATTCACGCCATTCATCTCAAAGCATGAAAGTGCACTTTCACATGCCTACAATAAGTAACAGTCACAAAGTCAAATCCAACGGAACTGGCCATATAGACATCATCTACATCAAGGTCCATATGGTTCCTAAACATAAATTTGAAACCAAATCATGCACCAAAGATCCAAAAGTGAAGTCAACAAAAGAAGGGAAATACCAAAATAAATAGAGTCGAAATCCAATGTCTGCTCCAGGTTCATTGACAGAGTCAAGACAAACTTAATAGAAATAACTAGCCACGGATTTGTTTAACTAGGCTACTAGCAAACATATGCATTTAACTAACTCTACCTAGAAGTGTATGTGGAAAATATGATAGCCTAAGCTTCAGGAACGAGAAGATCAAATAGCATGTTCTTCACATTTATTGCAGTTTACAATGCAACGAATTATTTCACTCGAGATCAATTGACAATTACGAATCTCTACCCATGAGGGAACAAATAATTTCAGTAGGATAACTTATCTGGAAGGAATCTTCAGTGTATTTTTTATTTTTTTGTTGCTAAGCAAGGAATCTTCAGTTTTCAAACTTGTCTTCTTTACTTTGTACAAATTGGTTCATTAGAAGTTGTACATTTTCTCATTAGGCTCATTTCCATTTAATCTGTTTTTTTATCAACCGTTTAATCTTGTATAGGCTCTGTTTGTCTTTGTTTTGATTGTTATTTGAGGGATGCACTCTTGACGTTTTGTTCTTCTTAACAAAGCTCTGAGTTACCAAAAAAAAAGTTATCCGGAAAAATCCACAAAAAAATATAAGTAAAAGAATCAAAGTGATAAATTGTGACATACGGAGTACTAAAAATAACCATCAAAGCTTTCATGGCCATTTTACATGTCTTTGATTTACTAAGTAGCACTTGAAAATTCTTGTGCACGGAGATACTTATACCAGAAAAAAAGACTCAATATGATATCTTTGAAAGGTACTCTTTAAACTTCAATATGGAGCTATGTACAATAAAACCAAGCGTGTGCTACAGTCTGCTTGGCTCAACGGAATCAACAAACAATATATCAAATTTTAAGTCAATGTTGACAACTAATTTTTAACACTTACTAAAACACCAATATTGAAAGGACGTTACCTTTGTAGCAATGGAGTAGAACCCATTATCTAACGAATGCTCAGCAAATGTCATCCATTCTTCGTATGAAACTCGTAGCCATTGATTACTAGGAGACCTTAATTCCCGCAGAGCCAAAGCTTCGTATCTCAAAGCCAAGCAACTCTGGAAGCAGTTGAACGTGTAAACACCAGTCAAGAGGCATTAAACTTCAGTAAAAAATTATTCTCATTACCTAAAAACTTAACAAGATCGTATGTCATACACAGAAATACGTATCACTGAGGGTACCTAAAAAAAATGCTGAAATTTCTGAGTTACCCTTATCCTGTATACAAGTAGCAATCAAAAGCATGGCCCCTTTTATGTGCTATGTATTATTTTGTTGGTTTATACTTTATAGGTTTTTGTTGGCTTTTCATTTACTGGAATGCTCTGGTATCCAAATTTTGAATGTCCATTGCTTTGGTTTTTCATGTTAAACCTGATTCAGATGTAATGCCATGCGTGATTGGTAAGAAATACATAATCCCATTCCACAGACCTAATGGGATGGAATCACTGACACATTCCCCAAACTCTTGTACATTCCATGTTTTGTTGGAGTGGTTATCCTTAGGACGAGCAATCCCCCGCTAATTTCTGAGTTCAAATGTTGGAATCATGGCTAAAACGTATTTGATCCGATCTCATGTCTTATCAGATTCCCACAAGTTTGAAGAGATAGCATCATATCAGTTGAAAACTCAATTTCACCATAGTAAAGACATGTCTCAACCTAGTGGTCTCGGGCTTATTTTAGATGTTAATCGTACAGCCAACTCAAGATTTATAGGCAAATAAGGATTTACTAGGGTTGGTCGGTGGTCAAGTCCTGAGACTTAGAGGTTTGCTCCTTCCGAAAGTCATTTGAAGGTGCTACCAATTCCTTAGGGGCCAGTCCATATGGAGCATTTGCTCCAGCTTTAATTGGGACCTCTGCTAGTGGACGGTGGTATTGTTCCCTAGAATTAGTTGAGGTTCGCATAAGCTGGCCCAGACACCCAAGTTATTAAAAAAAGAATTTACTACGAGTAGGTAACTTTGATTTCAAAAGCCTAAAAACCTAGGACAAGATCATATCTCAAAAGGCAGGAACTTGCATAACTTTCAAAACAGAGAAAAAATCAACAGTACAGGTATATTGTGCAAGGATATACTGATCACTCAAAATCAAAAGGAGTAACACATTTCCGTCTACGATGGATCATGGATATTAATCAAGATATAACGAATTAACACAAGAAAACGAAAGAGAGACGAATGTATGCCTCAATATCGCCAGCAAGGGCAAATGCTCGAACGAAAAATTCAACAACGGAAAGCTTATGCTCAACGGATTTATCTGCGATTTCGCGAATCACGGAGAGAGATTCGCGTCTAATGAAGTCGCTCAAGCTCGAGCGGACTTCGAGCAACGATTTCACGTCTTTGGAAACCAGAAGCGATTCGAGGATTCGTAGAGTCCCGTCGTCGAATCTGCACGGAAACGAGAGGTGTTCGTATAATTTGAGACGGAAAACGGCGACGATTGAAATGGAACCAATTAGGGTTAGAGAAAGGGAAGCGAGAGTCACCTTCGGAGTTCGACTTGGGATCGAAAGAGGGAAATCTGGTGATCGACTCTGGCGCTGGACATGTTTTGGGGAAATGGCGGGTTGGGGTTTTTTCAAATTGGTGTCGTTTAAATAGAGTTCATTGTTCGTGAAGAAAAAAGGCAAGGCCTCTCGTGAGTTTTTTTTATCACTACCTTTTGGATGATGAAAATACGTATTTAATATTTAAAAAAAGAAAATTAATTTCACACTCCCCTTTTGAATTTCCAAGTACATTCTATTTTTTGTCTTCATTCATGTAGAAATATAAGACTACCCTTCATACATTTCTCTTTTCACACGTGAAAAGAGTAATTATGTAATTTTGCATCACTACAAAAAAAAATGAGTGCATTTAGATAAAAAGGGAATATGAAAATCAATTTCCTAAAAAAAAAAAAGGGCATTTTATTGTTTAGTTAAACTCTAATCAAAAACTCTTTTTATCTCAATATTTATTGGATGTACTAGTCACACATTTCATCCCAAAAAATTCAAAAGTCCCCCCATTTTTCTTCTAAATAATCCAAACAAAATTATGTAACCGTTACGCCTTTCATTCTTAAGCTCTATTCACACAAATTTCGTCCCACTTTATGCTTTGTTTGGAACTTGAGGGAAATAAGAGAAAGAAATGAAAATTTTAAAAATTTCTCTCCCATTGTTTGGTGGGTTCGGCTCCCCTCTAGTATACTTCAATACATTATCATCCATTGTGTGATTAAGATTCATTCTATACATCCACAACCATATCCATGGCTACACTTTGTCACATGGACCTGGCCATTTCCCACCCCAAAGCCAACTGTTTTGGCTCGCCAAAACAAGATGCATTCTTTTGGCCTTAACTTAAATTTAAAATGAAAATTTTGTCCTTATTTGAATTTTTTCGCATTTGTTAGTTTTGTGCCAAATTTTTTAGGGTTACTGATTCGTCTCAACGATATGAATGAGAAAAGTAAAAAAAATTCACTCACTTTTTGCGCTAAAAGGTGGTTCTTTCTCAAAATACTTGGGTAAAAAGTAAAGAAATTTTACTTTTTCGATTCCTTTAGTCGAAACAAATCAATAGCCGACAAAAGTTTGGCGCAAAACTAACAAATGTGAAAAAAAAATTCAAATAAAGACAAAATTCTCATTTTAAGTTTAAGTTTACCAAAAGAATGCACCCAAGTTTGATCCCAACAAGTCTAGCAACAAGTCAAAACACAATGGAAAGCAAAAAAAAAAAGCTTACTCTCTCCGTTCTTAAATGAGAGTGCATTTTCACTTTTTTTCTACTATTTTTGTCTTATTTTATATCTTTTAATTTATAATATTTTTTTGTAATTTTAAATATTTTGTGTAATAAAATTAATTGAGATCTATCAAACAATATCCATATTGGATATCTTTAGCGTTATAGATTGAAAAATATAAACACTTTTTTGAAGTGCCCAAAATTGTAATGTGGACTCTCATTTAGAAACGGATGGAGTAAAATACAAGCACAATAAGTCTAGCAACACAACTTTAAAATACAACTCCGGACACAATTGTGTCCGCAACTGTAAAATGCAAGTAGACTCATGTGCATCCAACGATTTCAGATACATTTATGCTTTAAAGTTGTGCATGTAGCATTGTTCATACAAGCAAAAATTCGGGCTTTTTTTTTAAGCTTAACTCCATTTGGATTATTTTTTTTGTCCTTATTCAAATTTTCTTGCACTTGTGTTTTAAAGTTGTGTCTGGAGTTGTGTTGCTAAACTTGTTGTGCTTGTATTTTAAGTTTTTTTTTTCTTTCAGTTGTATTTTGACTTGTTGATAGACTTGTTGGGCCTATTTCCATTCCACTTAACTTTTTCTCTAACTTTTAGTTTTGTCATTATTTGAATTTTTTTCACATTTGTTAGTTTTACGCCTCACTTTTTTGATTTTCCGTTTCGCCAAAGAGACGAATCGAAAAAGAAAATTTTTGTTACTTTTATCCAAATATTTTAGGAAATAACCACTTTTTAGCAAAACAAATCGACTTTTTCAACTTTTTTTTTAACTTAAAAGTGGTTATTTCCAAAATATTTGGGTAAAAGTTAAAAAAAATTACTTTTCCGATTCATCTCACGAAACAATAAGTCACAAAAGTTTGACACAAAACTAACAAACGCAAAAAAAATTCAAATAAGGATAAAATTAAAAGTTACTGTATTAAAAAAAGTTAAAGTGGAATGGTAACAGTGGTCTTTGGGGTGGGAAATGACCAGGTTCACGTGGCAAAAGTGTAGCCATGGATATAGTTGTGAATGTATAAAATGAATTTCAACCACACAATAGATGATAATGGACAAAAGTATACCGGAGGGGTGCCAAACCCCCGAATATGACCTTTCTCCTAACTCCCAACCTCGAAAAAAGAAGAAGAAGATGTGGATGGAGCGCTTGTGATGGGCTCACCTTAGAGCATACACCTCCACACACAAACTGTATTTTTCTCTATTAAGAGGTTCAATGGCACCACATGGTCCTCAGGGCACTCAGACGACTCAAAATCATATTTTGACTCGAACGCCATACTTGGGAAATGCAAACTTCTCCATCAGAATCTTCGATCATTAGAAAACCACGACGGATGTGATCAAAATCAAAACAGATTGGTAACATGGCTTCTGCTAATGTTTTTCCCGATTTTGTGGTGTTAATCAATACGTGACACAGCAATCGGTACGGTCACAACACTCTAAAATACCATCCTCCTTTATCCACTGCCCAACAAGGACCAAGGAGAAGACACCTCCGATACGCAGACAGACCAGGAAACAAAACAAAACAAAACAAAATAAAAAATCCAACACCAAGTGGGTGCATTGTCCTCTCAAATAAGTTAGTAAAAGTGAAAGGAATCTGTAATGCGAAGTGAACACCCTGTCCAAAAATAATGGTCAGGTCTTCCAACTCTCGTTACAAGTCACCGCCCCAATCATACAGTGGCAATTACCCAAAACAAATAAGTGCTCTGATATCCAAGGTGGCACCGACGAAATGATGTTAGCGATCTCCCACGCGGCCAGAAGGTGATGGATGCATGAAAGAAAAGTACCATATAAACAGACAAACTGGGGAATAAACTGACTTACTAATTTTACCAAGTGATGCGAATGCAAATTAACAGCCACGGACTGAGAGATCATGAGTAAATTGCACAACAACCAACAAGCAATTTGCAGCCGCAGAAAACCAATCTATCAACAGTTAACAGACTAACCGATAGACACTGCACGTTTGCAGAAAAACCATTCCACTATTTGGGAACGAAAGATCGATACAAAGAAATCTTCAAATAAAGGAAAAAACCATTCTGCAACCCAAAAGAGACGCACACTAACAGGCATGCAACTGATAAAAGCTGCAAAAATTACCACTCGGGAATCTTTTTTTCGCTCTAACATGTTATTTCTCACACTAAGTTGGAATTCATAAACATAGAGAAATAGCAGCTGTTAGCAAAAGTATCCAATAGACGAGAAATGACCCATGAAGTGTACATGAAACAGAAGTTTGTAGGCCAACTGAAAATCGGCAATTCTCCATTGATGGATCAACTTTGGTAATCAAACCCAACCCTCCAAAATTGCAGCTATCCGCCCTCTGATCATGCTGCTGGTAGTAGCTATTAAATGCGTACGATATGTTCCCGGGCCAAGTTAGGTTAAAACAAGAACCACCGGGAAACATAGGACTACAGTCTGCAACAGAACAAGCATCCAGAGCACTGGCACTCGCATTCGACAAGTCCATGTTATTACTCAAAACACACCACTTGGAAGCGAGGTAGTCTACATTCTGTGCATTCACAAGGGTTTTCAAGCCCTGCCCAAAATCGACAGGGTACTTAGCTTGGCCATCAAAAGTAAAGATTCCCCAGTGTCGCTCAAAATTTCCCATCACTATGCTTCTTTGATCTTCGTCCAAAAGGCTAAATACATAAATTTCCGTTGGAGGATTACGAGGTCTAAGTGGAGTCCCTGATTTGGCATGCAGGTGGTCCGTCAAGCCTTTCATGAAAATCTCAGCTATGGATGACGTGGCATTGGCAGCTCCGTCTGTGGGCCACCCAATCTGGCCCACTATGATCTCCATTTCGGGAAATCCAGCAGTGGATAAAGAAGTAATGAGGGTATCATAGTTTAAGTCGAAGCTGTTGTGGTATGTTTTGTGGGAGTCGTTAAGAGAGTGTGCAGATTCTTTGAAGAGAGTGAAGCCAAGGGTAATGTTCTTGTTTTGACGGTAAGTTAAGAAAGGCGAAATGTTCGCAACGAAAGGAGAGCGATGCTTGTTGAGAAATGTGAGGAGTTCGATCATGGTTTTGTTGATGTCGGGCCTAAAGTGTCCTTTAGAAGGGAGGCCGGATTCTGATGCAAATGTGTCGGAACTGCATGGAACCACAACTCTCACCTTGTTTGCTAAGTTGGCAGCAGTAAGAGCTGTTTGGATGTTGATGGCTGCACCCACTACAAATTGGTCGAATTGACCACCATAATCTTGGAGGAATGGCTCATTGCCTACAGCAATATACCTGTAAATAGGTCAGTTAGTAGTTTGAGCAGAACAGAAAACACTCTTAAATGTGCAGATAATTACCCCTAAAGAGTTGCTCTCTTTTTTTTGTTTTTCCATATTTTAAGCTTGAAATGAGTTGCTTATTCCTCCATCAAAGAAATATAATTAGGGACTTCTGCCATACAATGATGAAGTTGATACTCCACTGAAAAACACTCTTAAATGTTCCACAGTGACAGATTGAAGTTCTTTGATTGACCTAAAGCAGTTCCCAACCCGATTGTAACCTTAAGTTGTGTCTTGTAAATCAAGACAAGGAGCAGAAAATAAGGTAATATGGCATTTGACACCGTAACCCAGATATTGGCAAATGATGCATAACCTCGTTAGAAGGGAATAGGGATATGTATGGACTAACAAACGTGCTGCAAGAAACGCCACATGAATCATTCAAAACAGTCAAGGAAGTATATGAACATGTTTGGCTAAGCATCCAAACAAATTGTCTCTCATTCTCCACACTTCCCCTATGAGTTCAAATAAATGTATTTCAACCTTAAAGGTGAAAACTGAATGATGAGATGATCAGTGCCGAGGAAAAAAAAAAACTGGAGGATCAGTGACCACAAATCTCAGGCTATGTGAAGCTTCTCTTCAATGTATGTGTTTAGACCATTAACAATAAAGGTAACCAAAAGGGAACTTCCAATGGTCTTCAAAACGTCTAAGCCAGGAGATTTTGTAACTTACAAATGAGTGACGAACGAAAAAATAATCTATTGATTAACAGAACAAATATATGCAAGTTGGATGGGAAGTATAATAAGCATCTCATCTGTTTTCCCCCTACCATTCAGATTTCACTTTTAGATGGTGCCTGAGACATCATATTGCATTAACAAGGATGTGCTCAGCCCTATCATCTTTTCAATCACCCAACAATATTTGCATGATCAAAACACTCCTTTGCTGTTAATTTACTTTCAAACAAGCAGAGGCTTTCGGGAGTTAGATACTTTCAGCTGATACCAGTTGGCATTGCCAAAGGGATTGACCATTTGAGTGTTACTATTAAACCAACAGAAGGCTTGGCATCTGTTGTCATTAATGGTTACCACTTACTATATAGAGCAGCAGCAAATCTAAGCCCCGTTTTGTTGGCAGCCTTGCAGCTTTTCAAATCTCAAAGGGCACAAACAACACTCAATCAACGGGAATCCAACAAAATCCTCCAGAACGTTTTCGAAATTTTAATGACGTGCTACAGGTTAACTTTGATCTACATTATCAAGATCCCGAACCTTCTGCACAACACCCAACATGTATTTAATCCAAATAAGGTTGACATCTTGATCCCAAGGCTATAACCAGATTTCACTGAAATGAACAAATAGGTTGGTTATGGAGTAATATATCTGTGACAATAATGTGTCTTCCAAAGTATCTAATTCAACAAAATGCCAAAACCAACAACCCATCTTCTTGCTAATCTCACGACATATCAGTTGTATCCACAGCACTCCCTCTCCCATTATGAAACCAACACAAGTGAGAGGTGGATATAACCATCAAGGCCATATAATTGTGAAAACTACCAAATTACGGTTATCACTTTGTATCCTCTTGCCCTCACTGCTAATATCTCTTTGAGATACCACAGTATCCTGCCCCATATACTGACTAACCCAGTGACCCGATCCCGCCATCCACTAGCAAGGTCAGCCCTTGCTACTAATATTACTTATTGGGTAGCTTCTTTCTTGCCTGAATTGCTTTGATTTCTTTCAGTCGACATTATGTCTTTGCGTATTGGGTAGTGTGATCATCCGTGTTCAAGATATATATAGTGTCCCACATTGCTTCGGAATGGAATGGGTGATCAGTTAATATAATATTGGGACCTCTCCACTCTGGTTTGGAGTTGGATATAAAGTTTCCACATTGTATCTGAGCGGAGCTCATTCCACCCCACATTATTCACAATCAACACCCCACGAGGACACACCAGCAAAAAGGTTGCACGATGTTAAGCCCCAAAAAAGAGGCTAGACGTGACAAACCTCAAACGTGGCTGCACGTGAGGGAGATATTAAGGAAATATACAGAGTCTCACATTGCTTGGGAGGAGTGAAATGAGGTGATCACTTAATATAATATTGCGACCCTCCACTCATTGCCAATTGGTTTTGAGTTGGATATTAAGTTTCCACAAATCGCACGGGTAAAGGCTTTGCAATCTAGAATACAGAGATACAAGTACAGGAAAACCCACATAACCAAATAAACCCCTCAATTCCTCCGCTGAAAAACCCACATTCTCTGCTCAACATCAATAACATAAACGCATAATTATTTGGGAGAGGAGAAAAAAAGCGAATAACATACTCTATTCGAACTCCAGTCCGTGAATCAGAGAAGTAACGGGTGAGATTATCGTGGACCCAGGTCTCGGCAGCTTTCTTGGAGGAGTTCAAGCTTCTGAGCATCGAGTTGGGAATGCCGACGGTGACGTAGATGTTGGAACCGGAGAGGGACTGGAGGGCATTTGGGTCGGCGTCGAAGAGCTTGACCTTGGTGATGTTGTTGGATTTCAAGAGCTCCACCACCTTGGGCGGTGGCAGCGGGTGGGATGCGGTGGTGCCCCAGTTCACTCCGACGGCGGCGACAACCCCAGGTGAAACGCACAAGCTCGATATGGCAAGCAGTAATGCTTGGATTAGACGGAGATTAGGGGCCATTTGATGGAGAGTACAAGCTCTACTGCTTGCCGCTGCAGCCCAATAATCCTTCTACGTCATACTTGCTGTGGTTTTTGGACTGATGAGTGGTGGCCTCTTCTGGGGAATAAGCTGGTGAGGAATAAATTGGAATTTTTTAATCAAAATAATGCAGGTATGGTGTGCCTTGTTCTCGAGAATGTTGGGCGTGAAATTTGTTTTAAAAAGGAAATTGAATTTACACTCCATTTTTTGACATCTACACTTATTTTTTTGGATTTTAGTGTTGAAAGTGTATGTAATTTTTTTTCTAGAAGACAAAAAAAAGAGTGTAGATGTCAACAAAGGGAGTGTAGAATTCTAAAAAAGTGAAGTGAGATAGAGTAAAGAAAAAATGAAATTTATTTTTCTATTTGCGTTATGTTGACAGAAAAATTTTGCAAAATAATATGAACAGAAATGCTACACTTACAACATTTTTCTACAACATGGTAACGTGGCTAGGGGATCCACTCATTTTTTTGTTTTTTGGCTGGGTAAAGTGAATGGGTCCCCTGGCCACGTCACCATATTGTAAACATGTTGTAGAAAAATGTTGTAAGTGTAGCATTTCTCTTAATATGAATTTCGGGGGTGTTCCAACTTTCAAAAAAGAAGGTTTTAGAAAAAATAATGTAATTTCAAACCCAAAAATCATGTGTTTACGCAAATAATTTTTCTACCAATATGGATCTTGTTTGATAGATTTCATTGAGATCTTTTATACGGTGCAAAAAAAATCAAAAAATTATTTGTTATTTTCATTATATTTAAATTTAAAAATTGAAGAAAAAATACTTTTTAAAAAGAAGGTTAGTTGGAACACCACCTTCTTCATTTTGGCAAGACATGTATCACAAAGTGTTTTTCAATGGAAAAGTTGAAACTGCGAATTTAATTTTCATTCCTTTTGTGCAACCGACAGAATCTTAAGCTTTGTTTGAAACTTAGATAAAAGAAAGAGAATTAAAAAATAAATAATCTCTCCCATTATCTAATTTGCAGGGAAAGATGATAGAAAATAAAAATATTGACAAGTGTGAATAGTCCAATTTCCCTCTCAATTTTCTCAATTTTTTTTTTCTATTCTTTTCTCTCACTTTCTTCAACTTCTAAACAAAGCATTAATTCATGCCTTTTATCCGAGCTCAAAAACATCATCCAAATTGTTCACATTTGTAGATCTTCGTGTGTACAATAATAATGCTGTAAATATTCATGTTAATTGTATGTCGGAAACTTGATCGAAGTATGTTTTTTCTTCAGTACATGGATAGCAAATGCACTTTCAAGAATGCACAGAAAAATTATTTGATTTGCTGAGTTAAGCTGTGCCTGATCAAATTGATTTTGTATTTCTGTTGCTGTTTGCATCTAGGTATAAATGGTGAATGATTTGAATCAGGTTTTCTCTTGAAGTAATTATGTAAAAGCCATAATTATTTATTTTTTAAATTCATCTCGTCAAAATCAATTAATAATACATAAAATTTTGGTAAAAAATTAATAAATACGAAAAAAAATTTAAAATAAACAAAACAAAAAAGTTACTAAAATCCGCACTACTCACACTTTAGGCTTAGGGCTTAGGTAACGTCTTTCGAAGGGGAGCGGAATCGAATTGAGGCAAGCCCTAAAACTATTCACACTTTCCTAAAAAGTACACCGCCTGCAGTACTGTAAAATTTACCCCCTTGTGACCGTGGCTTGCAGCCCAAGCCCCAACGGCGGCGGGAAAAAAAGGCTTTAATGCGAAATCGTCAACACAAGTTCGCGATCAACCCTTCTAGGGTTTTTTGTCTTCTGTTGGTAATCTCATTAATAACTACCCAATACTGTAATCATCGATTCGAGTCGAGTCGGAGCCGGAGCCCGCCATGAGTACCAATCCAGCACCCGAATCCAACCCCGCGTCTACGTCTTCGAGCCCGAGCGAAGCACCGAAGCCTCCTATTGAGCCACTCCGGTTGCCCACGCCGGACGAGATACGTGGCCAAGATATTTGGAACAACTGCGCCGTTCGCAGCGTCTTCAGCGGAGTCGTGGGTTTGTACATGGAACTATTTTATAGTTAGCGTTACATTTCTTATGCTCCGTTTGTTCCTTAAAGTGTGTTTTAATTTGTTATTTCGTCGTACCTTTTGCACTGCAGCACTGTTCTTTTTAATCTCGCATTCTCATTGTTTGACGATAACTCGATTCCACGGCCAAACCCGAGGGGTTAGCCAGTGGTCAATTGGGACTTAGGATTTTGCTCCCTCCTAAGGTCTCATGATCGAAACCTCACTGTTCCTATCAATTCCTCCGGGGGCACTGGATGGAAGCCACAGGAGGTTTGACCGGTTGGTATGGATTAGTCGAGGTGCGCGCAAGCCAGCCCGGACACGTAGTTATCGAAACAAAACTATATTCCACAGCCCCATTATGCCTGTTTCTATGTTCTTTTTTGCTTTTCATTTTCATGTTTTTGTGTTTCTTTTTTTTTGAAAATTTCTTGACTAACCTTGCGTAGGTGTTTTGACCTAATCCCTTTTATGTCATGTTTGTGTCCCAACACTATTAGGCAATTTGCCTTGCCAAAGTACACCGAAAAGATGCATCACCATTTGATTAGTTAGGAGGCTGATGATGTGCTTTTCCATTGACTCATCAAATTTGCGTAAACTTTGTTGCTAAGTTAGCGTGACCGGTCATAAAAAGTTAGCGAGTGGAAAAATGCCTAGCCTTTTGAAGAGCTTGATGAACTTGCAAAAAGTGAAAGCGGCTAGGTATTTTGCCTCACAGTCTCATATACGTAGCCCGCGGCAGATACTCCTAGCCTTTGAGTTCGTCATCTCCTGTTTTCTTACGGGGGTGGAGTATTTTAACTTTGATTGGTCTTATTGTACTGGGGGTTTGTTTGCAGGAGGTGGGCTGGGTTTGGCCTTGGGTTTGTTTTTGGGGTCATTTGACACCCCCATAATGCAAGACACAATGACTGGGAAGCAACAGTTCATTTATCAAGCAAAGCAGATGGGAAGGAAGAGTTGGAGTAACTGCAAAACTTTTGCTGTTATGGGCTTAATTTTTTCAGCTGCTGAATGTGTTGTTGAGAAGGTAGAATCATATTTTATCTAAAGAAGTCTGTATATTTTTTTCCCGCATTTTCTCTATTGCCTGTGCAACTATTGAGAACATAATGGTAATGGATTGGAATAGCTATGGATCGGCAGTGAGATTTTAAGATACTCCATTGTTCTATGCAATTTGGCGAAATTAGTATACATTTTTCCGTATTTCTTATTTGTGGAGAGAACTAACTCCTGAGTAATTGTTTGCAGGCACGTGCAAAACATGACACCACAAATACAGCTGTTGCAGGATGTGTAACTGGAGGTGCATTATCGGCTACAGGTAATCTTGTCCTTTGTCATCTTCCATGATTCCTATCTTTGAACTGCTCGGGTTCTGTGTAACGGCCAGATAACTGTTGTCATTAATTCGATTATTAAATAAGACAATTCCACATGCTCCAGATTTACGTTTCAGGTGTGGCACCTTATTTTTAAGCGCGATTACCCCAATGTTTCAGTGTTTGTGTTGTGGGATGATCCCTACACTTATCCATACCTTTCTTTTACTTTAGCTTCATATTGTTTTTAGGACATATACAAATACCACTATCAGGCTTTCGAACGAGATGGCCTTCTTACTTGCCAACAAATGTTGACTAAGTTCAAATTTAAAGTTCAATAGTGTTTGATGTTCAATTTATTTTAACTAGTTAGTTGATCTACAATATTCATTACATGTGATCTATCCCATGTTTGCTGAGGACTGGATTGGGTAGACATTGTTGTATATGTGATTAAGTTTTCCCCACGGTCGTGGGGACGTAGGGTGTCCTATCGGACCTATCTTATCACACTACTCATCAATATGCGCAACCAAACAACCTCAGTGACCAGAGCACAGTATTTCCACATTATCAGGATACTTGCATATGGGAAGGCCAATTCTATTCTCTTCCAGCTCCTAAAGAGATGAATAGTAAAGGGTCTGAAGTTCGATAGAAGCTGCTTTAGTTCTTGACCCATATGAATAGGCAAACATAGTTTCTCGACTTTCCGACTGATGATGATCTTATCTTTGAAAGTTTCTTGTGATGATGGTGATTTACCTCTGAGATGTGCATTTTAGCAAAGGACATTTAGGAAACTTTCCTCATACTACCTGCATTATCCTTGAGGTTGCCCTAGTGAGTCTTACCCAAGTCAGTTATCTAGTGTCGTTGCAACGTCCCTCTTATTGAATTTTGCTGCATGATTGTGTTTCTTTCTTGAATGATAACTTGAAGCATCAAATTAGGATCCTCACGTAATTCTAGTAAGAGTTGTACCAAATAGGTAATTAATGCACATGTGCTCTACATTTGGTTCTCCAACATTGCTGGAAGCCTCATTTAACACAGGCTTCATCATTTTCTGTTGACTACTACGTTTCGCCACAGAACTATTGTCACTTTTATAGATAATTTTGTATTGAGTAAAGTATTCGTAGATAATTTTGTCATTTTCTGGTGACTACTTCGTTTCGCCACAGAACTATTGTCACCTTTATAGATAATTTTGTAGTCATCATTTTCTGGTGACTGCTACATTTCGCCACAGAACTATTTGTCACTTTTATAGATAATTTTGTCATTTTCTGGTGACTACTATGTTTCGCCACAGAATCTTGGGATTTGATATTAAGCAATTTGTAACCTTGGCCCATCTGTGTATTTAGGTGGTCCGAAAGCAGCTTGTCTTGGTTGTGCTGGCTTTGCTGCATTTTCAGTTCTGATAGAGAAGTTTTTGGACAGACATGATTGAGAGCACAGGTATCAGGTCCCGGTTTTGCAGACGTAGTAGGTTAAGTGTCTGGAATAGAGAGTATAAACTGCAGCTGCATGATTTATCTTATTTTTTCCTGTACTTTTGAGCCTTCACCTGATTAAAATGTGGGTTGCATTTTGAGATATACGAACTCCTGTAACTCTACGGATTTTGTTCTCTTCTCCTACACTTTTTAGATGGTGGATCTGTACTTGTAATTTAGCAGCATATGCAAAGTCAAGTAAGTTTATTTACTTTTGGGTGATGCGGCGGTTGGTATATTTCCGCTCTTTGTATTGCTTCTATCAAAGGTCACTCAGCATGCGAAAAACAGCTCCGATACTAGATGTCCTCATGCCATGCTCAGGCACAGGACAACAGCATTCTGCAATTGTGTAGATCAGTTCTTTTGAAACAGACAACAAAAAGGATAAGGGATTCCTATATCTGCACCTCTGTTTGCTTTCTTTCAAGACTTGTTGGATGGGGTGATGTCCCTCTTTGGAACAAGGATCTTGCGGCGTTGATCAGTTTTCCCCTTCCCTTGTCGGGTTTGGCACAAGTTAAGAGTCCGTTTTAATCACCAGGTTATGAAAGCTCTTAGAATCAGCAGCTGGACCAAGTCGAGTGCGAGAAACTGATGAAGTTCTACTTTCAGGCTGCTACAGTTTATCGTACCTTCCACATTATAAGCAGCTGGCGTTTGCGTGTCATACCTAAAGAGATAACCACCTCCATTTTGTACAGCTTCCCCCTTTGAGTGAAATGCAGGAGACAAACTACTAGGCGATTCTAACAGTTACTTGCACCATGGATTCCGTGCCCTTGAAAGTCTATTTATTAAGTCATCCGAGATGGTAGTGGCACTTAATCTGGGCATTTTCTCTAAAATTCCAAACACTACATCTTCCAAATACTTACCGGTATTTGACCCAAACGGAATTATAGCTTAGGGAATATTCCGTTAAGGTTCTTATTTTTTAAGTATTTATTTTTCAGTTTACGAGACAAACAATTCTCTCACAATAAATCACCTTTAATTCAAATTTTAGTTAGGATAACACTCTCTAAGATACCAAATTTGAGAAAAATCATACCTACCAGCCGGGATTCAAACATGAGATAAAACCTCTGCATATTAGGAGTGTGTACACTGATCAAGTGCAACAACTTGAAATATAAATTAAGCTTTATTCTCGATTTTCTCTCCTTCACGGTACGTTCTTATGTACCAAAAGTTAAACC
The DNA here is from genome assembly GCF_030253575.1 of Rhododendron vialii. NCBI lineage: Eukaryota > Viridiplantae > Streptophyta > Magnoliopsida > Ericales > Ericaceae > Rhododendron > Rhododendron vialii. The sequence continues at coordinate 7,094,917 of NC_080569.1, forward strand.
AAAAAAATCAAGTATTATTAATACTTACGTATTTCTACCTTAATTCTTCTCCTCCTATACCCTTTTTTGATAAAAACTTCACTTTAAAATACATAAATTACGTAATTTTTATACTAGTACAAGTTTATGACCGATAAAAAATATACGGAATCATTCTTGTTCATGCATCGTCTTACCACCAATAAATAACAACACAAAAAATCTGCAAACACAACTTTAATACCCTTTTGGAACTTGTAAAGAAAAAGTAAGAAAGAAAAAATAATTAATAGAGAACGTAGAGAAAAAGTTATAGACAAAAGGAGATTAAAGTTAAATTCATTTTGTTATTTTCTCTCTACTTTCTCCAGGAATCCAAACAATTGAGAAGGAAAATTTTTAACATTCCCATCTCTTCCACAAGTTCCGAACAAAGCATAAAACACAATTTTTGGAGACTTTGTTTGGAGTAGTTCATTGCATGTGATTGAGAATCCGTGTTTATCGAACCCAGTTATGTCTAAAATTATGTTTTAAGAGATGTGTTTGTAACATTGTTCCACCAGGAGAGTGAATCAGTGAACACCAGAGTGACTGCCAATGAACTTTAGTTCGGTTGGCATCTCCTGATTCTCTCGTTCGGGAGACGAGGATTGGAGCCTTGTCGTAGGCAATTGTCAGTTCGGCCCCGTTGTGGACTGCTTTTAAATCCCTGTGGACTAACCCCTAACCCCGCGTATGACTGTGGGGAAAGAAAAAAAAAACCATCAGAGTGATTGAGAGTGAGAGAGAGCTTGAGGAGGGGGAATCAAGGGCAGCAAGGGAAAATGTCAGAGACAAGCAAAGAAGGAGAGGTAGTTTGCGTAACTGGAGGCAGCGGCTACATCGGTTCATGGATCGTCCGTCTCCTCCTCGACCGCGGCTACACCGTTCACGCCACCGTCAAAAATATCAGTTACTCTCTCTCTCTCTCTCTCCCCCTGTGGGTGTCAACCCCGGCGTCTAATTGCGGTTGTCTTTTTTCGCAGATGACGAAAAAGAAACGAAGCATCTAGAATCCCTAGAAGGAGCAGAATCGCGTCTCCGTCTCTTCCAGATTGATCTCCTCGACTACGATTCCATAGTCGCCGGCGTCAACGGCGCCGCCGGCGTCTTCCACCTCGCTTCCCCCTGCATCGTAGACGAAGTTAAAGACCCCGAGGTCCCGAAACGTACTTACATGTGGGAATTTATTCGTTCTTTTATGGTAATCGGTTTGATGTGCTATATATTTTGCAGAATGAACAATTGGCGCCCGCAATTAAGGGGACAAACAACGTGCTCACCGCGGCTAAGGAGTTAGGGGTTAGGCGCGTGGTGGTGACGTCGTCCGTATCCGCCATCACGCCCAGCCCTTACTGGCCAGCCGATAAGGCGAAGAACGAGGATTGCTGGACTGACGTTGACTACTGCAAGCAGAACGGAGTGAGATATATGCCATAATTTAGCTTAAATGACATGCTCTATCTTTTATGTCTTCGGTTTAGTTTCAGTTTCCCATTTTCCCCTTGATTTTGAATTTCATACTCTATCTTTCTAAATCATCAACCTCCAGCGACTTTTAGAAACTAGACTATCAGTTTCAACCTCATTCTTCTTGGATATAAACTATTGGCTACCCGCAATAACATATACGCCTTATTGTGGGTTTGATTGAGCATGGAAACTGCCTCAAAGGCTCCACAAATCTCATCACCAATTTATCTCATCTCCTTGTCCTAAATTACGGAAGATGGAGATAGTAATACAATGTTGTTGTACTAGGCTAGGACCAAGCTATGCTTTTTCTTCTTTAGATTTGGATTCTCAAACCTCAACAATAATAATTGTCATGAGGTGTTCCTTCATTTGTAATTTGATCAATGGGAGCAGTATCTGGGAATGTAGGGAAGAAGAAATAGAAAACCAAGGGATATGCCTTTGTTGGAAAACTATGTAGCTTATGGACAATTATGCAGAGACCAAAGCTTTGATTTTTTTGTTATGCTATCATTTTAGATGAAGGTGTAGCTCTTTAAGGTAAATAATGGATAGTTTGTTCTCTGTGGGTTACTTATTCTTTTGCAGCTTAATGCACAAGATGCATGGAAATGATTATCTTGACTTCATATCAGTTAGACAAGTTTTAATATACCAGTGGTATAGAATCATATGCGTTCACTTACGGCCCCTTTGGATTGTGAGAAAGGGGAGCCTTTCCTCACCAAATCTCCAAAAATATCATTTGTGTACTTTTTTTTCCCTCCATTTACTACCATAGTACTCAATCCAAATGAGTGTTTTGGTAAGAAACTGTAATCCTTTCTTTTCTTTTCTTAACAAATCACTCAATCCAGAGGGGCTGTTAGTAATTGACATTCGATGACAGGTTCCACTAAGTAATACCATCATATTTGATTGCTACGGAATATGGACTACTATGTGACGTTTATTGCTGTATACAAATGTTAGGTGAACTTTGCCTTGGTGTATGTTTGTGCACATAAGTTGCTGGTATGCATTTTTACAGGCAACTGCTAAAATTGTTGGACCTTATATTTTCAGAAATGAATCGAGTGAATCATTTAGAGCAAGATTGTGGCTACTTTATGTGTGATCTCTCATAATTTGTTTCATTGATCCCAAAGACGTCGTGCGTTTAGGTTATTAATATCACTCATTTTTTTGTCTGACGAGTTTTCTATCTTTGATCTTGCTTGTGAATAAACGGTTGGAATGTGCTTTAATTTCTGTTGTTATGTCTGAAGTTGTTGCACTTTTTCTAACCCGTATTATTCTGTTTGCTAGTTATGGTATTCACTTTCTAAAACACTAGCTGAGAAAGCAGCTTGGGAATTTGCCAAGGAAAAAGGTTTGGATGTGGTTGTGGTGAATCCTGGAACAGTTATGGGCCCTATTCTGCCCCCAACTCTTAATGCAAGCATGTTAATGCTTCTTCGTCTACTTCAGGGTAATATTTTCAAGAAGTTATAAGTTACTATAGAATCTGTTGAGATGTTCGACGATTTGCAAATGTAGCATTTAAAAAGACGAGTTTCATGTATCTCTTAGTATTCTTTTGCTCCAATAGATCCTTTGGAGAATGGGAGGGGCGTGAGGAGGAAGGCGAGTTTCTTTGAAACTGAGAAAAATTTATAAGTGACAACTTCCAATCGTGTATTTGATTAGTTAAATAGGGAACTAAATGTTAGTACAAGCATCTATTCCAGTGGCATTGGTGAAATATTCAATCTTCAAAGCTCCGCATGAGATGCTTTTAGGGTTTCTACATGATTCCTGGGCCTCAAATGGGAAACTGGTTTCTCAAGTTGGCTGCTAGCGCTGGAACCGTTCTGTGAGTGATCTAAATTTGTTTTCATGTTTCAGAAGCGTTGGGGAATAAGAGTCCATGTCTCAATACTTACATAAAAGGATTTTCCTTGGCTGACATACTAACTCTACCATTCTGCTTTCTCCATGCTTATGACTGACCACTGGCCAGTTGAAGTGTTAAAAGGAGACTAATTGTAGGAACGATGGGTACGGAGCTGACTCTTTATCTGTGAGACCGTTAATCTCAAAACTTGCATGGCTTTCATTTTTGGCCAGGGTGCACGGAAACATATGAAAACATCTTTATGGGGTCTGTCCATGTGAAAGATGTGGCCCTAGCACACATATTGGTCTATGAAAATACATCAGCTACAGGAAGGCACCTGTGTGTTGAAGCTATATCACACTATGGTGACTTTGCAGCCATGGTCGCAGAACTTTATCCTGAATACAATATCCCCAGGTAATGTGACTGTGTTGACATTTGGTAAACTCAATTCTGGTGTTGATTAAATGAAGTGTCTGATACATTATTGCTTGGTTGGGAAGATAAGATCGATAAGTCCCCTCATAGTCGTAGCGGAAACTTGGGTTCAGATCCCGCACTTCACTTCGGTTGGGGGATGGCTACCCTTGTACCACAGGCTTCCGTTTACTGTTTGAGATGGTATCTGATAAAGTGGTTGGTACATGAATAAATGGTTGCAAATTGTTTCGTGATTTTTTAGGCGTTGTTTATACGAATTCCTTTTTTTGAAGGCTGCCAAAAGATACTCAACCTGGATTGCTGAGATCTAAGAATGCATCTACGAAGCTGATGGACTTGGGTTTACAATTCATTCCTATGGAGCAAATCATCAAGGAATCGGTTGAGAGCTTAAAGAGCAAAGGATTTGTTTCGTAATAGAAAACTCAGCTTAGCTTCCTGGAGTCCTTATATTCCGTGTCATTGATATATGGGAGGGACTTTTGTAGCATGAATGGTAATCTATTTACCGTATTTCTTGTGGGTTAATGCTTGTGTCCTATCCTGGTGGCTTTTGCAGCTAATGTAGAAGAACTTCACCATGAATGTAAGTCCTTGCTATTGCTCCTGAAAATTTCCATCATCGTCACTCTTGATTTGGTAGCAAATGATTGTGAGATTTAGGGCATTGCTTACCATACATTAGTGCCATGCTTGAAAGCTGCCAAGAGATACGAGGAGAATTTTATATTACCCAAATCTCTTTTCAATTCGTCAATAATTGTATTTACTTCTTATCCGCAAGAGTTGAATTCACAATTAATAATGCATACGTACACCTATTTACGCCCCTTAACTTGGACTTGTTACGTCCATTAATTATATTATTTGTAGTTTGATATTCGTTTTTCAACCAACCGAGAATTTTATTGGTGTCAATCAAATTAATCAAGAATGAAGACCAAGCTTATATTGGATGTTGAATAAGAGAAGCACTAAATAAAATTCCTAAGCTACGTTGTGGAATTGGAGCGTTATACCGAATTGGATTTGCACGTGGGGGCCAAGCAGCCAACAAGTAGTTGTTGGGGGGCTGTACATTTATATTAAAAAGAGGGCCCACTAATTACAATGGAAAGGGGAGGAATTCTTTTCCCTAACGGCAGAGTTAACATAGGAAAAGGAGGGTTTTGCTCGGAGGATATCTTATTTCCCACGGAAAAACAGAGACCAACAGACGCGGCTTCGGCTGCGGCAGAGAGAAATACGCCATGATCGGCTTAGCTCCTTCGGCTAGGGTAACGAGGATATCTCTCCAAGTAGTATGGTTGTAAAGATTTTTAGGGTCTTTTCTATTCGATTTTAGTTGTGCAACTTTGGATAATTCATTGTTTCAATGAAAGTTTCTATTGCTTTATCTTCACATTGTGTTTGTATTCATGATATCAAATACCATTGTGCAACCATTTTTCAATGTTTTGAGATAGACTATACGACGTGAGACAGGTCGTGCCTTGGTTAAATATCATTTTTTAATGTTTTGAGATAGACTTTGAGATAGACTATACGACCTGAGACAGATCGTGCCTTGGTTAAATCCAGTGAAACGATCCGTGCCGTAATGAGAATATTTTTTGGAATTATCGATAGGAATTGCTACCCTATTGGTGGTTTGGTTATAAGTTGAATGAAATCCTAGACTTTGCCACAATTATATTGCAAGGGGAGGTTGAATCGAAGCCTTAGTCCCTTCTCTCTCCTGCTTCCAAAATCTTTAATCAGCTTTTGTAGTTTAATTGTTAGTTTAATCAAATCAATCACAAATCCAAACTCTCTTTTAATTTCAGAATTAAATTAGAAATTAATTGAAAGTACCGTAACTTAGCCTTTTACTCCCTGTAGACGATCTTGGACTTAACCACTGTTCTTTGGAATAATTGTTAATTCCTTATTTTATAAATTATATTTTTGGTACGAAAACGATAGACTAACAATCTCACTACATCTAAGTAAAGCTACGATACCTTAGAATCGGGTGCCTTGTCTTTTTTAAGACATGATCACACTTCAAAGTTCAAAGTTGTCATGTGGATTCACAAGGTGGGTGCTTATATGTTACTTTGCCACAAAAGTAGATTTTTTTCATTTATACTTTCATTTCCTTCTCTTTATTCCTTTTTAACCAATAACCATAATGAGAAAGTATGTTGAGGTGATAAATTTTAAAGTACTAAATAAGTAGTATTTAAATTGCACGTTGATCACCAAAAAAATATACCTGGTGCAAAAGTTGAAGCGTGGATTAAGGTTGCTCTAATAAGCTGATGCATTGAGGGTCATGTCTAGTAAACCAAACTTGCGGAATGACAAGGGTATTACAAGTCTTTTTTTCTCCATGACAGTTGGTAGTTAGTGTTAGTTGTAATTATTGAGATTAAAAATTCGTATGAAAATACATAGTGCTTTCCACTGAGTTACCACTCTACCTGCGGGGTCTTACTAGTCTTTACATCAACTAATTATTTAGCCAAGGACCAAATGCATTAAATTTACAATGCCATGTAGTCATAGGGTAAAGGCCCATTAGTTTTTTCTAGGGGTGGAAGAAAAACCGACGGATCAAAGAAATCGACCGATTGATTCGGTTTTTGGTTGGGGTAAGGGTGGGTTTGGTCGTCTTCAGTTTGGATCAAACCGAACCGATTAATTTCGGTTGGGTCTCAGTTACCTATAAATTCTCCAGACTGAGCCGATATACCCCAAATTCATACCGATTTGGACCAATCAATCAAAGCCATCCATCTTAAGGCCACATTCCGCTAAGGTTCTTATTTTCTAAGTATTTATTTTCAATTTACGAGACATTTCATTCTCTCACAATATAAATCACCTTTAATTCAAATTTTAGTTAGTGGAACACACCATAAGATACCAGATTTGAGAAAAATCATACCTACCAGCCGGGATTCAAACATTAGATAAAACCTCTGCATATTAGAAGGAGTGTACACTAATCAAGTGCAACAACTTGAAACATAAATTAAGCGTTCTTCTTGATTTCTCTCCTTCACGGTACGTTCTTATGTACCAAAAGTTAAACCAAAAAAATCAAAATGCATTAATATCAAGTATTATTAACACTTATTTCTACCTTAATTCTTCTCCTCATATGCCCTTTTTTTTTTTATAACAACTTCACTTTAACATACATAAATTACGTAATTTTTATACTAGTACAAGTTTATGACTGATAAAAAACATACAGAATCATTCCTGTTCATGCACCGTCTTACCACCGGTAAATAACACAAAAAGTCTGCAGACATAATTTTAATGCTTTTTTTGGAACTTGTAAAAGGGGAGGAAAGTTAAATTCGCTTTGTTATTTTCTCTCCACTTTCTCCAATAATCCAAACAATTGAGAAAGGAAAATTTTTAACATTCCCATCTCTTCCACGAGTTCTGAACAAAGCATAAACACAATTTCGCAGACTTTGTTCGGAGTAATTCAGTACATGTGATTGTGAATCCATGTTTATGGAACGCAGTTATGTTTGAAATTATGATTTAGGGATGTGTTGGTAGCATTGTTTCCAACAGGAAAGTGAATCATGTCTTAGGAAAGTAAAACCTTCTCGGTACTGATTCTAAAACCCAAAAAAATCGATAAAATCAATATAGTTTTAGCTCATTATATTTGCCATTTTCCAGCATTGAGCAGCGGTTTCTCCCTCTAGTCTGCGGTGGGAAGAGTTCAAGTTGGAGCAGCAGATCATCCAGGAGGGCTGGCTTCGTGTTCATACGTGGCCTCTCAACTTTGGCCTCTCCAACCTTTCCTCACGAGTGTGTTCAACGGGTCCGACTCCGGCGTCATAGTTCCATACGGATGTTTTTTTTTCTGTTTTCCCTATTTTTTTTTTTAATTTTCTTTTGTTAGTTTTGTATTTTGAGACCGATAGTGTCCCTTTATTATACTGTATATGTTTTGGCAGATATAATATTGAGATGATTTAGTTTGCTAAATAAAGAAACGGTTTTACTATTGTCAGCTTACTGGACTGACGATAAACAAGCTAGAAAATAAAAAAAATACGTATTTCTGTGAACTTTTTACATCTTTTAATATACATTCACATATTTATTATTGTCAGCCTATTGAATTGATTTTAAAATTCTCCATAAAGAAAAGTCAGAAGAGTGAATAATGAACACCAGAGTGAATGAACTCTAACCCAGTTGGCTTCTTCTGATTTTCCCACTTGGGAGACGAGGATTGGAGCTCTGTCGTGGGCAATTGTCAGTTCGGCCCCGTTGTGGACAGCTTTTGTATCATTGTGACTGAGACCCCGCGTATGTCGTGTAGCAAAAACAAAAAAAATATCAGAGTGACTGGGCCCTGTTTAAGAAACTTTTTTAAAAAATAAATTATGAGTTTATTTTATATTTTTAAATTCAAAAATAATATAAATAAAAAATATTTTTAAAATTTTTTTGTATCGTATAAAAGATTTCGATAAACTCTTTCAAACAAGATTCATATTGCATATTTTTAAATTTTAACAATTTTTTAATTTTTAAATTTGAAATTGTCTTCTTAAAAAATTAGACTTTTTTGGAATTCTGGAATAGACCATGAGACCCCGCGTATGAAGCGTAGCGAAAAAAAAAAAAATATCAGAGTGACTGAGAGTGAGAGAGAGCTTGAGGAGGGGGAAGCAACTAGCAAGGCAGCAGGGAAAATGTCAGAGTCAAGCAAAGAAGGAGAGGTAGTTTGCGTAACTGGAGGCAGCGGCTACATCGGTTCATGGGTCGTCCGTCTCCTCCTCGACCGCGGCTACACCGTTCACGCCACCGTCAAAAATATCAGTTACTCTCTCTCTCCCTCTCTCCCCCTGTGTGTGTCAACCCCGGCGTCTAATTGCGGTTGTCTTTTTTCGCAGATGACGAAAAAGAAACGAAGCATCTAGAATCCCTAGAAGGAGCAGAATCGCGTCTCCGTCTCTTCCAGATTGATCTCCTCGACTACGATTCCATAGTCGCCGCCGTCAACGGCGCCGCCGGCGTCTTCCACCTCGCTTCCCCCTGCATCGTAGAGGAAGTTGAAGACCCCGAGGTCCCGAAACGCACTTACATGTGGGAATTTATTCATTCTTTTATGGTAATCGGTTTGATGTGCTATATATTTTGCAGAATGAGCTATTGGCGCCCGCAATTAAGGGGACAAACAACGTGCTCACCGCGGCTAAGGAGTTAGGGGTTCGGCGCGTGGTGGTGACGTCGTCCAATACCGCCATCATGCCCAGCCCTTACTGGCCAGCCGATAAGGCGAAGAACGAGGATTGCTGGACTGACGTTGACTACTGCAAGCAGAACGGAGTGAGATATATGCCTTAATTTAGCTTAAATGACATGCTCTATCTTTTATGTCTTCGGTTTAGTTTCAGTTTCCTATTTTTCCCCTTGATTTTGAATTTCATGCTCTATCTTTCTAAATCATCAACCTCCAGCGACTTTTAGAAACTAGACTATCAGTTTCAACCTCATTCTCCCTGGATTAGGGGTGACAAATTGAATTCAGACCCATTAAGAAATCTAAATCCATCTATTAAAAAATAGACTCATCCCAACTCATTTATTAGCTGGGTCAGAATGGGTCCAACCCATCTGACCCATTTATTAATTGGGTTTAATTGGGTCAACTTAAATGACCCAATAAATCATGAGTATAACCCAACAAAAAAAAACCCATTTCTCAGTCAATTCTCTCCTCCCACCTCCTCGCAGCCGTGCTTGCCATCACCACCTTCTCCTCCTCCACCAACCGGATCACCGCCAGCCGCCACAGACCACCACCATTTCCACTACCGTACACCACTGCTGCACCTCCACAGCCGAACACCATAACCATCCGACCGAGCTCCATCGCCGCTCCGAACTGCCGCCAAAATCTCTCCAAAACTCATTTCACCGGACGCGAGGTAGTCCGAACTCACCTCCCTACGTATATTTATATGTTGATATGTAATTCCATCAATGTTCTGGTGCTGTACGTTTGAAGTTCCATTGCGATAACAAGAAACCCGAGCCGAACCATAAACCTTCGAAAAAGCTTGGAATTGAAACCTTAAATCGCTGTGAAAAACTAATTAAATGTTCGGGCCCAGTATATTGGTTGTTGCCCAGTAGGTTAAGACTGATTTTAGCACTCCATAGTGTATAAAACGAACACAAATGAAGAGAGAGAGTGCAAACCGAGTTCCGATCAAAATCTGTGTTTTTTTTAAATTACTTGAACGGAAAATCTGATCTGTCCATCTTGTTCGTCTCCTCAAGACGGTTCGGATAATGGTATAATAAGCCTTCATACGATGTCGGGTTAGATCACATGCGTCGATCAAAGTTTTGAGTGTGTGAGCTTACCACTCTATAATTTTTCATTTGGCATGAGGTTGAGGATGAGGCGACATCACGGGGAGAGAGAGAGAGAGAGAGAGAGATGAACCAGAATCAGCAATCTTTTCCTCCTCATAATCTTTTCTCACAAAAGTTTCTTAAATCTGCTAAATAAGCCAATTGGGTTATTTTTTTGTCTTTATTCAATTTTTTTTCTTATTTGTTAGTTTTTTGTCAATTTTGGGGGGATTATTGCATTGTCATGACGAGAGAAATCTAAAAAGTATAAATTTACGATCGAAATCCAAATTTTTTTTGAATAAAGACAAAAAAATTGGCTTATTGGCTTATTTTTATCTTTATTCAAAAAAATTAAGTTTCGATCGTAATTTTTTACTTTTTAGATTTCTCTTGTCATAACGATGCAATAATCCCCAAAAAAATTGACAAAAAACTAACAAATACGAAAAAAAATTGAATAAGAACAAAAAAATAACTCAGTTGGCTTATTTAGCCAAAGGGGATTATAGTTTTGCAAAGGAAGTACAAAACAGAAAAAAGGGCTGATCAAAAAAAGAAAAAAGCGATGGTAATTAAGTGTATAGGGGTAATTTGGTCATTTTACTAGTAGAGGGATAGTATGGTAATTTTAGTGTACATTGGTATTTGTCATTTTAAATTTTAGTATATAATATTTAATTGGGCTAATGGGCGGGTTGGGTTTGCTTTTTAATAAATAAGTTGGATTAGGTATGGGTAATTAGCCTCATAGTTAATTGGTCTAAATGGGTCAATGACCCATTAAAGATCCAACCCACTTACAACTTGCCCAATTTGACCCAAACCCGCCCATTTGCCACCCCTACCCTGGATATAAACTATTGTCTACCCGCAATAACATATACGCCTTATTGTGGGTTTGATTGAGCATGGAAACTGCCTCAAAGGCTCCACAAATCTCATCGCCAATTTATCTCATCTCCTTGCCCTAAATTACAGAAGATGGAGATAGTAATACAATGTTGTTGTACTAGGCTAGGACCAAGCTATGCTTTTTCTTCTTGAGATTTGGATTCTCAAACCTCAACAATAATCATTGTCATGAGGTGTTCCTTTTTTTGTAATTTGATCAACGGGAGCAGTATCTGGGAATGTAGGGTAGAAGAAATAGAAAACCAAGGAATATGCTTTTGTTGGAAAACTATGTAGCTTATGGACAATTATGCAGAGACCAAAGCCTTGATTTTCTTGTTATGCTATCATTTTAGATGAAGGTGTAGCTCTTTAAGGTAAATAATGGATAGTTTGTTCTCGGTGGGTTACTTATTCTTTTGTAGCTTAATGCACAAGATGCACGGAAATGATTATCTTGACTTCGTATCGGTTAGACGAGTATTAATATACCAGTGGTATAGAATCATGTGCGTTCACTTACGGCCCCTTTGGATTGTGAGAAAATGGAGCCTTTCCTCACCAAATCTCCAAAAATATCATTTGTGTACGCTTTTTTTCTCCATTTTCTACCATAGTACTCAATCCAAATGAGTGTTTTGGTAAGAAACTGGAATCCTTTCTTTTCTTTTCTTAACAAATCAGTCAATCCAAAGGGGCTGTTAGTAATTGACATTCGATGACAGGTTCCACTAAGTGAGTACCATCATATTTGATTGCTATGGAGTATGGACTACTATGTGACGTTTATTGCTGTATACAAATGTTAGGTGAACTTTGCCTTGGTGTATGTTTGTGCACATAAGTTGCTGGTATGCATTTTTACAGGCAACTGCTAAAATTGTTGGACCTTATATTTTCAGAAATGAATCGAGTGAATCATTTAGAGCAAGATTGCGGCTACTTTATGTGTGATCTCTCATAATTTGTTTCATTGATCCCAAAGACGTCGTGCGTTTAGGTTATTAATATCACTCATTTTTTTGTCTGACGAGTTTTCTATCTTTGATCTTGCTTGTGAATAAACGGTTGGAATGTGCTTTAATTTCTGTTGTTATGTCTGAAGTTGTTGCACTTTTTCTAACCCGTATTATTCTGTTTGCTAGTTATGGTATTCACTTTCTAAAACACTAGCTGAGAAAGGAGCTTGGGAATTTGCCAAGGAAAAAGGTTTGGATGTGGTTGTGGTGAATCCTGGAGCAGTTATGGGCCCTATTCTGCCCCCAACTCTTAATGCAAGCATGTTAATGCTTCTTCGTCTACTTCAGGGTAATATTTTCAAGAAGTTATAAGTTACTATAGATTCTGTTGAGATGTTCGACGATTTGCAAATGTAGCATTTAAAAAGACGAGTATTCATGTATCTCTTAGTATTCTTTTGCTCCATTAGATCCTTAGGAGAATGGGAGGGGCGTGAGGAGGAAGGCGAGTTTCTTTGAAACTGAGAAATTTATAAGTGACAACTTCCAATCGTGTTATTGATTAGTTAAATAGGGAACTAAATGTTACAAGCATCTATTCCAGCGGCATTGGTGAAATATTCAATCTTCAAAGCTCCGCATGAGATGCTTTTAGGGTTTCTACATGATTCCTGGGCCTCAAATGGGAAAGTGGTTTCTGAAGTTGGCTGCTAGCGCTGGAACCGTTCGTGAGTGATCTAAATTTGTTTTCATGTTTCAGAAGCGTTGGGGAATAAGAGTCCATGTCTCAATACTTACATAAAAGGATTTTCCTTGGCTGACATACTAACTCTATCATTCTGCTTTCTCCATGCTTATGACTGACCACTGGCCAGTTGAAGTGTTAAAAGGAGACTAATTGTAGGAACGATGGGTACCGAGCTGACTCTTTATTTATGAGACCGTTAATTTCAAAACTAACATGGCTTTCATTTTTGGCCAGGGTGCACTGAAACATATGAAAACATCTTTATAGGGTCTGTCCATGTGAAAGATGTGGCCCTAGCACACATATTGGTCTATGAAAATACATCAGCTACAGGAAGGCACCTGTGTGTTGAAGCTATATCACACTATGGTGACTTTGCAGCCATGGTCGCAGAACTTTATCCTGAATACAATATCCCCAGGTAATGTGACTGTGTTGACATTTGGTAAACTCAATTCTGGTGTTGATTAAATGAAGTGTCTGATACATTATTGCTTGGTCGGGAAGATAAGATCGATAAGTCCCCTCATAGTCGTAGCGGAAACTTGGGTTCAGATCCCCCACTTCACTTCGGTTGGGGGATGGCTACCCTTGTACCGCAGGCTTCTGTTTACTGTTTGAGATGGTATCTGATAAAGTGGTTGGTACATGAATAAATGGTTGCAAATTGTTTCATGATTTTTTAGGCGTTGTTTATACGAATTCCTTTTTTTGAAGGCTGCCAAAAGATACTCAACCTGGATTGCTGAGATCTAAGAATGCATCTACGAAGCTGATGGACTTGGGTTTACAATTCATTCCTATGGAGCAAATCATCAAGGAATCGGTTGAGAGCTTAAAGAGCAAAGGATTTATTTCGTAATAGAAAACTCAGCTTAGCTTCCTGGAGTCCTTATATTCCGTGTCATTGATATATGGGAGGGACTTTTGTAGCATGAATGGTAATCTATTTACCGTATTTCTTGTGGGTTAATGCTTGTGTCCTATCCTGGTGGCTTTTGCAGCTAATGTAGAAGAACTTCACCATGAATGTAAGTCCTTGTTATTGGTCCTGAAAATTTCCATCATCGTCACTCTTGATTTGGTAGCAAATGATTGTGAGATTGGTTGTATACAATTAGTCTAAAGTGTAATGGAGTAGTTGATTAGGTTTGCTTTTACTAAAAGTCTAAAAGGCCAATAGTGCTGTTTGTAAATTATGTTTGTTTCCCTGATGTCATGCATGATGTATTCGGCTGTCTCCTTACGTCTATAAAAGGAGAGCATCCCCCTGTAAAAAACCAAGTCAGTTGAAGTCTGCAATAATATTTCAGTCTCTTGTGTATATTGTGTTCTCTATACGATCAGGGCATTGCTTACCATACATTAGTGCCATGCTTGAAAGCTGCCAAGAGATATTACTGCATTTTTTTGTTCATACGAGTAGAATTTTATATTACCCAAATCTCTTCTCAATTCGTCAATAATTGTATTAACTTCTTAACCGCAAGAGTTGAATTCACAATTAATAGTGCATACGTACACCTATTTACACCCCTTAACTTGAACTTGTTACGTTCATTTATTATATTATTTGTAGTTTGATATTCGTTTTTCTCGTTTCAAAACCAACCGAGAATTTTATTGGTGTCAATCAAATTAATAAAGAATGAAGACCAAGTTTATATTGGATGTTGAATAAGAGAAGCACTAAATAAAATTCCTAAGCTACGTTGTGGAATTGGAGCGTTATACCGAATTGGATTTGCACGTGGGGGCCAAGCAGCCAACAAGTACTTGTAGGGGGGACATTTATATTAAAAAGAGGGCCCACTAACTACAATGGAAAGGGGAGGAATTCTTTTCCCTAACGGCAGAGTTAACATAGGAAAAGGAGGGTTTTGCTCGGAGGATATCTTATTTCCCACGGAAAAACAGAGACCAACAGACGCGGCTTCGGCTGCGGCAGAAAGAAATACGCCATGATCGGCTTAGCTCCTTCGGCTAGGATAACGAGGATATCTCTCCAAGTAGTATGGTTGTAAAGATTTTTAGGTTCTTTTCTATTCGACTTTAGTTGAGCAACTTTGAATAATTCATTGTTTCAATGAAAGTTTCTATTGCTTTATCTTCACATTGTGTTTGTATTCATGATATCAAATACCGTTGTGCAACCATTTTTTAATGTTTTGAGATAGACTATACGATGTGAGACAAGTTGTGCCTTGGTTAAATTTCATTTTTCAATGTTTTGAGATAAACTATACGACGTGAGACAGGTTGTGCCTTGGTTAAATCTCATTTTTTAATGTTTTGAAATAGACTTTGAGATAGACTATACGACGTGAGACAGATCGTATCTTGGTTAAGTCCAGTGAAACGATCCGTGCCGTAATGAGAATATTTTTTGGGATTATCGATAGAAATTGCTACCCTATTGGTGGTTTGGTTATAAGTTGGATGAAACCCTAGACTTCGCCACAATTATATTGCAAGGGGAGGTTGCATCAAAACCTTAGTCCCTTCTCTCTCCTGCTTCCAAAATCTTTAATCAGCTTTTGTAGTTTAATTGTTAGTAGTTTAATCAAATCAATCACAAATCCAAACTCCCATTTAATTTCAAAATTAAATTAGAAATTAATTGAAAGTACCGTAACTTAGCCTTTTACTCCCTGTAGACGATCCTGGACTTAACCACTGTTCTTTGGAATAATAATTAATTCCTTATTTTATAAATTAAATTATATTTTTGATACGAAAACGACAGACCAACAATCTCGCTACATCTAAGTAAAGCTACGATACTTTAGAATCAGGTGCCTTGCCTTTTTTAAGACATGATGACACTTCAAAGTTCAAAGTTGTCATGTGGATTCACAAGGTGGGTGCTTATATGTTACTTTGCCACAAAAGTAGATTTTTTTCATTTATACTTTCATTTCCTTCTCTTTATTCCTTTTTAGCCAATAACCATAATGAGAAAGTATGTTGAGGTGATAAATTTTAAAGAACTAAATAAGTAGTATTTAAATTGCACGTTGATCACCAAAAAAATATACCTGGTGGAATGACAAGGGTATTACAAGTCTTTTTTTCTCCATGACAGTTGGTAGTTAGTGTTAGTTGTAATTATTGAGATTAAAAATTCGTATGAAATACATAGTGCTTACCACTGAGTTACCACTCTACCTGCGGGGTCTTACTAGTCTTTACATCAACTAATTATTTAGCCAAGGACCAAATGCATTAAATTTACAATGCCATGTAGTCATAGGGTAAAGGCCCATTAGTTTTTTCTAGGGATGGAAGAAAAACCGACGGATCAAAGAAATCGACCGATTGATTCGGTTTTTGGTTGGGGTAAGGGTGGGTTTGGTCGTCTTCAATTTGGATCAAACCAAACCGATTAATTTCGGTTGGGTCTCATTTACCTATAAATTTCTCCGGACTGAGCCGATATACCCCAAAATCATACCGAATTGGACCAATCAATCAAAGCCATCCATCTTAAGGGCACATTCCGCTAAGGTTCTTGTTTTCTAAGTATTTATTTTTCAATTTACGAGACATTTCATTCTCTCACAATATAAATCACCTTTAATTTTAATTTTAGTTAGTGGAACACGGACTCAGGGGGGCTGCTGTGCGTGCTGTCCCAGCCCATGGGACCCCGCTCCGGTCTTAGTCCGACCATCGGAAACGTTCACTTCGTAGAGCTCGTCGAGTTGAACAAGTATGCAAAAAATTAGTTTGATCGGATATCTTTAAGTGCCTGATCAGAACACATATAACTTGCCAATAATGGGTTCTGGTAGATTTGATCCAGTGTTTCGGATCCATTCTTTTCAAGATAAAAATGTTCCGATCAAGCACTTAA
Organism: Rhododendron vialii; assembly: GCF_030253575.1. Taxonomy (NCBI): domain Eukaryota; kingdom Viridiplantae; phylum Streptophyta; class Magnoliopsida; order Ericales; family Ericaceae; genus Rhododendron; species Rhododendron vialii. The sequence goes on from NC_080569.1 coordinate 7,111,581, forward strand.
AGATATCCGATCAAACTGATTTCTTGCATACTTGTTCAACTCGACGAGCTCTACGAAGTGAACGTTTCCGATCGTCAAACCAAGCCCAGAGCGGGGCCCCCTGGGCCGGGACAGCACGCTGCTGTCCCTTCAAGGGACAGCAGGCCCCCTGAGTCGAGTGGAACACACCATAAGATACCAAATTTGAGAAAAATCATACGTACCAGCCGGGATTCAAACGTTAGATAAAACCTCTGCATATTAGAAGGAGTGTACACTAATCAAGTGCAACAACTTGAAACATAAATTAAGCGTTCTTCTTGATTTCTCTCCTTCACGGTACGTTCTTATGTACCAAAAGTTAAACCAAAAAAATCAAAATGCATTAATATCAAGTATTATTAACACTTATTTCTACCTTAATTCTTCTCCTCATATGCCCTTTTTTTTTTTTATAACAACTTCACTTTAACATACATAAATTACGTAATTTTTATACTAGTACAAGTTTATGACTGATAAAAAACATACAGAATCATTCCTGTTCATACACTGTCTTACCCCCGGTAAATAACACAAAAAGTCTGCAGACACAATTTTAATGCTTTTTTTGGAACTTGTAAAAGGGGAGGAAAGTTAAATTCGCTTTGTTATTTTCTCTCCACTTTCTCCAATAATCCAAACAATTGAGAAAGGAAAATTTTTAACATTCCCATCTCTTCCACGAGTTCTGAACAAAGCATAAACACAATTTCGCAGACTTTGTTCGGAATAATTCAGTACATGTGATTGTGAATCCATGTTTATTGAACGCAGTTATGTTTGAAATTATGATTTAGGGATGTGTTGGTAGCATTGTTTCCAACAGGAAAGTGAATCATGTCTTAGGAAAGTAAAACCTTCTCGGTACTGATTCTAAAACCCAAAAAAATCGATAAAATCAATATAGTTTTAGCTCATTATATTTGCCATTTCCAGCATTGAGCAGCGGCTTCTGCCTTTAGTCTGCGGTGGGAAGAGTTCAAGTTGGAGCAGCAGATCATCCAGGAGGGCTTGCTTCGTGTTCATACGTGGCCTCTCAACTTCGGCCTCTCCAACCTTTCCTCACGAGTGTGTTCGACGGGTCCGACTCCGGCGTCATAGTTTCATACGAATGTTTTTTTTCTGTTTTCCCTGTTTTTATTTTTTTATTTTCTTTTGTTAGTTTTGTATTTTGAGACCGATAGTGTCCCTTTATTATACTGTATATGTTTTGGCTGATATAATATTGAGATGATTTAGTTTGCTAAATAAAGAAACGGTTTTACTATTGTCAGCTCACTGGACTAACGATAAACAAGCTAGAAAATAAGAAAAATACGTATTTCTGTGAACTTTTTACATCTTTTAATATACATTCACACATTTATTATTGTCAGCCTAGTAGATTGATTTTAAAATTCTCCATAAAGAAAAGTCAGAAGAGTGAATAATGAACACCAGAGTGAATGAACTCTTACCCAGTTGGCTTCTTCTGATTTTCCCACTTGGGAGACGAGGATTGGAGCCTGTCGTGGGCAGTTGTCAGTTCGGCCCCGTTGTGGACAGCTTTTGTATCATTGTGACTGAGACCCCGCGTATGTCGTGTAGCAAAAACAAAAAAAATATCAGAGTGACTGGGCCCTGTTTAAGAAACTTTGAAAAAAAAAAAAAATAATGAGTTTATTTTATATTTTGAAACTCAAAAATAATATAAATAAAAAATATTTTTTAAATTTTTTTGTATCGTATAAAAGATCTCGATAAGCTCTTTCAAACAAGATTCATATTGCATATTTTTAAATTTTAACAAATTTTTAATTTTTAAGCTTGAAATTATCTTTTTAAAAAATTAGACTTTTTTGAAATTCTGGAATAGACCATGAGACCCCGCGTATGAAGCGTAACGAAAAAAAAATATATCAGAGTGACTGAGAGTGAGACAGAGCTTGAGGGGGGGAAGCAACTAGCAAGGCAGCAGGGAAAATGTCAGAGTCAAGCAAAGAAGGAGAGGTAGTTTGCGTAACTGGAGGCAGCGGCTACATCGGTTCATGGGTCGTCCGTCTCCTCCTCGACCGCGGCTACACCGTTCACGCCACCGTCAAAAATATCAGTTACTCTCTCTCTCTCTCTCTCTCTCCCCCTGTGTGTGTCAACCCCGCGTCTAATTGCGGTTGTCTTTTTTCGCAGATGACGAAAAAGAAACGAAGCATCTAGAATCCCTAGAAGGAGCAGAATCGCGTCTCCGTCTCTTCCAGATTGATCTCCTCGACTACGATTCCATAGTCGCCGCCGTCAACGGCGCCGCCGGCGTCTTCCACCTCGCTTCCCCCTGCATCATAGACGAAGTTAAAGACCCCGAGGTCCCGAAACGCACTTACATGTGGGAATTTATTCATTCTTTTATGGCAATCGGTTTGATGTGCTATATATTTTGCAGAATGAGCTATTGGCGCCCGCAATTAAGGGGACAAACAACGTGCTCACCGCGGCTAAGGAGTTAGGGGTTCGGCGCGTGGTGGTGACGTCGTCCAATACCGCCATCATGCCCAGCCCTTACTGGCCAGCCGATAAGGCGAAGAACGAGGATTGCTGGACTGACGTTGACTACTGCAAGCAGAACGGAGTGAGATATATGCCTTAATTTAGCTTAAATGACATGCTCTATCTTTTATGTCTTCGGTTTAGTTTCAGTTTCCTATTTTTCCCCTTGATTTTGAATTTCATGCTCTATCTTTCTAAATCATCAACCTCCAGCGACTTTTAGAAACTAGACTATCAGTTTCAACCTCATTCTCCTTGGATTAGGGGTGATAAATTGAACTTAGACCCATTAAGAAATCCAAATTCACCTATTAAAAAATAGACTTATCCCAACTCATTTATTAGCTGGGTCAGAATGGATCCAACCCATCTGACCGATTTATTAATTGGGTTTAATTTGGTCAACTTAAATGACTCAATAAGTCATGAGTATAACCCAACAAAAAAAAAACCCATTTATCAGTCAATACTCTCCTCCCACTCCTCGCAGCCGTGCTTGCCATCACCACCTTCTCCTCCTCCACCAACCGGATCACCGCCAGCCGCCACAGACCACCACCATTTCCACTACCGTACACCACTGCTGCACCTCCACAGCCGAACACCATAACCATCCGACCGAGCTCCATCGCCGCTCCGAACTGCCGCCAAAATCTCTCCAAAACTCATTTCACCGGACGCGAGGTAGTCCGAACTCACCTCCCTACGTATATTTATGCGTTGATATGTAATTCCATCAATGTTCTGGTGCTGTACGTTTGAAGTTCTGTTGCGATAACAAGAAACCCGAGCCGAACCATAAACCTTCGAAAAAGCTTGGAATTGAAACCTTAAATCGCTGTGAAAAACTAATTAAATGTTCGGGCCCAGTATATTGGTTGTTGCCCAGTAGGTTAAGACTGATTTTAGCACTCCATAGTGTATAAAACGAACACAAATGAAGAGAGAGAGTGCAAACCGAGTTCCGATCAAAATCTATGTTTTTTTTTAAATTGCTTGAACGGAAAATCTGATCTGTCCATCTTGTTCGTCTCCTCAAGACGGTTCGGATAATGGTATAATAAGCCTTCATACGATGTCGGGTTAGATCACATGCGTCGATCAAAGTTTTGAGTGTGTGAGCTTACCACACTCTATAATTTTTCATTTAGCATGAGGTTGAGGATGAGGCGACATCACGGGGGGAGAGAGAGAGAGAGAGAGATGAACCAGAATCAGCAATCTTTTCCTCCTCATAATCTTTTCTCACAAAAGTTTCTTAAATTTCCTTCGGCTAAATAAGCCAATTGGATTATTTTTTTGTCTTTATTCAATTTTTTTTCGTATTTGTTAGTTTTTGTCAATTTTGGGGGGATTATTGCATTGTCATGACGAGAGAAATCTAAAAAATATAAATTTACGATCGAAATCCAATTTTTTTTTGAATAAAGACAAAAAAAATTGGCTTATTGGCTTATTTTTATCTTTATTCAAAAAAATTAGGTTTCGATCGTAATTTTTTACTTTTTAGATTTCTCTTGTCATAACGATGCAATAATCCCCAAAAAAATTGACGAAAAACTAATAAATACGAAAAAAAATTGAATAAGGACAAAAAAATAACCCAGTTGGCTTATTTTGCCAAACGGGATTATAGTTTTGCAAAGGAAGTGCAAAACAGAAAAAAGGGCTGATCAAAAAAAGAAAAAAGCGATGGTAATTAAGTGTATAGGGGTAATTTGCTCATTTTACTAGTAGAGTGATAGTATGGTAAATTTAGTGTACATTGGTATTTGTCATTTTAAATTTTAGTATATAATATTTAATTGGACTAATGGGCGTGTTGGGTTTGCTTTTTAATAAATGGGTTGGGTTAGGTATGGGTAATTAGCCTCATAGTTAATTGGTCTAAATGGATCAATGACCCATTAAAGATCCAACCCACTTACAACTTGCCCAATTTGACCCAAACCCGCCCATTTGCCACCCCTACCCTGGATATAAACTATTGTCTACCCGCAATAACATATACGCCTTATTGTGGGTTTGATTGAGCATGGAAACTGCCTCAAAGGCTCCACAAATCTCATCGCCAATTTATCTCATCTCCTTGCCCTAAATTACAGAAGATGGAGATAGTAATACAATGTTGTTGTACTAGGCTAGGACCAAGCTATGCTTTTTCTTCTTGAGATTTGGATTCTCAAAACCTCAACAATAATCATTGTCATGAGGTGTTCCTTTTTTTGTAATTTGATCAACGGGAGCAGTATCTGGGAATGTAGGGTAGAAGAAATAGAAAACCAAGGAATATGCTTTTGTTGGAAAACTATGTAGCTTATGGACAATTATGCAGAGACCAAAGCCTTGATTTTCTTGTTATGCTATCATTTTAGATGAAGGTGTAGCTCGTTAAGGTAAATAATGGATAGTTTGTTCTCGGTGGGTTACTTATTCTTTTGTAGCTTAATGCACAAGATGCACGGAAATGATTATATCTTGACTTCGTATCGGTTAGACGAGTATTAATATACCAGTGGTATAGAATCATGTGCGTTCACTTACGGCCCCTTTGGATTGTGAGAAAATGGAGCCTTTCCTCACCAAATCTCCAAAAATATCATTTGTGTACGCTTTTTTTCTCCATTTTCTACCATAGTACTCAATCCAAATGAGTGTTTTGGTAAGAAACTGGAATCCTTTCTTTTCTTTTCTTAACAAATCAGTCAATCCAAAGGGGCTGTTAGTAATTGACATTCGATGACAGGTTCCACTAAGTGAGTACCATCATATTTGATTGCTATGGAGTATGGACTACTATGTGACGTTTATTGCTGTATACAAATGTTAGGTGTACTTTGCCTTGGTGTATGTTTGTGCACATAAGTTGCTGGTATGCATTTTTACAGGCAACTGCTAAAATTGTTGGACCTTATATTTTCAGAAATGAATTGAGTGAATCATTTAGAGCAAGATTGTGGCTACTTTATGTGTGATCTCTCATAATTTGTTTCATTGATCCCAAAGACGTCGTGCGTTTAGGTTATTAATATCACTCATTTTTTTGTCTGACGAGTTTTCTATCTTTGATCTTGCTTGTGAATAAACGGTTGGAATGTGCTTTAATTTCTGTTGTTATGTCTGAAGTTGTTGCACTTTTTCTAACCCGTATGATTCTGTTTGCTAGTTATGGTATCCACTTTCTAAAACACTAGCTGAGAAAGCAGCTTGGGAATTTGCCAAGGAAAAAGGTTTGGATGTGGTTGTGGTGAATCCTGGAACAGTTATGGGCCCTATTCTGCCCCCAACTCTTAATGCAAGCATGTTAAAGCTTCTTCGTCTACTTCAGGGTAATATTTTCAAGAAGTTATAAGTTACTATAGATTCTGTTGAGATGTTCGACGATTTGCAAATGTAGCATTTAAAAAGACGAGTATTCATGTATCTCTTAGTATTCTTTTGCTCCATTAGATCCTTGCGAGAATGGGAGGGGCGTGAGGAGGAAGGCAAGTTTCTCTGAAACTGAGAAATTTATAAGTGACAACTTCCCATCGTGTATTTGATTAGTTAAATAGGGAACTAAATGTTACAAGCATCTATTCCAGTGGCATTGGTGAAATATTCAATCTTCAAAGCTCCACATGAGATGCTTTTAGGGTTTCTACATGATTCCTGGGCCTCAAATGGGAAAGTGGTTTCCCAAGTTGGCTGCTAGCGCTGGAACCGTTCGTGAGTGATCTAAATTTGTTTTCATGTTTCAGAAGCGTTGGGGAATAAGAGTCCATGTCTCAATACTTACATAAAAGGATTTCCCTTGACTGACATACTAACTCTTCCATTCTGCTTTCTCCATGCTTATGACTGACCACTGGCCAGTTGAAGTGTTAAAAGGAGACTAATTGTAGGAACGATGGGTACCGAGCTGACTCTTTATTTATGAGACCGTTAATTTCAAAACTAACATGGCTTTCATTTTTGGCCAGGGTGCACTGAAACATATGAAAACATCTTTATGGGGTCTGTCCATGTGAAAGATGTGGCCCTTGCACACATATTGGTCTATGAAAATACATCAGCTACAGGAAGGCACCTGTGTGTTGAAGCTATATCACACTATGGTGACTTTGCAGCCATGGTCGCAGAACTTTATCCTGAATACAATATTCCCAGGTAATGTGACTGTGTTGACATTTGGTAAACTCAATTCTGGTGTTGATTAAATGAAGTGTCTGATACATTATTGCTTGGTCGGGAAGATAAGATCAATAAGTCCCCTCATAGTCATAGCGGAAACTTGGGTTCAGATCCCCCACTTCACTTCGGTTGGGGGATGGCTACCCTTGTACCGCAGGCTTCTGTTTACTGTTTGAGATGGTATCTGATAAAGTGGTTGGTACATGAATAAATGGTTGCAAATTGTTTCATGATTTTTTAGGCGTTGTTTATACGAATTCCTTTTTTTGAAGGCTGCCAAAAGATACTCAACCTGGAATGCTGAGATCTAAGAATGCATCTACGAAGCTGATGGACTTGGGTTTACAATTCATTCCTATGGAGCAAATCATCAAGGAATCGGTTGAGAGCTTAAAGAGCAAAGGATTTATTTCGTAATAGAAAACTCAGCTTAGCATACGTACACCTATTTACGCCCCTTAACTTGAACTTGTTACGTCCATTTATTATATTATTTGTAGTTTGATATTCGTTTTTCTCGTTTCAAAACCAACCGAGAATTTTATTGGTGTCAATCAAATTAATAAAGAATGAAGACCAAGTTTATATTGGATGTTGAATAAGAGAAGCACTAAATAAAATTCCTAAGCTACGTTGTGGAATTGGAGCGTTATACCGAATTGGATTTGCACGTGGGGGCCAAGCAGCCAACAAGTACTTGTAGGGGGGACATTTATATTAAAAAGAGGGCCCACTAACTACAATGGAAAGGGGAGGAATTCTTTTCCCTAACGGCAGAGTTAACATAGGAAAAGGTGGACGCGGGGGCTCTGCTGCCCAGGGGGGCAGCAGCCCCTGCCCACACTCACACACACTCACACACGGCACCGTTTCGTTAAAGAAAAAAAAAAAACTCTTCCGCTTGCAATCCAATCCTAAGGAGCAGAAACGTGATTATGAGAGCCTTAGAGTTAAAATTTAATTATGTTTCTTTAGAATAATATGATCAGAATAATAAGATCTTCACGTCAATTCAAACGGATTGAAAATTGGAGCACTTAATTTTTTAATCATATTTTTTAATATATAAACGGTCTAAAAAATTAAGTGTGCCACTTTTTAATTCGTTTGAACAAGTACGAATATCTTATTATTCTAATCATATTATTTTAAAGAGATATAATTAATTTTTGTCTCTAGAACTCTCATAATTAAGTATATGCTCTTTATTTAGGATCCTGTAGATCAGAAACGTGATTATGAAAGTCCTATAAACAAAAGTTAATTATATCTCTTTAAAATAATATGATTAGAATAATAAGATATTCGTACTTGTTCAAACGAATTAAAAAGTGGCACACTTAATTTAGACCGTTTATATATTAAAAAATATGATTAAAAAATTAAGTGCTCCAATTTTCAATCCGTTTAAATTGACGTGAAGATCTTATTATTCTGATCATATTATTCTAAAGAGACATAATTAAATTTTAACTCTAAGGCTCTCATAATCACGTTTCTGCTCCTTAGGATTGCAAGCGGAAGAGTTTTTTTTTTTTCTTTAACGAAACGGTGCCGTGTGTGAGTGTGTGTGAGTGTGGGCAGGGGCTGCTGCCCACCCCTGGGCAGCAGAGCCCCCGCGTCCGGAAAAGGTGGGTTTTGCTCGGAGGATATCTTATTTCCCACGGAAAAACAGAGACCAACAGACGCGGCTTCGGCTGCGGCAGAAAGAAATACGCCATGATCGGCTTAGCTCCTTCGGCTAGGATAACGAGGATATCTCTCCAAGTAGTATGGTTGTAAAGATTTTTAGGTTCTTTTCTAGTCGACTTTAGTTGAGCAACTTTGAATAATTCATTGTTTCAATGAAAGTTTCTATTGCTTTATCTTCACATTGTGTTTGTATTCATGATATCAAATACCGTTGTGCAACCATTTTTCAATGTTTTGAGATAGACTATACGACGTGAAACAAGTTGTGCCTTAGTTAAATCTCATTTTTCAATGTTTTGAGATAGACTATACGACGTGAGACAGGTTGTGCCTTGGTTAAATCTCATTTTTTAATGTTTTGAAATAGACTTTGAGATAGACTATACGACGTGAGACAGATCGTGTCTTGGTTAAGTCCAGTGAAACGATCCGTGCCGTAATGAGAATATTTTTTGGGATTATCGACAGGAATTGCTACCCTATTGGTGGTTTGGTTATAAGTTGGATAAAACCCTAGACTTCGCCACAATTATATTGCAAGGGGAGGTTGAATCAAAACCTTAGTCCCTTCTCTCTCCTGCTTCCAAAATCTTTAATCAGCTTTTGTAGTTTAATTGTTAGTAGTTTAATCAAATCAATCACAAATCCAAACTCCCTTTTAATTTCAAAATTAAATTAGAAATTAATTGAAAGTACCGTAACTTAGCCTTTTACTCCCTGTAGACGATCCTGGACTTAACCATTGTTCTTTGGAATAATAATTAATTCCTTATTTTATAAATTAAATTATATTTTTGATACGAAAACGACAGACCAACAATCTCGCTACATCTAAGTAAAGCTACGATACCTTAGAATCAGGTGCCTCGCCTTTTTTAAGACATGATGACACTTCAAAGTTCAAAGTTGTCATGTGGATTCACAAGGTGGGTGCTTATATGTTACTTTGCCACAAAAGTAGATTTTTTTCATTTATACTTTCATTTCCTTCTCTTTATTCCTTTTTAGCCAATAACCATAATGAGAAAGTATGCTGAGGTGATAAATTTTAAAGTACTAAATAAGTAGTATTTAAATTGCACGTTGATCACCAAAAAAATATACCTGGTGGAATGACAAGGGTATTACAAGTCTTTTTTTCTCCATGATAGTTGGTAGTTAGTGTTAGTTGTAATTATTGAGATTAAAAATTCGTATGAAAATACATAGTGCTTACCACTGAGTTACCACTCTACCTGCGGGGTCTTACTAGTCTTTACATCAACTAATTATTTAGCCAAGGACCAAATGCATTAAATTTACAATGCCATGTAGTCATAGGGTAAAGGCCCATTAATTTTTTCTAGGGATGGAAGAAAAATCGACGGATCAAAGAAATCGACCGATTGATTCGGTTTTTGGTTGGGGGTAAGGGTGGGTTTGGTTGTCTTCAATTTGGATCAAACCCATTAATTTCGGTTGGGTCTCATTTACCCATAAATTTCTCCGGACTGAGCCGATATACCCCAAAATCATACCGATTTGGACCAATCAATCAAAGCCATCCATCTAAAAGCCACATTCCGCTAAGGTTCTTATTTTCTAAGTATTTATTTTTCGATTTACGAGACATTTCATTCTCTCACAATATAAATCACCTTTAATTTTAATTTTAGTTAGTGGAACATGGACTCAGGGGGGCTGCTGTGCGTGCTGTCCCGGCCCAGGGGACCCCGCTCCGGTCTTAGTCCGACCATCGGAAACGTTCACTTCGTAGAGCTCGTCGAGTTGAACAAGTATGCAAAAAATTAGTTTGATCAGATATCTTTAAGTGCCTGATCAGAACACATATAACTTGCCAATAATGGGTTCTAGTAGATTTGATCCAGTGTTTCGGATCCATTCTTTTCAAGATAAAAATGTTCCGATCAAGCACTTAAAGATATCCGATCAAACTGATTTCTTGCATACTTGTTCAACTCGACGAGCTCTACGAAGTGAACGTTTTCGATCGTCGAACCAAGCTCGGAGCGGGGCCCCCTGGGCCGGGACAGCACTCTGCTGTCCCTTCCAGGGACAGCAGGCCCCCTGAGTCGAGTGGAACACACCATAAGATACCAAATTTGAGAAAAATCATACGTACCAGCCGGGATTCAAACATTAGATAAAACCTCTGCATATTAGAAGGAGTGTACACTAATCAAGTGCAACAACTTGAAACATAATTTAAGCGTTCTTCTTGATTTCTCTACTTCACGGTACGTTCTTATGTACCAAAAGTTAAACCAAAAAAATCAAAATGCATTAATATCAAGTATTATTAACACTTATTTCTACCTTAATTCTTCTCCTCATATGCCCTCTTTTTTTTTTTATAACAACTTCACTTTAAAATACATAAATTACGTAATTTTTATACTAGTACAAGTTTATGACTGATAAAAAACATACAGAATCATTTCTATTCATGCACAGTCTTACCACCAGTAAATAACACAAAAAGTCTGCAGACACAATTTTAATGCTTTTTTTGGAACTTGTAAAAGGGGAGGAAAGTTAAATTCATTTCGTTATTTTCTCTCCACTTTCTCCAAGAATCCAAGCAATTGAGAAAGGAAATTTTTTAACATTCCCATCTCTTCCACGAGTTCCGAACAAAGCATAAAACAGAATTTCGCAGACTTTGTTCGGAGTAATTCAGTACATGTGATTGTGAATCCATGTTTATCGAACGCAGTTATGTTTGAAATTATGATTTAGGGATGTGTTGGTAGCATTGTTTCCAACAGGAAAGTGAATCATGTCTTGGGAAAGTCTCGGTACTGATTCTAAAAATCGATAAAATCAATGGTTTTGTTCGGTTCATAGTTTTGTTTTTTAATCATTACCCTATCTCTTTCTTCAATTATTACCCTATTTCTCTAATTATTACTTTCTCATCTCTCTCTATCTCTCTTCAATCATTATCCCTCTTTTCAATCATTACCCTATTTCTCTCTCCACCCACTACCAAAACTAAACTAAACTAAACTCCCAACCAAACAAAGCCTCATATAGTTTTAGCTCATTATATTCGCCATTTCCAGCATTGAGCAGCGGCTTCTGCCTTTAGTCTGCGGTGGGAAGAGTTCAAGTTGGAGCAGTAGATCATCTTGGAGGGCTTGCTCTGTGTTCATACCTGGCCTCTCAACTTCGGCCTCTCCAACCCTTTCTCACGAGTGTGTTCGACGGGTCCGACTCCGGCGTCATGGTTCCAAGCGGATTTTTTTTTTTTTGTTTTCTCTGTTTTTTCTTTTTATTTTCTTTTGTTAGTTTTGTATTTTGAAACCGATAATGTACCTTTATTATACTGTATATGTTTTGGCTGATATTGAGATGATTTGATTTGCTAAATAAAGGAAAGCCAGAAAAGTGAATAATGAACACCAGAGCGAATGAACTCTAACCCAGTTGGCTTCTTCTGATTTTCCCATTTGGGAGACGAGGATTGGAGTCCTGTCGAGGGCAATTGTCAGTTCGGCCCGTTGTGGACAGCCTTTATATCATTGTGACTGAGACCCCGCGTATGACAGTGTAGCAAAAAAAATAAAAATATCAGAGTGACTGGTCCTGTTTCATGAATTTTTTTAAAAAATAAAGAGTTTATTTCATATTTTTAAATTTAAAAATAATATAAATGAAAAATATTTTTTAAATTTTTTTACATCGTATAAAAGATTTCGATAAAATCTTTCAAACAAGATCCATATTACATATTTTTAGATTTCAACAAGTCTATAATTTTTGAGCTTGAAATTATCTTCTTTAAAAAAAAAGATTTTTTTGGAGTTCTGGAATACACCATGAGACCCCGCGTATGCCGTGTAGCCAAAAAAATATATATATCAGAATGACTGAGAGCCCGTTCCAGAACACTTTCTTAAAAAATAAATATTTATTTCACATTTTAAAATTCAAAAATAATTTAAATGGAAAATAAATTTTCAAATTTTTTTGCACCGAATTAAAGATCTTAATGAGATCTTTCAAATAAAATTCATAATGCATATTTTTAAATTTTAATAAATTCACTATTTTTTAGCTTGAAATTGCTTTCTTAAAAAATAAGTACTTATTTCGAGTTCCAGGACGGAACCTGAGAGTGAGAGAGAGCTTGAGGAGGGGGAAGCAACTAGCAAGGCAGCAGGGAAAATGTCAGAGTCAAGCAAAGGAGGAGAGGTAGTTTGCGTAACTGGAGGCAGCGGCTACATCGGTTCATGGATCGTCCGTCTCCTCCTCGACCGCGGCTACACCGTTCACGCCACCGTAAAAAATATCAGTTACTCTCTCTCTCTCTCTCTCTCTGTCTCTCTCTCTCTCTCCCTGTGTGTGTCAACCCCGGCGTCTAATTGCGGTTGTCTTTTTTCGCAGATGACGAAAAAGAAACGAAGCATCTAGAATCCCTAGAAGGAGCAGAATCGCGTCTCCGTCTCTTCCAGATCGATCTCCTCGACTACGATTCCATAGTCGCCGGCGTCAACGGCGCCGCCGGCGTCTTCCACCTCGCTTCCCCCTGCATCGTAGACGAAGTCATAGACCCCGAGGTCCCGAAACGCACTTACACGTGGGAATTTATTCGTTCTTTTATGGTAATCGGGTTGATGTGCTACATATTTTGCAGAATGAGCTATTGGCGCCCGCAATTAAGGGGACAAACAACGTGCTCACGGCGGCTAAGGAGTTAGGGGTTCGGCGCGTGGTGGTGACGTCGTCCATATCTGCCATCACGCCCAGCCCTTACTGGCCAGTCGATAGGGTGAAGAACGAGGATTGCTGGACTGACGTTGACTACTGCAAGCAGAACGGAGTGAGATATATGCCTTAATTTAGTTCAGAATGACATGCTCTATCTTTTGTCTTCGGTTTAGTTTCATTTTCTAATTTCCCCCTTGATTTTGAATTACATGCTCTATCCTTCTAAATCATCAACCTATTGGCCACCCTCAATAATGCTACACGCACAACCGTTGTGTTGGTTGTGCGCGTAATTCTGACCGTTCAGATGTATTATGTATTTAGACGGTCTAGATTTTAAAAAAACTCTTTCATAACTTTTTTGAGAAAGAGTTTGAGTGAATCCTGGCAATTTATTACAGCAATAGACGGCTAGAAAATGGTTGTGTGTTGTGTTTTACACAACCGTTGTGTGTGTAGCACTTTTGCATAACTCATACGCCTTACACACGACTTATTGTGGGTGTGATTGAGCATGAAACTGCCTCAAAGGCTCCACAAATCTCATCACCAATTTATCTCATCTCCTTGTCCTAAATTACGGAAGATGGAGATAGTAATATAATTTTGTTGTACTAGGCTAGGACCAAGCTATGCCTTTTCTACTTGAGATTTGGATTCTCAAACCTCAACAATAATCTTCTTCTTTTCTTTTTTTTTGGGGTAACATAGCTTGAAATAAAAAAAAGGCTAACCGAATATGCAGCCTACAAGGGGTATGCCCCAGGAGGAAAAGAAAAGAAAGAAAAGGAGAAAATCTAAAACCTAAATAAAACATAGCAGATGTTCAATAAAGCTCAAAGCACACTTCAATAAAGCAACACAGATGACATGCAAGCCTAACTCCTTAAAGCCTTCAACATCTTTATTTTCTCTCGAAGCTTTTTCTTAGTTTCACCTCTAGCGGGCATAGGTGATGTGGAATCACCCACCACTTGGTTCAAGCTCTGACGAGGTCCAATGAAATCACCTTCCAAAGGGATATCCTTGGAGGCTCTCGAAAACGTGTTGATCGACGGAGAGCCACGGGAGGAAGCTCTTGTTGATTGCTACCCCGACCTTGGACAACCGGAGTAGAGATACAAGATACAGGATAAAGCACAACCGAAGGAGGCACAGTCCCTGCATCATCTTTGTTTGTTACTGTCACAAGGGCGGAGGCACCCGAATCCTCACATCTCTCTAGAACGCCAACTTCGTTTGTTGTAGAAGGAACACATAAAGAAGAAGATATGGCCAAAGGAGTTCTTTTGGCTTTCTTCCTCTTCACCTCGACCCATTCATCTTTATCTCCATCTACTCTCTCCTTGGTAGCTCGCTCTTGAACAACCGGGACTACTTGTCCTACGGGCTCCTTGGCAATTCGCGTTTTAACAACCGGGACTTCCTGTCCTACCGTCTCATTGGCTTTCCACACTTGAGAAAGAGGAGCTTGGGGCTTGACTCTGCAAGCTTTAGTAGTATGGCCAAAAATTTTACAAATGTGGCAAGCTTGAGGTTTCCAAGGAACCTCTACTCTAATTTCATATGGCTCAACAATAATCATTGTCATGAGGTGTTCCTTTTTTGTAATTTGATCAACGGGAGTGGTATCTAGGAATGTAGGGAAGAAGAAATAGAAAACCAAGGAATATGCTTTTGTTGGAAAACTGTGTAGCTTATGGACAAGCATGCAGAGACCAAAGCCTTGATTTTCTTGTTATGCTATCATTTTAGATGAAGGTGTAGCTCTTTTAAGGTAAATAATGAATAGTTTGTTCTCGGTGGGTTACTTATTCTTTTGTAGCTTAATGCACAAGATGCACAGAAGTGATTATCTTGGCTTCGTATCAGTTTGATGAGTATTAATATACCAGTGGTATAGAATCATGTGCGTTCACTTTTTCCCCTTTGGATTGTGAGAAAGGGGAGCCTTTCCTCACCAAATCTCCAAAAATATCATTTGTGTACTCTTTTTTTTCCCTCCATTTCCTACCACAGTAGTATAGTACTCAATCCAAATGAGTGTTTTGGTAAGAAATTGTAATCCTTTATTTTCTTTTCTTAACAAATCACTCAATCCAGAGGGGCTGTTAGTAATTGACATTCGATGACAGGTTCCACTAAGTAATACCATCATATTTGATTGCTATGGACTACTATGTGACGTTTATTGATGTATATAAATGTTAGGTGTACTTTGTCTTGGTGTATGTTTGTGCACATAAGTTGCTTGTATGCATTTTTACAGGCAACTGCTAAAATTGTTGGACCTTATATTTTCAGAAATGAGTCGAGTGAATCATTTAGAACAAGATTGTGGCTACTTTATGTGGGATCTCTCATAATTTGTTTCATTGATCCCAAAGACGTGGTGCGTTTAGCTTATTAATATCACTCATTTATTTGACTGACGAGTTTTCTATCTTTGATCATGCTTTTGAATAAACGGTTGGAATGTGCTTTAATTTCTGTTGTTATGTCTGAAGTTGTTTCATTTTTTCTAACCCGTATACTTCTGTTTGCTAGTTATGGTATCCACTTTCTAAAACACTAGCTGAGAAAGCAGCTTGGGAATTTGCCAAGGAAAATGGTTTGGATGTGGTTGTGGTGAATCCTGGAACAGTTATGGGCCCTGTTCTGCCCCCAACTCTTAATGCAAGCATGTTAATGCTTCTTCGTCTACTTCAGGGTAATATTTTCAAGAAGTTATAAGTTACTATAGATTCTGTTGAGATGTTCAACGATTTGCAAATGTAGCATTAAAAAGACGAGTATTCATGTATCTCTTAGTATTCTTTTGCTCCAATAGATCCTTAGGAGAATGGGAGGGGCATAAGGAGGAAGGCGAGTTTCTTTGAAACTGAGAAATTTCCGAGTGACAACTTCCAATCGTGTATTTGATTAGTTAAATAGGAAACTAAATGTTACAATCATCTATTCTAGTGGCATTGGTGAAATATTTGATCTTCAAAGCTCTGCATGAGAGACTTTTAGCGTTTCTACATGATTCCTGGGCCTCAAATAGGAAACTGGTTTCCATAAAAGGATTTTCCTTGGCTGACATACTAACTCTACCATTCTGCTTTCTCCATGCTTATGACCGACCACTGGCCAGTTGAAGTGTTAAAAGGAGACTAATTGTAGGAACAATGGGTACCGAGCTGACTCTTCATTTGTGAGACCGTTAATTTCAAAACTAACATGGCTTTCATTTTTGTCCAGGGTGCACTGAAACATATGAAAACTTCTTTATGGGGTCTATCCATGTGAAAGATGTGGCCCTAGCACACATATTGGTCTATGAAAATACGTCAGCTACAGGAAGGCACTTGTGTGTTGAAGCTATATCACACTATGGTGACTTTGCAGCCATGGTCGCAGAACTTTATCCTGAATACAATATCCCCAGGTAATGTGACTATGTTGACATTTGGTAAACTCAATTCTGGTGTTGATTAAATGAAGTGTCTGATACATTATTGCTTGGTCGGGAAGATAAGATCGGTACGTCCCCTCATAGTAGAAGCAGAAACTTGGGTTCAGATCCCCCACTTCACTTCAGTTGGGGGATGGATACCCTTGTACCGCAGGCTTCTGTTTACTGTTTGAGATGGTATCTGATAAAGTGGTTGGTACACGAATAAATGGTTGTAAATTGGTTTCATGATTTTTTAGGCGTTGTTTATACGAATTCCTTTTTTTGAAGGCTGCCAAAAGATACTCAACCTGGATTGCTGAGATCTAAGAATGCATCTACGAAGCTGATGGACTTGGGTTTACAATTCATTCCTATGGAGCAAATCATCAAGGAATCGGTTGAGAGCTTAAAGAGCAAAGGATTTATTTCATAATAGAAAACTCAGCTTCGCTTCCTGGAGTCCTTATATTCCGTGTCATTGATATATGGGAGGGACTTTTGTAGCATGAATGGTAATCTATTTACCCTATTTCTTGTGGGTTAATGCTTGTGTCCAATTCTGGTGACTTTTGCAGCTAATGTAGAATAACTTCACCATGAATGTAAGTCCTTGTTATTGCTCCTGAGAATTTCCGTCATCGTCACTCTTGATTTGGTAGCAAATGATTGTGAGATTTAGGGCATTGCTTACCATACATTAGTGCCATGCTTGAAAGCTGCCACGAGATATTACTACACTTTTTTGTTCATACGAGGAGAATTTTATATTACTCAACTACTGTATTAACTACTTATTCTCAAGAGTTGAATTCACAATCTCACTACGTCTAAGTAAAGATATGATACCTTTGAATCAGGTGCCTTGACTTTTTGAAGACATGACACTTCAAAGTTGTCATGTGGATTCATTAGGTCACGGGCTTATTTGTTACTTTGCCACAAAAGTAGTTTTTTTTTCATTTATATTTTCCTTTCCTTCTATTAATTCCTTTTTAATCAATAACCATAATGAGAAAGTATGCTGAGGTGAGAAATTTTAGCGTGGGTTAAGGTTGCTCTAATAAGCTGATGCATTGGGGGTCATGACTTACAGAATGACAAGGGTATTACAAGTCTTTTTTTCTCCATGAAAGTTGATAGGGTTAGTTGTAATTATTGAACCATGAAAAAAAAGAGGTTGTAATTATTGAGATTAAAAATTCGTATATGACTTATCACTCCTAGCCTTACCATCAACTAATTATTTAGCCAAGGACCAAATGCATTAAATTTACAATGCCATGTAGTCATAGGGGACTGGACTGGAGGAGCGTGCTGTGCAGTCCCGTGCTACACAGCGTACTGTGCACGATAAATTGTCATCGCTCCGGTCTCGTTCCGATGATTGAAATTGTTTACTTCGTAGATCTCATCGCATAGAACAAGTGTACCAAAAATCAGGGTAAATCGGATATCATTAAGTGTTTCATCCGTACATTATTATCTTGAAACGAATGGATCCGAAACACTAGATAAAATCCACTGTTTTTTTTGGTACACTTAATTATTTCAAAATAATAATGTTCGGATGAGGCACTTAATGACATCCAATCGAGCTGGTTTTTGGTACACTTAATCTACGCGATGAGCTCTACGAAGTGAACGATTTTGATCATCAAAGCAAGATCGAAGCGACAGCGATTTGCTGTGCACAGCACGCTCCTCCAGTCTAGTCATAGGGTAAAGGCCCATTAGTTTTTTCTAGGGGTGAAAAAAAAAACCGACGGACCGAAGAAATCAACCGATTGATTCGGTTTTTGGTTAGGGTAAGAGTGGGTTTGGTCGCCTTCAGTTTGATCCAAATCGAATCGATTAATTTACGGTTCGGTCTCGGTTACCTAGAAATTTCTCCGGACCGAACCGATATACCCCAAAACCATACCGATTTGGACCAATCAATCAAAGCCATCCATCTTAAACCCCCCCAAAACAACATATCTAAGCCGTTCATCTCAATTTTAACCGTCCATTTCAATCTAAACGCCGGACTGAAAAAATCGACCAGACCGAACCACTCCGAACATATTTCGGTCCATTGTTTTTTTTGGTCGGGGTCGGTTCCTGACTACATTACCCCGAACCGATCGGTTCCTTTCCGAACTCCCATAAACCGGAACTGACCGATTTTCACCCCTAGTTTTTTCTAAACGCCGGACTGAAAAAACCGACCGGACCGAACCACTCCGAACAGATTTCGGTCCATTGTTTTTTTTGGTCGGGGTCGGTTCCCGACCACATTACCCCGAACCGATCGGTTCCTTTCCGAACTCCCATAAACCGGAACTGACCGATTTTCACCCCTAGTTTTTTCTAAGGAGAATTTTTCATAAGTCCACTATAGCACTTTCCAAACCTGCTAAGTCCACTTCTAAATTCTAAAACCCCCTAAGTCCACTAATCTATTAGTAAGGATATAATAATCCTGTTTAGTCTAATATACCCCTGTTTTTAAAAATCTTCTTGCCCCCTTTTTTCATCTATTTCAAAAACATCCATTTGAAATTTCCATATCCCGAAAATTTCTCCCGATTCAATACAAAACCCATTCCCCCTTCCCCCCCATTTTCAGAACGAACAATACTTTTCGTGAAAAACCGTAGCACTAGATCGCCTACCATTTCGTCTTCGGCCTTCTTCGTTCACCAACGGTCTCGCCTGTTGCTAGTCGTCGTTCTTCGCCCTAGTTTCAGTCGGATGTTCTTGTCCGTTCTTCGCCCAGATTCAGTCGGACATTCTTCTCCGTTCGTCGCCCGTTCTAGTCGGATGCTAGTCGCCGTTCTTCGCCCGTTCTAGTCGGGTCCTAGTCGCCGTTGTTCTCCTTCGTTTCAGTCGGACGCCGTCAGGCTCGTCGCAGTTGTTCGCCTTCATTTATCCATCGCCGACAAATCCTACATCGGAATCGATTACCAGGTATGTTTGTTTTCGTATATATGGTTATATGAATGGGTTGGCTAAGTTATGTTAAGTTAAGTTAAGTAAGGGTTCTGATCGGTTAAATATTGGTTAAGTTAAATTAGGGTTTTGATTGCGAGAGTATGTGGTTATGTGAATCTTTGATCCGTAAGGTTGTGGTTGAATTAAGTACAGGTAATGACACATGGTTATATGTACATGAATTTTTTGATAGAATGTTATATATGATATACTGACATGTGAAAGGTTATATATGAAGTTATATCATGAAATATATATGGTTATATATGATATACCGTATCATTTTCATTGTATTGCAACAACATACAAATGTTAGATGTTCCATATTAACTTTGATATAATGTTATATATGATCAGTAGACTAGTGGAAGGTTATATATCATGTTTTCACCTGAAATATATATGGTTATATATTATATAATGTTAAGTGTTTTATTAATGTCTTTCTATTTCAATAATGGTAGTCCAATTGCACTGAAACTATTTTTTTGCTGGCTTTGGAATGTTTTTTGCACTTTTGTTTAACTGCTGTTAGGTAACATATATGGTTATATGTTTAAATCTGTTAGGACCGCTGCGCAGACCAATTCATATAGGGTTGTCTACTGTTATATATGGTTATGGTAACATATACGAATATATGACTATATTTGAATGCTAGTATTTAGGTTATACATGATTCTTGAATCTACTTTATTACCATGCTAGTGTTTAGGTTATATATGTTTGCATCTGTTTAACCCTATATATCTTTGCAGGAATGACAAAACCAAATCAGAAAGATAAAAAGTTGGTACCTATGGAACGAACATATAATGTCCGGCCAATAACAAGGATAAACCCTCCAGCACGGATGAAATGATGAGATGGTGATAGAGAAGGACTGAGATTGTGTCATTGAGACAATTTTTATTTTTATTTTTTATTTTTTATGGGGGTTTGAACAAACTTTGTCTTCGATGGTCCGAACATTAATGATGTTTCATTTTGAACAAGTTTTGACTTGCCCACTGATTTAGGTTGTACATTTTGGATATATTGAAATTGATGGCGTGTTAAGGTTTGATACTGCATTGTATAATATTCATGACAATGAATTGCACATATAATCTCGGACATTAGGTGAATGGCAAGCCAGGCAAATTCAAAATGAGCCAAATTAAAGGATTGTTGGCAAGATGGTGAGAGAGATAGTGAAATGGTGTTTCCAAGATAAATTCTTTTTTGGTTTAGGGTTTTATTTGGTAAAAGGGTTTGTACATTTTGATCGAAATTGACTTCGCAGCTGTTAGTAATGGCCTGTTTTAGATGGTACATTTTGTAAATGATGGAATTTGTCAATGGTGTAAATTCATCACAATGTATTCTCAAATTGTTATATGAGGCCAAGTCAATATTCAATTGTTCTGATGAAAGAGTATATTACTTAAAATGTGAGCTGATGAGCTAATGAATGAGTATATAACGTTGAGCTAATGAATGAGTATATAACGTTGAGCTAATGAATGAGTATATAACGTTAAATGTGAACTGATGAATGAGTATATAACGTTATATCTCTTACTCCCTCTTTCTCTCTGTCGCAAAACTCCCTCCTTCTCTCTGTCGCAAAATCCTAACGTAATTGCCGTGATTGGCGTGATTTCGAAGTAGAAGGGATAATTGGCTAAATGGATGGGATTTGAATGGAATGGTAATTCAGTTAGGCACTATTTTCCTTTTTAAATGTAATGGACTTTATGCCTTACCAAATACATATTAGTGGACTTAGTAGATTAGAAACTTGATCAGTGGATCTAGTGGGTTAGAAACATACTATAGTGGACCTTAGGCCAATTTTTTATTTCTATTATTATTATTTTCACCCCTAGTTTTTTCCATTAGATTGTTTATTTACCTAGTATTTTTCTGTCTTAATTTGGTTCCCATTAGCGTCTAGATTCATTTTCTTCTAGACTAGAGATTCGTGCAATACCAACCAAACACGTCCCAATTCGTACACCATCATCCTAGCATTCTTTTCCCTGTCTCATGCCAATTACAGTATTACTCCTCCGCAGATTGGAGGTGGCTGTCGTGGCCGGGACCATACGATAAATTTATAAACTTCGTTCATTTCATTTGTGTGGTCAGTGGCGGACTGGTAGTTAGCCATCTCCTTCCCAAGTACAGATTTCCAATTTCAATGGGTTCTCGTCGGAGAGTCTCCTCCCCAGTACTCTCTCTCCTCTTTTCTCATCATCCCTCGCTGTTACTACTCTGGCTCATCACCGCCACCTGCCCCACCGTCGCCGCCTTGTCGTCTTCCAATTTTCCATCGGTTTCCGCCGGAGCATCTGAGGACAGGGGAAAGGTCGCGCTCGATCTCTATTATGAGACGCTCTGTCCTTATTGCTCCAATTTCATCGTCAATTATCTGGATAAGCTCTTTGACAGTGGACTAATCTCCGCCGTCGATCTCAACCTCATTCCCTACGGCAACGCCAAGATTGGATCCAACGCCACCATCACTTGCCAGGTTTTCCCTCACAATTTCTCTCTTTAGCAAAATTGGCTTCTTTATTTCTAGTATAATTAGCTACCAGTACCTGTATTATCCGATAACACCCGGTTGAAAATCTTCGGTTGTTGAAATTGACGAGTTTTTTCAACAATCTCGAAAGTTGTACCAGTAATTGGGATGAGAAAACAAAGTGGACGTGAGAAAGCATAACAATAAGCGCTTGGCCTTCATGTGAGTTCACATGTTAGAATTTTCGCATGTTTGCACGTTCGAATTTCAAAGAGGCTTGACGTTCTAAACCTGGGAATCACTAAATTATTTGTCCAGTCCTTTAACTTTAAGGTTTCAGCTCAAACTCAAATTAGACTGGACATCTGGTTACCAAATCAAAAGATGTCAGGAAAATGACTTTGAACTCTAATCGCGATTATATTACTCTTTAATGTTTGATTATTCAGTTTATCAAGTTCATCCAAATTCAGGAAAAGTTAGTGTTGGGAAAAAATCGGAGAAATATTTTAGGACGAAATAAATTTATTTTAGTATAAAAAAAAATGATGATCTCAGTTTTATTGCATACGTGGGTTCCACAGATCCACCGGTTAGCAATCCCTTTGACTGGCCGCCGGATTAGTTTCCGCTACCAAACTTTATTCTTCACTCTCGTCTCGTGTCACTTCCTCTGCTCCCACCCTTTGCTTCACCTCCATAAGCGACGGCGGGCATGAGAATCTGACTCACTCCATAACCCACTCTCTAATTTCTCACAATGGCTTCTGATCACCTACCCACTCTTTCTCTCCTCTCTTTCCTTCTCCTCTCCGCTTATCTCTCTTCCCCTATTTGTGCTGTCCTTTCTCCGGCTTCACCTCCGGATTCCTCCGATAAAGTGAGACTGGGACTCTACTACGAAAGCCTTTGCCCTTACAGTGCCAATTTCGTCGTGAATTACCTTGTTGAGATATTTGAAAATGGGCTCATCTCCGTTGTCGATCTCCATCTCGTTCCATGGGGCAATGCCAAGATCCATGGCAACAACACCTTCGATTGCCAGGTTTCCCTCCAACTTCAACTCCCTTCTTGTCTTTGTTTTGATACCTCTGGTGTCCATGCCATCTTCCACCGTTTATTAATGGAGGCCAATTAAATCCAGGCCAAAGTCGTGTATGGTCTGGTCCTCAAGGAGTTGATAGTTGATATATATAGGAGGTTTCGAATCAGAGACTTTAGGATGGAGCAAACCTTGAGTCTCAGGCATTGACCACCTGGCGAACCCTTCGGTTTCAACTCCCTTCTTGTCCATTTACGTGTTTGTCACAATATTTTTAACAAAAAACCTTCTTATGTCACTAAATTTTGATAAGTTAATTCCAAATTATTCATGGCCCCAGCTAAAGGTTTGCACATCACAGTTTGGTTCCTGGATCCTTATCTTAATGTATTTACATTATGTAAGCATCTCTACATAGTAATGCCATATTTCATCCCAGTTGCATCTTTATTATATTCGTTTGACAATTGCTGGAGTGGTATAATAAATTGCTTGTTTGTAATGATTGCAGCATGGCCCAATGGAATGCTTGCTGAACACCATCGAGGCATGTGCAATCAGTGTCTGGCCGGATCTGGTAAAGACCTTTGCTTGCGTTTATGGTTAATATGAGAAAATGCTAAAAAACGTTTCTTTGTCTTTTTCTTTGGTGAAAGAGGAACATGTATAAATTAAGACAACATTGTTCTGGGATGTAAAATCCATTGATTGTTGGAACAACTGCGAGGAAATGCCAGAAGGAGCTAATCTAAAACAAAAGAATTAGAAACTGAAACATTTATCGTCTTTGCCAAAATATCCACCCCCTGCTGAACTTGTTTGACAGTAAACGGCAATCACCAATAAGGTTGTTAAGAGTATGATGGGCATTATCATTTTGCAATAATTGAACAGTAGCCATGGAATCCGCTACCACTTCCAATTTTTGTATGTTTAGATCCCAAGCTAATTGTAATCCATCTTGTAATGCACAAAAAACTCAGCCAACAGACTTGAGCCAACACCACAAGGTCTTTGAAAACCTCTGATCCATGTCCCAAGGTGATCATGGATAAGACCTCCAGATGTTGTCAAACTTGCAATTGTTGATTGCTCCATCGGACTATCAACATTAAGTTTGAAAAAGCCCACTGGTGGTGGAATCCACTTGAATAAAATTCTCCGACTAAAATTGTGTTGGGGGAATTATATGATCCCTTTGATCAAGTTGTGTAAATCCCTAATGGCATGATTTGAGTAAGACACAAAATGGTGTTTGTTTGGAATTGTCCAACAAATGATATGAAAAAGGATGGCCCATTTTACTCCTGAAGCATGGAGAAGTTTTGTGTTGTAGTTGGTTTTGATCCAAGTTGCAAGGGGGTTAAAAGGAAGAAGTTAGTTGGTGTGGTATATCAATGGCATTCCGAAAGGTTTTGGCTCTATCACATTCTTGCAGCATGAGTGATGCATTTGATGGGAAAATTGCAAGATGTTGGCAAATGCTATCAGGACTCGGTAGTGATTTTCCTAATGAGGAGATTATCTTTGGTTGCCATTAATTTAGATGGGCATGAGAAAATTGCTTCCAAATATGTGCTTTGAATTAATTATGTAACAATGCTTAAAAATGTGATGAAAAGTGCTATGGAACTCTCTGAATTTTAGCAATTAGCATTTTCCTTGCCTTAAATAACAATACTCCGGGCCATCGTGAACTTGAGTTATGGCCTTTTTTCAATCCTTGGTAATTGGACTATGGGTAGAAGCATGTTGTTTTTGGTGAGTTGTGCTACGGTATCCAGCTGCAGATATAATCACTAAGTTTTAGGATTTTCATGGGAAAACGTAAAATTGGTCCTTCTAGTATCTAAGGAAACATCTCCCCGTTCTTCTAAGAATTTCAAATAGTTATGTTTTTTGCGTAAAAGATTAGATATGTGTCGCTTAATCAGAAAGGTTGTTTATCTAGATCCTTTAGTGCTCTTACTGTGGCATCAAATTATTTTGCAGAATAAGCATTTCTCTTTCATCTACTGCGTTGAAACTCTGGTCTATGAGCACAAATACGCAGAGTGGGAAACATGTTATGACAAATTGGGTTTGGATGCAACACCTATTACTGAATGCTACACTAGTGGTTATGGGGAAGAGGTAAGCTTTTCTCTACATTTGGGTTTTACTTGGTGCATAACAAGTAATGCTGATGTGTGAAACATTACAATCCTGTCAAAGGTGAAAGGAATTCCAAAAAATCTGATTTCTCTCTATCTAATTGCAGTAGCTTGTGGTGTTTATTTTCTCCTTATGGAAATGTACTCATATCTCCTTGGCAGGTCTCTTGATATTGTCCACCTTTGTTAATTGGGATGTTTTCATGTATCCATTAGCCTTCATTGTAGCTATATAAAGATGAGACATAATTGTGGGTTGATATCGGGGTAGCCTTTCTATGTGAAATGCTGGAAATGATTTGCCTAGAGTCACTTGCACCGTTGTATGATCTTTCTTGGCTTAATTAGACACATGTTAAGTTTATGAGGTCCTATCTGAGATTAAACTTCCAAAGTTAATATTTTTCCCCTGCTTTTCTCTTCTGGAACAAGTTTTTTCATTTTTAGATTGGATTAAGCATTTTTTTTTTCCCCTCACTTTCCTTCGTCTCAGTTATGTATGCATTTCATGTAGATAAGAGCAAAAACCTTTCTTTTCACAAATAGTTTGTGGCTGATTTTTTTCATGATCTTTGTGCAGCTTGAGTTACAATATGCAGCAGAAACAAATACCCTTCAACCTCCCCATGAATATGTGCCTTGGGTGGTCGTTGATGGGCAACCCCTCTACGAGGTTAGTCTCTTCTTCCTCCACTGACTAAAAATATCCACATTTCAGAATTTAGAATTACGAGTTTATATTTCTGCTAATTCTTCAACTCATGTTTGCTTTATACTCTTGAGCAAGATTATTGACTTTACTGCAAGTTGATGATGTTTTGACTATTGCAATCTTTAGAGTGAGGTAGAGCTGAGACGGTGTCTCCACAAGTTGACGATGTTTCCCTTTTTGTAGGATTACGAAAACTTTATAAGCTATATTTGTGAAGCTTATAAAGGCGCTACTCTGCCCAACGCTTGCAGCGCACTGTCCCTCAATACCATTCAAAAGAAGAAACGAAACACTCGTGCTCCAGTCTGTTACAGAGAAGATGCAACGAAGTCATTTTCATCAAGGATCAGATCAGCCATTACGTCATGGTTGGACCGAAGTTGATGTTGCAGTTTCATGGTAGATGCCTTCACGTTCTATGTACTTCTTAATAAGTACTTTTTCTTTTTTCTTCTGTTGTTTCATAAAATTGCGGGTATTAGAGTCGGGTCTGTCAATATTGGTATACACTATACAGCGAATGAAGCACAATGAGTAGATCTGTGAATCGTATAGGTGTAACAACTTCGCATCTTTGCATGTCACACTGTTCTATTCTATGTGTGCTTTGTATTGGTTTTGCTTCACGCAATCCTCTAGCATTTTCGTGTTTTTTTTCAGACAGTACACACGTTTATACATAGTTAGCCAGGAAAATGAAATATGATTATAGTGAAAACGTAAACATATTCCTTCTTTTTCTCGTCTGGAAATTGAAATGGAAATACATATTCTTATGGGATCGGTACTATGTGTATGAATCTCACGTGAATGTGTGGCGGTGTCCCAACACCGAATAATTACTCCATGCGACGACGAAAAGCAGGTCACTCTTTCTCAGGTCCGGGTCTTAGATTTATCAGGCCTAAGTCGAAGTTT
The DNA here is from genome assembly GCF_030253575.1 of Rhododendron vialii. Classification (NCBI taxonomy): domain Eukaryota; kingdom Viridiplantae; phylum Streptophyta; class Magnoliopsida; order Ericales; family Ericaceae; genus Rhododendron; species Rhododendron vialii. The sequence goes on from NC_080569.1 coordinate 7,138,449, forward strand.
TCAAATGGACCCTAAAATCTCAATATACTTTGCATAATTAAAAATTGTTGCTGGAAAAAAACATCATACCGAAGTCATTACAAGCTTCTTCTTTTTTTAACTCGGGAACATTACAAGCATTTGAGAGCATACAACCCAAACTCATGTCAAAATAACCGTTACAATATCCCAAAAGTATCATTTAAACATTACTCTTCTCACATTTTTAACTACATGGAATACTCAACAATCCATATATTTGGAGAACAACTTACCATTTACCTTAAAGTAAGTGAGCACATTTAATGAAACGTCTTTTCAATTCAGAACATAAATCCCTCCCATCAATACTAGACAGCGCATCTATCTATTTACAAAATATCTCTCAGATTTGCACAATAAGATACCCGTTTAGATCTTTTCACTCAGCCTTTACTCTGACTTGGGCCCTTAAAATTTTTAAGCAAGTTATGCTTAATTTTTTAAAATTGGCCTCACTTTTATATGAGCATATACAGTTGGATGCCTCCAAAATTAGTTAAAATTTGGAAGGCCTAAAGCGATGGCTTTACGGGTTTTAGCCCAAAGCTGGCTCTGCTCTTTCTACCAAGAGTATCATACAGTCGACCCCTTTGAGATAGTCTGATTACTACAGTCCTCTAGCGTTTAGGTGGAATTTAATTCCTTTTTGTTTGGGTAACTTTAGAGCATATTAAAGCATAATCTAGCAAGAGAATCATATCATCTAGACAACAGATCCAATCTTTTTATTTATATTTGTAAAATACGTTCTCCAGTCCACCCTAAATATCTAATTAGAGAAAGGAAAGATGAAAAAGGAAAGGAAGGAAAGGGCGCCCTAGTGGAGCCAGGACAAGTTATATGCCTTGACTCCACTGAATATCTTCAAAGTCTTTTTTCAGGATATGAGATTAATTTAGGAATATTGCCATCTGCAAATAATATTACATTGTTCCGAAACTCCGCATCGAGATAAAAAGAAAACTTCTATTTCTTCGAAGTCAGGATATGGATCAAATAATAAATAGTATTCCTTTTTAGGTGGTCTACCGACTGCTGCTCCTTCGTCTCTTCTCATTTCCCTATCATTCGCGCTTTATATGAACGGCTCCGGTTGTTCCGTGGTTCGTTGGGTGAACCTCAAACCTTTCAAGTAGTCTTCTTCGTGGCAGGTATGTCGAGAGCCCGGGACCCTTTGTTCCAAAATGTAAACAACACTTTACCAAAGAGAGGAAATTGTAAAAGAACCAGCTTGATATCCAAATGAATGATGAATAATTGAATGATTATATATTTATATATATAGCTTGTGGGGTTTTGTATTAAAGAGCATAGGTTTACAACATTTGTTCTAACTATCAAATTTCTCTCTCTCTCTCTCTCTCTCTCTCTCTCTCTCTCTCTCTCTCTCTCTCTCTCTCTCTCTCTCTCTCTCTCTCTCTCTCTCTCTCTCTATTAAAATAGCAACCGTCAATGGGTCTTCTGTGAATTGGATTCAAGTATTATTGGTGGATATTTTTTAGGGTATATTTTTTTTAATGCATGTCAGTTATATGTCACATAGGAAAATATGTGTATCTTATATCGCTAAGTGAATTTATGTCTTTGCTAGTGAACATATGAAACGAGGATCATGGGTAGTTTCAATTGGGGTCCTACTATTGAAAGCCCATTGAGCTTTCATTAAGCTAAACAAAATGACAAAAAAAACACAAATGCTAATACACTTTTTACGTTTTTTCTATCCACTTTCACACACTTTTTCAACCTTAACAAAAGGCCATCGGGCTCTTTTCAGTAATTTTCCTACTTGTTAAACCAAACATAAAAGTCAGAATTGAAAGAGGTTCCAGACCAAACCAGAGAAAAAATCATGAAAAAGAAGAAGAAGAAGCAGTATTATTACTAATTAATGGAATATCCACAGTCCTGCATAATTAATGACCTTGTTGATTTTTGTTGGAAATGTTTCAACAATATTGGTGATTGGCAGTGGGTCTGTGTTGTTATCACAAAGAAAAGATATAATAATTGAAGGAAAGGCAGATAGACAAACTCCAATGATTAATGGATAAATGGAATAATATACTTATAATGGAAGCAACGGTTGGCTAGTGTGTCTTTTTCACAATGACGTGGTGGTTACCCCAAAAGAAAATAAAAGGCAAACCATCACCAGGGTTAGGCTATATTATCGTACTCATTATCGAAAATGATTGAGGTACCGATGGGGTGTAGGGATTTCGTAACGACCGGCCGCGTCGGGCAGTCTTTGGCCACCGGACGGCAGATTCGAGCTGTCCAAAAATTTTTAAAAAAAAACTGAGGGGGCCTTCGCGGAAATTAACGGCATCTGAGGTGTGTAGGGTGCTTGATCCGAGCACCCCTTTTTCGTGTATATATGTATATACATATATACACGAAAAAGGGGTGCTCGGATCAAGCACCCTACACATATACATATATACACGAAAAAGGGATGCTCGGATCAAGCACCCTACACACCTCGGATGCATTTAATTCCCGCGAGGGCCCTCTCGATTTTTTTTTTATAAAATTTTTGGACGGCTCGGATCGGCCGTCCAGTGGCCGGAGATGACCCGGCCCGACCTGTCGGTACGAAATCCCTACACTCCGATCGGTACTTATAGCATTACTCATTATATTATTGGGGTTTTTGGGTTACATTAGGGGATTTTTGGGTTTTTTTTTCGTTTTGTCTTTATTTAATTTTTTTCGCGATTATTCATTTCACGATAAACTTTTTACCTCTATTAATTCGTCTCGACGAGACAAAAGGAATCGAAAAGTAAAAGTATGACTTTTACCCACACAGTTTTGAAAATATCTAAGATAACCGATTTTTAAATTTTATCTTGGATATTACAAAAAATATTAAGGTAAAAGTAAAAAAATATTTTTTTTTTCCATTGATGCTTGAGAAATGATAGGTACATATCGAGCAACCACACCTCCAACGATACTCATCTCGCATGCACATGGGCCGCACCATGTGTGGGTCCTATATTTTTAAGTGTAGGTCCCACATGATTGATGCGAGAATGGCATGGTTAGAGGTGTGGTTAGTTGGTGTATACACTTCTTTGTTTGCTTGTATGTGGTCTCCTATATCTTCAACTACAGAACCACTAGTTAGCTTTTTATTTTTTATAATTCAGGTATCCGGATTAACTTAAGCGCACATCGACTAATTATGAATTTTCTTATATAATTTAGTTGTCCAAATCAACTTACGCACACATTGACGAAGTATCAATAAAATGGAAATGAAAATCATTGACTAATTATGCACGTATCCTTTCAATTAAACCAGTCAAACGGGTGAAACGGTGCCATTGGGGTTTTAAAAGATAAAAGGAGAAATTTTTCGGTGCATGGTGGGTATATCCCACGTGGCACGTGGTATCCACTCGGCACATTCGGACTATCTAATACACTTTTAGACGGCTCGAATTAAAACTCTCTCTCTCTCCTCTCACCCCAACACTTTCTCTCTCCAAGATGAACTGTCCAAAAATACAACGGACGGCTCAGATGTGCCGAGCGGGCACCACGTGGTACCCACCCGGCACTAAAAAAAATTCCAAAAGGTAGTACTCCAAAATATTGTACATGTAAGTATGTGATTTTGAGGAGAAGTTTTTCAGTGCCGACGTGCCCCACGTGGTGACGAGCACCATCTCGGCCGTCCAAACGTGTATTGGACGGCCCAAATCTGTTTGGGTAATTTTTAAGTGTAAAATTACCAAAACACCCCCTCAAGCCCAAACAAATATGGATCGTTTAAAACACGTTTGGACGGCCAAAATACGTGTTCGGCACCACGTGACCCGTGCCCACCCGGCACTGAAAAATTTCTCGTTTTTGAGGGGAGGAATGACGATGCAATAGTACAGTAGGAGTGGAGTGGCTCATCTTGGGAGTAATTATTCAATACTCCCAGAATATATGAACAATATATTTCCTCCTCTCATAACATATATGGGTCCCGTGTATATCTTCCGTGTGGACCTCACATGTTATGGGAGAGAATGAAGTATATTATTCATATAATCCGAAAGTATTTGAATAATTTTCGCTTATCTTATCTCTTGAGTGCTTCAACAAACAAGGCGGCCAAGAAAAAAAAAGAAGAACAAACAAGTCCAAAAAAGAGGAGATCAAACAAATATACTTAAAGAACAACATGGCTCTCTCTGTTCGGTTTTTAATAAATTTTCTGGCCAATTAATATCCCAAATATCTCCCGCGAAACCTTTATTAAACAATCTCAAATAGCCATGATTTGAGACGCTAGCTAGGAAGATGCTCATCACTATCTATGTTTTAAAAGATAATCTTTTCTGTCCCAAACTAATTGTTTCTACTAAACTCAAACTGTAGTTCTTGTTTTGTTTTTATTAAAAAAATATTTTGTTTTTTAATTTTACGTTAAACTTTTATAGATTATTGGTTTATCTCGACGAGAGAAATTAAAAATAATAATAAATTATGATATTCACCCAAAAAAAATTGAAAATATCCAAGAAAAAGTCAAAAAAAATATGAATTTTTTTATTCTTCTCATCGAGACAAATTAATAATTTATAAAAGTTTGGCACAAAATTAAAAAAACACCCCCTAATTATCATGTAAATAGGTTCAAAAAATACGCACAATAGTATTTTATTTTAATATTAAAGTGGAAAAATATTTTATACGAATTTTAGCGTAAAACAAGTAATGTGAAACGGGTGAGTAAATGGTGAAAACTAATCTTACTCTTTTTATAGAGAGAGAAAAGAGATTAGTTACTTTCAAAATTCAATGTTGTATAAAATAAAGATCGATTAATTGACTTACCTAAAATAATTACTTCAAAATTTTTTTTGGATAAGCAATTACTTCAAAGTTCTACTCTTCTTTGCAAAAAAATAAAGATCAATTAATTACCTAAAATAATTAAACAGAAAATACTAAAAAATTACGAAAGTGGGAACTATACAGTTGTAGTGGTCGTAAAAGAAGTAACGGCCACACCCCCACTACTCCCACCACCACCACCCTTCCCCGCTTGAACATCACCACTCCCTTCCGCCGCCGCAACCGTCGCCGGCGTCCGTTTCCTCTTCTTCTTCTCATAAGGTATCCCCCTAGCCTTAGCCTGACTCTCTCTCACCTCCCTCAAGTAAATCCTCACCGCTTTGGCTCCGAACGGGTTTGACTCGGCTCGCCCCCCGTTCTCCTCGTACGCGGCTCGGAGCCGTCCGATGAGAGCGTCGAGGCTCCCCCACGCCTGCCTCAGCGGGCACGCGCACGGCGCCGGCGGGTTCGGGTGCCCGAAGCACGGGCACCCGGTCGCGTGCACCTTCGTCTTCCCGAACTGGTCCAGGTACTTGAGGAACTCGATCACGTGCGCCCCGCTGCACCGCGCCAGCGTCAGCGGCGGCTTGTGGTTTCTCAAGTACTGCAAGAACGTGATCCAGTCGCGACGCTTTTGCGACTCGTACCTACTCGGCGGCGGAGGCGGCGCGGCGGAAGGTGATGCGCCGCCGGCGGTTGTCGACGATGGACCCTCGCCGGCGCGGTTCGGGTCGGATGCTGGATCCATTTGTCTGGATTAATTGTGTCTTGATCAATTGTTAAATTTAAACTTAAAAGGATAATCAGACTCCAAGTACGTACTCGACGCCAATCGGGTCGGGTCTGTGGTTGTATCTATCTGGTTGTCTCTCGGTTTTCCGGAGAATAAAATACTGTTGGCTGAAGATCTTTCTCACGGGAAAGACGAATTTTCTTTGTTGCTTTGGCTTGGGGTTTTAATTTGTTTCCCTTGAGATGGAGGAGAGCGTTTTCGGGGAAGAAGATGAGAGAGAGAGAGAGAGAGAGAGAGAGAGAGAGAAGCGTGTATGGTGGTGTGGAGTTGATGGGATGTGAAAGAGAAAGGAGGGTTATGCTGTACACTGTTTAATTATCATGCGGATGATAAACAAAAGTGAAAAGAAGAGAGGGACCCAAAATAGAACGGAAATTAAATGCTAAAAAAAGTCTTGTAGGCTGTCGTTAGCATGTAAAAACTGAAAATTTTCAAGGCCGGGGGATATCACGGGATGTCCGGTCGACACATTCGAGCCGTTTAATGTGATTTTGGACGGTTCAAATTTGGAGAGAGGAAAAGAGAGAGAAAGAGGAGGTGTGGAGGAGAGAGAGAGTTTTAATCTGAGTCGTCCAGAAGTGCATCGAACGGTTCAAAAGTGTCGAGCGAACACCACATGAGATCGATAAATCCGCTCGGCACTGAAAATTTTCTTGTATTGAAGAGTGTGAAAAATACATAAAAGTATGTGAAAGTGTATCCATATCTTACCAAATTCCCCTCTTCCCGTGTACCAAAGTTTTTGGAGCTGGTAGTGTTTTAAGTAAAATTTTAGAGTGTAAAAATTGAAATGTCACCTTGTTTGGTTCACATCTCAACTCATCTTATTTTTCTCTCTATACGTTTTTCAATACATTTTTCTCTCTATCTCTCTCCACTTATTACCACTCATTACATCAAAAATAACTTTTAAAAATGCAAACCAATCAAGGCGTAACGGTTAAAAATGAACGGGAACGGAGATACAGAGAAAAACCTATTCAAGAATTTGACCTAATTTCTGAAATATACTCCTCAATATGAATATAGTACATGACATATTTGAATAAACGCCAATGGAAATTACTCTTAAAAACAATTGAAATTTAAAGTCACAACCAAAATTAAACTTACATTAATATCTTACTAGGGTATAAGGGTGACAAATTGAACTCAAATCTATTAACAAATCCAAATTTATCAACTAAAAAATAGATCCAACCCAACCCATTTATAAATTGAGTTAGAATGAGACTCAACCCATTCTAATGGGTCTTAATTGCATATCAATTGAATATCAATTGGGTCAACTTAAATGATCCAACAAGACATGCATATAACCCATGAGATTGTTGAGAGTTTGTTCCTTTTGATGGATCCAAAATCATTCACGCGGACTTCTACGGCATGAGAGTCGAGACTCAAACACAGTTGAGTCGTTGTACTTTAATTTCATTTTCAACTATTCTGTCACCATAAACAACAATTGTTAAGACCTAGTTTTCCCCACACACACAAAAAAAAGAAAAAAGACAACTTGTCTTTTAAGTAGTCCTTATTCGCTTTTTTTGCATTCCTTAAATTTGGGTCAAGCATTAGTCCTGTTTTTTTTTGGAATGGGAGATACCGCCAAGATGATTGTTCATCTTGGCACTGACAACTTGGATCTAATTTAAGTGCACAAATATCTGAATCATCTGTTGCTCAGATTAAGATCTGAACTATCGATTACCAAGATGATTGGCTGCTCGGCACCGCAGCTTGGCATGCTTGGCGGCATCCCCGGGTTAGTAAAGAGCCGTTCGCCAACTCGATTAGGGTCTGTTTGATTAAAATATATATATTAGATTTTGCCCAGGCTCGGCAACTGCAAGCATATAATTGAAAAGTTGCTCTTGCAACGAGGTCTTTTTATCCAAAATGGAGATTTCGAATATCTCATTTGGGAGTAATTTTTTTTGTCACAGTAGCATGTAGAAAAAACTAGGTCTTAACTTTCTCTTTTAGTACTTTTTGTTTTTATTCAATTTTTTCGCGATTGTTCATTTTATGCTAACTTTTTTTTGACTTTTTGATTCATTTCGACGAGATGAATCGGAAAAGTAATTTTTTTTTAACTTTTACCTGAATATTTTAGGAAATAACCACTTTTAAGTAAAAAAAAGTGAACTTTTTTTTTTCCTTTTCAGCGGTGTTGCTCCCCCACTGCAATACTCAATTTCCCGTTTGTCTCAGCAATTAATGGTACAAAATTTGAAAAATCTCTTCCAACCCAAGAAGAGTCTTTTAAAATCTAGAGATTGAAAACAATGGAGAGAGCGGTGAAACAGAGTGGCGGTAGCCTTTTTGTTTAATTTGCTCATCCTAGTATACATGGATAATATGGTAATTTTTTTATATATGGGTATTTTAGTCATTTAAATGTATAGGGGTAATATGGTCATTTCAGTGAATATGGGTATTTTAGTCATTTTAAAATTTTAGTATATAGTATGTAATTGGGTTAATGGGCGGATCGGGTTTGATTTTAAATAAATGGGTCGGGTCGGGTGTGGGTAATTGAACTCATAATTAATTGGTCTAAATGGGTCAATGACCCATTAAAGACCCAACCCACTAACAACTTGCCCATTTTTGCCCAAACCCGCCCATTTGACACCCCTACTAGGGTCTATGAAATTGCCATAAGGACGAAGTTCCTAGGAATATAACAATGAGAATATCATGACCGTTTAAAAAATATATGACACTTAGAATATGATCTACAAAAGAGTATAATATTTGACTAGTATACAAAAACGTCTAAGTAGAGAATAACGAAAAAAAATACTAATATTTAAGTAAAAACGAGAAAGACTAAAGAAAGATTATTACATAAAATAAAATAAAATTGAAGTATAGAGTCTAATTTCAAAGGCCAACTACGTAAAATAGATAGGTAAGTTCATAGATATTTTACTTTTTGAATCTAGGTGGATGCTTAGGAATTGGAAAAAAACAAAGATTGACTAAAATGTTCTCTTTTTATTGATATTGGGCAAAACAGAAGAACTTATTTTATTATAAGTAATTTTTGGAGAATTTTATGATAAATAGGTGATGGCTTTTGACAACGGCTTGTTGATAATTGATAAATCCCGAATTATGTATATTTAGGCCCTTTAAGTTATAGCCTTATAGGAGTACTTGTTAAGTTGTTAGTCATATTTATTGGATATGGGATACTTGTTTACTCTCTTTTGTGTTTCAAGTCATTCGTGCAATTTGTGACGCTTAAGCATCGACTTGAAAAGTTTGAAGTCGGTTTGGAGGTCAAAGTGGAAGTTCTGAAAGTTTGTGGGCCCATTTGCTTATGTTTTGATATTCTGGGTGCGGAGTGTAATTTCTACCCAAAAAATACATGCGTATTCCGAATTTAAAACCAGTTTTGGGGTTTGGACCTAAATTATGAAAGGAAATGACTTGACTGCAAAGGTGCTGTCTCAGTGATCACAACCTTCGAATAGTATTTTTAATAGTTCAGATTTATTTTGATATAAAAGAAATAGCTTGTCTATAGTTAAAACGGAGGGATAAAGTGGAGAAGGGGAATGAGGATAGGGTATTATTTATGCTCACCTCGAAACACTTTTGTATTTTTTGACCCCAAAACTGACTAAGGGGGGATAAAATGGAGAGCTCGTCTGAGTGGGAATTGCCCAACCAAACTAAGGCTTCATTCCGAAACGTGAAATAAGTATTTATTTTTTAAGAAGGCAATTTCAAGCTCAAAAATAATGGTTTTATTGAAATCTAAAAATATGCAATATGGATCTTGTTTAAAAGATCTCATTGAGATCTTTAATACGGTACCAAAAAAATCAAAAAATTATTTTTCATTTAAATATTTTTTAGTTTGAAAATGTGAAATAAGTATTTATTTTTAAGAAGGTGTTCTGAAATGGGCTCTAAGCCAAATCTGTTCCATCAAGGCCTCATCGTGACGGATAAAATAATACCCCATGCTATCCAATTGAGACATTCAACTAAGGGTCATCATTTGGCCCGAAGGCCCGCGGCCCGCCCAGCCCATCGGGCTTTTACCCGGCCTAAACCCGTGAAACGGGCGGGCCGGCCCGGCCCATAGTTTGTAATGGGCGGGCTCGAGCCTATAAATTTTTACTCGGCCCGCGCCGTAGACCCGGCCAGTGAGCCCGCCCGTGGTACCCGTCCAAAAGCCCGCCCACGGGCCCGTCCATTAGCCCTAAATCCCACAAATCCTTTCTTTTTTCCCTTTCTCAAGGAAATTTAAGCCCGCCCGGTGGCCCGCTAGCCCGTCAATTGGGCTAGCCCGCGGGCCGGGCTTGGGCTTCAATTTATAGTAGGAAGCCCGGCCCGCCCGGCTCACAAAAAAGAAAAAGCCCGATCGGCCCGGCCCGTGGGCAGGCTTGGGTAGAACATTGACGGGCTGGGCCAGCCCGATGATGACCCTTACATTCAACAAATCTATCACACCCTCTACTTCTTCGTGATTTCATTTGGTCTCCACTTGATTGGCCCACCAACCGACTATAATGCAGATACATACATACATATATATATATATACATATATATATATATATACATACATATATATATATATATATATATATGTATGTCTAATAGGAAAACAATTAGTACAACAATAATAAATGTTGCCCCATACCATTCACTCATTCAGCCATAAATTAAGATGAATACATCTTTAATTAATTTGGAACTTTTTTGCGTGTAACGACTTTAGGCTATCCACAGTGGTATAATCAAAAGTCAATTATTTTTAAAGTTAACAATGTTTGTGTAAAAAATGGCTCACAATAGTATAATCAAACTTAACAACATTCTTAGAAATAATTAAATTTTGGGCTTTGAATAACCAAAACTAGAAACCTTTTTCAATAATCAAAATTTGTGGATCTCACATCACATAAGTTAACTGGTTTAAAAATTTGTATATACGCGTGTTTCAAGTGGTAGTTTCTTCTTCTCTTCTTTGCATATTCTATATCTCATTTTCTTCACCTACAAACTATTATCTTTCTTTCCTTCCAAAAGAGAAGCTCATATCTTTCGATCATCTACAATTCAACTCATTATCGTCAGATTAAGGTATTTCACTTTTCTTTTTTTTTTCGTTTCTATTTTATTTTTTTTCGTTCCTTTCCCTGTGGTTGAGTACATGAAAAACCTTGCATTCTTTTCCAAATCTGGTTTTTTTTTTAGTACATTATTTTTTTTCCAAATTCATAATATGAGGAATGGAAATCACCAATTTCTTCCCCAAAATTAATGGAGATAATCGATATATTTTTGCCAAAAAAAAAAAAACAGTAATAGAGGGAAGTGATTAATGGTGGAAAACATAAGGGAAGAGAGAGTGAAATTGTAGTGGACCCCTTATTTTGGTTATGGACCAAAAGTGACCATTGTGGACCTCAACATTGTTAAGCTTAGCAACCTTTTAAATGGATAATCAAAAGCCGATGTGTCAACTTTTGGTTATCTATTTTTTATTATACCACTGTGGATGGCCTTAGAGAGAGAAAAGAGAGAAATAACCACTAATACTGGGTTTTTGTTACTGTATGTAAGTTCCTAATAATGGACGCGGGGGCTCTGCTGTGCCTGAGACATAGCACCCCCACCCACACCCAAAAAAGCCCAAAAACGGTACTGTTTTCTAAGGGAAAAAATTTTAAGTTTCCTATTTACAATCCTATGGAGTAGAAACGTGATTATAAGAGTCTTAGAGATAAAATTTAATTATGTCTCTTTAGAATAATTTGATCAGAATAATAAGATCTTCACACTAGTTCAAAAGGATTGAAAATTGGAGCAGATAATTTTTTAACTGTATTTGTATTTTTAATGTATAAACAATCTAAAAAAATTAAATACTCCAATTTTTAATCTATTTGAATATGTGCGAAGATCTTATTATTCTAAACATATTATTCTAAAAAGACATAATTAACTTTTGTCTTTAAGGCTCTAATAATCATGTTTCTGCGCCACATGATCCTAAATAAAGAGCAAATACTTAATTATGAGAGTTCTAGAGACAAAAGTTAATGATGATCCTTTAAAATAATATGTTCAGAATAATAAGATATTCACACTTATTCAAACAGATTAAAAATTAGAATACTTAATTTTTTAGAATGTTTATATATTAAAAATACAGTTAAAAATTTATCTGCTCCAATTTTCAATCCGTTTGAACCAATGTGAAGATCTTATTATTCTGATCAAATTATTCTAAAGAGGCATAATTAAATTTTATCTCTAAGACTCTTATAATCACGTTTCTACTCTATAGAATTGCAAATAGAAAACTTAAAATTTTTTCCCTTAGAAAACTTTACCGTTTTTGGGCCTTTTTGAGCGTGGGTAGAGGGTGCTGTGCCTCAGGCACAGCAGAGCCCCCGCGTCCCCTAATAATCGTGGGTTGATAGCCGCATAGGTATATCAAGCCCACGCGCAGAGATCTTCTGATAAAGATTGCGATGAAGGCACATAACCATGGTTAGAGGATTGATAATCGTGGGTTGGTGGCCAATTTTGCCTATAGATATCGGAAGAAAGCTCACCACAAACGATCCGAAATTGGATACATGAGAATAATCTGAGGCTCCGTTCCGGAAATCTTCTTAAAAAATAAATATTTATTTTGCCACTTCTCATTCAAAAATAAGAAGGGCTATTCCATAAAATTCAAATAAAAAGTTCCTTTCACATTTTCAAACTCAAAAATAATGCAAATGAAAAAAAAAAGTTCAATTTTTTTGCACCGTATTGAAGATCTCAATGAGATCTATCAAACAAGATCCATAGTGGTAGAAAAATTATTTGCGTAAACATATAATTTTTGAGCTTGAAGTTGCCTTGTACAAAAAATAAGACTGTTGCTATGATAATGGGCGCCGGCGGAGGGAAATCGTACCGGCGGCCCTGCCGGGCCGTATCCGGCCACCGGACGGCCGATCCGATCCGTCCAAAAATTCCAAAAAAAAAAACGAGGGGCCTATGCGAGAATCAATGGCATCCGAGGTGTATAGGGTGCTTGATCCGAGCACTCCTTTTCCGTGTATATATGATCAAGCACCCTACACGGAAAATGGGTGCTCAGATCAAGCACCTTACACACCTCGGATGCCGTTGATTCCCGCGAAAACCCCCTTGTTTTTTTTTTATAGAATTTTTGGACGGCTCGGATCGGCCGTCCGGTGGCCGGAGACAGCCCAGCCAGGCTGCCGGTACGATTTCCCTCCCCGGTCGGTCGGTACCTATATAAAATCATCCAAAATAAGTAGCAGCCTTCTTATTTTCCGGAACAAGCCTTCTTATTACACAAAAAATAAGTTCTTATTTCGTTTCTGGAACGGGCTCTGAGTAATACTAGGTTTTCATCATTATCATCCATTGTGAGTTTTCGGACTATTGCTTCTAGTCCACCATTTGCTCACGAGAGGAAACTGACGTGATTGTCGGAGGATATTTTTTTACTATCAAAGTCGGCCAGAGTGTCACTAATGTCCCAAGAAAATATCCCAAAAATGTTTCCGAATCCATAACATGTTGTGATTCAGTCAAACGCGTAAGTCAAGTACCCCTTAGAAAGTCTCTATTATACCTATTGAATTTGAATGAATTTTGGGTATGGATCCATAGACTTCCTCATGGCCCCATTTATTTTGTAGCTAACCTATTTAAGGAGTATATATAAAAAGGGAAAATTCAGAAAAGACACAAAAATTTTATTTCCAGTCTATCAAGAAGTGGCGTAGGTGGACGGGATGGTGGTTTCATCATGCGGCCCATGCAATTTGTTTCAATTTCTTAAATGATTTTTTTTCATGTAAAATAAAATAAAAGGTATCCAATGCCTTCTTTCCCAGTCTACTTGTGTGAGGAAAAATAAAAACAAAAACAAAGATATAGTACTCCTATGTCAATTTGACAGCCACACATTAGATTAGTACGAAACCACTATTTCTATTAATTTCGATGACATCAGATGAGTCCCACCATACCAATGAGCTCCTGTCCCAGTTGGTAATTCATGTCCTTCTCATGTGGGAGACCAAAATTCGAATCCCATCGTGAGCGTTTAAGATTCAGGATTATAGATAATTTCTGAAATCATTTGTGGACTAACGTATTAATACCCTGCTAACGAATCCCACCATAAACGATTCCTCTTAATCATTCATCATGACTTCAAGCAATCAGAGGTAGCTTGGAATATGAAAACATAGAGGCTATACTAGGGGGCATATTAAAGCCGAAACTAGTTCATAGGGACCTCTTTTATTATATTATCCCATTAGGTTCAGCGAAATAATTAGGTTAAGCTTGTGTTTTCAATTTTGTATTTGGAATCGTTATGTTATCGGCTAGATAGGAAACAAGGTCGGTCTCATCCTTACAAAAAATATTTACTGGAGAATTAGGTTATGTATGCATTTATTATTGTTATTATTATTTGATTTGCTAGGTGAAATAGCATAATGGTGCTCGGGGACTAGTGAATAATGAATCCTTCCCACAACCCACATTTATCAGATCAAATTTGTTTTCAAATCACATTTATAGTTAACCATGTTTTCAAATCAAATTTGTTTTAAACATGACGGCTGGCGTGAATTCGAAAATAAACTTTTAAGACAAATGTGTATCGATCATGTGTTTATTGATATCTGATCAACGTAATTTTTGACACGATTATATTGCCCAACAAGTTTTACGAAATGAGTGATTCTTCGGATAAATTATTTTAGAGTACTCCACGCGGAGATTCCATTTTTGAGAGTAGAACAGGAAGGTTGTTTCTCCACTCACATCAGGTGTCCCAATTGTCTTTCCCATTGATCAATTGTTGATGGATTGGTGTAAAGTAAAATTGGATTATGCCACAAATGTACTAGTACACAGGTCATTGTTACATTTAATTACCCCTACCCACCATCCATATCTTGTGTACCCATTTATGATGTTGGGTCTACATCCAACTGATGGTGACCCAAATATCATGAAAGCTATAGCATGAGTACTACTTGGATGTATGTGTAACGGGTAAAAAAAAACCCACAAGAAATGAAAAAGAAAAGCTAGAAGATGCCATTTAGTTTGTGACTTTGAGTGTTGAGATGACAAGAGTACACCAAAAGTTATTGTCAAGTCATAGGGGAGTGCAAGTGGGGCGCCAATCCAGTTGTGACGTTGATTTTCGCATTTCCCAATTAACCATTTGCACTTCCGAAAGTGTAATGCAAAAATCAACTGTATATAGAGATTGATTTTCACATTCCATTTTTTGGAGTGCACATAGTAAATTTTGGAGGGCGAAAATTATACTGTCATAATTATAATCATTAGCAAAGAAGAATTTAAAACCTTGACAACTGAAGTATTCGTACTGTTACTCATCATTGAACCACGCAAATATCAGATATTGATTCCATTTTTACCGCCCAGAGTTTTAATCCCACAAGTGAATCTACACAAAATTTTCCTATCCAGAGTTTCTCGAGCCGTGCCTCTAGGCGGGCATGCGCTAATACACTATTGTCGTAGAATATTTTTGTTTGATATAACCAGAAGGAGCCATGCAGGGATCGTGCACTAGATGGATGGGTCAGGTGCAACTGTTCATGATTGCAGGCCTCACTAAAGGCCATGAGAGGCACTTATAAAAGAGAGTAAACACCACCGCATACCTTATCTGTGGGAATGACTCAACAAATCCACACAAGCACAACTAATGTATTTTCATGAATCCACAGATTCTTTACTTATTCAATACAGGCAAGTCCAGCGATTAATCACAAGAGGCAACAGAGAGTGCTACCCGGAGATCATTTGAGGTACCACAGATATACATTCGGTATGTTTCTATTTCTTTCTGGAAAGCTCTAGGCGTGGAGGCTGCATAGTAACTCCCTCTCATTCGATCGCACACGGCAAATATAATCTCCCTCAGGACTGGTTCATGGCCATTCAGAAGATTGCCCATGCTTAGAACCTTCCTCCATGACTGGTTGGCAGTGGGTTGAGTAAACATGTTCGCAACTGCCTCTCTCTCCTGCCTCCTCACTTGATGCCTCTTATCAAACTCCTGAAAAAAAAAATCCAGGAAAAAACAAGTAAATATAAAAGCATGTCTTTTGAGAAAAGTTAATGTAGTCTAAGTAGTACGGACAGGCCTATTGAACTCATCCATCCGTGTCCCAAGCCCTTGAGCACCGCCATGTGGTGCTCCAAGGGCTTTTTCACCACACGGTGGTGTGGGAGCCACACACTAGGTAGTGGAGCCCACACCAATGTGGTGGACAAGGCCCTTGGAGCACCATGTGGCAGTGCTCTAGGAGCAATTAATAATTTTCCCAAATGTGTGCCCAAGATGAAATTTTGTTAATCAGACACTCGAAAAAACCATTATGAGGTCAAAATATGTGATGTTAAAAAGTTTGGTCCTCGTAAAATTGTCATGCATGTCTTCAATACTTGTTAAGTGATTGTTGTTTTCGTATTTTCTACAGTAAAATACTAATTGTGTTTTATCTCCAATGTAATAGAGATACTGTTCTTTAATGTTTAAACAAATCTATAATCAATACCCTACAAGACATAGTTATTATATGACCAATGTGCCCCCAACATCTCCAGGTCTTTTTTTTTTTAATTACATTGTATCAGCATGTTCATGCCATGTCCATATCTGTGCTTATTTAGACTCCAGTTGATGGCGTTTAGAGCCAGAGGCAGTGCAGTGTTCAAAATGTTTCACCATTCCATCAAAACCAAGATTAGAAATTTTGAAAGAATTTGTCCCTTTGCCTGGATTCTAGTCCATATGGACCAATTACATGCATGAATCATGTTTTGGATCTCCCTAACCACAAATGATGTATGCGTCTATGCAAAAGCTCAATCTAAGAAATCAAATTCAAGAGCAATAGTTTTGTTACACCACCTACCCATGATTGTGTAACTACTAAACTGCTAGAGTAAAAACAGAAATTGGGGAATTTACCATATCACCACTGCCTCCGACTGAGCCTGACCCCATTTTGGGTTGGTAAAAGTTGTAGTAGTCACTGAAAATAACTTCTGATAGACGTGGTACTTGCAAAAACTTGCGATGAAGAGAAGCTGCAACGGTCAGTAACTTTTCAACATGTTCGAAAACCACACAAAGCCGTCTCAGGTCTTCAATTATCTCACTGAGGATGAAGACACGATTTGCTGCAAGGCAGAGGCAGAAGGGGCGAATTCTTAGCACTCAGCATCTAGGTAAAGCGTCTACTAAAACTCGAGAAAATAAAAATAAATGATGCCAAAACAAAAATAAAGAGAAGTATACCTTGCAAAGGCTTCAGTGTAGAAGCCATTGTAGGATAAAGTTGACCCATTTTGGTGGTCATCTGCTTTAAGCCACCAAAAGAAGTCTGGTTTAAAGTGTCAGCTGAAGCTCTGAAGGCAGTGCAAACCATTTGTTCCAGCAACTGGTGTGGCCGCAATGTTTCCAAGTAATGAAGAACCTAAAAAGTTCAGTGGGGGCATGACAGGTCAAAGTCTACATCACAATAGAAGAAGGGTGCCGAATCTAAACAGCAATGCAAGGTCGTAAAAAGAAGAAGCCCATTCAATTACGGCTAAATTGTTACTAACGATTCTTGCGGAGTCCCACACCGCACATACTTAAATTGCCTGTTTTCATTGTTTTGACAGAGTATTTAACGCAAATAACCCAGTAATTTGCCACCGTCACCTTTATGTTGGGGTCCACCCATAGGGGTGGGGTTTTGTGAAAGATACCCATAGTGTTGGGTGACTTGTGTGTTTTGCCCGTAGTCCCTTTGTATATAGCTTGTAAACCCTATTAGGGTTAGGGGTGCGACATAATGTGAGGGAAAGGGTGAGGCGAGTGTCGGGGCCTCCCGGAGAGGAACCGGCGTTGGTTCCCGGAGAGTTTTTTCACCTTTGTGTATATTGTGTGTTAATATATATCGAATGGAGTTTTTCTCTGAAATCACTGTGTGGGTTGTGTGCGTGGTGTCCCTCCGGTCCTAACACTTTATTCCTGAAAGCTTGTTTTAGTGCCACGTCTTTCCTTCAAAAGGAAGGCATCCTTGCATATATCCAATGTATTAATGCAAGGTTACTGCTCGCCATATCACATCTGTAGCTAATTGATTGTTACTCAACACTTAAACAGATGCAGTGCAGGACATGGAAGTACAAAAATCAAAATAAGTTGCATAAAGCACACCAGGAAGAACTTTACCTTTTCTCCTTCTCGATTGGGATCCAAAAGTGGCTTCTGCTCGGACGCTGGCAAAGCAGGTACATCATTCCAAATTTTTCGCCACTTATTCCCATGCTCAGACATTCTCTCTGAAAGTCGTCCCCGAGGAGGCCAATCCTTTTTTGACCCTTCAGTTGCCTCATTTGTGGACACTTCTCCACTCTCTCCAAAGTTATCGTCCTCCCAATCTCTAGGTGAATGCCAACGGATAAAATCTTCGAATACAGCATCTGGATTTGCTGCTTTGAATGCCGACATGTCTGGTTCAGATTTTCAAGAACACCAAACATCAAGTTAAAATTTGAAGCAATTCACGGAAATGAATCATGCTTTCGAGTAATAAACTTACAATCATTACTTACACATGAAATTTATGAATTCAACAAACTTATCAAACAGAAAGCAAGCAACAAATAATTTCAACGAAGTATATCAGCCATACCGCTGGGACATTTGTTGAACCCACCTTCAATGAATTTCTCATTATACGAATTAACAAATGCAGAAAAACAAAACCAACTTCAATTCTTCTTTAACAGACAGAAATACAAAATAATTGAAAATAAACCACTCCTATCTTGCATAAGAAGGGGAAATTAGAAATTTCAGGATTCAGCCTGTACATAAATGATGTTTTCTTCAATACATAAATGAGATCCTTTTACCAAATCTTAAAACAAAGAAGTAAAAAGAGACTAGTTTATCACCTGAAGACAAAATCTCTCTCTCCAACTGAGCAGAGAAGCTCTGTAACAAAAATGGCAGACAATAATATCTTTTCAGTTGTTGATATAAATTCACTCTTTAGAATTACAAAAATTTCTCAACACTAGAAAACAGAAATAGAAGAAAAGTATTTCCCAGTTATACCCTATCCAAGAAAGAGTAAAAACAAATATAACCAAATGCAGGGAAGTTATCTAAACTGCAAAATGGATGTCAAAACAATTTTCCTACAAACAATGAGAAATGACTTAAATTCAACTTGTCATTTGTTAGGGCTCCAGACTTTTCGTGCTCAAACAAACGTAAGGTACAAAGTAACATTTCCATTGAACTTAAAACCAGTAAAGTGCCAACACGTGATGAATACAATTAAGATGCAACAATTTGTAATTTGCACGTCAAGTGCCCAAAACATTAAAGTAAAAAAAAATGTTTGCTTCAAGGAAAGAAGATATATTTGATGCCCAAGAAGGCCCATTCATTGAAAACTGAGGTTAGAAAATTCAGACTCTACAGCTCACCCAATATTTACCAAGTCTAATATTACACGTGATGAATTGTTCCCACTAGCCGCCACACTAAATACTTATTATCATTTGTTAACCAAAGGGAAATAGTTCAGATGATGAAGAGTTTAAGCTTACAATTGAGTCACCAAAGGTTTCAACAGCACGAAGCCGTTCTTCATGCATGTCTTCTGTCATAAGTGGTGGATCCTATGACAAAAATTAAGAGAAACAAGTCAAAATTGTTATGTGGAAAAATCAATGGATCTTCCAGAAGGAAACCAGAAATTAAGCTGGTCTAATTAAGTTAAAACAACCTGTGTGAGTGGAACATGCATGTTTCGGTATGATTTTAGTAGCATCATGCCCTCAACACCAGCTGACCCTCTCCTGATACAATCTGAAGGCCTTAATTCAGCAGATGTAACGACATCCTCAGCCTCAGAATGAAACCTAGATACAGAAGTTTCAGGCTGATGCAAACCATCTGACTCTGAGGACCTGCATTGTAACCAGGAAGGCCATGAATCACAGGAATGGGACATAAACAAGGGTTGTAAGAAAGTCCTACAGTTACATAAGTCCATCATGTATCTATTTACAGCACATCATACAGCAACCCACAGCAAGGAGCAGGTTAGAGTTTGATTGTGCAATTTTCTTTCATCAAGAAAGCTCATGCAATTAAGATTGCTCATGAAGAAAGCCATGAAGACCACCTAAGTGCAGTATCAAAAATGTCAGGGTAACAAGTAAATAAACTTCCGAAACAGAAATATACTCATTTTAAGGGAAAACCCAAAAAGAAGAAGAGTGAAGGCACAATCAAAGACACCCTGGGCAAAAGAACTCCACATCCATTCCATAGCATCATTGCAGTTAGAACTAAGGTAAGAACTTAATTGCAAAAACAAAAGAGCTCTCACTTGCATAGATCACCTTTCTCGTTCCCCGACGATATCGTTACCATGTACTATTGTAGCAGATGAGGATCCCTTTACTTGACCACCTTCCTGTATCCACAGCCACATAGGACACCACGCCAGAGAGCAAAAAAGGATGTGATTTACTGATTCTCAAACAGAGACATCATAAGCATATCGACACCAAGATTAAACGAAGTACAACCTCAACTTGAGCAGAAACACGATCTTTGTTTTCATCACCATCTTGGTACTTCTTACTAAGTTGGCGCTTCTTCTCAATGCATATTGCAAGCTGAACAGCAGAAAGGACAACAAAAAAGATAAGTTACGGAAAAGTCCCGAAAGGGAAAAATATAGAGAAGAAAAATAAAGAAAGAAAACATCAAAAAAGGGTGCTTCCTAGATCTCAAGACCATGAAAGTACATTATCATAGCAGTCAAATATCAGGTTTCTAAATCGCGGTTTGGGGATACGCACCGGCATCGGTGATAAGATAAGACATCGGCTGGTATAGATGGAGAAAATCTTGGTATTGGCAGGGGCAGAGGTAAGCTGATACAATTGGGGTCAACTGACCCCAGTGGATTTCAAATTGCAGCAGGGATTATGCCATTTGAAGAGCAGTTTTCCCATATTTGACCCCACAAATTAGAAAAAAAACCTATATTGCATCATGCTCAAACCCCAAACAAAAGGGAAATGTACAGAATCTCAAGCAAAAACAATATGGAGAGTTTGCTAGATTCCCCCAATTTCTGTACTAATAATGCAACTTCACTATACTTTTCCCTCAATCATCGATATATCTATACAGTCAGTCTCAAATGAGGGAGTCCTTATTTTAGTTAAAATGCGGACCTCCTCATTTCTCCCATTTTCCGATCGAATTTCGATGATCCGAGCCGCTCAATGTGTTCAGAACGTGATTTTAAGGCTACCCGCCAGAAATCGGCAAAAAAAATGACCGGGAAGGGCTTTCATCCGAGCAGTTTTTGTTTGAACCGTTCGATAAAAAACAAACAAAAACTGCTCGGATGAAGCCCTTCCCGGTCATTTTTTTGCTGCTTTCTCGCGGGTACCCTTAAAATCACGTTCTGAACACATTGAGCGGCTCGGATCATCGAAATTCAATCGGGAAAGGGAGGTCCGCATTTTATTAAAATGAGGTGGTCCTTACGGGAGACGGACTGTATATATATATCGATTTATTTGCAATTACTCTTTAATTCAGGATAAAACTCTCTATTTTAGGTTTGTTTTGAAAAAAATCTAACTTGGAAGATGATTTTCTATTCTTACATTAGCATTCCTAAAATTTCGGGCTCCGCCCCTGGGTATTGGAGGTCTAAAATCCAGATCTGTGTGGCAGGTACGATGTTTAGGTTGGACAAATGTATCTACCAGTAGCATGCTATCTTAACATTCTTGATGTAGAAAATTTAAACTTCAATCAGATGCAATCAATGGAACAATTCCTTCTGTCGAGACCAACATACTGCAAAGTCCAGAGATAAGTTCGGAAACTAACTGAAGATCATGCCAAAGTTTGGCTAGTCATGAATACAGAAACAATGATTCAAGACTAACATTCTTCAAAGGGAAGTGGCGGACAAAGCATGTGGTCTTCCAGGACGTTCATTTCACACAGCAGAATTGCACAACATATGCACAAGGAACTAATCCTATTAACGATCTTTGGGTGAGAACATGTACAATTACCATGTGGAGTTTCTGGTTGACCAAGCACGTTGAGAGGTCAATTACCCCATTGGTTGGCATTCGAGGTAAAGGTTGTGACTCTTCCCAACACCAACGAACTTCTCTAACAAATTCTATCCAGAGCACAGCAATTGCTAACCAAGCAAATAAAAAGGACATAGTTAAATCAGATTACTAGAAACCTAATCCCACATAGATGATCCTAGCGACCCCAACAGAAAGTAACCATCCAACGAATTTATTTGACTTTGATGCGTACCACGTATATTGCAATTGCCAAACCAAAGTGAGTGCAGACAGAACTGAGAAAACAGTGATTCAAGAGGTGCGCCTTTAATAGCTCGAGAATTCTTATGCTCACCCTCAGTGAAATGGAGGAGCTGCAAACCTGCAAGTTGCATGAGGGCAGGGCAATTAAGAATTTTGTGTGTGTCAGAACGATCACAACAACTCAACAAGAGATAAAGAATAACCCCCTAATGTTTCACTCAGACATCTAATCCCCTTGATGTATTCGGATTTTGATGTTTAAAACCTTCCTTTAGCATTTCGTTAGGGCTTTGCATGGAAAAGTGTCATGTGATCAGTGCATGATCGGTTGAATGAAAGCTCATGACAAAAACTACCCTTCAATATGTGGAATTCAATAAATCAGCTTACAATCATGGCATGCCTGTATGATTTGTGTACGTAAACAAGTTTACTAGAGGACTTCAATCTGCCTCCCATACACCCATTGACACCTGCGGCCACAACCTTCTCCTCCCTCTCTTTTAGACACAAGTAGGAGTAAGTAAGTGTGTGTGTGTGACCCCATTAAAAATTATCCACTGCCAGCCCTAAAATTGGAGCGATGGGTCAAATGGTGGCTGATGGCTTGGCAAAAAATTGGTGAAGTGTCACCTGAAGCACCATTTCCTATTCACGCAACCCAGTTCTTCCCCCTCCCCCCATTCGACAGCCACCTCCACCGCCGCACAATCTAACACGCCCCCACCCACAAGCACAAACCCAGCGAGAGAGAGAGAGAGAGAGAGAGAGAGATCTGCCATATATGTACACATATATCTTTATGTTTGCGGATAGTTCTTGGTTTGCTTTGGGGGTGTTGAAGGGGTCGCTATGGATGGAGAGTGGGTGGGGATTAGAGCATCTCCAACCCAATCCTCTTAAATAGAGACTCAAAATATACTTTTTTATTCAAAAAGCAAGTTTAGAGATTTTCACTATTCATTCAACTATCCTAAATCTCTATTTTCATCTAAAAATATACTTTTTTTATTCAAAAAGCATCATAAATGGCTTGGTTGGTCACTGCTGATTGGATTGGTGAAGACAATACACAAAGTTTTCAAGGGTAAAGTGGTGATTTCACCAAGGGAAAAAAATTTAGAGATCATTCTCTATATCTTTGGAACATCTCTATATATAGAGAACCAAATTTGGGTCTCTAAAATAGAGACCCAATATAGAGCTTGATTGCAGTAATTTTATTCTCTTATTTAGAGACATAGAGCTTTATTGGAGATG
Organism: Rhododendron vialii; assembly: GCF_030253575.1. Taxonomy (NCBI): domain Eukaryota; kingdom Viridiplantae; phylum Streptophyta; class Magnoliopsida; order Ericales; family Ericaceae; genus Rhododendron; species Rhododendron vialii. The sequence goes on from NC_080569.1 coordinate 7,161,822, forward strand.
CTCTTAGGCGCTGGTCAGATTTTTTACCATGTTGATTAGGTTGTGAATCTTGTGATGACTCCTCACTTTTGATGGTTATTTTTGGAGAATATGGGACTGACGGGGTTGGGAGAGATTGAGGGAGTTAAATTCATGCGTGAAATACTAAATTCGTATATTTTGTTAACGGCTTTAAGCACAGTTGGGATTCATATAGTTGAAGGAGATTAAGTGTCTGAGTTTAATCATGAGGGGACACCTCAAAAGCTGATCATAGTTGAGGTTTTAATTTACCCTATTTTAAATGACAAATAAGGGAAAATCCCTCATGAATAATACTTCTAGGAAAGTGGTAAGTGCAACTCTTGAGCGACAACTTTAAAATGAATTACTAGCTCTATGGAAATGAAACAACCCCAAGCCCAGTCACTACTCATTCAGCTCATATTCATATGTGATTCAGATTGATCTAATGCTAACAGAAATAAGTGATAGGAAGCGCCAAGCCACCATTTTTTCTATGAGAAAAAGCCTCAAACAGAACTAATAGGCCCAGAGGCTCCAAGGGGCCCGGACACAAAAGGCTGTGTTTTGTGGCGCAAAAGGCTGTGTTTGATTGCACAAAAAGCTGTACAAAAATGAAAACTAGAAGCTATTGGCATTTTTAATCTTGGTTGCATGTTTATAGAGAGACTTGTACATAAGAGGGAGAGCAAAAAAAATAGAAACATGTAACAATATTTCCACCAAAGTGGTTAAGGAGCATGGGAATTCGTGGGTTGATGGCTATCCTTTGTTAGCCACACCCATCTCCAACTTAAAGACAATGCAGAAGTGCTTTTTTTTGTTTGAACAGCACAATGCAGAAGCACTTAAGAGTATGCTTTTCTAAAAGGCAGTTAACTTCAACTAAATTGCATAGAAAATGGATAGGCAACAAGTCAATTCTAATAGATGTTACCAGATTCAATCTGTACAAAGGATGCATTCCTCAACAGACAGGATTAAATGGACTCATATATGCTCATCGTATCACAAAGACAGAAATGCATTTAAGTTAGAAACAATTCAATATCCAAATTTTCTCCATTTGCATGGGGCAATCGAGATGGAAATGAAAACTCATAAACGAACTTAGGCATGCAAGACAAGCTAAAACGCCTTGAGAGCTTCCAGATGTCGATTAAGTCTCATTGTGTCAATCACTCAAGGGCACCAAACACAAGATAAGAAAAGAAACAGACGTAAAGTACCATCATGAAAGAGATCCTTGAGGACACGATCAAGAACAGTCGGTGGAGGTATGACTGCTGAAGACTTCAAATTATCAGATCCTGAGTTTTCAACTGTTACAAACCATGAAGAAGAACAAAGGTGAGATAATCTAAACAACCTGATGCTACATCATGGATTGATATATCCCAAAGGTGGTGAGTTATTAACCTATATGCCCATGATAGAATAGGGAGGGAGCAATTACATTAAGTGTTCGAACCTGATACAAAATCTTCCATAAATTGAGCGCCAAAGGACAATTCCAATGCAGTCACCAAAAGATCCAATTGTGAACCAAATCCAATTGTATTTCCAACCGACCCATCAATGCTGAACAGTAATGATAATATGTTATACCATCATATCCCAACAGTAGGCCAAAATTCAACTCAGTAACAACTAAAACCATAGGAGAAGGTGTAGTGTAGAATTCGGTATCCAAACTTGAAATTTCAATACAAAAGGAACTCTATTTCATTTGCCCAAAATTATGTTACAGAATCATTCTTTCTACAGATAAAATCAAGATGCTTCTTCCAAATACCAACGATGGAAAGCATGAACCTGCCTAAACAGATGTCATGCATGTGTCGGGCATGGACAAGCCTAGATACCGGTCAAACACATCCCCTGGTGACTCAAGAAATCCTATTACGCGTGTACGCTACCAGACATGCTTTAACTTGTAAAGCCATCTTTGGAAATATATTCTATAGTAAACACAAAAACAGAAAGGCTTCTGAGTATGAAGCATGTTCTCCATCCTATTTCAGAAACAACAGTATTCCTTAATAGGTTAGTATAACTCAAACCCATGGAATACATTGGCAGAAAAGAAATCTTTACAAATTGGGCACATACTTGTACTTCTTTCTCTCTTTATGCAGGCACTTGGACATGCCGTTATGTCGTAAACTAGTTATGAATACAAAGAAAGAAACCTACTTACAACTTTGAAGACACATTTGGTAATATGAACCACTTCTCAGCTTCATGGGCCGAAGCATTTTCCAGTTCAGCCATTTCCAAAGAACTTTCAACTAACTTCTCTGACCATATGGTAATCAAATCAAACCCTGAATGCATTTGATTCAACCAAAATAAGGAACAAATTACTTTCTTCTGTTAGAGAGGTTTCACACCAACTGCAAACCTCTAACAAACACTAGGGTAGCAGGGACAAGAACAAAAGAACGCAAACATCTTCATTTCAAGCAAAACTAGATCATAGATGCAAACTAGCATGCAGGTGTTGAGCCCTTGCTTGGAAGGACAACCTCAGCCATCTGAGACATCTCCAATAGTGGGTAGCAGCAAAATGTGATGCAATAAGAAGGAATTATTCCATGAATACATGAAGGAGAGCACTCTCTCCTTCATGTGCTATGACATAGAAGAGTTCACCTTTTACAGGGTCCTCTGAAGAATACCACTCGCTCCAAGGACAATCATCATCCCATTGTGTTTTGTTGCGGATGCCACCTCCTGGATTTTCACCAGACTCGGTAATTTCAATGTCAGCTCCTTGTAGTTCATCGTCATCATCATAGGGAATAGTTCTGTAGGTTAACTTCATTCTAAAGTGGACTTTGAAAAGATGCATCGAAAAGTCCAACGGGGAGAAGACCTTCAATAGGAAGTTTATTAACAAGTTCACATTAGAATAATATGTCATCATTAGGAAGGATGAGAAACCAAGAATGTATAAAGACGGATTGCAGAAGCTTGAGCACCAAAAGATGAAACATGCACAGAGGCATGCCAACATGTTCAATTAAAAGAAAAGTTTCCAGAGAAAGAAAGAAAATTATGAGAATACATAGACCTTTCAGGCACATTAAGAATCAGTCTGCACAGAGGCATGCCAATCTCTTCATTTAAACCTTTTTTTTTTTATAAGTAAATATTTATATAAGTAAGGCATTAAGGGAATGCCACCCGTATACATAAAAGGCCGTAGACAAAAAGGCCCTATACACCACTATGTGAGATAAACAATTCAAACCAATCTAGAAACTAATCAATGGAAGGATTACATTCTCCCTTGTCCCAACTATACAAACTACTAACCACAAAACTCTTGGATTTTAAATACGTGTTTTTCTACTCCTTTAAAGCATCTTAATTTTCTCTCACGCCAGATAGTCCACATCAAACAAAGTGGAATCATGGCCCAAATACGCTTCCTTCTTTTTCCCACTCTAGCACCCCTCCAATCTCTTCATTTAAACTTTACGTCACCAGAAAAAGGAAAAAATAAGAAGACATGTATTCCTTTCAAGCAAGTGAACATGTATGCACGATTCTTCTACTAGGAGCAAAATTGTAAACTAAATTTGTCGGTTACATCCACTTAAAAGGTTAATCACTATAAATGCTCACTCTTTCAGAAATTTGTTGGTTTACAAGTTTTAAAGAGAAAGAAAATAGTACCGCAAGGTGTATAGTTAACACTAAACAACAATAAAGTAGAACTACCAAGGAAACTTACAAATTTCGAAAGAAATAATTCATGTAACCCCTCCAAATGCATGAGTTTCACTGGAACCTGGCTTCCAATACGATCTGCCTCAAATCTTCTAGTAAAAACTGTTCCCATATTCTGGATACCAATGTATGCTTTCCGAGAAGGATCATGTACTGGAACAAATGCTGGCCACAAACTGCATCATGAAAGTGTAGAGTTCAATTAACCTTCTCATTACCAAGGGAACATATATAACAAAAAGAAACAATATATACAGCAGCAAAACCGTCCACAGACAAGAATTTGGGGGGGGGGGGGGGGGGGGGGGGGAGGGGAATAGTTCTTTTCTTCCAAAGGAGGTAGAAGTAACTCAACAAAAGACATAATAAAAAGTTAATGATCTGGATTTGCAACCCAAAAAAGGCATTCATAGTTGTCTATACTTTAGCAGCAACCCTACCTTGAACAATTTGACAATGCAATGGCAACTGCACTTAAAAGCTTGCTAGCCTCTGGTGCATCAAGGACCACACCGCTGGCACTTTGAGGTGCAATCACCTAGTAATTCATGCAGCATATGAAAACTGAAAAAATATAAAAACTAAAATAAAAGCAATACATGTTTATGCCCCAAGTTGATGATATCGCGTAGAAAACATACCAGAAATTCGTTCACCCCAAAAGACAATTGCAGATCATGCAAACTGCAACTCCAGTCCGCAACCTTTCCTGAGCCAAAGATAATTATAGTCAAACAGTAAATAAGTAATCTCCACTGAGACACCTACAGGAAAGTTTCTTATCTACCATCATTGTTGGTTTCAAAGTAGTACTCCATGAAATAGCTTTTTGCAGCATACTTCAACTCAAACTTGACTGTATACAAGCTCTTCGAAGAACCTACACACACAGCACCCTTTTCCTACAACCAAATTCAGGAGGAATTGTATTGGAAGTCATCAGATGAATGTTAATCAAAGAATCTGGCTTCCGCTCCCATTTTAACAGGATAAGCACTCAGATGGTCTATAATGATGCCATGCGAGAAACCCATATTTTTTCTGATTAATTACAGGGAAAGGCATGCACAAACAAGGAACCCTGATTTCTCTAATTAATGAGAATAACATGAAAATCATTGTAACATGGGTGCATATTTCTATACAAAGACTGAACAATAATTAAAGCCGGGTAAAATGAACAATAATTAAAGCTGGGTAAAACGACACAAGAGCACGTACCCATTTTGAAGCCTTAACATGTATGAATATGGTCTTTACTCCTCATGAAAAAACCAAGTAGAAAAAAATATATTGTTCTCTAGAGTGTAGATGTAAAATGTGACATAAATGAATCAAATTGCGATATGGTTATCATTCAAACAATTTTGAAGCTGACAATGGGCATTTTAATCCAACTAAGCGTACCAACAAATTTTTTGCTCCATCAGCCAACCATTGTCGACAAACCGCTTCAATTTCAGATATGAACCTGCAAAAGATCTTATCAGATTATTCAGCTTCTTACTAATGTTACATGAAAGGGAAAATAAGAAAGGAAGGATGGAGAAAGGAGATGCACAAATAGCAAATAATGGTCCCTAGAATGTACCTTTCCCATGAAGAAGCAAGCGTGAAGTCATCAAATCGTTCGAACTACACCAAAACCGAAAGAAAGCATAAGAAAATAATCAAATTGTGCTGTCAATCATCACTGTGAGGTGTAAATATCTACTACTTTCCAGACCTCTCTCTGTAATACATTCCTGTTTGTGGAAAATCAATCCACTAATGGTGGTATTTTATCCCAAAAAATTAAGATACAAGCCATACAAGCGACTACTTGAGCAGTTGCTCTTCTTCCTCACTCGAACAACTCAATTAAGTTTGAAATTTGGCACATAAGCCGGGGGCAAAAAAACACCATATTGTGAGAGTGGAAGTGTAGAAAACATTTCCCATCCAATTGAGCCACATTGGTGAAGTACAGCAAAGAGAACAGTGGATGAAGGGCATGGACATGCCACAAATGGGCGGATACACTATGTATTAAGGGGGGGGGGGGGGGGGGAATGCAATAAAGTTTTGTATTTTTATATATAATAATTTGATTTTTTTTCTTCAATATTGTCGAGTCAGGGCTAAATTATTCGTATGTAGGATAAATGAAATTCATATAAATTCATGAGTAAGTTGCTAATATAGCTCAACAAAATAAAATAAACCAGGCCCAATAAATTTTCAACCCAAATAAATATGTTTTATATAGACCTTGGTATAAAAAAACTATTCTTTACCTTTTTGGAACTGCTGAACTAAAATAATCATGGAGCCGCCTGATGCCAGGGGCAACTCTTCAGAGTTCAGACTTTAATCCTACCTAACATCACCCCGAATAAGTCAATGCAACTCTTCACTCTCTATGTGCATGCATACGATTTTAGCCATTGCTTAACTACATCGGCCCTGAGAATTTACGGCTACTCAATATAAATTGTCAATTTCATGTTAAGAGTCTAGTTTTAAAATACTCCACAATAAATTGATAATGCTGCTTTTTTGCCACACCTGTTCTTCGTGATCTAGGTCTTCAACAGCGCGTTTCATCTTGCTGGAGGACGCCATAAAACAGCTGAAGAATAAAGTCAAATAACAATCTCCTTACAAAAAGCGGCAATTAACATTTACACAAACAAAAACTCCAGAATCACTTAGATTGATTCATCTAAAATCGCGTCAGATGAATTTTTGAAAGTGGCAACGAAACTCGTAACTGATCGGAGAGAACAGAATGTGAAGGGTTTACAGCGATGATCTTTACCTGCCGTTGATTCGAGTGTGACGATGGTGGACTTTGATATCGACGGTAAAGCTGAAAACCTACGTTGGCTTCGACGGACTGATCACGACGAACATAACCGCTGAGATCTGTTTCTGCGGTGAGGGGAGGAGGAGAACGACGGTTGGGGTATGCGGCTTTGTTTTCCTACGCGATGGACGATTGGTTGTTAAATGACAGCTTTGCCCAAACGTTGGGTTACGTGGGGAGGGATCTTGTGCTGGCGTCCTATATATGTGTACGCGACAACAGGCGATGTGCACACCGGGAAACTTTTTCGTCTCCTTTTTTAATCGAATAATTTTAACTCTTGCTTGATCACGCGGTTAAAATTAATATAAATAACGCCTCGTTCCCACTGAATTTTTCACTGCAATTTTTTGGTTTTAGTTAAATTATTTAAAAATACTATTAAATCAAAAAAAAAATTCATAAATTAAGTTATTCTTGCTAAACTGAAACATTCAATACATTTTCTTTTTCTAACCGAACCTATTTTCTACAATTTTTTGTTCAGTGAAAACAATTTGACTACAAATAGTTACTAGAAGTTTACAACTTCTAGCTTATTGGAAACGCCTCGTAAATGATACTCCCTCCGTCCTAGTTTGTTTGTCCAATTTCGACATACGTGTCTTTTAAAAAATTGTCTATATCTCACAATCAATTATGTTTTACATAATTTTGAAACATCGTATTTTAGATCTAATTAAGATCTCTCAAATGAGATCCATATTGCATATACAAAACATTATAAATTAAAACTAGACAGTATTGTAAGAGGTCTCAAATAGTGAAAAATGACAAATAAATCGGGACAGATGGAATAGTTCGGTTACATAAATTTCGATAGAAACGCTAAGAACGTGAATTGTCCGTAAATGTTCCGTTTCTTTAAACATATCTACACATGCATCAAACTAGCAACATGTGATATAAAAAGAGATGAAGTTCAATTTCCATAATTTTTTGCAAACTGTTGCAACATGCATGGTCAATTTCCATAACTTTTTGCAAAATAAACGGACCTTATAAATTTAAATATGTCGCCCATCTTATCTCTTCGAAAACAAAACATGTGGCATGGCATCGCCATCGTATAGATCCCAGGTTGCAATGGCCCCCGTCGTGACCCCACACCCATTTTCGGACGGAAATGTCTACCTTCTTTTTTTTTTCCTTTTTTCTTTTCAACAGCTAACAATATCATGGCTCTTTCCAAAACCGAAATAAAAACTTATTTTTTATCTAATAAAATAAGGTGTGTTCCACAAAAGGGTGAATAAATATTTATTTTTTAAAAATATAATTTCAAGCTTAAAAATCACGTGCTTACGCAAATAATTTTTCTATCGTTATGGATCTTATTTGATAGATCTCATTGAGATCTTTAATACGGTGCAAAAAAATTAAAAAATTATTTTTCATTTACATTATTTTTGAGTTTAAAAATGTGAAAAATAAGTTGCTTATTTGAGTTTTGTGAAACAAAGCTGCAAAAAAACGTACTTATAAAATAGGAAAGTTTCTGAAACGGGCCCTCAGTACCCGGAACAGCTACAGACACTTTTTTTTCCTCTTATTTCAGTCAAAGACATGTCATTCACCTTAACTATTTCCTCTTAGTTCGGTTAAAGAAATCTCATTCATGCTGAGACTAAGGGTGTGTTTCAGCTCTATTTTTTGCTCTAGACTAATGACAATAGTTAAGTTGTTTTCACTAAATGAAATTTTAATTGATGTACATGAAAAAAATGTTCTACCAAATAAAATCGTAAAAATAGGAATTTTAATCCATTTAGTTCATATAGTACTAATTTAGTAGAAACACTCTCGAAGAGTGTCCCCAATAACATAACCAAAACTTAAAGATTTCTAAAGTTAGCAGCGTTGATTCAAAATATAGCTCACATTGGTATATAATTAAACTTAACAACTATTTAATCAATAACCAAATTTTATCATTTTTAAAACCAAAACTAATGTCCTTTTGTTTTTGGATAATCAAATTTAATGGAAACTACGGTTTCTCTCTTTTTCTTATGCTTCGTTTGGTTTAGTTTTTGGAAAAAAAATTATGAGAGTAAAATACTTTTCAAAAACTAAAACAAACAAGGCATTACTCTCTCTTTCCATCACTATCAATGGACACATCAATTTATATTTATTTTCAACTCTCTTTATTTCCCTCTATTTAAAAATGAATTTTTAATTATGGACAATTGTGAAATTTCACATTGTTAATACTATTAGCAATCGTTTTGGGTTCTTAAAATATCTGGGCACAGTCTCTAATAAATGTCATCTCTCTCTCCACTCATCAAGGGCTTATTCAGCTAAAAAATCATGCTAAAAAATCATTTGGCTTATTTTTTAATTTTTATTCAATTTTTTCGCATTTGTTAATTTTTCTTTGATTTTTTGAGGATTATTGCTTTCGCATAAGAAAGAAATCTAAAAAGTAAAAAAATACGATTAAAATCTTTTTTTTTTGTATAAAAACGAAAATAAGCCAATAAGTCATTTTTTTGTCTATATTCAAAAAAAAATGGATTTCGATCGCAATTTTTTATTTTTTATATTACTCTCGTCATGATAAATAATAATTCTCAAAAAATCAACGAAAAAGTAACAAATGTGAAAAAAATTAAATAAAAGCAAAAAAATAAGCCAAATGAGGCCTAAATATGCTATAGAATTTTGTTACAAGTCTAACACTCACTTTGTTTGGTTGAGATTTTAGAAAATTATTTTTGAGAGTTGAGTGGTAATAAGTGGAGAAAGATAGAAAAAGAAATTTATTGAAAAGTATGTCGAAAGTAAAAATTACTCTCAAAATGATGAACCAAACAGAGTGATTACTGTTATTCAATTTTAATTACGCAAAATCCAATACCATGAAGACATTCACAAAAAATTTCTCTTTAATACTCCATCAACAATCACACTCGTCAGTAGTCACCCAATTCGCCATCACCATCACCATCACCATCACCATCACCATCCAACTGCGTATTAGGGAGAGGCATCACATCGTGCTTATCATCACCCTCGATCCCAACCCCCTTCCATAAAATTTATTACTCCACCACCCACTCCACTCCACCCAACCCCCAGCCCACCCCCACCCCCCCCCCCCCGCTCTCTCTCTCTCTCTCTCTGCATTCTCTAGCCAGTAGCCAGTCTTCCCATGTCACAACAAAGCAAAATGGGACCATCCCAGAAACCTCAAACCACAACCCATCTCCATTCGAACACTCCCTCTCACTAAAATCCGTCGCGCACGCATCCGCATTGGCCCCCCGGCTCACCCCCATCTCTTTCACCCCGCATCGAGCCATGGCCGCGGCTCTGGAATGCTGGTCGGGCCGAGCCAGCACGGACGAGGACATGGTCGAGCAAGTCCTGATGCGAACCCAGGACAGATCCGAGGGTGCCCAGCCGGAGGCCTCGGGCCTGAAGGACTCCTCGACGGCGATGCAGAAGCGGTTCCAGAAGCTGGGCCGCAACGTGTCGGAGGCCATCGCGTCTTTCAAGAACTCGCTCAACCTCGACTCGGTCCGCGACTCGCTGCCTTCTCCTCCGAGTCGGATCGAGACCTGTCGCAGGGTGGTGTGGGGCAGCGTCGTGAGGAACTTGACCCAGCTGTACCCCGGTAGTCAACTCCCCGAGAAGCTCGTCTCCAACATTCGCAAGCACTACGATTCGTTACCCCTCAGGTTAGACTTCAATCAAAATTTGCACTCAAGTTGAGCAAACGTTTGTGTAAAAAAAGCTTTCATTTATCTGAAATAGTCCATGTGGAAAATCTAGGCATATGTTCAAACAAACAACAATCACAAAACCCATCCCCAATCATTGGTTGATTGGGGGCATGGGCGGGGAGGATCGGAGACAGACTTGATATTTGGCAATATATGCACAAAGTGGTTGTTGTTAGAAAAAATACTGAAATAATGCCCCCTATATCTCCAAGAACTGAGGAGCTAAGGGACTTTTTATTGCGGAACCATGCCACCAAATCAATGCCTTCAGAATTTGAGTTTCTGTCATTAGACGAAATTCAAGTAAAATTCAATTTGATATAGGTTTGGGTCAAAGTGTGGAGGGAATGATATATGGGTTCTTGATTTAATGAGGGATTGAGTGGCAATTTGACTAGATTTTAGAGATGATACTGCTTAGATTTCGATCTTTAACATCTGATTTGGTCGTTTATTTTTACTCGTAACAGCTATGCACAAGCGGGATTTGATATGAAAGAAGTTTTTATGCATATCAAATTGATAGAAGAGGCGTCCATGGACGACGAGCCGGCGATTTTAATACAAGAGGTGTCTAATGATGAAGTCCAAGGATCTGTTCTCAAGCTTACATTTGCTTTTAACTCGTCGATTTCGTGGCCGGCCTTGTCTGGTGCCCTCGACAACGCTTCAATTTGTTGCAAGAAGATACAAATATTTGAGAAAAAGGGGTTCACACTAGGGATCTTTCTGCTTCTGGTTCAACCTGGGCAGGACAAGTTTTTCAAGACCCGGGTCGAGAATGCCCTGAGATCAGCTGTGAAGAAGCCGAAATCTACAGCAATGAAGCTTCCATTTGGGTTGTGTGGGTGTCAAGAGGAAAGTACCGGAGGCAGAGAGATTGGAGAGATCGAAGAGGATTGTAGTGAACCGTATTACAGAAACGGGGTTGAGAATCCGAACGGGAAGATTATTCAGCTTCAGATGCCTTTACCCACTTCATCATTTGTTGTTTCAGTTGACGAATGGCAGACTGTGAAATCAGGTGGGGATGAGATAGGGAATTGGTTGTTGAACTCCGATAGTCTTGAATTTATTGACCAGACTGGACCCAATACATTCAAGGGAGTTTACAAGGGAAAGAGGGTGGGAATTGAAAAGCTCAAGGGATGTGACAAGGGAAATTCATATGAATTTGAGCTCCGGAAAGATTTGCTGGAGTTGATGACCTGTGGGCACAAGAATATTTTGCAGTTTTATGGTGCTTGTGTAGATGATGTTCATGGTTTATGTGTGGTGACTAAGTTCATGGAAGGTGGATCCATCCATGATGCTATAATGAAGAACAAGAAACTTCAGACTAAGGAAATAATAAGGATTGCTGCTGATGTTGCAGAAGGGATCAAGTTCATGAACGACCACGGTGTTGCATACAGAGATCTGAATGCACAGAGGATATTATTGGATCGTCATGGGAATGCTTGTTTGGGAGACATGGGTATAGTAGCTGCTTGCAAAAGTGTTGGTGAGGCAATGGAGTATGAAACTGACGGTTACCGGTGGTTGGCTCCTGAGGTTTGTTCCTTCCCATACATCATCTATGTCTAGTTTGATATAACATATTCATTAAGCCGTATGGTACAAACGTCCATTGAAATGATGATACATCAGTTTTTTTTTTGAGGTAATGAGCCTAACCTGTCAAAGATGCATTTTCCATCAGGCATATTGCTCTGTGTTTCCAAAAGAATTCAACCAAGTTTTCCAAAAAGATCATAATCTGGGATGATTTGTGTCTTCAAATCGAGTGGAAACATTGAAACAAAGTGGAATTGTTTATTTTCCATGGGCATTCAAACATTAATTGATCTGCTTGATTGTTTTTGCCCTCGTTGCAAAATATCATTAGATGTTTTACGGCAAAGAGTAGTACCTGTTAAGGAAATGAAACTGATCTGTTTTGTTTTGCACAAATCCTAAAGGCGATTCGCTTTTGTATCACATAACAATATAACATGTTAACCTGCTATAGTTTTGCAGCATTGTTTTGTCGATTTCGCTTGACGTGTCGCAGAATATTTTTAAGTTAGTGACTTAGGATTAAAAAGGCAGCAGTGTTTGAAACTCCTTAGAAGCCTTTCTAAAATTCAGATAGTAACCATTCAGCAACACAATATAAACAGATGAATTGTCAGATAATTCATTGGCTTGGTCTTCGGCACTCTATGCTGAAGTTGATGGTGTGTGTTTTCTGTTAACGATAACAACTGTAGCCATCATTAGATTGCTTTTGGATCATATATTATCAAAAGGAGCTTTCCTCCTGATAGAGCATCATTTGGACCATGATTACCAAATAAACCATGATTACATGCATTCAATGTATGTTAACTGCAATTTTGAGGGCCAGTCTTATTCAATGCCAACTTTATGTCACTTATCTAACATCATTGTTTGAGCATGCGCAACATGTCTTCATAATTGTGTTTGCTTTACGCTTCATTAGGTATTTACCTTTATCTAAGCACTACATCCATACAGTTGCTCTCTAATTCTGAGATTTCCAAACTCATAAAAAAAAATAAAAAAATAAAAAATGCTTTTCCCGAAGTAACCTGGGCTAGGCCTTTTCTGTACACGTTTGTCGACCCTTGCTTATGATTGGCTTCTTAAAATGGTGTTATGGCTGTGTTAACGAAGCAAGTGCACTTGTAGGTGGTGTGACAACTACACAAGGGACTGCGAAAATATATATGATTGAGACATGTTTTACTTATTTCTTATTGCTTACCATTTCACTTTTCTGCATAAAGTGAAAATAAAAATGAAACACTCTCAACTTCAACTTTATGCAATTTAATTGCAATATGAGTTTGTGACCTCCAGGGTAGCCTGGCAGGATTCAGCTTTTGATGGGTATCCATTCTGTATATTCAGATCTGATGTTATGCAACTGGTTTTATAATCTCTTTGGTTGTTGACAGATTATTGCAGGTGACCCAGAAAGTGTTGAGGAAACCTGGATGAGTAATGTATACAGTTTTGGGACGGTGGTATGGGAGATGGTGACAGGGGAGGCAGCCTATTCTGCATATTCACCCGTGCAGGCCGCCGTAGGGATAGCTGCTTGTGGACTTAGACCTGATATCCCCAAGGACTGTCCCCAAATCCTCAGAGGTCTGATGATGAAGTGCTGGAACAATATCCCTTCTAAGCGTCCTCAATTATCCGAAATTCTGTCAATATTGATGCGACCAAACAACAACAACAACAACAACGGTAGTAGGTAAAGTCATCCTAATTTCTATGGAACCGAATCTCTTTTACAAAAATGTTTTTTTTTATTTTGCCCTCAAACAGCCTCTTGTCAAGTAGGTGGTGCTACCATTCCTTTGTAGATCCAAGCAATTTTATTTTCTCAGCAGAAATGAAGGTGTATATCTTAATCTTTCAGTGTCCCAAATCAATCTTACTTTCCATAGTGCAGAGAAAACATAGAAAAATGTAAGTGTGATGCGTCGTCTTTGCTTTCTCTAAGGTGGAATGTCTTTTCCGCCGCACACATGCACAAGCGGCATATTGTTTATTGTATCAAGATGTGACTGGTGGGTGGTATATCAACTTATCAACTCCTGTATGTTTTTTGCCTCGTATGCGGGCCATTTGTATGACTGGGAATTTGAGATTCCTGGGAAAAAACCAAGAACGATTAAAGAGGTGGGAAAAGGCAAGAGAATTGAGAGATTGATTGTGGTTATAGATGGGCCTACAATTGTTGAGCATCCTGAGGGGGATTTTTTTATATTTATCTCTTGCTTTTGTTCCATGGTGGCTCTACGAGGGCCCCTCTGTTTCTTTGTCTCAAGGAGGACAAACTTTCTCCCAGAAATTGTACCCCTCCTTTCCTCTCATTTTTCAATCATCGACTGTATATTTCCTTGACTTCCTGTCGATCCAGTGGTGTATGTATGATTCCTTTATTGAAAACGTCCAAAATCTATTGCCTTTGCGCTCGTATAGTGGGAGGCAGTATGATTGTTGTCGATACGCTGTTGTAAGTTTTTCCTGCGTACCCTGCGTTCGGATTACGTCTTGCCATTTCAGACATGAAATCTGGTAGTAGTAGTATGTAGTATTAGCCTCGGGGCTCATCTCCGTAGATACGGTTCACAAATTGGTCTAATCTAGATTTCGCGCTCAGAATATGGGTTCCAGATTCCAAATACCAGTATTAAAGCTATAAAAATTTGGCAATGGTAGCATTCTCTTATTGGAAAAATTGGTTGACTTATTTGGAAGGAAAAATATTTACTTCATCCATGATTCCAATCCTTGGTCTCTGGTTGTTGCCCTACTGTTATTTTATATATATATTGCTTCTCCTTTCTGGTAAGTACCCTGCAGTTGTTTTAGTTGGAACTTAATTTTCATGTTCCCACCGGAGGCTCATGTGGACCACATGATCATCTTAAATTCTTAATCATGTAGATAGATGTGGGGGAGCACATGCTATTGCATGTGCCTAGTGACTGACTTTCTAAAGTCAATCTGTCAATGAGGAAAGTCTCGTGGGTAAAGGGTTCTTACGTGCAATTATGCCTCTGGTTTCTGCTTTGGGCTTTACACCGATTAAAATGCCAGATTATGGTCGCATAATAATTCATTTATGGGTGCATGTGCTATTGTGCTATTGGCATGTGTTGGTGGTGGTGGTGTTAAAAGATAGACAAAGGCCATAGGAACGTGAAATGCACCATCCAACCAAGGTGTCTTTTCATATGCCAAAGCTGACGTGGATTTGAAGAGAGGATATGCTTGCCAATTTTGATAGCAACCAAACCTCATGCCAATTTTCAGAAAAGTCCTTTGGATTTTAAAAATGAGCCGTTTGAGGTTTATATATATATATACACATATACATATACATAAGGGTTGGAGAAGAAGAGCTTGATGTCAAAATGTCACGTAAGCCTTAAAAAAAAATTTGATATTTCCAATTTGAAGTTATGGGTTGGAGATGCATGCGTCCATCATCTTATTCTTCTTTTTTGTTCCGTCATCTTATTCTTATTCGGTCCCGGCACTACAGAGACTTTTGTCTTGTTCTCTTCTATTTTTAAAAAGAATTTTTCAAAAAATACCCCATAGATTCTCCATACTTTCAACATTTCTCTTTCTATCTTTCGCCACTTATTATCCCTACTATTTTTCAAAAAAAATTTCAAAGCACAAACCAAACAAAGCATATGAGGCTAATGAGGATCTTTAACAATGGACTTGGAAAGAAACAGAGAAGTCAGAATCGGACAGGAGCGAAGGCCCATGGTGGTCGGTCGGTTGCTTTCTTGACCAGTTGGACCGGTTTCTGTCTATACCTTAACCAAGGATATGCCTTCCTCTTGAAATGAGAATGGGTAAGAGGGGAAGCGAAAGTTTCATCCCGTGAAGTTTCTGTTTT
Source organism: Rhododendron vialii (assembly GCF_030253575.1). Classification (NCBI taxonomy): domain Eukaryota; kingdom Viridiplantae; phylum Streptophyta; class Magnoliopsida; order Ericales; family Ericaceae; genus Rhododendron; species Rhododendron vialii. The sequence goes on from NC_080569.1 coordinate 7,177,582, forward strand.
TTGGAACAGGTCCAACGTACTTTTAATGTCGGGCTTTATTCACAGAATGCCAGGCCGAAAATATTTTAGGGAAAGAAGTCACGGGCCTTAGAAACTAGGGCCCATTTCATGTGTATTTTTCGTATGGAAAGCCCGTTGTTACACATTGCGCCTCTTGTTAACGATCCAGTTAGTGTCAGGCTTCAGTCAATTGGTCAACTTAGTGGTCTTAGACCTCCCCTTTGCTGTGACAAAGGGTCTACTTCCGTCAACTGAACCTTATAGTGAACAATGAAGGGAACTGGTTGTTGGGCTTGGGCTCCATCATATAGCTACTTCCATCAACTGAACAATGAAGGCTTGCTTTGATAAAAAAGAAAGAGAGACGAAAAATAAAGGCTTGCTACTAAAGCTGAGGGTAAACTGGCAAAGCTGGACGTGACTTTTTGGGAGGCTTGAAGCGAAAATGAAAGATGGGGTCTTTTGTTGGACAATAAGGAGTGCCGAAATAGGAGGCCCCACCTTAAAGTTTGTAAATTTTCGGGACTTAAAGAGGCTGCGGTGCCTCTTGTTCTTTACCTCTGCTCAAGGAACTGGTAGTTGGGCACCATCGTTACTAAGCAACATTACATAAACATAAATATATTGATATGGAACCAAACACAAATATATAGCTAGTATTGTTCAATACGTTAGCTCTACATGATACATGTTCACTCCTAAATAGTTCACGATTGCAAGCATATTTGTGCCCTTCAATCCTCATTTTATGGTTCCGAGTTGTGGTATATACCCCATACCTATGTTTTCCCAAACTGAATTTGCCTTCTGCCTTTCCTCTAGTGCACGAACATACCACTTGTCGTCTTCATTGAATAAGCCTCAAAAAATCGGCTCAATCAGATAATTGTAAGTACTTAATCCAATTATTTAATTTTTCATTCATATTATTATGATTATTTTTGTCTTTATTCAAAAAGTTATTAGTTGTGAACATACTTTTTTATTTCTTAGATTCCTCCAGTAGAGACAAACCAATAATTCACAAAGATTGACGAAAAAATAACAAGCGCAAAAAAAATATAAAAATTGAATAAATACAAAAGGATATTGTGTGTGTGTGTTTAAAGGGTGTATTGTGTGTTTAAAGAGTCCATTATGTGTGTGTATTGTGTATTGTGTGTTTGGGTATTGTATGTGTGTGTTTAAAGGGTCCATTATGCCTCTTCCTAATCAGCAATTGCTTAGGTGAGTTGGTATGTGAAATTACTCTCTTGCCATTCTTCAAATACAAAAGGATAATCCCACAAAAATTAAAGTATTAATCTAAACCACCCCGAATTTGGAGTCATCGGCCCTTGGGCCCAGCCTACCCCAAAATGCATGAATGGTCTGGCCGTCCCATGACATAGGAAATGCACTGATCGGTCTCAATTCTATGGCCCAACTCAACATTGGACTTCTTGCAAAAAAGTAACCAACGATTTTGAAATGGGATAGAAGTAGGCCTGCAAACGAACCGAGCCGCTCGGCTCGTTAGTGACTCGTTCAAGTTCGGCTCGAAAGCTAAACGAACGAACTCGAGCCGATTTTTTCAGCTCGTTTTGTAAACGAGCCGAGCTCGAGCTAGGATTAGCTCGGCTCGAGTCAGCTTGCGAGCCGGGGTATATATACTTAAGTTTATGATTTTTATTGTTATTTCATAATTTGTTCTTTCCGTTGTCACTTTTTAGTCAATCAAGGGAAGCGAGAGCACACGCACATTTGTACACCCCCGCTCCATAAGAAAATGAAAGATATATACCTTCACAATCAAAATATTTTTGGTTGTATTAGGCCTATGCAAGAATATATATATATTTTTCGTTGGTTCGTTAAGGCTAGTGAACAAGCTCGAGCTCGAGTCAAGCCAAGGCCTGCTCGGCTCGAGCTCGACTCGTTAACTTTTCATTGAGCTCGAGCTCGAGCTCGTGTTCGTTAAAAACTTAATAAACAAACTTGAATACCATAAAACTCGGCTCGGCTCGTTTGCAGCCCTAGATAGTAATACTGTAAAAACTGTGCAAAAGATTTCCCTTGACTTGTTGAAAATTTTCTAATCTAAAAAACCGGATTTAAGGTCAATGTCACAAAACAACCTATATTTGGACAAGAAAAATTGCTCATTATAAATTTCTATTTTAGAAAAACCCTTATCATGTCACTAAGCGAATTATCATGTGGACGGTTCAACAATTTGAGGATCCAGACTTAAAAGTTGACACTTTGTCTGGCTGAAACAAATGTACAAACTTCCATTAATCAATAAGTAGTTATTGTCGTTTGTTTGTTTTTAATTTTGAACATGAGCAGATATCGCTATTTCACCCCATTTATACCGGATGACAAGTAGAAAATAGAAAGGCTGCAAAAAACAATTCTTCAAGGGAAAACGTTTCTCTTTATATTAACGTAATTATCTTAACTGAATGGAGAAAAAAACATGTTTCAATTATTTAACATTTGTTTGAAAAAATATTAGAGAAAAACTTACCCCAAAATTTAAATTCATTGATACCCGAGGCATGTGTTTTACTAACTTTTGTGATAAGGAGCAGCCTTAAGGGCAGCAGATACTCATATCTGGCCTTCAGCCGTAAATGAGATTTATCTGGCGTTATAATTTTGTCAATAATATCGTGGATATTTTGTTAGAAAAAGCATTTTTCATAAGATAAAAGTAATTTTAGTTAAAATACTATAGCTAATTAAAGTCGTGTGCAGTTCGAATTAAACTTGAACTAACCGAGTGCAAAATTGTTCAGCATCTATTAAAGAGAATGCATGTTACTCTCCTTGTTATTGTTATTGATGGTTGAAATGATATAGGTTCCATCCGTGTAATATACTTTTAGATAAGTGAAAATGATAATGTCAAAACCGTTTTTGTTGGTGTCAAAACTCTAGTGCACAAAAGGCTTGTTGTAATGCCCCGAATTTTGGGTACGTTAAAGAAGACATTTTATTACATAATAAAAAGAGTCTAACTCATTATTACATCATAAACCTTACAAAAGTACATTTATTCAAATAAGGGAGGGAACTAGAGTTCCTATCTACTGCTCCGCTTCCTCCTCCATCCTGGCTAATTCTTCGGCTCCAAAGGCTTCCAAGGTGAAGAGCTCGCCTTGTTCGTCTATGAGATCTGACATATTATATCGGCGTCGCCACCCATATAATATGCCAGGGTTACCAAAGGTAACACCATGAGCTATGAAAGCTCAATAGAGTAAACCCTACCCACTAACCCTTAACTTACAAACAATAAATAACAATGCATCACAATCACACATCCACATTCGATATTCGACTACCGTTGGTATCTGTGATTTTCTGAGTTTCTTCTACGCGACTCATCGTAGACCGTGTCACCATTTTCACATACCAATCAACATTTCAAAAATCCTTTGTTTATCACACCCAACCTCGGTTCCGCCGCTCCGGGTTCCCGAGTATCCGCACAATGGTTCCGCCGCTCCGGGTTCCTATTGGCACACAATTGCATTGGCTCCGTACCGCGGATAACCAAGCCACACACCCAACCTCGGTTCCGTCGCGCTAGTCTCCCGAGTATCCTCACAATGATTCCGCCGCGCCGGGTTTCCATTGGCGCACACACACACAACTCACATTATGCACCAAAACCGGTCGTAATGTAGTTTCAAAAATATTTTCTTCATCGGAATACATTTCTTTTCATTAACCACACCCTAGGTGTCATGTTTCTACTTTATCGGTTCTCGTGTCTTGATTCTATGCAAAGACTCCGCGGTAGGACAAAAAGTAAGCATGAATCATTCATTATAATCTAACAAGATCATCCAACTCCGTAATATACCACAAGTAATACAATCAATTCATGTATACCATTTCAAACTCCTCGAAATAGCAAAATACGAATACTTCGATGCAAATAGTAGAGTTTTAACTTTCGAAAAACTGTTCTTTCTTGGAGATCAAAACAACATACGTTATACTTGAGATGGAAAGTAAATAAAGATAACCTACTTCCTACTTGGGATGGAAGATAAGGATATCCTACTTTACTTCTTGGCGGTAGTCGGCTACGGAAGGTTAGTCGGTGGTCGGACGGAGTAACTTCCTACGGTGGTCTTCCGGTAGCTTCGAAAGAGAAGGTTTCTCTCGAAATTTCTTCTTGACTAACACTACTCTACTTTATGGATCGAAGGGTGGTCGGGTGGCGGTTTAGTGGCGGCTTTGGATGAATTTCTTGAAGAACTCAATAACACTCAAGAACAAAGTAAGAACAAACTAGAACACTAGGATTTTCTAGAGAGAGAAGTTGCTAGGTGAAGGTATGAGTTGAATGAGAAACATGAGGTGCTATTTATAGCCAAAATCTTGGGCTCTCCCTCCTCTCTCATGACCGGCCCTCTCTCTCTCCAAATCCTCCATAGATTTGCTCCATTAAGTTGTCAAATCACATCACATGTCATGCCATGCCTTGTCCAATCATATCTTAGGTGTAAGGCTATAGAATCAAGTAAGATCTTAGGCTTTTTAGGTGAATCTAGGTAATTACAACCTAGGTCTAGCTTGTAGTCAAATCTTAGGCTAACAAAGACTAGGATTATGTCATAATGACTCATCAATAGGTTGTCAATAGGCAAATAGGCTTAGGGCTATTAAGTAGCTTGAAGTATACTACACACTACCACACACCTCACTATCTCTTTCCTCTCCCAACCGGCCTCCCTCTCTTTCTCTTTCCCGCGGCTCTCTCTCTCATGCTAGTATATACACACACACACACACACATATATGTATATAACCAAATACAACTACAATTAAGTACTATATGAATCTTTCTAGATTGCAAATACAAGATTTCCTCATAAAAGAAATCAAATAAGCACATGTTTTTATTAAACTATAATATTAAAATACAAAAGAATCTCAAGGTACAAGTTAAATCTTCTAGTCTTTCAAGTACAAGTGAATTAAATAATGACTAATGGTATTAACCAATGGATAATAATTTTTCTAGCGGGTAAAGACTAATGGATAAAAAAGTACAAGTACTTTTATACTTAAAATAAAATTTCTTAAAAGACTACATGTCCTATATGTACTTTAAACAAAATATAATAATGAAAATGTTATTAACCAATGGACAAAAGTTACCCTAACATTATGGACCAAAGGATAAAGAATAAAGTAAGTTTGATGAGAAAGTTTGAAGTGACAAGGTTGGCTTCTAGGAAATAAGGTACAAGATTTTTTATGACTAGTCAAATCAAATTTATTGAAAGATTTCATAGTCACATCGGTACTTTATTGGTCAAGACTCTATTACCCAAGGGTCACTAACTTTCCTAACGGTTATTACCCAATGGGTAAAGGATCCAAGGAACTAGGTAGTTGGTTTCTAACTAATCGGTTTAGAATCTAGTTCTATGTGCTCGGGAAACTACTTAGCCAATGGTTAAAATTTAGGAACGAAAATCTAATTATCACGAAATATCTGAAATATGGAAGGAATATAAAAAGTAGAAATAAAATTCAAATATTTAACGAAATTTTTATTGACCAAAATTCAGGAGCGTTACACTTGTACAATTTACAATGTACAAGGCTTTTATGCATTAGAGTTTTGGTACACTAAAAAAAACAGTTTTGACATTATCATTTCCCTCGGATAAGTACTACTTTGCGATCACATCTACGCCATTTCAACCAATAAAAAAGAAAGTTGAACAAAATTAAATTCGAACTAACCACAGCCCTTGAAGGTAGCTGCCTCGTTTTACCATAGTTGAAAAGAAAACTTGACCAAATTCTCGTTTTACCGCCCCTTTGAAACCTTGAATATCCACCACAAGCGACATCGTACGTCAACATTTACAGTTAAAACGGCGTCGTATCATGCATCTCGCCAAGTTACCCCGCCCTCAATTTCTCGTGACTGTCCTCTCCCCGGGCCCACACTAACCAGACCCCCCCAAGCGCCTCGGTTTCTCGTTATCTTCCACTTCTTGTCGCCTCACACAACTCTCTCTCTCTCTCCTCCAAAAAAAGAAGAGAGAGACTGTACCGACCTCTCAACAGCGTCATGGCCAAACCATTAGCACCTGTCAGACCAAAACCCTAGCCTTTTTCCAAATCCATAAATACCCCTCCCTCTCTTCCGTCTCACGCTTGCAAAATCTCTCTCTCTCTCTCAAACCTAAAAACACCCCTGCTCCTTGCCAAAACCACAAGCTAATCACCATCTCTCTCCATCCGATTCCATTCTTTTCCGCACCCAAGCTCGAATCGGTAGGTTCCTTCCTCCTTTTCTCTTTCCCTATCTTGTAATCATTCTTTACCTCTCTAGTTTTCTTTCCTTCGCGTATTTCTTTCGATTCTCTCGCAAAGGATGATGTTAACTCGGGTGGGGTTGTGGTTTGCGGCGATAGCACCGATCCTCGTTGGATTTACGTATATAAAGTGTTCCGAACTTGATTTGTTTAATTTGTTTCTAATCTTGACCATATCGATGGGGTTTTGTGGAGGTTTCAGCTGTTTATTGCACTTTATGCTTCCGACAAAGAGACTTGCTGAAGGCGCGGTTGTAGAAGACGACTCTGGTACTGACAGAGAGAGATCGCTCAAGAAGCATCGGATCGGTTGCTTGATCACGGCTACGGGGAAAACGGCGGCGGCGAACGACGGCAACAAGAGCGAAAGCAGCAACAACAACAGCGGCGTGATCATCGGTAGCAGCAACAGCGGCGGCGGCTGTAGCGGCGTGGTAGAGATGGCGTTTGGGAACGGGAATCAGACGGACATCGACGAGGATCTGCACAGCAGACAGCTGGCGGTGTACGGACGCGAGACTATGCGGAGGCTTTTCGCTTCTAACATCCTTGTATCGGGGATGCGAGGCCTCGGTGCTGAAATCGGTACGAAGATTTTAATTACAGGAGGTCTACGAACACAACGACATGCGCATCGTTTTGCAGAATGTGCCTGCGTGGCATTGTTTGGCGAAGTTGTGCGCAACATGCTGTTGTGTTCGTAGGCCTTCGCTTTTAATTAATTAGTTGAAAGGTAAAGTGTTGTGTTAGTAGAGTTTCTGTTTTAGTTAATTATTCCTATTTGAAAGGTTATTCACGACTTCGTTGCGTCCTTTGTCTATCTTCTGTTTAACCTCGTTCGGTTCATATGTTTGGTCATTTAAGTGAGTTACAATGTGATGCTAAGAGATTTTGAAGCATTTAGCAAATTTTGGTTTCCTGCAGGTGAAATTGCAATAGCCTAGATATTTTTCGATTTAGAATTCACTTTGGTCCGTCTTTTCATCTTTCATTGATCTATGTTGTTGATTCTCGAATGTGGTATTGTTTTTAGTATATCTTGTGTGTAGTTTGTAGCTTCTAATTTAGTGTTCTATTGCGTTGTATGATGTTGGAAATTGAGTGATTGAGACTATATAGTGTATTTCTGATATCTGAAAGTGGAACTACAGCTAGGAACTCCTCCATGATATCTGAGTTTTCTTTCCACTTGAAGTTAACTTTGCTCCTTTGTTCAATCTTTCTCTTGTTATAGTTGTTTGAATGCTTGCTTGTTTTTGTTGTCTAGCTTCTCATTTTGTGTTGTACAATGTAGCGAATTGAGTGATTTTGAATACATATTGGACTTGCAATTAGGTAGTTCTGCATGATAGCTGATTTGTTTTTCATTTGAAGTTCTTTTTGCTCGTTTATTTTTGTCCATCTTCCACTGGTCTATGTTGTTTGAATGGTTGCTTGTTTTTGCTGTGACTAATTGCCTGCATTTGGAAATTATCAATTATTTGTTGAATTATATTTTATAGCTGTGACCCGTCGTAGTTATCTTTCTCAAATCTCACCAAGCTATAGGAATTGGATAATCTGGAAATGGTTTTGTTTCAGTGAATTTAAGGGTCATGTGTTTGGGTTTTTGGTTAAATAATTTCCATGTTTTGAATTCCACTTGCAGCGAAGAATCTTGTACTTGCTGGTGTGAAGTCTGTCACATTGCATGACGAAGGGGCAGTGGAGTTGTGGGATTTGTCCAGCAATTTCGTTTTTTCTGAAAATGATGTTGGTAAGAACAGGGCCCTTGCATGTGTTCAGAAGTTGCAGGAGCTCAACAATGCTGTGGTCATTTCTACCTTAACCACAAAATTGACAAAAGAACTGCTTTCCGATTTCCAGGTAGTTTAGTCTGTTTGTATTTTCTATTGCCAATTCATGAAACTTGTGTTTAAATCGTTTTTTTTCCTGGACTATGTAAATAACATCTCGGATACACATCTATGATTCTCGAGATACAACTGTTCCTGAGTTGATGTAGTTGATTAATTAGGTTTGTTGCAGCTTCCTACGAAATGTTGAAAGCCATCTTAATTTTTATCAGCTTATGTGCTGAAGTAATTTATTGTGCACCTTTTTGTATGCATTGGTGTACTAGATGCAGAAAGCAGTATTGGAATTCTCTCTCTCTCTCTCTCTCTCTCTCTCTCTCTCTCTCTCTCTCCCATTTTAACTATTGAATTTTCCTTCTCGGTAAATTGGAGCATTTATGAGGAAAATTCTTGTTTTATACTATTGAAAGAGAATCCAGTTCTGCCCTGCCTTGACATAATGAAGTTACGGAGTCTTTCTAGATTGGATGATCTTCTACAGACTTGACTGAACGTACAGCTTGAGCGATCTTTTTATTACTATCCAAATTGTGTGGTTTACAAGTGCCTTCATTATTATTTATTGATATGATTATCTTCAGTTGGCTAGAATCTGTTACTAAACGAAACCAGGTATTTGATTATGTCTGTTATGACTTGATAACACATGGATCCTTGTTTTGTATAGGCAAATGCAATCCCATCGGTACAGTTTTACTAATAGAAAGAAATATTCTTGCAGATCTTTATTCCTTCCCGAATTCGACTTCAGTACATATATCCTTTGATGTTTGTTTTGTTTTGGTCTTTAATTTTTGAGTTGCTAAACCACAGGATGATAACTTTGCAGCCTAGTTGCATGGTTTTCTATTAGATATTCATTGGCTGGTGATAAGCGTGTGTACTTGTGAGTACACAATCACGTGCTTTTGTATTTCTTAAGTTAAATTTCAACTTCTTTGTTGCTGCTACGCATATTATGTTGGTTAAGCGGAGGCTGGTTGGTCTTATATTCTTTGAATAAGTGGAGGCTGGTTGGTCTTATATTCAAATCTTATATTCTTTGAATATAGAATTGATGGGGTTGTCTTGCCTGGAGTACCTTTAATTGTTGCCTATTAGTGGAAAGTAAAGTTTTCCAGCTTTGGAACAGTTGGTTAATGTGGCTTGTCAGATTTTAACTGCAACCTTGTGAGAGTAAGGTGTTGCCTGAAGTAGTTTAATTATAGTGTAGATTGTGTTGGAATTTTTTTTGTTCCTCGATGTATCACTGGTATTACTTTTAGCCCCTTGATCATGTCCTTGGCAATTTCTGTTTGATTTAAGGTTTTTCTTCTCTTGATTAAAAATTAAGGTTTTTCTTCTGGTTGGTTGACGGATTCAATGCTTGTGTTTTAAATTATTTCTCTGTTTAACGAAATAGTTTTATGTGAACTTTGAATTTGCTCATAGAAAAATGAGAAGAGCTAAACTTATTCTAAACAGTTGCCATGTGTAGATATAGTTCTTCGATCACATGATATCTATCTTTGTAGCCTATGTTCATGCTAGCAGTAGTTTTGCTTGTTTAATTTGTGTAGCTAAAAGCCGAACCTTGCATACTTTATGCTGTTGCAGGCTGTGGTTTTTACTGACATTACTCAAGACAAAGCCATTGAGTTCAATGATTTCTGCCGTAATCATCATCCTCGTATTTCATTCATCAAGGCTGAAGTTAGAGGCCTCTTTGGAAGTGTGTTTTGTGATTTTGGACCTGAGTTCACAGTTTTGGATGTGGATGGTGAAGAACCACACACGGGTATCATTGCATCCATCAGTAATGATAACCCTGCCCTCGTGTCTTGTGTTGATGATGAAAGGCTTGAGTTTCAGGATGGGGATCTTGTTGTGTTCTCAGAAGTTAGGGGAATGACAGAACTCAATGATGGAAAGCCAAGAAAGATAAAAAATGCAAGGCCTTACTCATTCACTCTTGAAGAGGATACTTCGAGCTTTGGTGCGTATGAGAGAGGTGGTATTGTCACACAGGTGAAGCAACCCAAGGTGTTGAACTTTAAGTCGTTGAGAGAAGCACTCAAAGACCCTGGTGATTTTCTCCTTAGTGATTTCTCCAAGTTTGACCGCCCACCTTTGTTGCACTTGGCATTTCAAGGACTGGACAAGTTCATTTCTGAACACGGACGCTTTCCTGTGGCTGCCTCCGAAGAGGATGCACAGAATCTGGTATCTATAGTGAGTGACATCAATGAGGGCGCTGGAGATGGAAAACTGGATGATATTAATCCGAAACTTTTGCGGTCCTTTTCCTTTGGTGCCCGCGCGGTTCTGAATCCCATGGCTGCCATGTTTGGCGGTATCGTTGGGCAGGAGGTTATGAAGGCATGCTCTGGAAAGTTTCACCCACTTTTCCAGGTTACTTCTTCTACTTGAATGTTTGTTTCACATTTGAACATTGTTATCCTTGTGTTTGCCTGTTGCATGCATGCTTTCTCTGCTCTGCAGAATTAGCCCTTCATTTTTTTCTTACGCGGTTGTATATTTGACCTTTTCTCTGGAGACATGAAGTTGTTTGGTGACATCAAGAGTTTTAGTTTTTAACCAAATAAATTGGTTGGCTGATAGCAAGTCTGATTCTCTCTACTTGTTAAATTTGATTTCTGATAAATGATAATGGTAACCTAAACTTAACTACATCAACTTGTTTCGACAGTTCTTCTACTTTGACTCAGTTGAATCACTGCCCACAGAGCCTTTAGAGCCCAGCGATTATAGACCATTGAATTGCCGTTACGATGCACAGATTTCAGTTTTTGGGTCTAAACTTCAGAAAAAACTGGAAGATGCCCAAGTTTTTGTTGTAGGATCTGGTGCGCTAGGCTGTGAGTTTTTAAAGAACTTAGCTCTGATGGGAGTTTCATGCAATGGACAAGGGAAGCTAACAATTACAGATGACGATGTCATTGAGAAGAGTAACCTCAGTAGACAGTTTCTGTTTCGTGATTGGAACATTGGGCAGGCAAAATCTACTGTTGCTGCTTCAGCTGCTGCAGCTATAAATTCTCATCTCCGTATAGAAGCTTTGCAGAATCGTGTGGGTCCTGAGACTGAGAATGTCTTTGATGATACTTTCTGGGAGAACCTAACTGTTGTTATTAATGCCCTCGACAATGTCAATGCTAGGCTTTATGTTGACCAGAGATGCTTATATTTCCAGAAGCCACTTCTTGAGTCAGGAACCCTAGGTGCAAAATGTAACACTCAGATGGTCATTCCTCACCTGACGGAGAACTATGGTGCCTCAAGAGATCCACCAGAGAAGCAAGCACCAATGTGCACCGTTCACTCTTTCCCTCACAACATCGACCACTGCTTGACGTGGGCCCGATCAGAGTTTGAGGGCTTGCTTGAGAAAACCCCTGCTGAAGTGAATGCGTTCCTTTCGAATCCAAGTGAGTATGCTTCTGCAATGAGGAATGCTGGTGATGCACAAGCCAGAGATAATTTGGAACGTGTTCTGGAGTGCCTTGACAGAGAAAGATGCGAAACATTCCAAGACTGCATAACCTGGGCTCGTATAAAGTACTTCCCTTGACCTTGCTTTCTATGTTGGACATCTCAAAAAAGCCATTCATTCATACCCCCCCCCCCCCCCCCCCCCCCCCCCCCCGGGTTTTGGATGATTTTGAAAACTGTCAAAAGAACTAAGGCTCCGTTTGTTTCAAAGCGCCCAAACAAACAGAGCCTAAGTGAGTCTTTAGATTGTTGAAGAAAGTCCAAATTTTTTTTTTCACGAAAATACTTTTTCTACCCTTCATGACTGCATGAAGAGGACAAACAAATGGGGAAATAGAGGTTTTTTCATCCATTTTGTAAGATAGAACTAGAAGTATAAAACTTATATTTTCTTACTCTAATGTGTCCAGGTTTGAAGATTATTTTGCTAACCGGGTGAAGCAGTTGGCTTATACTTTCCCAGAGGATGCTGCAACCAGTACTGGGGCTCCATTTTGGTCAGCCCCCAAGCGTTTTCCCCGCCCGTTGCCGTTCTCTACTGCTGATCCCAGCCACCTCCATTTCCTCATGGCAGCTTCGGTACTACGGGCGGAGACGTTTGGCATTCCAATTCCTGATTGGGTCAGGAACCCTAGTAAGTTGGCTGAAACTGTGGATAGAGTGATGGTTCCTGAGTTTCAACCCAAGCAAGATGTGAAGATTGTGACTGATGAAAAGGCTACCAGTCTGTCCACTGCATCTATAGATGACGCAGCAGTCATCAATGAACTACTCACGAAGCTAGAACAGTTCCGTGCAAATCTGCAACCTGGCTTCAGGATGAAACCAATTCAGTTTGAGAAGGTACTTCTCATTTCATATCTCTTGATTCTAAACATGCCATATCTTCTGGCTGTATCCATCCATGTGTAAAAGCTATTTCGTAAATTCTCTTGACATTTTAGTAGTGACCTTTAGTAAGCATGATTCCGGCATGAGAACAGGAACCTAGTACGCCAAATGCCCTAAATTTGGGGTAGCCTTCTACAAATTACGATATTATAGTATATTTGGTTTTAGAGATAATCATCCGATTAAACATGTTTTCATTAATTTAGAGTAGGGGTAGCCTTCTAATTGTTGGTTTAAAACATATCTCTGGAAGCTTAGGACCTTTTTTTTTTCAAATTGTCTCAGCTAAAGCTCCGCTCTAGTTTTTAGTTCATATTTCTGTCCAATCTTGTAGTGAAACCATTGAGGAAACAAAATAGGAATAATTGGGAATGACTTCGATCGCAAATTCGCTGCATTCCAAAGCGTAACTCGCTTGGTACTAGTGTCTTGTGGTAATTCTCCATTTCTCTGATGTCATTCTGGGATTCCAGTTCCTAACGTTTTTCCTCTGAACGTGCAGGACGATGATACAAATTACCACATGGACATGATAGCTGGTCTGGCTAACATGAGGGCGAGAAACTACAGTATTCCTGAAGTGGACAAGCTGAAGGCCAAATTCATTGCTGGAAGGATCATCCCCGCCATAGCAACCTCCACGGCAATGGCCACAGGTCTAGTATGCCTCGAGCTGTACAAGGTTCTAGATGGGGGGCACAAAGTGGAGGACTACCGCAACACGTTTGCAAACTTAGCTCTCCCTCTCTTTTCGATGGCGGAGCCAGTCGCACCTAAAGTTGTAAACCACAGAGACATGAGCTGGACCGTGTGGGACAGGTGGATTGTTAAGGACAATCCCACTCTGAGGGAGCTTCTTAAGTGGCTTTCAGACAAGGGGCTGAATGCATATAGTATTTCGTGCGGAAGCTGCTTGCTTTATAATAGCATGTTCCCTCGTCACAAAGAGCGGTTGGACAAGAAGATGGTGGATTTGGCTAGGGATGTGGCCAAGTTGGAGCTGCCGCCATATCGTCGCCACTTTGATGTCGTGGTGGCTTGTGAGGATGACGATGATAATGATATCGACATCCCTCAAGTATCCATTTACTTCCGGTAGATTTTCTTGGATAGTTCCAAGATGCTTTTAGATAAGCAACTTTAGGTCATCACTCTCTATTGATATGGGTATTTCGAGTCTGGTGGTCAGTTTATGATGAGCACATAAAATGGATGTTTCCTGCTACAGCTTCATATTACATATATAACTCGAAAGTTACATTGAATCCCTGTTCTTTTTGTTTAATGTTGTTGGCTGGGTCGAATATCGTGCTGGGTGTATTAGGTTCTTGCCTGATCTCTAGGTTTAATCATAATTGAACTGTTGGATAACCTTTGTGTCTTGCAGTGGCTCTGAAATGCGGAAAACGATTTGGCAGAAGAGCTTCAGTTTGATTTTGTTGCGGGAAACAGAAAAGCAGTATTCTGACACTATCAACAATTGCAAATGGTTGGTCAGTGGCTTAATTTCATGGTCTATCATAAACTTACATAGTATGTTTTTTGCCCTATAATGGGGGGCAGAAATAGCGCCTGTGATAGGCTTGTAGAGAAGCGTCTATGGCATGTGTATTTTCAGCTCGTCTGAGTTGGATTACGGTGCACTGAGGCCGCATTATGCGGACATTTCAAATAGTACAAATTGAGTGGATCCACAGAAGGCAGTTATTTAACCCTTCATTTTATCCCCAGTATATTTTCTCGGGATAAACCATTGTTAAACTTGCACACTGGATTTCACAAAATCGACAATTGAATGGACAAACTATCAAGGAAATCATTCCTTGCTATTGCATTCGTTGTTTGAGTAATACAAATCCAATATCTCTGGTACTTGTAAAATCATAAATTCGAGATTACAATATGGGCTCTGCAGTGCAGCGAACCAGTCACATTTGATTGATAATTCTGGGTAGACTGACGAAAATTTCTTGGTTCATTAGCTCAGAGCAAATCCCTATGCTTGTCAAACTCAGCAGATTCCTCCAACTCTTGGATTTCAGTACCTTTTGATGTTTTAAGGAATGGCAGAATGAAAATCTTCACGTCTTTTGTGCTCTCAAAAGCTTTTATCAGCACCCTCGTCGAATTCAGCAGATCCCCCAGCTCTGAAATCCAGTTGCTTCTGAAGTTTTAAGCGACGACGCTCATCAAAATCTTCCCATCCTTCAAGCTGTCAGAAATTTGCTCTGTTGGTTATTTGCATCAACCAACACATACCAAATCTATTGAACACTCATGAACGAGGGGACAAGTAAAGTGATACCTGGCGGAGAAGATCCATTGTGATTTCTGAACCATGCAGATCCAGGGTTGAAAGGCAGATGCACATTTTGAAAAGCGTAGGTGGGAGGGATTTGAGTCCATTATTACTTAGATGCAAAGCCTGCACACCGTTGAGTCCATTACTTAGGGGCCAAGTTTGTGGTTAGCCTGTTGTTCTATAATCAAGGGACCACAAATACCCTGTTCCTTAGAATCGTGTGCAGCTACAATTAAATATCCGTCAGATACGGGTTTTTTTTTACCAGGATCTGTCAGATAAAATATCCCCCGAAACATGAGATATACGACATCGTGGGAGTGTGGAAGTGTTTATCCTTTCATTCTGTCTCTTATAATCCTAGGGTTCCTTATCCTACACTATGGTCCATTAGTCCAATCAAACAAACAAGGACTTAGATTCTCTCAGGTTACTATAGCATTACTAATTTATCGTGCACATTTCACGTTCTTCAACTTGCTTTATCTAACACCAAAAGGAGAGATACCCCAGGGCCCCGGCCATTTTCCCACCTTTTCGTTGGAAGTAAACAACGTGAAAAAACGGCAAATATAAGAACAAAAAACAACAGCAGTGTAAAGAATATGGACCTTCAAGTTATGCAAATTGCCAAATGTCTCTGGCAAGTCAACCAGTAGATTTGCTGAAAGGTCAACCTGCACTGCCGCCAAACCTTGTCAATTAGAGCATTTGCAATGTAATAATCAAAATTGGATAACCAAAAGTTGCCACATCATCTTTTGGTTATCCATTTAAAACATTGCTAAGGTTAGCAATGTAAAGGTCCACAATGTAATAATCAAAATTGAATAACCAAAACTTGCCACATCACCTTTTTAAACTACAAAATTCTAAAAACAAATTTTTTTTTACAATAATTTGAATACTCTTTTTGAAAAAAAAAGAAGGTTTTTTTTAAGAAAATAGTTTAGTGAATTTTATTTTTAAATAGTTTTTTTTTTCAAAAAGAACACAGTTTTAAAAAAGCAGTTTTTTTTTTTGATAAACTGTTAGAAACCGTTTTTTCTTTTAAAAACAGTTTTTGTGTAAAAACAAAAAAAGTTTTTTTGTAAATACTTTTTTTTAAGTTTCTAAAAAAAATAGTTTTTAAAAATAATTTTCTGGAAACATTGTTGAGGGAGAGAAAGAAGATGGAAGAGAGAAGGTTTTTATGTAATAATGGGTGTACTTGATTGGAAAAATATAGGGACCATTAGATTTGATTATTGGCAAAATGTTGCTAGTTTTAATTATTCAAAGGCCAAGATTTGATGATTTGATGAGTTGCTAAGAGATTGTTAAGTTTGGTTATTACAATGTGAGCACTTTTTTGAGCAAACATCGCTAACTTTAGCAACCTTTTAATTTTGATTATTACATTGTGGATGCTCTTACCAGAGCTAAAAACTGCTTAGGTTCTCAAATCCGGGATGCAAATACAAAATGATCAGTGATGCATCAAAAATCATAAGAGCAAGATCTACGACCAAGGATTTACAATCTTACCTCCACAAGTGAGGTACATTCCCCAATACTAGTGGGAATGGCACATATCCTGTGTAGAGAGAGAGTGCTCGGTTCAGTCTAGAATACAACTAACATGAAGTATGTGATATCATGCATAGATTTTTTCACTAACTCAAACTACTTTCTGAAGTATATTTTCTAAGGGTATGAATAGACTAAAAGTTCATCACACTTTGCTTTTTGCAGCATCAGGTAGAATAAAAAGATTTCCATATATAAGACGTAAAATGCTAATAAAATTTAAACTGTTGAGCAATGTAATGGTTGCTGCCCCCTTGCCAAGAAAAATGGGAAGTAAAAGCATATTAACCAGTCAAACCATTAGTACTTAAGTCATTTATGCGAACGGAAAGACAAAGCATGGAAGGAGAAAAACAGCCCTACAATTAGTGCAACAAAATAGTACCACACTGTCTGTAATTACATTCTAAGTGCACAAGTACCTATTATTATTAGCCTTCAACACTTGAAGATGAGTCAGATGTCCTATTTCATCTGGGAGAGACGCCAGCTTATTGTTTGCAATATCGAGTTGCATCAGACAAGCTAAAGCATCCAGTGAAGAAGGCAAGGTTGTTAAACTGCATAAATAACATAACCAACATAATGAAATGCAAGGCGTGAAAGATAGACAGATCTTGGTAACCACCCACTCAAGAAGGGAAGCATACCCACCCACCCAAAAAAGAAAAAGAATAGAAAAAACTTTCCATGAGCAAGAGGCACCAAATGACCATTGCTACCTGTGCAAGCTAGACAAGATCAAAGATATTTCACTCTTCACATATAAAACCAAAACACAAGTTTTTATTATAGCAATGCTATGCAAACTGCAAAGGTTATCATGCGAAAACAGATATGTGTATGAAAATGAACAAAACAAATAGCACCAAGAACATCGATGACATACTAGTTTTGGCTTAATGACAAATTAGTTAGAGACTTCAGAGATGTTAGTCCTTCCCAGCTAATGGAATTGTCCCTTATTTCATTTGCATTCAGGAGCAGTTTCTACAAAATAAAGAGCAAATAATGTGTTAATATCTCTAGAGTGAATTACGTCAAGTAGCTTGATTGAACAAGAAAAGTGATAAAGCATCTTGTGACCTGAATAGAACTCAAACAGCCAATTTTAGCAGGTACATCTTCCATAGAGTTGTGGCTGAGATCGAGTACTCTTGCAGAAGGTCCGCAATTCCATACTTCATCAGGTATTGCCTTCAATATCAGAATAATAATAGGATGAACTTTCTCGCGCCCAACATCGAGGAACA
Source organism: Rhododendron vialii (assembly GCF_030253575.1). Classification (NCBI taxonomy): domain Eukaryota; kingdom Viridiplantae; phylum Streptophyta; class Magnoliopsida; order Ericales; family Ericaceae; genus Rhododendron; species Rhododendron vialii. The sequence continues at coordinate 7,195,283 of NC_080569.1, forward strand.
CTCTTTTCCACATTTGTTTCCAGTGTTCCATGGATATAGGCAATAAAATAGAAGCTTGCATATTTTTTTGTCCTTGAAATCATCTCAATATCAGGAAGATGATATCAAAACGATAAAACTATATAGAGAACCAGAAAATAAAAACATAAACATAATATTCATGAAAGACAATTATTTTAAAATTTTCATTTTTCCTACTCCACTAAGCAACAAGAAGATATCATGACTTGCTAACAGCAGTCGACCGAAACAAAAAACGAATAGCATATTTATTCTGTTAGTCACTGAGTTCTGGTATTCCATTGTTCTAGTATATCATGAACTTTCTACAGCTTCTTCTGGTCCAACCTTAAACCGTATGCTTCATAAGCAAAAGGAAAGGACTTATAGCAGTTCTAATGGTAAATAAGAGCTACGAGCCTGCGAGTATGTGACACATCCATTACTTGACAAACAGATGTACAGTTATGCCAATCAAAATACTGATTGGATATTAATACAGTATTTCTCATACTATTCACAAAATGGATGGAAAGTGGAAAATCATTTCATATTCATTTTCGCATTTGATCACAGATGACTCATGAATAAACTATCATCATAAAGCAAACGTATACAATGTTAAGATTTGTATTTTCCTTTTGCATGGAGTTTACATTTGTTGAAGCTGAACTTAAACCAAAAGCCAAGGAATTATCAATCGACATGACCAATATTGTATACCCTCAAGTTGCATTGAGACAATGCTATCACACCGGTAACTTTCCAACGCGCAGTCTGGCTCTTTTCAACAGTAACTTCCCTTTTCTCCTTGACTTGATTTCCATCGGCATTCCTCCTCAAATTTGATGAGGCCGGCGTTTCCTTCTTAATTGGACCGTCCTATTTGAAGTTGTTCATCATGATCAGCGACTTCACAAAGCGAATAAATTCATAAATGCATGTTAACGAGAGCATCTACTCACTGCTGTTTAAAAGAGAAGTACCCATTGGTGTATTTGAAGACATTCATCATATTACCGACTTCAAAGAGATCGAGAAACCCTTAGGCTCCGTTTGGATAGATGAGGGTTTCAAAGAAGGGAGTCCCATCTTCAATTGCAACGCAAATATAAGAGATGTAGCTATAAGTGGATTGTAAGACTAGAGTGGGAAATGGATTGGAGCTATAAGTGGCTAGTGAGACTAGAGTGGGAAATGGATTAGAGAAAGAAGAGATATATTTTGTTGGGATCCTTATTAAGGTAAGGGATTCGAAATAACTCCTGATCAATTGGTATTTCAGCTGCATCACAATGAAGCTCACAAACTCAATGTCAAAACCCATATGTAGGCTATCAATCAAAATTTCGAACCACTATTGTAGAACAATGATGTCCAATCAGTTCATTTGAAATCAGAACAACTATCCAAACGGAGCCTCAAATTTTACTCCTTGAATTTCAATCTCGAAGCATGCAGGGACAAAATATTCATAAATACATATATGCAAACACACTATTCAGGAGAGAGAGTAGAAAGTACCCCTTGGTGCAAGCCTTGAGAAGCCATGAGCATGATTTTAGCCCCATTCGACACCCCCGAGGACTTCAACGTCGATTCATCGACCAGAACTTTCCCTTCTCATATACACCACAACACAAAATCAAAATAAACCCGAAAAAATTAGTACAGTAGCAAAACAACTAAGTGCTCGTCTTCCATAAGGTCACATGTTCAAATTTCACCGAGATCAAACATTCCAAACCTTTGGCCACAGGAGGTTTTTGTCTGGTAGTTAATTTCAAGGCCGCAGAATTAGTCAAAGTGCATATATGCGAACACCGTTATCACAAAAAGAACTACTACAGTAGTATCTTTTGTTAGGGTTCTAGAGAGAGAGAGAGCGCAATCGTGGATTGATTATTATTACCTTTAAAGATGAGTTTTTGACCTCGAGGGAGGACGTTGGTGAGGGGCTGGAGGAGAGATTTGAGGTCCCTGACGGTGGAATCGGAAGAGAGAGAAACGGGTATGGATCGTCCGCCGAACTTGATGTTCACGGTGATATCATCGCCGTTTGTCTCGACCTTCTCCATTTGTTGTTCTTTACTGCGAAATGTACCGAGGAGTGAAGGCGAATTAGGAGGAATTCAAGTCCCGAAAAGAAATTCAGAGATCACAATTGCAAGGAAGAAAGCGCAAAGTCTCGAACACACAGTTGCACATATTTTGCATAACTCCGTACACGACTTTATCCGAAATCATTGGACGCACATTGGCTCACATATATCGAACGGCTCCTCGGTATTGATTGATAGTAGCTGTAGCGTGACAGCCGCACTATAATGTTAAGCACGACGGATCTGATCGGCCATCTTGGCTCACATATATCGAACGGCTCCTCGGTATTGATTGATAGTAGCTGTAGCGTGACAGCCGCACTATAATGTTAAGCACGACGGATCTGATCGGCCATCTCGATATGTATAGAAAACAATCTCATCTATAAATGAGGATTGTTAATGTTACATGAAAATTTTCTATAAAAATGTTCAGGAAAGGAAAATGGATGATTCCGATATACTATCCTTACATTTTCGCATTTATAATAGTTATTTTTGTTCTATTTCCAACGTTGTACACATTAGTGAGGGTTAAAGAAAAATTATTAGTCAATTAGCAACTAAATAGAATTCGATGATGTCTCTCCCTAAACTTAAACCCAAAATCTCCCCTTAGAAGCCAAGACACACTAATCGTTCGCAAGTAACTATGTAGACTGTAGTTGTTTGCAATTAAATACAATACTTGAAGTCGTCCATCTTTGGGAAATTTTCAAAATGACACCTGAACTTTGCACCAAATGTTACAAAGACATCTGAACTTAAGTTTATTTCAATTAAACATCTGTACTAACAAAATTCCCAAATTTAGACCCCCGCCGTTACATTTCGTCCAAAAAATTGCTGACATGGCATCTTCAACCCGTTTAAGTTGCCCCATTGCACATGTTTCTAACAAGAGACGATGCACCCAAGCAAAACCCATAGGCAAACTTCATCGTCCGCTGTTGAAAACAGTGCAATGGGGCAACTTAAATAGGTTGAAGATGCCATGTCAGCAATTTTTGGGACGAAATATAACGGCGGGGGTTTAAATTTTGGGGATTTTGTTAGTACATGTGTTTAATTGAAATAAACTTAAGTTCAGGTGTCTAAATTTTGGAATTTTGTTAGTATAGGTGTTTAATTGAAATAAACTTAAGTTCAAGTGCCACCGTAATATTTGGTGCAAAGTTCAGGTGCCATTTTGAAATTTTTCCGCCATCTTTTCCATAAATTGACCATGAAATTTAAAATTGGAGGTTCGAGCCATTGGAGCAGCGGTCGACGTCTTATAGTAATCTAACTAACAAATTAATATTATGTTGGATGAAAAAATTAAAAATCTGAAATCGTACAGAAGGATGGAAAATTCGATTTCATATTAATAACTTGTATTTGGCATTATCAATTCCCAATTACCAACGTTATTCTTTCCTTCCTTCGGGAATTATCAACCAATTCCAGTGATCAATAAGTATAGACTGTATAGGACCACATGTAAAAAAAAGAGAGTATAGGGCTACACACAAACGCTTATACTGTTATACACACACTCACAATAGAGGTGAGCTCCACACACGTTCTGCATGCTTCTGCATTTCCAAGTTAAACAAATACTAAGGGGGTGTTTCCGGTACAGAAAAATTTGTAGATTCTTATTTTGTGATTGAAAAGTTGTTAGGTGTTTTCGGTAGTAAATAAATTATTGAGAAATGTTAAATTGTTTCCGGTAGTGAAAAAGTTTTTTTGCTGGATATGTGAGTGAAAAAGTTGTTGAGTTTGTAAAAAAAAATTTGTTAGTGAAAACCAATTGATAAAATGCGTTAAATTTTTAGTAATTTTTTTTAGTGGAAACAATGCCTAATGATAAATAAGTATTTATTTTTTAAGAAGACAATTTCAAGCTCAAAAATCATGTATTTACGCAGATAATTTTTCTATCACTATGGATCTTGTTTAATAGATCTCATTGATATATTTAGTACAGTGCAAAAAAATTTGAAAATTTTTATTTATTTATATTATTTTTGAGTTTAAAAATGTGAAATAAACTGTTTATTTTTTAAAAAAATTTCTGAAATGAGATCGGAATCACTTTCTAAATTTTTTTCAATCATGCTACTACCACACTCATTTACACACCCAATCATACACCCACACCACTCACTTATAATATAATAAGGATGGAGCCCATACATACTACATACCCAATGTGCGTGGGGCCACCCTTATTTATGAGTGTGGGTATGTGAATGGGTGTGGTGTTAAAATTTTTCAATTTCTTTTTGAGAAGACTGTTTACCAAGACTGTTTACACGTTTGGCTCCTCCCCTATTTCCGTTCCGTTTCTCCTCAATTTGTTTCCTCTTCAGTCTTCCCCGCATCCTATAAAACTAACCAAACCCACCGCCTCACCGCCTTCACTCCTCCTCCTTCTTCCCACCCACCGCTTCACCTTTTTCACTCAAAACCCAACACTTACCATCCTCTCTCTCTCTCTCTCTCTCTCCTCATGTGGCTACCGCGTGAAAACCCCACCGTCCGCATCCGCACCGCACCTTCAAAAAACTTCACCTGCTCCTCATTCAAAGACATCCAACACCTCTGCTCAGACGACTTCGACTCCCCCCAACAACCCCCCCACCTCCCCGACTCACCCCGCGTATCCTCCGTCTTCCGCCGCGTCCGCCTCGTCGACTCGCTCCTCCGCACCTGGTCCACTCGCCTGCCCACCCAAACCCAATCTCACCCGTCCATCTCCCTCCCGGTCGCGGAACACCTTATAATCGTCTACCACACGGGCCTCCACGTGGTCCGCTCCACCTTCGAGGACTGCCGCGCCGTCCGATCGATCCTGCGCGGGTTCAAGGTCTCGATCGACGAGCGCGACGTCTCCATGGACTCGAAGTTTGTCGACGAGCTGCGGGGCATTTTCGGAAGTTACAACAAGGGGAGGGTGAGTTTGCCTAGGGTTTTCATTGGCGGGAGGTACGTCGGCGGCGCGGAGGAGGTCAGGCGGATGCACGAGTCCGGCGAGCTGAAGAAGCTCGTCAGGGGGTTGCCGGCGGCGGAGCACGGCGCGTGCGAGCTGTGCGGCGGTTACAGATTTATCCTCTGCGACGAGTGCAGCGGGAGCCACAAGTGCTATTATTCGGAGAAGGGAGGGTTCAGGACGTGCACGGCGTGTAACGAGAACGGCCTGATCAGGTGCCCTTCGTGTTCTTGTGCTGTACCCTGTACCGTCTGATTGGTAGGAAAATGTAGTAGTGGTAATGTTGACTAACTGATACGAAGATAGTGAAAAATTATTTGGTGGTCTTGAGGCATATCGCCACACTGCCCCGACATTCTTATGCGCCACACATTTAGGAAGAGTGCAATAGCAAGTGTATGGACGTTACGAAAATGGACGGTAGACAAGGGCATCGGGGCACCACGTGATGGTGCCCCGAGATCACTGAATAATAGTTACATGAATTGGGTCTTATGTTTCTTTTCTTTTTTGGAATTTGTGAAGGATTTCGTAGGCCTGTGAGTGTGATTTTCTTAGGATTCGGGGACAGGATAAGCTTAGGAACATATGCACCCATTGGAGTGCTGCCCTATTGTTCATTAAGTTGTTAATTATTGTCCTGTAAAGTTGTAACGTGGGAATGGATGATCAGAGCCATCACATGCTTGAAAGCTTTTTATTAGCATGGTAGTGACATTGTCAGTTGTCTTAGTGGGAATGTATAACTCATCACGTGACCTTTTTCAGGTCTTTTTGACTGTTTACATCTTCACTTGCTTTCTCTTCTTTATTTATTTGCGCCTTTCTTTTAATGTTATGGAGTATTATTTGATGCAGCTCAGACGTCGTAGACTAGGATTTTTACAGGAACAGAACAGTTTGAGTGCCTCGACCAAGATTGAAAGCCTAAATCAATTTGGCTTCCTTTCTCATTTCAAGTGGTTGGCCTTGTTGTAGGCTTAATCACATTTTGCGCAACTTTTCGAACAGTTTGTGCTTTTTTGACTTCTCCGGCCAAATGGAGATCTCAGAAGTTAACTTGCTTCTTTTGCGCACTTGAATTGGTGTGGTTTGTTCTTTTTTGACTTCTCCGGCCAAATGGAGATCTCAGAAGTACACTTGCTTCTTTTGCGCACTTGAATTGGTCTGGTTTGTTCTTTGTTGACTTCTCCAGCCAAATGGAGATTTCAGAAGTAAATTTGCTTCTTTTGCGCACTTGAATTGGTTTGGTTTGTGCTTTTGTGACTTCTCCGGCGAAATGGAGATCTCAGAAGTACCCTTGCTTCTTTTGCACAATTGAATTGGTGTTGGATAGGGGAACGTAATGCTGTGATTCCTAGTGATAAGGCTCCAACTAGGCCATGCCTTTTTCTTCCGTAAAATAGGTTCCGAGCATTTGTAAAATTGTAGCATATTCGATGCTTAAGTTGTGTTCATAGTACAAGGAAAACAGGGAAGCAGCCTTGGCTAGGAAGTAAATAAAAGGGTCATTAATGGAGCGCATCCAAAGTCCTCTTTTGGACTTGATTGGTTTTTGGTGATCGTATTTTGTAGTTATTACGAAATTATATGGTAATATAGGCACAGATGTTAAATATTGGGAAAGTGCAAATGGTACTCAAGAGCAGGTTTTTTTTTTGAGGGCTATAAGACTTTTGCAATTCGACATCCTTTACCTGATTTTGTCATTGACCTGGTTCTGAGTAGAGAACTAAATCTGCATTTTTTGCTCTTATAAGCAAGAATTCATGGAATGCGTACCTTGTATAAATGAAGACGCAGGAGAATTTTTCCATTGTCATCAACCTGATTACGTAATTTACGTTTACAAGGCCTTCTGCGTCGACACTGAGAGCGTGCACTTTACTCTGTATATGCATTCGTCTTTCAACTGCTAGTCCTCCATGTGTTCATCCGTGCTCAAGATTTGAGGGCTAATGCAGCCATTATAGATCTTCCATGGTCCCGATCAAACAAAATTTGTGCTGGTCTGCTTTAGGTAGTGGCCACTGGTATTACTTGCAACGTGAAGTATAATTTCGGTTTAGGGAGCATCTGTGACACAAAGATGGCCATGATACATCCCCTCTTACTTTCTCTTCCCACTCGTTATCCCCAATATACATGGTTGTTTTCAATATGTACCTTTGTAGCACAGTAGTTGCACCTTCCACCGCCCTTTGAGGGCATGAGCATACCACATCACAGCATAATATTAATCTTCAATGAAGTTGGTTCCATCGTAATGATAAGGATACGGGAATTTGTGAGTTTTCTTCTTCGTTTTTTTTTTTTTGGTAAACGTTTTCTTCTTTCGTTACATCTCTATTGCTGACGATTCATTTGCATTTTCTGGTATCCTTTTTTTTTTCTTTTGATCTGGAATTTTCTGCTTCAATTCTGTACCTCTTCGCTGTGTACTATTATGACTTGTTACCTTGGTTTTGGTGAAGATGTGCAAGTCCCATCCCCATTTGGAAAGTGTGCTAAATTTGGAAGAGTTTGGAATTGCCTGAAATGAAAACTTATCATTCGAAGAGGATGAGGAGCCCTTGGAGTCGTGATTTGATAGTGTAATACATATTGTTCCGGAAGTGAGTAGGGTTATAACTGACCCGACTCAAGCCAAATAGTAGTGATTTGAGCTTGGTCTGAAAACAACCGCGATTTAATCAAATAGTTCTCAAGTTGAGCTTGAGCGGCTTGGTTTTTCTTTTTCCTTTTTTTGAGTTAGGACTTAGGAGCGGGTTGTTCATGCTTGGCATGTGATATAAAGAGGTGCATAGGCTCTGTTTGTAGAACTTGTGTTTTCGCTAAGTAGAAATGCTTGCTTCCGTTAAACAATATATGTGAGCAAATTTGCACTCGAATATTGGTTGCTTTCAAAGCACTTTTATGGACGCGTGGCTTTGTAAGGGCGACGGGACAGAAAACCGGGACAACAAAGAGGGAGAGGAACTGAATTCTTCCTTGGTCACATTTCATAGAACATTTTTCAATCCAAATTAAAAGGAAAAATAAGTTCAAATATTCTCCCAAAACAGAGAGAAATGCAAAATAAGTTCAATATAATTTCCAAAGGTAATACCCAAATCCCACGATAATCATAAATGAAATTGTGTCTTCGTGATCTACTTTAAACCTCTCTGTTACCTTTTCGTGGCAATTCAGTGCTTTTGGAACATTGTCCCGTGGTGTCTCGGATATCTCAAACCATAGTCACGTGTGAAGTTTTTGGTCAGCACATGCGATGTTTAGAATAATGCGAGGACAAATGGACAATCATACAAACAGAATGGGCCGATGGATTTTTGTGAGGCCCACAGAAATTACGGATAATCCTATCCTACTTGGGTACAGATTCTGCTTGTACACTAGTGGGCCCAGCTATCCACCTTTGATTACATTTGGGCCCAGTCACGAATATTTTAGGTGCTCAATCATATGTAATGATCCCCCCCAAAAAAAAAAGTCCAATCATGTATTGCAAAAATTATTATTAGGTGCTCCTAGAGCACGACTAAATGCCGCTGTAGAGCGGTAGTCGCCCTACAGTTTTTGTCGGCCTCCTCACCAAGTGTATGGATCTCAAAAATGCGTGTGCTGGTTAAGGGTTCTCAACAGTACGTGGGCATGTGCTCCGTGCATTGGTCCTACTTCTACGTGCCAAACATTTATGCTTGCTCATAGTTTTCTTCGGCCATTTCACATAAAACCGTGTTTTCAGATGATAATAATCACAAAATCAAGCAAATGATTTTTCATTTCAGTTACGTAGAGAGACAAACACTCCCCTAGGGTGGGGTCACCCCTTATGGGAATGCGCTTGCAACTGTATACATAATTAGGTGTGACTTCACCGTTACTCTCTTTATAGTAATATGCAACATTTACAAAAGGAGGTCGCAATCTGTCACGAGATGCAAGTTTTGAGTCAAGAGAATTTGTCGCTTCATAAAAAACGATATGTTGTTTAAATGTAACCGAATGGAGTATATTCTTTGTTGTATTAAATATCGTGCACTATGCGACCTTCTCAGAAAAAAGTAAAATTCAATTATAATTCAGGTTATCTTTTTGTATGAATGCACAAGCTACCATTTTTCGAGGGATGACTTTGTCGTTGAAGTACTAAAAATGATACGGACAACAACATACCACTTTTCTCGGGATGACTTTGTCATTGAAGTACTAAAAATGATATCAGCAGTAGGTTTCTTGTACTATTGGCAACAACATATACCATTGTTCGTGGGATGACTTTGTTGTTGTAGTTGTACTAGTTTTTTCCTCCACAATTACAATTCCTTTGTGACGGATACAACGACCTAATTTTAATGCATGCATGCATTGAGGATCTTAGAAGAAACCTATTCTAAAAGAGGAACCTAGCTAGCTAGATGATGTTATTCAAGCAATAATTTCAAAGGCCATGCATCATCTTCTAAAAAAGACCTGAGACAGAGGAAGGGCAGCTTATTACTCTGAATTTTGCTTCAATAATAAAACCTACCTTAGAAGGGAGAGAAGAAAGGTCACGAGCACGACGCTGTACCTTCAGTCCTAAATGTTTAGGTCACAAATGGAATAGGTCATAAGCCAATTTTCTATTGCTTTTGGGGGTCCAGCGACCCTTTAATGGTAAGCCAAAGATGCTCCACTCCACCAGAAAACTCCACCTACAAAATTACATGAGTTAAGTTAGATTCGGTCCGTACCTAGCCACCATAGCTCCGCTGGGTGGTGGTGGTTGTGGTCGATCGGGACCTCCAAACTCTAATGATGGGACATTGTAGTGATTATTGAGCATTGGTGCCTCAAATATACAAGTGTTGATGTAGTTATATTTGCGGTATTTGTTCATCTAGCCATATTTCTCGCGAGTTCGTTAAGGGTATTATTGGTGCTTTTGTGGATGTACGTATAAGACAGTAACATGCGGTATATTCTATGTCAACTTGGATGTATGTTGCTATCAATCTTCTTTCAGTTTGGTAAATCAGGCGTAGTGACTGTGAACACTTTGGATGGACCGATGGAGTAAATTTAAATTCTGATAAGATGTTATTTGGCTTTCTTATTTTTTGAATTTGGCCCCGTACTGCGAAACATGTAAAACAACTGTTTGAAGGACTATATGAATTAATTCGAGGTGTGCAAGCTCGGCCCACGACACCGCGCATTACCGGAAAGAAAAGGCCATTCCAATGTATTTGACTTTGGGTTACATTAGTTACCATGTCCTTGACAGAGTCATGATCGCAAATATATGATGGATTAAACAAACTAAAATACGCCGTAATTAATTTATGGAAATTTTTTAAAATGTCACTTGAACTTTCATTGCAATGTCACAGAAATACCTAAACTTTATTTTATTTCAATTAAACACTTAGACTTACAAAATCCCCAAAATAAGGCACCTGTCGTTAGCCTCCATCCATTCCATTCACAAAATTGCTGATGTGGCACACTTCACCCATTAAGTGGGCCCATTTCACATGTTAGGAAGCAAATAAAATGCACACAATCATAACCCAACACTACCCTACTTCACTTTTTTTCACCTTTTAATTGTGCGCACAATCAAAACTCCACGGATCAACAAAAAAAAAAAATCAAAACCCCACAAACCTCCAATCTAGTCCCCTTCATTAGACCAGTTGAAGAAGTTCCCACCGCCACTGATGAGGTTTTTTATGAGCAATTTCGGTGGTCGAAGCAGAGGCAAATCGCGTTCCAGCCCAATGTTCAGAATCAAGGATTGTTGAAGAAATTGAACTGAATTTGGGAGAAATTGTGGATTCGGTTGATGGGAAAGCAGAGGAAATTAGGAGGGTTCAAGAAGTGGAAGCGACGATGGATCTAGCGCATTGAATGGGTGGGGTTTTGATTGTGTGCATGTCTTTTACTTCCTAACATATAAAATGGGGCTAGTTAATGGGTGATGTGTGCCACATCAGCAATTTTGTTGACGGAATGGATGGAGGCTAACGGCAGGTGCCTCATTTTGGAGATTTTGTAAGTTCAGGTGTTTAATTGAAATAAAATAAAGTCTATGTGTTTCGGTGACGTTGGAGTAAAAGTTTAGGTGTCATTTTGAAATTTTTTCGAAATTTATTATACTCGGTTAAATTAGTCCCCATTTCCTTTTCAGTTCTTTGAATTTGCAGATCGAAGCATACATTAATTGACATAGGAAATCATCATCTGAAGACGATTCATTTTATATTTTTTTGCAACTAAATACTACTCCCTCCGTCCCTATTTAATTGTCCACTACGATTTTGCGTGCATTTTTAACTGCTTATATCTCTCAACGTATATTGCTAAAAATATGAAATATGGATCTTGTTTGAAAGATCTCAATTTTTTTTATTAAACAATGATTTCAAAAACATAAAACAGAATATACGTCAAGAGATATAAACCGTTGAAAATGTAAACAAAATCGTAGTGGACAATTAAATAGGGACGGATGGAGTAATTTTCTTCAGGAATCCAATATGAAAATATAGCCTCAACGGTGCACGTTAGTTGATCCAGACGCGAATCATAAAAGACGTTTCAGCACGCGGTTATTGTATCTTCGGATTTACAATTCCAAGGGTAAGTAAGGATCATCATCGTCATTTTGCTTAATTGTCTATCATAATCTTCTAACCAGTCCATTCGAGCTTACTATTGAATCACATAAAATAAGGTAACCCTACATGTTATGTTATCCCTAGAACTTCCTTCATTAGTTGACTCTCTAATTCATTCGATCGATCGAGAGAGAGAGAGAGAGAGAGAGAGAGAGAGAGAGAGAGAGAGAGAGAGAGAGAGAGAGAGAGAGAGAGAGAGAGAGAGAGAGAGAGAGAGAGAGAGAGAGAGAGAGAGAGAGAGAGTTGACTAAATCAAGCCTCACATGTATCATTTGAAGATCTATTGGATCCTTGATAAAAGTAAATTCTAATTGCCCGGGTATACTTGAACAGGTATCTCACCCAAATATAAATCTTTATTCTCACTTAATTTTTCTAGCTTTTTTTTTTAATACTTTGAGGAACCTAAAGTATAAAGATTACTGGATATTGGCCTGCTGATCAAGATTAGTCAAACGGTTGGGAATTAAACATCCAATTACCAGCTAATTACGCGTGTTATTCTATCAGTAGATCGAGTCATACTTTGTTTAGTTAATTCAACAAAATGCAGTCCAATAAAGAAATTATGAAAAGAGCAAATTCAAGAGAGGGAAAAGTATTTACTATATTTTTAGATCTTTTTTTTTCTTCTTTTCTTAGAACAATGTGTTTTTTTTTTTTTTGGTCGCTAGTCGACGGAGAGAAGTGCATTTTCTTTTCTTTTTGATCATAGAAAAACGCTTTGTTTGGTTCCCATTTCAGAAATATTCCTCTTCAAAACCGTCAATTGCTTCGTATCCGATGGACATTGTAATGAAAGAATCGATCCTCACGTTGATTCAATTTGGAGACCCAAAATTCAATTTGATCTCCTCTTACATCATGCTTATTCGATTACGACTCACCTTTTTCCCCCTCAATTTTATATTGATATTTTATTTACTTTCACCACCACTAACAGATCCTCTAGAAAAATTTAAGAAAAAGAGAGAGAAAAAAACATGGGAAAGCATAAAAAAGTTGGACAAGGTCCATCGATCAAGAGAAAAAAGATTAAAAAAAATGTATATTTTTTCGATCAACAGCTATCTTTGTTCTTCTCATCTCTTTCTCTAAGCTTCCAAAGAAGACAAGAAAAGACTGTTTAAAAAAAAAAAAAGACAAGAAAAAACTGTTTAAAAAAAAAAAAGACAAGAATTTTTTTTTTTTTTTGTCGTGTTTTCTGTACTACTCCATTTCTTTCAGCAAGTTCTAAACTCAGATGATGTGCCATTATAAAGGGATGCAAAAATATGAGTCCATGATTCAGTGCTAGCGCTTATTTGCGCCAATGAGTAATTTTCGTGATCATGAGTAATTCTTTGGGCCATGAGTAATTTTTCGCGGCCAAGTGTAATTTTTTGTGGCCATGAGTAATTATTTGCGGTTATGAGTAATTCTTCGCGGCAATGAGTAATTATGTAATTATTTGTGGCTATGAGTAATTTTTCGTGGCCATGAGTAATTCTCTGCGGCCATGAGTAATTCTCTGCCGCCAGGAATAATTCTTTGCAGCCATGAGTAATTCTCTGCCGCCAAAATTAATTCTTTGCTGCCATGAGTAATTCTTCGTGGTTACGTACTCCAAGCGCTTTTTCCACCACATATAATGACAAGATTTGTATAATATGGAGTGCAATTTTGTTCACCCTCTTAAGTGGAGGGTGAACAAAACTCAACTCTATAATATGTGATCGAAAAAATTTTTGGGGCACCACATGACAATATCCATGCAGTGGCGACGCCACCCTTTAGGTAAGGTACGTAGAAGAGTCTGGCGATCCCATGGAAAAAGAAATTACTATTACTATACTAATTATTTTTCTAAAGTTATAAATGACCCCATCAAAATTAGATATTGACACCACACACTAGATGATTTTTCAATCTTTAAAAACGACAAAAAGTTTTGAAAGAACGCAAAAGAAAAGGCTAAAACCCATTTGGGGGTATCACCTCACTAGATAATATTTCGGCAGAATCTACCGCATAATACTTAACGAATTGCGCCACACTAGATAATTTTTCAATCTTTAAACCCACCAAAATTAAATCGAAAAAAAATACCAAATTAAAGGGCTAAAAATAAGTTTCGCAGCTTCCTACTCTGTTCCGGGGTTCCCTGCAGTTGATCGGAGTCCTCGCTAGTTTTTTTGTCGCCTCACTCTCTCTTGCAGATTTACAACATCAACACTAAATTATCCCCTTCTTACGAGGGATCTCCTATTTAACTGATCTCCTATTTAACTTAAGTACGGACCTCATAGAATATACACGGAGCGGTTTCGGGATATCTAAACATCCCAAAATTTATTATCGAATTTCGGTGATCTGAACTGTTCAATGTAATCAAAACGAGATATTAAGGGTACCGGTCAGAAATCATAAAAAAAGACACGTATTGCAGGTATTTTCAACTTGAATTCAACTGCCTGCCTAACATTACTATTACTAGTTTTATATGCGCCGATTAACTGTCCAAGTCCAGTCCCCTGCATTTCCTTCCATCTCTCCTCCCCGTTACTTTCCTTCCGATATCACCACCTTCCATTTTTTAAAAACACAAACCCAAAAATAATACTAATAATTCACGCGTTTCTTCTCCCCTCTTCCAAATTAGCTAGCTTGCATTTCCCCAGACTCTCTCTCTCTCTCTCTCTCTCTCTCTCTCTCTCTCTGTGTGTCTTTCCGTATATACATATACATGTAACCAAATGTTTGTCAAACCAATGCTTAATTAGTCAACGCTGGCGAATCCTTTCCACGAGGCTTTCAGAGTTCATTGCTGTCGAAATGTGCGAGCGATGGAGATTCAAGCGCTACAACCATCGCATGGCAACCGTCCTCCTCCTAGCTACACTCCTCATCTTCCATCAAAGCCTGACTCTCTGTTCTTCTCTCAACGCCGCCGAAGGTCAAGCACTAGAGGGTTTTACGCGACACACAAACTTCTGATCTTTGTCCTGCTTTGTTTCGGCAGGGATTAATGCGATAGGTTCGTTCGAGATTAGTATTTATTTACCTACTTTGAATGACTGTGCAGGGTGGGCGTTGCTCAAGTTTCGGGATAGAGTGGTGAGGGATCCATTTGGTGCTCTGTCAAACTGGAATGATCACGTGGATCACTGTTCCTGGTTCGGCGTTGAGTGCTTTGATGGAAAAGTAATCAGCTTGTGAGTCCTCCTTTCAATTATAACTGCACGCGTGTCTTTATTCAATGTTCGAAACGAAAAGTCGCTAGGCGCTAGCTACTCGGGCCGAAGAGGGGCCTAGAGCCCGCCGAATCAGCGACCTAGTGCCTAGCGGAAATGGGGCGCCTAAGTGCTGGACCACCGCCTAGTGCCTAGACGGGGACTAGCCGGCCTAGGCGACCGGCTTTTAATACACTGTTGTTATTTGGAAATTGGAAACAAATATGTATATCGCTGTATATAGATATATCTATTGGAGAGAAATACGTTAGTTGACTTCTAGATGGTTCAGATCCTTCGTTTGACTACTGAAATTCGAACATTGTTTCCTTGAATCTGAAGTCAAATTCATCAGGTAACTGTTTATTTCCCCCCCTGTTTTTTTCCCATTTTGTGATGGCGTAAAAATGTTCTGTTTTTGGCTGAATGGCCCCCAATTTCTTAATCTTGCTAAAATGTGATGGGTTCCAGAATTTGTACAAGAATTCCAGTGTAGATTATTCAATCAAGATTCCGCATACGAAATTAGGAACATTGTTTTTCTTCAGAGAAGGAGCTAAGAGAGTGTTCATGTTTTTTGCTTATTCTAGACGTAGGAGAAGAGTGGAATATGTGATTAGATGGATGTCAATTTTGTGTTGCCGCAACTTTTCTCCTATATGTATTAGTACATAAATCGCGAAGCTGGTCATATTTGAACTTGTCCTGAATGAGAGATGAAATTTTTTTTTTTTTGGCATGCGATTGAACTGGAAAAATTGATGATGAATTGATGACAATAAAGTTGCTCTTTCCAGATGAAAATTCTGCTCTCTTGGTTAGTTTGGCTTGGACTGCCGTTGAATGGTGGTTAACCTACTATCTGCAGATTCTGTCTAAAACTACAAATTTTGAAACACTTTGTTTCATTCTGGTTGACCTTCAAACATTATGGATTAGACGCAAAATCTTGAGCCACTTGGCTAATGATTCTGAAATCTGAATACCGAATCCTCTTCATGACCAGAACATTCCTAAATATTGTTTGTGACCAGAAATCCAAGATGAGAATAATATTCAAATTTATCTGCATTCCAAATAACATCCCTTAACAATCCTCTTTTTGGTGCGCATCATGATGCTGTGACGGCTGTCACATATGGTTAGGGGTTATCTAGGTATTGATGATGCCTGATACGATCATTGCAACTTGCGATGAGCCTTTTCTGTTAACCTTGAAAGTCATGTTTATTCGCATTGCAGGAACTTGAAGGATCTTTGCATTGAAGGAACGTTGGCACCTGAGCTTGGGAAGCTGACATACATAAAATCAATGTAAACATATACTAATCCAGTTTATGGTCCCCAATATCTAATTTTTGTTCTTCCACAGCAATTAACCCTACCTTACTGCAGAATTTTACGCAACAACTCTTTTTCGGGACACATTCCTGGGGAGGTTGCAGAACTTAAGGAGCTGGAGGTGTTGGATTTAGGCTACAATAACTTCAGCGGTCCATTTCCATCCGATCTTGGCAATAACATGTCCTTGTCGATTCTGTAAGTCAATCCTTCCAAGTTTTGAGATTTTGCAGTCATTATGCTTACCTAGCTTGTGCTAACTTAATCTTCTGGCTAGCATTGCAGTTTATTGGATCACAACGAGTTACTTGGTAGCATAACTCCTGAGCAATATAGACTTACGATGCTTTCGGAATTTCAAGTTGACGAGAACCAGCTTACTAGTGCTGCTTTAGGGGCTAGTTGCAACAGCAGATCTAGTGCTAGGTAAGTCTGGTCAAATATGAACCTTCCACATTGCTCTTCCAATGTAATTTGTTACTATGGATTTAGAGGTGCTATGTACTCGGGGCTCCAAAGAGAAGAAAACCAACTAAGCTCCACACACACACAGAGAGAGAGAGAGAGAGAGAGAGAGAGAGAGAGAGAGAGAGAGAGAGAGAGAGAGAGAGAGAGAGAGAGAGAGAGAGAGAGAGAGAGATTGGACAATGGCTAAAAAATATGATGGCTGTCTTTCGCAACAAGTTTTCATGTTGGCGGTCTATTTGGTATCACCAAAATCTTGAGTAGGCAGTAGTAATCCAGTAAACCAGTTAACAGACAGCCAGCTTTAAATAAGTGGCAAGTATAACTGTTATTGATTTATTGGTTTCCTAATTTTCCTGAGGTTCCAGAGTTTTTGACTGCATGAGTTGTTAAATTATCAGTTGGTGGTTTGTATAAGCTTGTTGGAGGAAAAATTTAGCCCTGAAAACTAGAAGGAAAGGAAAAAAATGGTGCTTTTGATTGGGGTTTTCCATTGTTGGCGCTCATAAAATGGTATTTTGGAGACCTGATATTTGCTATAGTGTTAATGAGGAACATTAAATACTACTAACATTTTTGTTGCTCTCATATGATGGGCTTCATTTACTCTCTCAGGCACCCTGCACGAAGCAGAGATGTACGGAGGCTGCTCCAAGTGTTGGATCCTCCAAATGCACCCGAACCACCACCTCCTTCTAACTCTGCAATACTGCCAGCGCCACCGTTGCCGCCCCCACCGCCACCCCCACCACCCCCGCCGCCACCGCCCCCCCCCCCCCCTCCCCCATCACCGCCGCCGCCGCCGCCACCCCCGTTGTCACCACCACCTCTTTCTGACCCTGCAATACCACCACCACCTCCTTCTGCCTCTGCGTTACCACTACCAGTACCATTTCCTTCCCCCTCTTCATCACCATCGCCAGCGCCATCAATATTATCACCTTCTCATCCACCAGTCTCCTCCTTTCCAATTTTGCCACCATCTGTTTCCCCATCACTGTCTTTCACTCCTTCACCCTCAGCAATGCTGCCACCAAGTCCAGCTCCATCAGCTCTTCCAAAAGCACATATTGATTCTGAACCACCAGCATACCTTCCTTCTTCTGCTTCAACTCCTGGCCAAAGTGAACGACAGAATTCCAAGCCGAAAGGTAATACAACCTTGATGTGGTCTGCTGCGACAGGGGGTTCTTTACTCCTAATTTTTTCAGTTGTTGGTATTCTCCTCTGTCGAAGCAGTAAGATTGTTACCGTCAAACCTTGGGTGACAGGGCTAAGTGGGCAGCTGCAGAAAGCATTTGTAACAGGTATTCTTTTCTGCCCTAACAAATGTGGTTTACTACATGTTTGTATTCAAGGCCTGCATGAATCTACACCAAAGCATATTGAGCCTTATGTCCCAATCAATTGGGGTCATGTTAAATACAGTAATGATAGTAGCACCAAACTTGGTGACCTAATGGGTCACCGACAAGACATGGGGGTGGGATCCACATAGAAGTGTGGGTCACATAGTTCGGTTCTAGTAGCAGTGCCCGCTAAAGAAGTATATTTTTGCTTCTACTTAGGTGCATTTATCTATCTGCATTCATGTTTGAGAGTATGAATTCCAGGTGTGCCAAAGCTCCAGCGGTCAGAACTAGTGACAGCTTGTGAAGACTTCAGTAATATTATTGGGTGTCTGTCCGATGGAACGGTGTACAAAGGGACTCTTTCAAGTGGAGTTGAAATAGCAGTTGCGTCCACTGCAGTCAAGTCGGCTGAAGACTGGTCAAAAAAGTTAGAAGCCCAGTTCAGAAAGAAGGTAAGCACGTTAATTGCAAATTTCAAAAAACAGTTTAGTAGCTTTCCTCATGGCAATTGCTTGATCCATTTTTCAGATAGAAACACTATCAAGAGTGAACCACAAGAACTTTGTGAACCTTATCGGGTTTTGTGAAGAAGAGCAGCCCTTCACGAGGATGATGGTTTTTGAGTACGCTCCAAATGGGACGCTGTTTGAGCATCTGCACGGTGAGTTTTACGATCATGATACTGATTATATTTCATGATTACTTGCCAACAAGGAGAAATGAAACTACAGTGTTTGTTTTTTCGAATCTGAATGAATTGGTCAATAAAAGCTTCATTCCCCCTTGGGCCTGCTAATTATTAGTGGTATCCCACAAATGGGACTCAAACCAGTTTTGTTTGCTAGGATGTCTGAGGTTTTAAACCCTGCAGGGTTTCTTTCTTGCAGACTACCCCATCCATATATACAAACCCAAGTGTATAAATAAGTAAACTAAGTTAAAGCAAGAATATCAGATCTTCAGGTCTGCTTGGTAAGTGTGGTCCTTAATTTCTTCGACGCATGTACTGGAACAGTTCGTCAGTTGTCTTGAAACAACGGATATGATTTCAAAACTTTTTATAGACCAAGTCCAATGCACTGGTCCTACAATCCTGAATCCTCATTGCGGTCTTAAACTATCGAACAGCAGGTTTGAGGTTCAACGTGTTCATTTACACACAGTTTTCCCTGCAACACACTTGACACTGACAGGAAGTTGCTATTTATTCTGTTGATGAGGCTTCCGTACTTCACTTCTCAAATTTGACCGCTGGAAAAGAGCATCTTTCATCTTTGAATGCCTCGATGTACTCTGATCACTGATTGCATTAACCATAGCAGATGTATGCTGTACATATACTTCTAGATTCACCACCATCCGATAACTAGTCTAGTTGATGTTCAATTCAAAGATTTCCTATATTGTGAACCTGAATTGATTTTCACTGCCTCTGCAGTAATGGAAGCCGAGCACTTGGATTGGACAATGAGACTGCGAGTAGCAATGGGCATGGCATACTGCCTTGAGCATATACATCAACTCACACCACCCTTAGCACACGCAAACCTGCTTTCTTCTTCTATCTACCTAACAGAAGATTACGCCGCCAAAATATCAGACTACAGTTTCTGGAATGAGGCGACTGCAACAATAATGGGTTCAGCTGCCACTGAGCTTTTGGGAAGCCCAGCTTCGGATCCAGCGAGCAACGTTTACAGCTTTGGGGTAATTTTGATTGAAATAATAACGGGTAAAATTCCACACTCGGTGGGTAACGGCTTACTTGTGGACTGGGCATCGGATTACATGAAGGGGGAAAAGCCATTTAGAGAAATGGTGGATCCGACCCTGTTGAATTTTCAAGAGGAAGGGCTTGAGAAAATATTTGAAGTGATAAAAGATTGTGTTCATTTTGACCCCAGACAGAGACCGACCATGAAGGAGGTCACAAGTAGGTTGAAGGAGATTACAGCAATGGGGCCTGACGGAGCCACACCAAAATCATCTCCTCTTTGGTGGGCTGAACTCGAGATTTTGTCTTCTGAATCAAGTTAAAATCGGGGAAATTGAGCTGCAAATTAAAAAAATTCGAATCTTTTTTCTGTTCCTTCAAGGGGAAGTTGCTGCTTGTATCTAATTTTTTTGTTAAGTATATTCTTCTATCCTTCTTTTTTCTGGTTGGAAATGGTTGTTAGGTGTAGGCATGTATCTGTATATACTGCACACAGGAAAGTCCTGTTGTTCTTTTCGCTTCGGTTTTACTGTCCCAGGAATTTGGAATTTTGATTTATCTGACATATAACGTTCCGAACAATTTTTCGGATTTACCGAGTGGGATGTGATATAAAACTAGCAGTGCTACCGTCAATGCACAAGTTTTATCGCACGTGTGTTGGGTTTACTCGGGTCTCACAAAAATACAGAAAATTAGTTGTATTGAATATCGGTACGTATTCTTTCGGTGGTGAGCTCATTCTGGTTTCCCATTTGCGTTTGACGAATTGCGGCTTCATCTTCCAAGCAAGATGTTGGACAACCGAGGCTGGTTACAAGGACAATGACGGAAGCATGTCCTTTTCAGGTTTCTGTCGACAAAAAACGCATGTTTTTTTATGTTGGAAATGGATAATCTTCGGATGTTTTGGACTTGAGGAGACTGATCGAGGTCGTTCATTTTCTACGGTCAATGGTTTGAATGTATATTTAAATTCTTACCAATAAAAGTTTTTATGAGAAAATCAAAACTATTGAATTTACCAATAGACAGTCCAAATCGGGACTGTCTCCTCCGGTCCATAAATTTCGGATATGTTTCCAGTTTCCGACTGTTTTGAGAATCAAAACAGTATATAGAAAACAAAAATATTACTATCAGACAGCTACATGGATTCCCTGACCGGTCATAAAATCAGATTCGTTACAAAATTTATAAACAGCCCCCCGTACGTCAATGACCTCTACAGCAAAAACTAACTTAATTTAAAAGAAGAAGTCATACAAAAAAGAGAGGATACCAATCCCTGAAAATCTTCTGGGAGTTTTTTTTTTTTGTCTTTATCCATTTTCTTCGAACTTGTTATGAGAGGAATAAAAAAAATAAAAAATTATGATTCAAACTGAATTTTTAAAAATAAAAATAAAAATAAGTCAAAAAATCAAGCCAACTGACTCATGGTGGGATTTTCGTCGCATTGATCACACCTAATGATCTAATAACTGGCATGATAAATTACATAAGTACTTAATAATAATGCAAATTAAGTTTTAGGATCACTTATTGCATTTTTTTTTTTTTTGCTTATTAGTGAGTTGTATTTGCAAATGAACTTACCATGAGAGTTGAAGATTCTTTAGGTTAAGAATTTATAGGCTCCACGTTATGAAGGCCCGGGGCGTTACAAATAACTTTTGTATTGAAACTTTTTTTTTTTCCCTTTTCTAAAAGTGGTGGGAATTACACATCTCAAATTCTCAATTGGATCGACTTTTTCAAAATTTTTTTTTAGAAACTTAGCTCCATTAATTAGTTCTTCCATGCACGAAATAAATTGTGCTACATTAATTAACTGACACTTATTATTGTACTTAACAACTAATGATACATGTAATAAGACAAAATAAACAGCTGTTTCTTCAATCGAAGAGATGAAAAAAATTTATCTTGAGTCCTTAAAAAAAAAAAAAAAACAGCTGGTTCATGCATATGCTTTAATTTCTCCATGAAATAAAAGCCAAGCTTGTATGATACAAATGCATCATCCAAAAGTTTTTACTTTTTTGCAGTTTAGACCACTCTTTTGCAAAATAAACATGAAATTAATTTTATCCCCTTTCCATCTATTATTTAAATAGAGTATAATAAGTGAATAAAAAAATTCACCCTAAATGAATTCGGTGCCCCATAGTAAAGGTCCGAGGGGATGCTTCAAATAATTATAATGTTCCGCACTTCAAAACATTACTACTCCTGTCCTAAAAAGGTTTTTCACCAATAAATTATGAATTCAAAATCAGTATAGTATTTAGATATATACTGAGTCACCTGAGACCCAACATGCACTCAAGTGAATTTCAAGTTGAAATTGCTGATAGGAAGGAAAGCCTTGAACAAATATGCGGAGATCGATGGAGGAGGGAGAGATTTTCTGATTGGGAGGATGATATATTGTTTCTCTTTCTTTAGAATTTTAGCCTCCTTTGTTTTGGTGTTCATGTTTGGAGGGTTGTATGGAGTACTTATGGGCTTTTGAGTGTTTGGTGGCTCTAGCTACGTGGTCGGTGTGCTAGTTTGAAGGGGCGTTTTTATTGGGTTTTTTTGTCCAGAGATTTTTGATTTTTAGGTGTTTTGTTCTCTTTTTGCGGGTTCCTGCTTTGTGATTGACTTCTTGTCTTCCCGACTTCTAGGTCTTAATACTAGTGAGCCAAGTTTATATATTAACATCCATCTAATGCAAGTCCTTAGAACAAGCTAGCTGTTGTTATAATTTGTCTCGCCCGCTTTACGAAGAAGGAAAAAAAAAACTACTCAAGATATTCCAGATTTTTCATCAAATCACAACTCACAAGGTAATTAAATTCAAAATCACAAGCTTGATGTCCATGGATGGCAAACTCATCACAACAAACTGTAGAATCTAATGCAAAACAAACAACCCAGCAAGCAACCAAACAAACAAACACACAGATCGCGATAGTCTAAAACGCAGGAAGGAGGATTTTAATCAATTACTAGTACTTGACATGATCATGCAAGCTGTTTGGAGGATCAATGGCGAGGGAGTTGAAGCTTAGGGCCTGGTCCTCCGCCATTGGTGCCTTTGGTGAAGAATCGGAATCCCCCATCATCATCACCATCATCATCTGCTCATCATCATTACTGTTCCAGAAGTCTTGATCTCCTACTTGCAAGGAGTACATCATGTTTTGTTGAGCCGCGTATACTTCCTTCAGCCTCCTTATCACTGCCCTGTTCTCTTCTACCAGAGCTGCATGCCAAACACCAACAAAAACCAATCGAGTAATCCATTAAATGAGAGAGAAAGACAGTGGCGGAGCTAGGAATTTTATTTCGGGTGCCTAAGAGAGAGAGAGAGAGAGAGAGGATAGTTACCAATTGATAGTTTAGCTCTGTCTTCACAAACACAAATCCTTTCTTTCAGAAAAAAGTTCTCCATTTGCAGCCGTTTCTGCTTCTCTTGCTCATTTTCTATAAGAGGGGCAAGCGTTGCAATTTCCACCTGCAGCGGACATTTATGTTGTACGTAACAAGTAAGTGATCAAGGCCAACAACAACACAAAAAAAGATTCTCATTAAGTGTCTCAAAGGGAGCGTGACAGAATGACACTATTTATCGTGTGGTGGTGGATTGTGGGCCCATTCGCAATAAGTGCGTTGCTGCGCTTGCAGTGAATGTACTTAACAACTCGTAACGAGAAATTACCTCGAGATCTTTTCTCTTCCTTTCCATGTCGTTAACGTATTGAAGCTTCCTCGTTCTGGATTTTTGAGCCGAAATTCGATTCGATAGAATCCTACGTTCGTACAAAGGAAAAAAAAAAAAAACTTTTTGGACTTTGTGCATGTTATCTCTTATTCGCAATAAATCTTATAGCGATCTTCGTAACAATAATCTAGAATAAATGGAAAACAAGAGCAGCGTAGATTAAAAAAGAGATGGCGGGATATATATCACCTTCTGAACCTTTTATCATCCATGTTAGTGCCCTTGTTACGCCCCAATTTCATTTCGTAATCGATCCCTAGCTCAGTCTTGACAGTAATACCGCCATGGTTATCAGAAGATGGCATAACCGACTTGATCGGATTCCTAGAGAGTAGAGGTGGTGGAATCTGAGGCTTGTCGTTCAACGATATCGGAGAACGAGACATGCCTTCGAATGACTCTAGATGAAACTGGGTTTGGTTACTACCGGTCTCACCATGGTTTGTAGAGTAGGGTTGCAAATGCTGCCACCCTACGTCACATGAACCACTAGCCGCGGGAAGGGAGGTGGGCGGAGGAGTTGCGGTGAAGGATTTGGAAGAAACTGGTGGCCTGTTGAGAAAGGATGGTTGGCCTGAGACACACTTCTTGCCCTTGTCCTCCATTTGTTTGTTTTTTGGATTACTTTTAGCAGAACCCTAATAGGGAAATTGTGTTCCTATAGAGCTAGTGACACTACCCCAAAATGGTTTGTCCGAAGAAGATTGAGGCCAATTTGCCCATATTTATATTAATCCCTTGTGGGAGCCACACATTTGAGGTTTCAGGCCACATCAAGCATGCCTGTTCAAGTTTTTTTTTTTAAACTTCTTTTGGGCATATGAATTTGTTGTACTTAGGCTCCGTTCTGCTATTTTGAATTAAAAGTGATGTATAATGCGAGAATAACCTGTGTCGTAAAATGAAAAATAAATATTTAAAAATAAGAATCTTAACGAAGTAGAGCCTTATACAAAAAATTTAGGCATTACTTTCGTACATCTTTTCTCTTTTTTCGTATTGTAATATTACCATTCTTCTCTTGTAGAAAAGATGGTATGATACCACACTATCATTAAGGATCTAACTTTTTAGGGGCCAAAGCGAAGTGCAAATATGGGGCCCTTTAAACATTTTTTTACATAATACCTAAAGCTAAATCAACCTTAAATTGGTGCAAATGCAGAACTCCAAATAAAGTTTACTAGTATAACAAGTAAAATAAATTTTAATTTCCTTCTCTCTTGATTGATATATTTTTCCCCCTCTTGAGTCTCAACCCTAATTATAGAGATCGAAAACGAACATGATCTTTAGCCTCTATGTAGCGGGGCAGAAGGTTTATGTTTCTGTAAGTACTCCATTTTTGTCGAAACTCATATGTAATATGGATTAACAAATTAAAGTTAGGCCCTTTAATTTGCTCGGTTGAGCTCAAATATATTCATTGTGTCCAATGCATGCATGGGCTACCAAAAATTCGGAATCTCGATCTTTTTTGGGCCATAGAATGGAATTTAGAGCGGCCGCTTCCTCGGCCTCTCCCAACGGGCGAGCTTGGCACTCTTATATACCTGATATTATTCAAATTAACTTGAATTTACAGTGAATTTAAGAGCCACTTCTGTCATCCTTACCTAAACAGTGTTTCGTCAATTTTTGCTTGAGGTTACAAAATTGCCCTAGCATATCACTCTACGAAACCCGTTGTCTAAATACTTTATTTTTTTAAATAATAGGATGGCTGGGCCAATTCACGCCGGCCCTCCCCGTTGTCTAAACATAAATGCTATTGGAATGTATGGTAATTTTGTGCAAACTTGCATTTTTTTTTCTAACCATTGTAGCACCACAAATACTAATACAAACAAATACACAAACTCGCTCACATTTTTCACGCACACAGCACACCTCTAGCAACTCTTCTATAACCACAAACACAATACACAACCACTTGCATTCATTTGGGACTCCCGCACTGTGGAGGTACACTGTGTGGGTCCCAACATAAATGTGGGTGCAAAAGTATTTGTGATAGTAGAATTTTTACATCTCTAGTGTGGGGGATCCACAGTTAATGTGAGGGAGTATTTTTTTGGTTGTTTCTCAAATTCAGACTAATCCTTCAAAGCTGCCATAATTAATGAAAAAGCTGGCACTATTAAGAGGAGACCTTGCATATGGTAGATAAGAAGAGAACCGTAACAGAATCGGAAGTTCAATCATGATGACAGTATTGGCCAACCAACTCGTGCCACGTGGAACAGTCTCCGACGTACAAAAAAAAGTGGGTCAGACCCTGTTCCAGAAACTTTCTTAAAAAATAAGCAGCTTATTTCACATTTTTAAACTCAAAAATAATGTAAATGAAAAATAAATTTTTAATTTTTTTTGCATCGTATAAAAGATCTCAATGAGATCTTTCAAACAAGATCCATAGTGTATATTTTTAGATTTCAATAAACCTCTCATTTTTGAGCTTGAAATTGCCTTCTTAAAAAATAAGGGCTTTTTTTCGTTTCCGGAACGGAGCCTCAGTCTTGTAGTCAAATATTTTAGTAGTACAGCCCCAAGGGTTATATAGGAGAAAATACTCAATGCTCCTTGGGCAAAGTTGAGCATAAATTTGGATCATAGGTTGGTGTGAAGTCCATCTCCAAGTGTGTAAATTTGATATTAATGTGTAGTTTAAATTCGTGTTCAATTTTGTTCCTGGGCATTGAATAATTTCTCCCAATGGTTAGTTCGATTGCCTTGGTGGATTTGATACACACGCAATCAATCATGATTCGATTCTAATTTGAATCAGACCACAAGAAAATAATTTCTTGTGAATTTTCTAGTTCCGGCGTGGATGATCAGCCTTTGGCCGGGCTGGAGAGAGGATTAGCAGAGGTGCATGTAAGTTGCTCGAACACCCCTAGGCCCCGACAGTCCAACCAAAAATAAATAAATTTAGCACTAGTACATATATATATATAACTTGATAAGTTAAATGGACCTGATTATTAAATTATTACTTAGGAGAAATAATTAGTACTACGTAAGAGACAAAATATGATGTGTACTATATCTCCTATTAAATGATCCAATTAATGGTTAAGTGAAAATTGGTTCAATCTTGCATGTACAATATCGACTTGTGAAGTTGCTTATGACTTGAGTAATGTAAGTATTCCACGTTGCATGTGTTCAATAGAAATGCTTAAAAGCGTTTAATTTTTGGCAATTTTCATCCTTTAAACTCTTTTGTATTGAATTGGTGCATGTCAGATGTAATAGAGATATTGTAATAAATCTGAGTTGGTAATGCACTAAACTTCAAATCTTGTGAAATTTTTTGAGTCAATTTTTTCTAATTCTAAATAAATAAACTAGAAAGAAGTAACCCCTATGCTCTACGGCGTGTGTATAGACAAGATTTCACCATTACCTTAAAAGGTAGAAATTTTTCTGTCGTGTTGGACCTCATCACTAATTGCTCTTCCATGTCGACAATTTCTACTTTTAGCAAAAACAATTTCCAAGAAATTAACTCTATTTTGGCCTTCATGGTCACTGTGCTTTTACATAAAAGAGAATGGAGTAATACAAAAATACTTCTAATAAGAAGTGTTTTTCATGTTGAATTGTACAAATTTGAATGTAGAAATCATAGTTAATAAAGAAAACAAAATAATTATGAAAGTTATTTAATGATTTTTTCCCCTTGGTTGAAAGAACATAACAAAAACATGCCCACATCGATAAGGATTTAGTTTTCAGGGAAAGTAAAGTTGCTAATATTATTTTTCTATTTTACGATTTTTAACAAATCCAAAGTATTAAAACAACCACAAAAATGAACATTGAACTTCTCCAATTGGCACTTGATGAAATAAACAATTAATTAACTTCTTCTCCGCTTATGGTTCTGAACCATTGTAATGGCAACAACCTAAGTCACATAATCATTTAGCAGTATCCTATGCTTCCGTTCTTAATTACTCTAGCAAATTTTAATATTTTGAGATGTTTTCAAAAGTAGCTTTTATACTCGCTCAAGTGCGTCCTTATTTTTGCATCTTGAAGTTTTGCATTTGGGTGTTTGGGAGCTAATTCTAAAATGCATTATCTCAAATGCATTTTTAAAAAAGAACCGGATAATGTATAACCAAAAATTATTTTTGGAGAAACTTTTTAAAGTATGACGATATTATCACTCATAAAATCCTTCTGCACATAATCCTTCTCCCACTTTGTTGGTGCAATTTTGGAAACCCAATTTTTTTTAGAAAACACAATGATTTGCGCCTACAAATATTGCTAAACATTTCAATATTTGCCCTTCAACTTTTTGAAAAATTACTTTATTTTAAAAAGCAAGGGTAAAGGGGGAATTTTATTCATCCAAAAAGTAAAATGGTTAAACAATTTGAGACATGCAAAAGTCTAAGAGGGTAAAAGTCTGAATTGGGATGGATGAAGTATTATTCAATCACCAAATATATCGATGGGCACTGCTAATGCCACAAAGATTTTTGTTAGTTCCACGACAATTTGTGTAATCTGACACTATTGCCCTCAATTAGTCTTCACGTGACTCCTGACCTCTGCCTTAATCTCTAGAGACCCATTGTGCTTTTGATTTCCTCTGTTTTCTTTTTGGCCTCTCTCAAGCTCTATTGTTCATGGCCGGCGGAAACTACTGGAACTGAAACTTGATGGATTTGAAGTTGATGATGAGCATTTCACACCTCTCGCCATTCTACCCACCCTCCTTGTGCATGGCTCTTATCCAAAGGATCTCTAACGTCAGACCAAATCGTGAGAAGATAGAAAAGAAGTTGCTTGCAGAAACAGATTGTGATTTTAAAACTTTCAGTCTCTCCGCTTCTTTTTGTATACCTAAAAGGATTGAAATTTTTTACTATACTATACTCATACCGTGACTTTTTTTGTTTGATATTGAAATTAGGATTGCTCCTTGGTAATGGTGGATAGAAATAAATACAGGGAGAAAGAGAAAAGTGGGTGCAGTGAAAAAAGGGAAATAGATTGCACTCTTCTCAGAGGGAAATAGTTGAACCAGGAGAAAGAGAGGGGTTGTTTGGCTCTTTTAGGGGTAGAATAGTAACTACACACAAAGTGTCGTGGCAATAAAATAAACCTTCGTGGCATTAGCTGCGCCCATATCTTCTCAAACAACCCTTTTGAGTTATGTCCAAACAAGTAGAGTGGTTATTCATGAGGAATGCTAACGCACATCTTTCGACCATAATTTCAAACACAACTGTATCCAGAATCGTTTAATACATATTTATAGCTTCAAACGCAATAATTTCCGGAGTTGGGATTGAAAGTTGTGTATGTAGACTTTCTCTTTATTTAGTTTTGGACCAAATAACATTTCAAGAATTTAAATCTAGTGGTCCCAATTTCAAAACATTACATAAGGGGTAGTTTTTTTTTTTTAAATAATACGAAATAATAACTAAAGAGAGATAGATACACGACGATAATAATAATCGGAGAGAAAACAGGAATCAGTTTTACTCAAAACAACAAAGTCGTGGGGCTCGATCCCCTGTTTCAAGGCAAATTCACGGGGACTAAACATGTTCGGTGAAAATCGGTGTCGGGGCGGCGTCCAATGATAGCCAGTGGACCGCTTCAAGGCATTATCTGATTCAAAAAGATTCTAGGAATATAAAATAGACGGGGCCGTACCGATGGCCACACTTACTCAACAACTGTCAGTCTTCGCTCGTGTCATCAGCACGAGCTCTCCAGTCGAACTTCAGTTGACCGATTCCACTGCGATCTCGTCTCTCCGACCCCATCCTCGCCTTCCTCTTACTACTCTTCGCTTTTTCTCCGCCGCCACCGCCGTCAGTCGCCGCCGCAATCTGGCTTCTGTTCCGGCGGCGGCGTCGATGTTGTCGGAAAACCCAGTCGTGAGCGATATCATCGCCGCCGGAATATCAGGGGGCATTGCGCTCTCTTTGCTTCGGTTTTGGGGGGAAATCGCCAAACGAGGGATCTTTGACCAGGTTGGACTCCCAAACCCCTCTCTCTAAATTCTCCGCGTTTTCTGTTTGTTTTTTCTTCCCTTTATTTGGTTATCAAGAGCATCTGACCCATTTTAAGAACCAAATAACCCATTTTAAGACCCAAATTTAAAATTTGGCCAAAACCCTCAAAAATTTGGGCAAAACCATCTCCAATCATGACCCAAATCCTTCCATTTTTGGGTTTTACCCATTTCTTTGCCCAAACCTAGGACAAGAAAAGGCTGACTCATTTTTCCAACGGCTAGTTAGAGACCTGGCGTACTCTCTGAACTGGGTGTCGACGACCTTGCCGGTGCCGGACTGGGCCTAGGCGATGGCGGAGGCCTTCTCGTAGCCGTAGTGGTGCAGGGTCGGTGGTGGTAGTTCGGAGGGAGAGAGAGGATGCGGTGGGTGTGGATCGGAGGAGGAAGAGAGACAGAGTCGAGAGAGAGAGAGATGGTCTGAGGGAGAGAGGGGGAGTGAATTTGGTTTTGATTGCTCGGATCATCGAAATCCGATCGGAGAAGGCGAGAAATGGGAGGTACGCATATAAGGTTCTCACCTGAAGATTTCTATATATATATATATATATATATATATATATATCGATAAAATTTAGGTTTGATGATCGGAGATGTGCCTACTCAAAATGAGTTTTTATCCAAATTTTGACCCAAATTTGGGTCAAGGCTGGAGATGCTCTTAGGATCGTTTTATCTTACTCGTCCGCATATAGATCTCCCTCCCCTATCGTTTCAGTCACGGGTTGGTTGGCAATCGATGCATAATGATGCCCTTTTCGGCGTTGACTTTGCATTTAAACAAACTCTCTTTCCATAAGTTCCAAAGAAGCCATGACCTTTTGTTTGGAACTTGTTAATAAGGGAAGGGAAACTTTTTTTTTCATTGTTAATCATATCCTACTTTATCCTAGGCGACTTGCGGAGAGGATAAGTGTTTACGGGAATTGAACCCTGCCCATGTGCATGGGAGTATAAGGGAGACACCAACTACACTCCACTCGCACTCGCAAGGAAGGGAAAATTAAGAATGTTTCTTTTCCATTGTTTGGTTCGGAGAGAAAGATGAAAGAAAATGGAAAAATCTAGAAGTTGTGCACAGTATTATTTCCCTCACATTTTCTTTTCTTTTCTTTTCTTTTCTCCCAGTTTTCTCAAATTCCAAGCACAGCAAGGAAAACTTCATTGTACTTAACATTCAATTTTGCCATTTTCTCTCAAACCAAACAATGGAAGAGAAATTTTTTATACTTAACCTTTATTTTCTCTTCTTTCTCTATGTTCCAAACAAAGGAAAATTATGAAGTGCCTCGGGAAAAGCTGATATTACTGTAGCACTCCACTGATCCACCTTTGTGCCTCCCAAGTATATTGACGTGAGAAACTTCTAAGTTCTATGTTAGCCACTAGGCCCACTACATTGTCTATGCCTTTAGCTTCTCTTGCTATGTGCCTTATCGTAGACTTTAGGTATCGTGGATCAGATGTGTTCTTTGCTATTGCATACCAAGTTCCAGTGTGCTGACATGTGAAGCTAGGCAAAATTGTTTTCTGCTTTTGATAACTTAGGGTGTCCGGGCCAGAATCTCAGGGCAAAGTATTAGCTTGGCACAAAATTCTAGAAGTCTGGGTGAAGTTTTTTCTTAGGGAGTGACGGTGCTGTTGTCCTTGATCCTGAGGAAGGCTTGCTAAAGGTGATTGTCTGGACAGCTATGGGGTTATGTGAATTACAGGAGTGGATCCTGAAATCGTGACCATAACAGATGTTTGGCCAGAAAGTTCTTGCCATCTGTGATTTTGGTGCATTAAGGTGGGAAAAATAGACCGAATTGGTGAATTGCAGCATAAGTCAAGCTTCGTGGAAACGTTTATGTAGCACGAGAGAGAGAGTCGGAGTCAGAGTACGAGGGAGATAGAGAGAGGAATAAAGGAGGATGCAAGCTGTGACAGCTCAGTGCGTGAGAAGTTTTATGGAAGTTCTGTGTCACATTGGTGCTAATCTGTGACAGGAGTAAATATTTGTAGTTTTATTTTGGTGATCAAAACCACACAGTACATGGCTTCAAGTTTTCTGCCACAGGACCTGATATAGCCTTGTTTCTTTGATGTATTCTGTTGATTGATTGTAGTTATCATTAACAATCGCTATTTTGTAAGAATTAATTTCCACGTTGTACCCAATTGTTTCTCTGAAGACTATTGCCAATACTAGCAACATCTTTAGATAAAATCCATTGCACTAGAAGCCCAAATACTTGGACACTTTTATTTGGTAAGTGGTAACGTGCCCTTTATGTGTTAGAAACTAACCAGGAAGCTTGTGCATGTGAGCATTGGGCTAGTTTTCATGCTTTGCTGGCCTCTATTCAGGTAAATATTCATATGCCCAAGAAGATTTCGGTTCTGTCTCATGCTCTGTGTTTTCTGATGTTTACTAGTTACTATTGCAGTTCTGGTCATCAAGGAGCAATTCTAGCAGCTCTTATTCCTGGGGTTAATATAATAAAGATGCTTCTTATTGGACTTGGGATATGGAAGGATGAGGCTACTGTCAAGTCAATGAGTAGATTTGGGGACCACAGGTTACATTTCTATAAGTTCTCCTTTAAAACACCTTCATGTTACAAATGGCTTGCCCACGAATTCAAGTACCTTGAAAAGTACCCTTTGCGACTGTGCTAGTTGGGTGGCCTAACCTTCCCGTTGATTTCTGTCTGTCTCTTTCTTCTGTTTTTCTCTGGGTAATCCAGAAGAACAGAGTAGTAGTTCCAATCATCAACAGGATTGTTCTTTTTATTGCAGCATTTCTTTATAGTAGAACTACTCCTTGACTAAATTGGCAGTGAAGAATTGGGCTCTGCTCATCAGGAAATTTATGCGACTTCTTTTCTACATTTTCTTATTACCATGAAGCAAGCAGAATTTGTTAATCTTTTGGAACCTATGATGCACGGACACGGATACCGATACGGACACGGACATTCTAAAAAAATGGGGACATGGACACGGCGGGGGACACGTCACGTGTATATTTATTTTAATTTTAGTTTGACACTCAGAAATTAAAAAAAAAATTACAATTTGACCCCAATTTTTAAAAAAAATTCCAATTTGGCCCCCAATTTTTTTAAAAAAAATTACAATTTGTCCCCTGTCGTGTCCCATCAGTGTTCCTCCCATGTCCCCAGCCGTGTCTCTGTAAAAAATTTAAATTAAATTATGGGACACGCCACGTGGCGTGTCCTCGTGTCCCGACACTGCGATAGTTTGACCTCTAGAGGTGTCGGTGCTTCATAGTTTGGAACTATGAAGCAAGCAAATCTGGAGCTTTCGTTTCAAGCTTAACTTCAACAATCAATACCAAGCTCGACTAATAGTAGCTATGATGATAAATGTACACGTCACCTTTTCCTATTCACTCGAGTTGAAAATAGAAGTTCCTTAATGACCTTCTCTCTTTTCACTTTACAATATGAAGGGCTAGATTCGACTTAATTTGAGTGTTAAGTACCTAGGAAGCTTTTTAAAAGGCTTTTTAGGGAACTTGGAGTAAGGTGAAATATGGGCAAACCAATTCTACAGGTCGGTAATGCTCAAAGTTGGCTCAAGTTGATCCGAATTCTGCAGGTCCAAGTCAAGACAGACCATATGAGCTAACTCACTTACCCTATGATCGATTGATTTGTTGGCTTCTCAGTTTGTTCTTGTTCCATGTATCAGGGAACTTCTGAAGGGACCGCTATACTATGCTTCCGCAATCACTTTGGTTTGTGCTATTTATTGGAGAAGTTCTCCAATTGGAATTGCCACTATTTGCAACCTTTGCGCTGGAGATGGTAATGCACTCTGCAATCATAATGTGCAGTTTTCTTTTCTTTTTTTTAACTGAGTTCCCTGAAACTATTGAACGCGTGATACCAATTTTTTATTTTCAAAACTTGATTTGTTTCAGGTTTAGCTGACATTGTTGGAAGGCGATTTGGAACTCAGAAATTACCGTACAACAGAGACAAATCCTTTGCTGGTAGTATTGCAATGGCAACTGCCGGTTTCCTAGCGTCAATTGGGTAAGTTTCTTTTGTCTGGATCCTTGTGAGGATATTTCAGAATGTGGACTTCTTGTCACTGATACAAGCTTTTGTTGCAGATACATGCACTATTTCGCCTTGTTTGGATATGTTGAAGAAAGTTGGGAAATGGCTTTGGGTTTCTTGTTTGCGTCTCTTGCCGCAGCACTGGTTGAATCCCACCCTTCAAGCATGGATCTTGACGACAATCTCACAGTTCCCCTTGCTTCTATTTTGGTTGGCAGTTTTGTCTTCTGATTTCTGGCTGTCAACTTTCATTAGTATCCAGTTAGTCCTTGATACGTATCAATTGTAAGACCAAATGTTGTACCTTATTTCTTACTTGCCCTCTTCCCTTATTAGGGTTTCGGGTTGTTATTCTCAAAAGGCTGAATGTATGTGAATATATACCCACGGAAATTGGAATTAAATGTTAATCTTCTTATTTCTTTAGGTCAATTAGGGTGGCTCTTATGCTGTGTGGAAATGATGGCAAGCCTTTAGTTCACTTGTTAAAATTCGTCAAGGGAACTGCCCTTTGCTATGGCCATGGGTTTCTGAAAGTAAATGGATGTGGTGTTTTTTTTTTTCCCTTTCAATCTAGTAGCAGTGATTTTCAATCATTGGGATAAGAATGATGGTGAGATAAGTTTTTCTCCTCAAGATGCGGATCCAGGGGTGATATTGCGGCGGGAACAAGATCTAATATAGATCCTCCATCCATCTCTATGAGCGGAGTGTTGGGTCCGACATCGGAGTTGGGCGGGTTTTCGGTTGATTTTTGTTTGTTTGTCAATTTGTTTTTGATTTGTGTGTGTATATGGAATTTCCTTGTACGTCGAACAAATCCGTCAAAAGAAAGTAAAACCAAAACACCCTAACCAAAAAGGGTAAAACGGAAACCTAAAAGAGTACCTAATACGTCACATGCACCAAAGTGCCAGCATCGATCCACTGAAAACAAGAAGGTCCCGTGTCTGATAGGGATGGGATTAATGGATTGCATATGGGCTCCATACTCCATCCTAACTTTTTCAGATCCATTGCACACTACACATTTCTATAAGTATCTAGTTTTCGTAGCCGTTCGGTGGGACTAAATATACTCTCTCTCACGCTCGAAGCACGTGGTCAGCGACAAGTGGGTCGGTTAGATCCCTTGCAAATTATTCCGTGGTGTTAAGAGCAATGCTCCCGGATGGAAATGTGGAGCAATCCGCAATCTATCTGTACGTCCATTTTGTGTAGCCAAAAAAAATGAGACAGATATCAGCAATACCCTATCAAATGACCCAATCAGCTAACCTTGTTGTATTATTCTTGTGGGTGCATAATAGTATATATCTATAATACCACTAGCACATAGGTCCACATGGAGTACTAGAAATTGGAATTCCAATTGAAATCTGAAAGAATATTGAGTGGGTGTGAGATGGGCTAGCTGTGTTGGAGGACTTGTTCTTGGAAGTTGCAACAGATAAGATTGGAAAAGAGTTGAGACACAAGAAGGAAATTTTTTATCTAGTTTATATGAATGAAAGAAACATGGGAAATGACATAATTTGGCATCAATTAATCACTAGTTTTTCCTTCTTTTTACACCAAATCATAGAAACAGAACACATAATTAAGCATGTTCATATTTATTTACAGTGAAAAAGGTCCAACAAACGAAGAGAAAACGTACTTCTTCAACAAACGAAGAGAAAACAAGATAGTAGTAGTTAATAACCTCTATCCAAATCATCCTGATATCTGGATGGCTTCTCCAGCGGCGAGGAATCAGGAAATCCTCCGGTTCTTCAGCATCGACAGGGGATAACTCCACCATCTAACGGGCTCTGAAGATTCCGAAACATTTTCCAGGCCACGGCCACGGTCGCGGCGGCGGCGGCGTCTGAGGTAAGGTACAAAGATGAGAGAGAGAATCAGGAGAGAGAAGATAGATATGATGGTCAAGGCCATGACCTTGCCGTGCATTCCGTAGTGCTTGTCATGCTTTATTTGAAGCTCGTTTTGTTGGGTTCTTGGAGTGTAAGGAGCTATGGCTGGTGAAATTTGGAGTCCGTTAGCTACCAGCAGCCACGGCATTGATTCTTTCCCCTCTCTTTCTCTCTCTCTCTCTCTCCTCGTTCGTATATCGGTATGTGGATCTTTTTGTGCTGTGTTGAAATATAGGACACCAGAAGCAAGCCAAAATTTGCCAATACGAAGGAGGCAGTCCTATGGTACACATCCATTGTCAGAGGGTGTATCTACGTACCATGATTTTAAATTCTTGAATTTTAAAGTAAATAATTTGGAGCACCTATTTATTAAATCAATTAATAAAATTAAAAAAGGACTTAACAGGTAACATGTTGTTCTCTCCTCCATGACTTTTTCTCCCTCTCCCTCGTATGTAAAATACTACAAATTATATAACAAAACCACAATTGTTATGACAACACAAAAAATTAACATTTTCTTTCCACAATGTGTCGTACCAACAGAAATCGATCAAAAGATACTAGATACAAGACCAAAATATGTCGTAGCACAATCAATAATTATTATACCCAAGCAAATTATATAATAGAACCACAATTGTTATGACAACACAAAAAATTAACATTTTCTTTCTACAATGTGTTGTACCAACAGAAATCGATCAACAAATACTAGATACAAGACCAAAATATGTCGTAGCACAATCAATAATTATTATACCCAAGCAAAATACATGTAAAAAATATCACAAATTAAATATCGTATAACTTGACATCCTAACAACCCTGATCGATCATTCTAAAAATACACTCACTAATAATATTTAGATTGTACATTCAATTTATATTTGATATGAAATCTAATCCTCTGTTGTAGTTGAATGTAAGTTAGCCATGCAACCGTGACACAATAATGACAATTAAATTCGTTGAATTTTTTTATGTTTGTTGATTAAGTCACCTACGTAAATTTTTGCCTCGATCAGATTTAGGAAGCTCCATCATCGGCACGCAGATTGACTAATAAAATGATATTTTCTATTCAATTAAGTGTCTAGCTATAAGCCATCAACTTCATTCTTGGTACGAATGACCTAATTGATATTATGTAAATTGTAAAAGAAAGACAATTTCGATAATAAAAAAAAATTCTTACGTGGGGCTCAGATGAGGCATTATTAGATTTTAATGTTGTATTGAAATTGAACGACGAGATTTGTTAAAATATGAAACTTCAATGACTAACTATGTAATTTATCCTAAAAAATAACAACATTCTTTTAAAAAAAAAATAGGAATGAAAGGTGCAAGACTTGAACCCGAGATATTTTTTTAGATAAATGTCTAAACTCCAACACCTTATCACTATGGTACACAATTGAGATTTGTAATTCTAAAGGCTATTAATTATATAATACTTTCTTGTTCGTAGGGGGCTATTTCCCGGCTGAAAATTTGAGAAGACAGGGGCTTCAAATGCCTCCGTCTTAGTGTTGGGCTTGCATTTGTAGATCATATTATAACTTATGTCATTGGTGTAAATCAATATGTCGACTATAATAATTTTTTTTGAAAAAAAGTACAATGACAATAAATTTACAAAATTATTTAGATTGTACAACCACGACCTAGTTCCAAGGACCACCATTAAATTTGGATTGATATGCATAGAGCACCGATCAACGTGTCAAATATATAGTGCCAATTGTTAAGTGCACCGCCTTGAATATTGATAAGATTAGGTAGTAATATAATTAATTTCACCAATTACAAAAAGGGGAGTAATTTTCACACTCTATTTTTTGATATTCACACTTATTTTTTGTACTCCATTTTAGTGTCGAAAGTGTATATATTTAAGACAGTTGGATAATTAATTTTTTTTAGTGACATCTCATTCTTCCACGAAGGAATTTTGATTTTTTGAATTAAATTTTATGGAGAAATAATCTGATTTAGACTAATATTTTGAGAGAAAATTATAGTTGTATTCGAAAATTTGGATCTAGCACTTATTTTTTGGTGAATTTCTTGGATGAAAATTTTGTGCGAGAACTTCATTTTTTGTTTAAATTATTGCGGTATTGCGCAGGAGAAATTAAAATTTGAAAAGTGTGTGGAGGGAATTGATAATTAAGATAATATGGTGGAAATTTTCAAATTTTGAAAAAATTATGTGGTGGGAATTGAAAAAAATTAGGTTAAGTTTCGTACAACACATTGTGCTAAGGTAACGACAATCTATGGTATTGTTATAAAATTTGTGATTATTTTATTCAATATTTGGTATTTAATTTACGTATATATTTTGCTTTGGTATAACTATTGTGGATTTTTTTGACCGAAAAAATCCACAATAGTTATTTTTTTGACCGAAAAATAACTATTGTGGATTTTTTACGACATATTTTTATTTTGTTATGGAATATATCATCACCAAAAAGAATATACAATAGGTTGTGGTAAGGTAACATCACTTTATGATTTTATTATAATAATTGTGGTTATATTATTTAATTATGGTATGGTATTTTGTCGATTATAACTATCGTTAACTGAACAAGCTAATTGAATTTTTTTATACGACACGTTGTGGGTACGAAAACGTCAATTTATGGTGTTGTCATAACAAATTTTGTTATATTACTGAATTTGTGGTATTTTAGACATGTCTTATTATGGAATATTTTAATCAATTTTCTTTGGAACGACACATTGTGGTAAGAAAACGTCAATTTATATTATTGTCATAACAATTGTGGTTTGTTATATAATTTTTGGTATTTACATATGTTTTCTTTTGATACGACACGTTGTGGTAAGAAAATGATAATTTTAGGTGTTGTCATAACAATTGTGGTTATTTTATAGAATCTGTGGTATTTTAAAAATATTTTTGGCTTGGGTATAACAATTGTTGATTCTGGTATGACAATTTTTGATTTTGTTACGGAATATCATACGAGTCAAAGAATTTTTCGTACGACTCATTGTGGTAAGATAATGCCAATTTATGGTGTTGTTATAACATTTATGGGTAGCATTATTTAATTTTTGATATTGTACGCATATATTTGGTTGGGATACAAGTATTATGAATTTTGGTACGAATAATGATGGTTACATAATAACAATATTTTTTAATTATGGATAACATGCTAATGATCTGTTCAACAGGTAAATTTTAAAGTATAAGTCGTAACCAGCACCATAAATATGCATTAGAAAACCAAAAATCAGCATAATGAAAATCATAAATTATCGTAATTTAGATATATGGTATACCCTGTGTACCATAGCTTTTCCCTACGAGGGAATACCCGAAAAGGCTGCGTGTGAAACATGGAAGTCTCACGCTCCACTAGTGCAAGATATGCAAAGCAGTGTGTCTTTCATCCTATTTTATTTGTCTTCTTGTTGGCATACACTACGTAAAAAAAAGTGAAAGGAAAGAGAAACCTGAGGACTGAGGAGGGTCATGTTTCTCCATCTGCCCGCCTTTTTTTTTTTGTCGGGAATGTTGAGTGAAAATAAATACGCAAGAAAAGTGAAGTTAGGTAAAGTAAATGAAACATTTTTCTGTGTGTTCTGATCTTGACAATGAATCTTGTAGGAAAAAATGCAATTTCTTCTTTTAACAGGATCCATTTTGCAAGGAAATATTTCTTTTAATAACTGAACACAAAAAAAGTTAAAAGGAAAATTATTTTTTCTACCATTTTTCTAAGTTTTTACTCTTGAAATGGATTTGGATACACATAATTTCATGCATCTATAGTTTTCCGATTACTTTTTAACAGTATTTTTCCAATTTGTATTGGCGAAATTTTCAGTCGTTTTACAAATTTTTGGTTTTCAATGTCCACTCGTCATAGAACGTCATTAGTTTGATGACTACGCGCGACAAGGGGACAAATCAGTACCGTGGCAATTTGGAAGGGCGTTTGCAGTATGATGATTCTCTCTCAGGATCACTGTGAAGATTTTCATTTAGATAGTTCATCTCTGCAATTAATAGTTCGAATTGAATTTTTTTTTCTAAAGAAGAGTTAACTTTTTTACTGGAAGAGTTCATTTATAATCCGGACTATTGATATGGACAGTCCGGATCTCATGAGAATCTTCACATGATAGAGGATCCAGGTCCGAATTAGATCTTTATCCGATTCAAAGACCACAAGAACTGTTGCATGTTTTTTTCCTCCAAAATGGTAGAAGTTTCATCGATAGAAAACATAGGTACATAAGATAATCACCAAAGGTAGCATCTGTCCATAATCAAAGGACTAGAAAAAGCAACAAAGAAGGGTTGCCTTTCCAGATGTAAACACCCAGACCACTACTACCTGTTATAGCAAAAAACAAAGGGTCACCCCAATCACCGTTCTATGCACAATAGAAAACTCACACTGATAAAAAAAACCTAACATCCGAAGCAACGGGGCCGCCAACCAATTGATCGGATTCGTCGTGAATGGGTCACCCCAATCATAGTCCTACACACAATAGAAAACTCACACAGACAATAAAAACATAACACCTGATGCCACCAAGTCAATCGA
This sequence comes from Rhododendron vialii, assembly GCF_030253575.1. Classification (NCBI taxonomy): domain Eukaryota; kingdom Viridiplantae; phylum Streptophyta; class Magnoliopsida; order Ericales; family Ericaceae; genus Rhododendron; species Rhododendron vialii. Next base: position 7,235,534 of record NC_080569.1, read on the forward strand.
TCGGATTCGTCGTTGGACCAATACTGTCGCCACCTTCCTTTGTCTGAGAACCTTAATCTCCACCACGAACGGAATCTAAACTGGCGCCTCAATGATGAAGGGGAAGCCAAGAGAAAGGAAAAGAGAAAAAATCACAAAGAAACTCTCATATTTGAAATCGAAAGAGAAAATTCTCATTGAAAAGGAGGGATTAATTTAAAGCGATAGAAGTCATAATTAAGGAGGAAGGAAAACACCAATCGTCGGTAAGGTCCTCCCCTCCCCCGCCGCATGAGAGAGTGAAAACCCTAATGGAGGGAGGAGAAAGAAGAGAGGCGGCTAGGGTTTTTTTTTAAGAAAGAGATGCTCTGAGTTGTTGGGACTTCATTGGCAAGGAGAGTTTTCCATCTTTTTGGTGTTATTGGTACTTGGTACACAAACTACAGTGACACTTTTAACGTTAATAATAAAGGTTGCTTTATAAAGGTACTAGGAGTAATCAAGATGTCTGCCTCCTCGTCCTCGGTCCTCCACACAATGTTCTTCTCAATCCAAAGTCCCTTTCCGTGTTCATTTCTACTCAATCGGAACCATCTGTGGTGGAGATTCGTGGGCGGTGTTAAGGAATCTCGTTTCATGGGATAAAAATCTGAACCAGTTTTACATCACGTATGATTTCTATAGTACACAATAACCAAGGAAAATAGGAGTAAAAGGTAACGGGCTTGTTTGTTTGATAACTTTGGGTATTTTAGTTTTGATAGTGGGTGGAAAGAGAAATAAGATAATGATTGAAGAGAGGGGTAATGAGTGGAGAGAGATAAAGAGAGAAATGAAATTAATAATTGGAGAAATAGTATAATGATTGGAAAAAGATATGGGATAATGATTGAAAAATAAAATTAAAACAAAGTAAAATATCAAAACGAACAAGACCAACATGATTTTGGTTGATGTATTTTCTCGTGTTGGGTTGTTTGATTAGGCTAAGATATGCGTCTTTTGATGATTTGTAAATTGTAAGTGTTGCTGGGTGTTTCTAGCGCTCTCATAGCGTTTTCATATGCTGGTGCGTGGAGCTGAGGTGATCCTAAAAGTTGATCGAACCTGAGAACTAATGAATAAACACACTCTTAAATCCCAGGCAAAGACTTGGCTAATCCCTTGAGGTTTCTGAAGTATATGTTACATGTTGTCGGTAGCAATATGAAAGAGAAAAGTTAAACGTAAAATCAGACTTTGTCTTGGACTTTGTTTTTTTGTTAGAATGATTTAAGGCTTGATTCAATTATCTTGTGATCTTTAAATGAAAGTCATTGAACTACTGTGTTGAAATACTATTTTTACGATCCGAACAATTTATTTCATTTGTTGTTATTTTTTTATTATTTTAATAAAAAATCAAGTTATTCAGTTATCGATAAGAAACTAATACTATAATTGACTATCTTTAGTATTTATTTATTTTTGGAGCCGGGGGTGGCATGTGCCACCCGCACCATATATACCTCCGCCCCTGTATCCGCCGTTTAAATGTGGGTAATAAAGGCCGGATATTAACAGTTCAGACATACTGTCCACCTGTTATATCTGATCAACAAATATGTCGGAAATAAAGAAGTCAATGGGAGTTTCATTGTTTCAATTGTTCTCCCATAAAAACTCACTCCCCTTTTCTCTAGTGGTACTTTCCTTTGTGTCTCTATTAGGTAGTATTTGTTTTGCGAGAAAATGAGAGTGTTGTTATTGTCCGTTTGGATGAAAGATTTGATTTAGGTGGATATGTAATGATGGTGAATTTGAGGGTGGATATGTAATAAGGGGTGATATATTAAGAAAAATGAATTTGTAATGAGGTGTTTGGATAATTTTTTTAGAAAGGGGATTTGAATGGTGGATATGATGGAATTAGATATTAAATGACTGAATTGCCCCCACAAATGTTTAAACTTAATTTTATTTTAGAAAAATATTTTTTTCCGGAACAAATTAAAAGTAAACCATAACATATTAGACTATATGTTATTTATCAAAAAAATTAAAAATTGTACTTAATTGAAAAATGATGAAAGAGTATATATATACTATGTAATTGTAAACTAAAAGTGAACATATATAAATGTAATTGTAAACTAAAAAATCATTACATATATATGTACTAGCGAATACCCGTGTCTGAAGGCACGGCGCAACATATTTTGAAGACAACTAAAGCTACGGGTCGAGCAATGAGCCAATGGAGCATGTCGAAAAAAATGGATAGAAACAAAGTAAAATATGGTATATTTTTGTTGCAAAACTTTGATATGCTAATTACCTATGCCTGTAGCATTCCGCAACAAAAGTTTTTATTTGTTATGCTCCTATCCGTGTGTACATCACTACCAATGATAATCCCAATCACATATACCAAGTTAATTGTATTGATAGAATACACACTGAACTATATTAATCCAAATCACAAAACTCAAAACCAATGCCATGTTGCATTCATAGAATCCAATTTTAACATGCATAAAAAATCTAAAAATCTATATAGAGTCAAATCTGATACACTACGTAGGAGAAAAAAAAAGGTGTTCAACATAGGTTTTATTGTCTTGAAATTTGTCTCTCCATTTGCTTCCCAAGAGTTTTTGTACCAACGCATATCTACTTCATCCAAAAAGCACAATTAGGAACATGAATAACAGCCTAAAAAAATAATTAATGAGTAAGAATCCCTTCTTGTAAAAGTAATGATGACTAATAATAGTTACCTTAATTCTAGATCTTGTTTATTCGTCTCTCAACACCATCATGGTACAATCATGACCTTTGTAAATGTACTTGTGGATATACTTAATAGATTTTATTTCAGGACAAACTTTCACATTGATATGAGAATTACATTTTCTTGAAAAGGTATGTATTGTATGGCACCACATTCCTTTTATCAATTCGTTGATCCCTTACAGTACAGAGGGAGTAAAGTAATAATGGCATTGGTAGACATACCCCATGCATAAAAATACGATTAATTTCTTGCTCATCATGAATCACAACAATTACATTTTTTTCTCGAAGACACGTAACCTTTGTACTGAAAATATAAAACAAAGCAAATATGAATCAAATATATAAAGTCAGATTAAGTAATGCAATTGAGTAAATAGTTCTTACATTTTCTGCAAGTTATCGTCGAGCTGCATAAAAAAATGAAGAATTCACCGAATGTATAGAAAACAATTAATTTGATTATTACGACCAAGGTATAAAATGAAACGGTTTAACTCACACAGCCATAGACGCTTAGATTGTCCATGATAAGTTAAAGTCTCAAGAAGTTATCTGAAATTTGAAAGAGAGTAATAGTCAAAAGTTATCATGGGAATAACAACAGAAAAAGTTTTAAAGATATATATAGACTTCCATAATATTAAATGAGTGACAAAAAACAAAAAAAAAAGGAACACAAAACTCCAGTTTGCGGTGTGTTTTTGGTTAACATCATAATATTTTTATCGATGCATATCTGATAACGTTTAAAAGAGTGTCAATAACAACACATGTTCTAATGAAACGAAGTTTTAAAAAATGAGAAAAAAGGTTTACAATTACTCCATGTGTTAATCTTGCAAAAAAATGTTGTTTTGACAACTATCAAGGAAAAAAAGAATAGGGTGTTACCATTCAAAAAAAAAAAAGAATAGGGCATTAATTAGTTTTGAACTATTTCTTTTCCTATGTCGGTAGATATTAAAAGACATTAAAAAAATGCCCATAGCCTCAAGTAAACACCCCAATTGCTTATAATTTTTTGTAAACATGTCTCTCATCGTTCTCTTCTCTATCATTTCGATTTTAGACTTTCTAGACATTCAGAGCCGACTTCAAAACAAGTCCTATCTCCTTAATTTTAAGGTGTAAATATGGCCGATCTTCTTGTTCTCTTATACAGTAATACAAATCTTAGGAATTTAGGATTCTGAAAATAAGGAATAGATAGGTTAAATTTTTATTTTGGCATCTACATCCATAAACATTAAAAAACGATATGGTGTTAGCAAAATGAGAAGCACAGTCTACCAATATTCTTAAGTCGTTCTATATTTATGAACATAAAAAATCCGTATCAATCTATATCTATGAACATAAAAAAATCTGTATTGTTAGCAAATGTGTTGTTAAAAAATTTGATTAAACATGAAAATCTATAATAATCACCAACAAAACTCCAAACCACAAAAATATTAATGGGACAATTCATCACTTTCCCTCTTTTTTCAATACGTTTAACACAGGCATACATCATCAAAACATCAAGAATGGTATTCCGTTCACGTACAAAGCCTTAATCTTCATAGAATAGCGAAGGGCTATAATTTCGTTCTCGTAACGTCTTTGTTTTTTTAAACTGTAGAGAAGGGAATTTAGCTTCATGCATTAGAATTGGAAAAACTGTTGAAGCAAAAGAACAAAAGATTACCTCACTATCGGTGTCTCGGTGATGTCTGCAATGGTCCTTATGATTCAGCATCAAAAGTTGGAATAAAAAATCATCATTAAATTAGAAGTTGGAATTGAAAACTAATATTAACACATTGTATCGTGCCGATTAAAAAGGAACACATTATATCGTCTTTCTTTTACCTTTACGGGAACCTTTTTTGCTTACCGCTTAACAGCGATGGAAAGGGTGTAGATATTTTTGTGTCTCTGTGTTTGAGAGAGAGAGAGGGAAAATTCAACACCGTAATTGTGATTGTAAAATTTTATAATAAACCCCACAAAATCACAGCCGTGATTGTGATTCCTAAACTGAAAAGGAAATTAAAAAAATTTAGTAACTGGCAGCCGTAATTGTGATTGTGATTGCCGCTTAACAACCGTGATTCTTTCTTACTTGCAATTTATTACGTGATTGAGGGTTCATTCTTTCCAAACATACTTACTATATATTTCCCAATTTATGTGATAATTAATAGAAGTTTAAATGTCAATATTTGGTAAATGTGATAAAAAATTAAATCCCTGAATTACAAGGAATCAATCTCAGGATCTTTTTTTTTTATTAGCCGATTACCAAAATGCGACAATGATAACCATTGAACAACCAACGGTCTAAATTTATAGAAGGGACAAATCTAAGCATTGATTGTCTTTTGGATTCAAACCAAATCCTATCTATATAATAAAATAGAGCTGTGTTTGAATCCAATAGATAACCAACGCTCAAGATTTATCCTTTCATCCTAGATAAATCTTCACTCTTTATTCTACAAAATGACATTTTGGTAAATACTTCATTTTTTTATGACAAACATAGAGCAGGATCTCGGTGAGAAATTTGGAAAACACGTAAAATACTCCCTCTCCCTTACTTTCCCCTTCTCCCCCCTCTCTCACTCTTCTCTCACGAACAACCTCACCACACACACTCTCTCTCTCTCTGCGAATACAATCCGATTTCCAGATCCTTCTCTCTCCCCGAATACGGCCTCTACCTCCGCCACCTCCCATCACGCAGGTTAGCTACCGCCTCGCTCTCCCCGCGCCGGCCGGACGAATAGTTATGGGTTATCAAAGTAGCACGGCCATGATGGGATCGTGAAGAGGCAAATCAATATCAATAGGTAATTATTGATAATTTTTTTAAGGATTATCAATTGGTAATTATTGATTATTTTTTTTACCAGAAACGTTGATTCATGCCCTGTACGTTCCTAGAATGGGTATACTCTGATTGTATTGTTTTCGTTAACTAATCTTTTGTTCCAATACCTTGATTCATGCCCTGTTCACATGTTTAGTTGCAGTATAGAATAGGACCAATTTGCACATGCATTGTGTGTACCCAATTTGTAATCGGTATGTTAGTCTTCGGGCAAACTGGATGTTCCTTAGTTTAATGCATCCAAGGTATTTGTAAAAATGCCTCATACAAATAAAATTGAGACTGTATATTAAAATTGCTTTGTTATAGTTCATTAGCTTCAACTACTATGCCTTATGCAACATGGGTCGGTTGAATTGCATAGTGTTCCTTGAGCTCCTCAATTTTCAAAGATATAATCGTAGAGATACTATTGCGTTATCTTTTTATCATTCGGCTCTTTAATCATAAATGACATGATCGAGTAAAGATATAATCGTAGGGATGCTATTAGCGTTATTTTTTTATTATTCGGCTCTTTAATCTTAAATGACATGATCGAGTTGGAACCACTTCATTCTTTTTTCTAGGCTTTTGTAGCAAACAGCTGCAAAGTGAGACAGAGCAATCTCTTTTTCTTTTTCTTTTTTGCTAGATTAAATGATGTTGCAAGCATATTTTTTCTTCTTTCCTTGGAGCATCTCCAACAGGAGTGGTCAAAAGTAGAGATGTCAAATTATTTTGAAGGCTGATGTGGCAATTTGACATTTTTAATTTGACATCACGCTCCCCCTCTCCAACCCTTATGTCAAATTATTGAAAGCTTATGGTCAATTTTTGAAAATTGACAGTCTAGAGGTTGATGTCAAAGTTGACAAGTTAAGACTTCCTTTCAAAGCCACGTCACCTCACTTTTGGCATGATAGAAGGCATCATGGTTGGATGGCGACTTAATGCCAAAACTAGCCGTTTGATTGTCCACTTCAGCTTTGACATCTCCCATTGGAGATGCTCTTATTTTCAGAATCCTAAAATTCCTAGGAGTTGTATTACCGTGCCTGAAATAGTTGGCCATATATCATTCTTCTTTTGGTATATACTTTAGGTGAAGCTGGGAAAATAATATTTAATATAGTAAGAACTTTACACAACTAATATTGGAAAATACAATATTACCTAATTTTTGTTTACCTTTTCAAATTTCTTAGCTGAAAGAAGGGAAAAAGAAACCTTCAATCCAACGGTTGAGAGTTGCTAAATAGTTGAGTTATGATTATTTCAATTTTGGTAATGATTTATTTTGAACGATTGAATGCTAAATGCATTTGTGGTAAGGATTGGCGTTGGATTTTTGGTAATGAATTTCTTCTTCGGTGATTTTCAAAATCTGAAAAAAAAAAAAACGTTTGCTATTCTCCTCCCCCATCCCCCTCTCTCTAATCCTCAGTTAAATACAACCATACCATCAAAAATCACCAAACTCTCCTTCCGAAACAACAAGAATTGAGGTGAGTGACTCCATATTATATATGGAAATTATTTTCTTTCGGTTTACACCCAACCACGATTCTCTCTATCTCCCTTTTTATTTAATCTGTTTTTTTTTTAGAATTGAGTAAATTGATTTGGGGTCCTTCTATGTTACCCATTTTCTTTTGGTTCAATTTTTGCTCCATTTGGGTTTCCTGTCAAACAATTTTTTTTGTCTCACCTACCATCCATATTTTTTGTTTAGTTAAGGGTGGGTGTGAATCTTAATTTTCTGTTCTCTGTCAATTCTTTTTTTTGGTTGCCCCTACCGTATTTTTTTTACAGTACATGGTAAGTGTAATTGAAAATTTGAGAATGCATAAGAATTTTCTTTAAGTACTTATTTTTTCGAAAACCAAACATGAATCAAATATTTTTACCAGAAAAAGATTGGAATATTGAACTTTCAAAGCACAATATATTTTAAATTCATTTTATTAGGCTTTTAAATGGTTGATTAGTGGTTTAAATAAATTGGAATTGAGATGATGTTGCATTTTAATATACAGTATTGCATTTGAGAATGAGTCATGAGGGAATGCCACATGAAATTTTAACTTAGAAAGAAGAGGGGAAAGTACGTTGCCATAAAAATTCCACGAAGATCATTAATAAATTTCCTACACAGCCAAACTTTTATTGGTATAGGAAATAACATGAATTCGATTAGCATATAAACAAAAGCATTCTGTTAGCCATTAGGACTTTCATATAATTCTGCTCTTTGGACGAAATAGGTATGTTTTGATACAAGAAATTTTGGGAGGGTGATGAAGTGAAAAATTTCAAGACAGTTGAAAAGTGATGAAGACAAGCTTTTGGAACTATGATCTGAGCATGGCATTAAATTTTCTTGCTAGATGATTGAAATGGTATGTGAACTAAAACGCCAAATGTTTTTTTGACAAGTTGCATTGGCTAAACATGCAGTACCAGATAATTAGATATTGAGTAGGTTGAAACTTGAAACTTAGAAAGTTTACAACTTTTTTTATCAATGATGATTCAGTAGAAGTGGAATTCTATTTTTATATTCAATCGAAGGGCTGATTATATTTTGTCTTTTCTTCTTGATTTTATAAAACTTGATGAATAAGTTTAACAATTGATTTTGTATTCTTACATTCTGGAGCTTGATTATTTTTAAGCACATAAAGTGAATTTTGTGATTACAGTTTGGTTTTGCCAATTATGATCTGTAGTTTGTACTGTAGTTGAATTGGCTGTAAATTTAAATGGCTGACAATAAGTTCCTTCGGGTATGAGCGCTACAACTATTAGTTTATTAGTTTATGTGCTGATTCAAGTTAACTGGTGGATATACTTGAGATATTGTTTTTTGTTTTTGTATAGTTGGAACTTTGCGAATGGGATCTTAGCTTTCTAACATTTGATATGAATTGAATATCGATTTCGAGCCGTGCCTTCAGGCACGGGCATTCGCTAATCTTATTATATAGATATGTATACAGTATGTATATACAGATCTTCTCCTGTACCCAACACCTCGAACCCACCCACGCCCCTACCCAAACCCAATCCTCTGCAACCCCTCGTGCAATCCCTCCGCCTCCGCCGTCGACCATCACCACTCCGGCCGTAAGCCTCCTGCTCCGATCAACACTACTCCTTCTACCTCTCTCCGTCCACTTTTCCAAAAACTTTACTGATTCCCCTACTACCAGCAACGAGGGCGGCTCCGGCGATGATGGGTACGACACTTCGTCTCACGAACAGTACTCTCTCTCTCTCGTCATCTTCTTCAGTTTTGTTGTGTTGTGTTAGAGGGCATGTTGGTCATTTGGGTACCCGGATATAGCAACGACTGGGGGTACCCCGTCGTTACCAAATCCACCCGCAGGTGGATTACAAATCCGAACCCAACAAATCAGGGGCCAAATCCGGCTTCTGTTTTGCGCAACCAAACACCGGAGAAGAGGTGGGGCCGGATTACTACTCGAGCTGCGTCGTATATCCGGGGGCAAATCCCTCATCCAAACAGGCTGTTAGAGAAAAGAGCGTAACAAAATCAACTCAAAAATAAAAATAAAAATTTGAGTTTCAGTTGAAAAATGTACAATTAATGGGAGTAATTTGAGACAAGAATCAAATCCTAGGTTTTCCTTTGAAATCGTTGCCGACATATATCCGAAATTCCAAATTAATACGCGACTAGAACCCGCCCAAAAATCGATCAGGTACCCTTCTCTCTCTCGTCGTCTGTATCTCTGTTTGCTGTTTCTAATGCTTAATTTAACTGCTTAAACACGATATGTATGGGACCTGACCTAGTAAATAATCACTTCTTGGAACAGTTGGGATGTCCGATCCACACACCAGGAGTGAATCAATCAAACGCAGATGGAGTAGGCTCCGTTTGGTAGATAGGGTTTGCAAATGAATTGAATTTGATGTTTAATTTCAACAAAAGTTAGAAAAGGCTTAGTTGTAGTGGCTCGAGAACTAGGTATCAGAGATGCATTGGGCCGATGATCATAGCCCTATAGTCCTTAACATGAAGTATTTCAACAAACTCCTATTTGAAATCCAAACGCATGCGTTACTTATATTTGGGCTATTTTCATTGAATAATAATGTTGAATCCTTTTTAAAATCTTGATTTATCCTAACAGAACCTAAGACTTGACATTATGAATGTTAAGGGGTGGGGACAAATAGCAATACCGGATTCTAACCCAATACAAAAAGATTAGGCATTTGGATTATATCTTTCGCATGATTTACAGCAAGTAACCTTTCTGGATTGGGTCTTAGGACCACGTATGCATCGTGTTTTTCCTTTCTTTTTCTGTTTTTGTTTCTCAGAACTGGTTCCCTTTTGTTTAGTATTCTTTTTGTCAACGGAAAAAAAAAACTTCATTGCCTGGTATACTTTTATGTTCGCATTTGGATTGTCCAATGCTCAATTTAATAGCATAAGGATGAAATGATTGCGAGTATTGTTTGAAGGGGAAGAAACTTGTGACACCCCAAGCATGCTTGAATTAGTTTTCGGTTGATAGTTAAGAAGTATGCCACTCAGTGTCGTGGTAAAATGATTGCCACCTTACAAGATAATTGGCTTGCAAGCTATGTAGCACAGATAAGGACACGGGCACGGCCGGAGACACGGACACGGATACGAGACATAACAATTCTCAAAATACGTGGACCCGGATACGGCGAGGAATATTTAGGTTAGGACTGCTATTAGAATGCATTATCGACCAATGGTGTATGCCTATAGCCCGATACACACACATATTTTATATTACACTTTTGGCCCAACACCTTTGAGGTTATAATTAGTTTCCCCCTAAAAGACCATAAAAATCACCCGGCCATGTCCCTAGCGTGTCCCGGAATAATGTTCTAATGGACACGCCACGTGGTGTGTAGCATACATGTCCTCGGCGTGTCACGTGACCCAAGAGTGTCTGAGACGGATACGGCGATTTCTAGGAGTGTCGGTAACAAGCATTTGAGTCTACCAGTATATAACATTGATATGTTGTGCATGCGTATGTATTCATATATAAGTTTAAAGCTAATTGAGCCTGCTTGCTTCATTGACATTCTGCCCTTTCTGCAAGATCACAAAGCTATTACCATCCCAGTTTTAGCTTAGCAAGTGGGCTTGCTACTGGATCTAGGAGCTATCTATAAAGATTCAATGTCAGTACCAAATGATGATAATCCGTCTTCCCATGCACAGGTATATCTCCTACAACTACTAAAAAACATTCCTATGCATTAAACGTAATACTAGTTTCAGTAGTTAGCTTTAAAGGATTATCTAATCAGCGGTTGGATGAGTTGAAGTTTGATTGACCTCCAAAAGTCTTGGTTTATATTCATCAGAGCCTTATTAACTGGGAGTGATGAAAATTTATCCCCTTTCTATACTTGCATTGGTAGTCATCGTCTACTTTCATTATTCCAAGTACCTTTGTGATTGTGGAGCCTTTGTGTTGAACTCAACAGTGTACTCTACTTATTGCCATTGGTTAAGTTTATTCTCAATAAATAAAGGTTTTGATAAAGAAACTTTTCCTAGAATTGCTTCCCTTTTGAGGCTCACTTTTCCCTTTTGGGTCCTGTAGTTGCTGCCAAAAATTCAGTTAGTCATATCTCCATTCAATATTCCTCCTCTTGTACAGTAATCCTGGTGTGGAAAGCTCTTAGAATTCTCTGTGTCGATTAACTAAAAAAGGCTTCCTTTAACTATTGGTTTTAACTTCTACGAATGTTTGTAAGTTCGTCCCGCTAAATTTATGGAGGTGATTCTCAGATTAAATATCTGAAGGCTCTTCTGAAAACTCAACAAGAAGTAGTTTGGTCCATTTGATTTCGTAAATTGCCCCTGCCAATTGCATTGTGTTTTTTTACAGGTTTTTGTCTATGTAATATCTTTTGGCAAGCCATCATTCCTGATGGCAACCATGTCAGGGGTGGGTATATGCTTGAGTATCAATTTTCTTCTTTTTTTGGAAAAGAAAGTAGTCTTGCAGCTATCATCCCTTTTACATCTCTGGACTGTTTTAAGATTTAATTGGAATTGTGAAGTTTGCTGCAAATGTTTACAACCTAACTTTTTTTGGTTGGGATTAAAGGCACCGTGAGTAACAGAAATTGTTTATCCAAGGGCTTATTTTGTTTCTATACAAACAGTCTTTGTGGAAAGTAATGTGTTAGGAACTTAGTAATGCACCAATAAATGATGTTTTCCCAGATTACTTCAATGGAAAAATTGCTTGTTAAATATGCTCAAGCCCTTTGATCATAAAGGAGAGGCGCATACCAGCTTGAGTATTGCACTTGCATCACCATGATTTGTGACTATCCAATGCATAAGTAATCCCCATCCTTGAGAATAACAAAAAGGAAAAAGAAATAATAAGGAGAAGGCCTTCCAATTTGGTGGACAATTAAATCAAGGTTTTGTAAGTCTTGGTCATCTCAACACACGTATGTATGCATAGCACATACATTATAATTTCCTTGCTTATTGTGGGTTGTTTGTGCAGCTCTCTGCTAATGTATTCAGTGACCTTCTTGATTCCATTATTGTTGATGTTGCATCCGAGTGTCATCGGATAGCAAGGCTAGGCCTTGATCGTAATTTGGAAGAAGAGGAAGAGGAATTGAGGTTGTCAGCACAAGCTCGGGCCAGGGTAGCTGATCCAAGTAACAGTGCTGAAACTAACAGTAAGTATGTGGTTGACATATTTGGACAAACACATCCTTCTGTGGCCAATGAAGTATTTGAATGCATGAACTGTGGGCGATCGGTTGTGGCCGGAAGGTTTGCTCCGCATTTGGAGAAATGCATGGGAAAGGTAACTATTTTCTCGTATTGCTCCTCCTGGTTAATGTCAACTGACTCAACTCAACAAAGCTTTGATCGAAATAGCTTTCACTTGCAATGCACAATTCGTTCATTTCTATGATCCCAACAGGGAACGGGAATGTGGTGCACCACATGCCCAAAATTGTGGAACGGTGGGGCTAGACATGTATGGATTACAGCACAAGGATGTAAGGTTTTGATAGAGAAAACAGCCAACAAATAGTATATATTTTTCTAATTATATATGGAAAACACGTTTGAAAAAGCATTTTTGACGAGAAGTTTACCACTGTCCTATTAAATTTCCTTTTGTTGATTTGTCATGTTTTGTTTCTCCTCCTACGGATAATTTTAGAAATGCATAGGAAAACCTTCGGGATCAAGTTGGATTTGGTTTGCTAAATTCACTGTTTTGGGATGTAGCCGTACGCCTTTACCAATTGTTCCAAAATGCAATACACCAGGTTTCAGTGATTTCTTGTAACGTGGGTCATTTATCAAACTACATAAATTCTTCTATTTCCATTAATAAAATCCCAATTTCAGGAAATCTCCAGAGAAGGTGTACTGAGTCTACTGACTGCTTCTTCCAAACTATTCATTAGGAGTACTTCTTAATTATTATCAAACTATTCATTACTTTGTTGCAGGGAAGAAAGGCTCGTCTGAAGACAACAAGAAGTAGCACAGCTGCACAGAATCGGTACTCAAGAGGCAGCCCTGTTTCAACCTACTCTCCTTATTCAACTTCAACTAGCATGAACCGGTTATCAAATGGAACGCCCGGTGTTTCAGGTGAGGAATACTCAAATGGAACCCTAGAAGAGTTGTGAAAGAAATTTGAATGAAGTCAGGCTGACAAAATCGCATGAAGTCAATAGGAAACCATCTACAGTGGACATCCGGGTTACGTGACTGATGATCCATGTTTTTTGTTTCTTTGTTCTTGCCTTTCTTTTCCATGAGAGACATATGGTTGTGTTGTTTCTCGTTAAAAAGCAGCTTCTTAGCTTCCATACCAATATGAATGAGGAAAAGTACACGTTTGTGACTATTCTGAGTACGCAGCTTAGGTTTAATTATCCATTCCCCCGAACTGGGCTCTTGTTATGTACCTAATTTCTTAAAATCATATTGTATTTTTTTATTGGCATTAGAAACTACGCAGCAGTAGGAGATATAAGGAGTGAGATAAGTTGGTGTTCCCTAGGGTAGCGGGTTAGTGTTATCCTTGGATGTATAGAAATATTTTTTTTTGTGGTCAAATAAAGGGGCCCTGAATATTTATCAAAGTCCTTTATTGTGAAGTACATAGATCCGGTTCTCCTCACTCAGAGCCAATCGGAGGTCTTCTCCCCTCGAAGTGAGACTCTTTTCTCCTCTCATTCTATTTCATTTTCTGATACGAAAAAGTTTGTATCAGTTCTAGATATCAGTGTATATGACTACTGTTACACTGTTATAGTTTCCAGGGGTGTTTGGAAACTAAGGAAAGTATCAAAAAGTTGTGCTGCATTTTGATTCTATCTTTGCTTTCGGCCGTACGTTTGATGCCAAGAATAGAGCCTCTCCCGAAGTCTCTGAATCATTCATTCTGCTGCTAAGGAAAGAGCAGCTAAAGGAGCTGCTGCTGCTGCTGTGTGTGTGTGTGTGTGTGTGTGTCAAAGATCCTTTCTCTGTGTGTGTGTGTGTGTGTCTGTCAAAGATCCATTCATGGCCGTTTCAAGCATTTTGTTGGTTGGAAGTTGGCAACTCCAAAGTAGACTCTCTCTCTAGAAAGAAACCGATTTTCCTTTCTCTTCAGCGTACAAAGTAAGCTTCTTCCTCACGGTGGGGGGGACCGGGGGAGGCTGCCGCCTCCACCCCCGCCACACCCACCACCCCTCCGCCTGTTAACCCACCCATCCCCCCCTCGAACAAGCAACCCTTAGTCCCCTGTGCCGATTAGCGCACCCGATCAGAGCGTGTGTTGTTCTCCGCCACCTCTCTGTTGCCTCCATTGGTGAGTCTCTCCAATCTCCTTTTCCAGTGAGGACGCCGGAGAAGCTCCTCCGTTTTAGCCACGCACGCTCTTTCTCAAATGCCCAGTCGCTCGGACACCCCTATTCCCATTGTCCCTTGCCCCGTTCGTCCATTCGGTTGTTTTTTTTTTAAAACCTGATCGGCCTCCCTCTTCTAATCTCCCCTTCCCGTCTGATCGGGCTCCTCTTTTTTCTTTCTCTGATTGGATCCGACTCCCCGTCGAATTCGATCGGGCCTCTGTGCGTGGCTGAGACCTTGGTTTTGGGTGTTTATGTGGTTTTAATTGCAGGTTATTGGGAGTTTTGTTTCGCGGTGGTTGCTGGTTTTGGGCTACCTGATCTGCGTCGGTTGCCATTTCTATATGGGTGCGATCTGGCCAGCGGCATGGCCCCTTCGGTTGGAGTGGGCTCTGGCTCTGGCGGGTTATTCTAGTTGATTTGCTCAGGGATTTGTGCCTCAAGCTACCTCGGTTGTGGTTCTTTTGTGGTGCATTAGTTTAGATTTTGTTTTAAGTTTTCTGCTGTAATTTTCGGTGCGATGGGGTGGGTAGGTCAGTGTTTAGAGCGGTGGTTTTTTGGCTTTTGTAGTTCATCGTTCAATAACCGCAGTTGCGGAATTGTCTATGTAAGCCGCGCACACAATTTCCACTCGTCCCACGCTGTGCTTTGTTCCTTAGGCCTTCTGTTGACTTTCGCTCGTCGTCGGCATCCCTAGACTTTTTGTAAGCCTTTATCTTCTGGTGATAGCATAGCATTTGGTGTATTTTGTGTTTGCGGGGTAGTATTTTGTGTTCTGTTCCTTAGGTCCTTGTGAGGCCTCCGCTCGTCGCTAGTGTGTCTAATAACTATTGTAACACAGCGATAGGACACTATACTTTTATTATTCATCAATGTATTTCTATAGTGTTCCAAAAAAAAAAGCATTTTGTTGGCACACTTAATAATGTTATTTCCAAGACCCAAAAGATCACATTAATGCGAGAGATTTGGAAAGAAAATTCTTTTAGATTTTTTTTTTGAAATCAGGCAATTCATTAATTCATACCCGAAGGCAAATATTACATTGCAATAATAGGATTGCACCAAACTACCTAATCCGAGATACGAGTACTGTATTAAGCACAAAAGCTACAGACTCAATGACATCTTGCAAAAGCACCCGGCACAAGTGTCGGCCTAGAAATCCCGTCCGGGACTAGACAGAGAGATACCAAAATGGAATTTCAGCACAAACCATTAAACACTAAGCACAAATATGTAATCACACAAATATCTTCTCCCAAGGACATGCCTCAAGGGCCGTCGGCCGAAACTGGATCAGGAGACCCAATCTTGAGCCGTGGAAGTACAACGATTTCGTCCTTAATTGTTTGCCTCAAGGGCCGTCGGCCGAAACTGGATCAGGAGACCCAATCTAGAGCCGTGGAAGTACAACGATTTCGTCCTTGCTCAAAACAATTAATTCCGTTGCCGGGACTTGAACCCGGGTCTTTCGGGTGAGAGCCGAATATCCTGACCAACTAGACTACAACGGATGTTGTCTTAAATTTATCACCTGTTGATTTATAACGGAATTCAAAACTTCGAAACGGAACTATCTTGGGTGTGTTCCGGTTTCTCCAAAAAAAAATGTTTTTTTGAAAAAGTATGTAATTTTAAACTCAAAAATCATGTGTTTACGCAAATAATTTTTCGACCAATATGGATCTTATTTAATAGATCTCATTGAGATCTTTAATACGGTGCAAAAAAAATAAAAAAAATTATTTTTCATTTTCGTTATATTTGAGTTTGAAAAATTGAAAAAAAGAACCTAAACTGGGTTTAGCCTAGTGAGTTGGGTGCCTTTCATCCCCAGGTGAAACTCGGTTTCGAGTGAGTGCAATTCTTAAAAGAGAGTGAATATTACCCTCTCTTTTATTGGTTGAAATGGTGTGAACTACATCACAAAGTGATGTTATGCTTACCATGCAATACACTTTTTGGTAAGCATGATATCACTTTGTGGTGGGATCTACATCATTTCAACCAATAAAAATGAAGGTAATGTTCACCCTCTTAAGTGGAGGGTGAACAAAACTCAACTCGTTTCGAGTCTTGCCTGTAGCAATGGGGTGTGGGGGTAAACATTTATACTCATTTGTACTTAGGTAGTGCTGTTGTGACGACATGTCATCTTGGATAGTAGCTATGGCTCAGACTGGACATTCCACAGTGGGTAAGCAGCCTCTATGGTCACGCCCAAGGGAGTTGCTACGCTAGTCGTCCCATCCCACCATTTTTTTGATCAATCACTTTTTGATCTGAAAAGGAAAATTACTTGATAATGTTTTTAACCAAATATAAAAAATTCTTTGATAATATCATTACGTGTAACGTGTAGGACTACGAAGTTACTCCCCCAAAGTACATAGCATCATAATACCTGATCCCGAAGAAGTACATAGCTACATTTTCTAGTAACTGCGGCTTCCCAAAAGAATAAGAATTCGGATGGATTCTGTCCCGATATCTGGGGCGTTCTCTTCTTGGTGATTAGTAGGAGTAGTAATTATCATTAGTCCAGATAAGAGCAAGGCAAATATATAGAAAGCGAAAAAAAATGCCTGATATTCGATTATAATCATTAACGCGGGACAACACTCTATACAGATTAGATACATGGAGGGAATGTTCTTTCTTCCAAATACCATCTTCCGAATCAAAACCACAGAAAGATGTTATCTACCTTTCAGTGCCAGAGTTCAACTAGTCAAACAGTTCCCAATTCTTGGTGATTTTTGAAGAAGTTTTTTGCCTTGGGTTTGGAGCAGTGAGGCTCCCTACTCCCGAATCAAACTTCTCCCACTTGGTTGTCACCGACATAGCACTGCTGCCGTTGGCAAAAGGATTAGCATTTCTTGCCTTCAGATTGTCAAGCGCATCCACAAAACTCTGGACGCGACGGACCTGCACAGGAACATCGATTGAATGACATCTCCGTCATTGCAATTCATAGTTGCACACTATTATTGACTTGAAATCTCTTTTAGTAAGAATGCATACGAAACATTCACAAAACAGCTTAAAGGAGTCATAGAGAAACTTACTGACACAACTTGGTTGCAGTTACTTGTGAGACAAACTGGAATTTTCTACTGGTTAATAATTTAACATAAGCAGGATGACCGTTAAAGGTTTGGCGTGTTTCTTCAACATTTTGTGAGGCAACATTCTGAAAGAGATGAAGATGTGCTAACTTGAACAGTCAAGTCTGCTAGTACCATAGAGACATTAGAGGCATGAATGAAACAAATATACTCGTGCACACACTTGGAATACATAAATGCGCTCATGTACCCAAGCGTGTGGCAGACTTCATACTTCATTGAGGCATTTCTTTCGAAATTATATGGACATCACTCAAAGAAAGTTCCTTTCCTTACATTTGGAGACATTAGTACAAAAATGCATTAGACCTCTGCTGCAGATCATATTGAAGGATTTGGGAGTGTGTTCCTTGCATAGAAACTAGAACCAAGTCCTTTCAAAAGATTCACAAAGTTATCAAACAGCCGCATCTCATCTCTTAGTGACATAAAGTCAATGCAACAACTAACCTCGATCCGCCTCTGCACTTTTGCCTCGCCATCAGCCCGAATAGCATCTAATTTAAGTAACTGCACCATGAGTAACTCCGTCAACACAACAAATTCCTTGTCTTCGGCCTGGGAGCCATTTTCAACAGTTTTCGCCAGGGCAATGACCTAACCAAATAATAAAAGTGAATAAAAGTATTAGGTTTCTTTGGCGCCATGTAAAAGGTTAAATTTTCCCCATGATTTATCAAGGGATCCTGACCTTGTCCGAGAGCTTATCAACGTCAACTCTAACTTTAGCAACAGCTTCGTAGGCCTGTAGCATGTACTGATTTCTCTTCATCTCCTCGAATTTCCTCTCTTTGCTAGCTGGGTCTTCTACTAATATCACCTTTGACATGTCTGTTACACCCACAATGTGCAGACATTCCTCATCATCCTTTTCTTTACCTCTAAACAACAACCTCTGCTCCTTAGGCTTCAGACCAGTTTCGTGGGCAAGAACCCTTTTCAGATCCCCTTCCATTAGACCAAAAGAAGCTATTAATCATCCATTTCATGGAACAGGAATGTAAAAATTGGTAGTACCAATTACTGAGATGAGATTAAAGTCCAAAGACAACCACCGAAACCTAGCATGATCAGATCCCGTAACAGGATTCATAACATTCCGAACATGTATCATACCTTTCATATGAGTCGCGTTAATTGTAACTTAATTACTTAGCCTTGATGTAAGTTGTAACTATAGCTAATAGCCTCTCGGTAGTAAATTATACTACATGGGACAATTTTTAGATTTTCACTAGTTGATCCCAGTTAGTTTTTACCACATCAATTTGTAGAAGTGGCTCAAAATGTATCTATAGTCCAAACATCCCGGATAACATGTGAACTCATTCTTGATTTGATTACCAAATGCCCACTTGCTAAAGCAAGAATGCGTCATCATTGCGGAGAAGGGAAAATAAACTACAAAAAGCGCCATTAACATCCACTAAATTATGTTGAAATCATCAATCCGACAAAGCACACTTCAAATTAACTGTCTCAGGAACTAAGGATTGTGGAAGGAAAAAAGACTTCATGGAGAAACAAACACTTCAAGTTGCCATGGTGCATGAACAAAATATTTATTCACAAACTTTAGTCTGTGCACAGTTCATAAACCATACAAAAGGGGGCAAACAAAAAAGAAGCTGCTTTTAATCTCACATTATTAAAGAGAAAAGACAAGAAAGATGACACTAAAAATATTTAAAACCAGAAATGGGCAACACTATTGTCTAACATAAAAGACACAAAGTAAAGCAAATGCACAAATCTATTCAACAGCGAAAAGAAATTCCAAAAGTGAATTAGAGAAAAAAAGGAAAGTGGGGATCGGTACCAAAAGTGGATTGAGAAGGGACATTGATTTCGTGGTGAGAGGAACCGTGAGAGACCTTGATCTTGATCATGGAATCCCCACTAGACCCAAGACCTCTCTTCTGAACAAGCATGCCTCCAGGCCTCAGCTCCCAATCAATTCTGACCTCCTCATTGTTGTTTTTGTACCCAATACCAGCACCAACAACTTTCTTTGAAGGTTTAGATGATCTTTTCATACCCACCAAGAAAATTCCCTAAAAATTAGAAACAAAAAGATGTGGAAAAAGAAAGGTGGGGAACCCACTGACAGCAATGGCATGAGGAGGGGAAGGGTTTGCCATTTGAGTAATTCAGACTCTGAATAAGAACAAGAGGTTTTGGAACCCACTGACAGCAACTTTCCAACCGACCCTTATAGCGGTTGGTGGGTTTCTAGTTAGGGGAAATTGCTGGACAGTGGACAAAAGGGCAAATATTGCCCAAATGATGGACCAGTTCTTGCTGAATTCATCTAGACATGAGAAGGACAAAAATAATTTCCCATACATGGAGAGGTCAACCTAGAATGACTAATATGCCCCTGATGAAAGAAACCCTAATAAGTTTCCCCATTTTGAATCCCAGCTACTGTTCCCTCATTCCATCCTTCCCTTGTACGCTGCTGCTGAAGAGAAGAGAACGGCAGGGGAGGGTTCCGTTCCACCGAAGAAGACCGTTCTGCTGCAAGACCATTCTCCCTCACCTCTTCTTCCTCTCTCACTTTATCTCTCTGTAGCAACAGTACTCTCTCCATTCCACCGCAGAGAAGCAATCTCTTCTCCTTGACCAAGGGACATCGTACACATCTAGTACGTATATGTTTTGGGTGTTTCAATTATTTTTGCAGTTTTCTCTCTTTTCTGTGGAAATTAACCAGACAATTTCTTTAAGCGAAAAATGCCTCTCTGAAAGATAGACTGAGGAGGTACCTATTTTGTCATGCATAACATGTGCTCGATAAATTGTTGAAGAGAAAGAAATAACCTATATTTTAGACGTAGGATATTGTGGGTGTTTCATTCTCCTATCAGCAATGGGCAATGACCTATATTTTAGCTCATTGAATGATTGTCCCTTTATGAAGGTGTGTTGGTTTGTATGAAATATGGTTCTTGTTCAAGTTGTTAGCTTTTGGGATAAGTTTTCTCCTTTCTATAGTGATGTGAAAACAACGCAAGCAAACCATTTCGAGGGCCGTCACTCAAGTATTTTTTCCATTGACAATGTCCTAGCACCATAATTCGTTCCAACTAATGGAACAAATTAGGAACTTTCTAAGTCTAACAATGTGCAAGGCACAATAGTATGACTGCAACAGAAAAAAACAATGTGTTGTCATCCATAATTCGTTCTAACTCATGTAACATGTTTTTCCTGAAAATAAAACTGTTGCTCTTTAAGTTACCTAATGTTACTCCTTGTAAGAACTTTTGTTGCTATCTATGTAAGAATGTATGCCCTAGACTGTTAAGGGTAGTGACCTATATTTTAATGGTTGTCCCTTTACAAAGGTGTGTTGGTCAATCTGAATCCACAATTCCACGCACAAAACCCTCCCCCCTCTCTCTCTCTGTATGTGTCATACTCTGTATACTCATAACTCCATAGTCCACAGCATTGTTACAAACACAAATTTAGAAATTTGATCGATGAAGGCTTAAGGAGAGGAGTTGGCTGCAATGGACGATTTTTGTAGCTAATGACAATTGAATTCACACCATTCTTACACACACAAATCCCGAATTTTGATCGATGAAGGCTTAAAGAGAGGAGTTGGCTGCAATGGACAATTTTTGTAGCTAACGGCAGTTGAATCCACACCATTCTTACACACACAAATGTAGAAGTTTGTAACTAATAGCAGAACCAGAATGTGGTATGTTTTTTTTGTAGCTATTGACAGTTGAATTTGAACTAGTTGAACCTACTTTTGTTTGATAGGTACTGAATCTGTATTTGGCTATGAATCTGTATTTGAGTTTCATCTTTGATTTGCAATGATTGCTATAGTTTGCTGCACTTTGATTGATGCACTTTATTGTACCAGTTTTTAGATGCAGCTTTGTTTCCAATTTTGGAGTGTTGAAACCATTTCATTGCACAAAAAAATGAAAGGTAGTGGTGAAATCATTTCATTGCAATTTAAGCCACAAATTTTATACACAGACACAACTTAGGACACAATAATTACTTCAGATTCAGCACTTCAAACATGGACACAACTTCATGGTAGATACTTTAGATTTCTAGCAGTTACACTCTTGTCAACGAAAAAATGATCAATAGGGTACTCATTTAGAGTGTTTCAAGAGGAAGAGGATGAGGAATGCATGGCTAGAGATGGATGGAGGGAGTTCACAGGAAGGGAGGGAAGTCACAGAAAGGGAGAGAGGGCAACGGATGGAGGCTGGTGGTGTACTCTTGCTGTTGTACTTTGTATTTTCTCATTCTTGTTGTGATAGTCATGTAACGTGTTTTTTCCTGAAAATAAAATAGCTGCTCTTTAAGTCACCTAATGTTACTCCTTGTAAGAATTTTTGCTGCTCTCTATGTAAGAATGTATGCCCTAGACTGTTAAGGGCAGTTAATTCAATTTTAACTCACTGGTTGGCTGTCCCTTTACAAGGGTGTGTTGGTCTATATGAAATGTGGTTCTTGTTTCTTAAGGGCAGTTAACTCACTGGTTTCTTAAACTCACTGGTTCTTGTTTCTATATGAAATGTGGCTGTCCCTTTACATTTTAGGTAACATGTTTTTTCCTGGGAATAAAATAGTTGCTCTTTAAGTCACCTAATGTTACTCCTTGTAAGAACTTTTGATGCTCTCTATTTAAGAATGTATGCCCTAGACTGTTAAGAATGTATGCTCTATATTTTGTCTTTTTAGGTATGGAGAATAGGGAAAATAAAACATTGACAAGTTTTTGCTATTGGGGCGGAGAACGGAAGGTAAATGCCAATGGCACCTTCTTGTACAACGGTGGGATGTGTGTAGCAGTTCTACTTAAGGAAGGAAGTCAACTCAATGAGTTACGTGAGAAGGTTTGTGGTGCCCTTCACATTAATTTCGAAGGTAAAATGTTTTTCTACAACACGAAGAGGGATAAGACGAAGTATGTAACATTGAATGACGACAATGGTGTTGCAATGTTGTTCCACTTGAACGAAGATGATGTCGACTTATTTGTAGAAGATTTAGGCCAGAATAATGACCCTATCCACAATACCGCTTACAATTCTACAAGGTTAGATGAGATGTTTCATTTTAATTTATAGTTATTATTTATCTGTGTGCATTTGAATAACCATATATATTTTATTTTGTTAGGGAATCGATGGTCACTGACAATAGTAGCTCGCCTGGAGGAATACTGGCAATACCTTCTCCCAGTCAGGTGACCAATAGTTGTAGCCAAGAGATGGGGTTGGTGCCATACTTGCCGGACAATGCAAATGAGATTTTAACTGGGAAGGGTCAACTATTTGAAAGCCCCGACCTTTTCAAGCAATCAGTGTTACTATTTGCTGCATCCAACAAGTTCAGCTTCACTTATTTGGATAATAGTAGAGCCTACTATCGATTGGTATGTAAAGTACCAGGGTGTCCTTGGAAGTTAACTGCAAAATGTGAAGGTTCAAGTGATTTGGTTCGTGTCATCATGTTAAGGAATGAGCACCTACACAATGCAGAAGATGCTAG
Organism: Rhododendron vialii; assembly: GCF_030253575.1. Taxonomy (NCBI): domain Eukaryota; kingdom Viridiplantae; phylum Streptophyta; class Magnoliopsida; order Ericales; family Ericaceae; genus Rhododendron; species Rhododendron vialii. The sequence goes on from NC_080569.1 coordinate 7,258,736, forward strand.
TAATTATAAGTTGACCTTTCGCAGTAAACAAGTGGGGTTGCTTTTCAAAAACCGAATTGTGGACAAGCCTGAATATTTGCCGAGGGATATTTGCAAGGACTTTGAGCATGTGTTCCAATGTCGTCTGAATTACAGTCAAGGTTGGAGGGCGAAAGAAAAGGCTAAGGAAGCCATCACAGGACCTCCTTCGATGACTTTCCACCTAGTCCCATGGATGTGTCGGCGGCTTGTTGAAGCCATACCAAACACTAGGGCAATATGGACGTCAACAAATGAAGCCAAATTCAAGCAACTTTTTGTTTCTTATGGTTGCTCCATTGCAGCATTCCGATCAGGTTATCTAAGGCCAGTTTTGAAATTGGATGCATGTTTCTTGACCGGATACTATCGGGGCCACGTTCTATCGGCTAGTGCACATGATGCAGATGATGGGTTGTACCCCCTAGCATATGCCACTGTGTGTAGTGAGAATGATGAAGACTGGTTATGGTTCTTGGTTAATCTTAAGGAAGTTCTTGGAGGATGTCAAGTCGTCTTGGTCACCGATCGGAATACTTCTTTGCTCAATGGTATAATAAAGGTTTTTGGCGGGGATTGTAATGCATGGTGTCTCCGTCACCTAAAGGAAAACTTTAGCAAGTTTGCCAGCTCAAAGGGGTTGAAAGCTGAAAGACGAAACACGGCTCTAAAGGTGGTTAATGATATTGCATACGCAAGGACGGAAGACTCATTCAAGTATCATTTAGCCAAGTTGTATGGAATTTCGGAAGATCTATCAAAATGGGTGGAAGATAACAATCCAAAGCACTGGTCTAATGCTTTTTTCCCTTACAAGAGATGGGACAAGATGTACACGAACCTTGCTGAATGTTTCAATTCTTGGATATTGCCATTAAGGGATTTGGACATCATACAATTTATGACGGGACATGTGTCGAAGACCACTGAATTGTTGCTCCGTAAGCATACCGAGGTTAGGAAATGGAAATTGCCGGTTGGCAAACAAATTGAGAAGGAAATTAAAAAGTCTCAAGAATATGCTCGGAAATTTACGCATCGAAACTCTTCGCCTACCGAGTTCATTGTCGCAAATGACACTAGAAAACTTTATGCAATCAAGCTGATCCCTCGGCATTGCAGTTGTCTTGCTTGGCAGATGTCCGGAATTCCTTGCGCTCATGCTGCTCGTGCTATTCAAAGCTCTGGTTTTTGTATTTATGACATGGTGGATCCTTTCCTCAAAAAGGAGATGCAAATGGCGATATATGATAATACCATGTCCCCAGTGCCGTTGCATGACATGCCTAGTCCATCATCATTTTTGGCTGTGAACGAGCTGAATGATAATAACGTCAACAACGGTGTTTCTTGTACTGATCCTTTTTTACATCCCCCCGCTGTGAAAAGGCCGGCAGGGCGACCAAAAAAGAGAAGGATTGAGTCACAGACACAAGAAAAGGGCACAGTTTTTTGCAGCCGATGTCGCGAACCAGGGCACAACCGTAGCACATGCCAATCCGCAATACCGAGATGATAGGTACACTCACACAAATGTCAAACTCTTTTTCCTTATCCTTACTAACTACTCTTACTTTGTTTCATTGGATATTACACCAACTTTGCAATACCCGGATGATAGGTACACTCGCACAATAATTTTTTTGGCTTTTGGCCTTTACAATTTACTTCGACTAAGAAATTTAGTTGCGAAATTATCGTAATTTCCGTTGATGGAGCTTATGTGTCCTTTGGAGTTCATTTGGATCAGCGGACCAGAGAGTAATACATGTACCCTGTGCACTGATATGTTCCATTGGATATTTTTGATAAATTTCTTTGGTCCCGATAGAATCCTGCCTCACCTCCCAATTATTTGAGTGAATTCATGTGCGCCTAATTGAAATCTGGTCTTCATCCTATTTTCTCCCCATGTGTGTAGCCATTATTATCGCGTTCAACTGGAAGCATATCGATATTTTAGGGTGCTTGCACACACTTATTTATGCTTTTGTGCTTTGATGTAGAAATGAAATTAACATGCTTATACGGATGTGTTCGTGCAGGTGCATTTTGTGGATAGTAATAAAGATGGCTGCAGATAATAAGGTAAGATTCATAAGACTGGTTGTAGCAGTTTCTTGTTCATAACTTTCTATTATAGCCAATGTAACTAATAAAGCCTTTGAATTGTCAAGTTTCTTTGCTCCATAGGGTTTGTTTGTTCATATCCTAGTTTAGTCCATTTTTTGATTGGGTAAGATGTTGTTGGTGTTTTTTCTAGTTGGTTAATTGGAATGGAGCGTGTATCCTACGAACAAAAATGCTAAGCTAACGGTTTTTTGTAGAATGTATTTCGAGTTTTCTGTTTTTGAACTCTTCTTTGTATGCTTGTATGGCTTTATAGGAAAATCTGCACCACTAGTTGATTGATGAGAAGGCTAGAGATCAGTTTGTTATTCGTTCAGGTTCAGACACTGAAGTTTTGTGGAATGATGCAAGACATTTGAAGCCTGATCCTATCTACAAACGCCAAGTGAGTTGCTATCATCCTAGTTTTGTCTTATTATCTCAGACTTCATGAAATCTTAATGATCCACCGTGTCTCCTAGAAAACAAGTTCATCCCACAGTTAGAGGAATTGGTTGGCTGCCCTAACCATTGTTTTCCTTGTTGTAAATCTTGTTTTTTGGTTATAAACAGTGATATCGTGCATCCTTTCTTGGCTGTTTTCGACAGAAACTTTTGTGCAATGGTCCCCTCTTAGGAACTTAATTGGCTACAGTTCATATACAGGGAGCTGTTGTTTGGGCCGGTGCTAGCTTTAACTGGCTTATGCGTTATTCTCATCCCCAGGTTAATTTCCATAATTGTTTTAGTATTCTATACTCTGCCTTTTATATTCTAGGTTTTGAATTGATGCGTACCTTTTGTGTTATTGAGTGTAGGTAAAGTTAATAGATTTCTCTCCTGGTGGGAGATTTTTGGTGACTTACAGCAGCCATGAACCAAGCAATCCTCGTGATACTCATGTAACATTTTTTTATCCTCCACTACTATTCTTTTTTTAATTTTTACAAAGAATTGTTTCCGTGAGGGACCCCTAATGTGAGTTCAAATTCTAGAGGCTGGTTATAAATATCTTCGATATGACAACTGGAAATGTGATGAGAGATTTCAAGGGAAGTGCAAATCAGTTTGCAATTGGAGGTGCAGTAAGCAAGCGGCGTTTCCTGGTCTTTTTTCAGGTGCATTCAAAATATCATAGATTTGTATGGATGCTTTGTGGCTATTGTTATTCATACTTGTCTCATGTATGAGTATCACTGTCATTTGCAGAAGGGGTTGGGGAAAAGATGATAAGTATTTTGCCCGAATTGGTAAAAGTGTTATCTCTGTCTATGAAACATACACCTTTACTCTTATTGACAAGAAATCCATAAAGGTTGAAAACGTTATGGACATTAGTTGGTCGCCTACTGTTCCCAATGTTGCTCTCTTTGTTCCTCAACTTGGCGGAGGAAACCAACCTGCAAGGGTGAGTCGAGCTGTTCCATTTACATATTCCCTTCTTATTTTATTTCTTTCTTTGAAAAGTGGAAGTTTATTAACTTGGCATGCTTTTCTCAGGTGAGTCTCATGAAAATCCCTACCAAAGAGGAGTTGAGGCAGAAGATTCTTTTCAGTGTTAGTGATTGCAAAATGTATTGGCAAAGCAGTGGAGAGTACCTTGCTGTGAAGGTTTACCGGTATACAAAAACTAAGAAGAGCACATACACTGCCGTTGAGCTTTTCCGCATCAATGAACGTGACATACCCATTGAGGTTTTGGAGCTAGAGAACAAAAATGACAAGATTATTGCATTTACTTGGGAACCGAAGGGCCACAGATTCACTGTCATTCACGCCGACAACCCTAAGCCTGACATTAGTTTCTATTCCATGCGTAGCACTCATAAATCTGGCCGGGTTTCAAAGCTGACTACTGTGAAGGGAAAGCAGGCTGATGCTCTGTATTGGTCACCAACTGGATGTTTCATCTTACTTGCAGGGTTGAAGGGCTTCAATGGACAGTTGGAGTTCTACAATGTGGATGAGCTTGAAACCATGGCAACACCTGAGCATGTCATGGCAATGGATATTGAATGGGATCCAATTGGAAGGTAATTTGTAGGAAGAATTTGGTTAGAATTATGTTCGAACTAGTGGAAGAACGGATGGTACTCGTACTAACTAGTCACAATCCACCATTTTCTCTTAAACTTGCCCACACTTGTGTCTCTCCCCTTGTATACTGGCCTGCATAATGTATTTCGAGTTTTCTATTTCTAACTCTTGTTTTTATGCTTGTATGGCTTTTCAATAAAATCTGCAGCAGTGGCTTACTGAAGAGAAGGGTAGAGAGCAGTTTGTTATTCATTATGGTTCAGACACTGAAGTTTTGTGGAATGATGCAAGACACTTGAAGGCTGATCCTGTCTACAAACGCCAACTGAGTTGCTATAATCACTTAGTTTTGTCTTCTTATCTATACTTCTGAGAAAGTTTTTGTGACTTACAACAACCATGAACCAAGCAATCCTCCTGATACTCGTGTAAGATTTTTTTATCCTCCACTACTATTCTTTTTTTAATTTTTACAAAGAATTGTTTGCGTGAGGCACCCCTAATCTGAGTTCATATTCTAGAGGGTGGTTATAAATATCTTTGATGCGAGAACTGGAAATGTTATGAGAGATTTCAAGGGAAGTGCAAATCAGTTTGCAGTTGGAGGTGCAGTAAGCGGCGTTTCCTGGTCGATTTTCAGGTGCATTCCAAATTTCATTGATTTGTATGGATGCTTTGTGGCTATTGTTATTCATACTTGTCTCATGTATGAGTATCACTGTCATTTGCAGATGGGGTGGCGGAAAAGAGGATAAGTATTTTGCCCGAATTGGTAAAAGTGTTATCTCTGTATATGCAACAGACACCTTTACTCTTATTGACAAGAAATCCATAAAGGTTGAAAACGTTATGGACATTAGTTGGTCGCCTACTATTCCAATTCTTGCATTCTTTGTTCGTAAACTTGGAGGAGGAAACCGACTTGCAAGGGTCAGTCGAGCTGTTTCATTTCCATATTCCCTTCTTCTTGTTTTTTTCTTTCTTTGAATACTGGAAGTTTATTAACTTGGCATGGTTTTCTTAGGTGAGTGTCCTTCAAATCCCTGGCAAAGAGGAGTTGAGGAAGAAGAATATTTTCAGTGTTAGTCATTGCAAAATGTATTGGCAAAGCAGTGGAGAGTACCTTGCTGTGAAGGTTGACCGGTATACAACAACTACGAAGAGCACATACACTGGCATTGAGCTTTTCCGCATCAAGGAACAGGACATACCCATTGAGGTTTTGGAGCTAGAGCAAAAAAAATGACAAGATTATTGCATTTGCTTGGGAACCAAAGGTCCACAGATTCGGTGTCATTCACGGCGACAGCCGTAAGCCTGACATTAGTTTCTACTCCATGCGTAGCACTCATAATTCTGGCCAGGTTTCAAAGCTGACTCCTCTTAGTGGAAAGGAGGCTAATGGTCTGTACTGGTCACCAGCTGGACGTTTCATCTTACTTGCAGTGTTGAAGGGCTTCAATGGACAGTTAGAGTTCTACAATGTCGCTGAGCTTGAAACCATGACAACACCTGAGCATTTCATGGCAACGAATATGGAATGGGATCAAACTGAAAGGTAATTTCTAGGAACAATTTGTTTACGATTGTGTTGAAGGTGATGAAAGTCAATTGGCAAGTTCGGGCTTGGTCAAAAACTTGCCTATGATTTGAAGTGAAAAGAAGCTTATCGGTTCCCTGCCCTAGTATGTCCTTAGCTTTCAATAAACAGTTCTCTTGAATTTGCAAAGAATCCTTGCTTTTTTTTTGACGCACATGTGGAGATAGAATATTTGTTTTATTTCTAAAATAAATTCATCTAATTGTCTTTTTTAAGGTCATCTCCTTGTGATTTCAGGTATGTTGCAACTTCAGTTGCTTCGGTTCACGAGATGGAAAATGGTTTCAACATCTGGTCTTTTAATGGAAAGCTTCTATATCGCATACTAAAGGATCACTTCTTTCAAGTAAGATTTCAAGCTTTTGGGGGGAAAAAAAAGTGATCTGCTTGTGCAACGTTTATCCTTTACTATGGAAAATCCTCAATGTAATTCCGGAAGCTGTGGATGAAAAATTGAGTGCCACATTGACTTTCATAGACAATCAGTCATTACTTCAAATTTTTTTATACTTTGAGTGCAGAGTGCATCTGGTCCATTTCCCCTTCTCCTTTGTCTCCCATCGGCATGGGACCGAGGTCAAGGATGGACTAGCAAAACACTCTTCTATCTCCTCTTTTTCTCCATATCTACTTCTTCTCCTAATCTTTTACGGACACCACCATACCTACACTGCCCAAACTGCAACATTGACTGTTGAGTTCGTTTTACAGATTTTCGGATTTGGAATTAATTGGGTGTATGGAAAATTTCCTTTTGTGTTGTATTGTTTCTGTCTTGGCTCTGCGTTTGTTTGCGAAATTCGCATGATTTTCTCTTTTTCATGTCCATCATTATATTTTTTTTTCCCGATCAAACGGAAATTCATGTTCATCATTATATGCACGTTAGATGTCTGATATAATATCCTCATGTATGATTTTCGCTTCATGCTTTGTATTTCTATTCCAACATACTTGTATGAAGGGTAAACAATTGAAAACCCCCATCACTATTTGATCTATTGGACCCGATTTCATGTTTATTCACTATAAATTAACGCGTTTTTCAACATTAGAAATGAAATTCAGTTATAGGTTGCAAAATATGTTACAAGCAACTCTTTTTTTCATCTATTCCTTCCTCCATCTTTCCTTCGCACACACACGGTGAAGAAATTGTATTTATTACATGAAACGAGACTTTACGAGGATTACAAGAGACTTTATTTCTCTCTGCATATCAATATCATTGCAGTTCCTGTGGCGTCCAAGGCCACCATCCTTCTTGAGCCCAGAGAAGGAGGAGGAGATTGCCAAGAACTTGAAGAACCACAGCAACAAGTATGAAGCGGAGGACGTGTCGCTGCTGTTGAGCAAGCAGGACCGTGAGAAGTGGAAGATGTTGAAGGAAGAATGGGAGAGATGGGTTTTGGAGTGGAAGCGATTACACGAAGAAGAGAAATCAGATTGCCAGTGGCTTAGGGATGGAGAAGCCCGTGACGAAGAAATGAGGCAAAGGAAGTCCAGGTTGAAGAGTTTCTTGATGTGTTGGAGGAGGTTCTATTCGACTTTGGGCAGGAGTGAGCTGATAGATGATACACTCCCTAACATAGTTTGCAGAGCAACACTCTCCGCCTTACACTTTATTTTAAACCATGAAATTGTGTTTTGAGGAATTTTGTTCATTCACCGAGATCATAAATATGTGGTGTTTATTATCTGGTGTGTTGAAAGCATTATACTGGAGCAACTTTTTCAGTTTCTGGATCCTGGATTGTTGGATACATATGTTGCCCTGTCTATGAAAATATGTAACACCATATACACGACAAGCAGGCCAGTGAATTGTCATTTCAGCTTCTTGTTTTCTTTCTTACCCCTGACACTTGCTCTGTCAGTCTACATATGTGGTAAATTGTTTGGAAATTAAATTGCCCCTTCTGGAAAATATGTTGCCTTCTGTATGAATTTCAGGTGAAGTTGTTTATATGTGGCTATCTACATTTTTTATTGACTTGTCATCACAATCCCCAGATTCTTCATGAAGGCAGCTCATGTTCGCCTTTCCACCTATCCTGCAAAGTCTGTTGTATGAGGTGGTGGGTTTTTGGAGCCGATTGCGCTGTCGGCGGTCGAAGGAAAAGATGGCGAAGTTGGCACGGAGTTCATTTCTAGACCCAGATTTCTCCTTCGATTTTTTCCAAACGTGTAGTGTTCTTCATAATAGTTTTTTCTTTAGGTTTTGTTAGTTGGAGTTTCATGTTGGTATTCCTGTGATGAAGGATTTAAATTAGCATAACAAGTTTAAATTACAATATACAAGAATGACTATATCTATATTCCTTACAGCATGTGCTCCACTGCAAAGCCATGAGTGTTTCTGCCGCAATTGTTGGTCTGGTAGTAACACCTATAATAGTTATATAGAAGGCTTCTGCAACTACCAAAAAAGGACGTAATGCCATTAAAAAAAAACGTAAAGACATTCCTTCAATCGAAGCTGGAACTCTTCGCCGAAGTCCTTCAATCTTCATATGAACACAAATTTAAAGACTAAACATTTGAAAAGGAGAACTGGGTTTTCTACTGCGTTGTCACTTTTAACCAGACATTTAATTGAACTTTCAAGTTAAGACAACAACTATTATATTGAGAACCACGATGGTTAAAACAACAAGGTACAACAACTTAACATAACCTACAATCATAACTAGACATGACTCTTTCAATTGTCAACCTAAGATAGCACTTGGTTGATGAACAAGTCGTACCGCGTATGACTAACAACAACATCGAACCCATTGCCATCATGCCAATTAGGCTCCACTTCAAACTTGTAGCTCTTATAGGGGATCAAAACATCTCCATGGAATTCGCCGCGCATGGAGTGAACGTTGGTAAATAGCGTCTCACCTGAAGGACCAAATTTCCTTTGGCAGTTTTCAATGTGAGGTGCCCCTACAAGCACAACAATGTCTGGGTCGTGAACAATTACAAATGCACGAACCGTGCGAATGATTTCCTCTTCTGTACTCCCACAACATTCCCATACCATTATTTGCATACTTGGCTCGTTTGGAATGTCAGGCAAGTTGTGATGTTGTCCCCACTGCACCATCGAGCGGACATCAGCATCGGCTTGCTCCTTTGATTTTCGAGTCTCCATTTTCATTGTATGCCATCTGGCTCCGTTCCATTCCAGGGAAATTTGTAGAACCATGTAGAGCTCATTGAAAGTGTAATTCAAGGTAATAAGGTGGGCTTGATTGCACCCTGCAAATACCTCAAACTCTAATGGCGCACTTGTAGCAATGTCGTGTTGGAGGATTGGAGGATTTCCTTGTCTAGGCATTGTTTTGTTTGATGAGTTATGAGAAGGTGTGATGAATTTATATAGGTGAAGAAAATTTTCTGCTTGCTTTTAAGAAATTAAGTTGCCCCGTTTATGAAAATACATGCCCCTTTTATGAAATAAAGCTGCCCCATCTGTCAAATAAAGTTGCCCCAACTGGAAAATATGTGGGCCACGTGTACGAAAATAACTTAACACAATATACACCACAAGGGGGGCCAGTGAATAATGTGGGTAAAGAAAAGGGCTATGGACTTCTCAACCAGGTGGTATTGTCATTATAGAAGACATACGGCCACATAATTAATTTTTATTTTGTAATAATTCAAACGTTCCTTTTCACAACAAGGGGGGCCCGTAAAAGTTGCTATGTCAATTCGCTTAAGTCGCTCTGTCTTTTGAATAACGTTGCCCATACAGGGCAAGAACTTGCCCTGTATATGACCATGAGTTACAGCATAATCACGACAAGGGGGGCAGTCAAAGGTCCTTTCCTTTCCCCTTTCTGAAATAGGGCCATGACAATTGCTCTGCAATTTGGTGTGTTCAAGGTCTGCAATTTATGAGAAATAAGGTCGGTGGCAGCTATTCAATAGGTCTCAGAGAATCTGACTACAACTCTCTTATTGGGCCCAGTGAATGGTCATTTCAGCTTATTGCTTTCTCACCCGTGACCCTTGCTCTGTCTGTCCACATATGTGGCTCCTCTTATGAGATTAAGTGGCCCTGTCAAGAAATTATGTTGCCCTGTGCATGAAAATTAGTTACACCATATAGACGACAAGGATGGGCCAGTGAATGGTCATGTCAGCTTATTGCTTTCTTTCTCACCCGTGACCCTTGCTCTGTCACTCGGCATATGTGACTCCTCTTATGGGATTACGTGGCCCTGTCAGGAAATTATGTTGCCCTATGCATGAAAATTAGTTACACCATATAGACGACAAGGGTGGGCTAGTGAATGGCCATGTCAACTTATTGCTTTCTCACCCGTGACCCTTGCTCTGTCACTCCGCATATGTGGCTCGTTTTATGAGATTAAGGTCGGTGGCAGGTATTCAATAGGTATCAGAAAATCTTACTACAAGTCTCTTATTGGGACCAGTGAATGGTCAAATCACCATTATGTTTTCTTACCCGTGACACTTGCTCTGTCACTCCACATATAAGGCTCCTTTTATGAAATGAAGTTTCCCTGTGAGGAAAATATATTGCCTTTTGTGTGAAAAAAAGTTACACCACATACACGACATGGGGGCCCATTGAATGGTCATATCCCCATTCTATTTTCTTACCCGTGTCCCTCGCCCTGTCCATCCACATATGTGGCTTTTTTTTGAGATTAAGTTCCCCCTTTTCTGATAGGAAGATGCCCCTTTTATGAAATTTTATTGCCCTATTTGAGAAATTAAGTTGCCCTGTCAGATAAATATGTTGCCTCTTGTCAGGAAAAAAAGTTACACCATATACACGACAAGGGGGCCCATTGATTTCTTAACCGTGTCCCTCGCTCTGTCGATCCACATATGTGGCTTTTTTATGAGATTAAGTTCCCCCTTTTATGATATAAAGATGCCCCTTTTATGAAATTATAAAGTTCCTTTTATGAAATTACATTGCCCTGTCAGATAAATATGTTGCCTTTTGTCAGGAAAAAAAATTAGGGAACCGGATGTTTGGATGGTGGTTGAAAGGTGTGCTTAAATGTTGTAAGGTGATTTGGGAGTGTTGTGAATGTGCTACAAGTGGTTTGAAGTGGATCCGGTATATGAAGGAACAAAGCCAGAATCGGCCCAGTCACTACCCGTAGCCCAAAAACGTGCTACCTGTAGCCGAGGATCAGAACCTATGCATTATGGAAAATTTGGTACTACTACCCGTAGCCCAAAAACGTGCTACCTGTAGCCGAGGATCAGAACCTATGCATTTTGGAAAATTTGGTACTACTACCCGTAGCCCAAAAACGTGCTACCTGTAGCCGAGGATCAGAACCTATGCATTTTGGAAAATTTGGTACTACTACCCGTAGCCCAAAAATGTGCTACCCGTAGCCGCTGGAAAAGTTTAAAAAAAAAAATAAAAACCCCACGATCCAGCCCCACTATTAACCCAAAACCCTTATTTCTTTTTTTTTTTCCTGTTTCACCCGATGGAACCCCAAATGATCTCTCTGCTCTCTCTCATCTAAAAATCCTCCAAATCTCACCCCAAACCCCATCAATCTGGAAGCCCTACTCTAAATCAGCAAGTTCCAAACATTAATTGCAAGGTTTCAAGTTGGGCTTTCTCAAATCAGTCCGAAATTCTCTCTCTCTCTCTCTCTCTCTCTCTCTCTCTCTCTCTCTCTCTCTCTCTCTCTCTCTCCCAACAAGGTAAACTAGAACCTCTCTCCATAAATTTCGAAACCCAAACCCCCAGTGTTGGAATTTCGTGGTTTTGGGTTGTGTTTCATTTTGTATGATTTCTATAGTTAAGGCAATCATGGGCAAGAAACGTGGGTATCACAAGAGTTACCGAGGGGATGGCAGCCGGCCAACGATTCTCAAACCAGCAACGGGTGAGGTTGAGGAACGGGAGGAACGGGTAGCGGAGGGAAAGAAGAAACAGAAATTAGATGAGGCCGAGAGTGCTAAGCGCGACTGGGTGAAATCAGTGAAGAAGAAGGGGGTAACTTGTGAGCGATGGGTTCGTAAAGCCGATTTGACTGGCGACCCATTCATTGAGGTAATTAAAGCTCAAGGCCTTCACTTTTTCTTTAAACCTATTGCTGGCTTTCGTGATGGTGTAGTTCGAAATTTTTACGCAAATATGGTGTTCAATAGGGAATCAAAGCACATTACCTCTACTATTGGTTCAAAAACAATAGTCGTGAACCCTGCTGCAATAGCCACTTATATGGGCAGCGAGTACCATCGCCCACCCTCTGAAGATGTCACATACCCAAGTCAGGCATGGTTTCACCCTCTTGAGGAAATTAGGGATGCACTCACTGATAAACCTAACTCCTACACAAATGATAAGTTTGTTTCCGGTAAATTGAGACCTGCATTTCGCTTAATTAACAAGCTTGTGCACTTCAACCTCAACCCTCACGGCTCGGAACCAACTCCCTCGCTTAATGATGGAACTCTGTTGTTTGTGTTTAGCCGGTCGGAGGAGAAAGTAGATTGGGCATCTCAGATTTGGGACGTCATGGCTGATTTTAAGGACAAGGGACCGTCAAATGCCAATATTCCGTTTCCAGCCATGATAACTAAGATGTGTGAGAAAGCTGGAGTGAAAGAAGAGAAGGGGGATAATCTGGGTCATCAGGGGTGCTTTAAAGCCATTTCCAAGGTCACGGAGAGAAAAAGTTCCAAAATGTCTCGTCCTTCTTTGAAAGCTGGACCATCTCGACCCAAGGCAAAGAAGGGCGCTGAGCGAAAAGAGCAATGGAATGAAATAATAGTGAGCAACTGTGAGGCTATTCGGGCAGCTCAAGTTCGGATTGAGGCAGACCTTCGGCGGAGAAAGAGGAAAGAGGGGAAATTCATGAGGTATCTCAAGTACTGTGCTGCAAAGCTTGGGGTGTTCACCAATGAGCCATATGTCCCAACTGCGGAGGATGAGCAGCCAACCACTTCGGAGGAAGATGAGGAGGCCGCTGGGTCGACTGAGCCTCTAAGGGATGATAGAAGGAAAGAGAAATGGGTTCGAGTGGCCTCAGAAGAGGAGGATGATGAGGAGAGTGAGAGTGAGTAGATGAGGGGGAGGTGGTAGTCGTAGTAATATATTAGGACTTAACTCAGTAGTTTATTTTATTTCTTTTTTTGTAGCTTTGCTGTTAATGTTTGGTTCAGCTAGCGTGCGGCAATTTGACTCTGGTATTTTGCTCGGGATGGTGTTGGCCAAGGGTAGTTAAACCAAGCTTTATTATGGCAACCACCCTCGCTCTATCGATCCACATACGTGGCTTTGTTATGAGATTAAGTTCCCCCTTTTATGATATGGAGATGCCCCTTTTATGAAATTATAAAGCTCCTTTAATGAAATAAAGTTGCCCTGTCAGGTAAATATGTTGCCTCTTGTCAGGGAAAATTTACACCATAGACACGACAAGAGGGCCCGTTGCATGGTCATATCCCCTTTAAGTTTTCTTAACCGTGTCCCTCGCTCTATCGATCCACATATGTGGCTTTGTTATGAGATTAAGTTACCCTTTTTATGATATGGAGATGCCCCTTTTATGAAATTATAAAGCTCCTTTTATGAACTAAAGTTGCCCTGTCAGGTAAATATGTTGCCTCTTGTCAGGAAAAAACGTTACACCTTATACACGACAAAGGGGCCCATTGAATGGTCATATCCCCTTTAAGTTTTCTTAACCGTGTCCCTCGCTCTATCGATCCACATACGTGGCTTTGTTATGAGATTAAGTTACCCCTTTTATGATATGGACATGCCCCTTTTATGAAATTATAAAGCTCCTTTTATGAAATAAAGTTGCCCTGTAAGGTAAATATGTTGCCGCTTGTCAGGGAAAATTTTACACCATATACACGACAATGGGGCCCATTGAATGGTCATATCCCCTTTATGTTTTCTTAACCGTGTCCCTCACTCTATCGATCCACATATGTGGGTTGGTTATGAGATTAAGTTACCCCTTTTATGATATGGAGATGCCCCTTTTACGAAATTATAAAGCTCCTTTAATGAACTAAAGTTGCCCTGTCAGGTAAATATGTTGCCACTTGTCAGGAAAATAGTTACACCATACACACGATAAGGGGGCCCATTGAATGGTCATATCCCCTTTAAGTTTTCTTAACCGTGTCCCTCGCTCTATCGATCCACATACGTGGCTTTGTTATGAGATTAAGTTACCCCTTTTATGATATGGACATGCCCCTTTTATGAAATTATAAAGCTCCTTTTATGAACTAAAGTTGCCCTGTCAGGTAAATGTGTTGCCACTTGTCAGGAAAATAGTTACACCATACACACGATAAGGGGGCCCATTGAATGGTCATATCCCCTTTAAGTTTTCTTAACCGTGTCCCTCGCTCTATCGATCCACATACGTGGCTTTGTTATGAGATTAAGTTACCCCTTTTATGATATGGACATGCCCCTTTTATGAAATTATAAAGCTCCTTTTATGAACTAAAGTTGCCCTGTCAGGTAAATATGTTGCCACTTGTCAGGAAAATAGTTACAGCATACACACGATAAGGGGGCCCATTGAATGGTCATATCCCCTTTAAGTTTTCTTAACCGTGTCCCTCGCTCTATCGATCCACATACGTGGCTTTGTTATGAGATTAAGTTCCCCCTTTTCTGATATGGAGATGCCCCTTTTATGAAATTATAAAGCTCCTTTTATGAAATAAAGTTGCCCTGTAAGGTAAATATGTTGCCTCTTGTCAGGGAAAAATTTACACCATAGACACGACAAGAGGGCCCGTTGCATGGTCATATCCCCTTTATGTTTTCTTAACCGTGTCCCTCGCTCTATCGATCCACATATGTGTCTTTGTTATGAGATTAAGTTCCCCCTTTTATGATATAAAGATGCCCCTTTTATGAAATTATAAAGCTCCTTTTATGAAATAAAGTTGCCCTGTCAGATAAATATGTTGCCTTTTGTCAGGAAAAAAAGTTACACCTTATACACGACAAGGGGGCCCATTGAATGGTCATATCCCCTTTCTGTTTTCATATCCCCCTTTTATGAAATTAAGATGGCCCTTTTATGAAAATCCCCATCTCTGAAATAAAGTTGCCCCCTTTGCTAATTGTGTCGACTTCATTGTACTAAACCCCTTTAAATTTAACTATTGGTTATTTAAATTTTGTATGGTAATATATAAAACAAAACAGTATGACCAACAAAGCTTCCATTCGTTGAATGGTAAGGCAGTATTGCATCATTGTTCCAACCCATTATACAACAACTCTTTTTTTCTCGTTCTTCTATTGAACCTTCGGCATGGACTCCTACTTTATAATATTGTGGCACCCAATGTAGATGCCCCAGCCTATAAGGTGGCACTTTCACATTGATGGAAACTTGTTTGACTTTGTACCCCACGGAAATCATGTACCATGCAGGGATGTTGTTAATGACATCAGCTCGAAACACCCTTTCAGCATCAACACATGCATTGATAGCTTCTTCTAAATCTTCCATTACAAACTTCTGAATATATGGAAGAGTTCTGTAGATGGAATTTAACAAGTTAATGTGGGGCTAAGGACTGTTGAACCAGGTGGTATTGTCATTTCTAGAGGACATAAGGCCACATAAAATAACGTAATTTGTAATAATTCAAACGTTCCTTTTCACAACAAGGGGCTAACATGGTAAGATTAGATTTGATGCCTTTCAAGCATTCCATGTAGCCTTGGGAAATCCCCAGCGAAAAAACACCAAGAATTTAGAGAGAAAAATTCTAGCCAATCTTATTTCAGTAGTTCGACACAATTGGGGGATGGAAATGGTTATAGGAACATTAATTCTCAGTCAATTTATGTATGAAAGAAAATACACATCTGTCCTCATTTATTTGTGCATTTCCAATATCATGGACATCACACAAAATGGTCAATGTCTTCTAACTTTTTTTATTAGATGATTATGAAAACTTTGTATACAAAACCTAAATGACATCTTTTAATTGCTAGAAAAGATCTTGAAATCTTTTTCCACCAACAAACAATATATGTTCACCTGATAAAGGCATGACTGTCAGAAAATGAGAAACAATGTGGAGTGGGGACAGAGGGAGTACAAGGAGCGACAAAAGACTCCAACTAAGCTTTAAAGAAAATCAGTGCTCTGATAGTTAGGGGAAACAACTTATAGGCTACCGGTATGAACATTCCTTCAAGTAACTCCACACGTCAACAAACAGAAGCTCAGATGCAAGTTCGAAAGAAAATGAAGTAGGAAGAGAAACTATTCACAATGAGGAGTATGTCATTTATTTCCCAACTAGTTTTAAGGAGTGAAGTCCAGCTTACCGTGCTATCAAATTGTGCCTTAGTTGCTCCGCACTTGAGCGCAATAGCAATGCCCTTAGAAGGATATCCCAAACAGTACCAGGTGCTGCATATGCAGATATCAATCAAACCACAAAGTAATCCAGAAAAGTAGCACATTCATAAGAAGTGCTATAGGCAGTACTTCAGGAATACCACCTACTTGAGATACCATGGGATCTACCACAATAGGGAATACACGCTTACGAAACATGGTAAATTTTGAAAAATGTCCACTTAAAGCACATTTCTTGGCGCACTATGACAAACAATTTTTACGCATCTTCCAAAGAACTACTCTGTTCGAGTTTTAGGCAGTAACAATTTAACTTTTTTACGCATGAGGTAACTACTCTCTTCGAGTTTTAGGCCGTCATAATTTAACTTTTTAACGCATGAGGTAAAAGATAAAGAAACAAACAGTGAAAAAGTTAGGGAACACTGAATCCAGCACTTTCAAATATCAATGTGCCCTGCCCTGTTTTGAAAACTGCGTTCCAATTCGCAATCACTAGGGTATTAGCATTTTCCGGTAGCATAGATCCAGACATAGGCAATGTAAGACAATTCGTGTGGACGATTCAATCATTCTAATCGAAACACAAAGGTGAAAGCCCAAGTTCATTACTCTGGTTCAGCCCATCAGTGGAAGGGCACCATGGGAGCTCTTTTTATTTTATTTTTTGCATGGCAATATAGGACTACAGAATTAACTCAATATGGAACTCTGAGAATTTCAGATTTTCGATGCTCAAGCCTTCCCTAAATATCACTATCTGTTGATGATCTAAATAAAACACAAAAATAGTAAGCCTCAAGTTCCATGTGAATTAAGAAATGAGGGATTCAAACCTATATGTAGCTACTGCTCAAGAACTTCATGAAATGTTGGACAAAGACAACCGATACCTGCATAATCTCAGCCGCATCCGGCCCACACATGGATGCCTAGCTGAGAGAAGCAACAATTTTGTAACGTATTTGGAACTCAATTGTTCAATTCAGATGCATGATAAACATGAACCACCAATTTAGTGGGCCTAATATCCAATGGCTAACAAATGGCATGTATTCAATGCCCTAATATAGTGGACATCCTGGAAAAAAACATCAAAATTTGCAGTTGTGAAACAGCTCTGGGCTATCATTATAACATTTCATACAGGCCCCTACAAATGCCAAGAGAAAACGTATAAAAAAGAAGAGGTTATAAACACATGCACCACAAATGGCATACAGAAAAGAGATGGGAAACTGAAAATCGAAGTTCAATGTTCTATATATCAATGGCCCCCTATATCAATCTCCAGAGGGAAATTAAAGCTTTAGTTATGAAAGCTAGAACAGTTTCTAAATTCGATCATTCACCCAACGACAATGTATGCTACTTGCAAACACAAAATTGAAGCCGTTTGCTAAGCCAGAGTAGAAATGGATTCACAGATCCTATGGAAGGCCGACTAGGGCATTCTTATCAACAAATACCAGAGTCATTACAAATCTCTTCGACAACAATCCTACAAAACATTGAGACAACTACATGGGCATGCGATATGCCGTACGAGGCAGGAGCATCGTCGTCGTTCTTTAGAACTATAGTTATATTCATTATAACACCATTATCCTAAAGTGCAAATGGAGAAAAACAAAAGCAAAAGCATGAAAAGTACATTTATATTCATTATAACACCATTATCCTATCTTTTTTTTGATCGGCCAGGAACTATCTATCTTCAGAGCCCATACTTTTCTTTTATCAAATGCCCCCCGAATGTTTCTCTTTGTATACCATCCAAAAAGTATACCAAGCAGAAACTCCAATCAGATGCCGAATACACTACTTTAACACTTCAAATTCTAGGACCAAAGCCAACTTCCCAACGAAACTAGGCGGCTAATGCCAATATTGCTGAATTTTTTAAGCCACCACTTTAAGTCCCAACTGCCAAGCTTATGCAAAATACTTGAAAAAGTCTGCACCTTTTCGGATTGCACTTGGCCATGTGAACTCAACCGACCAAAAACTGTTATGAGTAGTTATTCAGTCAAAATAGGTACTACAATTGCTTCCACCAACATCTTATG
This sequence comes from Rhododendron vialii, assembly GCF_030253575.1. Classification (NCBI taxonomy): domain Eukaryota; kingdom Viridiplantae; phylum Streptophyta; class Magnoliopsida; order Ericales; family Ericaceae; genus Rhododendron; species Rhododendron vialii. The sequence continues at coordinate 7,276,939 of NC_080569.1, forward strand.
AATCCCACAAACATGCACCATAATTTTATGTTTTGATCAAGGAATTTTCTAATGGAGAGAAAAACCATAAGACGCAGATAGAAAATCCAACATGATAAACTCTGAGCCACCAATCCAAAAATCCTCCAAGTTCATAGCTGATCTTTGAAACTGATTTGTGTATCTCTGGTTTATCTTATTCCACTGACGGAGAGCCAAAGAGCCAATCTCCAACAGTCCATTGGTGAAAATAATCAACTATTTTGGTGACTGAGATTTGCCATGTTTTCTGATTCTCTGGGGAAAACAGCGGTAGTTTCTTTCTTAGCGGTAACTATTTTTTGTGTTGTGCTTGCAATATTATGCCGTATAGCTTGTGATTGTACCTTTCTAACGACAACAATGAGGGAGAAGGCCATATTGCCTTCAAATTCAGGATATGCTATATGTAGATTTTTCTCTGTGGTGATTAGAAAGCCAATATATGTGGAGGGCATATTTTGTCGAACATGTGGCGGGCGAAAGATTTCAATCAAGATGGGGAGGGGAGAGCGTTTTACACAGAAGTACATAGCAAATATAGGAGTAGTAGACAATTTATTACCTGTTCTGAGATTAGGATTGTTGGAGGAGGGTACTGGTCTAGTGACGCGTATTGATTCCTGTATTTGAATTTCTATAGCAAGCAGAGGTGGGCGGAGATGGGGAACGCACCCTCACCACTCCAGTCGGCGAGTATGTTGTGATGATTGATCGGTTGGCAAGAGAGAGAGGAGCAACGAAATGGGTTTCAGAGAGCAACAGAGAGAGAAAGAGGGGGTTTCAGCTAGCTAGGGTTTCACAGAGTGATTTGATTTGGGTTGGGAGGGTTTCACGTTTTGTGGAGGGAATAGAGTGAACGACGTCGTGTAAGAGAAGGGGTATTTTTGTCTAGGTCTGTTTTGAATTCCATGTCTTTGGAATTAATGTTCCCCCTCCCATGATTTATGAATTCTGAAAAACTGGTCCATGTGTTGGGCATATTTTTCCCCTCTTCCCACTGTCCTGCAATTCTCCCAAAACTTTTTTTTGGGGAAATTACCGGACAGTGGTCCATGGGGCAAACAATGCCCAAGTGATGGAGTAGTTTTGAGGAAATTCATGTAAATATGGGAAGGAGAAAAGTATTTCCCAATACATGTAAAGGTCACATGAAAAGACTATGAAGCCCCTCATCAAAAAAACACTAAACCTCAAATCCACCCATCCATCGTTCTCATTCATTTGCCCCCAATTCCCACACGGCTCTGAACGGGACGACCGACTGGAAGTGAATAACAAGAGGTAGGGTTTCTTGGGTTTCTTCTGTTTCTTTCCTCCTCTCGACCTCTTCTCCTTCACCTCTTCTTCCTCTCTGACTTCATCTCTCTATGGTACAGTACTCTTTCCATTCCACGAAAGAAGAAGCAAGATCTTGTCCTCCAAACGGAAAACGTACGCATCTGGTAAGGAATGTTTTGGATTGGGTGTTTCAATTTTTTTGCAGTTTTCTCTATTTTCTCTTCTCTCATTTCGTCTATGTGTCTTTGTTTGTACGCAAATTGGTTTTTTTCATTGTCTGAGTGAGGAATAGAAGGGGCAATATTGAGACTTGCCCATTAGTTCCCCCTAGGAGAAAAAGGTACTATATTGATACCAACATTTGATCCACCATTCTGTACCCCCATTGCAATGGAAGTTTGTTTTTCCAGAAAATATAATAGTTGCTCTTTAAGTCACCTAATGTTTCTCCTTGTAAGAAGTGTTGTTGCTCTCTATGTAAGAAAGTACGCCCTAGACTGTTAAGGGCAGTGACCCATGTTTTTAACTCACTGAATGGCTGTGCCTTTACCCTTCTGTGTTGGTCAGTATGAAATGTGGTTCCTTTTTAAGTTATGTAACACTAGCGAATGCCCGTGCCTGAAGGCACGGGTCAACGTGACGTAATATTGCTTCAATTGACAAAGCCAACTAATAATATCAATTACTAAATTATGATCAATGAATCAAATATAAATAATAAATTCAACAAATCAAATTCTCCATTAAATTTAACATGAAAAATGAAAATGAACCACAAAACATGGGTTAGATCTTTAAAGATTTAGCTGCAAAAAGTATTCTCAAAAAGAGAGAGACTAAATGCACATAAGTGAAAATGTCATGAACATGTATTTTTTGCTCCCTTACACTGAGGTTGCTTTCTTTTTCCGTTGTACACTATTTATGTTCTAGCAAATTTTCCGGTACCCAAAAACAATCAAGCCCTAAGATCTGATCTTATGCCTAGATAACTACATAATACACAAAGGTGTCCAAATAGGAGATAGTTAGGCACAATAGTTGGCCCATATTTCAGGTTCCAAACTTGAGGTGCATGTAAACTTGTCCAGTAACTAAGGAGCCATTTGCCTTCTCCGGTTTTGTAAACACCACAAAAACCTCATTTTCCTTTACTTTCATCCGCGTTTAGCTTAAGAGTTCTTGCACCAAGAGGATACCATTTAAGTAACATAGGAGAAGTAGCAAGAGGATTTGGGGGAGGGGGAATTTAAATGCGTCAACACATTTAGATTTGTAAGACTCAATTTTTCTACAACTATTTGGAACATTGGAATCAATTTTATCAAAAAAATTCCTATTTCTATCTTTCGAAATCTTCCATAGGGTAATTGGACAGAGAATACACCAAGGAAATACACTTAGGTACTTTCCTATGCATCCAAGTTGTGTGGGGTATTCAAGTCACTCAATCCTATAGAATTGCTCACACCATTCCTCTGCACCTGTATCGATATAAGGTGAAGTATCCATTTTTAGCTAACAATCATTCAGTGAGCTTTGTTACAATCATTTAGCTCACTGAATGATTGTCCCTTTACGAAGGTGTGTTGGTTTGTATGAAATATGGTTCTTGTTCAAGTTGTTAGCTTTTGGGATAAGTTTTCTCCTTTCTATAGTGATGTGAAAACAACGCAAGCAAACCATTTTGAGGGCCTTCACTCAAGTATTTTTTCCATTGACAATGTCCTAGCACCATAATTTGTTCCAACTAATGGAACAAATTAGGAACTTTCTAAGTCTAACAATGTGCAAGGCACAATAGTATGACTGCAACAGAAAAAAACAATGTGTTGTCATCCATAATTTGTTCTAACTCATGTAACATGTTTTTCCTGAAAATAAAACTGTTGCTCTTTAAGTTACCTAATGTTACTCCTTGTAAGAACTTTTGTTGCTATCTATGTAAGAATGTATGCCCTAGACTGTTAAGGGCAGTGACCTATATTTTAATGGTTGTCCCTTGACAAAGGTGTGTTGGTCAATCTGAATCCACAATTCCACTCACAAAACCCTCCCCCTTCTCTCTCTCTCTGTCTGTGTCATACTCCGTATACTCATAACTCCACAGTCCACAGCATTGTTACAAACACAAATTTAGAATTTTGATCGATGAAGGCTTAAGGAGAGGAGTTGGCTGCAATGGCTACTTATGTAGTATTGGACGTTTCGCAAGGAAATTTCTGCAGAGTTGAAGTTTTTACATGAATTAAAGAAAGAAGAACCACATTTCATATAGACCAATACACCCTTGTAAAGGGACAGCCAACTAGTGAGTTAAAATTGAATTAACTGCCCTTAACAGTCTAGGGCATACATTCTTAAATAGAGAGCAACAAAAATTCTTACAAGGAGTAACATTAGGTAACTTAAAGAGCAACTATAATATTTTTAGGAAAAAAACATTTTACATAACTTAGCACATAGATTCAATTTCCTAAGCTCTGAGGGTACGTGTGTGAGTCATTGCTAACCGTGCATCTCATTGTCCTAACGTATTGCTCTGATACCACAAAACTCTGTAACGACCCTAACCCGACCTTAGGGGTTAAGCCAAAACAAAGCGCCGATGGAAATCCCACCAAGGCCATATCAAGTAACAAACCTTATAAGCAATGACAAAGGAACAAAATATATATTCAGCGGAAACAAAACATATATTACCATATCGAACATCACAGGTTATATACATGGTTTTCCTTGTCAACCACTCAGAGCTGTGCCTTCTACATATCTTACAAGATTCAACTACAAACAAACAAGCCTCTAAAGTAGAGCTTCAATATCTACAACAAAAGTAAAGGTCTAATATTTACAGCCTATCCACACAAAAGGGTCCATGTCAACCCTTTAATCTTCGCATCCTGAAAGGTGGAGAAAAATACATAAGCTAATGCTCGTATGAGTAACCAATACATAATTTACATGCTTTCCATGGAAATGATAAAACATTTCATAGAGATTTCAAACATAGAAGCATAGCCTTTATAAAGCACATTCCCCATAGTTGGTGTATCTACCAGGTGTCCCCGGTAGTGGATAAGCTTCGACGTCTTAGCATTACCCCTAGCGTATAAGTGTCACATAGTAGGAATGTCTTTCTAGATAGGAAAACATAGCCACCTTTCATTTATTTCCATGGAATTCAACTCAAAGTACAAAACATGTAGAACAAGCTTTGAATTGAAAAACTTGCATAGAAGCATGTAATTTAGGTATTAAGTCACTCACCTCGATTCACGTGTCACACCAACCTCCTAGAAAATTAGGCAACAAAACCATGATTAGAAGATGCTAAATAAGCCTATCTTTAATGAACATAAGGTCCTAGAGTGTAAGATATGAAGTTAGACAACCAATTTCAAGAAATAATTTCAGAATCTGCAATTTCATCAACTTCAACTTAAAATCTGACTTTGCACGGAAATAACTAAGGTACAAACTCCACATACTTTTTAAGGTCTATGAATCTAGTTTCAAAATCAGAAAACGGTTTGTAATTTCATCGCTCGAGCTAAAAATTATGGCCGTTTCCCCAACATGTGTCGGCACAGACTGCACAATTCCGAAAATGAGTGATGCTAGGTTAAGAATTTCTATAGAGCTCAATACTTCGAACTTGATCCTGAAATTTTTACCATAGATAGAAGACTCATAGAGGAACTCTCAGTAAAATTCTCAGAAATTTAAGAACTTTCGAACTATCTCAATAAAATTCCCCAAAATCAGACAAACATGAATTTTCCAATTCTCCAGAATTCTAAACCAAGTAATTTCTGTTCTAAACTACTTTAACTACACAAAATCCAAACATTCAGTAGGGCTTTCATGAGTTCTTCAACTCCCAATTCCAACTAAACTTGAAATCAATCTACTAGAGGAGCAAGGAATATGAATTTCACACTAAGAACTTGGAATTCATACCTACTTGAATTTCAATCAACAAAGCTAGGATTTTTTTCCTTCTAGCTTGGTTTTCCCTTTCCTCTTTCTCCTCTTCCTGTTCCTATTTGGTTCTCTCTCTCTCTCTCTCTCTCTCTCTCTCTCTCTCTCTCAGAGATGAATGAAGCGGTGAAATTCTCAGGAGGAATACACGTACGTCTTTTTCCTTTTCTTTTTCTCTTCTTAGGAAAATTATCAAGTGTGTAAGTAACCATGTGCTATATGTATTCCAACCTAACTTAGCAAATAAGATTAAGTCTATAACCACATAGTTAATAGAAGCACAACAATTATCCATGTATTAAGCATAATTAAAATGAGGGTTATTACAAATACATACAAAATATTAGACATCCACCTACTTAATACCCAATTCTAGGGTTTCCTTGACCTTTTCTCCAAAAAAGTATAGGCTTTTCTTAACTTTGCATCAATCAACCAAAAAATAAAATCCATATTTGGCCAAGTTGGACGGCATGTTTGCCTCTGAACACAACTTCCAGATTATAGATAATCATCATTTCGTTGGTCAAAAACAATGCCAATGTCCATTGTTTTCCCAAAATCACACCTAGTAGTACTTATCCTTGTCCACATATTTCCTACATTCTTATCAACTGAACAACTATTGTCCTTTGGAATTAATTTGTTTTCAACTTACAAATGTTACAAACTTGGATACATAGGTTTGCAGATAACATAAACAAGCATTGAAACAGTAGTAATGTCATCACAACAACTTGATAGTATCAATCAAAAGTTACACTAGGGAAGAAAAGGAAATAAATCGCATTCAACGAATGCCCATCAATGAATGGCATCACTTCTATTTGTACCAAAGCTAGTAAAGAGTTTCCATCACACTAATCCTGCGCAAAGGCCAAAGGCCAAAGGGACGTATGAGAATTGGAACAAAGAGTTAAACTTAACAGCCTCAACAGTTACACATACAGTTCATAGATCAGAGTTTTCAGAAAGGAAAAAATCTAGTGCTACAGCACACAAACAAATGACCTGAACACAATAACAAAGAGGCCACTCTCTCATACAATGAAAAAAAACCAATTTGCTTACAAACACAGACACATGGACGAAATGAGAGAAGAGAAAAGAGAGAAAACTGCAAAAAAAATTGAAACACCCAAAATATATACGTACCAGATGCGGACGTCCCTTGGTCAAGGAGAAGAGACTGCTTCTTCTTCGGTGGAATGGAGAGAGGATTGTAGCTTACAGAGAGATGAAGTGAGAGAGGAAGAAGAGGTGAGGGAGAACGATTGTTGCAGCAAGAGACCAGAGGCGGAACCCTTTCCTGTTCTTCTCTCCTCTTCAGCAACGTACGAAGGAAGGAATGAGAGAACAGTGGGGCTGGGATTTCAAATTGGGAAAATTTAGGGTTTCTTTCATCTGGGGCATATTGGTCATTCTAGGTTGTCCTCTCCATGTATGGGTAATTATATTTTTCCTTCCCATCACATAGAAATTCCCAAAAACTGGTCCATGAGGTGGGCAATATTTGCCCCTCCTTCCACTGATTGGCAATTTCCCCTTCTAGTTAACTAACGCTTTGGGCTCTGTGCATCAGAGAGAGAGAGAGAGAGAGAGAGAGAGCGCCCTAAATCGAACCTGGAACCAAGAACAATACTATTGTTGATTGATCAAAGAAGTAAAAGAACATTCTTTGCAGGATTTCTTTGCAGCGTAATCTTGGACCAGCAGCCCGTTGGAAATGGGCCAGCTGGTGAGCAGTATAGCACTATTCTATTATCTATAGCTAGTACGTTGTTTGTTGGCGTGTCGATCGCAAGTGAAAAAGAATAGTACGTTGTTTGATGGTGACGGATCACATTACTCACTCAGCCGTTCCAGCTACCAAAGCTCGATGAGTCCCGGTCATCAGGAGCCTCCCATGGTAGCGGTCCCGTCACTACGGATTGATTGATTAATTGATTGTCCCTACCTAACTGCTACTACTATACGGTAGCGGTCTAGGGAGTGCAATTGCTAGATCACAGGAGAATGAAAGAATAGAGTACTACTATTTGCACCTACGGTTATCGACGACCACGCGTGGCCGTCTCCGGCCATCAGACGGCCGATCTGAGCCGTCTAAAAATTTAAAAAAAAATAAATCGAGGGGGCATTCGCGGGAATTAATGGCATCCGATGTGTGTAAGATGCTTGATCTGAACACTCTTTTTTCGTGTATATAAGTGGCCGGAGACGGCCACGCGTGGCCGTCGGTACGGTTTCCTTAAGTGCAAATAGCTTTTTAGGAAAGAATAATAGTTTCCCGTTCCGGTTTCTTAAAATATGAACTTTTAGAAATGAAAGGTAATTTCAAACTCAAAAATTATGTGTTTATGCTAATAATTTTTCTACCAATATGAATCTTGTCTGATAGATCTCATTGAGATCTTTTAAATGATGCAAAAAAATTAAAAAATTATTTTTTATTTTCGTTATATTTGAGTTTAAAATTATCTTTTTTTTTAAAAAAAAAATTTTAAAAGAAAGCGGAACGGGGCTAACAAGAGCACCTTAGGGAGTGCCGCTTCGCTTGTTTTACAAATCATCTAAGACTGCTACTTGCATTTTCATTAAAGTGACCCGAAATGATGTTGTTTGGGTTCAGATGGAGTAATTTTTTTTTATTGGATGTCGGGGTTAGTTTGAGCGCACATTGACTAATTTTGAGATTCTAAAATTTACGATTGTGCAAATTCTCCAATGACCCCAAGATATGAAATTTTTGACCACTGTGGAATTTGAGCAGGCAACTCATGGAGTTCAAGCGAGATACAGGCTTCAAACTTTCCAAATGATAAACCGAAACTGGATAAGCATGAACTTGGATAGGGTTAGTTGGCCTTCGAGAATGCTTTTTGGGTTTAGTGATCTTTTTTTTTTAATAACCAAGCATACAGGTTAGGTTATGCGCACTTAAATTAATCCTTTAAAGCTCCTCATTTAAAGCTAGAATAAAATTCTGTATGAACTGGCCCCCAAAAAAATTGATAATACTTAAGAGATTTCTAGCATGAGAGTTTAAGTAGGAGTAAATCCCTTAGTCCCAAGCTAAATCCTTTGGGTTATTTATTTATTTATTTATTATAAGTAGTTAAGCAACAAATCCTTGGTTTGCTCCGTATGAACTGACCTTCAAAAGAGTTGATAACGCTTTAGAGATTTTGAACCTAAGACTTTAGGAGGAAGTAAATCCTTAAATCTCAGGCCAAATTCTTGGGGTTCAGCTGTCGAGGGTTAGTATTTTCTATTCACACTCAATTTTTTTCCGTTTATTAGTTTTGCTCCAATTTTTTTGTGACTTAATTACTCCTATTGACGAGAGGAATGCGAAAAGTAAAGAACTGTGAACCCAAGTTATTTTTTTAATAAAGTCAAAATTAATTCGAAAAGCCTGCCTGTTTTGAATTATTTTTGTCTTTAGTGAACTTTTTAAAAATTTTGATCACAATTTTTTATCTTATAAATTTCTTTCATCGAGACAAACCAATAATCCACACAAAATCGACATGAAACTAGCAAAATGACAAAGCAAATTGAATAAGAACTAAAAAATAATTTGGCTCAATTATTTAAAAAAAAAAATCTCATATTCAAGTTTTACTTTGTCCAGACTAGAAGCTGATGCAGCTATTTTTAGGGGCCTGGCGTAGAAAGAAAGCAAGTGTAGAGAGGGAGGGGGAGAGAGAATTTGGGGTGAGTTCCTCCCCACCCCCTCCGCCGTCTCTCTTCTCCTCTCATTCTCTCTTTTTGTTGGGCTCATGGTTATAAGGTGGTTGAGACTCTCTCCTTAAAGAGTTGACATTTTCTGTTCTCGCTTCCATTTTTGGACTCAGGAGTCAAGTTCGAGGTTCTGAATTTGGTTTTCTTAGAATTAATATATATATATATATATACCAGCGACGAAGACGGTGGCTTCTGCCTCCGGCCTGCGGTAGGACAAGTTCGAGTTGGTGCGGCGGGTCATCCAAGAGGGCTTGCTATGTGTTCATATCTCACTTCTCAGCTTCGGTCTCTCCAACCCCTCTTCACGAATGTGCGTATGTATTCGACGGGTCCGGCTCCGGCGTCGTGGTTCCGTGTGATTTTTTTGGTTTGTTGTATTTTATTTTATTTTGTTAGTTTCTGTATTTTGAGACCAGTAATGTCCCCTCTTATTGTACTATTTTACTTATATATAAATGGAGTTTACTTTCTGTTAAAGAAAAGAAAAGAAACAAGAAGATGTTAACCTCGCAGCCCGGATCAAAAAAAAAAAAAAACCTCGCAGCCCAAGAGGAGGAAAGTCAGCGGCCCACAACCCACAACTAATAAAGTGATTTTAGTTCATGAAAACCAAAAAAATGTATGACATCAGTGAGATATTTAAAGGATCAATTTTTTTTTTTTTTAAAGCAAAGAAAGGACTTTATTAATCTTTCCTCAGCAGAGTACAAAGATTAAAAGTGAGGAAGTGCAAGCCGGCATCACAACGATAGAAAACTCCAAAAGAAGGGGAATTGAAGTTTAAAGAATCAATTCTTTTTCGTTGATATACATTTTTTTTCCGTTTGCGGTGGTTTTTCCGCTGCAAAAATGCTACCACCACAAACCAAGTGTACACACACACACAAACATATTCACATTCACTGTGGGATCTATACACACTGCACACGTGCGTCCATTGTGTGTGGAACCCACAATAAATGTTTTTTTTTCTTTTTTGAACAACAAACCAACAAATGGTTCTTTCTGTTGTTGGTCAAACTTTTTACCTTCTAGTTCATTTTGACGAGGAGTAAATAAAAAGCCTAGGGAATTAGGGACCAAATTGAACCAAGAACAGTCAAAACGGGAAAAATTCTAAACGAACGAATTCAACTTTAGTAAAATCCCAAACAAAGCTCAAGTTTTTTTTATACTCCGTCTTTTTTGGGAAAATGACGGTCCATGACGTATTTTGATAATTAATACCCGCCAAGAACATGTTAAAAACATTTGTTAATGCTGAAAATATTTTTAGCGAGTATTCGTATTAATTATCAAAACAAATCATTGGCCGTCATTTTCTTATTTTTTTTGAACTGAACACAGCTCAAGTTTTACAGGATGGACAAATAAACACCCAACAGAAACCGTGGGCTAGGCCTAAGCCCCCAAACATAAAACCCCACGGCCCAGTCAGCATTGTTGAGGTGGTTGATCCAAAATCTAAGATATTACGGGGTGTTTGGAAGCCTCATTTTTCAGCTTTTTGCATTTTACTTTTGTTTTATTGATTTTTTGAATTATGTTCAGAATATATTTTAAATTTGATAAGGTTGCACTTTTCGGATAACAAGTTGCCAGCAGCAAAGTTCTATTTTAATTTTTTTTTGGAAAGGCGAAGAAAGGATTTTATTAAACTCTGGTCGGAAGAGTAAAAAGATTAGATGAATAGCAAGCCGGCATCACAACGATAGAAATTTACTCCAATAAAGTCGGCACCTCCTCACCAATCATATGCCAATCGAAGCCCCAAAAGGGGGAAGAGAAGGTTGCCCAAAATGCAACCAGCAAAGGAATAAATACAACCAGCTCAACCCAAAACATTCAAAAGGGGAAAAAAACTGAAATGATCCCTATAGTTAAGTGTTTGTGTTAACTTAATCTCTGTAGTTATAATTGACTTGATTTACACTTTGTATTTTTCATTTTGTTTCAACTTGGTCCAATTACTAACCGCCGTTAGTCCTTTTAACAGCAAAATCAAATGGCATTTTTTGGCGGTTAAAACAGTAATTCTCTCATTCCCCTCTTGCCCTAATATTAGGGGTGTGCACGGGTTGGGCGGTCGGGTTTGACCCCCGAACTCGACCCAGACCCGACATGGCGGGTAACAAATGTTTTAGGCCCGCAAACCGAACCAAAAAGAGGTAAGAACCGTCCGCGAGCCGATTTTTTACGTCGGGTTGGGTCTGACTAAAAACCGAATTAATCTTTATAAATTGGTCGGGTCGGGTAAGAAACACACCAACCTGGACCCTGAACCAAAATTTGATTTTTAACAAAAAATGAACCCGTACCGGTTTGAAGCATATGTTCGACCCCGCCCGAGACCCTTCGGGTTGGGTCGGATCCACGGGTAGACGGGTTTTTTGCACAGGCCTACCTAATATACCTCTGAACCAAAACACAGCTCATTTTTTCATTCTCCATTGATAAGGAGGCCCCTGAGATGAAATTTGGTTATAGTTTTCTGCAAAAAGTTACCCTCTAATTCAGCATTTTCATGATCAGCCATGAGGCAACATAACCACTGGTATTGTTGATAAATGCCAAAATATACATATTTTGGCCCTCCAATCTACATTTATTAGTTTTTTATTTTTGTTAACTGATTTTTTATGATGTGTTTTTATGTTTATAGGTTGTTCGAGCTCGGTTTCCAATAATTTGAGTAAAAAGAAGAATTTATAGAAGTTTTGGATCAAAATGCAAAGTCCTTCGAAATTGAATGGCTAATATCTTATTATATGAAGTCCAAGGGGCTTTTATGTTATTTGGGGATTAAAAAAGCCTACTTCTATATAAGTCAGTGGTACTGACTTCAGAAAGGGGCGGGCCGTGGAAAAGATTAAAAAAAAGGTGAACAGCAGTTTCGGACGCAGAAGATGAAGAACGGCTGCCATCAGTAAACTTCTTTTGTTTCGAATACTGTTTAGTTTTCTTATGAGTTGTTTCCCTTTCAAGTTTTTGACGCTTTATTCAATTATTCGCACGTCGGTAATTCATATTAATTTATGTTTTTTATTAAAGTTTGTTGTTGGTATTCAATTAGGTGTTATCTTTTGTTTATTTTTCATCTCTTATAATAGAAATATGTTTCAATTTAGGGTTTCTTGTGATTCTTGTTCAATGCATAGTTAATAGTCGTTTAGGTAAGGTCGCGGGGTGATTAGTACACCATAGCCAGGTCGGATATGTCTTGCTCCTATTTTGAAATAAAAATGAAAAGGCAATTTTAGGTTATTAAAGAACATTCGTTAGACGAATCCGGGCATCTTCGGAGCCTATGTGAACGGGATAACGGGGGTCCAAAACTCATTCTTCGCTGCGTATAGATGAACGGCGACCACAAAGATTCGCATCTTTCGGGGTATCTTTTTCTCTCTAAAGTCAAATGTTTTCAAGAATACCGAATGGAGTAAATTAGTCTAGCTTGGTTGCGAGTGCTATGAACCCCACGATTGTGCCTTTTATTTATTTGAAAGAATACAATCAATTTGTTAGTTTTTATTAATCTCAACCAAATCGACAAGGGGTGGCTACCTAAGAGCCCATTTAAATTATAACAACCCGAATTTTTAGTCAGCACACATCACCGTCTCTGTGGATTCGACTCCGGACTTACCGGATATTGTGCTACGTCGGTCTCCGCCCTACGCTTGGGGCAACCCATTAATTTGGGACTCGGAATCGGTCAAGCAATTGTCTACCTGTTCAACTTATGAACAAATATTGAAATGCCTTATTTTTCTGCATAGTACTGAAAATGCATATAAACCATGTTCAAAAGTCACAACATGATATAGATCTAAAAGTCACAACATGATAAAAAACTATATCCAAAAGTCAGAATATTACGTAAACTCAGTTTTTTGTCAATTTTGTCCTTATTTAATTTTTTTCGCATTTGTTAGTTTTTTGTCAATTTTTTCAGAATTATTACTTTGTCATGACGAGAAGAATCTAAAAAGTAAAAAATTACCATCGAAATCCATTTTTTTTAATAAAGACGAAAAAATTAGCTTATTGGTTTAGTTTTGTTTTTAATGACTTATTTTTGTCTTTATTTAAAAGGACTAACGGCAGTTAGCAATTGGACCAAATTGAAACAAAATGGAAAGTACAGAATATAAATCGAGCAAATTACAACTACATGGACTAAGTTGACACAAACATTTAACTACAGGGACCATTTCGATTTTTTTCCCTCTCCTTATTTTTCTTTGTTTTTCCCTTGCATGTTGGTTAAGGTACATTTTTCCACGGACGTTGTGTTCTTTCGTGTACATACAAGAAACCGGCCTACACTAATTAACCTAGCTAGTATAAGGGATAGGAAATGAGACCCTACGGTAAGAATCGAAACCAAGATTACATCCCAACAAAAAGAGTGACTTACTATTTGGGTCATTATTCTCGTTTTCCATGGACGTTGTTGTTTTAGTGAAAGGGGTGACACTAAAGAAGTGCCATATGCCATCCTTAACGTGTTGAACATACACATTTATAAATACTGTAAAATATTTGTATATGTACACATACACACCAAAATTCATCTAATTACCATCTATTGAATTTTTATCACCATTGAAGTTGCCATCATAATCATTATGATCATCATCATCATTACCATCACTGATTAATTTTTTTTAATCACTATCATCATGCTAATCAATGTTAGTAGCACAGTATAAAGTCGATAACTAACTGAGTTGAAAAAAATAATTAACTTTTATTATCGGAAAAAATAATAACAATAATTATTAACTGAGTTAGCTCAGTTGACCACTCTTGCTCATTTTTTTCGTTAAAAAGTTAATTAGGGATCAAGTATCAACAAAGACGAATGTCGGTTGTCATTATTTCTCCTTTACTGTGAGAGTACTTTCTCAAGTTTGTCGTTATGGATCATGAAGTTGTTGACTTATTATTTATATGCACTACTGGATTTGTTTTCAGACTTCCTCATATATATATTCCTACTCATCATGACATTATATACAAAATTCACCTACTACGTACATGCCAATTGAACGGCAAAAATTGATAATTAACAAGGTCGGTCAATTATTAGAGCAAAATCTGCTTCTCGTAATTAATTAAGGTGTTAATGAAATTATAAATAGAGGCTAATGAGGTTTTCCTTCTTTAGTAGAAGAGATTAATCCACCCCTAGCTCATGCTGCTTTGTCCAAAACCTAACCTAGCTAGCTAGCTCGAGCTATCATTAGTCACTTAAGTCTAAACCCTAATCAAACTTGAATGGGACGTTCTTTTCAACATTAACTACGGCCATTGAAAGTGAATCAAAAGGCACCAAAATATGCACAAGCACTGCAAATTGCTTTCGCAAAAATCAGCTGCCCTAATTAGTAGTAAGGATTTTTGCCCTTCGTCACACGGTAGGGAGGCGGTTAGATAGATAATATCCTTTAATTTGGACCAATTTTGTTCGTCACATTTGAACATCGGATTGAACTATATATTTAAGGTGATCGCATAGTCAATATTTGGTTAAGATATTTACGACTCATATTAAATATGCCTCGGTTGTGAAGATATTCATGCTCAAAGTGTGGGATATGCAATATGATGAAGCTAGCGTGCTAGTTTTTATCCAATGATCGCTATTAATCTAGTGGGATTATATTTTTCTTGATCACTAGTTCAGTCGACGAACAAACAGGTCCTCAAAGTACATGGAGACAAAACTAAGATGGACCAATGCTTAGAAGTAGCCAGCTGGGGTGATTAATTAGTATCCCGGCCTGTCACAACTCACAAGCTAGGCAAAAAGATAGAAATTTTCCAACAAATACAATCAGAAAGATGGGCACCAAAATAAAGGAAATCTATTTGATAGATTTTGTGCCACAGGGTCTGAAAGGAACAAGAGATCGAATTAAACGCTCCCCGGCCGGCCACCACAACAGATGGAAATGGACTTATCAAACAATATACATAATACACCCTCCTTGTGGGTTACTATCAATAAGGTTGGTGGTATTGCCTATTCAATCATATGACTAAAGGGTGAGGTCTGTTTTATTACGAATTGACTTGTTGCATGTAAACAAAATTTTCATATCTAATGTTGGGAATCTTTTGTGATCATTTCATTTCCAACTATATTTACCCACATTGAGGGTTGTAAATTTGAAAATATCACTGTCATGTCGTTCTGAACCAAGTACACATATAAAGTCTTGGCTTATTTGGAAATTATTTTCGGTTATTTTCTCCGGTGATCCCCTCTTTTTTTGAAACAACTAAAATTAATATCACGCATTGAGTTGGGGAAGAAAACCCAACCGCGAGTCTAATTCTTGACGCGACGAGCCACCACGCTTGCCCTTAACCACACATACGGACCGCAGGTTTGCTCATACCTCTCTTGGGTCTACAAAAAGAGCTCCGGCCGGGGGTGTCTTCGTCATTTCACGCAGCCGGGCCGTTTCCATCTCTTCGTTTCTCAAGGGCTTCATGCACCACAAGTCTTCCGGGCACGAGAGCAACTTCCAATGCGGAATATGATGTCTCAACTCGTCTCCAGTACCCCCAACTTCTGTGACTATCACTTTACAGCCCCCGCCGGACTTACTAGCCATGTTGTGCACAAATTTGCACAGGGCCCGAACCATGTTCCCCGACCGCGGACCCTCCTGGTGCACCCCGTACATGAAATAGAACCCGAAAGGGTCCGACAAATCGGGGAACACCTCGCCGGATTTAAACCACGGGAATAACCTGTCCACCAATCTGGAGTACATTTCGTATAAGAAGCAAGACGCTGTTTGTTTCCCTATCCGCAGTTTGAACACCTCTCCGCTGTTCCAAACACTCAGCATCGCCCAACTATCCGGGATAACAGCCTGCACTCCTTCCCGGTATTCGCCCCACGTCTCGCCTTTGGGATAAGCCACCCACGTCCCCAAGCTCAACTTGCTTCCGAGCACTTTGTCGATGTCAAGCGGGAAAAAGTCGGCCGAGCCCATGAATTTCCTGTAGAGGAACTCCGCCTGTTCTATCCTGAGCTTGGATATCTCGATCCTGGACGGCAATTGGAATGGGATTTGGTGGATGGGGTGGACTAGGATTGTTGGGCTCGCGAACTTGATGAACCCGAGTTTTTCGGTAAAGAGATTGACGGACGGCAGGTTGTCTTTCTCGGTGGCCATGTAAGCAAAATCGACCCCGTTGGCTACGAACCATTGCTCCAAATGGTGAACCAAGGTCGAACCGATGCCGTTGTGCCGGTGCCGTGGGGAGACCCTTAGGCCTAGAATGTAGCCAACCTTGGCCATATTCTTTGCGGGATTGATATGAATAGTAACCACCTTTATTGAGCCTTGAATCACACCCACAATCTCGCTGCCAAATTCAGCTACCTGTTTTTTTTTTTTTGACAAGACATCATTGTAAGCAAGGTGAGAATTTAACGTAGGAGAAATACATAAAAGTTGGAAATTAGGGAAAAAAAAGAAAAAAGAAAGTGAAATGGTGGGGTGGTACGTACCAGCATGTTGTACATAGGACTGTTTCGGATTCTACAAATGGGGTCACCCATCGTATCCGTGAAGAAGGCGTGATCCTCCGGCCCTACCCCGCACCGCCTTTCTAAATCTTCCACTCTGGCTTTATCGACTTCCTCGATGTAGTTCCGTACCGTTAAATTTTTAAGTTTCATTCTAATCGTGATTTGAAAACCCGAAAGGGCGGTTGTTTCGGTAGAGAAACTCTGGCTCAAGAGGCCGGGACAAGTGAAAGAAAGAAACCTAGATACTTACTGAGTTTTTTTAAGGGTGCTTATGAGCATTGCTTTATTTATGAGGTTTATGTGAGGTGGATGGTTAATGTTTGATCAACATCAACCTAAGGCTTAAAAACAATGATGGTAGACAAAAGGTTATGCAATAATAGACCGTGTTTTTGTTTTTGTCTTTAACCTTAATCCATTGTTTAACTTAATAATCTTAATTATTAGTATTCTGTAAATCTTAATTATAAGCACGTTAGGATAACCTCAGCCTCACGCCATGTTGTGCACGCCTAAGCAGCCAAAAAAGAAGAAGAGGGATTTAAGTATCATTTTTTGAAAAAAGAAAGAAAGAAAAAGGCTTAAGCATATAGTTGTGTTGTTGGCCAAATTCAATTCAATGAATAA
The DNA here is from genome assembly GCF_030253575.1 of Rhododendron vialii. NCBI lineage: Eukaryota > Viridiplantae > Streptophyta > Magnoliopsida > Ericales > Ericaceae > Rhododendron > Rhododendron vialii. Next base: position 7,294,157 of record NC_080569.1, read on the forward strand.
TAAACCATGTAACCAACACATTATTAGTGTGAAAACTTTATGTCCGTCTTAAAATTAATTGACAAAAGTGGAGAGGTCTCTCATGTTATTAAGTGATCACTCATTCTACTCCTAAGTAATATGGAACTATATTTCCTTAATATCCCTCTGGCCCTCACTTGCAGTCGCGTTTGAGGTCTGTCACGTGTAGTTTCTCTTTGGGTCTATCATAGTGCAGTCTTTTTACCGATCTGTTATCGCAGGGTGTGAATTGTAATTTTTTTGAAATGTGGGGTGGAATAGGCTCCGTTTTGATTCCATATGAAAAATTTATATCTATTAGGATCGTCACACACACGCACACGATTTACGAGTACAAAACAGTAAAGAATCAATACAGAAATATACGTGGTTCCCCAAAATCGGGTATGTCCACGGGAGTGAGAGCTGCTACTATTCGTTATTATCACAGTATGAAATGGGGTTTACAACATAGAGTATTTATACCGACTCTATTCTAACCCTAATATGATATTTGGTCTGTATCCCAAAAATACCCCTGTACGAACCGTACCGTACCACTGGGGCATCTAGCCTTTTTTCTAGAACTTCTTAGTATTTCTCCATATTTAACATATGAGCCACAGTTCTAATAATATCCATCTCAAAATCAATCGAGAATGAATGGAAATGTTCCTCTCGTTATTAAGTGATCACTGATTTCACTTACTAGTAACGTGGGATTATATTCCCTTAATAATTAGAAAAAGAATCAAGACAAAATTGCACTTGATCCACTTGTACGTATGATGTTGTACTGGTACATGTAGGGCACCAAATAGTCGGTCCTACAGTAGGCGAAGCCTTAAATATCTTACTAGGAGTTGAATGGATCTAATCATATGACCATGTTGGTTTTGGTATTTAAATTTTGTATAATGATTGGATAGAGATAAAGAAAAAAAATAAAAAAAAATAATTGAGAAAAAATTTATTGAAAATCGTGCGCAGAAAAATAATAAAAAATCTTACATCCCCAAACGAACATGGTCGCTTTTTTTAAGAATCCCTTATAAACCAAGAACCATGTTAAGTTAGCATATACTCCACTAATCAATTACTCCAACAAACGGTGATATGGGATTATGCAGTCCACCTAAATGAAGAATCTCAGTGGCGGAGTTAGGATCAAAATATGGGAGTGGCGCTGTTTAATAAGAGATCATGACTTTTGTTATTGCATGTTGTCTGCAAAATTTGAAGAGAATTGTTGCGTGTATATATTGATATTATAAAATGTTGTCATGGAATTTTTTTTTGATAAAAGAGTAAATGTTGGAACAACTCTTTAATTTGTAGTCTTCAAATGAAAACCACCGAGATATTATTATTATGATTCAAACCAGTCATTGTTTAAATAGAGATGTTTACATTATCTGTATAAAATATGAAATCGTTCACATACTAATATAGGTGTTTAACCGAATTACCTTAGTGTAAAAAAAATTGGGCATGAAATTGGGGGAGGGGGGTGGCACCTACATGTTTGGGCATAAAATTAGGGCTAAAAAATTAAGTCTGGAGTATTGCTTATTGAAAAGCAATAACCCTACAAGTTTGGAATTATTAGCTGAAATGACTAGAAATTATGCTTGCTAGTCATGAAAAAAATGACCTATAACCCTACAACTTTGGACTTATTAGCTGAAAATGACTAGAAATAATGCTTTGCACTTGATCTAGTGCACCATTTTTGTTTGATAATGGATGTACGAGCCAGCGTGCGAGTCATGAAAAAATAACTTAGATAACCATCACACATTGACTAATTCTGGGTCAGTTAATCCTGAAGAATTTTGCTCGCATCTGTCGTCGGTCTCGACCTGTTTGTTGATCTTTTTTTTTTGGTACGTAACTGTTGATCATCTTCTTCAGTTGAGGTAGGCATTAATTTAAACCAAATCAAGTAAAATGCTACCTCTGTGCTTATTGTGATTGTTGTCTTATGCGTTGTTAATCATGCATCATCACCATAATTAATTAAAAACTCATACTTGCTGATTTTAGGGTTTGTTAATAATTAGTTTAACTAATGTACTACTAGTATTCTTCTTTCTTAATTTCTTTAAAGATAAAAAGGGATCTAGCTGGGTTTTCTGAGAGAGCTGGAGATCGAGCGAGCCTGGGACTGGGAGCTGGGTCGCTTTCTATTTGCACTGATCATTTTTGTTTTTTTCCTTTCGGTTCGTTTGATTTGTGCTTAATCATTTGTTATTAAGTGATTGCAATTAGTGTGTAGAAATAGGTGGGGGGGTCCTCCTCCTCCTCCTTAATTAAGACACTTGCTACTAGATTCGAAAGTGAAAAAGTGAAACCCCCACTAATAATGAGAACATGGCAGTGGCTAGGCTCACTGCCTGGTGGTGTTACTTCGCCCAAATGTTTTTGTGATCTTATCTAATACTCCATTCCTTCATTTTTTTAAAGTTCAGTATTTTATTTTGGATGGTTACTTAATAAATGTTCATTTTGTAAAGTTAGAGTGTAAAAGTTGATAAATTTTTTTGGTTTTGCTCCTAATAATAGATTCTATTTTGAAAAGTTTTGTGAGTAAAAGTGTAATGATAATATCTCCATAGAGAGTAAGGAGAAAAAATGGAGGTAAAATTTGATATAAAAAGTATAATGATAATGTCTCCTTAATAAGATGAAGTTACGAAACTAGACTTAAAAAAGGGGCGGAATGAGTAACATTTTGAGGAGTTCTTCCTCAAGATTTCTCCCGAACATTGCATGCCTTGCGATCAATCGAGTAACTACTCAGCGTTCCTGAAGTATCACATGGTGTTGCCTAGCTAGGCGGTACTCCTAATCATTTATGCAGCGGCAAATCATGCGTAAGAGACATTATCGTGCAATTAAGTTGAGTGCCCACGAGACACGGAGTGAACCACCTTATGTTGTCATTGGCAACTGGTTATTTATGAAAAGTACCACGCAACAATATCACATGGCACGCCGCCGGGAGTAGCCAATGATTAGCCCCGTCGACCAATAGAATTTGGAAAATACTTGGGTGCACGTAGCACTACGACACTTCCAAAGGGTTCCACCCCTCACACGCACGGAAAATTGCTCACAATAGCCTAACTGTCTCTTTCTCCTCTTTTTAAAAATTTCTATACATGCACTTTTAAAGCATTCATCATACTTTCAACTACCTCACTTTTATTCGATTTTTATTATTATTATACATAAACCCCCATTAGTACAAAAAGAGCTAGGCGTCGTGGACCATTTGACGAATCAGAAAGCCTACACTTGTCTAAATGCCCTCTACCTCATGGCTTAGGCGATCGAATCGCATTGGACCCACCACTAGGCATGAAATGGGGGTGGTGATTACCGCATTTTCGAACGTGGTACTTCCAACCATTTACGTAACGATAATTTTTCGCGAAAGATACCACATGGCAACCCACATAGTATTTCGAAAATACCCAATAATTAGCTCTTTTACTTGCGAAAAATACCATATGGCATCCTGCATAGTACTCCGGAAATACTCGATAATTGGCCATAAAATTTTGCTACGCATTAGTTTGCTCAATTGGCCGGGTCCCTTGAATTAATCCATGATTTCAAGCTCCACAAGTGCTCCAAGGGAGAAGTGTACAATACCCTGTCTGCTTTGTGAGTGTGTGTTGTTTTCCTTGCATGCATTATGTTGTCTACATGCTTTTTCGGAATTGGATACTTTGGAGCACTTATAATATGCGTCCATATGAGTAGTGGGACCGACAAATTTTATGGGGGAGAAATGTGGGTCCCTTCACCCCCCTAAAAAAAAGAAAAAAAAGAAAAAAGAAAAAAGAAAAGAAGCAAAGGCTGGGTTCACCTTTCTGGCTTGGGAAATTAAATTTGGATTTTATGGAGTTAGCTTGATTGGGCAAGTTGGGATATTCCATTAAGGCCTCGTTTTTTAATGTCAAATAAATACTTATTTTTCAAGAAGCAATTTCAAGTTAAAAAACGATAGATTTATTGAAATCTAAAAATATGCAATATGGATCTTGTTTGAAAGATCTTTAATATGGTGCAAAAAAAATCGAAAAATTATTTTTCATTTACATTATTTTTTGAGTTTGAAAATGTAAAATAAATACTTATTTTTTTAAAATGTGTTCTGGAACGGGCTCTAATTCTTTTCGATCTCCTTTCTCACACACATACATTCCAGCACCCACTTATCCAGCTTTATCTGCAAGACAACTTTTATATGGACGGCAAAGTGTTAATTTCCTAGTCCCAAGATTAATGTTCAAAGAACCTACTTTAATTCAGTCACCCCTCTTCCATCTTCTCCATTTACATATGCACTATATATGTAGAGGTTCAATGTTCCAATTAAGCGTTATAGGAATGCACTGATCGACCTTGTAATTAAAAGGGTATACCGGATAACAGAATGGGACCTCTAAAGATGATAATTCCTCTTGTTAGTATAATTAATAATGTAACCTCACTTGTTAGTTATTATTAAGTCTCCATTTGATCCATGCCACTTGTCTTCGATCTCCAATTCTAAAAACGTACAAGTAGTTGGCAAGCATCATACATTAATTAATGATCTCTATTACAAACGGTGTTATGTACAAAATTAGGAGGAAACGTCACATCAATCTAGCGCATCTCAAATCTACAACATGTAGTCTCGCTCGGGACTAATGTTGCATAGAATTTATAAGCCACATGCTGCAAAAGTTTGTATTGCAATTAAAGAATCTAAAGAAGTACTCGTCCCTAAGATTGATAGATTAATTTGGGTCATCGAATTTTTCAAGATATATATTTGTAGATGAAAAAAGGTACTATCTCAAAATTAAGGATATATGTATAGGGGGGAAAAATAAAACTTAGAAGCAGCTAAGAGGAGATCAACACATGTTGCACCTCTTTATAGGAAGCTGCTAACTCTCACAAACCATATATAGTAGAATCTTCATGTTCACACAGGTTTGATCTTCTTCTTCTTCTTCTTTTGGTGAAACTGAAAACAACAGGCTAACAGAAAATTAAAGTCTCTCGCGGTGAACCCGGGGGATATCGGCCACGAGCAACTCCCTGAGATCTCGTCGGAAGGGATTATGTGCGAGACCGCCATCTCTGTTTGCGCTAGCTCCTCCCATTCCTGCAAGTTTATTCCCTCCACACAGGTCGCAGTGATCTACACTCAAAGGCTAAGCAGCTTCGTGGCTTATGTGACAAGAAAACCCAGCCCGCAATTTGGGCTTGGCCCATGGTGGACATTACCACTACGTTCTAGACTTCTCTAGCCCAAAAGAAAAAGGAAAAAGGAAACCAAACAGGTCCAGCCTAGCTATGAATGAGTCCACTAGTCCAGCTTTGGGACAAAAGGTACACGAGATAAGATTAACCCGAATAGAATGTTTACAGGGGCGGAACAGGAATCTAATCTGGTTTGGGCTAACTCAAAAGTTAATAAACTAATATAAATAAATAGTTTATAGTTAATGTCGAGCAAATTTGTGCATAAATATGTAAGTTTTCAAAATAGACAAAAGAAAAGTACAAAAAAAAAAAACCGTACACTATTGAAGTTGTATCCTACGAATGGTGTGCCCTACATTATTTAGAGAGTAGAAATCATTTATTATTTAGTCTGAGTCAATATATTCAACAAGTTCTCTTTCAATGAAGATAATCAAAGAATCTAAAAAAAAACCGTATTTCATTTTGTTATGAAGATTAGTTTTCACATGCGTTGTCTACACACCCAGTGGTGGAAATACATAGAATGACAGCTGTGCTGTAGCTCAAAAAAAAAAAAAAAAAACTAAAAATTTATATGTGAAATTTTAGCTCAATAAATTTTAAACCACCTCATTTTTTTTTTAGCCCAACCCATTATAATTTTAGCCCACCATCAAATCCCAGTACTTAGGTTGATTCATCTTGTCAACGGATATCAAATTCCTTGCTTGATCCTTGGGTTGGTCAATATTTCCTACAATCTGTATTCCTATGATTGTGTAGTTTGTATAGGACTTTATTATTGTATTAATTCTTCTTTCCTTGTAGAGAATATGTATCCCTTGATTACAGTAATTAGGAAGAGCAAATCTCTCCTCTTGATTGTAATTTCACTCCTATATAATCAATACCAAAATAAAGCTATTGTCAGTCCACTGGGCTGACGATAAGCATAGTAGAAGATAAAAAAAATAAGTATTTCTGTATACTTTTTATACCCTTTAATACACATTCACACATTTACTATTGTCAATCCATTGGAATTATTTTAGAATTTTCTATTGAAGAAAAAGAACTAGGTATAAAGGGAATTGAAAGAATCTTTTGGTATGGACTCAAAAGTGAGGCCTACTTAAAACTCTTTGGATTCTCAAAAGTACGTACTCTTAAATTCTGGATGCTCATATATTACGATTGCCGTAGATTAATGAAATTGTTGAGGATAAATCTGGAATTTGTCTTAAACGCAAAACTCCATCCATGCTTCCCGTTACAGTTATTTCTTCATTTCTCATTTTTACCACACCGCACATTGCAGTTATACCCACCCATCCATCCATCCATCCATGTTTCATGTCGTAGTTGCAGCTATAGAATTAATGCACATCATAAATGAATTCAAATAGATAGATAGCTACGTACACCTAGCTACAATCGAAAAATTATTTCAAAAGTTGCTTGTGCACCCAACGCGCGCTAGTCATTATATCGATACTACTAAACTTATGTTAACAACAGCCAGCCACATGAACTTGAATATATAGCCCAAGATACTAAACTAATTAGATGCAATGTTTTCCTAATTGCAAACCCGTACAGGCCGATGACACATGAATATATAGCCCAAGAAACGACAGAAGTCAGCACTACAACTAGACTGTCCCAAATTCCCTCCCAAATTTTGAGTGTGGTAGTCGAGCCAACTCAGCCAAGGACTTCATTTCCAATGTACCACACAAAAAAAAAAAAGAAGCAGCGAAGAGCTTAACGCTCTAAATATATACCGTCGTATTTGTCTTAAAAAGTGAACGACCAAAATTACTAGCCATCGATTTTCTCATAAAAGAAAAATAAGATTAGATCTATGAGAAAAATAAGATTAGATTTTAGGCACACCGAGAAATACCTGAAAAACTTAGTGATAAAGAGAAGACAAACTTGAAAAATATGAACAGCTAGCATTAGAAAGAGAAGAGAAAAGAAAAAGATGTGATCACCCATTCTATAATTGCGGTGGTGGAACTTCCACACATCACACTCATCCAAGTCGGTCGCTTGTTGGAACCTTCATTTTGGACACTAAACCATGGCTTATATGACCATTCAATTTACTGGACCCCACTCCATTAAAAGCCATGTCCAAGTGCCCAACATTTCCACACCTCAGTGGTCTCCACGCCTGGGGCACTCTTACCACACACTCGCATCCGTAAGTGTGTGAGCTCCCCACGTACACTAGATATGTATAACGTGTGTAGTGCCCGCATACTTATGAGTATGGATGTGTAAGTATGTATGGTGCTAGCATTTTTGCACTCCGGGAGCTCTCTATTTGACTTGGCTGTGAGTGGTGTTAGGCGAAATGATCGGTACTAGTGAAACACACTTTCTACAAGTCCAATAATCTTTTTAAAAGGAGTAACTATTTTGTCACGGGATGCTCCATGGTTCTTCGACCTACACCGCAAAGTTATGCGATGTCCATACTTTAGTCTTGAACTCCACGTAAATTTATGTGGGTGCATGAAAAGGGTTCGGACACCGTCACGTGCTGCTCCAGAATCTTTTTACTTTAAAATATGTATTTTGCCTTTTGCTTTAATGGTTGGTTAAATATAGCTATTCTCTCATAACTAGGCAAATTAATTAATTAATTTAAGCAGTGAAATAAATATCACATTATTAGGCACCCCATTAATCGTACGTTGATGTTTCTACTTTTATGCTGTTACTTGAATAGTATTTAAAAAAAAATTCCACATCAACCTTCAAAAAATTTTGACGCCTCCAAATTTGAAGAAAAGGTTGAAAATGTTCTATAACAATGTTACAACCACACACAAATATTTATATACATTCACAAAAGGGGATAAAATTATTGAATGCTTTAAAAATTGTACTTTTAGTATCAAACTGCCTGTAGTGTTGGAGATGCTTTTACATTAATTATTACAATTAGCATTTTGATATCCTAATGCAAAATCTCTTTACAAAAATATATTACATGTTATTATTATTCTAAAATTGAGATTATTTTCTTGTAAAGCATAAGAAAATGAAAGATATATATTTCACAATCAATACATTTTTTTGTTGTATTAAGCCTATGCGAGAATATATATATCTATATGTTTTTTGTTAATCCGTTAAAACTCGTAAACAAACTCGAGCTCGATTAAGTCAAGACCTGTTTGACTCGAGCTCAACTTGTTAAATTTTCACTAAACTTGACTCAAATTCATTAAAAATTTAATAAACAAACTCGATAACGGTAAAAGTTAGCTCATTTGCTGCCCCGGCGGCTCCACACCATACACCAGAATCAAATCAGAGAGAAATGTCAAAGTCTGTCTTTTGCTTTTCTGTTACCACGAAACAAAGGACAAAGTCACCCACCACTCACGAGAACGGAAAGTCTTCCTTCTACTGTTCTACAACTAGGAATACTCTCTCTCTCTCTTAAACTTCTATACCCAACTTCCGTTTCTGAGGTGGGAATTATCCAAACATGGCGGTGTGCGCGACCGACACGGCTCGACAGCTCTCGTGCCGGGACAGTCGAGCAGCGGCACATCTTAAGCTCATATCGATCCTCGTGATCTTCGTCACGAGCGTCGTCGGGATATCGTCTCCGGTGATGCTAGCTCGATTGTTCCACGGCAAGCCGGTCTACGACAAGGCCATCCTAATAATCAAGTGCTTCGCGGCGGGCGTCATCCTCTCCACCTCCCTCGTCCACGTCCTCCCCGACGCCTTCGACGCCCTCGCCGACTGCCAGGTCTCGTCCCGCCACCCGTGGAAGGACTTCCCCTTCTCCGGCCTCGTCACCCTCATCGGCGTCCTCACCGCCTTGCTCGTCGACCTCACCGCCACGTCACACGTCGACAGCCACGGCCACGGCCACGGCCATGGGAAGAACAGTCATTACGCGCCGATTGGGACGAGCGAGGAATTGGCGGCGAGGAGGAAATCGGCGGAGAGTGGGGGGGAGTTGGGGGTTATCGGCGAGCGGAGTGCGGCGGAGGAGTTGTTGAGGATGAAGCAGAGGCTGGTGTCGCAGGTGCTGGAGATAGGGATAATATTTCACTCGGTGATTATAGGGGTGACGATGGGGATGTCGCAGAACCAGTGCACGATCAGGCCGCTTGTGGCGGCGCTGGCGTTCCACCAGATCTTTGAAGGGATGGGGCTTGGAGGTTGTATTGCTCAGGTACGAATATCTATGAAAGCCTGTACTAGATAACGTATCTTGATGCGTGATTAGAGTGATAGGACACGTCGCGGGAGTAACTCAGGGGAACGAACGGTGATTAGGCCACCGTGGCTCGGCGTTTGAGCCGTGGATTGTGTGGTGGATGGAAGGGATGACCGTTTAAAATCTGATCGCCAATTCCGTTGACTTGCGATAAGGATTGGCGTCAGGGATTTATAAATTCTGCCGTAAATTTTAACGTTCTTTATAGGGACGCCTAACCGCGCTTAATTAGGTTGCATTCTTATAAACTCATTTGCCCTGAATTAAATTTCGTAATTTTTGGTCTAGTTTTTTTGTTGTGATTTTTGGAGTTATCGTTCGGTTCGACGATATGAATTGAAAAAGTATTAAAATATGGACCGATGTGACAAAATTTATATATAAGACACTTTAGGAAAATTAAAAAAAACAGCTGTATGGTACTTTCTCGTCTTTAGTGATTTTTTTTTTTCATTTTTGATAATTTCCTGTTAAATTAATTTACACTATTGGTTCTGTTATGAGAGAGAAATTTGTAAGTGAAAATTATTAATGAAGGTTTTAAATTTCACCTAAGACGAATGATTAAAAAAGGCATTTTCCAATTTGATGAAAAGATAAAGAAATGTAGTACTACTAGACTAGATACTAAAAGTGCTCACAATCTTTAAGAATAAGGAACTCAGCCCACACTTTATCTTACTTTATTTACCTCAAACATATATAAAAGAAAATATGTAAATTAGGTAAGCTTCAAATAAAAATACCTAAATAGGTGAAACTCTATCTATCGACAAATTGGAATACATATATGTATGGTAAAGTAGCAATTTTAGATCACGTGAGATGTCATTGATAGATTCTGAATCGCAATTAAATACGATGTGATGAGGTTTGGGTTTATGCTCGTCTCCAATTAGCATAAAAAAAGCTTTAGACCTGGCCGGTTTTGCTCCTACTTTGAGTCCGACTCGATGATCCGATATCGATCTTCTAGGCCATTTTGCGTAGGTCGTCCGCGGAGAAAATTGACTTAATGATTCTAGTCAGTGAATTCTATGTTTCTAACTAATGATGATATCTGTGGCAATGACAGGCGGGGTTCAGCTTCGGAACAACGGCCTACATGTGCTTCTTGTTTTCGGTGACAACGCCCGTGGGAATAGTATTGGGGATGATCATATTCTCGTTAACTGGTTATGATGACAGCAGTCTCAACGCCTTGATTCTCGAAGGGATATTGGGTTCCCTCTCTTCAGGTATCCTCATTTACATGGGTCTCGTCGATCTCATAGCCCTCGACTTCTTTCACAGCAAGTTGATGAGTTCCGAGCCTTGGTTGAAAAAGGCATCGTTTGTAGCCCTTGTTCTTGGATCTACCTCTATGTCTATCCTTGCCCTTTGGGCCTGAAAATTGGTGCAAAGCAATTGAAGAATAATCTTTGAAATTTGGTGCAACTATCACAATTCTCAGCTGAATCTTGTCAATATTGCTATGACAGTGCGACCAACGCATTTGTACGAGCTTTAGGTATTTTTCCGTTTGACTTTTGTTGTAACCGTCTCAGTTCAATTGAAAGTTCCAACGGGATCCATTAATTGGAGAGGTTTCAATGGATGATATCCTAATCCTGCCGGTCAGATGGGATTTTCATTCGTACGATTATGGTTGCCAATTAAGAAGAAATCTAGTGCATGTTCTAGCCAAAAGTTTGAATTGTTGTAATGTTGAAAACTGAAGAAACATGACAGTACTGCTGCGTATAGCTCGCTGAACTTGTACAATACCTAAAATTAACTGTGAAATGTATCACAAGTACGTACTGTGACCGGGAACGCCACTTCCAAAAGATTGATCTGTTGAACCCAACGAAGAATGATTTGAACTGGTTTTCTGAGTTGGATTTATTAATAAGCACCACTTCAAACCTCTCTTTTTTGGCTATATATATAGTCTTCAGTATTGCCCATTTTTGCATAGAGTAATAATTTTGTTGAAACTTGGACGTTTACGCATAACCCACCGGTGCAACATTGCTTTACTTTATGTGTGAGTGGGTACATGACTAGAGCTCCACTTTTGGGAACTTTGGGATAGCAGAGTGAGAAAAAATCATTCATTTACAGTGTTTGGTATATTTAGTTTGGAGACAACTTCTCGGCAATCAATGGTTTAGATTTCAAAAAGACTTTATGCGGGAAGAAACTATTTTTCTCGCGAAGATTCTTTTAACAAAATCTAACTATTAAAAATACATTTGGACGACCGAGATGCACCGACTGTTGCTCTCTGCAGTCCAAACACAGACTGCAGATAAGCCATTTCCATTCAGTTAAATGGCAAAACGATGAAAACTGGGGGAGGGCTACCGGTACTTTACCAATTGAGCGGTGAAGCAACCTATATGTTCGTCAGCACAAAAACGTATCATGTTTAACAAGCGCAATGTTTTGAATACCGTACCGGCCAGGGTATCGGTACCAATCAGATACCGGGTACCGTTTTAGATTTACCGCAACTACAATATATATAATCATAATTCAAAAAAATCCCCCATACTATGCGATTCATCATAAAATACCTATGTATTTGTATCTTGTCCCACATTGCTTAGTTACAAAACTCTTTTCCATCTTAAATGACTTTGCACACTAGTGGACTTGTAAATGAGGACCCAATGAGAGGCCTCACGTGCTCGGAAAAATGGGTTGTGGCCGAAGACAATTTGAAAAAACTGATTCGGAAATCAATAAATCGGGTGCGCGTCACGAGTTATTCACACGCAAGAGGGGGTGCAAATCCGGGATTTGCTTCTCGCGCACGTACTATGATTAACCCAAAAAAAATATTCTGCGTTTATTCCAATTCCAAGCACGACTTTGACAATCTAGAGAACTCGTAATTTTCAGCCTCAGAAATTTCTCCTTCCATCACGTTCTGTCATACCTACCTTTCTTTTTAAACGAAAAACTAGTTTTATGGGGCACTTTCACTCGACAAAATGGTCCCGTAGCTCCGTTGGTTAAAGCGTTGCTCTTATGAGCAGAAGGTCGCGGGTTCGAACCCCGCCGGGACCATTTCGTCTGATTCTAATTTGCAATATTCAATCTCTACTACTCCCTAGTAGCTTCTATATAAGATGTCTAACGGGCTCTGATTCAACAGGCCTGCCGTCCCACCCGATTGTAAGGCTTGTTTTAGCCCTTTTGTTATCAAAGAATAAGTTTGTTGGACTCTGATGCCCATAAAACATGTGTTTTCTTTTTTCATTTTTTTTGGGTACACCGGAAAACAAAAGAAAACTACATTCTCTCAAAGGTTACACCTCTCATGTTCGCCTCCGAATGATGTCGTCTAGCAAAATTAAGCTAGTATCTTATATGTGAAATTGAGGAAATTATGAAAGAGCTCATGAAATGTATAACAAGATGTCCTAGCTGGAACTTCTTTAAATGGTAACATTATTTTTTTTATTTTCTCCCCACCCGAGAGGCATCAGCTGTTTTGCCTAATCCATTTTGCTTCTACTACTAAACAGTACAGTATGATTTACCCTTCGATTATATAATTTCATTTTTCATTGAAGTGACAGATCAAATAATAATCAGAAAAGCTACAGGTACAGCATTTGCTGCACAGCAGCCATGCACAGATCCGTTTTGCGCTCGTCTCGGGTCCCGCAAAGATGATCGGAGTCGCTCATTTTGTTCCAAATGCGTCGTTTATGGTCCCTTAAAAAAATCACCTTAATCCGATATCGGGAAGGGTGTGGTGTGGAATCATCTAAATCGCAATCGGTTATTTAATTTGTCCTCCAATTCTGTCATTCGTTAATTTGGTCACAATTGTGATAGGAAATAAGCATGCAATTAACGCGCGATAACCAAATGGGTACGTACGTACGTCCTCGATCAAGAAGATCGATCATTCATTAATGTTTTTGGTGATTGATGCATATAGTATATATTATGGGTAGAATATATATTCATATGTGCTTCTGTCAATCTACCCTATCCATGCATGAGGGCTCCACAAGCTAGAGCGTGGCCAATTAATATCAAACTCGACTCATGATTTTGGCTATGCAATTTAGAGTCAAGGTTTATATAATCACTGGCTCCAATACTGTACAACTCTTCTAATTAATCTCTCAAAGTACAACAATTAATCATGATAAGTCAATTTACACCTCTTAAATCATCGCATAAAAATTACATAATTACGACATACGCAATGTGCGTGGGACCCACCTCGTTTGTAGGATACGCCCATCCCCTTTTCTTACACGTCTCCAGTAAAAAAGAGAGAAAAAAAAAATAGTGCTGCTATTTCTAAAAACATATGATCATGTCAGCAACGCGAGAAATTTTTCAGTGCTGGGTGGGTATCACGTGGTGCCAGCTCGGCGCATTCAGGTCGTCCCTTTTGGTTTTGGACAGCTCGGATTTGGAGAGAGAGTGGTGGGGTGAGAGAAGAGAGAGGATTTTAATTTAGACCGTCCGACACAATTTTGAAAGATTTTAAATGGGTTGCTCGGGCACCACATGGACACGGCCACATGATACCCACCTGGTACCGAAAAATTCCTCAACGGCAACCCAGTAAATCAATTGAAGTAGTACCTTGTTTGTAATTTCATCACTTCTTCATGTATATATTTGTACTGTCACAATGTCACCGCACTGCCAAATGTGTCATTATAAGCAAAAGGCATAGTTTCATCTTCACAAGGGGTTATATGCTCACAATTTAGAGAGAGAGAGAGAGATGGCAGTTGGTGGCTTTATTACACAAATGGTAACAAATGCTCACACACCTAACGAAGGACTAAGGTGGATGCATGCTTGTGAGCAATCATCTCTGCTAGCCAGTATAGGAAGCCCATACTCACACCATCATCTTCTAATCTCACTCAAATATCTCAAACTCCAAACCTAACCAAACTCCAACCGCCGGCGGCCACCACCACCGCTCCTCTCCTCTTTCCCCATCATGGCTTCCCAAGACAATATGATCCAGCCCAACTTCCGGTTCCACGTCACAAACCTCACCCACACCATAATCCCACACCACACCCTCGGCCTCATCCTCATAATCATCATTTTCGCCATCATCTTCCTCTCCGCTTGCTTCTACTTCTACTACCACTTCATCTCTCTCTACATCCCTTCCTCATCAACAACAACAATTAACACGGCCGCCGCCACCTCCAACAACAGCTTGAGCTCCTCCTTGCCGCCGGTCTCTCAGCCGCTCGGACTCGACCCTGCCGCCATAAGCAACTTACCCGTTTTCCCGCGCCGGTCGACGGCGGTTTCCGACATCGAAAGTGGAAGCTGCGGCAACAGTACCGTTAGGGAAAGCGAGTGCTCCATTTGCTTGGGTTTGTTTGCAGATGAAGAGATTGTTAAGGTTTTGCCAAAGTGTCAGCACGCTTACCATTCGGAGTGCGTGGATAAGTGGCTTAGTGCTCGATCCAGTTGTCCCCTCTGCAGGGCTTCTCTCCTGGTTGATTTGTAGTCGTATATCTATTATCAGATGGTACTCAAAAGTCAAAAAAGGAGAAAAAAGAAATCAATGATCAATGTACGCTTTTTTCATTACTGAGATCATAGTTTGTTTGTTCTTGTACTGCTGGGCATTTTGTATTTGTTGTTACTTTTTTGTTGGATTTTTCCAATAAAAAATTATTCGGCTCTCGCGGAAATTAATGACCGGAATGATTAATTCTCTTTGTAGTGGTCAAGGCCTGATCAGACCGAGAGGTTTGCTCTTCCTGACGTCTCGAAACTTCTTAATTAATTAGGTGTTGCTATCAATTACAGTAGTTCTTTTGAGGATATTCATAGGGAGCATTTGTTTTGACTTCAAGTGGAATCCTGCTATTGGACGGTAAATTAATTTATGGTCTAGCTTCCAGAAGCAGTCGAAGTACGCATAAGTTTGTCCAGATACGTGATTATCGGGAAAAAAAAGTTTTTGCAAAAGAAGCACGCTGGGACGCTGCCTAAAATCATGTGTTGCCTAAGATCATCGTACGAGCTGCATTACAAAAGAAAAATTAATACTCCATTACCAAACAGAAATTTATGAAGAACAGCAGGGCCTAACTACGTCAAGTAGGCTTGAATGCGCACAAGTAAAAGATTTGGGCTAAGATCAGCCCGGCCCGGTTAATCTCATTTTGTCTCCAAAATTACTTTCAGGTCTCCAAAAATAGAGACCACGCCTCTTTTTTTAGATCAAATTAACGATAGGTCCCTCATCAAAATTCTTCCATAAAGTATAAAAATTGAAAAAAAAGATGGGATAAATTACAAAATCTTTCATCAATATATCACATTTATTCTCCATTTTGGAGTTTTTTTTTTGGTAATAGAAGATGCATTAAACATAAATTAAGAGTTTACAAACCAGGGGTATACAACCCCAATCAAATTCGCATAAAATAAACTAGCAATACAATTAGGGCGTGTTTGATAGCCGGATTGGGGCTTGGGATAAGACTCCAAAAGTGAAGTGCAATTCAAAAAGTGTGTTTGGTTGGAATCCCATGGATTACAAATCTCATGGAAATACCAATCCTCCCATCTGATGAGATTAGTCAATCCGGGGGGGTGTTATTACTAATGCCATCCCCATGGGATTGAGCAAAACCAGTTTAAAAACTTACCTCAATCTTAATCTCAATTCTAATCCTAGCCAAAACAAACATGTTATTTATAATTTCACCTCATTCTCAATTCCAATCCTAATCCTATGCAAAACAAACATGAATAAATGATTCATCCCCTCATTAATAATCCCACCTTATTCTCAATTCCAATCATAATCCCACATCATTACGAATCCCCCCAAAACGAAATATGCAATCAAACACGTCCTTAGGCATAAGAGGGTAGATATGAAAATCTGCCACCGAAATATGTGCGTCATTTGCCAATTCATCCGTACAATGATTTGCTTCCCAATAGAAGTGTTTGATATGATGGACACCGCTTCAAATTCTTCTAGGAGCTAGGGACCTATAATCAAGTAAAATGTTTACCAAGTTGGTGGTTTGTGGTGTGATGATCACCAATCAACTGTACCATACCCAAAGCATCAACTTCGATTTCCAACTTGTTCACACTTTCTGCCTTTGCCAAAACCGGGGCCATCCCGTAAAGCCAAAATTTCAGCCATAAGGCTGGAGTTCACCTGCAAATTTTTATGGAAACCACCAACCCATCTACCAAGTGATCACGGAGAATACCTCCCGTACCTGCCGTGCCCAGTGCCGCATTAAAAGCTACGGTCCGTCTGTGTTGAGCTTGAAAAAATTTTCACCAATGCCATTTCTCTGCCCCTTAAGTTTATACTGGACCAAGAAATGCCATTCCAAGGCCTTGTTTATGATGGTCTTAGCAATAGAAGCGGGGTCCGGCCAATTCGAGTTAGAGTTAAATTCGAAGATGCGTTTATTTCTATCGACCCAAATATGCCAAATAGCAAAGAGGAAAACGACTTTCCAAGGGGTGCCCGAACAGTAGGTACCCGAAATCCTTGCATTGGTGATGATCCAGTCAAAGGAGTTGTTCTGAGAGTTATGCAAGGGAAACTGAATTGCCGGCCGTCCAAATAGACACAGCTCGACTACAGTCGCAAAGAACGTGACAGGCATTCTCACACACAGAAGGGCACCAACTACAGTCCGGGGAGGAGGTGATACGACGAGTAAAAAGATTGTTACCCGTAAGAAGACGATCCTGGACAGCAAGCCAGACGAAGTGCTGGATACGATAGGTACACGGAAGGCGCCAAATCCATTTCCAGTGGAGATTGGAGGTGAGGGATTCCGTGGGAATAAGGAGGGAGTGGGCAGTGGTGGAACTCAACTCACCATTCGGAGTCATGAGATGCCAAATGATGCGATCAGGTTGGTTGTTGAACCACTGGAATGTGGTTTTGTAGATTGAATTAAGAATGGATGGACTCCGGGAAAATCAAAAGAAGTAATGCCATGGTTCCAACTAAGATTTGTCCAACAGTCAACGAACTAAAAGATCAGTTTCATGGTGGTGAAAGGGGCCCTCTATTTTTAATCGAAGGGTCCCATCCCCCAACCAGTTGTCCCACCAAAGGGAGGTACACAGACCCTTGCCCAATCGAACACGTGTACCTTTATCCAAGAGTTTCTTTAATTCGCGCTTGAATATGGGTGGGAGATGCTCTAATTTTGTTAGATTTCTTAGGGGCTTTCCGATCTAAAATCAAATATTGTTAATAGGTGGAGTAATCTTTAGATTATATGAGCCAACATTAGATGGCTTTGGTGAGTGATGCGAGATAATGTCTAATACTTCCGCTCACGTGCTGTCCGGATGCACGTGGAGATATGAATGGATGAGACGGGGCAATTTGACTCAGACAGAAACTCGACCACGTGAGATGAGATCAAAGACTTAGCTTTGATAACATATTAGATTGCTTTGAGAGTTTCAACCAAAAATCAGTTGACAATAGGTAAAGTAACGTCTATGATATATACGAACCAAGCTAGCATGGGTAATCTATGTGAGTAACGTGGGATAAAATCTAACAAAGTAATTATGTTGAAACGAGTTTTCAATGGAGTTTTTCACACTAATTAACTTTCCCGCCATGCTATGACCATAATTTTTGTACCGCTAAATTAGGTTATATATATGTAAGCTTTAAAATAGAAAAATCACACTACTCTCACTTAAAGAAACAATATTTAAAGCAATTACTTTTTAAAAAAATTGAACCAGGCTCCATGTGTGTCTTCAAACTCTGCTACTGATTGTGTTCCGCCATTTGTATAAATCGTAAATGCTACAGTAGCATATTTATAAAGCAAAAAAGACAGGAAACACTATTGGTGATCTTGGGGCACAGGCATGGCCGGCTCTGGGCTAAGGTCCATGAGACTCGCAAGTCTTAAGCTCTCAAAAATGTCCAAAAATTAGGGTCTCCATTTGTTTTTAGTATCTAGTGTGTGTGTGTGTGTTGCTATAGAGCCCGTTTGTTAACCCACGAATATGTGCCCTTTTACATAAGATCCAATGGCCCAGTAAAAACGAAATGGAGGAAAAAACAAAAAGCGAGAATAAAATTGGATCATGAGACGTCGGGATTGTTGATCTCTAGGAAAATTATTCAGTGTGATGAATGTATCATTAACATGGATGCATTTTTTCTCTTTAAACGATAATTTCCATTGCAAACAAACTCAATATACTAACGAAGAAGGAATTACACGTTAAGTGATACGATATTAAGGGACTCATTTTCGAAGATTGTCTTAGGCCTCCGAAATCTCAAAGCCGACCCTGGGCACCGGCACGCGGTGCTCCAATACTCTTCTTCACCACACATTTCTGTTTGTCTCAATACTAAAGTTATGGACCGGCCCCAATTATCTGCAAAGTGCATAATTATTCTATATCCCAAAGGCATTGCCAAATGGTGCTCCAATTATCTCTTTACCACATAGTATTTGTGTGAGCTCCACACACTTCATGGTGGTGGATCACACAAATGTGTGGTGAAAAAAACAGCCGAACACCACGTGACAATACTCCTGCGGCTTGAATAATTTTTCCTCTCTCCATGTTCTCTGGTTGTCAGCTGGAATTGGGTTGTGATGCGTGTTCCCCATTTCTTCCCCCTCTCAAGCTTTGTTGTTTCTTTTTCAAATTGAAAACGTTAGGTTTTTGTTTTGCTATCAACAAAATCTCTCTCTTGGTGTGTGATTTTCAATTTATTTCTTTCAAGTTTATTGAAAATGCTAGGTTTCTGTTTTGCTACCAGCAAACTCTCACTGGATTTGTTCATCTCTCTCTCTCTCTCTCTCTTCCTTTCCGGCCCCTCCTGGCTCCCTCTCTCTGTCGTACTAGAATTTCTTTCATTCGACATGAATTTAAAATGAATATTATCAAACGTAGAGGGGTACAATAGAGAGTTTGTGGAAAAGTACCTGCACTTTGTGACTAGCTAAACTAGAATATACTCCCTCCCAAGACAGAATCAGAATTTTGTAAACGCGGGCCGAATTATGAACAAGATTTTGAAATTTTAAGGTTTGAAAATCTAATAGTTTGTTTGGTTTAAATTTTGAGGGAGGTTTTTTGGGTAGTAAGTGAAGGGAGAGAAAAAAAAAACTTATGAAAAACCGTGTGTAGAGAGAGAAATTGGGGTTTGGGACCCGAAAGCACACATTCTTAAAGCATTTTAAATGTCTAAATAACACCCAATATCAAATACAATACTTAGGTGTTCTCAACCAAAAAAAAAAAACTACTAATTTAATATTATTTTGAAAAAAAAACTCCAAAACTGTGTTGGGGGCCTTGGCCCCCCGTAAGCCCACACTTAAATTCGTTTCTGCTCCCTTCGTCTCAATTTAATAGTTTTTTTTGAAAGTTTGTGCCACTTTTCAATTGATTATATCTCATAATTTATAATATTTTATGTGAGTTTAAAAGCATTGTATTATAGAACTAATCGAGATCTATTGATACAGGCGGATATTTTAATTATTCTAGAAATATATATAGAAAGTTCCGTTTATTATTTTGAATTTAGTATTTTTTGTAGAAATCTTTCCGTTTTAGCGTAAATTGCCTAGAATAAGAGGTTTTCTTATTTAGGTTATAAATTCTATTTCCTTGTTATTATTTTCTTATTCTCCAAGATTCAAATTTTTAGCTTTCCTTTATTTTATTTCCTTTTTACCAGTATTTTTAGACTATCATTATAAATAAGAATGCACTAAGCCTTGGGGCTAAGGGGCTGTTTATGATTGATTAATTAATGAAAATTGAGAGTTTTCTCATTATTGTGTGTTTGTAGAGAAAGTACCTCTAGTTCATACTTGTTCATGAATCGTGTTGTTTTTGTTGCGTGTTTCTTCTTTATCAACACGCCTAGCTTCCTGCGTCATCTATCAAACAATATCCATATTGAATATAAAATTCATTACCGATTTAATAGTTTTTTATCCGGTTAGAATAGAACGATGGACTATTAAATAGGGACGAAGGGAGTAACAAATTTGGCTAGGTATTTTGCCTAGTGATTGGTGTTAAGGTATCAATTGAGAAGTTTGGCCTAACTTTGTGTTAAATTTTTCGTATATTTATTCATTTTGATGATATGAATCATAAAAGTATAAATCAAATTAAACATTTAAAAATTTCAAGAAATCGTTCTATTTTGAATTTTTTTTTCTTTTAATTAGTAATTTTTTAATATTATCACTCCTAATTTTTATGTTTTCGATTTCTCGCGACAGGATGGATATAAAATTTTAAAAACATAAGCGCATAACTAATAAAAAAAAATAACAAGAAGGATAAAAATTAAGTTAAGACCATGGACGATGATCTCTCTACTCTCTCTCTAGATTGTCTGATTCAGTTACAACAACATTGGATAACGAACGACTTTTCCTTCCAGATACACTCCACCTCAACATTCTCTTCAACGACCCGCCCAGCCCCGCCGCCGCTTGCGACGCCGACGAACGAACCAACGACGCATCGCCACCGCTGCCGCCGCCCATCCCTCCCACTACCCTCGCATCACCGGAACTCGGAACCTCAACCACAATTTCCGATACACCCACCGAATCCCCACTCGCATCAGCAACGTTTGACACTTCCGAACTAACTTCGCTTCCCTGGGTCGACCCACTCGCCAAAGCCCGACACGTCGGACAACTCGAGTGGGACCCCAACCACATGTCGATGCAGTCCACGTGGAACCCGTGCCCGCACTTTCCCAGTTTCCTCCCGATCTCTCCCCCTTCAAACGCGGTTAAGCAAATAACGCATTCCAATTCTTCCGGGTTCTCCTCCTCCCGGTACACGAACAGGGGTATCTTAGCAATTGCCGAAGAATCCAAGCCCTTGGTTGGGTAACTCTCGGGGTGACGACGGAAACGGGTGTGAGCCAAGAGGAGAGATGCGGAGAATACTTGTGTTGTGATGATCCTGGGTGGAGATTGGTTTTGTTGGGTTAGGAATAGTTTGGCGTAAACGTGGAGTAAGGCGACGAAGACGATGACGAGGAGTAAGGCTACTAAGGCGGAGGAGATGAGGTCTCCTCCTCCTCCGCCGCCGTATGATGATGTGCTCCTCTGTGCCGGATTTCTCAAGGCCTGTATGGTTGGAGTTGGACTGAGCATTTTCACTCGACGGAGGAGTGTGAGGAAATGACGGGAAAATATGTAAAATGGATTCTGGGATCTCATGTTTTCATGGGAGTGGGAATGTAAAAGTCGTTGATGATTGCGAGCATTTGTGCCCTGGTTTCTCCTACACTGCGTCTGCTTGTTCTCTCTCTCTCTCTCTCTCTGCGTTCTAAGCTGGGGGGGTTTTTAAGGTCAAGAGAATCCCAGGATTTAATGAAGATCTCGTGAAGGCGACGGCAGCACTGGATTAATGTGCATGTATGTAATGTTGCCGGAATGGGTTAACACTGATTCAGTGTTGACAGGGCGGAGGATAATATATTTATAATTCTTTCAAAAATTTAGATATCAATATACGGAGTATATGTTACAGATACAAATGCATTTTCATACATTTTTCGAATATCAATGTACATTTTACCTATTACCTATTATCCTCCGCCCTTACTATCCTCCACCCTTACTTTGGATTTGGTTTCTTAAAACTCAGTAGTCGTGGCCATCAGAAAAGCATTTTAAGTGGTAGTAATATAGAAATATATATTCTCAATCACAATTATTAATAAATCTGAACAAGTGATTGTCAAATAGGCTATCAAGATGCAGTTACTTCTTGCCGTCAAATATGGGTCTGAGATGCTGCTGACTTGTTCGGTTTGAATTTTGAAAGAAATTTTAAAACATAATGAGTGAAGAAAGATAGATAAAAAAAATTTATTGAAAACCGTGAGGTGGAGTTTTAAGTACCCAAACGAACAAGAACACGACTACTCCTATTTCTCGCCTCCGAATTTGGACGGCAGAAGGCTGGAGAAGATCCCAGTACCCATTAAAATATTATTATATCATAATAACATGTACACAGAAATAGGTACACAAAAATATTATTATTGATTGTTCGTCTCGACTAGAGAAACTAAAAGTATAAAAATATGACAAAAAATTTAAAGAATCATGAAAGACAATAAATGACAATAAATTTGGATTATTTTTCTAAACTTTATAACAATTTTTGTCATAATTTTTTACCTTTTAAATTTTTCTCACCTAGACGATTCAATAATTCATAAAAACTGTAACAAATGTTCAAATCAGACAAAAATCTTATCCAAACTAGTCAAATAATAAAGGTAAGCCAAACCTAGCCACCATATAATTTATTTTGTAACTCTCCTATGTGTCTAATCTAGCTTACATGCACCTCAATTAGTCTTTGAAGAACCAATGACAACGTCCACTGCCACTAGCAAAGAGCCCATTTAAATACTATAGGACAAACCTCGAATAGGCTGGTCTAATCAAAGTTATTACTCCCTCCGTCCCTTTTTTAATGTCCTGCTTCGTAATTCCAACTTATTAAAAAGACATCATCAGTATACCTTTCATATCAATTTTTTCCTCCACTTTCCCTACTTACCCATCATCATTACACTTTTACTTACTTACTTTTTAAAAAGAAATCTACTTTTAGAGATAAAATAGATAATACACCAACTTTTACCTACTAACTTTACAAAATAGACACTTATTAAAGGACAGCCCAAAATGAAATACTGAACTCTAAAAAAGGGACAGAGGGAGTAGCATGTATAAGGTTTTGAACCTTAGATCCAAGTTACGAGCGGATTAAGATTTTGTGGGGCTGAGTCTGTCGGGCGGGTCTTCTTGGGCCTGTTTATTTTGGCCTATGTTGTATATTTGGATATCGGGTGTGCTAGATTGTATTATTTTTGAGCTCCCAGGTTAGACCTTAGGGGTTGGGTTTCGACCCATGTACGGTACTATCTAACTTTTTGTTAGATTTTCCTTTCCTTTCTCCCTGTTTTTTAATAAAATTTTGCCTATCAAAAAAAAAAAAGTTGGAACAAACCCCATAAATATCGAGCCTTAACTATCAGGCCAATCCTTAGGGGTTATACTATATACCCTTCAAATGGATTTAGCATCTCCAAATTTGACATTTAAGGCTGGAGATGCTCTGAAGTGACTTTTTGTGGGGAAGGACCTTGAGATTACCAATTGACATGAATTCATTTAGTTTTTTGTTAGAATTTTAAGAAAAGCATGTAACACTGAAACATATTCTATAACTTCTTGTCAAATTTGAAGTTCAGCTATTCTTTGACATTCTTATATTTTAATCAAATGAAATATAACTGAAACCTCTACTTTAATTAGATAAATATGAAAAGATACAAAGATACCACAAAATCTACGTGTAAATCATATCAATCTGTAATATATAGCAATGTTGAATGACTTTCCTTGAGAATAAGAGCACCACGTGGCAAGAATTTGTTTAATTGCTAGTAGAATATGAAGTAAAACATGTTATACTAAAGATATTCCTTAACTCTTTTTTAAAATTTTAAATTCATATCTAGCTCCTCTTCAAAAAAATTATATTTTTAGTGACATACAAATTGTCTCTTTTCTTAACTATGTGGATATATTATAAAGATACAAGGATTCAAATGCAATACATATCTAAATCATGTCAAACCGATGTCTATATTCCTTTGTGTTATTTAGGTTTAGTTATGCTCTAAAACGATGTTGTTACATCATCCACTACAGCCCCTCCGATTCCAGTTTGATGGTTTTCTTTATCTTCAGGGGTGCCACATGGATGGAAGAGAGAGTCTGCAAGTGTCTATTGACTTCATAAACGAAGAGCGATCCAAGGAACATTAACTCCGTACACAATTAGATCTGAAATCGTTCAATTTATGTAGATTTACATACATGAAGGGTTATGTGTTCTTAGACTTTTTGATAACGGAACTACCACTCCTGAAATCCTCACCGCCCACTACAAGTCCACGGGAGTTTTAAGGTGTATGAATGGTTACATTAATACCTTCCTGTGGGACTAATTAGACTATATTTTTTTATCAAAATAAGTGAAACTTCTATTGAATATGTGAGTAACTAAATATTCAAACAAACAAAATCAAAAAATCCAGACCAGTATATTTTGCAACCTAAGATATTCAATCATTAAAACTCTATAATATTTATGCCATCGCACTTGTACCAAAACTCTCAAGCCGCCCCACCTGGATTGTTGAATAATTACTTAAAAGACTTTTTATTTGTAAATCAAAGTGTTTGGGCCACTTGCCCAGACCTCGACTAATCTATAGGAGAATAATCATGTCATCCACTAGCGGGAGATCTATCAAAGCCGGAGATGTGTTGGATAAATAATCTCAAGAAATAGGATTTAATACTTGGAGTGTTTGTTTTATTTCAAGACAAGTCTAATGGGGCTTTTGGTTTTTGAGGTTACATCTTTTCTTCCTGCATGTATTGAGTAAAAAAAAGGGATCAATGCTTCAAGTTGAAGCTCGTGACTTCCCTGCTCTGCTGGCTCTCTCTGACCTAGTAATTCAAAAGACAAGGGTCACTCACGTTGCCAAACAGAAACAGAGCCTACCTGATTTGATTTCAGGTTACGCTCTTTGATTGTCGCACATAACGAAATTTCTGCCCCAAAAAGATTTGACAAGATATGGCCCCACTTATTACTCCTATGAGGAGGTTTGTACTTTGTAGTGTAAATGCTGATTCAGCACCCAAAAAAAAAAAAAAAAAGAGGATGACATCATGATAAAGCTTACTATTGGCATTTTCTTTTGATACAACATGTGGTACAAAAATACAAGAAAGAAGTCCATAATTACTATAAGCAAGGACAGAGCCATAAGAATATATGCATGTGGGATCAACATTCGGAGTGATATTGTGCTAAAAATTGAATTCTTGCTACTAAATAATTACCCTTAGAGAAGTGATATTGTGCTAAAAATGACTCAATATTCATAAATTATGCATGCAAATTTTGTATTTTGAATTGAAAATTGAGTATTAAAATTCTAATTTCTGAAGGAAGGAAAGAATAACTTTTATACGCCAACGGACATAATTGTATTCTGACAGCAGATTAAAAATTGATTGGTAATTATTGTACTTATATGGTAAACATTCTTGCTAATGTTACACCTTGTTAGTGAAAAAAATCAACTCACCCAAGAATTGCCTTAGCCGAGCATGCAACTTAGGATCTTAAAGCAAGTTCAATCCATGAGTTTGTATCTTTTCTCTTGCACACCGGTAACTCCCATTTGTATCTCTATGATTGTGTGGAGCGGCATCTGAAAGTTGCGGAGCTAATGTAGTCAGATAACTTTGAATCGATACGATTAATTGTGCAATTAACAGTTCAAGATCCAAATCCCAAGCAAGACGCGCAAGTGGAACTAGTATCTTCTCATGAGCATAAAGGCTAATGAAAATGCAGCATAAATAGTTGATGTCCATGAAAATCCTTCTGTTCTTATGTAGTTCAATGAAATACCTCGATATGCGGAATTTCTTTTAAAGGCCTATCAGCAAAATAAGCATATAATGCTCGCAATACCGCCTACACAAACAAAACAAAAGTCAGTTTGGATAACTTTGACATAATCTTGACCTGCCCTAATTAAAAGGAGGGAAGCAATAAGACAGAATGTATGACCTGGTGGGATATCACCACAACAGGGGCACGCTGTCGTTCAAGCTCGATGATAACAGGCTCTAGCCTACAAGTAATACGGTTATTAAGTGCAAATCTTCGAGAACTAAAGTTTTATCTGAACTGAAGACAGTTATACCTTTGGATTACATCCAGATAAGATTCTCCACGAGGATATCGATACCTCAACTTGTCCTTCTTACGCGAACTGACGAAAAGATTGCAAGTAAAATAGGCTCAGAAGTACCAAGGAAACTTAAAAGTAAATGAAGAATTTAAAATTTCACTCGCCTAACAGGCTAACAACATCAAATGTTAAAGAATCACAGTTTCAATCTTTCAAAAATAAAAATCACAAGCGAATTTCCAATCACCGTAGGATTGCATCAAGGGTCAGCCCTGAGCCCGTACCTCTTTGCCTTGGTTATGGATGAATTGATTAGACAATTTCAAAAGGATATTCCATGGTGTATGATGTTTGCAGATGACATTGTCCTCGTAGATGAAACCACTAGAGGTGTTAATATGAAACTAGAAATTTGGAGGGAAGCATTAGAATCAAAGGGTTTTCGGATAAGTAGGAATAAAACTGAGTATATGATGTGCAAGTTTAGTAGTACCAGTAGTGCGCATGAAGAAAGAGTGATGATCCAAGACCAGGAGATACCAAAGAGTGATCATTTTAGGTATTTAGGCTCAATTATTAGTAGAGATGGAGAGATTATTGATGATGTGACCCATAGAATCCATCTGGGGTGGCTCAAGTGGATAAACGCTACTGGTGTACTATGTGACAAGAGGGTACTCACAAAATTGAAAAGAAAATTCTATAGAACTACCATAAGACCAGCGATACTTTATGGAACAGAATGTTAGCCTATTAAGAAACAACATTTGAGCAAGATGAGTGTAGCGAAACTAATGTTGAGGTGGATGTGTGGTAAGATTAGACGAGACAGGATTAAAAATGAAACAGTTCGTAAGATGGTAGGTGTAGCACCTATAGAGAAGAAGTTGAGGGAAAATAGGCTAAGATGGTTTGGACATGTCTACCGTAAACCAGAAGATGCAGTAGTTAAAAGAGCGAATAGGATAGCTTTAGGTAGCAATGCTACGGAGAGGGGTAGACCTAAATTGACATTAGATGCTGTTGTGCGCAAAGATATGAGTATAATGGGTTTGTGTGAACAAGTGGTCCTTGACAGAGCTCAATGGAGGAAACGGATTCATGTAGCCGACCCCAAGTGATTAGAACATAAGGCTCGGTTTGGTATGAATCACAACATACTCGTACTCTTCGGGCATGTTCTTCTTTATTTCTTCATATGTCATTCCATCACATACTCCAGCATTTATCTCATCAAGAGCACGCCATTGTATCTGAAAAGTCAAAGTAATGAACAGAGTCTAAGACTATTCTAAAACTAAATATTAACACCTAAGTACAAGATCACTTAAAAACTTATGATAATTTTTTTCTCCAAAAAAGAATAGATTTCCAGGCTTCACAGTTCGCACTAACCTTTGGAAATCCAACAATTGAACTAGCTGTCATAATAGTTCTCTGCAATGTGCTAGTCCATATCTATGCCACAGGCAAAACCACACAAATTCACAATAAGCATTTCTGGACTTTTACTCACAACTTCAATAACTGTAGGTTTGTGCTGTTGCAAGGAAGATAGGGCATTAAATCTCGTTATAAAAGTAGTTTTCACATACTCTTATGTGGTGATCGACCTATACCTAGATCTCCTGAAATCAGAACTAAACATGTATTTCCAATGGAGAAAACTATGTTTGGAATGCAGGACCTAAAACTTTCCAAATGGTTACAATTCCAACTGCTAGACGTGACACTGTGAGTCTGTGACACATTTTTAGTTTTGATTTCTGTTTTGTTGATACCCTCAAGCGACATCATAGGTAAAGTAATGTGGAAGAGGGCTCAATGCAAAATGACACAAGCACCAGATATGTTAAATAGCTCCTGGTGTCTTTTTATTTTGGTTAACCGGAAATAGCTCTGGGTGTCTTGAGGTTGAGTAAATTGATAGCATGCATGAATACAAAAATCACACAAGTACTAGCACCGAATAGAAAAATATATATACTCAAAATATGCACATCATAAATAATCAACTATGTTGGCAAAGCTTACAGAAGCAGCCCGCTCATTTTTTAGCCGCTTTTCCACAAAGTTAGCAAGTTTCTTTGCATAAATCTCTCCTGTATCACTGTTCCAAAAATATAGGGGGTCAACCAGCTTTCAGTTGGAAAAAGGATAAAGATTCAACATAGAAATCACAAAGTAAATGACTGATCAAAGAGCGAATCTTAGGCTAGCACAACAGAGTGAAGCCAATGCCCACCAGGATTTTCCAATCATTGCTTATTATTTAGATGGGTCACCAGTTTCTCAAGAAAGATTTATGCCAACGGCTCTTGCTCCTTTCTTCGAGAAAGGGATTCTCAAGTCCGCACCCAAAGAAGCATTCCCTATCGTAGCTTATCAACTTGATGGAAGCCACTTCTATCAAGGTGTGGATGAGTAAAACCATGTATGGTGGGGAAAACAATTAGATCAGGCACATCTTGTGCAAAAGAAGAGTGATAGATATAGAAAACTAACCAAGTTACAGAAGATTAAAATAATTATACTGTACGATTGGCCAAATAATCATAGAAAAACATAAAAAGTCGAAATGAAAACAGCATTGAAAGACATCAGTGCATAAGAATTTCAAAAAAATGAAGTATTCCAGTACACGTCATATTAACTAAGAAGAAACTACGGATTCTCATATGCTAAACCCTATTTAGCGCAAAAATAATCAATTGTCAAGCAAATGACAGATTATCTTAGCATCAAACATGTACTACTAGAAAGACTGCTCATTATTTGTCAGCAGCTGGTGTTTAATACAATCCAAATGTTTATAATCCAGATGGTTTAGCACTTTATATTCTTTCAAGTGCCTGCAATAATGTTTCTTGTTACAGTTTCTTTTTTAACACAATATAATAACTCAACTGCCTTCATGTGCATCATTCTCATATCATTATATCAACAAAGGCTCCTAATTTTCCATATCAACCAGTATATCTACGGATCAACCCATTGTTCAAGCACATGTCTTGTATTCCTAAAGGATGACATTTATATATCAAGGGGGTCAGACCACAAAGGACAGCTCAATTGGATCACTTGGCTCCAATGGGGACAAATGTACAAGTGATTCTCTATGTTGGGCCCTGCAATCAGGAGTCCGACGCCACTACTATAAGTGGCACCATAATCCTTGAGAAGGCACAACAACAATAAAGGTGGTCTGAAGTGCTCCTCAGATACATGCCCCATGGGGTATGTGGGCCTACAAAAACAACGCATAATCAATCAACTCTGCCAAATAATCTATGAAATCTACAATTTGGTCCCAAGTTGGGTCAAACAGCCCAAAATCACATGATGTTTGAGAACTCAAATGTTTGAATTTCATAGGGGAATGAGTCAGAATCATCAGAAGAATCGTCTGATTCCGATGAAGAGTCATCAAAAGTAAATGCAAGGACTGCTTCAGCCGTTGCTTCATCATCAATGGAAAATAATGATTCAACATCGGCATTTTCAAGATCATCATCTATGAGAGCCAAAGAGTTCACCATTTTGTCCCTTGTTGCTTTATTTGGACACTGTTTGGCATAGTGCCCTTTCTTTCTGCATATGTAGCAGCGATCAGATTGTCGCTGTCCTCTGAATTTTTTCTTCTTGAAAAATTTTCATTTTTTCTAGCTTGAGAATTTGCCAGATTTTGAAAACTGGAGAAATTTTCCAGGAGAATGGAACTTCCATTTCTGAAAACGTTTGGACTTCCGATACGAAGGGCGGCAAATGCACTTCTTGTCTTTGCACTTTATATATAGATCTGGCCGGTCACATGCTTTGTCAAGAAGTTTTCTCTGTTCTTCAAGAGTTCTGAGGAATTTCTGGTGATTGCACAGTTTTTCATACCCAAAATAGACAAGAAGGTAATCTTTATCCTATGAACAGGCTCCTCTAAACCATGAAAAGTCCTCTAGTTGAGCTACCTTCATAACAAACACATCGAACAAAAGGGAGCTAACAACCAAGCCTTCTATTCTCCTTTCCCAACTCTACCCCCCACCAGCCAAACAAAACTCCCACCACACTATGAAAGACCCACTGCTCCCAAAAAATGGAGACAAAAGTCCACAAACCTGAGGCCACCTGGCAACAGATGAACAAACGAAACAATTTTTTTTCATCTGGCTCACAAAGGCAGCATTTCCAATTCACTGCAATCTGCCTCAAAATCTCCTTAGAGCATCCACAATGTAATAATCAAAACTGGAAAACCAAAAGTTGCCACATCATCTTTTGATTATCTATTTAGAGGTTGTTAAAGTTAGCAATGTCAAGTCTCACATTGTTTACTTTTTGCTCATAATAAAAATGAATTGGCAAAAATTTAAATCTAACGGTCAGTTTTTTTCTTCTCAATCTAATGGTCTACATTGAATGGCATTCTGGTAAAATAAGTGAAAGTAGAGAGCATTTGTTAAGATTCATAAAGTGATCAATATTGTGAAATGCACAACCACTTGCCAAAGTGGAGAGTGAGTTTCACTTACCAATAAAGTATTTGCTTTATGGAGGGTGAGTTTTACTCTCACATGATGGGTGTACTTGATTGAGAAGATGTGGGGTCCAATAAATTTGGTTATTGGCAAAAGGTTGCTAGTTTTGATTATCCGAAGGCCAAAATTTGATGAGTTGCTAAGAGGTTGCTAAGTTTGGTTATTACAATATGAGCACTTTTTTGAGCACACATTGCTAACCTTAGCAACCTTTTGGTTTTGATTATTACATTGTGGATGCTCTTATAGCTGCATTCTACACAAAGAAATTAACTATTGGAGCTCCTACCTACCAAATGCCTTTCCAGGGAAAGTTGGACTTTCTAGAACCTGTTAATGCCAAGTTAAAGGAGTTAACCTCAATCTGGCCCTGTTGGCCACCAAATGATATCCTGCCTTCCACCAAACCCTCGAGGCGGAAAAAAAATAAAAATCCTATAAGCCAGATAAGCCACCTCCGACGTATCATACCCACGCCAACTCTGAAATCAGAACTTCACCCTATTTCCCCTACCCTCCTAATAGCTGAGCAACTTCAAAATAGCATCCCAAAATATGCCGAAGCCCTTGTAAAGCCCACACCCATGCAACATCGATACCTCCAGGCTCCAGGGATGACCAGTCAAACCCACAAAATCATATCTGGGACCAAATGAAGCCAAAGGGGACTCTCAAAGACTACCTCGACTATCACTCAGCTCAAATCTCTCAGCTTCAGACTACTTTGACTATCACTGAGCTCAAATCTATAAGCTTCCATGATTTACGAGGTTTCTTTACCAACCTTAGAACCCTATCACTCACCCAAACTGTCAGATAAAAAAAAGAGCATACATTTGTTGGTTTCCAATACATAGAATACAAAATTCAAAGGCAAATATTCGCATTTAAGATAGAAATGTGGCCATTTTGACCAGTCACATTCAGAATTTTCAAAAGATGACAAATGAAATAGAATCACAAACCTCACACCAGAGTCACCACCAATTCTTCCTCTAACGTTATCTCGACTTTCTCCATGCCTCGTAAGTAAAATTGGACGGGGTGTGAGATGCGTGTTCACCTGCAGGGCATTAATGAAAAATTGTGTTCATAAGCAGATCCATTACGAGAACAGGGGGGAGATATAATCATCACTTCAACAGTCATCTTTACGTAGAGACCAAAGTCTCTGCTGACCAAAGAAACCTTAAAAATGTCACTCTTGACCTTTGTGAGTATAACAGATGTAAACAAATTTTCTAGCTGTCTCTTTCATTCAATGACTCTTCCTCCACAAATTACAATTATTACAAGAGTAGTTCAACCATAAACATGTGTTCCATACTATATTCCCACGGGGACCAAGTAATTAAGATGGATTGATATTACTCCAGGAAGAAACACCAAGTTCCACTTATATAGTGGCGGTAGACTGCAAGTGAATCGTCATATGACGAGGATTTCTCACACTGCTCAAGGTCAACAATCGCAACATACATAGTCCTCACTCCACATGATAAAACTAATAGGAGGAGATTCCACCTAAAAACCACACAAACTCTAGACTCTAGTGCCTCTCAGCTTGTACAGCAAAATGCACAAGTATCATTATAGTATCACGACCACCATATTTTCTTAACCACACTTGTCTATTGAAAAGAAGGGGGGGAAAAAAACAATCTTTCTTCAATCACTCTACCAGTAAGCTGGCTACTTCATTTCGAATCTAAATTGCCCACGTTCACGCGAAAAGCAGAAGACAAAGAAGACTTTCGCTAAAGACGAACTATTCTTTATCCCGGGATCAGAATTTTTAAGGTTTATGAAACACCAGATCATGGAAATCGGACTATATTAATGAATAGCAATGCCAACAAATTAACAGAGGGGACACAAATTAGGATAAATCAAACAGCATTACTCAATCAAAGTAAAAACACTACATACTAAAATAGAGGAAAAGCATACCAAGAAGAAGACAATCCTTCCTGGAAGATAGCCACTGATGTTGTTCACCTGGAAAAAAAAAAAAAAACTTGAAAGATAAACCCTCTATGAACTATAGTATACTCTGGAAACATCCAGCAAAGACCAGGAATATGAGCAACTAAGGTATTTACAGAAAGAAAAAGAAGCTCAACCTAAATGACAAAGAAACAGTAGTCAAGCCAATATGGAAAAAATGGTTAATATGCGGGCAAAAGTTGTGCATCCAAACATTTTCCTACCAATCAATAAGTACAATAAAAAAGCATCTGGAAATGTTTTTTGTCTCCAGGTAGTGATCTCGTCAAGTACCCTTTAGTTAACTGGACAGAAAAAATCAAGGAAGTCGTCTCACATATCATTTAGCTATTTATATTGTGAAAGTGCAGCACAGTGGAAGTCAAAGTAAAACCCAATGAACCTTAGCATAACAGCAAGAACCAAGATCCAGTAGCCCTGGTCTCTAACTACTCTACCAGAATGATGCTAAGACCTTCAACACTAAGTTTCACCGTCAACCAATAACCAAAACTACAAGAAGTCGCTTGCCAAACCTGCGAACTTGCCCTAGTATTCCTTGATAATATTTCCAACCAAGTGGTCCTCAAATTGCATATCTTTTGCACATGCCAATAACTGTATCTTCTGCCTCTTGTCCCCTGATGTTGCATTCTCTCATCCAAGATGACAGATCTTAGCTCAGCATCTCCCTATCCTCTTTCTATTTCACTTTTTTTTCTTGAGAAACTAGCAACCACCACCATCTTCTCCTACTAATGTTGTCATCCATCACGCCACCTTCTCCTCCTATGATGGAGATCCAGCTGTTATATGGTCTTGGGTAGAAGTCAACCCCAAAAGCTAGTTGTTGAAGTGATGGTGCCGTCATGATGCTCATATACTTCATACTACTTTGGTACCCAGGTGATGTGGAACTTCCCTTTCACACCCTCCCTCATGCGCAGAGTGTTCACTTGGCAGGACCTGCTGCATGCAGGCCAGAGACACGCACTCTATCCATCTCTGGTACCTAGCTTTGATATACCATAATACTTTGCAGAGAAAGAAAGCGGATTGTATTATTGCTAATGTTGGTTAAAACCCTTACACAGGATAAATAGAAAACATAATGAAACCCTACATGGCTAAAAGGACTATACAACCCTCAACAAAAAATATACAAGATACATTCACGCCAGCAAGTTGCCTTCACCCTTCTGTCCCGCTTGCTAATTTGCCG
The DNA here is from genome assembly GCF_030253575.1 of Rhododendron vialii. Lineage (NCBI taxonomy): Eukaryota > Viridiplantae > Streptophyta > Magnoliopsida > Ericales > Ericaceae > Rhododendron > Rhododendron vialii. Next base: position 7,328,230 of record NC_080569.1, read on the forward strand.
TCTAGAACCAGACTTTCGTTTCTCTCCTTTCATGATTTCCTTTTTACCAGAGAAAACGCACGGAAACTATGTTCTGAAATTGCCCGGTAATTTGCCCAGACAAAAGTGAAGGTCGTATATACCCTTTTTTTCTTTCCAAAACAGAACATCCCAGTCCGTAAAGGCCGGTATGGAATGGGATGGATAATATTAGTCCAGACTCCAGAGTGTCCATTAATCATTATTACCAGGTCAAGCCTGTGGGCATGTCTAATTGATGGTTACTTCTGCAAATACCAGATACCGAAGGGAAATAAAAGATAGCATTTGACATCCTTCAAGAAAATATAGATCAGCCTTCAAGACGTATGCTATGCAGAGAAGACAATTTGATACAAAAGGCTGACTGTACTGATAGTTAGATGATGATGATGATGATGATGACAAAATAGTAACTGTAACTTACTTGTATTTGTCCACCTTGGCCACTGACCATATCAATCATTTTGATGTATGATCCTTCTTGAACTGGCTCATAAACCTGCAACATTTATTCAAATTATTATCTTGAAATAATAAACTCCAATTTTGAAATGTGAATATCAGGAGAACAATTATTAAAAGCACTACTAATTCAGAAAACTACTTTCTCATAGTTATCTAGCCGCATTTTGAAGTCTTGATATCCAGCTTCATAATCTGGCCTGAAGAGAAACATAAAATTACTAACTTCTGATATGCCAACTCATATAAGAACTGGCTCATTTTAGTAAGCAGACATACTCTTCAGCATAGTCAGGGCTTTGTTGAATTTTAAGCCGTATGTTTCTTTCAATAATCCGTTCATCATTGCATATTGTCTCCAAAAAAATAATCTGCAAGTATATAATTTGCATCGGATATGAATGAGATAAGTACTAAATAAAAACATATCAGTAGAATTTCCAAATATGCTGATTAGCCATAAAAACCCATTTGTTTCACACAGGGAAACTCCAGAAGTCATGGATCTTCCTGGCCTGCTATGCAACACACCTGATCCTCTTCAAAAATTGTATTTACCTTGCATTTTCCTTCAGCCATTTTCATCAGCATATTCCTTCGTTCCCTTGTGCTGTTTGTGGCATCAAATATTCCCACCTGCACTAGATTAAAATAATTAATTAACAATGGAAACAACTGGGATGCAATGTATATGATCTAGAAAAACTTACCTGGCCACCTTCTTGCATCCAAGCTATCATATCATCCATGGCCAGGGCTGCTACCTAGTACCACGTGATGTATTAAAACTAGGGCAAAGAGAAAGGTTAATACAGTCCATTTGACAAATTGCAAAGTCATTATTCCCAAAACAATTGATTATAACAATAAAAAGACAGTATGTACAATACTATTGCAACATACTAGTGTACTGCTTTGCACTAGTGGGATGAATAGCAATTCGAAACACTACAAAGGATGAACATATTGAAGGGAAAGGCAGAAAGCAAATTTAAGGCATGAGAAAAAATGTTTCGCTTACTTGGACGTGTGCCCTATTGGCATGATAAATATTACTTGTACAAAGAAACCTACAAGTAGGCTCATAAGAAGTACAACACCATTTCTAAAATCAGAAAGAAGTATCAGTATTGAAGATTCACCTCGTTTCTTGCCTCCTTGCCTTCTGGATTGTCGCCTCGGAAAAAATCAGCTGCCTGCACGCAGAAATGTGAGCTATAGTGAACTTCCAATAGCATCCCCAAGCTTTCAGTTGGTGATGGGTGAAGGAGGTCCACTAGAACTTCGTGGGATGCCCAAAAAGTTTTATTGGAACACCACCACCCAATATATCACATATTAGATGACATCATAAGCCATGTTACATAAGATATTGAACTACAAAGCATAAAAACCCAAAAAACTGCAACAGTAACCAAGCTTCCCAACAGGGACAACTTTATCAGACCTGGTTAGCTCCATGCTTGAGGCGTCGATACTGTTCAACAACAACATAATAAGTTATATCCATTTGTTTACGTGATAAGGCCTTCAAAAGTATGAAGAATAATCACCAAAATTACATAAATCACCTTTCCAACATTGAAATGTTTGGTGTCATGACCCAACCAGCGAAGATATCGTGTGAGCTTAGCGGCAGTGAAAGTCTTCCCTCGAGCTGGCAAGCCGACCTAGTATGTAGGCAATACAGAGTCTTCATTCTCATTGACAAACATAACATTTTTCAAATCCAACTCAAAGCATTATAAGCCTATGGACGTTGACAGTTGCTTCTAGAATGGTGCTTTCAATTAAAACAAGAGAAGGAAAGGTGTTAACAACTAATCTATTCAGGCCAAACATTAAAATACCAGGACAATTGCCAGATGTCTATCCTCCTTTGGTCCAAGCAGTTGATCAGCCACAGCTGCAGCGGCAACAGCTCCAGCAGCTGCTGGCATTGCATTCTAACAATTCACGAGAATGAATAATTAAGTAAATAAAATGGTGGAAACTCATAACTAAATTCACTAATCGAGAGAGAGAAAAATCTCTTGCTAGCAGAATCGTCACTAAAGGGAAAGAAATATGTTAAAATATACCTTGGCTTCTGAATCTAGTTTGAGATCAGTGCTGAAAGTCGTTGCACTAGCGGATTTAACTAGCCTAGGAGATCCAACACCCCTATCCACAAAGAGCCCCCTGTGACTATCTTGCTTTTGGAAAGGTGAAAATGTGCCCACTGACTTTGATTCGACCATGCCGGTACCTGAATACACATTGGACGGATCTGGTACCATGACCTCCATCTCCTACATCATGTTAACATATTCTGTTTCAGATCTAAAAGCAGAAAATGATGCCAGAATCAGGAAAAAAGCACAAAAGGCGTCCAGCCTGATTACAAAATAACAACCTGCAGCTAACGAAACTTGCCCTGGCGGAATATCAAGCAATAGATATGCAACCAGAAACTAAATGGCATACTGGCTTCTACATACGAACATCCACTTGAACAACTATCCAACTAATAAATGCTCCCCATAACTCTGACCATGGAGGTTATGTCAGAATATACGAATTCAAAGCTATTTGTTCTGAATTCAAATGTCCGCTATAAGCAGGTGCTGTTACACTATGCCTTTACACTATAAAAAGCTTTAGAGTTGCTCACAGTAATGCAATTTAGGTGCACATCCAAAACCCCTGATCTGACCAATTGCATGGGCACATGGAGGACTTTGGTGATATGATTGGCAGTTACTAATTCCTATTCAAACAGTAAAATCTAAGTTACAACCGGAAATTTAGGTCATCAAGATTAACCTTTATAGCCGCAGGTCGGTCACTAAGAACTCCACCATCCTTGTGGGACTGCAAACCGCTGGTTGAACTCTCATGCTTGGAAAACACCCCGGCATGGGTTAATGACCTTGGAGTTTCTGTCATGTTAGCAGCATAAATCAAACTTGATGCTGCTGGAGCAGGGACAACATAATGCTCAAGATCAAGCTCCAAACTCACTGAAGAGCCATTCTGCATTATTAAATGAGGGGGATTTCAGTAAACCAAAAAACCTAAACAGTTTCTCAACCATAAAAATTTCTCCACCACAGAAATGTTAAGAAAGTAGCAACTGGGAGCTTCACCAGCAACTCTCTGCTGTTAACTACAGCACAACATGGTCGATTAGGAAGGGAGGAAATCAAATAATTGTAGACTATAAACAGGTGCAGCAGAGTCAACTCAAGTCCACTCCATTGCATGAACAACTAGCTTATTTCCATCATTTGGCAACATTGAATGACAAAAACCATCCCGCTCAAGAATCATTTGTTCTCCCCGCATTGAATTTCCAAGTGCTTAAGTCACTCGCCATTAAGTGGTCCAAACAAGCTTAGTATATCCTTCTTTCTCTCAATGGTCATTAGTTGCTCCAGATAAGCAGAATTTCCGATGCTGAGTATTCTAGAAAGAAAAATATGCAGTGGGGTCCTCTAAGATCTTGTCCAATCAAGTTCTGATTGAATTTGTTTTTCGTAGGATTGTTTTGGTCTGCCAACTAATTTTATCAAGTGTGGCTTTGGGTTTTTTCCGTGGTAAGTTTAAGAAACGAACCAAAAAACAAGGACCAAGGGTATAACTTGAGAGTCCACAAGAGAAACAAAGGGCAAGCCCCAGAAAAGATCAAAGAACAACCAACTCCCTCACCTTACCAAGGCTAGCCTAGCCTATACTCAGCAATACATAGGGCACAATTTCAACACCAAAACCAAAATACAACAAATACAACCAGCAACGGGGAACCCCATTAAGGAGCAAACAAACCATTGGGAACCCCAAATGACACATGTTCCTATTCTTAGTAGAAGAACCAAGCCTCCTCAAAGAAGACAAACAGCTTCTCGTATCACCTTCCACCTAGCGCACCAGGCCACAAACATCCAAGCTTTTCTTTTGAAAGATCCTACAGTTAACTGTTGTTTGGTCCAACTATGTGTTCTTTATGGTAAAATTGCTTGTGAGTGGATCGCTAGTCTGTGTCTAGGTAGCTATACATTAATTGAACTATGATTATGTTCAAGCAAATTAGCGACGGAGAATTTGAAAAGCATTCTAAAGACGAGCATCAGTCACCATCTATGAACCTTTTCATACCTCAGCACCTGTTTCTGGGGCTGAATTTATACTAACATCAGGAATTCCCCGAACAGTAGAAGGCTGAAGGTTCTCATGATACGCTCTCCAACTAGCCGCAAGATCAAACGGCGAAACCCTGTCCGCCTGAATGAACACCTGATACTCGAAAACCTCGTCGCCGTTCAGCCTAAACAACGCCGACCTCGCATCACCTTGCAAGGTCCCCCCGGTGAGCTGCCGGTTTGGCCCCTCCTCAACTACGCACGGCGCATTACTGTACTTCGGCTTCAAAAGGAATTTGAAATCCAATGTTTCTAATACCGAACAAACAAAAAACCATCAATATTGTTTCTGACACGTTCACATAATCTCAAAAACAATACCAGGAACACAACTTTAGAACACAACGGTATCTGGAGCTGCTCGAGCTACATAAGTCCACATGCAACGATTGTGTTTTACATTGCGTTCCTATACTTTCTGTAATCATAAACCCTAGGCAATAGACGAAGGAATTTTTCGAATTACCGTGATTAGGTGGGACGACGAAGCTGAGTTCCCACATTGAGTTCGACTCGCGTTCCATTGAGAGCTAGCGAAATTGGAGAAATTAAAGGTAATTACGGCAGAATCATGAATTGCGAAAATTGGAAAGAAAGAAGTAGTAAAAAAAGAGTGAAAATCCTGTTTAGTTACAGCTTTGGAGGGGTCCCAGGAACCGACGAGAGGGGCAGAGCCGTAGACGTGGGGGGAGACGTCGTCGGCGGCTTGGAGCTTGTAATTCACCATTTTGAGAGAGACGTAGAGCTGCCCGCCGCCTGCTTGGTCTAGGTTTTCTCCTTCTCTCTCCTCGCCTCCATGCGAGCTGCTGTCCGGGTTCCTCGACGCACCAGTCCCCATTCTCTCTCTCTCTATAACCTCTGAAACTGCCTGTATACTTTATCAACAGTTTTGCAAGTTCAATTTAGTAGTAATCGAGAATACTACTACTAGTAGACGAAGACGAAGCAGTCGTCCATGTGATTTTGTGTGGGTGCAGTTGAGGATGGGGAGAATGGGAAGTGAGAGATGGAGATTGAAGGAGGGGAAATGCCCGGTTCGGTTCGGTTCGGTTGGGTTGGTGGGGGCTTTGTTTGTCGATAAGAAAGAAGCGGGGCAACTTGCAAGCCGCAGCGATGTTTTTTCTGGTGGTGTGCTGTGACGGTGTGTTGGACGGTTGTGGGTAACACGTGGTGTCCATCCGGTGCATCCGAGTCGTTCATTGTATTTTTAAACGGCTCAAATTTGAAAAGAAAAAAAATATATATATATTTCAATCTGAACCTTCTAAAAATATATTGAACGCCTGAATGTGCCAAACAAATACCACGTCGTATATACCCCAGGCACCGAAAAATTTATCTTGTTTGACAATGCGTGGGGTGGGGGCTATATAGCTTTTGGATGATGCGGGCACACCCTTTTGGATGATGCGGGGGTGGGACCAGACGACATGGCATGGGCTTCGGGCGGTTACCTTTTCATTTTTTTAACAGTCAAAGTGTTTAGATTAGTTTACGCATTTGTTAACTATTTTTACGTTGTGACTAAGGAATTCACAAGAAAGTACTACTTTCTTGCAGCTTGACCTTTGAATCGAATCCTAATAAATTGTGCGAGGAGTAAGGCTGTAAACGAATTGAGCAGCTCGCGAGCCAAGCTCGGCTCGTTTGGCAAATGAGCTGAGCACAAGCTTCAGTTTTCGACTCGTTCGACAAAAGCTCGACTCGTTAAGGGAAGTTCTTCTCGATTAAAGAGACTTATTTAGTAAATGATTAGGCTCGGTTTGTTAAGACTCTAGCAGAGTTCAAATTCAAATTTTTGGCTCGAGTAAAGCCTTAGTAGGAGCAAATCAGCAAACCCACAAATCGGAGAAATCTTTTAGTGGCCAGCGGGTACCACGTGGAGCCAACTCGAGACATCCGGACCGTCTATTTCGGTTTTAGACGACTCGGATTGGAGAAAAAAAAATAAAGAAAAGAGTGGTGGGGTGAGAGGAGAGAGAGTGTTTCAATTTAGGCTATCCAACACATTTTTAAACGTCTCAAATGTAGGTGCTCGGCACCCGTCAGCCTAGTGACGTTATACCCACCAAGCACCCAAAAATTTCTCCACCAACCGATTGAAAAGTCTTGCGGCTCGGCGCAGTTTCTACGTGTCCGATTTACAGAGGGCAATGTGTTCTACGTGTCCGAAATTTGAAGGGCCAGGTATATAAGACTATGATAAAGTGAAAGCAGCTATTGGAGTTGGTAAGTTTGTTGAAGATGCATGGAATTGTCAATTGTTATTCAAATGGTGAATTCGAATAAATTTCGAAGTTAGTTCTCCCTTCTCATTTGTTGGTTCCTTTTAGATTCCAAACTTATGCAACATAATTTTTGGATTTTGCCCTTATTCTTTTTTTTTTTTTTTTTACGTTTATTTGTTGGGAAAAAAATTGAAATGATCATTGTAGTTTAGTATTTGTGTCAACTTGGTCCCTACAGTTTGAATTGGCTCGATTTACACTTTGTAGTTTTCATTTTGTTCCAACTTAGTCCAATTATTAACTGTCATTAGATTCCGTTAACCCCAGACACGAATGAGCCCCTTTTTTAGGATTAAAACCGTAATATGTCATTCTCCTCTTACCCTAATATACCTCTGAACCAAAACACAAAGCCTTATTGTTTCATTCTCCATTTTTTTTCACGGTTTCCATTGTCCATTTGTCACGCCCAAGATTTTACCTTTGACTGAAACGTGTCTCGTTCGCCTTCGGGGGGAAGGAGTGAGAGGGAATAGGGCTTGAATAAGTGATTCGATTACTATGAATTGCTACGTGGTTCTTGAAAAGAAAGAAAAAATGAGGAGTTTTGTATTCTATAAAAAATGTTTGGATATTTTTGAAAAATGTTTGAATTTTAGAAAATAAAATGGGTTTTATTTTCAAATGGGACTGAGCTTTCATCAAGCTGCCTACATATCTCCGGGTAAAGGAGAATCAGGTCTGGCCATAGTTCGGGCCACAAAAGGGGTTTGGGAAAAAACTTATCTCCACCGGACATAGAGTTTAGGTGTGTTTGGTCACTTCTTGAATATTGGAAGAATAATTCAAGTATTTTAGAAAAAAGAACACGGGCCAGAGAACCCGATTTTTAAAAAAATGTGATTCCGTTTTGCTTTTTAGGAAAAGGCTTTAGGTCTGCGAGATTCGAGAAGAAAGAGTTCGGTAATTCACTAGAAAATGGACCCATTTGTGTCTAGGGTTAACGGAGGCTAACGGCAGTTAGTAATTAGACTAAGTTAGAACAAAATAGAAATTACAGAATGTAAATAGAGCCAATTCAAACTGCATAGACTATGTTGACACAAACACTAAACTACAGGGACCATATCGATTTTTTTCCCTTATTTGTTTTATGCCAATTTTTTGAAAAATATGGGTGAATAAGGTCGAGAAGAATCGGAAAAGTAAAAAAATTATGACTTTTACAAGTATTTTGGGAAATATCCAAGATAAAAATCCAAAAATTGACTTTTTGAGCTTTTGTTTGGATATTCCCAAAATATTTCTGTAAAAGTCATAATTTTTTACTTTTCTAATTCCTCTCACTCTTATTCACTCATATCACATAAAAGTTTAGCTTAAAACTAACAAATGCCAAAAAAAATTGAACAAATTTGAACCAAAAAATTATTCTGCGTATGTTAATCACTAGTATAAACACCCCACGAAAATATTGGTACTAATGAGACCTGCTGTTAATATCAGGAGTACTGATGAAAATATTGTAATTGTTCATGTCATATGAGACCTATTGTTATTGTAGAGACCCGTATGATTTTAATTATTGAAATGTTTATTAAATGTCAAATTGGGAGAATATGAATAATGTGGTGGTTATTTGGATTATAGTTTGAAGTGATAAAATGGAATCTAGAGGGGGTGAATGTGTGTTTTACTTTTATGTTAGTATATATAGTGTGTGTGAATGTATATGAGATAAAAACATCCCTTTGTATCTCTCTCTCCACCGTTCTTTCTCTCTCTACTGTCTATCTCTCTCACTCAAAACTCCACTCCATCTCTCCAAAACCTCAAAGATCAACCTCCATTCCATTTTCCAATCGCGTTCTTGAGCTCGAAATTCATTGGGTCAAGCTTGGAGGAAAGCCTTTAGTTGATTTCGAAGTCTTTGAAGTTAGGGCTCGTTCAAATCGCTTAGATCTTGGTCATTGTTGAGAGGTAGTAACTTCTTGGCCTTTTTATGTGTTTATATGTTGATTAGGTGTAGAAATTGAGCCTTGATCGTTATGCTTTGCTTTCTTGAAAGCTGTCGAAATCTACAGAAAATCCCTAAAATCGCGTAGGGATGGATCCCCCATTTTCTCTCTCTGCCCAGCAGCTTCAGGGATCGGTCCCTAGTTATGGGGGGATCGATCCCCCTCTTCTCTTGACAGTTTTTTTGCTGTTTTGTATCCTTTCGACCGTATTGAGCCCCAATCGTTTCTAAACCCTTTTGGATACCTTCTAACCTACTTCAAGCATGTTCAATTGACTTCCTATGATTAATCGATGTTATCCTTGTTTCGTTGGCCTTCCATTAGTGAGGAACGAATAAGAGTTTACTTGATTAAAACCTCGTTGAAATGCATCTCATTGGTTGGTTGATTACTTGGAAATGTTTGTGGCATTGTTGGCATATCATATGATGTTTTCATGTAAGAATGTGATTATGGGGAAGTCGTAGTTTGCATATTGAAAAATAAAGTAAGTGTGTGAGTCAAAAGTTGTAATACGGTGTTAGGGTTCACTGTAACGCAATAGGTGGAAATATAGACAGCAGGGATTTATGATAGAGGGTCGTGTCGTAAATCATTAGAATTGCTAGTAACTTGTGAACTACATGGTTAGAGGTGATAAATGCATGCTTAAATTGAATCAAATGAATGTTGGCATACTCTTGAGTTGAATGTTAGTCCATTCATTGAGCTACATTCTCTTGATTTATTTTCGTTACACTTGTCATCATATTTGCACGTAGAATTGGTAAAAGATTTTCTTACTGGGTTAGTGTAGCTCAACCTATTATTATTTTCAGGTTCAAATGCTGCATAATAGCTTGCATGCATCGAGTGCTTGGATGTTGAAGACTTTTGGAAGCTAACACCGCTTAGTTACTTAATCATCTTTGTAATGACTTTCTTTTTAATAAAGATGCGTTTGTAACTAATTTCTCTAGATTTTTTTTTGACTAAACCGTTTGTAACTTGAGAACTTGTTCGTACTTATACTTAAGTTTATTTGAGCCAGAGTGCCAATGTTGTATATCTTTAAACTCGGAGACTTGATTTGTAAGTTAAACAGGTGGAAACTCTTTTGGAGTAGTATTATTTATGCTATGCGATGTCTTATTTCTAGAAGAGATTATTTATTTATGTTGAAAATCGAGAACGTGGCAATTATCAAAATGCAATGTACAACATTATACACAACAATCTTAGTCAGTACTTGTTGGGCCTACGTTTTTTTTTTTAGAAAAATAATAACAAAACAGACATATGAATGCTCTCATCTACTGCCACGTACACAAAAGCTCGCCTCATCCACTTGCATCGGCACGCGCTGCCCTCGCTCCCTTCTCCCTCTCTCTAATTAGTCTTTCTCAGGAATGTGACCTATTAAATGAGATCATCGTACAAAAAAGAAGTAACGATTTGATTAGTAGTAAAGCCAAAGTTAAAAAGCATTCATGACAGGACAACCTTTAAAAACAAGACCAAAGTGAAACGAGTATATGGTTGGAGCAAAAGCACATTTAATTATGCGTAGCCGAGGAAAGATGAAACACTCACTCAGCCGAGTCAAAAACAAAAATTCATTTTTCCAACGGAACTGGCCAATTCACCATCAGTATGAACACATTAGAAAAGGCGTCCACAAAAGGTTATGAATTGGATGTTTAAATTATTCTCACGTGAATCAGGAAAAATTATGGCTCTTTCTTGTTCTTGCAAGTTTTTGAAGTTTTCTTTTCTTTTCAAAAACTTGCAAGAACAAGAAAGATAGTCGCCAAAAGACAGTTTTGCAGACATACAGTCTGCAAACACGCGCAATGCCATACAGTCGCCAAACTTGCAAGAACAAGAAGGATAGTCGCCAAAAAGCAGTTTGCAGACATACAGTCTGCAAACACGCGCAATGCCTACGGGAATTTCAATATGCCAAAGCATTATCTAGAGCATTTTATTTCAACCAAAAAGCTCAATTTAGAAAAAATAATTGCACTAATTTGGAGATCATTTAGTGTGTAATCAATCAAGCGGAAGTTATTTGAGTTCTAAATTCGGTTGGGTAAAGACGGAGTTGATTTGACCTCATATCTATCTAATCTAAAGATAAATTAAAGAAAGTGAAGCATGAGCAGGACCATTCATCTCAAACAAAATCACCTCAAAATCTACCCAGAACACCCAAGAAATCAAAGAGAAATCACCTCGAGATTAAATTTTACAAGGACCCTCCGTGTATAAGGGAGGGTCCGCCCAACCAATTAAAAGAAAACACCTCAAGCTTTTGCCCAGCTTTGCCGGGACAGTCGGAATATTTTTTTCCATTTAAGATCCTATGGAGCAGAAACTTAATTATGAAAGCTGCAGAGACAAAATTTAACTATGACACTTTAAAATAATATGATCAGAATGACAAGATCTTTGCATCGGTTCAAACGGATTGAAAATTGGAGCACTTAACTTTTTAACCATATTTTTTAATATAGAAATAGTTGACAAAAATTAAGTACTCTAATTTTTAATCCGTTTGAATCAGTGTGAAAATCTTATTATTCTAATCATATTATTCTAAAGGAGCATAATTAAGTTTTATCTGTAAGGCTTTCATAATTTAAGTATATGCTCTTTTGTTTGGGACTCTATAAAACAGAAACTTGATTATGAGAGCTCTAGAGACAAGAATTAATTATAACTCTTTAAAATAATATTAAAAAATTAGAGTACTTAATTTTTGTCAACTATTTCTATATTAAAAAATATGGTTAAAAAGTTAAGTGCTCCAATTTTCAATCCGTTTGAACCGATGCAAAGATCTTGTCATTATGATCATATTATTCTAAAGTGTCATAGTTAAATTTTGTCTCTACAGCTCTCATAATTAAGTTTCTGCTCCATAGGATCCTAAATGGAAAAAAATATTCAGACTGTCCCAGCAAAGCTGAGCAAAAGCTTGAGGTGTTTTCTTTTAATTGGTTGGGCGGATCCTCCCTTATACACGGAGGGTCCGTGTAAAATTTAATCTCAATTCTGAGCAAAAGCTTGAGGTGTTTTCTTTTAATTGGTTGGGCGGACCCTCCCTTATACACGGAGGGTCCGTGTAAAATTTACTCTCATCTCAATTACCAAACTACTCTAAGATGCAGACACCTTTTAGCCTATGCCCCTGTGGCCTAAGATATTTGACGCAATTTCAAGAAACAACATGTTTAATAAGTGCCTTTAACATACCAAACTACTCTAAGATGCAGACACCTTTTAGCCTATGCCCCTGTGGCCTAAGATATTTGACGCAATTTCAAGAAACAACATGTTTAATAAGTGCCTTTAACATACAAAAATAATATTGACACTTTAAAAAATAAAGTAAAATAGTTTTGGAATTACACTGATTTTGGAGTGTCTGCATCAATTTTTTGAATGCCAATACCATTTACCTTCCGATGTGAAGTCAATCTTAAAACAAAGAATGATTACGGCCACGTAGAAAATATATCATAATCAAACGAAATGGAGAACAACAAAATATTTATATTTGGAATTTCAACCCATACCCGTAAAATAAGTTAGTTTGATTATTTAGTTGCGTCCAAAACGTGTTGAGTCAATTGTTGGTGGACAAATAAAATGGGACGGAAAGAGTATTTCCTTAGCGAAACGGGCCTGAATGGTTTCGATTATTGTTGTGGGCTAGGTATAAGCCCACAGTATCAATATTGGACCGGGCTGGACACATCCAAACTGAACTGGACCTTAACCCCCAATTCACGGGCTTTCCAAAAGGTTTCCGGTGTAGCTATAAATAGCAATAGCCTCAACCGCCGCTGTCAATCTCTCCTCTGCAATCGTTTCGGGTCGAAGACGGCTTCGAAGTAGACGAGGAAGTAGCGTTTGCCACTGAATCATCATGAGAGCCAAGGTAACTACTCCGATTTTCGTTTCTCCAGCTAGTCTCTTTGATTTGAACAGCTATTTTGAATCGATTTCTCAGTTGACGCACGATTGATGTTGCTGTTGTGTGTTTTGTATTATTGGGAAAAAATATCAGTGGAAGAAGAAGCGTATGAGGAGGTTGAAGAGAAAGCGCCGAAAGATGAGGCAGCGATCTAAGTAACAGTCTTAAGGTTTCTGGGAGCTAATAAGGAATTGGGTTTGATTTCTCAAAGCCTAAAAAATAAAAGGGTTTAAGATTGGTAGTTGTTTGTGGTACAGTTGATGTATGGAATTTTTCTAAACTTTGCTGATTATGAGCGTTAGTGATTTTGAGTGTTATTGTGTCCACGTTCCAGTTGAACCTTCCCGGTGTTGTTTGGGCAATTATTTCTTGCATGATCAAATATCAATAGAATGTGTTTTGTTATTCATGTCATGCATTTTGCGGCGTATGCCACGTAATCAATCGAAGGTTTGTCTGTCTCCAAAGCGAGGTATCGGGTTATGAACACTGGATAACATTTATCGGATGTTGGCTCATTGTGATGAGGGTTATAATGATTGTTGTAGCGTGTTTAACTCTACTATGAATCTATGATGTATCGTGGAAAGATAGGAGTGTTAATGTAATTGGTATGACCATATTATTACTCCATTTAAAAATAGTGCCAGTTTTTTATCGCATTCGCATCTGCCACCTTCCAATTGAAACCTTCGATTAGGTACGCCATGTTACTTACCCTTGTATTCCCACTGTCCTGCACTTTTTGCAGCTAGTTAACATTTGCATACATGTGCGAGGGTATGGGGATTTCTGTATTACAGGAAGTTATCTGGTTTTGTCTGGTCTGTATGCCAAGATTAGTTGACTTTGGGTTTGCTTCATAAACTTCATCCAATTATGCCATCTCAATGGACTTGTAAACAGGTGGGAAAGAGACTATCGGCCAGTGAAGATATTGAGGCTTTAGGCTAGTTTTTATTTGTGCCTCAATTCGTAAAAGGAATGTTGTAAACGGATCAAGCTTATACAGAAACGCTTTTCTGGAATTTTAACCAGATACTCGTATTTGTAAAAATCCTTCCTACGATAAACTAGTTTACACGTACGCCTAGTGCTAGTAGTTTGCATAATGGCAGTCTTCCATACTGTATCATGTTAACATCCCATGCTTTTTAGGAGGATGCTATGGCTTCTGTTGACATGTTCCAACCTTCCTTAGTTCATCAAATGCATGCTTGGTTTCTGCGTCAAAGCCACCTGCAAACTGGAAGAATGTGCAGTTGGTTAAATGAGCTGGAGGCGGAGATTCTGTGTTGAGAGGTTTTAAATGTTACCTGATGTATTCGAAAAGCAAATCGAACACCTTGAAGCAGGAGATCCTCTTCATATTCCTTGTACTGCAGTTCTTTAGTTACCCTCCTCATGAATGCCTTTGCCAGGGTCAATGAACTTAATTTCATCTGTAAATAGGGTAGAGGAATGTTTGGCAGCTTGATCAGGAAGAGCCTAATCATGAGCTCACAAGAGGTAAAATTGCCGAATTCAGGATGACCAGTTAGTCGTGTTTATTGCAGATTCTATCGCACAACCCAGTTGTAGGTAAAAAATAAATACTCAATTGTGGAAATATGTGGGTCTTTCTGAATGTTAAATGCACAATGCTGAATTTATTTTGGTTGAGAGCTACTTCCCCTTCTCACCCCCCCCCCCCCCCATGTTTTCTAGTGATCTAATGGCGGGGTTCATGGGATGACGGATGCATGACATGTAAAAAACGTAACTGGATCTTAAATTTATCAACATCACCACTGTCAAACATGTAGTCACATTGTTTACTAAACTATTGGTTAAGTGTTGTTGTCGGCTTAACCATACACCCTTCATTAGTGTTCTAAAAGTCGCTAGGCGCAAGTCGGATAGTCGGTCACCTTCGAGCTTCGAGGCCTAGTAATCGGCAATTAATCGGCACATAACAATTAGTTGGATCTAGTTGGATAGGTCCCACCAGCGATTAATCGCCGGTTAATTCCGATTTTTAGAACACTGCCCTTCATGTTAAAGCTCATCAATTTACCACCTACCTGTCCAATCACACCAGTGTCCAGCATCCATTCACAGGGTATACGGAACTCCTTGTATCTCTTGCCTGTACCCTCTCTAATTCTTTCAAAGTTGTTAGCACTTGTTTCCAACCTGCACATAATTAAATTCAGGATGTAATGAGTACAGTTCAAATGTATCAATAATTTATTGTACCCATTAGATGTATATGCTTGCCTGTCTTGCAATGCTTGCATCCTTCTTAGGGACTGGGTCAAAATCTGTTTTGGGTTGTCCTTGAATGATGAAACTTCAGATTCAAGGTTCTTTAGGTCTCTGTAGCTGAAAGCAGCTTCCCTCATTGCATCTGCCTTTCTCTCTGGCCACTGGGAGAAATGCTTCAATACAGCCCTTTCGTCAACCAGGCAGGATAGTTCTCCATCTAGCCACTTGACGAATGTCTCCACTTCGGACATATCTGTAAAGGCTGCAGTCTCCACTGCCCTTGCTAATGAATCTATGAATTCCCCTTGTGTTTCCACATCTGACTTTATCTGCACATGGAAAACAAATACTTTCAGCAGTGTTTAATGGTATGCTAGTCAATAGATATCACGAGCAGGTTGCTGCAAGACTTACTGCCAGTAGATGAGTAGATCTGTTCTCAATTTCTCCAATCATGTTCCTGGGATTTATAGCTGGAGATGTTCCTCTAGGACTAGTTGTGCTATCCTTTTGAGCATCTCTCTTCATAAGTGAACGGTAGAATTCCATCACCTCTGGCACGCGACGCACTGCTTTTGATGGAACTAACAAGTTTCTTGGCAGTGGTGGTGGAGGTGGTGGCGCTGTTGGTGATGGTACTTTATACTCATTTACCTTATGCGAAGGGGCTGAAGTAATTGGCCTTGGCGGTGGTGGTTGTGGTACTCTTCGGGGTTTCTCCTTTTCAGCTGTAGATTCGAGGTAACCTTCCGCTGGCTTTGAACTCTCCACTGCTCGACTTTTTGCTGCAATGTCAGACTGAACTGTTGCTTTCTCTTGAAATCTCTCTGTACTTATGCTATCCATGGAGTTCTGCAACTTCTTCCAGAGAATGGATTTTCTCTCATTATCATGTGCTTTGAGGGCACTAACCTGTGCTTTTAGACGAGACACTTCTTGTTTTAGTTCCACATTTTCCTTCTCCAGCAAATTGTTCATTGCCAGAGCTGCCTCCAGTTCATTTCTGAGGAAGGCCATCCTTGAGTCGTCGTCATCGACCGGCATTTTTTTATTTCCTGCTCTGATGCCAGTGGAAAGATTGCAAGAAGAGATGGGATGTAAATGAACCGTTTGATTTTCCCTTCTGTGCATGCCTTACTTCTGAAGTAAGGTATCCTCACCTAAGGCTGAAAGGCTAATACTCCTTGAAAATCGCCTGCATCCCCACATTTATCTCAAAATTCTAGTTCAAGATACGTAGTTCTGTTTTCTAGATGGGTATTTCAGACTTTTGGCACTCTTGCTCTGTTACACATGTGGTTTTCCTCTGTCTTTTACCCCCCACTTTTACTTTAGATGTTTAAGTAGGTGAAAGAATTTTTGAGGTTGCTAGCATTAGATGCCCGTGAGGAGTAGCTGTCCAAAGGTGGGCATGTTAGGTGCTATTTAATTCTCTATTCAAATTTTACCTTATGACTCCTACATATTTCCTTTGTGAAGCTTTTTTAGCTCTTGAAAATCATTAATGTCCCCTCCACCAACACCACCACCATGTTTTTCAGGTAATGTAAAGCATGACTTGTATGAACATTTGAGATTTGATTGATTGCAAAATTGTAACTGTCCAACTGTGGAGCTTTCTTTGGAATGCTGGTTGTCCAAGTGTTAGGCACAGATTGGGAGGTTGGAATTCATTAGGTCAATCTGATTTGATTTCCAAGGCCCATCTGGTACAGCCATGTGAATTGACATCGAATTCGTTACTGTTTTATAAATGCACTTCCTACTCTTTGCTTGTGAAGGGGAAAGTGTAGAGTGGAAAACCTAGATTATGGTAATCGATGCCAGAAATCCTATTGGTACCGATGGTACCATAGGGAAAATACACCGACGGCCACCGGACGGCCGATCCGAGCCGTCCAAAAATTTTAAAAAATAAAACCGAGTGGGCCTATGCGAGAATCAATGGCATCTGAGGTGTGTAGGATACTTGATCCGAGCACCCATTTTTCGTGTATATTTGTATATTCGTGTATATACACGAAAAAATGGGTGCTCGGATCAAGTACCCTACACACTTCGGATGCCATTGATTCTCGCGTAGGCCCACTCGGTTTTATTTTTTAAAATTTTTGGACGGCTCGGATCGGCTGTCCGGTGGCCGTCGGTGCATTTTCCCTACGGTACCGTCGGTACCAATAGCAGTACTCGATGGATGCTGACTGCAGGAAAGTAAAGAACAAGAAAAAGGTCTCTGATTATTACTGCCCACCAGAAATAAAATGGACGAATTTGTAGTTAATTTTCTTGTGATGCTACCTACTGCCTACATACGACGATGTGGTGTTGCAATGATTAGATCAGCCAGGCCCCTGATCCAATGGTCGTATACAAAGCATTATACATTCATGAGATTTTCTTTGTTGCTTAACTTTCTGTAAATATCAGTTTGCTTAAATTTCTGCACATGTCGGTACCCATGATTACCTCAAAGACTTTGAAAGAAATTTTGCTAAGAAGTTACTAACGAAAAGGACTTCCGTCCTGTAAAGGTGTAAACCCTGCCTTCTTATTAGGTTATACTCACTAAGCTAAATCACTTGGTTGAGAATCATGGGTGTCCTTTGAAAAAGGTGAAAACATTCTCATTTCTCAGTTTGCTCACTCACAAGGCGAAAAAAGAAGAGAAAAAAAAAAGAAAAAAAAAGTGCTTTAAAAGCCGCAATGGGTAGTTGGAACTTGGAAGTAGCCGACTTTTTTGAAGCTTGAGTTGAGCTTTTGCTTTAATGGTCCATGGCAATCTTCGGCTGTTCAATTCCATTGCCTGCTGGGAAGGGAAGCTTAAAGGGTGATTGGGATATGCAACTGCCCATCACTGAAGAAGATCACGGAGGAGAGTTGCTGTACAGCATGATTGAAAGTGGGGTTTGTTTTATTGTTTGGTCTTGGTCACTACAGAAGGTTGATCGATGACAATTGATAACCCTGGCAAATTGGAAAAGTTTGGAACTCGCTTTTCAGACACAACCCCGAACACAACTGTATTCGGAACCGTACGGCTTTAAAAGCAGTTGTATCCGGAGCTGTGTTTTAAAGTTGTGTTCCATGCATTTATCTAGCGAATGCGGACCCACATACATCAAACGGCTTTAGAGACAGTTGTATCCGGAGCTGTATTTTAAAGTTGTGTTCCATGCATTTATCTAGCGAATTTTATGTTGCCTTCTTCCATTCGTTAATTTTGCTTTGTACTGCAAAACCTTGGAAACTATGTGTCTCCAAGTTATTAGGATTTGAAAAGAAATCAAATTGCTCGAGAACAAAACAGAAAATGGAAACAAAATTTAAAAAGAAAGGAAAAGGAAAAGGAAAAGGAAACTACTAAAAGGGAAGAAGCTGCAGCTACCTTCACCTTTTTCTTTTTCTTTTTATTGCTTTGTAATTTATTTACTTCAAAAAAACATGCTATAGGCTATACATAGTTATGGAAACGGATCCTCTTTTGGGTCTCAGCAACAAGTGACTTCGATTATTTAAATTGCTTATTTCGCTTTCAAGAACTTTAACTCTACAAAGAATCGCACAGATCAACGACTAATTGATATATGATTTTAGAACACATTTATATTGAAAATAAACCTATGATCATATTGAATTGGAACTCATTTCTTCAAGATAAGTGCGTAGACAGCGTAACTACCATTGGTTATTTAATTTCCAAATAATGTAATTTTTCAGAGGTTCGGATTTCTCAACGAGCAACAAATCTGAGACCTCAGCATCACTCCTGTGATTTTCTCCCCTAGGAGAGGAATGTGACACCACGTATCTTACAAAGAGCTTTCTGTAAATCGAAGGGAAAATGACGGCCCAGGACGTATTTTGATAATTAATACCCGCCAAGGACATGCTGAGAACATTTGAGAACATTTGTTAATGCTGAAAATGTCATTGGTGGGTATTAAATTATCAAACACGTCCTTGGCCGTCATTTTCCCTAAATCGAAACTCTCTCCTAATTGCAAAAGTAGAATTGGATGGGCTTTCAGACCTCGAGTATGAATTTCTCACCGGCTCCCTCCCTTACTCCTCTCCCTTTTGTGGTTGAGACTCGTCGAAGCAGTTCTCCAACTCACGCCACCATTCTAGAACAGAGGTGATCAAATCTGAGATATTTGGCCCTCAAATCCGATCATCCTCGACGACAAATCTTTGAATTCTAACAAAATCAAATCGGCCTTGACGCCACCTGACAGAATTGTCTTCTGTTGTAGGTTCAACAGGACATTGAACTCCAATGCTGATACGATCCCTCCAACTTTCTCCAAACACTTCCATGAGTAAATCAATATCTCCAACATCATCCAAACCGACCGCTAGTTTTGGCAAATCTTTATTTATTTCTATTTATTTTGGTTTGAACCTTTTGGACGTCATCGTAGTTACATCATCCAAACCGACCTCTATTTTTGGCAAATCTTTATTTATTTCTATTTATTTCTCGTTATTTTGGTTTGGACCTTTTGGGACGTCGTCGTATTTTCAAGATCAGCGAGTCCTACGTAATATTTGGTTTATGAATATATGTTTCGTTTCCTCAACCACAAATTAAAAATTAAAATCATTTCCTGTCTTCTTCTCTTCTTGTGTCTTCTTATCTCTCACATTTGTTGGGAATGGGAGATGCTGCCAGGAGGGAGTGCTTGGCAGCGGTGCCGAGCACCCCATCTGGCCGTTCATCTTGGCAATCGACGACTCAAATTTTTGCCGAACAATCGATGGCTCTGATTGGCATGTGCATCCCCAGGTCCTGTTTGATGAAGAATTTTCAGATCGAATACCTCTACTTTCTTCACACCCACAAGCGGTAGGGTTCATCTAACCCTAATTTTTCAAGTTAGCAAACACCTGCAAATAGCAGCTGAAATAGCAACAGCCAAAGGCTGATGAGAAGTACAGCATGCATAACTTCAGCCCAATCACCAGCTTCCCAAACCAGCAGCATCAGATGTTCCCAATACCAATAGAAAAAGCTCCAGATTTGACCAAAATATGTTTTTTTTTTTTTTAATAAGATTACAATCTCATGAAAAAAAACTCTGTTCATATAAGCATATAGAAACAAAACCGGCATAAGAATAACTTGACAAGAAACTTCACCAGGCGAGTAAGTACATCGAAGGGCAAACTAAGAACCACCCTGAACCAAGATAACCATGACACGAAAACTGGACTCGGATTTCGAAGGATACTGACCAAAGACTCCAATGACCGACTGACAAATCCACACCATTTCTCACCCATAACCATACGCCACTCCATTTGACCATTTAACAGAGTATACCGAGAATTGGGTGGTAAACAAGGTCAGACTAGTAACCTTGCCACATTGGAAGGAATACCGACATTCCCACCTTAAGTTGAAGGAGCAGAAGTCTCTCCCTTTTTCTCTGCATCGACTTTCACAGGTTCACTTTCAGATTCCTTCTCCTTGGCTGCAACAGGGACTTCTTCACTGGCCTTGTCTTCTGTTTTTTCATCTTCAACACTCAACTTCTCGAGCAGCCCAGCAGCAGCAGATGCATCTTTGTTTTCTTCTTTCTTTTGTTGTGATTCAGCTACATCTTGGAACGTTTCCATAAAGGTTTTGCAATCTGCAGAGAAAATAATGAAGGTATATATATGAATCTAAAATGTTCAGGGGAAAGATCTGGAGTGATGGAGGAACGCCTGATGAAACTTACGGGACAATAAACTACCAAAATATCTGATGAGGACTATAAAACCCAATCCATTAAACAATTGATTTCGGCTAGTGATAATGCCAAAACCGTTTTTGTTGGTGCCAAAACTCCAATGCATAAAAGTCTTGTAAATTGCACCTGGTACAAGCCTTTTGTGCACTAGAGTTTTGGCACCAACAAAAACAGTTTTGACACCAACAAAAATAGTTTTGGCATTATCATTTCCCTTGATTTCAGACATTGAGTTATTAACAATAAATAAAATGTGACAGATGCCTTATATCTTCATAACGATTTCCACTTTGGTGCTTTGAGAAACAAATATGAATCAAACCTGTATTTAGGTAACAAAAAAAATTATGTGCCTTCAACAAATCAGTTCATAACCAAAAAACAGATTACTCAGGAAATAACCAGCACCAATCAGGAGTTCAAGCCAATTCAACTGCCAAAGACTCCGCAGTTGGTCAAGAAGGCAATATGTGGTAATTGACCTTACCACACTACAAATAAGTAATGTACACTTTTCTAAACTCGATATGGTAACAACAATAGAACCACTGATAATGGTTCCGATGAGGACAGCAATTGCATTTTAAAACTCTTTCTTAGTCATTGCTCAGTATTTCTTCCTTGAAGGCACAAAAATGCGTATCTAACTTTTGTGACGATGCGGTACAATCTATTCGGCTGACCAGCGATCTGTGCGCACTCATTTGCACACTAATTTAACTGGAGTAGTATCATTTGCACCAGCCTATACGTACATTGTTCCAGCTATATGCTGATTTAGTAAACCCATTCTCCCATGCAGAAACACAAATTGCAGCAGTGGTTTGGCATTCCTCTTCCACAAGTGTTGCTTCCACCTACCCTTTTTTTTTTTTTAATCACTTTAGAGAGATACTAGAGGCTAGAGCCCCTCATCCGCCTCAAAGTTGGATAAAGCAGATTCCTCTGCCACAAATATCATGATCTATAAAGAAAGTAAATGATGCAGAACAGTTTCTGCAGAATTACACAATCTGACAAATCAGAATAAAATTGTGGCCACATCGGACGCACCCGTTTACTGTTTCATAGAGTTCCCTGGAAAGATGCATGTTATCGGATGAGGATGGGGGTGGGGATGGTTATGGGTATGGGTAGGGCCAAAGTGTTGCAAGTAGTAATATGCACATGATGGGTGAGGGTATTGGCCAAAGTGTCAGGTGACTCAGGTTAGCTTCAACTGACACTTTTTGGGTAAGCGGTACTTGTAACTTTATAAGCTAATATGTGGTATGCAAGGACGTACTAATCACGTAGACTATTGAGGGTGTGCATGCCCAACTAGACATGCACATCACATACCCTTACCTAAGTCAATTGTCCAAAACTCCAAACATGTATTTACAAAATTAATAAGAGCTCAAACAAATTAGTTTTGATTATATGGCACATTTGAATCACCAACTTTGATAAGACATAATAATAAGCACAATGAAATGCAAAAATAACCATAATAAGTTAATAAATGAGGGGTAAAGGCGTGCGATAGATTCCTTAGAGTCAGAGAGAGAATTATGTGAACAAGAAATGAGTGACGAATATAAAAGTAATCTGGGGGAAGTGACAGAAATTCAAGCCATAATAGGCAAAGGTTGAAGGATTAATGTTGGGGCATTAATATGCAAACCAATCAACCAACACAATTTTTTTCCTTCTCTTCATATTAACACAAGATTCGATAATGCAGTTTCTTTTCTGAAATGCAGCATACAGCTAATAAAAGCTAAACCAGCATTTGTCTGGAGTAACTACGGAAAGAGAGGCTGTTAGGAGTTAATCCAGACTGTGAGATAAAGTTTTCCGAGATTGGCAGAAGCAACAAGGAATTAATAAAGATAATAAAAGCTTTGGCCAGAAGTAAGAGAACAAATTGTACTGATTCAAACTTCCAAGTTGGAAAAATGACGCAACTAAACCTAGTTCCTTGGGAATATACACAGCAGTGTCCCAAACACTAATGAGCTAAAAGCAATGTAATTTATTGAAGTGTGAGGCACCCTCAAACGCTATACTTAATCCTCTGTTTCTTTCTTCCCTTTTCACCCCGAATAGCTGTTGATAGGGATGAAGAAGAGCGTCAATACAAGCAACCAATGAAGGCAGCCCTGACCTACAGTTAGATCTCGGGGCTGATTGATTGAGATAATCCCCATGAATGTGGAGAAATTCCTCACTGGGGGAGTTTACCGATGACCTCAAATAGACGGGGAGATCAAAATTGAACCTCTTTTCAATGCACACAAACTTGCTAAC
This sequence comes from Rhododendron vialii, assembly GCF_030253575.1. NCBI lineage: Eukaryota > Viridiplantae > Streptophyta > Magnoliopsida > Ericales > Ericaceae > Rhododendron > Rhododendron vialii. The sequence goes on from NC_080569.1 coordinate 7,351,375, forward strand.
TTATGCCTTAGTGAGGCAGTAGACGGCACCACACTGTGGGACAAGATTTCTTGTTTACAGATCGCTGATCATGTGAAGGATTCAAAAGACACAAAAATCAGAGACATCAAAGAAAGGTCAGAGTCAACCCTTATAAGACTTGCTCCATGGCCATAAGAAGCTTCAAGCAGATCATGCCAGCGGGGCGACAATGCAGCTGCTTCGTTTCTTCTACCACTAACTGATGTCGCGGTCAATGGACAATGGTAATACTCAGAATTCGTTCTCTGTGATATTACAAAATGCTCCCCATCTATCTGAAAACTGTGATGCCAATAGCCCTCGAAAATACAAAACACGGTATTCTTTCCTTTTTTGGGTTTTGTCTTTTGCTAAATCAGAACTCTATAAGTCTCTTGAGACCTTTTAGGCTTTTACATAAACCCCACGTGACAATCATTCGAAGAAACTATTTTACATTGACACTCAGAATTTAATATCTCAGGGACTTTTGTCCCTTTCGTAGAAGTTCCAATATCTTACCACTTGGTTCAATCAAATATGGTTTTTGAGTGATTGATGTTTTTAATGGCCAACATACTATACAGCGTTAATCTACATCTACAAACCAGAAAAGGCAAACATCCAAACCCAACATGCACTAGCAATATCCTACACATAAACTTGGCACAAGATCCCAAGCTAGTCAAAGGAATCCAAACTCAACAACAGGATACTACCAATTCAGACTGTTCAGCCCACTACAAAATACTGCCAAGCCACACATCATCACATTCGCGTAGCGAATCATCACATCCACGTAACGAAGAGAAAAAGTGAAGCAAAATACTTACTCTCCACCGATCCGAATCGGATGCAAAAGAGTTCGTCCTTGAGTTCCCCATCAGCAAAATCCGCAGCGTGCCAGACGCAAGACTTTTCGTTTCCTGCATGCTCCTGAACCGACATGGTAGCAATAACTGGAAAACGATACATGAGTGAGACGAAGTCAATTATGAGAGAGAGAGAGAGAGAGAGAGAGAGAGCCAAAGGGCAACAGACCGAGATGGTTGGCGCAGATCTTGAGAGTCTTCGATTGGCGCATAACGAGACGAACTTTTCCGGTAACCTTGTGCTTCAAAAGCTTCACAGTTCCAGCGCCTCTCTCCTTCCACTGGTTGCCGTCCTTGTCGAATCGGTAAAGTTTGGCTTTCCTGCAAAACAAATATCCACAGCGACAGATCAGATTAAGAGTGATCACGGAAACCCTAGGTATTCACAAGAGAGAGGGAGGGAGAGTTACAGATCGAGGATGGCGTCTTCCTCTTCTTCGCCGGTGGTGACGGCGACCTCTTCGAGCTTGACGATCGGTGCGACCTGTGCTCCGGTGTCTTCGTCTTCGCCGGCGGCCGGTTCTTCCGCGTCTCTGTGCTCTGGATCTGCCATTCGGAGGGAGGGAGAGAGGAAGTAGAGTGTTCGGTTAACTGATTTGGTAGAGAGAGAGAAGTAGGGTTTGAACCGTGTCACTGTGTCTAGGGTTTTTGTACTGTTATATAATGACGGGGTGGAGGGGCGTATGGAAACTTGACAGCTAAAAGACGGTGAGGATTTAGCTAAGCACGGGAGGTTTAAATTAATTAAGCTAGATTGTTTTTTTTTCTTATTCAAATTTGTTTGTATTTATTGATTTTGTGTTGATTTTTTTAAAAAAAATTATTGGCTTATCTCAATGAGAGAAATTTACAAACTAAAATATTAGATTACAATCTTAAAAAAAATTTAGTAAAGACAAAATTTTATCTAATACAAAAAATATTAATTTAATCCATAATCTTTACCTTTTAAAATTCTTCTCGTTGATCCGTATTTATAATTCATGAAAAATTAAAGCAAAACTAATAAATGTAAATAAATGAAGTAAATACAAAAGATAATGTGTCTTCATTATTAAGCCAAAACACCCATGAATCATTTTTATCAAGATAAAATTTAGTGCAAAAATAATCTATTCAACTAATAAGTACATCTCGCGGTATTGATTATCCCAACACTTTGTGCGATTACCAGATTATATATTGACATATAATCCAACATAAAATATTAAAATTACTCAGATATATAATTCAAATATTCTTATTTAAGCAAACAAAGAATCTTTTATGTTATAATAACATGTTATTTTTTTGGACAGTTGTGAAAGTTTTAATTTGACCAATAAAGCAAACGGTAAATAAGACTAGCTCAACAACTTTAGTTTGCTTCTCTAATGGCTTTAGCAGCTATAGAGAATAAGAATGCAACCTGAGGGTGTGCCTGTTGAATACTTGTTAAATTTGCTTGACAAATTGGCAATGAGTAATGCTATAAAAAAATGCCCGAAATTCGGGTGGGGTTAAATAGAAAGCCCATTAATTTAATTACTATAACTTTTAAATAAATGTTATTGGTACACCATTCGTAATTATATCTTTTTAATTAAAAAATAATTTACATGAGATTGAAATTCTAGGTTTTGTAATTGAAATTCTGAGAAAACTTTGAAGGTAGAATCCTTTTTTTTTTTTGAACATGTCGCATTGATTAAAAAGCAACCGGATCAGGAGTTACAATCTTTATGCAAAATAGAATCAAAATCGGGCAGAATACAACCCAATTGAATAGAAGAACAACTATTAATACTATAAGAAGCCAACCAATAAGCAGCCTTGTTCTTCATTCTACCAGCCCAGATGAAGGACCAATTTCTTCCTTTAGCCCAAGTCTTGATATCTTCCACCACAGTATGGATCTCCCATGGACAATTAATTCTTCCTTGAACGCTTTGTATCACCACTTGACTATCAGACTCGAAAATCACTTGAGAATAATCTGCTTCAATTTTTGAATTGCAAGCTCTCCTTAGGGCCCATGCCTCTATCGCACAAGCTGAAGACACCTTCACTTTCCCACACCGCCAAAACTGAGCAGTTCCACTACTATCCCTGACAATTACACCAAAGGCGGCAATGCTGCGAGAGGCGAAAAAGCTCCATCCTGAAGGTAGAATCCAAGTTGGTCATAATCTCTGTCAAATGCAGCCCCGCCTGATCGATCATAAGGCCCAAATTATACATGTGATTGGGCCTACTGTTTCTTTTGTGGGGTTTGAACTGATTGGGCTTATTGTTTTAGGATCCAAATGGGCGGAAATTTTGTTAATTGTTCGACTAACCGGGTTCAAATAAGTCTGTTGACACAGACTTTGTTGTACACAGATCCCGCACAGATTTTTGTGTGGGGCCCACTACGGATCTCATACAAACAATCCAAGTCGTTCATTAAATATTAAATATTTTTTCAAGTGCTCTACGAAAAATTAGCTCAATCCGATATTTATAGATACTTGATCCAATCATTTAACATTAACTGGGTTGGGCTTTCACAATGTTAAGTGAGTCTTCCATCTACTTAGCCCATTTTTGGGCAATAGCGCATTGCCTCATGTGAGCATCTCCAACGGGAGAGGTCAAAAGTGGCGTGGAGCAAGTAACGGCTCCTTTTGACAACTAGAACCCATCCAACCAAGTTGCCTTCCTTATGCCAATTACACGTGGATTTGAAGGAAGCTCTCACGGCTGCCAAATGTGACACCACCATCACCCCATGCCAAATTACATTTTCTTCAAAAAAAAAAAGCTATTGTTGGTTAAGAAAGAATCGTTTGACATAAGAAATTTGATGAAAAGATTGAAGAGGAAGGGTTTGATGTCAAAAATGCCACATGAGTCTTAAAAAAAAAATTGACATTTCCAATTTGAAGCCATGAGTTGAAGATCGATGCTCCTATAGCTTCAAATCTTCAACCCATGGCTTCAAATCGGAGACGTCAAAATTTTGGGAAATTTTGAATTTGAGTTTTAAGGGGAAGTGTTGAATTTCCTAGATATGAAGTAAATTTTCTAGAAAATAGAGTATTGGTGGCTTTGGGGTTGACTGTAATAGAGTACCATTCAAAGCCACTTTTTTTTCTCTCTCCATATAATATACTATTTTGATGATTTCAAACATAGAAACAGAGGTAAAAAAAGAAGAAGTGAATTATTGGATTGAAGATGCTCTACAAAATGAAGTTTCATCTTACGTCATGACTCACTCGTGAGAAACATCTATGGAATATGGATAAACTCAAAGGGCGGTTTGGTTAAAAATAAAAAAAACAAACTCAAAGGGTGTAGTAAAAGAAAAAGATCGATATAGATTATTTAAATCATCCGAAGATTCACGGCACTCGAACTTGTTCCCACAAGGGAATTTGGGAAACAAGTAGCAGAGCATTGCAACGACAAGTTGTAGGCGTTTTTTTGAAACAAAGCATCAACATCATGTCGTAGGTGTTTTTTCCTTTTTGCTTTCTTCGATGTACCCAGTACCCTTATCTAGTTATCAATAATATTTCACCAATAAAACAAGGAAAATGGCAACGACAAGTTTCTAGTAATTAAGAGATGGGAAGACTTGCTAAGCTAGTTGCTGGAGTACCTCATTTCTTAGGAAGTTTCTCATGGTTTCTTGTGTGGTGGAAACCGAGTACGTGGAAAACAAGTTTTCTTGTCTTGTTATAATAGAGGGTGGATGGACCTTATTTAACACGTTAGGCAAGGAAATATTGAAATTGCATACTCTCTCTCTCTCTCGTTGTCAATTGTCACAAAAACGAACATGGGCTGACTACCATATATAACTACTTTTAACAAACATGGTTTCCCATGCTCCTTTTTTCTTTTCTCTCTTTAGGATGGTCGGTGGCCCTAATTTTTATTATCTATTCTTATAATTTTTGTGCACCTCGGCTAGGTATGGGGGCCAATCTGACCATCCATTAGAGCGGATTACAAATAAAACTGGAGCAAAATCCTGTATTATCTATTTCTTTCGGTAATAAATCTAATCCCGTGACTAAAAATTAGTTCATGTTCATTTCATTAAAAAAAATGAAAAAAATAAGAGAAAGTGAGGTGACAGAAAAAAGTGAAGAATGAATTTATTTTTGAGTGCTGCTATATACATTGACCGGCCGGAGAGGAAAATCGTACCGATGGCTGCGCCGGGCCATCTCCGGCCACCGGTCGGCCGATCCGAGCTGTCCAAAAATTCTAAAAAAAAAAACCAAGGGACTCTGCGCAAGAATCAACGGCATCCGAGGTGTGTAGGGTGCTTGATCCAAGCACCACTTTTTCATGTATATATATGTACACAAAAAAAGGGGTGTATATACACGAAAAAGGGGTGCTCGGATCAAGCACCCTACACACCTCGGATGCCGTTGATTCTTGCGAGGGGTCCCTCGGTTTTTTTTTTAGAATTTTTGGATGGCTCGGATCGGCCTTCCGGTGGTCGGAGACGGCCCAGCGCGACCGTCGGTACGATTTCCCTCTCGGCTGGTCGGTACCTATATCTTTAGCGTTATTTTTTCTTCCACGCGTTGGGTTAAAATGAAAATATTCGCAAAAGAACCTCGTGAAAAGATATTTACTTTCATAATCTTTTCTTTAGATTTTCATCTTAGTCCTTCGGACTAATTATTTGTTTCGACGAGAAAAATAAAAAAAATTATAGAATATATAGATCGAAGGTGAAATAAGTTCATATATATAACGATTAGTAAAAATAAAAAGAAGTTTAAGAAATTTTCGGCTTGTGTTGGGTAAATCATTGCCAACCCACCCGGAAGATTAGCGGCTGTGGTGATAACACTATTTTGTTTGACCCAATCCCAATATTCTTCACCCTTTGGTAACTCGAAGTTTTGTCACACCACCTAATTCACACGCTGAGTTTTGCGGGCTGATAAGGATTCGAGAACAAAAAATGTGGATTAAAAAATAGATAAGTAATTAGGGAGAATTAATCAAGAATTCAACATTAACTATGGATAGTTTGTTTGATGTCCGAAATGGATGAATAAAAGTGAGTGGATAAATATAGAAATAGTGTGAGAGTTTTTTTAGTTGCCCTTGTAATGAGAATACAACAATGACTGGAGAGAGGCATGAACGGCACGCCAATATATAATTCCATCTATCCAAATATAAGTTAGGGGTCAATGGGATAAGGGGTATTAGCTTATCCGCCAAATAAACAGTTCGGGTGCGTGCAAATGGGAGAACCAAACACCAGATCAGAAAAAGTTTGGATTTGCTTATCCGCCCAAAGCCCTCATCCCCCTCTCTTCTCTGTCCGCCAAACGAACAGGGGCGGAGCCAGAAATTCTTGATAGTGGAGTCAATTTTCTATAGCACAAAAAAAATTTATTTCATACTACTTGATAGTAAAAAAAAAAAAACGTTGAAATGGTAAACAAAAAGGAGTTAAGTAGATATTTTTGGGGGGTTTTTTGGAGGGAGAAGTGAGGATATTTTATTTTGCCCTCTTTTTTTCCTCAAGTTCCAAACTTTTAAACGGACTGGGACAAATTGTAATATAAAAATGAGATCAAGTAAACAATTTTGATATGAAAACTATAACTATCTCCATTGTAATTTAGAAGGCAGGGGAGTCGGATGCCACCCTTTATCTCAAGGTGGCTCCGCCCCTGCAAACGGACCGCTAGTTCACGAACCCAACTTAACAATCTTTAGTTTAGAACATGTGGAATCGTGGATGTTTTCAAATCCTTTCTGTGATGTGACCATTCTTTCTCTTTTTCCCAAGAAAACAAAACTAAGGTCGTGTCCACTAGAATTTCCTAGTGGGTATCCATATTCTTAAGGAAAATCCTATGTGTACCGACCATTTTTGGACCGAAACCGTACCGACGGCCGCACGCGGCCGTCTCCGGCCGCACGCGGCCGTCTCCGGCCACCGGACGGCCGATCCGAGCCGTCCAAAAATTTTAAAAAAAAAAACCGAGGGGCCTTACGCGGGAATCAACGTCATCCGATGTGTGTAGGGTGCTTGATCTAAACACCCTATTTTTCGTGTATACATATATACACGAAAAATAGGGTGTTTAGATCAAGCACCCTACACACATCGGATGACGTTGATTCCCGCGTTAGGCCCCTCGGTTTTTTTTTTTAAAATTTTTGGACGGCTCGGATCGGCCGTCCGGTGGCCGGAGACGGCCGCGCGCGGCCGTCGGTACGGTTTCGGTCCAAAATGGTCGGTGTATATAGCAGTACTCTATTCTTAAAGTCTAATTTCACATTAGACTGTTTCCGAAAGCCTAATAAAGCACCTCTGATGTACTAAGGATTTGGACAATTCTTTCATGTAGTGCAAGACCTTATAAGGCACTCTGTAGAACGCACAGGGGTCATCGATCTCGACAATAAATGGTTAAGTTATAATTTTTAATTATGACCGGTAAGAATCATTTATTACCGGTTATAATTGATTTTTAATGTAGACCGTTGATTGATTAGATCGACGGCTGTGTGCCGCCCTACACGGGATGCACCGTATACTACAGCACCCCCGATCCTTCGTCAGCCGGTTGTTCAAATATGTGGAGGCATATTCTTGCAACATACCATTGCCTAAAGAAAATTAGGTGCAGCCGACAACAATAATAGTAACCATTTTAACAACCAAACAATTAGGTGCAGCGGACACCCAAGTGATATTTTTTCAAGTTTGGCTTAAATTATAAGGAATTGAACATTTCAAGAAGGCTTAGATTCCACTAACTAAAATTAAATAAGTACTTATATCCCGTTTCACCAACTTCTTTTTTTTGGTTTTGTCCTTATTTAAATTTTTTTCGCGTTTGTTAGTCTTGTGCCTCATTTTTTTGGTTTTCCAATTCATTTTGAAGATACGGATCGGATAAGTATTTGGGTAAAAGTAAAAAAAAAAAATTACTTTTCCGTCTCTTCTCGACGAGACAAATTAATAAATCATAAAATTTTGATACAAAATTAACAAACGTGAAAAAAAATTCAAGTAAGAAAAAAACCATAACTTTTAGAAAAAGTTAAATGAACACCACTTAAAAAATACTAATAAACTTGGCGAAACACGGTGTAATGCAGTTGGAAGCAGTTCAAATGGACCGTCGAATTGGTATATCAAGTAAAACGTGAATAATACAGCAGATAGGAGTAGTAGGTAAAACATAACCAAATCCTTACACATTACTGGTGTGGAATACAAGGAAGTAGGAGGATAAAGTACAAATAAAATTCCACCAGCTGTGACGGCCACGTGCCCACCGTCCGCCACCCAATTCCACCCTCCCAATTTACACCGACAACTCGTACCAGCTTCGCTCCCACGCCACCGTCGTCCTCCGTCCACCACCACCGCCTCCTCTATCCCACCACCAAAATCAAAATATTCTAAATTGGTCCTCTCAATTTCTTTCCAATCAGAATATTCCCCACTTGTCCCTTCCATTTCTCCCTCAGTCCTCGAAAATATCGAGAATTCCGAGCTTGTCCCTTCTTCGTCACCCCCACGACAACAACGCGCCTCCGAAACTTCCGGAGCTTTTTCGCTGATCACATTCCTCACCTCAATCCACCCATCAGATTCCCAATTTACCCCCGTGGTAGAAGCTAATTTACCAATTCTATCTCTAACAGACTGAGTTGGTAATTCCGGAAATTTATCATCTTCTTCATCGTCGTCGTCGTCGTCGAATTCGCAAAACTCTGTATCCAACAAATCGAGCACGCAACGCGGCGATTGGTGAGAATCCATAATCGGAACTGCCGACGACGATATAAACGGATGCCGTAGCAGCTGATCGCAGCTCCAACGCTCCGTTCTGTCCCTTCGGAGACACTTGTCTAGGAAATCCAAGCCGAGTTCAGACAACCGCGTCGGTAACTCGGGCAGCTCGTCGGAGTACCCGATCCGACACAGCGTGTCGGCGCCGCGGTCCTCCCAACCCGGCTTCCCCGTCACCATCTCGATCACCGTACACCCCAATGACCACACGTCCGACTCCGGCCCCTGGTATTCCCCCCGAATTACCTCCGGTGCCATCCACAGCGGGCTCCCACGTGGCGCCGCAGCCGACTCCGCCGCCGTCCCGAAATCGGATAGCTTCGCCGCGTACCGTGCGGGGCCCAGCAACACGTTCCTCCCCTTGACGTCGCAGTGGACGATACCCAACGAGTGCACGTAACTCAGAGCGGACGCGACGCACCAGGTTAACGACCGCACAATGCCCTCGTCGTCCGCGTCGGCCGCCAGGTCAGCCGCGGTGCCACCCGGCAAGTACTCCAAGTGGAGGTTCCGGAACGGCTCCACAGCGCCGTCCTCCACCGTCATGTCGTCGCCGAGGTACGCCACCACCCACGGCGACGAGAGACGCCGGAGGATCCGGATTTCGTTCTCCAAGGCCTCCGCCCGGGCCTCCGAGCCGGGCCCGAGGCCGACGGACTTGACCGCGAAAACCCCGCCGTCGGACTTGTCGACGGCGCGGCTGACGGTCCCGAACGAGCCCCTGCCTATACAGCTCCCCCTGACCCAATTGGGTTTTGTCTTGGCCTTTTCCATTCAGAAAGCTCAGAAATTTTTTTTGGAAGAAGAATTTAATGCTTTACGAGTTTGGGAGGGAGCATGGGTTTATATATATATATATACGTGGGGATATATATACACGTGTGTAGTGTATTAGTTTTAAAAAATGGTGTGGTCAGTGGTGACATCATCTGCGAGAGAGTTTTGAGTTGAATTTGATTTGATTTGATTCGATAACCAGGTTTAATCCTTATCCACGCGATGTGTTAAGTAATACTAGAAATATCCTTGATTGTTCGATCGTAGCTAGCTTTACTTGTAAAATGATGTGCTTGTCCACGTCATGGATTGCGTCGGTATTTCAACATGTGGTAAATGGCACAGGCAGGCACCCTGTGTCCTGGTTGCATGCATCTGTTATAGTACTCAGCAATTCCATCCTGTGCGTGCTTGGCGTGGGATCCTTCTGACCGCTGTGATCAAGGGCGAATTTACGTTGAGGGCAGGTGTTACGTGACCTGGGGTCATTGACTCGGTGTTTTTACCAATTGGTCTATCATGTACTATTTAATTTCGGAAAAAATAGTAGCGGTCTTCAATAATTTGAAATTCTTAAAGCATTTTTTTTTTCTCAGGTGTGAAAGTCAAATGACACAATCCGACATGCGAGTTGAACGTATCGATTATTTACTAGTACTATAATTAGGGTTAACTTGCGTGGTTGTTAGGGCGTTTAATTTGATAGTTTTAGATTTTTGTCTTATCCATTGACGGGACTTTTTCAGCCAATGACTTGGTGAACATGAAGTGCAAGGTAGAAGAACTCAGAGGACGACTTTTAGACTCTCCCACACTCTACAGTAACATCTTTCGCTTCTTTAGGCTGGGAGCCTTAAGTAAATCAGGGCCCACTAAAAGTGGAACAAGTTGACGAGAATTGAGTTCAATTATTATTGTCTCCTAACTCGGTCTAAGCATTGGTGTTTTTAGTAGTAAAGATCTACTAACAGATTAGTAATCCAGAGATGAAAAACCAATAGATGGCTCTCAGCTTCACGCTATTGATTAACTTCTGCAACACAAGTTATTCATTAGCATGAATAACATGCAAAATTAGCATAGTTTATTCACAAAAACATTAGCATGAACACTCTCGCGCAAAGTCGTAAATACCAAGTAAACCAAGCGGCTCTAGCTCCGCAGCATGGGAAACCAAGCATTTAGGCAAGTTCATAATTCATATAATTTTCAAGGTGTAAGTAAATTTAATGGTCATTGTAAAAGCTAAAGAATTTTAGGAATGTTGAATTTGTTGTGTGCATTTTTTCTATCAGCATTTTCAAACTTTGTATCACCTGTGCAAAGTATAAGTTCAGTATTATTCTTTGTATCAACTGTTTTTTAAGTCGAACTGTTCACGATCGTCAGTTTTTTCGTCTTAAACTCAATTTTTGACATACCCATCGATGTCCGGACAAGCTAATTTTTCGCGTGAATATATTATTTTATGGGCCTTATATGATGAACGGTTCGGATTACCCAAAAAAAACCCACGAAAGAGGCCCACAATGATGGCGGAAAACCCTCCATTTTCTTCCGCCTCCGGAAAGAATGTTTTCTCAATGAAACGAGAATGAATTCTGTTCGGCACGGGCAGAATGGAGGGGTTTTTTCCGCCGCCCCAGATACTATACTCCATAACAATTGGAAAGGACAAATATTGAGTGGAGACGCGGCGTGACTTAGTAGCTCCACGTTATTCAACAACAGAAGTTACGAGATTGCCAAATGGCGCGGTAGACGTGATGCCAGGGTGTGTTTCTACTGCGAGTCTCTTTTGACGTGCACGATTACCCTACTCACATCTCTTATGGCTGCAGTAATCCACGTCGGTGGATACCTAGGATCTTACGTCATAATCCAACCGAACTAGTATCTCCAGTACATATTTGGATTTGATTGAGCTCCTCCTGGTTTGTGGGGACTACAAATTTAGTACTAATAGGTTTGCCCATGATCAGTTATGTAGGCCTTCAATTAGAATTTGGCAAAATAGATGACAAAATGGTGTTTCACTAATAAGCTAAAAAATTTACTCTCAACAAACTATCTCCGATGTCAAATTTGGCGTCGTCTTTGATTTTTAAACGTTTGTCACGTCATTCAAGTTGACAGATCTGAATCGAAGAGTAACATGGGTTTAATCTGATACAAATAAAGAGAAAAGAAAGAAAGAAATGATATTGGCACTCTAAAAATTGATGCAAGCATTCCAAAAAATAAAAGAAAGTAGCTTTGGAGTTACACTGATTTTTGAGTACCTGCATCAATTTTTGGAATACCATTATCATTTCCCAAAAAAAAAGAGTGAATTAAAGGATTTTTCTAGGGTTATCTGTAGAATGAGCACAACTTCCGCGTCTCTGCCTTCTATGGTAACAAAATTAAAATGCCGTGTCGTTTAGAGAAACATAGAAGAAGGTGACTTGCACATACAACTTACTCATTTCAATAGAAAATAAATACTAATAGCCAAACCAACCCAGCCAATGTGGTAAATACATTATCCATGGGAGAGGAGTCATATAGAAAAGAATAGCCAGTCCAACCCAACCGATGTGAATAACTTTGCTTTCAATAGTCGGAAGGTCGTACCAGAAGAGGTCATTGAGCAAGCTAGAAAAGCCAATATGGATTACTTGCAAGGGATATGTCAGCAAAGGGAAGAGGGCCTTGCTAGGCCAAGCGTGTTGGAGGGGTGGTCACCACCTCCTCCATCGCCCATCGGTTATAAAATTCAATTGTGACGGAGCATTTAAATCCTCCCGCAGCTTAGCTGCCTTTGGCATTATTGCCAGAGACAGTGGTGGATCGGCTCAAGTATGGCGGTGTGGGAGAACTACGGTTTCATCAGCTCTATCCATTGAAGCTTGGACTTTAAGGATTGCTTGTAAAGTGGCAATTGAAGAAAACTTCCAGAATGTGATTTTTGAAGCTGATTGCAAGATTCTCATTTCATGCTTGACTGATGATAATTCGCAATGCCCCTGGGAGATTGAAGCTATGGTACAGGATATTAAAGAATGGGCCAAAACGAGGCAATGGTCTTTTGTGTGGTGCTGTAGGAGACAGAACAGAGTAGCACACTGGATAGCTTCTAACTGTTTTGATAGGAAGTTTTTATTTCAGTCGGGTTGTATTCCGCCCGGTCTAGATTCCATCTTATGTAAAGACTTGACTTAAGTTCCAATGAAAACATTGACATCTTAAAAAAAACCCAACCGATGTGGTAAATGCCTTATCTAAGGAAGAATTATCTGTCAAGTTTGTCTGCACTGGTTTTGTAACGCCCCCAATTTTGAAAACGTTAAATAGGCAATTTCATTGAAAAACTAAATGGAGTCTGGCTCAATATTACAGAATATTCTCCAAAGAATAATCTTATTCAACAAAAGGAGGGTAGACTAGGGGTCCTATCTACTGCTCCGCTTCTTCCTCCATCCTGGCCAGCTCCTCGGCTCCAAAAGTCTCCAAGGTGTAGAGTTCACCCTGTTCGTCTGTAAGATCTGACACATTATACCAGCGTCGCCACCGATATAATATGTCAGGGTCATCAAGAGTAACACCATGAACTACAAAGCTCAATAGAATAATCCTATACCCACCAACCCTTAACTTACAAATAGCAGGTCATAGATATAGCACACAACTCATGATTGTCGCATAACTCATGCATAAATGAATAACAATGACACATCCACATTCGCTATCTTCCTAGCGTTGGTGTCCGTGATTTTCTGAGTTTCTCCTACGCGACATCTCGTAAACCGTGTCTCCATTTTTCACATTTCATAACCAATTCATTATTTCGGAAATCCATTTTTAACACACCCAACCTCGGTTCTGCCGTTCCGGTCTCCCGAGTATCCTCACAATGGTTCCGCCGCACCGGGTTTCCATTGGCACACAATTTGCATTGGTTCCTCTCCGCGGATAACCAAGCCATACCTCACCATGGTTCCGCCGGTCCGGGTTCTCATGGGAACGCACACAACCTCACAATGGTTCCGCTATTCCGGATTTTCATTGGAACACACACAAAACTCACACCACACAATGGGCTACCACGTTCGGCCACATTGCGGTTTTCAAAACATTTCACCATTTTCAAAAACACGCCTTTTTTATTAACCACACCCTAGGTGTCATGTTTCTACTTTCTCGATTTCCGTGTCTCGTTTTCATGCATAAACTCCGCGGTAAGACTTTCTACATAAATCATTCATTGTAATCTTGAAACTAAACTAGCAAGATCATCCAATTCTATATTAATAATCATGCTCATAACTATCTCAAATATCAGACACGAATACTTCTAATCAAACGATAAAGTCTTGACTTTTGAAAATCGTTCTTTCTTCCTTTTTGTGAAGTTCTAAACAACATATGCTTTTCCGAAAAATAAAGTCGATATGTTTAACATACTCCCCTTCCTTTTCATCTTTTTAGGAAAAACACCTTTCAAGTTTTTTTATGCATTTCTCAACATACAAGCATCATACATTTACATTTAGAGTTTAACGGCTAAGAAAACGTTTATGTATGCTTAGAGATAGGAGTTAAGATTATCCTACGTTATACATAGAGATAGTGAGTAAGATTAATCTACCTTGATCCGAATCTAGTCGGGGACGAATAAGCTAGTTGGAGGATTTCTACGGGCGGTGAAATTCGCAAATCTGGACCAAACTTTGGATGGCAGTAACTCGGTCAATATTTGGTCGAATATGATCGTTCTTGGGTCGTAATTGAAGCTCTCAAAGTGCTCTACAACTTTCGTGAAGGAAGTTGATCCTAGAAACTACTTTAGGTAGGAGAAAAATGGTGATAAAGGAAGAGACAGTATGCTGTCTGGAAATGGAAATCCGAGATTTTTACTGAACTTCGGATGCCAATATCTTTATCATTTCTTCACTACCGATTGGGGTGGTTCTTGGGTCTAACTTGAAGGTTTTGAAGTGCTCTACAACTTTCCCGAAGGGAGTTGGTTCTAAAAACTACTTTAAGCAGGAGAAAAATAAAGATTTGTGAAGGGCAGTAAGCTGTCTGGAAAATGAAAATGGCAAATGAGTGAAGGTGTGAGTTGAATGGAAGGCATGGGGTGCTATTTATAGCCAACACTTGAGCTCCTCCTCCCTCCTCTATGCCCGCCGCAACCCCCCCCCCCCCCCCCCCCCCCCGCTCTCCTTTCTCCCATGGATTTGCTCCACTAAGTGGTCATTTCAAGCCTTTTAATCAAGTCATAGCCTTCCATGACTTGTCTTTTCCAATTTAGGCCAAATCTTAGGCCATCATGAAGGGTTTTTGACTTGTCAAGCCTATGAGGAGGTTGCTTGCAAGAAAGAATATAATCATGGACTAGCTTTGTACTTTGGAAGACTAGAATGGGTTGGCATGAAGTACATAGGCTTAGGGCTATTAAGGTTGCTTGTGTAAGTGTCCAAAACACAATCACACACTCCACCTCCCTCTCCCATTCGGCCTTTCTCTCTCTCTCTCTCTCTCTCTCTCTCTCTCTCTATAGACATATATAGGTATATAAGTACATGTATATATTCATCTAGGAAAGTAAAACCTAAGATAGTTAGGCTTAAGGCTAGGACATAGGTGTGCATGCATGCATGGCTAGTCTTGCTTCTTTTGGAAGCAAAATGATGGGATTCTTTGTATGACTTGTCTTGTCATGCATATTGGCAAGTCAAAGGTCTATTAACCAAGGGATAAAAATTCTCCTAACAATTATGGATCAAGGGGTAAAGGAATATTGGTAATAATTAGGGTTTGAAATGACTTGTCATGGGGTATAATGATTACCCCTAAAAGTCTAAGGGTTCAATTAGGGTTCGGGGGTTCAAAAGGCTCCAAGACGATCAAAAATGTCCAATTAGGGTTCGGAAAGTGTAACTAGGAGAAATGGTAGTTTGGTTTGTCCAACTAGTCGGTTGGAAACTAACCTTACTCGCCAAGTAGGATTTCTAGCCAAGAAATAAAATTTTTACAGACTTAAATCTAATTATGACGGATTATAGAAATTAAAAACAAATATTAAAAGCAAATCCAAGTAATAAAATTCAAATTCAAATTTTTTTAACGAAATTTTTATTTACTGAAAATCAGAGTCGTTACAGGTTTACACTAGTAAGCTCGCTTGGGACAGTGCCGGCCCAACCCCAATTAAGGCCCAAGAGGGGCCTCTTGGGCATTCCAAAAATCCCAAATTTTAGGAACACTTAAATAGTTTTACTATTTGAATTTGAGTAGGACTCTTTTTAAGTCCAATAGAATGAAAAATGCCTAATTTGAGATAATGAGTTAGCCCAACTCATCATTCTATAAGCCCAAGTGCCCCAACCCACCATCCCATAAGCCCAAATGCCCAATTTAATTGATGCTTTTGCTTCTAGAAATGCAAAACGAGTAATATTCAAGTGATATTCATGCGTTTTTGAGATCATATGTATTTGTCTATTGGGGACTTTGCATTTTGTGTTTGTATGTAATGATTAGTTGTAACACCCCGACCCAATTCGTACGTGGTTCGGTTTAATATAAAGGCAACGTTGGGACAGACATATTAAATTATTTAGTTTTATTTTCGAACGGAAAATTGGAAGCAATTTTCTTGCAACAAACGAGCAGCAAAAAAAAGAAGAAAAAGGGTGAAGTACAAATGTCTTTTTCTTAAGTACGTGTAAATATATCATATATGTAGTAGTTTCTATTATGCTCTAGGAATTAAAAAAAATGGAAAAAATAAAACCTGCCACATTAGCCTATAGCCACCTAAAGTAGCTTAGCCAAGTCATTTTATAGCTTGGCTTACTCTTACTTAACAAAATGACACCTCACACTTGTTGTGACACATGGAATTTTAGGTGTCAAGTTTAGGAAGATTAGGAAACTCTATAAATAGCAAGTCATATTTTAGTACATGGCCAAAAATGGTATCTTCAATTTAAACCATTTGCACGGGAAAAAAAAGAGAGAGAAAGGTTCAGTTGGTTAGCATAACAAAAGAAATAAAGGAAGTTAATAGTTGTCCTGTCCAAAGTCATACACCACTACCGAGCTATCGCACTCTATCGGGAGGTTAGCAAGAATACGAGTTAAGTCTCCTCTAAGCTTACAAAAAGTCTAAGGTGAGATACTTATACTCTAGTTACATGATTTTCCTTTATAAAAGTAACATGATTTTATGTTGAGAAAATATTACAATTTTTTTAGATATGTCATGGAAAAAGATATGACAAATTTTTCATGTTAAAGATTAGAAGCACGTCAGACAAAGGTGATGACGCTGTAAAGTTTAAGCTAGAAAATGAAAGCGGTCAGACAAAGGAGATGACCTATTGATGCATCCAGACAGTTATCCTGAGTTTGGGAGACCCTTTAAAAGATACCATAACACAGAAGGGAGTTATATGGACGAAAGAATAGGGTCCTAGTGGCTAGTGACTTGATCATTTCACACAGCAAGAGGGGTCGCTCCCCTACAGAAAGATTAAGCTGTTGGGTAAACATCATAAGATTATTTGTTTCAGATTATGCAAGCATTGATGTTAAGAATTGTTTCCATGGTATAAAACTTGCAACTTTGGTATTTGTATCTCACACGAGCATTGGGCTTATGAAAAGAGTCCTGCTATCCGTACAGATTTTTGTGCACAGATTGTGCACAGATTTCGTTGTGGGGCCCACCACGGGTCCCACACAAATCATCCGAGCCGTTCATTAAATGTAAAATATTTTTTCAAGGGTCCCCGTAAAAATAAGCTCAATCAATTACCTATAGGTGCTTCATCCAACCATCTAACTTTTCATTCAGATTTTCGGATAATTAAAAGTTATACGATTGGATCGAGCATCTATAGGTATTGGATTGAGATTATTTTTTACGGGAACCCTTGAAAAAATATTTTACATTTAATGAACGGCTCGGATGATTTGTGTGGGACCCGTGGTGGGCCCCACAACAAAATCTGTGCACAATCTGTGCACAGATTGTATGTGTGTGTAGCATTTCTGTTATGAAAATTAATATTTTTTACAGATAATGAAGAATAGAGATAGAGTTGTTGCTGCCCTAGGACATGCTTGTTGTACTTTTGTGTAGATATTGTAAAGATGTTCTCTTTCAGAAGACTTGGGTTTTGTAATAAAACTTAATAAGTGTTTTTGAAATAAAATAGTTATGTCTTTCTCAAGCTATTGTCTCCAAATTGATTTATGAAAAAAGAGGCCTGGATGAGCGTTAGGACTCATCGGCCGGTCACGATGACTCAACACAAGTTCCTAGAGTCGGGGTCGTGACATTAGTAGAACTTTATATTGGTTTGGTTTTCTCGTATTGTAATTGTTGATATAAAAATTATTAAGTATTAACTTTTTAAGGGCATACTTTTTTTTATTAGTCATTGGGCTCTAAAAACCCTTGGGCCGGCCCGACTTGGGGGAACGTTTTTTTTTATCCGCTCGTTTGGGGGAACTCGTTTGCACTTTAACAACGGTGTGAATTTAAGATTGTGCTAAAATGACACCAAATGATTGTGTCAATATTACGACATTGCACAAGCCTTATATAAAATAGCTTTGAAAAATCATTCTAAAACCAATAAGTACACTTGTTCCCAGGGGCGGATCAAGTAAGGGGCACGTTGCACTACCCCACCCATCCCTTTTAAAAAAAAAAAAAAAACACTTTAACAACGGTGTGAATTTAAGATTGTGCAAAAATGGCACCAAATCATTGTATCAATATTACAACATTGCACAAGCCCCATATAAAATAGCTTTTGAAAAATCATTCTAAAACCCATAAGTACACTTGTTCCCAGGGGCGGACCAAGTAAGGGGCACGTGCCACTACCCCACCCCCACCCCCACCCCCATCCCATTTTTTTTTTTTAAATTTATAGTTTATTTTTATGCAAAAATCAATTTTTTTTGGCAAAAATGAGTGGGAGAACGAGAAACCCACACAGAAAACTTAACGGGGAGAACTCGCTCGACGCTTGATTTATTATGTTGTTGCCGATTGCTCGTCTCTGTGGTCGTTGCCCGTCATCTCACTGTTTTCCTCACCAATCATCAATTAAATTTGAGGCTACACGGCAAAAGTAACATTTTATTGAAAGGATTTTTAATTTGGGGCTACATAATTTAGGACTTTTTATTCTTTTCTTATAAGGTTCGTAATATATATCTTGATTGTTTGGAAAATTTAGGCCTTCATTTCTTTACTTGGTTTTTACCCAATAAATGAAATTTACAATTCAAATTTTCATAGTTTGTGCCTTTGCGCTTAATTTTGATTTTTGCTTAAGATTATTAGTATAATGTGCCCCCACGTGAGGCAAATCTTAGGTCCGCCACTGCTTGTTCCTAAGAGCATCTCCAATGAGAATGGAAAATGACTATGGATGGATAGTCATTTTAGCATCAGAAAGTTGCTAAAAGCTAATTGGTTGTAAAATAAGACTCACCTGCCCTTTGGGCGTTTTTGCGGATCAATATATATATATATAAAAGACTCACCTCTCTCTGATGGTGAATTCTAAAATGGAACCAAAGAGTCCTAAATGTTAATAGTAACTAACTTTCCCTTCACGTTATTCCCCAAACCCACCCCCCCCCCCAAGTTAATTCAACTACTGGTTCCCTTCAAAAATAATTGTGTTTGTAAAACAAGGACTTTAAAAAAATATTTTCCTTAAAAAAATTATCTTTTATAAAAAAAACTTCCGTTCAAAATTTTCTCCCAGTTAAATTTTCGTCCACCTAAGTTTCCACTAACCACCATTCTCAACTCAACTACCATTCTCACAATTAATCTATAAAATAAACATATCGTTTCATGGATACAATACCACACCACCATTTTTTTTTTTGAACTGTAAAAAGGGTGGGAGGGGACAACCAGCGTAGCAACTCCCCGGGGCGTAATCATGGGGGCTCCCTACCCGCTATGGAATGTCCGATTGAGCCATAGCTCCTGCCCGGGAGAGCAAGCCGTCACCACAACACCAAAGGACCCTGTCCGTGAAGTCCAGCAACGAGATAAAGTCTTGCAGGACTCGAACCAAGGTCCGTGTACGGAAGGGAGGGCATTAGGCCACTCACCTTTGCCAACTAGGCTACACCGAAACTATGTTTATCAAAGACTCCTTGTTCTTGGAAAAACTTGTCCTCCTATATCAATGGACTCTCAACTTGAAGACGGGTGCAACTTGAAGGCACAATTATGCTTGGAGCCTAACGCGACAAACCCATTGCCCCATCTTTCATGTAATAGCTAGGAGCTAGGAACAGAATTCCCCTGTGAGATTAAGCTCTGTAAAACTCATTCACTGAGATCAGGACTTAGGAACGGGATTTTCACCCAACAATTCTTATCTCCCTGTGCAGGGTCAACTTGAAGATGTATTGAGCTAGGTCGAAAGCGTTTGTACTTGTAGACTAATGAGGGCTAGAGCCAAATGAATCTCGTCTCGTGAACCAATTGCAATGTAAAACTTAGATCCCAATGAATCTTTTGTATAAGTCGTCAAAAAGACTTTACAAAGTAGAATCAAGTACAGAGTAAAGGTCAGTGTTCAATGAATAGTCATGCTAAATGTGCAGAAGCACCTAAAAGAATTGGTCACTATATAACTAGTAAAATGGCTGAGGCCCTTCCATCTTTCATCATCGTCGACATCAAAATGTGTTAGGAGGTTAACTTGCTATTCTCTTATAGTGTAGAACTACCGTACTGCCGGGCTGGGACTGTCAACAAAAGCGTCCCAATTGAATCAGCATCACACTAATGTCATCGGTTGAACCTCGTGAGATAGAGAGGGTTGCGAGCTTTTTACAAGCTGAGAGCAGCTCTGGCTTTTGGATGCCTATGCAAAAGGGGCGAGCAATATCTACTGCTTCCTGGGTACTAACCTGCAAGATGAAGCGAGAGGTGGTCAATTTAGACATCGTCAAACATGGTATTTGTGACAAAAATGGCCGGAAGACTAACTCAGAAGCGGAAGTAAATTTCGAGTGATTACCTTATCCCACAAGCCATCAGAAGCAAGGATTAAGAACTCGAAATTAGGTTCAATTTTCAGGATTTTTGTTTCCGGCTCTGCTGTTACCCATTGTTTAAGGTGCCGATCTCCAATTCCTCTGGACACGGCCAAAGATCCCTGGATTCTCCAAACACCATGGCAACAATCCACGTACCCACCCTACAAAATCACATCACACAACCCATGAGCATAAAGCAAAGATGCTACGAGATTCAATTCAAAGAATTCAGGGAAAAGGAAAAGAATAAGTATATGATAAGGACTAGTTGCTCACCAACTTCTCAATCCTATCCTTTTCGTCCTCTCGTGAAGGCCGGTGATCAGATGTAAGGGCCTCAGCAATCCCCCCTCTGCTCATTACGGCGCGACAGTCACCAGCGTTGGACACCACAAGATTTCCTTTCTTGATCAGTGCCGTGACACAGCATGTTCCACCGCGGATATCTTCCTTCAGAAATTCAGAATCTGTGCTCAGATACCCGTACTTAACAGCCTCCGCCATCTCTTCTCCATCTCTTCTCCCAACCTCATCTAAGATGTTCTTATCCAAGTTCTCTGCGGCAAACTCAGCAGCCTTTGTACCTCCGTGCCCATCAAAAACTCCATAGAAAGCCTAAAAAATCACAAGGTCACAGCATGTTAGATTCCTGAATTTAAACAACCGTTAATATGATGATTGAATATCCTACAACGACTAATTGAGTTATTGATCAATCCTATCGACGACTGATCGAGTTATTGATCTACAGAAAAAATTTCAAGCCAAAAACTATACGAAGAAGTAATCGAACAAAATTATGACCTCTGTTTACAGACCCTAAAACCCAAATTATTGGCCCCGTCCCCACCTTGATCCATGAATTAAAAGAGAATCATATTAGTATTCAACTTAGCTAATTATTCACGCCAATACCCTGTTTATGTGTTTTCCCCATGGGCCATAGTTTGGTCAAAGTCGGATACACGTTTCGGTTTCATGACCATTTTGGCTTTGACCAAATATTCAACATCTTCACAGGCCACAGTTGAACAAAATTA
Organism: Rhododendron vialii; assembly: GCF_030253575.1. Lineage (NCBI taxonomy): Eukaryota > Viridiplantae > Streptophyta > Magnoliopsida > Ericales > Ericaceae > Rhododendron > Rhododendron vialii. The sequence goes on from NC_080569.1 coordinate 7,372,962, forward strand.
AAGGTCCAGCTATCCAACACCTAGAAAATCAAATTAACTGAATATCAAATTTTATTAGATTCGCACAAGGGCCCTCAACAGTATTCATGTAGCCGACCCCAATTGATTGAGACTTACTCGGCTTGGTTTATTATTCGCATAAGGGATACTCTTCCCAGTTTCTGCTTGGACGCCTAGAAAATCAATTCAACTGAATAGAAATTTGGGAATTCCATGAAAATAATTAACATTTCCAATTTTCCACCACAAAATAATTAACAGCCACCAACTAATTCCATGTTATATTTGAGCGATTAAAAAAGCGCAAAAAGGGGGGGATTTAAAATTTAAGTGGGGAGCTAAGAAAAAACTCGAGAATTACGATACCTGTTTGGGATCTCCTTGAAGATCGACGACAGCCGAGTACCGATCCTCCATAACCTCTCTCCTCCCCCTCTTACAATACACCGAGTACCACCCATCCCTCTCCACCTCCACCTCCTCCCTCCTCTCCCCCGCGGCCGCCGGCGTCTCCGCTCCGAAAAACGACATCACCGGGATATCCAGCCTCGCCGGCCTCTTCCTCTTCGAAACCGTCGGCGACGTCGAGCGCCCGGCACCACCGTCCCCGCACGCCCTGTTGAGCCCGCTGGGAGGCTTCTGCAGCCGAAACCTCAGCGGCGAGGACGGAGAGGAGGATAGGGAAGAGGAGGAAGGCGAATGAGTCAGGGTCAGGGATGACTTGTCCGGGGAAGATGATGAGAGAGAGGATTTGCAGAAGAGGGAGGATGGAACCCTAGACGGGGAGAAGACCGGGGAGTTCGAGATTGCAACGGTACAAGACATTTTTTTGTGTTTGTTTCCAGTTTCTCAGTTTCTCTCTCTAACGTTCGGATTTTTTTCGGTTCTATGGGGAGGGAGGAGAGAGAGGGTATTTATGTCGAGGGAGTCAAAGTGGGGTCTTTGAACCATCCGTGTTTTAATAGCGTGGCTTTTTCTTATCAATTTTGACCAGGCGCACCACCCGTCGTTAGTAAATGTCTAATCTACCCCCGAGGCTGCCGAACCGAGTCGAGCTTGAAGATGTTCAGGTTCATTTGCTACATGATGTTCGGACGCTGGAGGGCTGCTGTCCCCGAATTCGGGCCTACTCCGGTCTCGCTCGAATAATCGGAAGCGTTCATTTCGTAGAACTCGTCGAGTAGAACAACTATGCAAAAAATTAACTTAATTGGATATCATTAAGTGCCTAATCGGAACCTATATAACTTTCGGTCTATAGGTTACAATGGATTTGATCCAGTGTTTCGGATCCATTTTTTTCAAGATAAAAAAAGGCTCTGATCAGATACTTAATGATATCCAATTAAACTGATTTTTTTGCATAGTTGTTCTACTCGACGAGCTCTACGAAGTGAACGCTTTCGATCATTGGAGCGAGACCGGAGTAGGCCCCGAATTCGGGGACGGCAGCGTGTTGTTGCCCCTAAGGGGACAATAGCCCCCAGCGTCCAAGATGTTCAAGTTCGTTTGCTATGAACTTAAGCTCGAGTTCAATAAATATTTAACGTGCTGAAGTGGCTGAGATTTGAGTCGAGCTCAAGCTTGATCACGAGTTTTGACAAGCCAAATAGTTATACAAAACTATTAAGAAATGCACATATATAAGTTTATTTACAGTGTTTAGAAAGTTATACATATACAAGTTGCAAAATTTTCATTATGTTCATTTATAAGCTTAAACATATACACGAGTTTTGTACGAGAAATGTTCATTACATATTTATACTTTAGGTTCGCGAGCCTAATCAAGATAAATTTTGTCAAGTTAATATCCAGCTCCTTTATTAAACGAGCCTAAAATTGAAGCTTAGATTTGTTTTATTTAATATGAGAAACGAACTTGAACGAACATTTATTGAGTCAATCCTCAAAACAATTTGCAAACGATTCGGTTTATTTGTAGCCTTACACAGGACGAAGGGGATTTATTGTTTCTTCACACAAAAAATTGACATTTTTCACGTTATGGTGGATAATTCGCAGCAGAAGTGAATGTATGCAAGTGTGCGTATGTGATTCTTATAAGCACCAAAAATGATTGATTTTCGACTTCAATATTCGATGAATCATCATGCTTTACGTGTATATTTATATACACAAACAAACCTCAAACTTCCAATAAGGGTGCTTTTAACTTATTAAGTTAAGGACGTCCCTTTTCCGACTAATTTGCGATGATCCAAGCCGCTCAATATGTTCAGAACGTAATTTTAAGGGTACTTATGAGAAATCAGCAAAAAAAAAAGACCGGAAAGGGCTTGATTCGAGTAGTTTTTTTTTTGTATTTTATCGAATTGTTCAAATAAAAACTGTTCAAATCAAGCATTTCCTGGTCTTTTTTTTTTGATGACTTTTTTTAGGTACGCTTAAAATCACATTCTGAACATATTGAGCGGCTCGGATCATCGAAATTTGATATGGAAAAGGGAGAAAAGGGGACGTCCGCATTTTATTTAAAATGAGGGCGCCCTCATAGAAAGGGGACTCATATATATATATATATGTGTATGTGTGTGTGAAACAACAAAAAAGATAGTAAAATTTAGAATACATTTTACAGTACACTACAAAAAAGATACTGTAAAATTTAGAATACATTTTACAGTACACTTATTGGGGGTTCTTAAAACAATTTAGAATTCAGTTATATGGAGTAGATTCTATGGTAGAATGAAGATATGGTCAGATTTTTTGAAACTAGAAAAGACACTTTATTTTATCCACATTAATGGACTCTCAAATCAGGAGAGGAGCATTGTATTTTGGAAGTGAACAAGCCCGCCCTGGTAAAGTTCAGTCCGATCTTAACAAAATTTGAAAGTCAAGAGATGGTCAAATCTTTAAAAGTGAACACACATTCATGGGTACGTTCTTGTATGTATTAATGGGCTCAGGTGCATTATTGTACTCCTAATTTAGAGGTGATCGAACAAATAGAAGAGAAACTTAATTTACTTGTTTTATTTCAAAATTGTAATACCGAGTAAAATATGACGGTCATTGGGGGTCATATATATTTTTTTAAATTAAAATACCCATTCATAGGCCTTTTTATAAGTCAAGAAGTCCAAGGTCTTGTTTGTTTTTCAACCTAATCTCGAATGAACTTTGAAATTACTATGCCACAAACCGAGCTTGAATATTGTAATTTAATTATGAAAATCTTGAACTACTCAAGACACCAATCATGAAACAATTCGACTTGAAGTTTTAGTTCATGCTATGTTTTTTTGTTTTCAGTTTTTTTTTTTTAACTACAGCTTACTTTTTATAATTTTTGTTTACTTTTTCGTCGTAATTTTTGGAATTAATCATTCGTCTCGACGAGAGGAGTTGGAAAAGTATGAAAATGAAGACCAAAGTTGAAAAAATTTCTTTAGTATTTTTTTTCCCTTTTGGTTATAATTTTTTTACTCATAATTTAAAAATGACGGAGTCCATATCACATGATTCAGGGATCATCACATCAATCTCGCACCGTGGCACGGAGAAAGAAAGCATGAGAGCACTAGAAAATCATTCGCGTCGAGGCGGGCGATTAATCTAAAAAATAAAACGTGAATTTAACAAAATTCAAAAAAAGACAAACTTTTATACCGATACGAATGTTAGAAATAATATCAGGGGATATTATGCTACCATATTTTCTAGATTTCATTATTGTGCTTCCTGTTTATATTAGTCCCTATTATTTATATTACCTAGCAAGTCCATGTGTTTTTTTTTACTTATTATGCATGTTTTCCTGTTTTGTTTATTTTTCTTACTAATAACCAAAGTCTTGTAGTCTATATAAAGACATGTTAGGCCTATGTTTTAATACACATCAATGAAAGTTTGGTTCTTGTCTATTCACTTTTCTAACAACGAAAAATAACAAAAACATAGCGTGAACTCACCCTAGAACAACGGGCTCGTGTAATAATACGCGTTCTTGTGTATCTTTTCGTAGTATGTGGTGTAATCTTTATTCAATGCGAAATCTCTCTCTCAAGGTTAAAACAATTGGGTCGAGTCTTAAAATTCAATACTTCTCTTTTGACTGTTTGAAGGGAGTGTAACTAGTAGTGGTAAAAAAAGACTAGACAGATTCAAATTGCATTCAAAGATCGCCAACTAATCTGGACAATTTTTTTTCCCACCCAACAACTTGAATACAGCAAATGGGCGCCTTTTGATACATGATGACTAAAAAGAGGATATATATATATATATACCGCCGAGGTGGGCTACGATCAATATTCTTTCTCGGTCGGGTTAGCTACGGCTTAAATCCTACTAACATTCCAGGTCGATCGGATGAGTTCCTCAATTGATCGAGCTTCGCTACTCTGGTTCAATTCAACCCGGTTTTTTTTTTTTTTGGGTAAGAGTAAAAAACAATGAAGAATAAAACAAGGATGCGAAGTGAGTGGAGGGGTCAAACACGTTAAAACAAAGAATGCTGGGTTTTTCTTTCTTTCTTTCTTTCAAGGTCCCCCCGGGGATGCTTTGACTCAAAATTGGGAACTGTGACCCTTTTTTTTCTACGCCTTTCAACTTCCAGCTTTTCTTAGCATCGAAGGGTCGTCGATGTGTTTTAGTTTTTCTTCAATAGCGTGGTGGGGAAGGTCGTGAGAAGGTTGCCGCCCCTGGTGGAAAATGCGTCCGTGACAGCGACCTCTGCTTCAACATCACTGGAGTACTAGTTTATTTTTGTGACACTAGTAGTTTATTTTACAAACTTTTGCGACTCCTTCTACACGAGATTTTGGGGTTCGTGTAACGAGATACTCTCTCCGTCTCATTTTTATTATTCATTATTCTGTTTGTCTCTTTCACGTCCTTTGCCTATATATTTTAATGTGAATTTTGAAAAATATGCAATATGAATTTTGTTTGACAAATCTCGATTAGTTTTACAATACAAAGTTTTCAAATTTATAAAAAAATATCATAAATTGAAAAATATAAGTAATTAAAAAATGACACGCAATTCAAAAATATATAATGAAAAATGGGAGGGAGGGAGTATTATGTTGTTAAGTTAATAGTATGAACTTTTTAGGTTACTTTTACGAATATTTGTGATATAATATACTCCCTCCGTCCTCAATTTTTAGTCCAAGTTAGCACTTTTTGCTATTCTAAAAATATTGTCTCACCTCTAAATCAAAACAGTTATACTAGTTAATGAAAGTTCTATTTTATCCTTCTATTTTTAAATCAATAGTATCAAAAATAACTAAAAAATAGAGACGGAGGGAGTATGAATATTTGTGATTCAAAAAATGACGGCGCAAACCTATGAACTTAGTGATGTTGGTCATGAATTTTTGTGGTGGTGTTAAAACCTGATGATTTTGATTTTGGTTCTGAACCTAACTGTTGCCATCCCTCTCCATACCCCATCGTCCACTCCTTTCCATTTCCGACCCACAATCCAATGGTTCAAACTAGAGGTGGCAAATGGGCGGATTTAGGCGGATTGAAACGGGTCGTGGGTCAAATATGGACGGATCAAATATGGGTAAAAAAGTAAAAGGGTTGAAACGGGTTGGGTCGAATATGGGTCAAGCCAAAGCCAAACCCGCCTGACCCGTTTTGCCCCCTCCCCCTTTTTTTGTTTTTTGTTTGTTTTTGTTTCCCGTCCCCCCTCTTCTCTGATTTGTCTCAATAAGGGGATTCAGAAAAAGTAAAATTTTATAATTAAAACTCTATTTTTTAAAATAAAAATGAAGTAATTAGAGGCTAAATTTTTTAAAAAAATTTAGGTTTTTACTTCTTTAATTTTATTTTTTTTCATTTTCAAACAGTAACGTAACTTCGACGGAAGTCAGAGGTTGCATTAGAGAATTGTTTGGAATGCGATGATTGCACCGATTGTATAGTTTCGTTCTTTGTTGTGTGCGCTGAAGCCGCTTAGGTTTGGATTAAAAAGTCAAGCGACTTTTTTTTTTTTGTATTTGTTTGTTTTGCGACAAGCTTTTTATCCCTGTTAGTTCGTCTCAACGAGAGAATCGAAAAGTAATTTTTTTTTACTTTTACCCTAATGTTTTTTGTAATATTCAAGATAAATCCCAACAACCGGCTTTTTAGACTTTATCTTGGATGTTTTCAAAAATATTTAGGTAAAAGTCATAGGCCTTGTTCGTTTAACATATTTACTTTGTTTTCCAATCATTACCCTATTTCTCCAATTATTAATTTCATTTCTCTTTCTATCTCTCTCTAATCATTACCCCTCCCTCCAATCATTACCTTATTTCTCTCTCCACCCACTATCAAAACTAAAATACCCAAAGTTACTACACGAACAAGTCCATAATTTTTTACTTTTCTGATTGGAGCGAATCAAAAATCGTAAAATACTTGTCGCAAAACGACAAACGTGGAAAAAATATTTTTCATCCGATGAACTTGCAGAGGCCAATCGATCTTAAAGAACTATTTTGAATTAACAACTATTCTAAATAAATTAACATCAAAACTAATACAATTATGGAGAATTATTTGAGTTGTGCAGGGTTCCGGACAAGCCGGCACCACCTCCCGTGACCTGGTCTGCCCCTGGAGCTATTATTGCGGACCGGGCCTGAAACTAACGGAAAAAAAAAAAAAAAAAGGAGAGAGAGAGAGTCGGGGGGGGGGGGGGGGGTGACGAAGACAGTCTAAGAAAGTTATTTTTGGGCTTTGTTTGGTTTACATTTTAAAAAGTTGGAATGGTAATGAGTAGAGAGAGATTTATTGGAAGCTATGCCGAGAGTCAACTCTCAAAATGTTAAACCAAACAGAGTGACTAGTGAAGTTGTTCGATTTCGTTTTGTTAAAGGGAGAAACGGCAAAAAGTCTAGGGGAAATGGTCACGTCACGTGAATTAAGTAGGAGACTTTGTTGTCTGGGTCTTTGTATTTCAACCCATTTTTAACCCATTTAAATTCATATAAATACGGGTTGAAATGTGTTCAACTCATATCAACCCATTATACAATATGAGCGGATTGGATTGGGTTAAAAGTGGACAGATGTGGACGGATTAAAAAATATGAGTTAAGATTGCCACCTCTAGTTCAAACTATTAATCTCTTATATATCACCCATAAAAGCATGCTAGAAGAGTAGAATCCTCTTTGATTGGAGTCAATAGTTATGAAACGATTTAAGTTACATGTTACTACTATACATTCTATATGAATTATTCACGTGCCTATAGTGTTCGATCAAGCAGATTTTTTGTGCAGATATTAATCACAAAGGAAGCATACTATCGGGGAATGATCTTCGAGAGGTTCTTCCGACAGGCGATTGAATCAAATTAACTCTTCGCCCAAAATAAAAACTCATTAAATTACATAAACCCTACACAAACCCATCATCCAACTATAGCATTCAACATGATAATGGAAAATTCAGTTTCCTACCCCTTGCAGGTTTTACCATATTGATTCCATTCACACAGGGTCAACATGCCTTCAGAAAATTCAATCTTCGGTACAACCCAATTCCATCCGTTGTTTGCTAGGCACACAAAATTGGCCACTAACGCGATAAGGCCAGGTCAAAGCTATACTCTAAACAAAATGCAACGAAAAGAACAAGATAAATACGGCCTCTTCTTCCATTTACAGGAACCCGAAGAAATGATCCCCTTTATGTACAAGAGACCGAAATCCTACAAAATCCTACCACTAGATCTCTACAAGCATGGGATCAACACCTTCGTTATGCAAGACAAGAAGTTCCGGTCCCCAAAAACAATCGACTGAACAGATGCCCGTGGCACTGGCACAATTGGCCGAGTTTTATCTCACCGTTAAGTTATTAATTGTATTTACGAGGTCAGCTATGTCGTCTAGCAACACGTAAAAGTCCTTAGCTTCTGCAATCTGATATCCTCCTCCGCTTGTAACACTTGAAACTGCTATTGTCATTGTTTTCCTTATGGCCATTCTGGTATGGTATCAATTCAAGATTTGGTTGGTTCAACTGCGAACGCAGAATACATCAGTATACCTGACTGGATGAAAGAGAAAAAAGAAAAGAAGAAAGGCATAAAAATCATTCAATGCAAATAGAACACCTTTTTTAAAGAATCAGTTACCTCGAAACCTGGAGGTGCAGTAACGCTGCCACCATCACTGCCATCGTCCCCGGCAACACTGGCAAAACCCCAAAGTAAACTTTTTACCGATTGTTCTAATGAACTCATCCATACACGTTGGATAGAATGATAATTATGGTGAAGTTCTATTATTTGCTTTAAATTGGCTAATGACAGCATGATGACTACATGGTAACAACATAACACCTCGTCAGGACTTACAGCTTTCCCCCTTACAATACTTTTGGTTATTAGCAGTGTCATAGATAGATAGATAAAACAATTTTGTTAGGGAAGGATTGTTTAAAATTATTGAGGTTGGCAGAAGATTTTTAATTTCCTTTTTAACATCGATAAAAATTAAAGAATTTAGCCTGCAACTTTAACAAAATGGAAAACGTCAACAAAGAGGCCAGAGTAAACTATACATTAGCAGAGTCCACACGGTACCTTATGCTTATTAGTTATTAGCATTAGTGAAATTCGTATCATCCACTAGAAGTAGGTTTCTTTTCCAACTCTTGCATAGTGGGGAGCGGGTGTGGGTTAATTACTTTATGCTCGTAAAGTTTCTATTGCACAAGCAGGTCATAATCTGGTCCTAACCCGAAAAGGAATGACTTTCCTTTTTAGAGACCAAGAGCAATTTCCTAAACAGAAAGTCCTATCTTTCTGGCCTGCCACAGACACAAATTCCTTGGTACTTGCTTTTGATTGTCATATTTGTGGTGACTCTTTAGGGTTCGTGGCGTTCACGTTCGCCTTACAGCAGAGTTCGGCTTCTGTATGTTTTAGCTTGCTTAAATCTGACAGAAAATGAGAGTAGAGAAAAGACGTACACTGGTGGTTCTTGGTCCACAATTTCACTCTTCTCAACTTTGTCTGCTTGGAAAGCTTCAGAAATAGCACTGTTCCCATCCAAATCCATACAATCACTTCCACTGACAACACTATGAATGTTTTGCTGAGTTCCTGCATAAACATATAACAGACCATGTTATTAGATTTTACAATGTTTATGAACCTTAAAAAGTTAGTCAGGGACACCATCAGTCATCGACACCATACGTACTTATTATCAGTCTCAAGTCTGTAGAAGGGATCTTCCTTAGGAGTTTCTGGCACATGACCGTTCCCTGGAAGTCAAGGAAAGTGCAATCTAGAAAGTTTAATCTCTCCTCGTTTGTCATTTGTGAAAACCCAAATGAGGTAGTCCAAGTGTTTAGCACGTCTGGAACTGCAGGCAAAACTAGTCTCTCCACTCCTAATTCCTGCAACTTCTGTAGAGAAAAAAAAAGTGGGAATCAATGGTGAGAATGAACAAATCTATTGCTGGCTAATGATGCAAAAATGATACTACGAAAGTTTCCCTTCCCACTTGGGTTTATAACCTTGCAGTTGGCCTGATACTTATCATACCTATCTGCTAGAATCACCAGGGGCATGACAAGTAAACACATAAAAGTGAACCTCATAATTCTACAATCTATTATTAATGTTTAATCTGACAACCTGTGAATTGTATGAATTCATGATGCTAAATTCTGGAACAAACATAATGGTAACAGATTGGGGGGAAAAAAAAGCTTAGATACAGATATCCAAATGTAGACAAGGAAAAGTCGGTATTTCACGGGCTTTAGCAGCTTCTAAATTAAGTTTTTGCTACAGCCGTCTAATTGTAACTTCTCCTAGAACATTAACCACATTACCTTTAATGCTTCAGTTGAATAGCAATGATGAAAAATTTCTTAACATTTCTATACCAACCTTTCCCCTCTCCCCAGATCCACAGAAAGAAGATTACCTTTTCAAGCTCCTCAATCAAGATGCGACACATTCCAAGTCGGCGAAATTTAAACCGTGTGCCAACAAGTGGTACTTCTGCAACTTTTGCTCCATGAACCCTTAAAAGAAGGGGAGAAAGGGAAGAAATATTTAAAGTAGTATGATCGAACAAAAGAATGAGGAACTCAGCTTGAGCTTGTGATTTGTATGATACCTTACAGTAGCTGCAGAAATCAATTCGTCATCTTTCTCCAAAAGTACAGTGTAAAACCCTTGGAAATTCAAACGATTCAGCTCTGACCTGCAGAAGCAATAATTACACTTATGCTTGGAGCAATAGAAAATGATGTCTGGCAAACAAATATAATTGAATTAGCTTAAGAAATAAATACACGTAACAAATTAGTTAACAATAACATTTAAATGTAAGTCAGACGGGATGGTCTTTAGCAAAAGTTACTATTTTAAACACTTCCACAAAACTTAATGCCTACTAGCCAAAAGTTTTCACCTACCATTTTTTTCACCAAAACCAATATAGAAGGGGCAATTTAAACACATCATCCATCCTAGAGTTTCTTAAATCAATTCCACAGAAGATCACAAGTAACTCCATGAAAACACTTCCATAAAACTTCCTCACCGTCTCAAGTCCACTGATTTAGAAGGGAGGGAGTTTTGATCATCAGCTAGATTAGCACGATGCTGTTCAGGGAGGGTCCATGTTTTGAGGAAGAGAAAACAGAGAAAGATAAAACAAGAGAAAATCAAATTATGTGTGTGTGTGTAAAGAGAGAGAGAGAGAGAGAGAGAGAGAGAGAGAGAGAGGCTCCAAATAGGGAAAGTGAAAATGGGATGCAGTTGAGCATAATTTCTCCTCTTCAATGGTAACTCAAGCTACTATTAAGCAGATAACGTAGACTCTCCTCTAGCAATAAAAAAATGAACATGCATTAAGAGTCCAACTCAATATATGCCCTGTTTGGGAAGAAAAATGAAACCATGAAAATTACCAGCAGAACAAAAAATAAAATTTACACATGAACAACATAAACACGAAAACCATAATATTCCAAATATCAACAGATCATGGGTTTAAATATCAAAACTACAAGACATGACCAGAATCAATAGCTTCCTTCAAAGGGAAATCAGGAAATATGTCTTTCCTGTCAGTTCATAAAAAGAGACTAAAGAACTACACAGGGTTGGTAAATAAGGTTGTCATGGCTTCTATATTTCCCGTGAGCAACGAATATAGAGTCAAGTAGTCACTATCACAAAACAGAATAAAGAAGATGACTGGTTCACAAGAATTTTCTCACCATCTACTGAAAATAACATCTTCCACAAGATCTCTCCTAGTTCCTGGTTCCTTAACAGGCTCAAAACATTCGTGCATCACAGAAAGAGCAACATTAAGCTTGCTGTAGTTCTCTGTCAAAGCCTCCGTATCATAGCCATCATGATCATCAGCATCACATTTGATGTATTTCAATAAAGTCCAAGTTACATTATCTCCACTGACAGAAACTGATTTTCCCAGAAGCTTGTGGAGACCCAAAGATATCTGCAATAACAACCCAGCTTTATCAAACCCACATTCAACAGTTTTCAACCCGTGCAAGTGCATCCAAGAGATAATTATGCTTAACTAAATCATGCTTATAATGTGATACAACCATTACTATGTAGGTGACCAAGGGGAGGAAAACCTTCAGTGGCCTTTCAGCAGTTTTACATGGGCTCTTCAATTCCGTGTCAACCCATATGAAACGGTAAAGGTATGGGATACTTGTCCGAAACTCATAACCACATCATATAGTTGGATCCTTTAATTATTGATGTGATTGAGAAGAAAGAGGCTCACATTCTAGCCTCACGTGGATACAAGAGAGAAGTTAGTTCCCCCTTATATCCCATGGTATTCAAGTACATTCTTAGTAACAACATCTTCTGCCAAGGTACTTTGAGATATATAATCCAATAAAATACTAATGTTGTATCCACGAACCCAACTTTTTAGATACATATATATTCGTACACGATAACGATTATTGAGTCCATGTAACATAGCATTCAAGAACTCTGCACAATTTCCTTTTACCTTAGAAGCATTAAAAAATTGTTTTCCGACAAAAAAGGGTAAACGAAGCTATATAGACACAGTTGCATATGACAAATTAGAATTTTTAGAAGTAGCAAGTAAACAACTAGTGTTAAAACTCCTTTTGCGAATTTCGAACCACTGTCTGGCACGAAAGATCAGAGACTAGGTATAGACTCGAGGATATATCTGACTTGACATACTGGATAACTAAACTTTGATAATATGTGAGAATGGAACTTCTAGTCTTTTTCTTCTTCTTCTTCTTTTACAAGTTAAAGAAGCTACTTATCTGCAACTTTCTTCTGCGTGTGTTTGCCTCCTCAGAGGTCTCAGACCGAGTTTCTCTCGTAAGGTTACTAGATTATAGTAGTCAACTACCAAGTCAATGACGTTCTCACCTACTGCAACCAAATACAAGCACAACTGCAAAACGTGCAACCTGACTATGATCAGAAGTCTATATGCACCTAAAATACAGAGAGCCAAGTTGGATGTCGGTTTCATTGTAGGAAGAAGCAAGGGGAAGGACTAAACAAAAACAGCAAGGGAGATATCATAGATTCATATCAGAAAATAGAACAAACAAGACATGCCATTATTCATTTTACCAACCATAAATCTATAATGGTTATCAAATGTTATTCCAATGTTTTTTGCTGAAGAATGATTATCCTCCTTTTAGAGAACACAACTTGCAAATTGGATGGAAGTTAGTCTGCGTCAAGACCAATAGTTTCTGCCGTAGTTCCATAATTCTATCTAAAACAGGGCAGGGAATTACCTTTTTGCATCCTTTACTGCAAAACCAACTTCCTCTAGGATGCTTGTCTACAATTGCAACACCCCTTAGGCACCCAACATGGTCTGCATCAAAGTGGTCAATACATCAGAAAAACATTAAGGACGCGTATCATAAAAAATATTCCACAAATACATGTTTAACAATCAACTTAGCACAGCTAAAAACATGTTGGAGTACGCACATTGATGCTCACACTGGTCGCAACTGAGAACACTGACATCCGTACAGTTTCCCATATCGTTATTTAATCTGCTTCTCCCACATATTTGACAACAGCATGATGGACAGAACCAGTCACCATCTGGGACATCCTGTAAACAATATATTGAAGACCTAATTAGCACTCAAATTGAACATTTGTACACTCTGTTAAAAGTGGTTGAGCGTAATTATAAGATAAAAAAAAGTTTAATTAGAATGACAGGCTAATAGAAAGGATCTACCTTCATACCAAGGCAACTTGTGTGAAATGAGGATGGGCATTGATCACATAAAATTAGGTCACCGCCAGCGTGACACACAGTACATACATAGTCATTTGTGCCGTGATGGCGGCTGCCCTTCATCTCATGGGGTTCCATCATCGTGTTTTTCTGACTATTACGGCTTTTCAATTCTGATTGGCAATCTAATAGAGATCTCCCATCCTCCAAAAAGATATTGGCTGCCGGTCTGTGATAAGTGCTGCCCGCATGAGCTTCAAATTTACTAAGTGTAAAAACTTTGTGGCAACAACTGCACTTGATCCCATCGCGAGTTATTTTCCCTTCTGCCAGTGGATGATTGTTCTTTCTACTAATGTAACGTACTTTTGCCCGAGGCAGCAGCACATTATTGTCTATTAACCAAGACAGTATGGTTTGAGCGTTCTGATAAGAGGAAGAAGAAGCCACCCCCTGCCGAGCTCTTTTGCTTGACCGCAGCACACGTACTGGAAATTCACTATCCAAATCATGTCTCAATTTGATGAGAGATCTAGATGTCTTTCTTTTCTTCGGCATCCGCTTGTAGGCATTTCGACCTTTCCTCTGAAGTAAAGGCAGCAGACCATTAATTCTCTTCCCCCACAATTTTTTATTTTCTTTGACTGGTGGTTTACAAAGTTCAACGAGTTCCTTAGACAATAAAGCGCCAAAAGGTCCTACTAGGCAATCCTTGCCAGACTCCACATCAGATATTTTGGAGGATAATCTCTCACTACCTAACAGGCACCTAGCTTCCTCACTGATATTCGGCCTGGACTCAGAAGCATTACTACCAGTCACCCCTCCTTCCATCATACAGCCTTCGCAGGCTGCTCGAAGAGAATAATACAACTTTCCACTTGGAGAAGAATACCGTAATTCCCTGCCCATTCCTCCGCTCTTCGCAACGTACCACAACGACCACCCGATAGCTGAGAGATGCATCTTTGCTCTCAATTGCAAGACCTTAACTTTGGATTTCAGATACTTTTTTTTTATTTCCACATAATCCACGATAGCTTGTGGGCAATACTCAGATCCAACAACTATATCGGAAGATGAGGGTTTCTGTCTTGCATGTGATTGTTCAGAGATAGGAGAGAAAAATTGTCTTTCTGAAGATGAAATAATTGTGTTGTCAGGAGAGGAAAAAGGAACAATGTGTAATGTAGGGTCCATCAAAGCCTCGCAAACTTTAACAAGTGAGTAGTACAATTTGCCATCAGGTGAGGTGTAGCGCATCCTACGAATTGAATTCTCTCTCACAAACTCAATCTTCCAGCCCAAATATGCAAGATGCATCCTCAACTTCGAAGTATCTGCATGCTTGCGACTACAATATTCAGTAACTGAATTTGGGCAAAACTCAGGTCTGGGAACTATGTCAAGGTCAGCAGGTCTCCACACCCAAATACTTTTTCCTGTTCCTTGATGTTCAAACTTTCCACCTGGTGTTATAGACCCGGGACTGGAAAAACTTTTACTCTCTGAGTTTAAAGACAACCCACAAAATTCATCCTGTTTAGAAGGAGTTTCGTCATCGCAAGGCATATCCGAGTTACTTAAGAGATTTGAATCCTTTCTGCCATCCTCCTCCATGGATGTGGAGCCATCCAGATTGATGGCCTCTGCAACTGGTGGCAGGACTCCCTGTACCAAGTCCCCCGGCAACTCCAATACCTGGAAAAAATGATGTACACTAATATGACAATTGTCAACAATAACATCCCACACCAATTGTTTCCAGACAGCCCTATTGGTAGAAGTCCACTGCTCAAGCTTCTGAAAACCCTTCTTCTCCCGCACTTCGTACCATATTTGCCTCAGAGAAACTTGAAGAGGCCACTGCTGCTCAATTTCCTGAACCAAATCAAGAAATAACCAGTCCCCACGGGGCTTCCAGTCTTCCGTAAATTCATCCCAGTCATAAGTGACCCTAAACTTATCAATCCCAATCTGCATTTCATCACCTATATCAGGGAAGAAAATTGTCCGCACCTCAGAATCGTCTTCATGGTCGAAAATCACCCCTTCCCACCATGCCTCATCATAGTAGACGTCAACACACAGCCCAAAGTGGAGGGAACATTTCTGAAAATCATGCCTAGGTGGCGTTGGCCTTATCGAACCCCGATAGTTACATAAATCCCAGCTTGCTGGAATGATCCCGTCAACTACTGCAGGAACTTTTACTCTTTGCTTCAACTGTCGTGAAACATTCTCACAAAAATGATGGTCGAATTTGATTCTACGAGCCCGATTTTCATAGGCGATCACAGTTCCAGGGTGCCATGACCCTTGATATCCCTCTTCCACACTCCTTACCTGTGCAGAGTGCAGACTCCACATTAGTACCCTATTAACACCCTCCACAAATAAACACTGATCTATAAATAGAAAGCATTGATGAAGACCTATGGACTCCCAAACTAAACAGTGCATGTGCAGTGATCACCCCAAAAAAAAAAGAGAGTACTTTATTCAAACCCACAAATTGGTTCGACAGATATGGAATTTGAAATTAATCCCCAAAAAACTAGAATTGATGAAAGGCAAGGACTTGTTTAAACCAATGAAACCCCAAATTAACAATGCACGTGCATCAATCACTCAAAAGAGAAAGGGATTTACTGTAACCCACAAATTGGCTCAACGTACATGGAATCAGAAATCAATCCCCCACACAAGCAAAAGTTGATGAAACGCAGGGACTAGTTTTAAACCAATGAAATCCCAAATTAACTTTGCATGTTCATCAATCACCCCAGAAAGAAAGAAATTTACTGAAAGCCACGAACTGATTCAACAGATAGAGTCTTAGATTAATCATTGCATGATCATCGAATCACACATGCAAACACTGTTTACGCCTGTACACTGAGAGATAGTATAAACAAGAAAGAACACAACGCAGTGGAAATCGAATCAAGAGACAATCTTTGAAACCGATCAACCCACATAGCATCAACAAAAGACTGATTACAATTTGCAAATAAGCTACTGAAAAAAAAAAGGCAAGAACAGCGACCAAGAAAAGAGCTTTACTTCAACTCTGTCATTAACCAGAAGCTTCGGGCGATCGGACGGCTTCTTCCTCCTCCTTTTCCCCTCTGGGTTTCCAATTTCTGCCGCCATTGATGATCGCTTGAGAGCTTTGCCGTCGGTCACAGCCCTCATTGATGATTTCCTTCTCTTTCTAAAACGAGGGGTGTGTGCAGCGATCCCGATCGTCTACATTCACAATAATAATCTTTAAAAGGTCTACAGCTTTCACTGGTGTACTAGTGTGAATCTCATCCGTCCATACCTCTCATAAACTTGTGGGTAAAGCCGAGAGAACTTTTCTTGATTGTTGTGCAGAAAATTGAACGGAGAATTCAATGTGTGTTAGAAGAAAACAAAACCCTCTGCTCCGGTTCGTTTAGTACTAAATAAAAATCTTTCAACGTACCCAATAAAAACAAAACCCTACAAAAATATATTGGGCGAATTTGGGTTTTTATAGTCTTTTAGTAGAGTATAATACGGAGTAATTTTGTGCATTGGGTTTTTGGAGAGGTTTAGGGAATTCTGGGTACGGATACAAAAGGGTGTTTGATGGCAATCTCGTGTGGGCCAAGGTAGTGGAGCGATGCAGACGATCCGGGCTCGATTGATAAGGAGAGAGAGGAGTGGGAGAGAGATGAGTGGGAGAGAGCGAGTTCTACTGGGAACCGTTTTTTTTTTTTTCCCTCAAAACTTCGCGCCCAAGGAACTATACTGTACTCTCGTCACTACTCCTGTCAATTTCTCTCTCTGTATTTAGAATTTTTGTATAAATGACCCCTTACCTGCCAACAAGACAAAAAAATCATTCTTTTCTATTTTCATAAATCATATTTCATTAGAGTATCTCCGGCCTTCACCCATTTTTCCCCCTCAAATTTGAGTCAAATTTTGAATAAAAATCCATTATGGATAGGTACATCTCCGATCATTAAATCCAAATTTTACCCGAAGTATATATATTTTTGATTCTTAATGGCAGAATGGTAAATAAAGCTAATGAAAACAGATCACATTTCCACCTTCTTCTTCGCCTGCTCACAATCAAAACCACCACTTTCTCATTCTACATCTTCTTCTTCGTCTGCACCTCCAGCAGCGTGCCCAGCTTCAAGCAACACAAAGCTTCGACAAACAAAGATTCGACAGCATAAATCTTCGACGAACACAACTTCGGCAATGCAAAGATCAGACGAGAAATCCATTGAAGAAAGCTTCAACGGTCAGCAACTTAGTGACTTCGGCAAAGGTCGATCAACTCCACGAAATACAAAAGCTCCAGCTATATATATATATATATACACATATCTTTTTCTAATTAGTCGTCGCAAAAAATGAGTCAAGGCAAAAGTTGTCCTAGATTTGAGGGAAAAAATCCAAAATAGATAAGGGTTTGGATAAATGATTGGAGATGAATTTTTGTGGTTTTTATCCAAATTTTAAATTTGAGTCTTGAAATGGGTATAGACCGAAGATGCTTTTAGAGATTAATCTCAAAAAAAAAAATTCCTTTGTTTCTTTTTTACCTCTTTTGTATAATACGATTTGCTCATACATTGCGTGTGTGACGACAGTCTAGTATTTCACATGCGTAAGGCCGCGAGTTTCGGAATTTCATCAGCCAATTGATTTTTGCACTTTATTTTTGACCATTCGCATTTCAGGATTTAATTTATTAGGGGAATGATTTTCGTATCGTAACTTTACCATCCGTACTCTCATACAGTGCACATGGTGAAAACGAGAGTGCGAGTAGTAGAACACGAAAGTGGCACCCCATAATGCGACCGTACAACCCACTTTAGCACGCACGTGTATCCAACCAAGCAAATTCCAGACCTTTCCTGCCGTCTCGGGGTTTGTCAATTTAAAGAGAATGTGGTTGTTATTATTCCAAAAAAAACAAAAGGGATTTTTTAGTACTAGAAAAAAAGTCTTCTTTACAAGAAAAAAAATTAAAAAAAGGGAAAATTACTTTGTTTGTGGAAAGTACTACTCCACTTCTCAAGGAGCAGCGAATTGGGAACTACTACTTGTTGAGAATCCGAAGCATGGTGTTTTCTCAGGGTCTCAGGTCCTGTTTGGCTCATCTAAATAAATTGGACCTTTTTATTTTTTTTTATTTTTTATTTTTTATATTACTACAAAACTAAACAAACAAGTTATTTGGTCACCATTTAACTTACCTGCTAGAAAGATTGTCACGCTTTTCTATTGTCAATGTTTCCTGTCAAATAATATTTTTTATCTAATAAAATTAAATGAATAATTCAATGAACCCTAAATACTGCTTATCCTTCCAAGATTCATTCAGATCAAAACAATCACAAGATAGTCGAATGCATTTTATAAAGGTGCAGACTATGGTCAAAACAAATTGTTTTGGCACCAAAAACGTAGCAAGAAATACCGAGGCAATGAAATTCTGTTGTATATATAAATAAATAGATGGGGAAAAAATGTTCGATTGACAATGGAACTAGTACATTTTTTATAGAGAAATGATATTGGCACTCCAAAAATTGATGCAAGCACTCCAAAATTAGTGTAACTCCAAAGCCACTTTTTTTTATTTTTTGGAGTGCCTGCACCAATTTTTGGAGTGCCAATATCATTTTCCTTTTTTATAATGAAGATTGGTGGACCTGTTCCTGTTTCATCAGATCAAAAACTAATGAGGACCATTGAATTAAAATTCAGCGGCTAAAAATATCTATAATTTTTTTTAAAACTCGAGCTGCTTTTATCATTATATACTAGATGTATATAATTTCAAGGACAAAAATCACTTACACCCCCAAGGATTTTCGCAAGTACAAATTCCCCCTCCAGGTTTGGAAAATGATTTTGAACTCCCTGAGATTTTGCGATGCATTTCAATTACACCAAATTGTTCGAAATCCTTATACTGGATTGTGTTGGACCCATCTCAAAGTCTTATACAAATGATCCGAGCCATTTAACTTTTGTATAAAACCTATTTTTAAGGGTCCTTGTAAAAAAAATTGGCTCAATCGAATATCAATAAAGGCTTGATTGACTCGTCAAATTTTTTGGTCTCTAAATTCACCGAACCCTTAAAAAAATGTGTTAAACACATTAAATGATTCCGATCATTTTTGTGGAATTTCGAGGTGGGTCCAACACAATCCAATCCAATGTAAGCATTTTGAATGTGTGGAATTTCGAGGTGGGTCCAACACAATCCAATCCAATGTAAGCATTTTGAATGATTGGGTGTAATTGAAATGCATCACAAAACCTCAGGAGGGTTCAAAATCATTTTCCAAACCTGGAGGGGGAATCTGCATTTACGTTAAACCTTGGGGGGTGTCAGTGATATTCACACTAATAAATATCAATAAGGGGCGGTTCCAGAATTTTAGTTTAGCGGTGTAAAAAAAACCCATAATGAAAATTTTCGTGTTCAAAGTTCTCTATAAAATAAACAAATTTATATTTGGTTGAAAAATTAGTGGGTTCGGTTTATTGTTTTGTTGGGCTTATTATCTACTTACTCACAAACTTGGTGAATCTTCATTTCCTTTAGCTACATATGAAATGATTTAGTGCTGACAATACTAAAGAAAAATGAAATTATATGTAAGATATACAAAAATTGGGTGCATTTTTTTGCCCCAAGCAGGTTGCCAGGTTCGAGCGAACCGCCTAGGAAAACAGTGGAGCCACCCCTGATTCTGTTGTATCTTATTCATGTTTCTCATTCTGGGAATGGGCTACTGGCTTGTTATCTTGCTTTTGGGATCTGTAAGTGGATACAGTTAATAGGAGGGGTTTTCTTTAGTCCGCAAACTTCCCTACTAGTCGGTTAAACTTAAGAGTAAGTTTCATCATGTATCGTTGTGGCATGAAACCAAAAATGTCAATAAATAACTTTTGCAACACCCCGTACTCCCATAGTAGGTCATAGTTTGATATCATGACCGTTGTTTAGCCCACAACTTCATCCTTACTTTGCTTTGGTTGGTTTTGTTCATTTAGGGACTTTTTACTCTTATTGGTTTCTTGAACACCTTATCGGTATGCATTTAGTTTGAACACTTTGAATGGGATGCTGCGTCTAACTGTAATTGTTGGAAGCATGTAGTTCATTTTTCACTTTAATTGAAATAGTTGCGTCATCAGTGTAAGACTTATGTCACTGCCCTCACTCGTCTTAGCTAGTGCTGTTCCTTCTCCTTTTTTGTCATATTACTTCGACTGTTTAGAATGGACAGGATCACGAGCACTTACTGTCAATGTTCCAGGTAGAAACGTGTGAATATTTATTCATGCTTCAAAGTGTTTTATGTTCATTTCCCGTAGTTATATTGTACTCTTCACACACTGTTGGACGTCCAGCTTCTGACTTGGAAATTCTTTGGAAGATCAAAATTTTTGGTAGTTTGTCGTTGGGAAGTGTAACTCTTTCATTGTTATTGAATGCAGGTTACCCTTCTTGTTCAGAAGATAAGAGCTTTTTGCAGAAGACATGGCCAAGCACCATCCTGATTTGATTATGTGCAGGAAGCAGCCAGGTATTGCCATTGGACGATTGTGTGAGAAATGTGTGATTTGTGACTCGTATGTTCATCCGTGCACACTCATACGGGTTTGTGATGAATGCAACTATGGGTCCTTTCAGGGTCGTTGCGTTATCTGTGGAGGAGTGGGGATTTCTGATGCCTTCTATTGCAAAGAGTGCACACAGCAGGCGAAAGACCGGGATGGTTGTCCAAAAATTGTCAATTTGGGGAGTGCTAAGGCAGATCTGTTTTACGAATATGGTTTCAAGAAAAGATGATAGGATTGAACCTATTTTCTTCCTAGGTTGTTTCCATTCGTGATTGTGAACTATATAGTTGGAGATGCCCTTGCAAAATGGTGGAACCAAGTTCTAGCTCTTAGATTTGTATTTGTGGATATTATCAGCTCTTTGTTCCCAAAATGGATAGGGATGGGAAACAAGTTGCACTTGAACCTTTTCTGAAGTAAGTCAAACACTAACATTATTTAACTTGCATTTGGTTTTCTATGGATTTTCTTAGTTGTTCTTTCAAGGTTTTTGTTAATTGCCAATGATATTATTGGTTTTATGCAGGTTGACTCTCAGTATATCAAGTCTCTTGGATGGTTTGATGTTGAGTGGGGATATGTATCGATTGTGATGGTTCAGTGTTTATCTTCTTTTTGTGTCCATCTGAGCTTCAATTTTTCTCTATGGAATGTTTGGAAGACATGTTAACCGCTTATAGCTTCATGAGTTCCTATACTAGAGACCTGATGGGTGTATCTTTATATCATCCTCTTCCCTTTTGATTGGCTTCCATATCAGGTATGAAGCAATTAGTCCAATTATAAAGTACCGCTCTGCCTATATTGGGATTGGGGAGTTAAGGCGAAAAATGACTTGTCAGCTAAACAGTCCAGCAGGGACGATAGTTTACGTGTAAAATAAGAATGGGTTGCTCGATTCGGATTCATGTTACGAAAAGCTTGTTTTCTGGCTGCTTCCTTGCTTTTTGGAGAGCTTACTCTGTGCCTGCTGCTTATTGTAATTGAATATCTTCTGTGCATACTTCTTAAGTAGCAGGATTGATTTGCAACTTGAGCTGAGTAGGGTTCCACTATTAACTTGAAGGTTGGATGATGTAAATAATGTTTCTAGTTTTGTCACTTCTGTTTTCTTTAGTGGAACGGCTGCTGCTTTGCTGCTTCCATTTTTCTGTGATTGCTAATTTGTACCCCAGCTTTTGTTCTCGTTGTGGTGGTTAAAATCGTATGACAATCAAAAGAGAAGCGCAAAAAAGTTCCACATATCAGTCAGGCTATTGATGCAGCATCGATCAAATGGGACTGCTATCGATGGTTTAGAAGTTGGGATCTTAAGAAGGGGAAAAAATTCGTCGCATTGCTTCTCTTATAAGACTTTGAAATCCCTAATGGTTATCCTTCATTGCAGATAATAGTATCTGCTGATTCTAATTCCTGTTGTTCAAGTGGCAGCAAACCACCATGACACAGGCTACATCAATGGAAGATGGATTCATTCGTCTCCCTTTTACTTCAGGTCAACAATTTGGTTGTGCGCACCTAGCTACCCAGGCAAGTGTTCACATCTCAATTAGCATTTCCTTTTCATGTGGGGTAAATTTGGTATATTTCGATAAGACAATTTCTTTCGTTGGACGAATGATTCATTGTCTATCGTCTTCTAAACAGAAGAATGATGCTCTTTCCTCGTGGACAATATTGCAAGGGAGGAGGGGTGAAAAAAAAGAGACTTCATTGCTCTCTCGTTGGTGAAAGTAGAAAAGATTGCTCTCTCCTTGGTGAAAGTAGAAAAGAGAGAATGAACACCAGGAGGGGAACTGACGAGGATATGAGGGTCGTTGTGCAAAAAAATGTCGTGGCTCTAAAAGAAGCCATTGTGGCATTAACGCCACCCGTTTGCAAAATCTAGTCATTGTGAAATTGCGATCCCAAACAAATTTTACCGGCGAAAGATTTTCTCCATTGTACGCTAATTGAAATTTCTAACATTTACTTGTTATTGATTTCTCTTTTTTCGGGTTAGACACGTACTGTATGAAAAACCAAGGAAAAGAAAGTCTTGAGGTATTTAGCCCCCTCAAAGTCGAAATGTAATTGTTCAACAGCAAAATGAGGTGCAAATAGTGCAATAGTAGTAGTACATAAAGCTAAAACCCAATTCCGCTGAACTTGCCATTCTTCGCCAAATTGTTCGAGCTTCTAATTGCTTCCTTATAAATAGCTTGGAACCTAATTACTCGAATCTGCAGGAGGAGAGAGACCTGCAAGTGAATATGATTGGAACTTTGTGTACCAAAAAAGAAAGAATATGATTGTAAAACAATCATTCTACAATCACACCCATTTACACACTCAATCACATACTCACACTCACAACAAGGATGGAGCCTGCACACACTACACACCCAGTGTGTGTGGGCCTCACCCTTGTTGTAAGTATGGGTGTATGAATGGATGTGTAAATGGACGTGGTGTTAGAATTTTCCGATTGCAAAAAATGAGAGTAGTTTTAAGGATCTCAGTTTGGGGCCAAGGCCATCTCTAAGGGCCCAAACCCAAAGCACATGATCCCCAGGGCTGCGGTCTTAAACACGTTGCAGTGATAGCCCCCAATGCAACAAGTACCTTTTCTCCAATAAATCCTCCACAGGTGGCACGATTGTCCTTCATTGCACCACAGATCCAGGAATTAGATACAGATCGAGGGGCACTACTTAAAGTTAGTTTGAAATTTTATTTCACTATCGAACGCTAAGAGATAATATCTAACTCAAATATTCACCACTAAGCATATAAATTTGTACTATTACTTATATCAACAAGCCTAAAAAAAAATAAAAATAGGTTACCTTAGATACTAATGGCCCTTTGATTTCGAAACTATCTATTCTTAGGGCCCGTTTGGATGAGGAAAAAAAATTAGAGGTATTAGTTAATAAGGGAGGATAAGATAGTAGGGGGTATTAGTTAATAAAGGATAGCCCACATTGATGTGATGTTTATGGAGGGGGGATTAAATAGTATGTTGTTTGAATGAGGTATTAAAGAAGGGGGATTAAATAATACTTGGTTTGAATGGAGGACTAATAAGGGGCATAAAGAAAGGTGGATGATATAAAAAGCTGTCAAATGATCCTTTTGTCCTTGTGCAGTCCCTAAATTAATTATGGATTACGTTTTATATGTAATTGCAAATTTAATTATTCTTTCCCATTTGCAAATATAAACTGACTAAAGAGAAAAAAAATTAAGTGTTCCAAATTTCAATTCATTTGAACTGGTGGAAAGATTTTAATTTTCTGATCATTTTATCCTAAATGGTCATAATTAAATTTTGACTCTAGGCCTCTCGTTGATTAGCTTTAAGAAAGTCATAGAATCAAATATCTCTTAGGGCTAATCAACAAGAGCCATATAATCAAAATTAAATTATGACCATTTAGGATAAAATGATCAGAAAACTAAAATCTTTCCACCAGTTCAAACGGATTGAAATTTGGAATACTTAATTTTTCAATCTCTTTAGACAGTTTATATATTAAAAAATATGGTTAAAAAATTAAGTGTTTCAAATTTCAATCCGTTTGAACCAGTGGAAAGATTTAGTTTTTTGATCATTTTATCCTAAATGGTCATAATTAAATTTTGACTCTAGAGCTTTCGTTAATTAACCCTAAGAAAGTCATAGAATCAAATATCTCTTAGGGCTAATCAACAAGAGCTGAAGAGTCAAAATAAAAATATGACCATTTAGAATAAAATGATCAAAAATTAAAAATCTTTCCACCGGTTCAAACAGATTGAAATTTAGAACACTTAATTTTTCAACATTTTTAGACAGTTTATATACTAAATAAAGAGTCTTAGGATAAGTTTGAATGAAAAATATGATTTTAGGTAAAATGAAGAGTAGAAGTTGGTTGAATGGTGGATGGGGAAATGGGATAACAAGGGGTATTTTCATCCACAAATCACCCCTCCAAATCCGGATTATTTTTTGGCACCTCAAGAGGAGCCCAAATTTAATACCGGACAATCCCTAAACCTGGCCAAAATGACGAGGGGGTCAAAGATAAGAGGGGAACCAATTTCGAATGCCAAAAGGGAGGAAAGGGCTGGGCCCTTCTCCATTTACCCCCTCTTATTCCCCCCCCCCCCCCCCCCGTTTCACTCCATCCAAACAAGGCCTTAGGATTGAAACTCGGGTAGCTATATCTAAGACGTGAGCCTCTATCTATAATAGCCGCAAAATAAAAAAAGGAAGGGTCTGTTCGTCCTGCCTTAAGCCTAAACATAGTGATTTTAATTACCTATTGATAGTTGGCAGCCACCCAGTACAATAAGGGGGAAAACGTCCGACTAGTTAGATTTTAGGGATGTAGTAGAGTTGTAGAGATAACCAGAAGAGTTGTAGAGATAACCAAAAGTCCAGGGGGTCATGACACATGTCCACCCTAGATTGCACCACCCACATTGATTTTCATACTAGATCTGCCGTGCAGACCACGTTTGTATTCGTAGTATTCTCACACGTTAATGTTTCCTATGATTCTCACGAGTCCACTGCACCTACATGCGGATCACCTTTGTATTTGTTTTCTTATCAGAAAGTAAAGTGGTCCACGTATATGTGCAGTGGACTCGTGAAAATCATAGGCTTCTTAATATTTTCACACGTTTATGTTCCCGATGATTCTCATAAGTCCAGGTATGTGACCCGCCTTTAGTCCTTTTTCTCCAAGAATTCTCATGCCCATTGTAATCATGGGCAGAGTTATGTTGGGGTCGAGGGGTCACGGCCCTCCGATCTTGATCTTTCGAGCGTTCGAGTTTTAAAATTTTTATTTTGTATATTTCTGATTTTGAATATTATTCGTGTATAGATACTTATAATCTTAATATATTTGATTTGATTTGATAAAAAAATCGGTTCTTTTACATTTTTATTTTTCAATTTCTTTCACAAATAAAAAATAAGCACGTGGCAATTGAAGCAGCCTAAAGAAATTTTTTTTTTTTTTTGTATACTTTAACTTTATTAGGCTAGAATCATTTTAACGTACAAATGTAATGTTTTGGAAAACAAAAATCTTATGATATAATAAGTATACTTTTCGATAAAAAATATATGTCTATTAAGTCGGCCCTCCGGGATCCTAATCCTGACTCCGCCACTAATTGTAATCCATGCTAAACATATGAGAATTAGGACTTCTTTTGATAGGAACAACTTGAGTTCCTTGTAACTAACACACAAAACCGCCACATGCAATCGGTACTCATCACTGCTCCACCGCCACCGGCCTATAGCTCTGTTGCTTTCATGTTTGCATTCAGGACAGTACGTCTTAGTTAGGACTTACGAGGCTCCTGTCTCCATCTGCTGCTTGATTCAAAAATCCATAAATATATAATAATAAAAAGAAAAGAAAAGGAACAATAATGGAGTCACAAATGGGTAATTTAATACCTTTTTTTTTCCAATATTACCCAGTCCAATACTCATCATCCACGGAATAGGTACATCAATGAACCGCATTCGAATCGAGTCCAATTGATGGGCAGGCCGAGTCTGGTCCATTGACAAGCCGATCGCTGACTGCTACATGAGCGGAGGGCCTTAATCCCCTGTGCCAGGATCCTCCACTCCTCCAATGGTTGAAGGAATGGGGTAGTGTATTTTCTTTTATTTAGTTTCCTTTTGTATTTTTTGTTCGAGTAAAACCCCTTGTCGTTTTATTTAAATATTTTTAAAATGTTAAATTTCGTTTTTATCATGCACATGTGCCATTGGGCTCCACTTTAAGGGTTGATTCATTGATCCCATTGCTTTCGGATTGTAGGCAGGGGCGACTCTAATGTATAGGTAGTGGTGTCAACTGAACACCCTCAACCGAAATTTTTCGAAAATTACCAAGGCTGCATTTCTTTTTGCACTTAACTTAAAATAAGTTGATTTGTCATTAATTAAATTTTTTTCGCATTTGTTAGTTTTGCGTTAAATTTTTGTAAATTATTGATTCATCTCAACAAGAGGAATCGGAAAAGTAAAAAAAAATTTACTTTTACTCAAGTATTTTGCGAAAAAGTGAAAAAAATTGAATTACTTTGAGAAATAAGTGGTTATTTCTTAAAATATTTGGGTAAAAGTATAATTTTTTTATTTTTTTCGATTCTTCTCGTCGAGACGAATCAATAATTCACAAAAGTTTTGCGCATAATTAACAAATACGAAAAAAAATTCAAATAATGACAAACCAACTCATTTTAAGTTAAGTTTAAAAGAATGAAGCGCGCGCGTGTGTGTATATATATATTATTTTATTTTTCCCACCTACCAGTGAATGACACCACTACAAAAAAAAACAGAAAGTCTACCCTTACCGACCCAAATTCACAATCGGAATCCCGACGTCCCTCCGGGCACATTCCAGCCACTGGAACGCCGATCCGAGCTATTCAAAAATTCTATAAAAAAAAACCGAGTGGGTTTTGAGCGGGAATAAACGGCATCCGACGTGTGTAGATAGCCGATCCAAACAATCCATTTTTGTGTTTGGATCGGCCAAAAATGGAGTGCTTGGATCGGCTACCTACACACTTTTGATGTTGTTTATTCTCGCGTAAGCCCACTCGTTTTTTTTTTTAGAATTTTTGGACGGCTCGGATCAGCCGTCCGGTGGCCAGAGTGTGCCCGGCGGGGCGTCGGAATTCCGATTGGGATTACTCCCATCGGGAACTGTAGCTTCACTGCAAAAAAAAGTTGTTCAACCCATAAATATACATTTGTATCTCCACGCGCGTTATAAAGAATACAAAGCTGTGGATTATTATGCGGCTTCTCCTACATTCAGTTTTCCTTATGACTGTAAACGAGCTGAGTCGAGTTTTGTCGTTTGAGCTCGGCTCATTTACTAAACATGCCAAGAACTTGAGCTGAAGCTCGGCTCGAGCCTTAACGAGCCGAGCTAAGTTATTTGGAGTATTAAACAAGCCAAGCTCTACTCGGCTCGTTTAGTAAACTAGTCAAAAACTCGAGCTCGACTCGTTTAAGGGTGATGCTTTCGAAGAAACTCTTCGGCAGAATCGTGGACGCTCAAATTTTTTTCGGGTTTCATCATCTACGAGCAAATACTTATAAGGAGCACTCAGAACCAAATATTTGGTAAACCATTTTCTATCTTTACGTTTTGTGAGTTGAAAAAATACTCTGAATACGTTGTTGCAATTAAATTGACAAAATTCTTTTTTGTTTTAGTTGATTAATTAGTTCTACTACTATGGACAGATTTCTGAAGAGAAAATCAATTGTAGTGCAACATTCAATTCCTACTCCAGAAACTTGTGGTGATAGTGAAACAGAAATGTCGTCTAAGCGTAGTCGGGTTGATGTAAACAATCTTCCCTCGGATCCCGGGCTACGAGAAAAAAATCATCCTATTAAACAACGCCACTAATCCAAATTGTTGGAGTCGCTACTGCTTGTAAGAAAGCACCAATGACATGTCTCTCCTAAAAGCTGTCCAACATGAAATTCATGTGTACTCTTTTGATCAAAAACAAAGTCAAGGAGTACATATTAACCACGTTGGACAATTTTTAACGAGAACAGTTTTGTTCACACTCACCTTAACGCAAAAATATTTTTTTTTCTCACTTTGAGTGACCCATTTTGCATTACCCTCTAATGATTGAAATCACTTATTTATTTATTTATTTATTTTTCACTTTAATTGACACCCTATTCGAATTACACTCTAATGATTAAAATTGCTAGATTAATTTATTAGAAGTTTTCAAAAAATTTAAGTAAAAAGATAAGGTTTGTAGACCAATCACTTGTTACTTCTGATTGAATTCAAAACTTTTGCAAGGTCGATCTCCTAACATAATAATTTGAATGAAGTGAACAATTATTGATCATCAAATTAGGACCTAGAATTAATCCACCCACCCACGTACGGATGAAAGCTGTGTTACTGTGTAGAAAAAGTAAATTAAAACAAGAGTACTGTTTGAGTTTGAAGTTTGAACGAACCCACTATATAGTCACCGAATTGAAATACAACGGATCATAATTTTCTATCTTCTTGTTGCCCCCAAAAGAGAAAGAGTCAATTTTAAGGTACTCCACTAATAGAGAACCGATGGCTTATCTCTTGACAAGAAATAGTCGATTTTGTACGTAAGTAGAGCTGCCAGTTTTAACCCAAAAACAAAAAAACAAAATTCAAAAAAACAAAAAAAGGGGCTAGGCTATAGCAAATTTGTGTATTGGATGGATCCCCTCGATTTGATGTACCGTTTGTCAAGTTTTTTTTTAATAAATTTATCACCGATAAAAAAAAGGAGTTGAACCGAATGTTTAGGTGTCTTCTTCACTAATTAGGCGGGCCGTCCATAAAGCGTGTCATGTGGAGAGTAACAAATGTGCTGAACTTCTTGCAAAAGAAGCAAAATCACATAAATTGTTTTCATTTTCTTGTTTATCTTTCAGTTTTATATTCTATTAAAGTCCAAATGTTGGAGGACATTAGGGGTATGTACACCTTTGTATGTACTCGTGGCAAAGACATGCACTCTGTCCTCTTTGAACAAATTAAATGAGTGACTCCGACCAGCAATATTAACGCGGAATATGTACACCTTTGTATGTACTCGTAGCAAAGACATGTACTATGTACTCGTAGCAGCATGTGCTTAACTTCGATAGTTCCAATAATAAACTAATTATCTAAAAAACTAAAAAGATAACAATAAAAAGTAATTTAAACATAATAAAAAAACTAAAAAACATACGATGTTGGAGATCATCCATATCAATATTTCGACCTTTATCATTAAGGCTCGTAAAAATCATGGATATGGATGGTCTTGGGGCACCCCGACAGCCTTCTTCTCCATGCATTTATGGCAAAAAGGGTATTACGTGGTAGTGCCCCAACTCGACTGAAGAGTTGCTCCTTCAGATGGGTTGCACACATAATTTGCCCATTTAAATGCGGTACCTCTGGTTTTCTGTTAGTGTCAGTGGACTGGACACATCATGACAAGAAATTAATTTCGAGTTGTCGAAATGTTGGTAGTTTTGACATTAAATTGAAATAATTGTAGTACAGGATTTGATTTGTTACAGAGGTAAAAACTTGGGGGCTTACTTCTAAAGTTTTCCTTGAATTTAGGATTTGGGTCCGGATCCTCTTCAATCTAGTGGTTTAGACTAGACGAGATAATTCTGTATCCACCGTTTATGGGTATAATTAATGGTTTGAATTTATTCAAAAAAAAATTCATAAAAGAGTTTTACAATAAATCTCAAGATTCTCAACTATTCATTGCAGAAATGGAGAGGATCCATTGCCTTAGGATTTAGGTTTCAGGCCACTGTAAAATTTACTATCTTGGTCACCTAATTTTCATCCATTTTGAAAATTCTTATTATTTTTTCATAATTGTTTCGTACTTTTGCGTATAATTTTTTTGATTTTTTTGCAAGTTAAAGAACTAATTGAGATCTTTAAATTAGTACAAATAGATTATGCACAAAATATACTGTTTCAGTTGAAAAATAACACAAATGTTTTCAATGGTCTAAAATTATGAGAGAGAAAAAAGTACTAAAACTGTAAGTGGCCAAATACCAAGTGAATTGGAAATTAAGTCAAGTCAAAATTTTACTATGAAACGACTTTCCATGATGAACAAAAATAATCGGAGGGGGAATAATTAATACTATTACATTCTCTTCGTCTCAAATTACTCATCTAATATTCTTTTTGTTTTACCCAAAAAAATACTTGTGATCTTTTAAAAATTAAAAGAAAGACCGGGTAAATCTCTATAAACCAACCCTCAAAGATTCAAGTGAGGCCCGCTAGTTGATGGTGTGGGTTTATAGTTCCCAAGATTAGTAGATGTGTGCATAAGTTAACCCAGACACTTGATTTTTTTTTTAAAAAAAAAAACACTAACAACCCTCACAAATAATTTAGTAGTAATACGGAGTACATAACAATGAGTAATGTTGAAAATTTAAATCCTACATTATTTTTGTTGGGGAATGATAATGTCACTCCTTTTTTGTCTTGCAGTGTATGAATTTACACAATAATTCATGCATTTTGTGAAATATTTATTGCATTGAAGGGTAAATTAATAAATTCACCTAACTAAAAGACAAAATGAGAGTGGCATTACCATTCCCCTTTTTATTTTTGTATGGAAACATACATTAAGGCTCCGTTTGTTTCGATATAAAATGTTTTTCATGTAACATGTTTTTTCAGAAAATAAACTTTCAACTTTTATTTTCTGGTGTTTAGTTGGCACTTGAAAAATATTTTTAAAAATCGACAAAATAATGTAGAGAGAGGAGGGGCTTAAACGGTGAAGAGATCTGAGAATATTGGAATTAAACGTGGGTTAGGACTGACGATTAATGAAACTGAACAGTGAGAATTGCAGTAAAAGACAGCGATTTCATTTCAGAAAATAACTTACGGAAGACTTAAGGGTAAATCATTTTTCATCAAATTAAAGAATCCTTACTTTTTACATAATCAAACACCAAAAAATAAATAAAATAATTTATTAAAAAATATTTTACGTCCAAACAAACAACCTCTAATTAAATATTCCCTTACGAAGTTGAGTTTTTTGGTGGGGAACAACCACTGCGAGAAAGAAACATTAATGAGTAGTGCGCATTAAATATGTTATGCAGTACTAGTAGTAATTAATGTAAAAGATTTCGTACGATTTTTTCCTAATCTGAAGAGATTTCCGTCATTAAATGCTGAATCCTGTCACCCACATAGAGCCAACCTTCCCTGCAGCAGGAGAAATTATTCGGTGCCCCAAAGGCAACGCCAGGTGTTGCCTCCCACCTGTTTTTTTTTTATTTTATCCGCAGGTGCCTCCACCTTAAATATCTATTGACACGCGTTTTCTTCTCCCCTGTCCCACTAGACACAACCTTTTCTCTAAAATTAAGTGTTTCAAATTTCAATACTTTTGAATGGGTGAGAAGATTTTATTTTTTTATCATTTAATTCTAAAAGGTCATAATTAAATTTTGACTATAAGGCTCTCGTTGATTAACTCTAAGAAAGTCGTAGAATCAAATATCTCTTAGGACTAACCAACGAGAGCCTTAGAGTCAAAATTTAATTATGACCCTTTAGAATTAAATGATCAGATAAATAAAATCTTCTTACCCATTCAAACGGATTGAAATTTGGAACACTTAATTTTTCAATCTTCAGTTTATATATTAAAAAATATAATTAAAAAATTAAGTGCTTCAAATTTCAATCCGTTTGAATGGGTGAGAAGATTTTATTTATCTGATCATTTAATTCTAAAGGGTCATAATTAAATTTTGACTATAGGGCTCTCGTTGATTAACCCTAAGATAGTCGTAGAATCAAATATCTCTTAGGACTAACCAACGAGAGCCCTAGAGTCAAAATTTAATTATGACCCTTTAGAATTAAATGATCAGATAAATAAAATCTTCTCACCCATTCAAACGGATTGAAATTTGAAGCACTTAATTTTTTAACCATATTTTTTAATATATAAACTAAAGATTGAAAAATTAAGTGTTCCAAATTTCAATCATTTTGAATGGGTGAGAAAATTTTATTTATCTGATCATTTAATTCTAAAGGGTCATAATTAAATTTTGACTCTAAGGCTCTCGTTGGTTAATCCTAAGAGATATTTGATTCTACGACTTTCTTAGGGTTAATCAACGAGAGCCTTATAGTCAAAATTTAATTATGACCTTTTAGAATTAAATGATAAAAAAATAAAATCTTCTCACCCATTCAAAAGTATTGAAATTTGAAACACTTAATTTTAGAGAAAATGTTGTGTCTAGTGGGACAGGGGAGAAGAAAACGCGTGTCAATAGATATTTAAGGTGGAGGCACCTGCGGATAAAAAAAAAAAAAACAGGTGGGAGGCAACACCTGGCGTTGCCTTTGGGGCACCGAATAATTTCTCCTGCAGCAGTGCACCTGCTGCTGCAGCTTTGTGCATGTGATAGTAAATTCTTTCTAAGTACGAAAAAATGATACTAGTAATAAATTCTTCCTCTCCTCCAAAGCATTTAGATCCAATCAATCAAATGGGTTAAGAATCACATTTACAGGGTTTGATTTGTTTACAGAGTTAAAAAATTGTAAGCTTTCGCATTAAATTGAAAATATTGTAGTGCGGAGGGTAAAATACTTCAAGTTTTCCTTGAATTTAGCAATTAGATTTCAAGCCATCGTAGAATTTATTATCTTGGTCCCGTAATGTTTGTCCATTTTGAAAATACGCGATATTTTTTAGTAAAAATTTGATTACTTCCGTGTCAAAAAAATTTTGATTCTTTTTCACCAAGTTAAAAAAGTAATTGAGATCTTTAAACTAGTGCAAACAGATTATGCACAAAAATACTTGTTTTAATCAAAAAAATAACAAAAATGATTTCAATGGACTGAATTTAGGAGAGGAAAAAAGAACTAGTAGTATTTTAAGTGGCCTAATACATTACCTAAACGTGCAAGTAAATTTGGAATTGAAGTCAAAATTCCACTATAATTTAACTTTCTAGGAGAAAAAAGGGTTTGAGGGAATAATTGTTAGAGATATTAGCGGCGACATGGAAATGAGAGACAATACACTACTCTCTCTCTCTCTTCTCTCTCTCTCTCTCTGTCTCATATTGTTTATAAATATTATTCTATTTGTGATTTTCTAAAATGTTCGCCCTCTTTTAAAAGTTAAAAGAAAATTTGAGTAAAATTTTAAAAGTCATAACTAGTAATTTTAGATGTACATAACAATGGGTAATGCTGAAAATTTAATCAAACTTTTTATGGAGAGATACATTAATTGCATGTGCCCTTTACATTGAGTTTCTCAACAACCCCTATGGGAAAGAAACATTAATGAGTAATTAAAGTAGCGCATTAAATATGTTATGCAGTAGTAATGAAATTAAGATTTTCCTTAGGGCTTGTTTGGAACATGTGAAAAAGAAAGGAAAAACTTAAAAAGAAAAAAAGAAATTCCCCTCTCCTTGTGCATGATACATTTTCTTTTACATTTTTCTCATTTGATTTTCACACTTCTTCTTTTTTTTTATAATATTTACACTTTTTTTTTGTCTTTTAGCAAAAAAATACATACACTCTCAATATTAAAAAAATAAAAGAGAGAGTATGAATATAAAAAAAAAAAAGAAGCGTAAATATCAATAGGAAAATTCTAAAATCAGTCCATTGGGCTGACAATAGTAAGTGTGTGAATGTGTATTAAAGGATGTATAAAGTACACAAAAATATGTATTTTTATTGTCTTCTAGTATGTTTATTGTCAGCTCAATAGACTGACAATAGCAATATCGATATCAATTTCTTAATTTTTCTTTTCTTTTCTCTGCATTTGTTTTTTTCCTAGGTTCCAAACAGCGGGCAAGAATCTAAAGAGATTTCCCTACTACTCTGTTACCCACACACGGGCCGCCCTATCTCCTCTGCAGCAGTGCACGTGCTTCTCTGTGCATGTGAAATTTTCCCTTTGATGTGAGACAGAAATTCACTCCCAATCTACGCATGCTGCTGACACACATTAGGGTGTTTTTTTTTTTTTTGGGAGCCTCTATATATACACCACACACTTGGAGACTGCCATTGAAGAAAGAAACAGAACCCAGGAGCCAGAGGGGGAAGCAAATTCGCTTCCACCTGTTCTGGAACCTGATTTGCATGCCATCCTGGTGTCATAAAAAAAAAAAAAAACTCTGGTTTTAACAAAAGAGCTGTACCTTCATTTATATATATAGAGGGATAGATCAAGGCTTGCAATGGGGGAATCCGAAGGAGTTGCTGCGAAAGAGACCGCCTCTACCAATTCTCAGATGGGTAAAGGTCTGCGTTTCTTTTCTCCAGAAACCCAGCATTTGCCTTCTTTTTTCTTGAAATTGCATTGGAAATGATTTTGTGTATTTCATATCTTGATATTATTTTCTTACCCAAATGGAAAAGATTTATTTTTTAAAGAAATGATTTTTCCAACTTCCAAGGGAAGGAAAATCTTTTATGAATGAAGCAATGCAGAACTATGTTACACGAACTTTCTTCATTGGGATTGGATGGGTATAAAATGGTAGGGAGGGTGATGGTGAAGTTTGTTTCTGCAGAATTTCTCTCCCCCCCCCCCCCCCCCCACCCCCCCAAGGAACCCTTTTCGCAAAACAAAAAGATAAAACAAAAAAATGCCCCAAACCGTATCAATTTGTGATGTTGATATGACAAGGGCAAAGCAAAACCAGACAAATCTTGACAGGTTTTGCCTGTCCCTACATTCGTTTTCTCAAATTGTTTGCAACATAAAGATGGTAGATTTAACTAATTTCAAAGAAATCGTTCAATCTCAAATTTCGTTTTCATATAATGCTCATCTGATATCTCTCTCTGTTTCCATTATCCATGGAGTAGGTTGAATTTTTTATGCGGTGCTAACGGCTTAATAACTATCTCTGTAGCTTCTCCGAATGGCGCATCTCCTAACGGGGTTAACCGCATGAAGAAATTCGACAACGAAGGGGAATTTGACCTGAGTGCTCCTCCTCCGTTTAAGATAGCCGAGATTCGAGCTGCCATTCCCAAGCACTGTTGGGTGAAGGACCCATGGAAGTCTCTGAGTTATGTGTTCAGGGATGTCCTTGTGGTTATTGGGTTTGCAGCTATTGCAATTTACTTCAACAATTGGGCTGTTTGGCCACTTTACTGGGCTGCCCAGGGAACCATGTTTTGGGCACTATTTGTGCTTGGTCATGATTGGTAACATCATGCTCACCCTACTTTTATGGTTCTACTTTCCTCTTTGCAACTCAATTTATTAAATCTGGTTTTTGTTTTCCGGCTTGAAGGATGTGTGGTTCAATTTGAAGTTCAGATTTATTGAATCTTTTACCGGTAAAATTCTTTTTTAACATGCGTAAAAGATTGAAAACAAATTTGGACTATTAAAAATGCTAACCGATGCTTGCGATCACTTGAACCGCATATGGGCAGTCCAAACCTGGATTGGATTTGGACCGCTGACAAACCAAGCCAGATTCTTCGAGAAAGTTTTGCAGGAAACTTGCTACAGTGGAAACTTGTTTGATAGACAGTTTTCGAAACTTGGGCTTTTAAGAATATTATACTCCTTTAGAATAAATTTTTGTTTCGTGCGGAAAAGAACCCATTTAGAAATTTTTTAATATGTTATAACTGGATGTCGAGCTAACTTACGCACACCTTAACTAATACCGTTAGAAAACGACTATCATTTTTAGTTTAGGATATAAATTTTTGAAAAGTGTTCTGCAAAACTGATTTGACTAACAACAACATAACAAGGTGATGTTTTCTAAGTTAGCATGAAATTTTGTGTTGGGTTCCGGATTTTTACAGCGGCCACGGAAGCTTTTCAGACAGTCCCTTGCTGAACAGTGTTGTTGGGCATCTCCTGCATTCTTCAATTCTTGTACCTTATCATGGCTGGTGTGTTCTTGATTACCTTCTTACTTTAATGCTTCTATTTGGCTCATGATATTTTTATGTCTTGCTTGATTTTGTGAAAGATGACTGCTTATCTGACTGAGACATATTACAGGAGAATTAGCCACAGAACCCACCATCAGAACCATGGAAATGTTGAACATGATGAATCATGGGTACCGGTAATACTACGATTTCACCTACGCTTAGCCTTCCGTTAACCCACTCCTATTTGTTACAGTTCTAACTATTTGTTTCGGTTCCAGTTGAGCGAGGGTACATACAAGTCTTTGGATATTTCCACCAAATTTTTCCGGTTTAAAGTGCCATTCCCCTTGTTTGCATACCCCATATATTTGGTAAGAATCCGCCTAAAAAAATTCGTTTACAACACTAATCTTCTGAGAACTCAACTACTATTGGGTTGGATTACAGTGGACTAGGAGTCCGGGGAAGAAGGGTTCTCATTTCAATCCTTATAGTGATCTGTTCCATCCCGACGAGAGGAAGTACGTGATCACTTCAACCATTTGTTGGACTCTAATGGTTGGCCTGCTTTACTACCTATCCAAGCTAATAGGGCCTGTCGAAATGCTCAAGATCTACGGTGTTCCGTACATGGTAAGTGTACCATTGTTTTCTCAACAAGAGTTCCTAGAATTCCAGCTGATAGGAATGAATTTATTTGATTCAAAACTATACTTGGACTTAATATACTTCTCTGGATCGGTCGGGCTTGTAACTCTGCAGGTTTTTGTTATGTGGTTGGATTTTGTTACTTACTTGCATCACCATGGCCATGAGCAGAAGCTTCCTTGGTACCGTGGCAAGGTACTATAACAATCTTTTCTAATTCCTGTTCTTAGGTTTGTGGTGAATTATGTGCAAATGTGCTTGGTATCACTTATAATCCCAACAAATACAAGGAAAATAACACTCATACGAAGGTGGAGAGATTCGAACTCTCCTGGCCAACTGAACTAGCCGGAAACTAGCCGGAATTGATTATTTCTAGGCTAAATTATGTATGGAAGGTTTCCTTAAACCATTTCATCAATCATGTGAGATTTTTATGCAACTCTACGATAAACTTGAACACTAATAAACATTCTTCTTCCGTAAATGTGGAAAATTTCCAGACATGGGTTGGTCGAATATGTACGTTTCTAAGAGTTGGTTTAGTGTAGTTTGCTGAGTCAAATTGAGTATGTCATAACCCTTTGTTTTCACTGAACAGGAATGGAACTACTTAAGGGGAGGGCTTACGACTGTCGACCGTGATTACGGAATGTTCAACAGTATCCAGCATGACATAGGAACTCATGTCGTTCACCATCTGTTCCCTCAGATTCCCCATTATCACCTAATAGAAGCGGTAAGATATGCTTTAATTTCCCCAGAAAAGTCTGATTACTCGTTCCTATTCAAAATGCCTAAGGTTTTGATGCTATCGTGATGCAGACGAAGGCAGCTAAGCCGGTGCTTGGAAAATACTACCGGGAGCCAAGAAAATCACCGGGGCCTATTCCGTTTCACTTGTTCAGTTATCTGGTCAGAAGCATCCAAGAGGACCACTATGTGAGTGATACCGGGGACGTTTTGTACTATCAGAGTGATCCTCAGTTATACGGTTTGTATCAGAGCAAAAGGGGGTGACCCTTTAATAGAGAAGCCCAGCACTAGTTAATTTCCCTGCAAAATGGACATTACTGTAGATTCTGGACTCTCTATTGGAGAATATAAGTGTCTCACCAATAAGACTGTTTCTATGGTCTTCTTGTGATATCTTGATGTTTGCAATCGTTGATTTGTATGCTAGAATATAAAGACATAATGGCTCGTTTGTCGGACGGATAATGTTTTGGATGGATAAAGAAGAAGGGTGAATAAGAAGTGGATATGTTATAAGTGGAGATTATTTAAGGAGAGGGATTTCCTATTGCTTGGTTTGGATAGTAGTTGGTAGTGGGTGGATAATGTGATAAATTACTTGATTGCCCTCATTTAATCATTCCATTGAGAATACAAAATGATTTGAGGGGTAATTTAGTCTTTTTTTCCACTCGGATAAGGTAATCCTAGGTGGGAGGTGGTGTTAGCTAACACCCTTGGAGGGAGATAAGCTCTCCACCCCTCCTCCCTTCTCACCCTTCCTTCTCCCACCAACAAACACCTCCCTCCCTTGTTCCCCTCCTTTATCCTCCCAACAAACAAGCCAGTACCAGTTATGGGTACTGGTAGTAAAGAAAAAACTGGAACACAGAGTGTGGATTCTGCCACAGAATTCGAGCAGCAAAGGGTGCAACTTTGAGTTCACAATCGAAGATTAGATTGCCTTATTTACTCCTTTTTCTACAGAGTACAAAAAGAAAAAGAAAAAAGGGTGTTGAAACTTGTACTACTAGTATAAAGTTTGGCCGTATCAGAATTTCTAATGACAAAAATCTAGAGGAAACAGAATAAATATTCCAGAGTTGGTCTGGGAGGATTAAAGTAACCTCCTGGACCACCACCACTCTGTGTCTGTCATTTCCTTCAACTGCAGTGTGAATGTTTGGCATGTAGTAATTAGCATATACTCCTAGTATACACATTGAAACTGCGGACAGTACCTTTGGCTGAATAATCAATCAACTTTATTCCTCCACATCCACCGATTTTGAACTCTGCAATCAAGCATATTTTGCTCTCTCTCTCTCTCTCTCTCTCTCTCTCTCTCTCTTTCTCAGCCTAACCTATTGGCAACTCAACCAGATCAAAAATCACTACAATACCCCTTTATTCTTCTTTCTTTTTAGGCTTTATGAGATGCCATTGTTATCTTCTTCTTTTTTGGTTAGACGGTTTGGAAGTTCGGATTAGTTTACGAGCACTCAAGTAATCATTTCCTTGGTCCTTACAAGATATGTCATCTACGCTAAGGCTAAAGAATTCACACACAAAAAAAATTACTTTCTTGTAACCATTCACGCAATTGTTTATCGTTCTAGGCTCTCTTAGACCGTGCTTTCCATTTGGGTGAAGACAAAATTGCACAAAATTGACATTTCGGCGGGCGTGGGAACACCAACCACCCTTTTCTTTTCTTTACCAAAGCTCAGTAGGAGTAACATGCTAGTACTTGCATTCAAATGCAAAGCCCGCCAAAAGCCCGCCACCACTCTCTCTCTCTCTCTCTCTCTCGTCTTTTAACATATTCAAATCTCCCTTTTCACTATTTGCTTTTCATCACTATTCCTTTAACTAATGACTTGGAATTCAACAAACACATTTTGCCGTTCACACTTTTTCCACTGATCCAACATGAAGTTCTTGTCCTCCACTTCTTCCTCAGCTGCCTCCACCACCACCACCTCCTCCTCCTCCGCCTCCTCTAACAGGAGGAGTCTAACCGGAATACTACGCAAACTTCTTTGCTTCAATAGTCTCCCTCCAAACCCCACTGATCAATTTAAAGACACCGATCCATTCAACTCAGGTGAGCTCGACAATTCCATAGACATGGAAAAAGAGGAGAAGGTCGAGGCTGCAGCAAATCCGGGGATAGTGGCAAGGCTAATGGGTTTGGAATCCATGCCACAGATTGCACGTTGCCGATCGATGAATTATGATTCTCGGAGAGAGAACGAAGGGCAGAATCGGGGTGTCAACACTTCGTTGTCTTTTCGCGAACTCCCGACCTTCTTAGATCTAGAAAATGATGAGTTCTTTGTTCTTAGCTTTGACAGTGAAGTTGAGAATAAAGAATTCAAATCAAAAGCAAATAGATCTGAGATGGGTTCTCGGAAATTGGTAAAATGTAAAGGAGAGAGAAGCAAAAGTAAGTGTGACAGAAGAGGCTTGTCTGAGGAGAAGGATAAAGAAAATCAAGAGCCTAATGTGGTGATAGTGGCAGATGAGAAGGTCAAGAGGAGGATCAATCAAAATGTTGTAAAGCAGTTGAAACCCTTAACTCAAAGAGAAACCTCAAGCGGAAGGAAACAAAAGAAGGACAAGGAAGAGAGTGTCTCTGCATCGAAGGCGGTCGAAGCAGAGTGCAGTTTGGAGAATTCAAGCCCTGTTTCTGTTCTTGACTTCAGTGAACCCATTGCTGATCCTCAAGTTCTTACATCAGGTTTGTTTCCTCTGTTTAATTTACTCACTTTTATCGAACACATTCAGAAGTCTCAAGTTTTCATTCTTAAGTGGCCTGTTTTCTGAAATACTTGAAACAGAAGGTTCAACATCAAGAAGGAAGATAGCAGCAGAACTTGAAAATTGCAAGCACTCACCTCCATCTCCATGTAACCCCAGTACAAATTCAACTGTTGATGTGGAGAAGCGGAAGTTGGTCGATGGAAAATGTCACGGATCGAGGAGAAAAGATAAACGGAGGCAGAAATATGTGGGAAGAAGATCTGGTGAGATTTGCAAAATAGCAGAAGGAGCCATGATGGAATCAAATTGGCTATACAAAGAATTGTGGAAGCTTGAAGATTTTGAAGTTACAGGTGCAGATTTTGAGTTGCAAATTCTGGAAACAATGTTAAATGAGCTGGTAGATCAACTTGTTGAGACTTCCCAGAAGAACTTTTCTATCTGTAACACTTGAGAGAGCTGTACGCTTTTTCAGCTAAACTGAAGAACTGTAATCTGTAAATGGAAAATGCAACGTAGCATGTACAATCTCGAGTGAGAAACAAGAATATGCATAGTATCACTCAAACAACCCTTATGCATGCATAGATACGGACACAGATCCAAAAGCAGTTGACTAATAAAGCATGAATCATTTCGTCGTCATTAGTGCACTGTGCTAAAAACAATTAGGCCACCAAGAAAAGATGATTGGCATCCACAGCATCCACAAAGGAAAGTGGACAGACAGGACCACCCTAAGCGCTCAAGCTCATTGTCAACCATAGAAACAAAGTGAAACTTTTGTTTTTTGGGAGCCGAAAGCAATTTGCTTTCAGCCCAAAAGATTAGGCAAGGA
This sequence comes from Rhododendron vialii, assembly GCF_030253575.1. Lineage (NCBI taxonomy): Eukaryota > Viridiplantae > Streptophyta > Magnoliopsida > Ericales > Ericaceae > Rhododendron > Rhododendron vialii. The sequence goes on from NC_080569.1 coordinate 7,414,367, forward strand.
AAAGAATAAAATGATACTAGTAGTAAGAAGGAATGATGTCAAGAACAGGAAAGGTTCGTGGCTCCAAAATCCAGTTCGCTGGTTTAGAAAGCTGCAGACGCATACCCACCCAAACTATATCTGACTGAAGTGATCCAAGTCTGCAGCAAACACCATCCCAAGGATAACCCAATTCGAATTCCTCCCACATTTGAATCGAGAAAGAAATTACCATGATTCTGGGACAAAAATAGTAAAATGCTCCAACAAATTTCATAGAAATAAGCATTTAGCATCACAACAGGATGAGCCAAACATCACAACTCGTTAGTGTCCATTGATTCATCGTCTTATTTCTATTATTTTCCTAGCCGAGGAATCAATATAAAAACTCTAGCGAACAAAAAATACATAGAAACAAACTACCATATCTCAACTCGAAATAACGGTCTGAGCAGGACCATTTTATCCTGCGCAGTTCCTTGTTCACTGTCTCCAAATCCTTCCATTACACCAACATATGACGAATGTGAATAAAGATTCAAAAAAATTGCACGAATCCTCGTTACATCCCCATTAAGGCAGCCAATATGGAGGTTACGTTTGGTTTTAGGCCACCATCTGCTCCTGCTCTAAATAAAACTGCTCCACCCATGAAGGGAGCACCTCAGAACCTCCACTATTCAAATGATACTGCTGATACTGATCTTCAAAATTAAAGTGGCCAGGCTTTGCTGTTGGTGCATCCTTCACCAGGGACTGAACCCAAGACACATCCGGCTCATCACCGGGGGTCAACATTGAGGCTGTTGGGTTAGCGGAACTGCTATTACTACTGCTTCTGAACCCAAAAGAAGCGGATTTCCTCAACTTGTTCAGCTCTTCTTTCTGAATCCCCCACTCCAACTTCCCATCGGCAGATCCCCAATCCGAAATGGTCGAAGGCAGTACATTTGCAGCAGAAGACGGTGAAGAAAGCCCAGAGAGACGGTTGTTCACAGTGCTTCTGTCGATGAAGCTGTGGCTCCGTTTCGCAAAGGCAGCTGCCCTTGAGTTCAAAACTGCTGCTGTGGCAGCCCCCGACATGTCCATCCCAAACGACGGTGGTGCCCTCACTGGTGAAGATGAAAGGCTTGTGGGGTAGCTCGAGCGGAGCTGCTGGTTCATGTTCTGGCGAATCTGCATTCCAGTAGGAGACTGCACTTGGGATGCAGAGTTATCCATAGAAAGTCCCTGTAACTGAGAAAAAACTGCAGGATCTATAGATCCAAAAATATCGTCAAGATTACTCGGTTTCACGCCTCTGATTCTATTCAAATCTCCACCAGAGGCGGCTGCAAAAGCTGCAGCAGTGGCCAAATTATTGTTCCAACTGGTTGGGGAGGAGAGACTTGATATCTCATCCATCAGCTGTTGTTGCCTACGGCGATGACTTTCAAGCCCACCAAGGAACTCACCATCTAAACCCATGTCTCTAGCCCTCAACGTTGTTTTCAACCTACTTCCAGGAAGCTGCAGGGTCGGAGGCTGGTTTTGCCACATCGACCCACCCATTGGAGAGGAACCTCCCGAAGGACTCATGGGAGGCGTTGAGTTGGACGGCATCAAAACAGACGGAGAACCAAGAGAAAATGGACTCATCAATGTCATATCCAACGAAGAAGCATCGTTTGAAAATGATCTAGGAGAAGGCATTCCTGAACCCGTTGATGCATACAATGGTCGGAGTTCTTCGGGCTTGTGAGCAAAGAAGCACACCCTTCTACTGCACCCTGTCTCGTCTTTGCAGAGACGCGTTCGATACTGAGCAGGGTGGAGCCAGCACTCGAAAATTCCATGCGCATACTCACAAAGGTCACCTTGCCTACATGTTCCCTTTCGAAACTCTGGACAGGGCACGCAACTGTAATGATATTTCCGGGGATCACGACGCCTAGCGTTTTCCCCTGGATGGACAAACGGGCACTCTGTCCAGTCGTGGGAGTAAGCCCTCGAGCAAGGCTTCACCTTGAACGTATACATTCTAAACTCATCGGTCCCATATATCCCATTGTTTATGTCAGGGAGAGAGAGATCGATAGGGTACTCTTTCTTCTCACTACCGTCTTTGGAAGCTGCCTGTGGGAGTATCTGTTGATCAGCCAAGAGACATTCATCCCCAATATTACCGCTACAGCCCTTTAGCAGGGACTCCAGCATCTTCTTCCTCGAATTGAAGGAAGAACTCACAGATTGAACAATTAGGTCACAGGGTCGGTTCCCATTAGAATCAAGGGAAATGGGGTCGGCGGAAGCATGGAGCAAGAGCTTGACTACGTCAGGCGAAGAAGCAGAACCACCGGCTACAGCACAGTGGAGGGCAGTGGCTCCATCGGAACCACTAGCCTTGTTAACATCAGCTCGTCCGGTTTCAAGTACGTAACTCAAGATTTTCTTGCTGCCAAACATGGCTGCAATCATGAGGGGTGTCCTCTCTTCAAACCCCATCTTGTTTGAGCCAATTCTTCTACCATACCAGCAGCTCGACTGTTCGATATCAAGACCCTCTTCTTCCGTCGCGATTTTGAAACCGACCAGGTCATCGGAGGCAGATAGCTCGAGCGGATACGGAAAACTCCCCAAATCTCCCTCTTTTGGTTTGGATTCACAATCCTTCATGATTACACCAGGTGGACAAGGTTCCCACTTGGAATCAATAAGCATGGAATGATGTCTTTCTACGAAACACAACCACATAGACAGTCAACGAATACTCTACAGGAATATCAATTTCAAAAATGGGTACTTTCTTGAAAAGAGATTACAAGCATAACAAATGTCCAAGATGAAAGACAATTAGCAAGAATTACAAACAACTCATCGGAATATTTTGCTGCAACCATACAAGGCCCCGTTCCCTAAGATTTTTATTTTTTAAATACTTATTTTCCGTTATTCTCGTTTTACGCAACATGTTATTCTCTCACAATATATCACTTTTAATTTCAAAAATAAGCACTTATTTTAAATATATTAGCCAGCAGAACACACCCAAAGAAAAACTTTAAAGCTACAAGTTTTAAATGCATCTAGAAAACAAGGAAAGTATAATGGAAATCGTCCAAATTCCTTCCACATCCTCGAAAGCACAAACCTAAAATTCAAAAAGCCCCATGCACAAGTCCAATTGTGAACTAGTAACGACATCTTATGCTTCCGAAATACAATTTTTGTTGTTGTAAATCCAGGCCATGTTAGGTTGACCAACTTGACCGGAATACTATGTGCGGATAATTCATTATCATGGGTTACCAAAGTAATACTGAGGGTATTATCAAATACCACACCCAGAGGGGTTACACATACATCAGTGCTCTATCAGCTGTTTTTTTTTTTTTTGCTAAGCATGCTCTATCAACTGTTGTATTCAAATAGGCTCAAAGGTGTTAGACATACCTTGATTTTGATTCTATCAGAGAGGAAAATCCAGAGTTGTTTCTCCAGAGTCCAAACAGAACTCGAACTGCTTCGCAAAAGAACAGACCCCTCTTTAATTCAGAAGACCGGGCAGAGACTTCAAACGAGAGAGAGAGAGAGAGAGAGAGAGAGAGAGATAGAGAGAGCGAGAGGGAGAGGGAGAGGGAGTTTTTTCTTTCCTTGCTTTCGTCCTTTTGTGTTAAGGTCAAAAAAGTCGACCGTATAAAAGTACGGGGGCGCCTTTGTCTTCCCTCTTTGCCCACACTGGTTGAAATGAAACGCAAATTCGAATTCAAATGAAATGCAACTCTTTTTTGCAATGGACCCCACACTCCACTTAAAACCCTAGTAGCGCCACGTGTCGGACCGTAACTGGAAAATATGACTTTAACCAAAAGGGCTTTTGATTAGATTCCCGGTGTGATTATTCAGTGGTTCCGGAGCACAGTCATATATGGCTTGTTTTTCTTTTTTTTTTGATCCTTCATATATATGGCTTGTTCATTTGGTACTTTAGACCTGTTCGTTTTGGAATTTTGGATTTAAATTTATAGGTAATAAATGTAAAAAGAAATAAAGTAATGATTGAAAATATGGATGATGATTGGATAGAGATAGAGAGAAAAATGAGAGTAATGATTAGAAGAAAATAAGATAATAATTAGAATCCAAAATTCAAAACTCTTAAACGAAAGGGGTCTTAAAGTTCTTGCGCACGGTTTTTAATACATTTTTTTCTATCTCTCTTCACTCAAACCTCTTTGAAAATCCAAAACGAACAAGCTAGTTTTTCAAATCATACCGGCATTGCACATTAACGTGGAATTCATATGTTGAGGTGAGTTCACGTTATATTTTTTGTGTTAAGACTAATGCCAAAATACCATATTTTCATTAAAAATACCATTTTGTTCATTTAGATAATATAAGGATAAGGAAATGAGTTTCTTGAATAGTGGGTATATTTGGTCTAAATATGGAAAATACCTTTTAGTTGATTGGAGTAAACTTACCCTTATTCATGAACTCGGCGAAAATGTGTGGCATTGAAGTTTCGGAACAACATGTGACCGTGTTCTGGGAGAACTGAATCGTTAGATGAAGTTTTGGGTCACGGCGTTTGTTTTAGTTGAGGAGTGGGGGATGGCGTGGATGGACCTTCATCGTCAGTTGCAGAACCTGGTTCTTCTATCCTCACCGGAATGTCTCTTTACGAGACGGCCGATTTGGGCCGTTGTTATATTCGGGTGATGTTACTGATGGTTGGTCGGTTGTCGTTTGGAATATTATAACCGGGGATGAGCTCCTCGCCGGTCCATTTCCATAGGCTGGATCGTCAATTTTGTTTGTTTGTGAGCATTTTTTGGACCCAGTTTGATTATCGAAACCGTTCATAAATTTAGAGCTCATCGAGAGTATTCATCATGTCAAAATCAAATTGATCGGATATCGTTCGATATGATTTCGGAACATATTTATTTTAGAAGGAATAACAAGATTACAACATAGGAACCCATTTAATTCATTTATCTCACGACAAATGCATTTTGAAAGTATATCAACCTGCGTCTAATCAATTTGATTTCTTGCATGACAAATGTTGACGACAAACTCTAAAACGTGAACAGACAAATCGAGCGGTCCAGAGGATCCTCCTCCTTAATTATTCGGTGATCTTGGGCATCGTTACGTGGTGCCTCAACACCGGACACTGTGAAGCCTATTTGAGATCCACTTTAACACTTTGAACCGTTAACGGCGTTAAGTTTCAAATTTGATGGTAACATCAATCATATTAAAATCATGTTTATCTTATATCAATTGATACGTTTTCGGATAATTAAAAAAAAATATTGATACGTTTTCGAAACTTTCTTTCCCATAAATATATTTAGGAACTGAAAATCGAACAAATTAAGAGTTAAAAAATTCATGAACAGCGAAATGGGAAGACTTTTCCTGATTAAAAAAGGGTAGCAAAATCAATGGATACGATTCGGTTTGAATGGATCTATGTCGTGGTTCAGTTTTTTTTTTTCTTTCTCTCATTACGTATCAAACTCGTTATCTTCCGCAAAAATAATTATGGAATGTTGACTAATTAATTTTTGTGGACATTCTAAACCAAAAGGTCGGAGATAAGAGCCTGCACGAGATATGGTCTGGGGAAATGGGAGATGCCGGCAAGCGGGATGCATGACAGTGGTGCCGAGCACTCCATTCGATCATTCATCTCGGTAATCGACGGTTCAGATTTTTGCCGAGCAATCTATGACTTAGATTTGTATACGCTCAAATTCAATCCAAATTGCACGCGCCAAAATAAACGGCCGAATCGGATCTTGGCACCTCTCGGCACGGCAGGGAAGCAGGGATGCTGCTAAGCAGAATCTTGACTACTTGGTTGTTAACTTGTTGCGTAGTAGTAGCAGTTTGTGTCTTCTGAGCTCAGCCATGGGTACACCAAATATTTTTTACATTGTGTGCGACACATTTTGGGGTCTCACACTAATAATTGAAGATATTTAAGTTATTTAACAATTTATTATATGAACTCTTGCAAAGAAATCAGTTTTGTTCTGATATTGCTAAATGCTTGATTAATTCATTTAATTTTTGTTGCTGCAAATTTAGAGACGAAAATCGATCAAATTCTTGTCGATATTCAATTGAGTTGATTTTTTCGCAATCACTCTTAAAACATGTTTTGAACAAGTTAAACGATTCCGATCATTTGTATGAGAATGCAAAATGAGTTCCACACAATCTGATGTTTATTTGACGTGGAGCAAAAAGTGCATCCACAATTATTTTATTTTATTTTATTTTATTTTATGGGTACCTATCTTTTGGGTTTGGAGTACATGCTTATATCTATATCAACGTTGGATCTAACAAGGAATGAGTCAACTTAAAGAAAGAAGAGAAGGTCAAAATTGTTCATTATATTTACTACGACTTGTTCCTCTTTGATTTTTTTATTTCTAATCAGAGATTAAAGCTTCTCTCTGCCCTTACAAAGTATGAAAAACTTGGTCAATATAAACACCTTATTTTGTAGTAAAAGGTTTAGGAATAGGGCTGTCAAGTGAATCAAGTTACTCGAGTTTGAGCTCTTGTTTGTTCGTTACAAACTTGTTTAGCCGGTTCCAGAAACCTTCTTAAAAAATAAGCAACTTATTTCACATTTTCAAACTCAAAAATAATATAAATAAAAAATAAATTTTCAATTTTTTTTTGCATCGTATAAAAGATCTCGATGAGATCTTTCAAACAAGATCCATATTGCATATTTTTAGATTTTAATAAATCCATAATTTTTTAGCTTGAAATTGCATTCTTAAAAAATAAGGATTTTTTTTCCCTTTCTGGAACGGGCTAGATTGATTTGTTACATAATCAAACAAAGCTCGAACATTTTTTTGAAGCTAGTTAAGATTTCAAGCCAAGCTTGAATAAGTTACTACTCGGCTTGTTCGGCTTATTATGTATTCCTATAAAAAAAATCCAAGCTACTTGAGATCGGCTCGTGTTTGGCTTGATTAAAACTCGTTTTAGATCGGCTCGTCTCATAAACAAGCTAAAACTTGAACATATTTCGAAACTCGTTAAATTATCAAACCAAGCTTGATCAACTAACTACTTGACTCGTTTGGCTCGTTTATCACCCCTATTTAGGAACTAAATTGACCTAACCCTGTTTTATAAGCCAAAACCAATATACCAAAACAGAAGCAAAGGGCAAAGAAGGTTAGTGCCTCAGTGGTACATTAGGTTGTGGGAAGGAAGAGGAATAGCAAAGAATTTTTTTCCTCCCAGAGTCCACAAACACATGGGTCCAGTACTGTATTTGGCGATGAAAAATTTGATGACGGACGATCAAATAGTGTTCAACGGTGAAGATTGTGATGGAGAAAAAAAGTCCATTTGGGTTGGCCATTGTGGGGCACTTTCAGCACATCAAGACACATCGGATTGCAATATCAGACTCCGTATTGGGTAAGTGGCGGGACCGGTGAAAGCAACCAAAGGAGGGCTGCTTTTCCCCCCCCCCCCTGACACCCCACCCCCCCCGGCCCCACACCCCATTTCCCATATTACCCCCTCCCCTCCCCCCATTTTACTTCTCCTGCCCCTCCCTCCTCCCATTTACTTTTTTTTTTCTCTCTTCTTCTCCTGCTTCCCCCCTCCGTCCATTTACTTTTCTTTTTCTTTTTCCCTCTTTATTTTCTTTTTGTTTCTTTTCGGCTGGATTTTTTTTTTTCGTTTTTTTTCTCTTTATTTCCTTTTATTCCTTCCACTTTGAATCTTTTTTTTTTCAATTATTTTCTTTATTTGTTTCTTTTCCCATTTACCTCCCTTCTTTTTTTTTTTTGGTTAACTCAAATTCTATTTTCAATTAAGATTACAATTAGTGTTCGGGAACTAATTACGAAATGTATTTTGCAAACGACATACTAATCCAAAATACAAATGTTATATTTAGGATTACTTTTTTTTAACTATAGTACAATTTAATAAATTTGTTAACTATTATTTAGCATAAATCCTCTTAACTGATTCAGTAGTATGTTGCTTCAAATCACGTCTCTACTCCATAGGATTGCAAATGGCTGGTTTCTATTTTTTTTATAACTAAAACGGAAACGTTTTAGGGGCTTCGTAGGGGCTACTGTGCCAATGAGGGCAGTTGAGCCCCCCGGGTCCCACCTATTTTTTCATTTATTTTTTTATTTAATTACTTATACCTTATTTATTTAATTTCTATAAATACACCATTTGTATATTTAAAAATATAATTCAAGAATTGAGTGTTTTAATTTTCAATTCAGTTAAATCAGAGCAAAGATCGTTTTTATTATTATTTTATTTTAAATGGTCATAATGAATTTTTTGGTTTAAGGCCTTTCAACAAATACCCTAAAACTCATTATTTAGTTTCAAAACTCTCTTAGGGTGTCCATTGAAAGGCCTTGGAGCCAAAAATTTACTAGATCCATTTAGGATGAAATGATCAGAAAAATAACAACTTTGCACCGGTTCAAACGGATTGAAAATTGAAACACTTATTTTAGTAACTATATTTTTTAATCTATAAAGGTCAAAAAAATAAAAATAAAACAGTCGGATAAACATGATCAATTAAAACACTTTTTTTTTCTCTCAATTACTTTACAAAGCCTAAAATTAGACTTGAACCTATTATTAAAGAGAGAAAAAAATTCAAACTGGAAAGAACGAAAAGGAAATAAAATGAAAAAAAAAAAGAAACTGAAAAAAAAATGAAAAAAAAAAAACGAAACTGAAACTGAAAAGAAAAAGAAAAAAAAAAAAACCAAACGGTAAAGAAAAAAAGAAAGAAAGAAAGAGGAGAGAGAGAGAGAGAGAGAGAGAGAGAGAGAGAGAAGAGAGGGGGGTAGAATGGGAAAAGGGAGGTGGGGCCGGGGGGGGGTGTGTCCGGGGGGGGGGGGAATAGCAATTTTCCAACCAAAGACTTGGGTCCTTCAGCTAAAAAAGTTATTTGGTTTATTTTTTTGTTTTTATTCTTTTTTGGTTTTTACATTTGTTAGTGTTTTGTCATTTTTTTTAGGATTATTGTTTCGTCGTGACGAGAGAAATCTAAAAAGTAAAAAATTACAACAAAAATCCATTTTTTTTGAATAAGACAAAAATAAGCTAATAAGTCAATTTTTTCTTCTTTATTCAAAAAAAAATTGGATTTCGATTGTAATTTATTATTTTTTAGATTTCTCTTGTCATGACGAAACAATAATCTTCAAAAAATTGACGAAAAACTAACAAATGTGAAAATTTTGACTAAGGACAAAAAAATAAGCCAAATAACTTTTTTAGCCGAATGACCCCTAACAGTAGCGGACGCTAGATTCTTAGGCCCTGCTAATTTTTGTTGTTGAACAATTTGTGCCAAAATTAAATGCTGTTTATATTATTCAATAAGTTTTGGCATTTTAACACTCTGTTCACACTAATTAACAAATTTTGACATTTTAGCATCTTGTTCACACTAATCAATAACTTATTCACACTATTTCACTCACAATCAACAACAAATATTGCTATTGTTCACACTAATTAACAACTTATTGATTAGCGTGAATAACTTATAACTAATAATCAACAACTTATTCACATCCCCTTATTCATTAGTGTGAACGAGGCCGGGACCAAATCACATGTATCTGTGTATTAATAGCAAAATATCGTCCTTACATAATGGAAACAATATTTTGAGGGGACTTTTCATCATAATTTTCACAAACACGTACAATCTAAAAATATACTAGAAATAATGATATACTAATTGAGAGGTGTGCGGGGACCCGTGCCCCTGCTTGCATCCCCTTGGTCTGCCCCTAAAGACGAATGGTCAAAAGTTCAAAAGAACGAACGAGGGGTTGGTTCAGTGACCGTAAACTTGGACTTATAGTTGGACAAGACTCAAATTCAAATTCTCATATTGGGGCTAAACATGCTCTTAACACCGTCCGTACGTGATAGGACCTTAACTTCCGTTCCGACATAGGTGCGGTAGATCCCTAGAGATAGTGTAATATTGTTTGATTAGCACTGCACTATGAGCGGACGGACGGCCCAATTGAATGCAATGGGAAAAAGCCGGAATATAAATGGTGCCGTTTTGGTGTCATTTTCTTACTTGTCACACAACTCCACTATCAAAAAGGGAAATACTTAATACTAGTACTTGTCAATTTCCATATGTTCTATCCATTATCTCGTCCTTTTTTTTTTTTGGTGTCAAGATCAAAGAAAGAGATTATACTAATATAAGTCGTAAAAAAATGACTTAGATAATTGAGTTAATATTAAAAATATATTGACTAGAAATATATAAAACTATTCCACTAAAACAAAAAGGAGGCACAAATACAAGTATGCGGATAAAAGTATTTTTTTATAAACTATTTAATACAATACTTAATTCTGTTATGGGATTGATCCAAACTCTTTTTAAAAATTCTAATGAAATCCTGACTCTATAGCTTTTTGATGGTGGGGCAAGTAATGTTTCGCTTTTTGATGGTGGGGCAAGTAAGGGGAAGAGGGGAAATCTGTCTTTATAGGAAATTTTGATTTTTGGGTTGGAGCAGTGTATTCTAGTGACAGTCAATCAATTTGATAATCCACCATGCCTAATGTGTCTGAAGAAGAAGAGCAAAGGAAATGAAACATGCCCAAAAGTAAACCAACCTCTTGGACTACTACGAAAAATACCATCGGATTTCAAAGTAGTACGATCTAATTCAAAAATTTCATTCAATTAAGCACGTCTAGCGTATTTTTTCACAGTAGCGGGGTCACCTTAACACAGTTAAATGTCATTAAGATATGCACAAGGAGCATTGGATTTTTAATAGCTCGACAGTTAGGAGTGTGCAAGTCGTTTAAGCGCACCATAACTAATTTCCTTTTCGGTCCGATCAAAAGACTGGCCATCTCTGCTGATATTGGAGGATTCACTAAAAACTACTAGTACTTTCTTGCATTTTAACTCCAGAAATCGAATCCTAATCAATCGTATTAATGTGAACCATCCGGACCAACCCGGGGGTTTCATTGGATTTCACTTTAAAATGAGGCAAAGCTGGGATGGACCCTTTTTGACTAAGCTTTAGTTCGGTTGCCGGCCTATGGACCATGGTTGTTTTGTTGTTTCTGAAATTCAAAACACCTTCTAGTTGTTGTTGTTGTTTTTTGTTTTTTTTTTTAACTTACTTGAAGCAAAAAATATGTTTTTTTGAAAAGCAAAATAAATTCATTAGTCTCTGAATTTGTTACAAAAATTAATAGGAATAAGGAATAATGGCATTAAACCCCTAACACGAGACCCAAATGATCTACAAAGTTACGAGTAATCCTATGTCTATCCGAGACCCAATCCTCACTTGAAGGCAACATAAATTTTCATTCCAACCTGGAGAGAATTCAAATGTTTCTTTCATAATTCTTTATAGCGAAGATCCGCACTTGAAGGCTTGAGGCTCTAGCGGAAGCGGGGATTGTCGTGAGCAATCACAGCAGCGTGCAGTTGTACCCATTTCACTGTCTGTTTCGGCAATCAATGGTCTAGATTTAAAAAAAAAAAAACTCTTCTAGGGACGAATTTTTATTAAATCCGAACCGCCAAAATACTGTTGGACGGTGAGATCGAGGCGCTGCTGCACGTTGCTGTGATTTGCTTATAGCCCCCGCTCCCGGCACTAACCAGTCTGTGATTTCTGTCCCTTCTATTTTTCCCCCCTCCCTGTAGGTTAATGGTTTTGTAATCTTGTTGCCTGAAATTATATTTTTTTGACAGGTTTTTTTTGCGTCTTGTTTAATTGGGATGAATAGCTCTATAGCAGATCACTTTGAGTTGGGCCGGGCTCGATCAGCCACACCTTCCTTCAATACACGGTGCACATTCCGTCTGGCCCAGCCCGCCCGCGTTCACAAAGACTACACAGGGGACACGTTTGTGGAGACGGGAGAAACTTTATTCACACGAGACTCCGAGAACAATCTGGGTTATTCACGGAACGGCGCAATTTTCAGTCATTCATTCATGCAAATAATGACTGAAATTTATTTTCAATTTTGATCGGTTGCAAATAATTGCTACCGGTCTTAATTGATTTTCAATTCGAACCATCCAAAAATAATTTAGACGCACGTGAATGATCTATCCGTAGAGCCTTCTTTGCGAAATGATCGCAATAAGATTTTCCGTTGGAGAGGAGACAAAAGCGGTAACCGATACCATACATCTCGCACGTACTAGAAACTTCGTCAGCCAACACTTCACACTTCTCCGCATCGATTCGATAATCCCCGAAGGTACTAGAATTCTCCTTTTACTTCTCATACATAAATACCCAACACGTCACTCCTCTCTCCTCACTTCATCATCAACCAACAACAAATCAAAGCAATCGTTCCAGCGTCCAACATTCTCGCCATCCAAACCCTCAACCAATCCCACACCAAAACCAAAAAAATGTCTCTAATCCCAAGCTTCTTCGGCAACCGACGAGGCAACAGCGCTAACAGCAGCATCTTCGATCCCTTCCCCCTCGACGTCTGGGACCCATTCCGGACCTTTCCCCAATTCCCCGAACTCTCCCGCGAGAACTCGGCGTTCGTGACCACGCGCGTCGACTGGAAGGAGACCCCGGAGGCGCACGTGTTCAAGGCGGACCTGCCGGGGCTGAAGAAGGAGGAGGTGAAGGTGGAGGTCGAGGACGACAGGGTGTTGCAGATCAGCGGGGAGAGGAGCGTGGAGAAGGAGGAGAAGGATGAGGCGTGGCACCGGGTGGAGAGGAGCAGCGGGAAGTTCGTGAGGCGGTTCAGGCTGCCGGAGAACGCGAAGATGGATCAGGTAAAGGCGGCGATGGAGAACGGGGTTCTGACCGTGACGGTTCCGAAGGAGGAGGTGAAGAAGCCCGATGGTAAAAGTATTGAGATCTCCGGTTAGAGCTTGGTCCATGTCAATTCTCTTTCAAGATGCCTGAGTCAGTAGTATTATATTAGTAGTAGTATATAGATATGATGTGAATTGTAGTGTGTGACTGTGTGGGTCGGTTCGGGCTTTGTATTTTCTGTTTCAGAGTCTTAAAGTCCTGTTTTGGGTGTAGTAAAGGTTCTAATTGAAATATGTGATGAGAATTTGAGTGTTCCTGCTAACTTGTGGCTTGCCTTGTCTGCTTCATCTATCAAGCAAATATTAGTAGATGATTTATGAACATTGGTAAATAGGTAGTATTTCCTTTCCTTTGATGATTGCCCGAGAGAAGTTTTTGGGTGTCGGGTGGGTAATACACACGTGGTACCAGTGATCAAAACGTATTGAGATAAAGAATGTGCAAAGGCCGAATAACTGAAGAGAGGAAGTTTCAAAAACTTACATAGGATAATATAATTTCATGTTCGTTTGGGGAATTCAAAATTTCTGTATTCAATAAATTTTCTCTGTTTGATTCTCTCTCTATTCATTTCTCTTCATTCATTACTCTAAAAATCTCCCTTAAAATCCAAAACCAACAGGGAGAAGCCCTGAGTGTAACTATTTCGCACCACTTGATATGCTCGTTATCATGCTCTGTTACTTGGGCTGTGCGGATCATAATTGGTCGCAATTTCGTTAATTCAGTAATTGAAGAAAAGAGGAATCCAAATTGAGAAACAGATAAAGAACAATAATAAGTCTAAGTACACTACATCAAATTATTACACCATCTATTATATTTTTTGTAGGGCTTATTCTGAATTTCACAAAATATAGAAAAGTGCCTATATATTTTAAAATAATATTTATGGGGTACTGTAAAAATCAGCTCTCTAGCGAGAGGAGTGAGATCACTCTCTAGAACTCTCTGTCTATGGTCGGATAAATTGTACAACACACCGTAAGGTATATTTATGCCACCCTTTTGTGAAATTATACGTTCAAAGGAATTCGAAGAATTTAACCCAATATCAAATATGTGATCGCCTTAGATAATTTTATACAATTCTTCTATCTGGTTGAAAAAAACCGAGTCATGAAGGACCTTTGTATACATACAAACTCATGCTTTGCGAGTTTGCAACCCATTCGAACTCGCAATCATCGCAGATAGTAGATAGTTGTTGATATAGGGACTGATCAATTTAGATAGATAGCAGATAGCACACAATATTTGAAGATAAAAAACACGATTTTTAGTAGTATCTAATAATACTGCATAAATTCAACTCCAATGGTAGGGTTGCCGTAGAACTAATTAGAAGATGAAGGAAACTTAAATCATAATAAGAAAAGCCCTAGTTGTCTTCACTGGTACTTCTGCAGCACAGTGCTATGTCTCTTCATTCCTGCAACACCAATTAATTAAACATCAATCTTGCTCACAAAAAAGAAAAAAGAAAAGGCAAGAGATATTACAATATCCTTTGCCTTTTTTTTTTTTCCCTTCGCACAAGTTCTACGTACAAAAGCTTTACATAGAATATATTATATACAAAAAGAAAAATCCGCAAGGGAAGGGAAAATAATAGGAAATTCAGTGAAACTTTTTCTTTTTTCTTTTTTTCAATTCACGCTTTCATTGGCTCCATGTACCGGTTCTCGATTATTACTAATTTCCTCACTATCGATTCTTTCTGATCGGCAAAAAATTAAACTTTTATTAGAACTTAGGCAGCCAAACTCTAGATACAAAGAAAACTTAAATCACAGAGAAGGCCAAAAAAGAAAAAGAAAAGAAAGAAAAACATACATCTCTAATATATAAGAAATTGAATGAAGCCTCAAATACAGTCTTTTAAGGAGTAGCTAATTAACCTTGCATTTCAAGAATTTTCAATTCACAGGGAAATGGGTATTGTTTTTCATTTACAGTAGTAAATTAATTTAACAGAAAACATGCATTGGTTAACTGAAAATGTGTACTTACAATGTTGATGCGCACCCAGACATTGACCCCCGGGTTGGCGAATTACTGATGCGGACCGTTCCTAGCCCACTTTTATAATTTGAAGGCATTAGAAATTAATGAAACAAATAATGCAAGACGCATAATTTGTACTTAATTATTGATAACGCATAATATATAAATACATCAGCTGATTTAAAGAACACTTACATTTTTTGAAGCGGTGCTAAAAGCATCTGCATGTGATATCCCAGGATTAGCATCTTTGATGCGCTTCGTCTCCTCCCTATCATGGCAAACATACATACATACAGAACACTTCATGATATATGATGCAAAATTTAGTGATATATAATATATGTAAAAATAACAATTGGGTTTCGCTAAATACTAGTAGCATTTTAAATAGCGGGATATAGAAAACCTAATCGGTCATAAGGAATAGCGGGATATAGCAAACCTAATCGGTCATAAGGAATTTAGCATACTCCTTTTGTCACAAATATTTGCTCTTATATTGTTAATCCGGAATGAATTTCCAAGTGGAAAGATCAAAACAAAAATTTTGCTACTTTCCAAAGCTAGCCATATATTCGAAATTGAAAAGAAATGGGAGAAAATTAGGAAATTGTATTATTAATTTGCATGTCCCAAGAGATCAAGTTGGAATTCTTATAGAAGGATGAAAGAAAGGAGGAATAACTTCCCTAGAACCATACTTTTCATTTTAAGTCTAGCCATAGATAAGCATATATCAATATGCATGTGATCGATCATGATATACATATAATAATCTCACTGGGAATGCTACTTAAAATTTCTCTCTTTACTTAGGAAAGGATGAAATAGAAAAAAAACTGAAAGACAGTAAAGAGAAGGAAGAAGGTAGTATAAATTGGTGGTTGGATTAATGAAGAAACAAAAATCAGTAGTGGGTAGGGGTGCATGAAATAAAATAAATCTGAATTGAAAAACAAGAAGGGTAGTTAAATTTCTAGAAAATTAATATAGGTAAATTTACGTGGAATTATATTCTTACCTGACGAAATCATTGTATTTGATTGTAGGCCTGTGGTTTATCTCAGGAGCTGCGAAACAATTAATCCGAAAAATCCCATATCTCATGAGAACAATGATCGGTCTGGATCATTAATTTACTGATCAAATAGTAATCAAAAGAAACGGAGGGAAATATCGATAAACGTACGCTTCACAGTAAAGTGTTCTTGGGGAGGCGGCGGCTGCTGCGTTGATGCGGATGAGGTTGATGATGAAGACTGCCCCGTCTGGAATGTAGACCAAAAAAAATCTCCTTGGTTGAATTCTTTCTATTTAAGAGATATGGAAATATGGAATACAAGGAGATCAAAAAAAGAGGAGGCTGCAATCTGCAGAGTTTTCTGTTTTCTTTCTTATTTTTGGGTCAAGTGAGTGTTTTGGTATATAACCATTGTGATTGATACTCCGAGTCAAGTGAGAGTTGACTCTACTTTGAAGCTAAAACAGTTTTAAAATGAAAGCTGATAGTTCTAAATTTTGATTTTTCTGAATGGAATCTAAAAATGTTGATAAATATATACCCCTACTCCAAAATATGAGCGTGGTAATTGTATTAAATTCAAGTACTCTCTCCGTCTCATAATGTTTGGCATTTTCAGGAATACGTGTTATTTTTAAATTGCATATATCTTTTAATCCATAATATTTTAGGCGATTTTTTGAATTTTGTTTAATAGAACAAATTAAACTCTATCAAACAAGACCCATATTGCTTATAAAAATACTATTGTGGATTAAAAGATATAGTTAATTTTTTCATAAAGCTGGAATAGTGAAAGTGTCAAATTTTATGGCACGGAGGGAGTACCTTTTACTTAATTGCGAGTAATTATATAGAGTGGACTTCCAACGGAAGTAGAAGAGATTTGGGTAGGGTTCTCCTCTCCAGGGCGGTACCGGTATTTATCTTGCGATTCAGGGCACTGGTTGCTTCGGGCCACCCAGAGGTTTATGCCTTATGGGTGGGTCTAATTATTGGTTCTACTGTAAAATAGTTCCTTCGTCACCAAAAAGAATAAAATATACATTCCTAAATTTGGCAGGGTTCGACTCCTCTTCAAGACGATACCAAGCTCTATTTGGAAGTCAAGGCGGTGGTTACTTTGGGTTGCCCAGAAATTTATGCCCAATGGATGGATCCAATTAGTGGCCCTAACCTGGGATGGTTCATTCGTCACCAAAAAGAATAGAATGTACATACATAAATTTACACCCACTTTTTAAAAGGGGATTCCTCTTATTTAGCTAAATTTATATAGACTTCATACTATATATTTATAATATATACAAAGAACAGATATACAATGGTGAGAGTGGAACCTGGACAAACAAGACGTTCGAGCAAAACTGGCATTGCACTGGCACTGGATTCCGCGATTCTTCGGATGGAATCTCTATCTATGAATGTATAGAGAGAGAGAGATGTTAATGCAATATGTTCAAGTCTCATAAATTTTTTATATCGTGGGTGGAAACTGTGGATTTTCCACCATTGTCATTGGGAGCCCTACTATGTGTTTATTGGTTATCTGACCATTCAACCTGTATAACTTACAGAGTGTTATATCCACGCAAAAAAATCAGCTTGATCAGACATGGATATGTATATAAAATATTCAATTTTGTTTTGTAAAATGGATGAGTTTAACTTTAAAATTGTTGAGAGAAACAAACCATCCATTTTATAAACGAAAAATTAAATTTTCATATACTTATTGATGTCTGATGAAGATGATTTTTTTGTGTGAATATACTATTTTGCGGGCATTACAAGATGAACGATTCAGATTATAATAATAAATACACAAGTGGGGGCCGACTCAACAATGGCCGGTAGCAAAAAAGTGTGGTTTTCCACTGGCGGTGGATTGAATTTGTTCTCATTTTAGTGACTTTTAATTTGGAAATAAATAATACTGGCAATGGATGGAGAGAACATACTATAGTTAATTTTATGAGGAAATATAATTATCAGTTGGCTAGTACATGTTAGGCCATGTTCCGCTAAGGTTTCTTAAAAAATAATAAGTACTTATTTGTAATTTTTAAACTTAAAAATGGAGTAATGTATATATGAAAATAAAACTTTCAATTTTTTTGCACTGTTTAAAAGATCTCATCTAGATTTATCAAATAAGATCCATATTTCACAAACAATTATTTCAACAAGTTTATTATTTTTAAACTTAAAAATTTACAAATAAATACTTATTTTTTAAGTATCCTTGCGGAATTTTTTTGGTAAATAATTAGGAAAAACATGAAGAAACTAAAGGTGTCAGGTTTCCGTTCGTAATTTCTTCCCATATATAGAACCGAAAAATACAGCTGAAAAAAGAAGAAGATAAACATGGGGATCTCTACTCCATTGATTAATTTAATTGCAATGGAAGTAATCAAGGGGAACAATTTCAACATGCACAATAATATTGACCTTTCTTTATATATCTTATCTAGTGAGGGATCCCGCACGGGCTTACCGTGCGGGACTCCCCTTTCCCGAGCGAATCATCAATGATCCGAGCCGCTCAAAGTGACCAGAACGTGATTTTAAGGGTACCCTTGTGAAATCAGCAAAAAAAATGATCGGGAAGGGCTTGATCCGAACAGTTTTTTATTGAACGGTTCAGTAAAAACTGCTCAGATCAAGCCCTTTCCGATCATTTTTTTTTGCTGATTTCTCGCGGGTACCCTTACAATCACGTTCTGAACACATTGAGCGGCTCAGATTGTCGCAATTCACTCGGAAAAGGGGAGTCCCGCACGGTAAGCCCGTGCGGGATCCCTCATTGGATCCGTGGTGTGTGTATATATATTGAGCTTTCTTTAATTTGCTTGCAGCTCTTTGTAAGGGTCATCGAAGTGATCATAGCTATTAATTAAAAAGGCTAGATGAGAGATACATAATCCATGCATACCATAATATAACGAGATTTGATTATTTTTTTTATCGGCAACAAAATTATTTACATATTAAACTCGACAAAGGGTACATCGAAGAAAAATTTAACCCAAAACTAGCCTAAGCATAGTACAAAACAAAACATGATTTAATTATTTATGACTCAATGTTTTCTCTAAGGAGAACAAATTTCACAAATTTCATGCATATTGCATATATATCAAGAAAAAAAAAATTCATGCATATATATCAAAAGAGACTCAAACTATATATGTATTCACCGGAAGTGTAAACATATACACAAATCTCTCTCTCTCATTAGCTTTGACCACACTCACAGAAAAATAAATATATTTACCCCAAGAACTTTGTTGTAGTAGTCGCAATTGACGTAGGCTTGATAGGCCATGGCAATATATGGTGTTGGCTTTCTCTCCCAAGTTAGTATTTTTATTTTTATTTTTTTTTGCTCGGCAAAGGAAATTTTATTAGAGCTCGAAAGGGTACATCGAGAGTAAAAAGTTGGGGAACAAAAAGCTCAACCCAACACAAAGAAAACAAAAGTAGATCTCATCCAAGAAGAGTTTGGATGAGGACACCTCAAAGATTACAGTTTTAACAATCGAATACCGTCAAATACCCTTTGAACTCCTCAATCGAATACACCTTGATATCAAATTTAACTTTCATCCACATGGCCACTCTGTACTTGATTAAATCCACTACCTCTTGTGCGCCAATCATCACATTCTGAAAAATAAGCCTATTCCGCATTATCCAAATTGACCAAATTGTGGCAAAGAAACAAGCTTCCCAAATATGTTTTTCCAGGTTACGAAAGCTGGTATCGAACCACCAACTCGCCATACCAGCTACCGAGGGAGGGCAAACCCAGGAAATATGCCACTAATCCATTTAGCAAGCAATGCTAAATTTTGTTGTAACAGCCTCTTCACCACTAAACCTCCTGCTACCTTTTTCTTCGTAACGCTCTCCCATTTTGTCAAATGCAATTTACCGAATCTCCCCAAAAGAATTGACGTTGCAACTTCTCCAACTTTTTCGCCACAGCCACCGGCATCCTAAAAATGGACATAAAATACACAGGTAACTTGGACATATTGGAATTAAGTTGGTTTAGCCTACCTCTAGTAGACATGAATCTGCTTCGCCAAATACTCAGCTTCTTTTGGGTGCGTTCGATAACTGGATCCCAATGATAAGCACCCAATTGTGTAGATATTTGGTGCACCTAGTCCCGTTTTACGTCATTTAACTTATGTTTATTTACTGTTTTACGTGATATTGTGCGTAAGGGTTTCTGTTGAGCGTTTCAGGCAATACACATTAAAGGGCCATGTTTTGATGTGTTGAACAATTTTTGAGAGGAACTAAGTGGCGATGCCTTATGAGCGTAGCCGTCAGCCTATGGAATGAACAAACGGAGGGCCGGGAAGAGTAAAGGGCCATCGGGTGTTGAGTCGGGACACGAAGGGCTTGATTCTGCCAGCAAACAGCACGGTATCGATACGGTTATCAGCGTATCGATACTTCATTAGAACAGAAGGAAATACAGCTCTCAGTGTATCGATACGGCTCTCCGCGTATCGATACGGTTCCTCTTTGTGAAATTCTGGATTTCTGGTCAAAACAGCACGGTATCGATACGGAGACAGCGTATCGATACGGTTCCTTTACGGGAAATTTTGGAATTAAAGCAGGCTCTCAGCGTATCGATACGGTATTAGAGTATCGATACGGGTGTCTCACCGACATGCTTTTAGTCAGATTTTAACTTTCCATTTGTAGCATGTTTCCACTTTTTGGATATTTTCTGATATTTTTGGAAGAGAGAGAGTGCATTCTTGTATAAATAGCCATCACTCTCTCCCTCCAAAGGACCCAACACATTACTACTTTTAGTTTTTTCTCCATTAATGATTTCTTAATCTTTCAAGTTGTAATTTCTCAAGAACAATTAAGGTATTTACGTTACGTTAATTTGTCGTGTATTAAAGTTGTTCGTATGCTTTGGATCCTTTATAAAATCAAGTTTATTTCCGTTTTTATCGGTTAATCATGTTTATCATTCCTTCCATGCTTTCTAGTCTTCTTAAAATGCATGAGTAGTTGATTAGGCTTGGCTATGGAGTGATTAACGTCATGTGACTTATGTTAATCTTACCTTTCTCAACTAAATACTTGAGGTTCGGTATGGAAAATGAGCGTGGTTCGCTTTTTATGTGACAAAACTTGTCGATGTTAACCTCCGGTGATCATATGCTAGCACATATGGTTCCGTGAGCTATGTCTCGCCTCGTGTTTGCCAAGAGGATAAAAGAGCTCGCTTGTTCTCCATACTTAATTTCTCGTCTTTAATGGTTTCTTAGCAAAATCTTTCGGTTGATAGCCTATGCCGTGCGATTCAACCGTGTTTTCGTTGAGAATGGTTAGTTAGCCTAAGTTACGGGCGTTATGAACTCCAACGCTTTGCCGCTTGTTTTAATCTAGTTAAAACTCATTTCTAGTCTTTTTCATAAGAGCATTCTTCACTTTTCAAAGCAAAACCAAAAGTTGGCCGTCTAAACGCCGCAAATCCTTACATCTAAAAATCCTAGCAAGCTGTAAAGACCATCTCTGTGGGAACGATTCTGGACTTCCGGATATTATGCTGACAATGACCTAGCCCTACGCTCGGGGTAAATCAACCTATTTCAACGGTTAGGTTGGGACGAAGCACCCAAGCCTTAATAATCCTTGGGCTAGCTCCCAAAGGCAAACCAAGGTACTTAATGGGCATATTTTCAACCTTGCATCCCATCACTTGAGCTAGGGCAGTCACATCCAGATTACTTACATTAATGCCACAAAGAGAACTCTTTGAAAAGTTTATCTTCAATCCAGACATCAGTTGAAAAATCCTTAAAATCCTTTTTATGTTGCAAAACTCCTCCCTATCATTGTTACAAAACAATATTGTGTCGTCTGCAAACTGCAAGTGTGATAAAACCAACCCATTGCGACCCATCACCACCCCTTTAACAAATCTTTTCTCTTTTGCTCTTTCCAACAAAATATTGAGAGCCTCCACCACAATATTGAAGAGAAAAGGAGATAAGGGTCTCATTGCCTAAGGCCTTTCTGTGTCTTGAATTCCTTCATTGCTGACCCATTAATAAGAATAGACATGGAGACAGATGAGCAACATTCCTTGATCCATCTACACCATTTGACCCCAAATCCTACCTTCTTGAGCATATCCAGCATAAACCCCCAATTGACACAATCATACGCCCTTTCAAAGTCCAGTTTCAGAATAAGACCTCATCTAGCTTTATTCTTCCAACAATGGATGACTTCGTTAGCAACAAGAACCCCGTCCAAAATCTGTTTACCCCCGATGAAGGCAGCTTGTGCCTCTCCTATGACAGATGGAATGTGGACTCTCAACCTGTTAACTAACAATTTTGAGAGGATTTTATAAATCCAGCCCACCATGCTTATGGGTCTATATTCTCTAAATGAAGAAGGACAATCGACTTTGGGGATCAATGCAACAAAAGTAAAGTTAATACCTTTAGTAAACCTTGCATTCACATGAAATTCTGAAAAAAAATTGTAGGATGATAGTCTTTATGAATCTCCACCCCTTTTTAACGAATAAGAAATTAAATCCATCTGGACCCCGGAGACTTAAGATTACTACACCCCTTTAAAGCTGCCACGATTTCTCCTTCCTCAAAATCTTTCTCAAGTTCAAGAGCTGCACTCCGAGACAACCTTCTTGGAAATTCACCCCTCAAAACTGCTCTATGTACCTTTTCTTCAAAAAAATTCCTGCTGAAATATTCAACAGTAGCTTCCTTGATTTCCAATGGTTCCCCCAGCATTCGACCATCCATCATAATTGAACCCACCATATTCCTCTTGTATATATTATTAGCCATTGCTTGAAAAAATCTAGTATTTTTGTCCCCTAATTTCAACCAAGTCACCCTCGACTTTTGCCTCCATAAAGATTCCGACAGTTTAGACAATCTCTAAAATTCAAACTTCGACTTACACTTCGCTGCTTTTTCATCAGGGGTGAGTTGTCTTTCCTCAGCTAGAACATCGAGGTGGTTAAGTTCAAACTCAGCCACTGCCAAAGCACAATTGATATCCCCAAAATCTTCCTTATTCCACACTTTCAATCTGTCTTTGATAGCCCTCAGCTTCTGAAAGAGAATGAAGCCTGCCCACCCAGACACCTGTACATTATTCCAGGCTTCTTCCGCTACCTTCAAACAGTTGGGGTTGGACAACCAAATATCCATAAACCTAAAAGGTTTTGGACCCCAATCATGGTTATCATCCAAAATCATGACAGGACAGTGGTCAGAAATCAGTCTAGGAAGGCCCCATTGAAGAATTTTGAACCTCATAATCCAATCCTGAGAACATAAGAATCTATCCAACCTACTGTGAATAGCTTGACTTTCAAAATTAGACCAAGTGTACTTCCTGCCAAGCATGGGAAGGTCAATAACTTCCATGGAATTACAAAAGTTAACAAAATCTCTCATGCCCCTATCCATCCTCAAACACCCCACTCGATCACCAACATCCAAAATGTCATTAAAGTCTCCCCCAATACACCAAGGCCCTTGAAAATTTGGTTTAAGCCCCACCAGTTTGTCCTATAATTCTCTATGGCTACCCACATCGTTTAGAGCATAAACATTCACCAATATACACCGGAAATTATCATGCAATACCCCTTGGATTAGAATATACGACCTTTGGATAACAATATTCGTAGCTCGAAAAAAATGTTTTTTCCATAGCATAAGTAATCCCCCTGACGCACCCACCGAATTAGAGCTAACGAAATCAATATTATTTCCAGCCCAAATATTTTGAATTACTACTCTATCAATAGATTCTAATTTCGTCTCCTGCACCCATAGCATATCAGGCTTCCTCTTCTTAATAAGTTTATACAAAAACATTTTCTTAACAAAATTCCCCATTCCCCTTATATTCCATGAAATAATCTGCATTAGAACTTTAACAATCACCACTTACCTGTACCGCCAGCTAGAGCTTGCCTGCCCTCTCCTGCGTGCGACGATACTCCTCAATTTCTAGTTCAATCATCCTTCCGAGAAACCTCTCATCGGCTTGGGAAAATCGAACACTAAGCTCACTGCCTATCGCCATGGTATCTTTAACCTCCCTAACAATAGTCGAGGAACTTTGGATGGAATCGGTATGAATTGATTCCTCCGAAGTCGAAGAAATCAAACTTGAACTTCGAGCGTCCCTCTCCAACTCCTCTTGAACACGAAGGAGATTCGAAAATTGCCGACGCCTTCTCTTCCTACACTCTGCATCGTTAAGATCGATCAATAGATTGATGCTAGGGATTTGAGAGGATCTCATCTCTAGCTGATTATGAGGCCCACTAATAAGGTCCACTCTTTCTGCCACAACTAGGGTATTATTATTACCCACAACATTCAATTAGGCCAGCCCACAGTCTAAAGACCCACCAGATTTAGGAACACTATCGGCCTCCTGCTCCACACCTGGACTCAGCCCACCGCTGTCAGAGACATAGAGGCCCAGTTGAAGGCCCGTCCAGTTAGCCTC
Organism: Rhododendron vialii; assembly: GCF_030253575.1. Lineage (NCBI taxonomy): Eukaryota > Viridiplantae > Streptophyta > Magnoliopsida > Ericales > Ericaceae > Rhododendron > Rhododendron vialii. The sequence continues at coordinate 7,438,829 of NC_080569.1, forward strand.
TTTGTTGGATTGCCCCACGGAATCTGCCACAAAAGAAACAGAGGTTTCAAAATCCTCTGAAAGCACCTTGTCCCCCTCCTTACCAAGCATTAAATGCTTCTCTGTATATTCATGCATAGGGCCCCCAACCCCAACATGTGCCTCGTCTTTTCTTTGCAGCACCGCCTGCACATGAGCAAATTTCTGAGGACTCTCACCTACCACCTTTTTCCCATTGGTTAAGGTAGCTCCAATGCCTTCCACGTCAGCACCTTCTTCCTCCTCCGGACCTGCCAAACCTTTCTCCTGAACTGTAACGTTGAGACCTAAGGGCATGTACACCAATAAAAGGTATTTTACCTATCCAATAATCTACTTTTTTCATTTTACCTACTTAAATCTCTTTCAACCTCTAAACAATCCTCTCTATTATACCTCTTTATCCTTATAAAATATACTACTAGAGTGAGACAGAGAGAGGGGTAGAGAGAGAATGAGAGAGTAGTAGGAAGGAAAGAGAGAGAAAGAATAATATTTTAATAAATTGTTGATGAATAGTTCCTCGGTATGTTTACCGATCCATGGGAGCCAAATGTATTTTACCTATGCAGTAGCTACTCTGCTACAACCTCCTCTCTATTTTACCTCAAAGCAGCCCAATTCAGATGCTGGTGTACATGCCCTAAATCCTTACTTCTTTCCAAGGATAAGTGCACAAGATCATCAGGAGTAGTGCAAGAGGACTCCTCTCTGATAAGAACATCATAAATCAGCCCCTGCACCTCTATTTGAATCCATTTTTCAATCTTTTGGAGTTCCACCGTAGAAATCAGAATTTTGCCCTGTGCAAAAGATGAATACCGTAATGTATCCTCATCCATCTTAACAAAACATCCCCAGAGCTGCCCAATCTGTTTAAACGTTAACGGATTCCACGCATTGAGCGCAACATCGAGGCAGCTAAGCCATACAAATCTCTCAATGCTAGTTGGTTCGCCTCTCCAAGGTTTAACCTCTAGAAACCACATTTGCATCCATGGGTCTTTGATAAGAACATCCCTAACTTCCTTATTTTGAAATGTTATTAGAACTGATCTTCCCTCTAATGCTCTAAATTCCGCCACCTTATCCGTTGCCAAACTGAAACTGATTTTTTGAGTCTTCATCGACTCCACTCTATTCAAAATCGCCACAGCGCTCCTCTTCAGCCAAGCATTGCCAACTGGATGAATTTTAAAAATGCGACTCTGCTCCTTATCGTCCCCTGTTTTGGATGAACCACCTACCACGACTTGAGCAAAAGATAGACCAGATTTGCCCCCCCCCCCCCTCCATACCTCTCCTTCTCCTGGTTTACCTTCTCCCCGTGCTTAGGGCTTGGAATACCTTCCAAATTGAGCACCTGCTTCCCAGACACAGAAAACCTAGGCAACTTCTGATTCAACATTGCCTCATCTTGGCCAAAACAGGCCTCCTTGACAAACAATCTCATGTTGTCCACCCATACTCCATTCAGTCTAGATACTGCCATACCAACGGAAATCCAACAATCATATCTAACGAAACCAAATTTGTTCCCTGTACATTTACTCCTTTTCCTAGGGATAAATGCATCTTTCACCATTCCAACCAAGTTAAAGGTCTTCAGTAGCCATCGTTGATCTCTACCCTCCGGGATATTGTCCACAAACAGCGTAAAAGACTCCGTAGCTGTAACACTCCTGAATTTTGGTCAATAAAAATTTCGTTAAATATTTAAATTTTATTTGAATTACTTATTTTCTCTTGAGTGGCTATATGATTTCTTGTTAAAATTTTCGTCGTAGTTAGATTTTGGTTAAACTCTCGACTAGAAACTCTACTTGACCAATTTAGTTAGTTTCCAACCGACTACTTGAAGGAACCGAGCAACCAACTCACCTAGTTACTAGTTGAATCTTTTGAAACTTTTGAACCTTTTCCATTATCCATTGGTCCATAATGGTTAGGGTAATTTCTGCCCATTGGACAATAGCCTTTCTATTATTATATTTGTCAAATACATGTATATATATTCACATGTGTATTTACGAAGGACATGTAGTCTTTTTATTAGACTTAATTTATTAGTTAAAGTACTCGTACCTTATTATCCCTTGGTTATTAACCGTTAGGAGATTTATTATCCATTGGTCAATAGATTAGTCTTGCCAACTAAGTACTAAGCCTATTAAACTAATATTTTGTTAAGATTTCCGGAAGTACAAAGTACATTATTATATTAATTAAGTACGAGTACCTTTTGTATTAGTTTAATGGGTGAATCTTGACCCTTAAAAATTAATTTGATCTTTTGTACAAAAGTACCTATAGTTTATTTGTATTCTTGCATTGTAGTACATACATATATATATATATATATATATATATATATATATATATATATATATATATATATATATATATATATATATATATATATATATATATATATATGCTAGTACTTGAGAAAGAGAGAGAGGAGAGGGAGAGAGAGAAGCTGTGAGAGAGAGAGAGAGGAGAGAGGAGCCGAGAGGGAGAGAGAGGGAGGAGGAAAAAAAGAAGAAGGATGTGATGTGTACCTTGACATTGGTCTTCCAATGTACTTCAAATCTTTGGTGATTTCTCTTCCTAGCCAAATCTTAACTCCATTGTCCTCTTTTGTACATCTTTTAATTGTTTAACACAAGAATCTTGTACCATTGTCTCCTTTCTTCCAACAAAATCTTCCAAAGATCAAATCCAAGGACTAACCTAGCCATGCAAGTCTACCAATTAGCCTCCAACCTTTCAATCAACCTTGACATGTGAAAGAAAAATGAGACTTAGAGAGAGAGAGAGAGAGGGGCCGGCCAAAGGAGAGAGAGAGGGAGAGTTTGCCTATAAATAGAAGGCCACTCCAAGCTTTGAACTCACACCTTCAACCATTGCTCCAACTTCTCTCAAGAAATTTCAAGAGTTCTTGCTTCCAAAGTTCTTGTTTTCTTGTGTTCTTGAGTGTTCTTGAGAGAAACCACCAAATCACTTTCAAAACCACCTTTAGATCTTTTAAAGTAGCTTAGTTAAGTTAGAAAGTTGTTTCTAGGAAGAGAAAAGTTCATCTCTCTTCCTTTCGAAGCAAACCGACGCCGTTACGCCGCCGAATTCCAAAACAGACGACCAAATCCTCGTAGCCGACCACCGCCAAGAAGAACGGTAGTTATCCTTATCTACTATCCCAAATATAAAGTAGTTTTGTACCCTAACTCTAAATATAAGTTCATTAGGAAGTAACTTTAATCATTTTATTTTAAGTAGATAATGTTATCTTTTGTTGGAAACGTATGAAATGCATGATGTTCGTTATTAAGTGATTCAAGCATGACAAGTAATTTAGAATGGATGATCTTGTTAGATTGAATATTACAATGAATGAAATCGTATATGAAAAGTCCTACTGCGGAGTCTATGCATGAGAAACGAGACACGAAAATTGAGAAAGTAAAAACATGACACCTAGGGTGTGGTTTATGAAAGGGCGTGTTTTGAAAAGTGTGAAATGATTTGGAAACCGCAATGTGGCCGGACGTAGTAGCCCATTGTGTGGTGTGTGTTTTGTGTGCCAATGGGAACCCGGGACAGCGAAACCATTGTGAGGATACTCGGAAGACCGGAACGGCGGAACCGAGGTTGGGTGTGTGGCTTGGTTATCCGCGTTACGGAGCCAATGCAATGTGTGCCAATGGGAACCCGGGACGGCGAAACCATTGTGAGGATACTCGGGAGACCGGAACGGTAGAACCGAGGTTGGGTGTGTTAAAAACGAGTTTTTGATTCGTTTATGAAATGTGGAAAATGTTGATACGGTCTACGAGGAGTTACGTAGAAGAAACTCACAAATCTTGGACACCAACGTTGATTACTTATCGTATACGAATGTGTTGTTGTTAGTTAAATTGGCTAGATAAGTATGCTATGAGGAATTCTTTGACTATGTGTTGTATCGTTGTAAGTTAATGGTTAGAGGGTTTGGATTATTCTATTGAGCGTTGTGGCTCACGGTGTTGCCTTTTTGGTGACCCTGACATATTATATTGGTGGTGACGCCGGTATAATGTGTCAGACCTCATAGATGAACAGGGTGAGATGTACACCTTGGAGGCCTTCGGAGCCGAGGAGCTAGCCTTGATGGAAGAACAAGCGGAGCAATAGTTAGGAACCTTAGTTCCCTTCCGTTTGTAATAAAAGTACTTCTTTTAAGTTTTGTAATAAAGAGCCTGACTCAGTTTATTTTCAATAAAATTTCTTATTTAACGTACCCAAAATTTGGGCCGTTACATTAGCTCTAGACTTTTCCCCCGTTTGCAATTTTTATTTTTTGATCACCGGGATCCATCCGCCATCATCTCTTCCACCATTGGCACCTCTCTCTCTCTCTCTCTCTCTCTCTAGACATCTCTTTCTCTGTAAAATTGCAAAAGTTCTCTCTAGACTTAATATTTTTATTATTACTAACAAGAAAGAGGAACTAGTAGAAGAGAAGTGGTTTTGGTGTTTGGAGTGACCAATATATATATACAGTCAGTCTCAAATGAGGGGGTCCTCATTTTAGTTAAAATGCGGACTTCCTTATTTCTTTCATTTTCCGATCGAATTTCGATGATCCGAGCCGCTCAATGTGTTCAGAACGTGATTTTGAGGGTACACGCGAGAAATCGACAAAAAAATGACCGGAAAGGGCTTCATCCGAGCAGTTTTTGTTTGAACCATTCGATAAAAAATTAACAAAAACTGCTCGGATGAAGCCCTTTTTGGTCATTTTTTTTTGTCGATTTCTCGCGGGTACCCTTAAAATTACATTCTGAACACATTGAGCGGCTCGGATCATTGAAATTCGATCGGGAAAGGGAGGTCCGCATTTTATTAAAATGAGATGGTCCTTACGGGAGACGGACTGTATTATATATATATATATATATCTTCAAAGGTGGCAAATTGGTAGATTTAAATAGGAAACAAGCCAGGGTACGTAGCTTTGGTGGAAAGAATCAAAAAGAAAATCTAGGATTTACTATGTTGATTAATGGTACGGATTCATTTTGATGAGTGGCACACAAACGAACCTCACTTCTTTAGTTCTTTGACCAGTGTGGGGTAATATTTTAGTTCTTTGATCCCGTTTGCTAGCACTTAAGGAGTATAATCTAACTTATTTAGTTTATTTGATTAAAAAAAATGAAATGTGTTTGCCACCCATTATGAATAGTCACTTATTTTGCTTTTCTAGCTTATTTGGTACAAAAAAGCTACTCCTAGATTATTTAAATTTAAATTTGCAACTTTTTAGCTTATTTTAAGTATTTATAACATGAAAGGACAAAAGAATCCTAAAATGAATAAGTTTCTTACTCATTTTTAAGGATAATTTAGACATTTCATTTATAAAAATCTATTTGACAACTTATTCAAGCAAAAACATGTTATACTTATTTTTTTTTAACTTATTAAAATCTATAACAAATACTTTTATAGCTTATTTTGATTTGTGTAAGCGAATAATATTCTAAAAAATTATAATCTAAAAAGTTAATGTGCTAGCGCAAGCGGGCCTTCATATATGCTAATATACGTTAGGGGTTTGGACTTTGGACCATATATCTTGCCTAGCGATAACAAGAGAATTCTATTTAATTAAGAAAATCATATTTTAATTTCCATTCATTTAGAAAGAATTGTCCAGAAGTATATATTTAGTTTCCTAGCTAGTTTAATTTTATCTAGCAGGTGTTTGCGAAAAATCATTTTGACAAATTTTTAGATTCTACCTTCTAAAAACCAGTATAGAATGTTTCGTCAAAAATTCTATATAGCTGATTTTTAAAATCTTTAGATTTTGAGAACTTGAAAAAGGAAAGAAATTCTCAAAATTTCAAAGCTGATCCGGTTTGGTAGCTTTTGGAATTCTATAACAAAAATTCTCAAAAAAGAAATGACATTTTCATAATTTTACAGCTGCAACAAACATGTTTCTAAATTTCTTCTAAAATTCAGAATCCAAAATATGCAGCAGAATCTGAAACTAAAATAAAAAATTTGTATCCACAGGACCACTGCTATCGCAAACACGTCTTTAATATTCCTGTATTTTAGAGTTACTTGGTCAAGAAGAATTAGAGTTTATTTTGTTTCCTTACATCTAAATTATTTCCCTCTTTGGTATATTAGGAATGCTAGATAGGTTTAGAGTTACATGGATAGACAGGTTTAGAGTTACATGGGGACGCATCCTTTTTCTGTCAATAAGAAGACGGATTGTTTATTTTTCTCCTATGTTACTCTAACCCCAAGTCCGTTTCTGTTATTTCATACGGAAAGAACTGAAGTTGGCAAACAATTATCACATAAAAAAACTAGTGCATGCCTGTGCCTAATGGCACGGCTCGAACATTGGCATTCAAGAAATCACCATGGTTCGAAATTTACCTTTTAGCGAGCTTATCTATATTTAAAGGCACGATGCAATATAATCAATAGTAAATCCATACACCAAACCATTTAACGCAGTTATTAATTTTTTTAAACCGAAATCAAACCACACTACTAAAAAATCAAACCAAACCATTTGGTTTAACTTGATTTGGACTGGACTCGCGGTGGGACTGATGTTTTGCTCACCCCTAAGTTTATACTAGCGGAGTAGTATTTAGAAAAGTCTGAAAAGATCGAGGTCGATTCAAGTCATTTCAAATTAATTACAAACACTTCCCGTGATACTTGTACCACAAAAGAATTCAGAAACCAACAATTAATGGTGACTGTAAAAATATCCTTCAAGATCTTTGCGAATTTCTAATGCCTTTTCTTGCATATTTTTTAAATACTACTTTTCTTGTATTTTTAGCGACAAAAAAATAACTATGCATTCTTGTAAACTTATAAGTCTAAAACTTATTTTGGTATATTTTACATATTTTGTGTAACTTTTTATTTAGCCTTTCGTCGTAGTTTTTGAAGTTAATTGATCGTCTCAACAAAATGAATCGAAAAATTATGAAAATATGGACGGATGTTGAAAAAATTCAAATAAAACGGCACTTTAGACAAATAAAACAACTATTTGATATATATTTTTTGTCTTTAGTGAATTTTTTATTACTTTTAATCTTAATTTTATACTTTTTAGACTGCTTTCACTGAGACAGATGATTAATCCAAAAAATAACACGCAAATTTAATAAAGATTCAGAAAAGACGAATAAAACATATAAAACAAAAAAATAAGTTAAGTTTAAAAGAAGCCACCCTAATTATGATCGTATAATGATTACCATTTCTAACGAAAAAATAAGTTAAGTTTATTTCAACATTATATTTTATGGTCAAATAAAGGACATCCGGAATTATTATTGAATGATTGAGGAAAGTAAGATGTAATCAACCTTTTTGAAAACTTTTTAGCTGTCGCCAAATATGTAGCCAAAAAAAAAAAGGGGGGGGAATAAGAAAAACATACGCAGTCGCACAGTCCAGGGCACCAAATAATTTCCCCGATTCGAAAGGGTCCCACCACACGCCGTGCACAATGAAAAATTATAGAGTGGTTCGTGGCGGTGCTCTTTAATACCTTTTTTTCACGTCAAATTTCGTGTGATTCATGACGAAGCGTATGAATTCGGACAAAAATATATAGTGAGATAGAGTGTTGACCGGGAGTTTGGGGGTTTGTGTGTGTGTTTAAAGGGTTTACTCTATCTCTCCCTAGTCAACAATTGCCTAGGTGAGTTTGGTAGGTGAAATTACTCTCTTGCCCTCTCTCTAAAAAAAAAGAAGATATGAGTATTGACCATAATGTGGCAGTAGGGGTGTGAATATCCGATACGACATGAGAATCCGATATGAATACGACATGAGATTAGCGGGTTAGCGTAAATTATTTCTGACATGGAATACGAATATGACACGATATAATAATACGAAAAATTAAACAGATCGGATTATGATTGAAAAAACTATAACACTGACATGAGATGACCCGATATGACACGACGGCGGATGAAAATTTATGAGAGGACATGATAACACGACACGAACCCAGCACAAAATTAACGTGTTAGGATCAACTATTTTTTATACAAAATATAAATATAACACGATACGATAACACAAAAAACTAAATAAATCAGATTAGCGTTAAGAGAATTCTAACACTAATATGATAAGACACGATGCCCAGTGACAGTGGCCGGCTGAATAATACTCCACTTCCCACACGGCACACACACCTGCTTATTTATTTGTATTTCCTCTCCCTTTCAGTGTCTCTTCTCACCTCGCTTCACTCTCTTCGTTTCTCTCTCTCCCCGCAATGAAGAAAAAAACACCACCACCACCAACAGAGTCCTCCACCGCCGCCCACTCCCACTCTCTCACATGACGACAACTCCTCCACCACTCTCCTCCGCCATCACCCTCCTCATAACCTTCCTCATCGCCGCCACCTCTCCTCCACTCCCTCTCGTCGCCAGCTCCACCATCGCCGTCACCCACTACCCCTCCAGTACCACCACCGTCTGCGGCATTGCCGCCGGCAAACCAACCCAATCCATCCAATGCTACCACAACAACCGCACAGTTCCCATCTCATCCAACGTCTCCTACGAGTCCATCTCAGGCGGCCGTGACCTCTTCTGCGGACTTCGAACAGGCGGGTTCAGCCTCATATGTTGGGACACCACCACATTCCTCCCCAAACGGATTTACTTTAGCCACACCCGTCCATTGACGGGTTTAACAGTCGGAACTTCGCAAATATACGCGATTGGGGCTAATAATGGAGTCGCCATGTGCTGGAGATTTCAGTCGCCTGATGGAACGTTGAAATTCCGTACAATCACGTCAGGTGAGGGGAAAACGACGGATAGACCCAATTGCAGATACTTTATATATCCAACACAACCAACGTAGGATTTTATTCCTTTTTACATTCCCTGTCGTCCGGCCCAACTTACGCATCTCAATTAGTTGTCTAATCTCGTACTCGGTCTGTCGCGCCATCCACGTTGGGGCTACGAAATTTATAAAAATTTACTTTCTTGCGACCTAGCTTCTCCGAGGATTTGGGATAATTTCCACATTTACTGTGGGTAGATGACATTACATTTTACACGTTCAAAACAGATTTATAGATTTTATACAGTTATTTTTTATCATCCCAAAAGTTAAAAATGATGGGTTTGTACATGCTTCAGGTGGAGGATTCTCTTGTGGGATACTGGAGAACAACAGTAGGGCAATTTGTTGGGGCGGGAGCGAAATCGGAGCTGAGATTCAGAGACAATTTGGTAATGTCACCATGTTGAGCTTGGTTGCAGGGGAGTCTCATGCTTGTGGATTGACAACAAATGGGTATTTGATTTGCAAAGGAAGCAATGCCAGTGGACAGCTCAATGCTCCTTCCCTTTCGCCATTCGAGATCTCGGGTCTGGCTCTCGGTTCGAATCACAGCTGCGGAATTCTGCGAAAAAATGGGTCCATTATTTGCTGGGGAGGAGGAACGAAAAGATCAGAATTGTCAAGTGACGCAGCCGACGCTTTGGGATTAGTTTCATTTGAGGCCATTGAAGCTGGTTCTGGTTTCACTTGCGGGCTAACCACGAGAAATTTATCATTGGTTTGTTGGGGGCTAGGGTTTAGTTCAGGCACCGTGCTTCCGTTGGCAAAGGTGATTCCAGGCCCATGTATTCAATCTTCATGTAGCAGTTGCGGGGTGTTTCCGAATTCGGATAGTCTTTGTGCTGGTTCTGGAAACATATGCCAATCTTGCGAGATTGAGCTTCCAATTCCAGTTCTGCTGCCGGCATCGCCGGCATCAGCACCGCGGTCACAGGTTCTGCCGCCATCGGTAGCTAAAAACAGGTTTTTCCTGGCGTTTGGTATTGTTGGTTCAGTAGGGGCATTAGCAGGCATTTGCACTATTGTCTATTGGTTGTGGAGGAGAGGTTTTTGTATTTTTCTCCACAAGAAACTTGATCACTCTTTGCAACCCCCAGTTGGTGATGGTTCCAATGTGCCTCCTCCCTCCTCAAATGGCGAAAAGTCGCAGAGATTGAGGCGGCAAAGGAGCGAGACTTCATCGAAGCACATTGACAGGGCAGAGGAATTTGCCCTAATTGAGCTCTCTGCTGCCACTAACAACTTCTCATTCGAAAACAAGATTGGTGGTGGGAGTTTTGGAACGGTGTACAAAGGCAAACTTCCTGATGGTCGCGAAGTGGCCATCAAGAGGAGCGAGATAGGGGCGACAACCAAGAAATTCCAAGAAAGAGAAATCGAGTTTGATTCGGAACTAGCATCCTTATCGCGCCTCCATCACAAGCACTTGGTGGAACTTGTGGGATTTTGCAAAGAAAACGACGAGAGGCTTTTGGTATACGAGCATATGAGCAATGGGTCGCTATACGAACATCTCAAGGAAAATGACAGAGAGGGCAGCAACATTTTGAACTCCTGGAAAATGAGGATCAAAATCGGGCTGGAAACGGCCAGGGGAATCGAGTACCTCCACAACTATGCAGTACCACCCATTATCCATAGAGATATTAAGTCCTCCAACATACTTCTTGATGCGAATTGGACTGCGAAAGTGTCGGATTTTGGGTTTTCATTAATGGGTCCGGAGTCCGATACAAAGTCCATGACAACAAAGGCAGTTGGGACAGTTGGGTATATCGATCCCGAGTACTATGTGCTGAACATTCTGACAGCAAAGTCCGATGTTTATGGACTAGGAGTGGTACTCTTGGAGCTTCTAACGGAGAAGCGGGCCATGTTTAAGGTTGAGGGGTTAGATCCTATGACAGTAGTGGAATATGCAGGGCCACGAATAGCGGCGGGGGAGCTGCAGAGTGTGTTGGATAAGAGGGTGGGTGTCCCAAACGCGAACGAGACCGAGGCGGTGGAGATGGTGGCTTACACTGCTCTGAAATGTGTAAACTTGGAGGGCAACGAGAGACCCTCCACATCTGATGTTGTGGTTAATTTAGAGAGAGCAATGGCTCTTTGTGAGGGTGGCATTTCTAGTACCAAATTTTTTGAATAGCTTCCCAGCGAAAATTTCATACCCAAAGAATGAATCAAGGAAATTCTTTCATTCGTTTCCCTTCCTTCGTTGTTCTTGTTTTTGGATTGAGGGATGGTGTTGTTGCCTTGGTGCGGCGCATGGTGCTGTGACCCCAAAACGGTGCCGTTCGGCACATTGGAGCAACCCTAATTCTGAGGGCTTAAGCCTTGTTAGGCATAGTTAAACAAAATAATGATTTATTCATTCTTGTGGGCTTATTCGGATCTGAAGATGAATTAAACCGCTTTTACTCTTAAAATATTTTTTTAATGAATTTCTGCCAAAAAAAATTTGTCAAACCGATGTCGGTAACGGCCTCGTAGAGCTGAACACTCAATTTCATATAGGAGTAGACTGAGCATCTTGTGATTGATTTAGTTCTGTTTTTCTCCCTCCCTTTCCCAATTCCCCACGTTTGCTTGCACATTTCTTTACCATTTTCTCCGAGAGATAGGAGAGTAGCCTTTTCTTTCAAAGATTCCAACCTAAGAAAGTGAGTGAAGGGGATACAGACACAGGTGAGAATCTATTGAATTGATCATTGCGCCAAAAAAAAATTTCCCTGGGGCCAAAACTACAATCTGGGTGCATTTGCTCATGAAAATTTAGGGTTTACAACATCAATTACTGATCCTGGATAAAGTTGAAACTTGAAAGCAGTTACGGAAGAATTGATTTCGTCTCGGTGACTCTGTTTTTTTTTAAATCAGTCTTGCTGACTCTGTCGACGTGTTCTTTCAGTTTGGATACATAGCACCGGGTGGTTCGTTTTAGTTTTCTTATTAGGTGTTTCATAATTGATTAGGACTTATCACATCAGAGCATGACAACAAATAGGTACCCCAATGCATTTGTTCGACTCATGTTGCTAACAAAAAACACTCGACGGTACATTAGTGGTTCGTCTAGTCATTAGGATCAGATTGTAGTATTAGTTGAGGTGTGCATACTCGCTTATTTAGTAATAATGACGGAATCCGTCTCGTCCCAACTCCCAATTTCGTTGTGACAACCTGCCCTACAAATACTAAATTTAATTCCTTTTAGGACAGTTTGTCGCAGAAGCCCTAGGTATTAGGAAATTGTTGGAGTTGGTTGAACACAATGGTCCACGTCTAATTAAAGAAAACAGAAACAGAAAGATGGGTTTTGCAGAATTTTAATAGATACAGGCTGGTGGATCAGGAAAAATAATCTTGCTCAATGCAGGATTCAGGCATTTTGATAATGCTCTTTATCCGGATCAGGATAGAGACAGAAAAAAAGAGCATGTGATGAGAACCATAATTTGATGTGATACGGAGTTTTTAGACACAATAATTGGATTAAGTCAAGATCAGGTGCCTTAGTTTAAAGGGTGATGGAGACCCGGGTCCGCTCTCCACTGTCCGGAAAACTACAACGGCTTTGTTTGGTTTACATTTCAAAAAGTTATTTTTGAAAGTTGAATAATAATTAGTGGAGATAGATAGAGAGAAATATTTATTGAAACTGTGCCGAAAGTAAAAAGTTACTCTCAAAAAGTTAAATCAAGCGAAGTGAATGCCTCTGTACCGAGAGATTTTCCGGCCGTTGGATTATGTGATTTTTTTTTTTCATGTTTTAAATCTAACAGCTGAAAAATTTCCTGGCACAAAGGCATAGAAATTTTTGGCACAAAAGATCCTGTCTCGATGGAGACCGCACCCACCCATATAGAATTGTGCCAATTGATTGTCGTAACAAACAAATAAGATATTCTAAACGAAGATGATAATGCTTTTACTAATGCCAAAATTTCTCGGTGTTTAAAGAGCCTCGTACTATCCACATGGTACAAGTTTTGTGTAATTATATGGATTAAAATTTTGATAGTAAGAAAAGTGGTTACGGCATTATATGGCAAGATGGTATTAAGAACATAGCAATATCCCTAAGTCAAGCTCAAAGGAGGAGCGATTACGTGCCTACGCTTATACTGAACTTGATTCCGTCAACAACGAATAATTATTTAGTGGTCCTGGGGCATGATCACATGTTGGCCCAAGACCCTTAATCATCACACACTCTTGTAGAGTCCATAAAATTAATCACAAGCTTAACAAAATTGTGTGGTGATTTAAGGGTCCTGAAGTGCCACGTGATTGTGGCCAGGAACACATACTAAATTTTCTCTCAAGTAGACAACAAAGCTCATGGATCGTCTGTTCTAGATAAATATATAGGTGCTAAGAAGTAAGTGGAAGTGCTGGTTCATGCTGTTGAGAAGCTTGGAACTGGAAGGTATGTTTAGCAAAAACTTGATTCAAGAACTACACAAGGGTCTGCCCTTGTTTATCTCGAATGCAGTCCTGGATGAGCTATTTTCAATTCTTCTGTTCTTCTCTAACCGGTAGTTGGTTTACATCTGCAGATGGCGCGATGTTAAACTGCGAGCTTTTGATAATGCAAAGAATCGAACTTATGAGGATTTGAAGGTAAGCGGTCAACATTTCATTTTCCTGCATATATGTTCCGGATTTTTCTCCATTTTAACCGGACTAGTGATTAGTTGTACTGCTCCTTTGAAGTTGTAGTTTTTCAATCTCATTCCCTTCAAAATTTTGAAGCCTTCGGTTTAGTTGTTTCCAACAGTTTTTACAGTTTTGAATACTCATAGTCTCGTACTTTAGTTGGCTTGCATTATCGGAAATGGTTCTATGGTCTTTATGCCGTTGTCTTTGATTCTGAGTAGCAACTGTCTCGGGTAATCTCTTGAATTCTACTCTTAGTTTAAAATACACAAAACAGATGGATCTTGTCGTGGGTCGGAATTTGAAAGGGCAGTATTAGATGCTACTTATTTTCCAGTTTTAAACATACCTTTTTGTTTCAGCAGAAATGCTTACGTGATTCGGGGTTTTCGCGACCTGTGAAATTGCAGGATAAATGGTAAACACTGGTGCACACAGCAAGAATATCCCCACAGCAAAGGAGGGGTGAGCCCGTGCCCCAGGTGTTGCTAGACCGTGTCCTCGATGCCCATGCTTACTGGTCCCAACAGCAAGCCAAGCAACAGCTCAAACAGCAGTCCGACACTTGCCTCCTCCTCTGATAGCTTCTTCACCAATCAAGCACTCTTTGTAAATAGTGGATGGCGTTTAAAGTGGCGTGTCCTCATGTAAAAACCTAGTCATTGCTCTAGCTCTCAGCGGCAATTCTTTCCTTGCGTGGAGAGAGATTGGCGCTTGTAAATGCTTGACAGAATAAGAGCTTGCTAATTGTATTTTTTGATGCCAACCTCTTGGCATTTTTGTTGTTCATTCGATGGTTTGTTTTTGTTTTTTTGGAGATTTTTCTTTACGTATTTGTACATTGTTTGATTCTAACTTTTTGTAATGCTTGCCAAGTATCAGTACTATGAATTCATTGGCTTCCTTACATTTTTCCCTACAGTGCTTTATGTCTAGACTGCTTCATTGTTTTTGAATCCCTCTGACTATTTGTAGTGCCCTTCGGTTTTTGTCAATTTCCCCAAGTTTACTTGCATTCGTGTGCCCAAATGTAAGGGTCAATAACATATACCCCGAGGCCTTAATCCAAGCTGTACTTGCTTGGGCTTTGCTCTAGGTGTTGAAGCCCAGCCCAAAATGATGGCTCGCGATAGTGATCCGACTTGAGTCAACCCGTAATCCCACAAGATTGGCCAGCAGCTTACTCTTGCCTAGTCCAAGACCATTGGGCTGATCTTGAGATTGAGCTGGTGTTTTGAGAGCTAATGATACATACACACACACATTTAGGGATGACCATCTCGGCCGACCCGTCTGAATCCGATCTATTATCCGCCCCAAATGGATCGGATATTCGGAGATTTTTTTGGATATCGGAGAGGATTTGGATTTTTTTTAAAAAAAAAAAATTGAGGATCGATTGGATTTGGAGGTAAGTCTGCCTCCGATCCAATCCGCCCCGAATTCTATATCCGATCCACTCTGATCCGCCCCGGATGCTTGACTATAAAATACCTCTTATTTTACCTTTTGGGGTTCTAACCACAAAAACAAAACACACCCAACTCTTCAACCCCACGGTCCACCCCAATCTCCCACCCACATCGAGTGTTGACCAGGTAAATATATATATATATATATATATATATCTCTTTGCATTCTGTAATCTACTAATCTCTCTCTCGCACGAGATCTCCGACTCCAACCGGACCAATCGTTTATCTGGTAGAAAATTGATGTTTTTTCTATGCAAAAATCATGTTTGATTGGACATTTGTAAAAGCTTGGTTGATCCATCTTTATTGTTAGAGCAATGGAAAGTTAGAGTTTAACTGATATTGCTATTAAGATAAATATTATTTGTTCACATTAGTACATACGTAACAATTAACATACCAATGTATATATGATCAATCTATTTTTTTTTATGGATAACATACATTTTGATACTAACAAAATGAAACATTTGGATGGTCAAATATTGACCTGAGAGAATGAAATGATTAGATCGTCAAATATTGACCCATCGTCGAATATGATTATGCTAAATGTCAATTTGGTCTTTAAATCATCAGGAGTCTGATTTAGGGATTTGGATCCTCTATGAGAATTTTTCTATGAACTCTGATACAATCCTCACATAAAAATTCTCATAGAGGATCCAGATCCGTGAAGTTAGGTAGTTCGAGATGAAAAAATGTCATTGATAGAATAGGGACGAAATGACAAATTTTGAAAAGTTTAGTGAAAAAGAGTTATATTAATCGTTTTTCTCAGTTTTTTTGGTCTCAATCATGAGGGCTGGATAGGTTGCATATTGACCCACGACCACTGGCTGTGGCCTGTGAGTGTATGGTTCTGACAAAGGATCTAACGAGGTTTACGGTCCTGACTCCTAACCAAAGGATTTTGACCAAAACACTTCACCGTCGATGCATAATTTAGCACGAAACAACTTTGAATGTCCAAACAGATGATAGTATTACTAGTAGTACTATT
Source organism: Rhododendron vialii (assembly GCF_030253575.1). NCBI lineage: Eukaryota > Viridiplantae > Streptophyta > Magnoliopsida > Ericales > Ericaceae > Rhododendron > Rhododendron vialii. Next base: position 7,454,894 of record NC_080569.1, read on the forward strand.
TTATGCATAAACTTAAGATTATGTACATTATTAGTCGCATAAATAATTAATTAATGAGATCGGCTTATTTATGAAGCCGCGCGATCTCGGTCGTCCATTTCGACTTTAGACGGTCGGAATTTAAATGAAACTTTTTTCTAGAAGAGTTTAATTTTCGGAGAAGAGTTAAACTCTTTCTGAAAAAGTTTTATTAACTTATGAACCGTTTAAAACACTTTTAGACGATTTCAATTCACTTCCATAAATAACTGTTCACATAATCTTCCATTAAAAAGATTTTCTCTTAATTAATTTTGGCCCAGCTGCACCCACATCCTCACCAAATGGTGTGGATTGTCGGTATCACAACAAAAAGGTGTGGTTTGTCATAAAAAAGGACTTTCTGTGACAAAACCCGAACATTCTTACCAAATGGTGTGCACCGTCGCTATCGCCTATAACCATTGGGGGAGGTTCCAGTTTCAGGCTCCGTTCTAGTTTCTTTTAATTTTTAGAAGAAAGATAATTTTAAGTTTAAAAATTATGTGTATAATTTTTCTATCAAATGGGTAGCACTTTGCAGGGTAGTTTTGTAATTTGGATACAAATGGGTAGCACTTTGCAGCGTATGTGTTCCATCAATAGTAAAAAACAAGCCAAAATAAATTCTATTCAACACCCCTTCCCTTCCATTTTCCTGCTACAAAATCGTCTCTCTCTCTCTCTCTCTCTCTCTCTCTCTCTCTCTCTCTCAAAAGACAAGCCAAAAATTCAACACCCCTTCCCTTCCATTTTCCTGCTACAAAACCCTCTCTCTCTCTCTCTCTCTCAAAAGACAAGCCTTAAATTCAACACCCCTTCCCTTCCATTTTCCTGCTACAAAATCGTCTCTCTCTCTCTCTCTCTCTCTCTCTCTCTCTCTCTCTCTCTCTACCTTACGAGTGAATTGAGAATATCCATATCCATATCTCCTCCCCTCCCCTTCCCTTCCATTCCCTTCTTCTCAATTCCTTTACCAGGTAAGTAATAATGTGTACGTATCCTAGTAGTACTATCGACTTTGGAGAACTCACTCACTCTGTGGACGATTTCTTTGGAACTGACGAAAGTTTTTCAAACATGATCGGTCTCCCGCCAACGTCGGGTAAGTGCTCGTTGCTTCATTAATCATTATACTAGCATATATGTAGAATTGACATCATCATCAACATCTCAGCATTTGCTTCATGTTCTCTCTAGAGGTAGCAATTTCACCGCTGATGATTCTGGAGTCCATTTTAGTGACTTCGTTCACATTCGCAGCCTTTCTCTTCTGGCTTCCTCGTGAGTACAAGGAAGACGAGAGAGGAGGAGGAATAAATTCCCCTGTTCCGACCGTTAAATTCAACACCTTCCCTTCTTCGGGAGCTGAGTCCCTATAATGATTCTCGCTGCAACTTGCAGCCACCCTGAAACAAGATGGCAAGAGCATATTGCTAAAATACAACATAAGAAAAATTGCAAGCAGAACTTGTTCCAGTGAGAAGGGAGACAAAATGTGGTAAATCAGAGAAAACAAGGTAAGATAAGCATTAGGTTTTCAAACCATTGGGAAGTTGCAAGAAAAACGTAAGGAAAAAAAAAACTCGAATACACCAAAATCTTAGGACTTTTCATTTGGCCTGTGAAAAGAACCATAATAAGCTAGAAGAGAGAGTTCGGAAGACCAAGAATCCGATTACCTACAGATTTGGGTTGTCTTGGTCGACTTTGATTGCGAGGAGTTGAGTCCCTACGTGTCCGGTTCTGTGCTGGAACATCTTATGCGATGAATACAGCCCCGGCGTTAGAGCAGGAGCGACGAAGCACGGAGGTTGGCGCCGACCAAGAATAATAAGCTTCAGTGGCGGTTAATAACAAGGCCCGAAACAAGATGGCTAGAGCAGTGGCGATGGAAGCCAAGGAATCACTATAGGGACTCAGCTCCCGAAGGAGGGAAGGTGTTGAATATAACGGTCGGAACAGGGGAACTGGGTGTTACAGAGAGAGGGGGAGGGAGGGAGGGGTTCACATGACTTGGAGAGAGCGAGAGACGGGGTTAGCAATCTCGATTCCAACTAATTACTCCAAAACGCCGTCGTTCGGGCGTGACTGCAAGTGTCAGCAAGAAGCCCTCTTTGCAGGGACTCAGCTCCCATGGAGGGTTTCCTAGTGTATCGTGTGATTCATGTGTAATATGTAATATACAGTGTACAAAAATTTTATGCATTAAAATTGTAGCACTAACAAAAATAAATTTGACATTATCACTATTCTATAATTATTACAAAATAATTATGTGAATTGAATATTCGAGCGATAGTTAAAAAATATAATACTATCAATATGGTCTTGTATTTGTTTTCCAGGTGAGATGTTAAAACCCGACAACTGTGAAGGGAATTGGCAAAGTTCTCAAGGGGGGACCAGTCCTTCTCAAATGACAAATCAGCATCCGCCAAATGGAGGTGATCGAGATCATTCATAGTTAATTGCAGAGTCTATTCTTACCGAGCGTTTGACTGCACCTCGTGTAGGGCCCGCTTTGGGTCTCACAAAATATAGCAAAATAGCTTTAAATTTTAAAATATTTTTCTATGGGATCCTGTAAAATATTAGCAAAGGTTTTTGTTCTAGTAGTTCTGGGGGTATTATTAATGTTCGTGTATATGTTTTAATATTCTGAGACCTTCTTTTTTTTTAAACGATTAAATGATTTTCATCAGATTGCAGAGACTATTAGATTGCAAATTCAAGTACTGTATTTGTTAAAATAGAAAATGTGGAAGACGGGAAAATTACTTATTGCTCATCCACCACACATTGGTGTGGGTTCTACCACCAAATGTGTAGTTCTCACGTAAATGTTTAGTGGGAGAGGCCCTGGCCGGATCACCACGTGGTTGCTTTAGGAAGACGTACTGATTGGGAAGCTTTACTGCGGGAAACAAAAATGAAAAAAGAAGACAAAAAAAAACCCTTCACCATGCTCATTTTCATGATTATTAGTCCAGGTGGAAGTTAATTTTATGTGAAAACTGCACTTTCTTGACTTTCTTAATGCTGGACATGACAAAGATTCTGAATAAGTTTGGCGCAGGCTATTATTTGTCTCAGAATGCCGAGGATATATATAGCTCCTTCAATATATTATTGGATGGAGAAGTTCCCAACTGCGTCTTCGATTTTGCGGGAACTGCTTCCCCTTATTTGGATCAAGATACGACCCGCTACCTGCTCACATCAGGTAAGTAGCGCATGGTTGTTGCTGCATTATACTACTAGTATGTTGGATTGAATTGAAATCATATGCTAATTCATTTTTGCACAAATTAGGGAGTACTACATGTTAAAACCCAACAACTATACATGAAGGGATCGATTAAATTTGTGGTCTGGACTAGGATGAAATTCGTGGTCTGATGTCACTGATTAAACGAGATTGGTAATAAATGGTAGTGGAGCAACAAGCGGTGATGGTAATTCGGCTGGACAATGGGTATTTTGATCACTGGATGCAATGATAGCTTTAACTGGTGGTATTTTAATTTGGCTGGAAATTTTGGACATAGGCAATATATATGGTGGTTTTGATAATGATAATAAAATATGGTGGTGATGATATATGGTGGCAACAGCAATATAGGCGTGGAAATATAAAGAGTACCTTTTCGTAGAATGTCAGATTGCGGTTTGGAAATGCGGTCAGATTGTAATTTTGGTTTAACAGGGAGGCATGGAGTTTGGTGGTGGAGTTGATTTGTGAGAGAGCAGTAGGGAACCAATTGATTGAGGTGGTTCTGGAGAGCCAACTGATTTGGTGGTGGTGGTGAAGAGGATTACGGTGGGGAAGCTAGATTAAGAACCGTAGCTCTGATACCATTTGAGAGAATTGAAATCATATGCTTCATTTTTGCACAAAGTAGGGTGTACTACATGTTAAAACCCAACAACTATGAAGGGATCGATTAATTGCTAAAGTTCTGAATGGTGCAATGGTAACGACAAACGAAAGATCAACTACCGGATTCAGATCCTCTATGAGGATTAATCTCTCTGTTAGCCTAACCCCATCAAGACATGCCATGAATAAATTAGGTTTCCAATGGTGATTAGATTATCACTAAATTGTGAAAAAGATAAAGGGCCCAATACAATAAGGTCCCAATACAACTCCACAGTAGCCGATCATAACGACCGACCTCCATGGCTCCACAGCAAGGGCCCAATAAACTAGACTGGAAGAGATTGCGCGAATTTCAATGCTAAGGAGACTGATCCACGCGCCCCTTTAATTTTCGATGTGTGATTGGAAGTTTCTTAGTGAGTAAGCACCTCAGTTACTCCTGTATCCACATTGACAACAACGACTATGGATTTACACATATGGGCTCATTTACTTTTTCCTTAGGACTCCTTCCTCTTTCTTCCTTTTTGTCCGTCCAGAAAAGTTGTTATTTTTTCCTATGGAGAAGGGATATTTAGAGTGCTACTGCTATTAATTTTAACTTGAAAATATTACCAAATTAGTTTTTCACTCGCATATATGCCACAATATTTTTTCGTTGCAGATCATTCTAAGGTGTATTATGTGCAAATATCTGCAGGGACTTGGTCCCCAAAAATCCCAAGGCCAGACCTGATCTTGGTGATATGAATTATTAGTCTGAATATTCTACCGTGAATTTGATAAAAGTATTTTAAAAAAACCGCCAAAAAGACAATGACGATGATACCCAAAGATTTTTCACGTATTTGTGGTAGTATTGTGAATTAAGTTCTTATTGGAAAGCTTTTTTCTAAGAATATAGAAGCTGAGTGGGCATTTTCACGACAGGAATTGTATTGCCCTTTTGCATGGTTTTTTGGTTAAATATAATTTTCTTGCACCTCTAACACAAATTTTTGCGCGTTCAAGCTATTGGGACAGAATTTCTTCGATATACAGGGTTTTTTTTTTTTAAGGTTTCTCACTGATGCAAATGTTGTGTACTTCTGTTCTAGTTCTTGGGGCAGTGATCGATACTCGTGTTCATGCATGTCGGAGTTAAGGATTTATGATAATTTAATATATAAAGGATCAATTGAAAGCAACTCTTTTTGTCCCATAATCCTCTTAATATTTGCATGAGTGTACTCGTTCTTAATTCTTTGAGTAACAAAATCTTTCTTTGTTGAGAAAAGAAAAGAACTCTTTCTCCACTAGCATGGTTTTTGGCCCAACTCGAAGTTAATACGTACAATGTTTCCAGGTGAGGAATTACAGCCAGGCACCAGTTCTTCCAAAGAGGTCATGATTGTCGATACTGGTGCAGATGTGCATACTCTGGATACCCCCCAGGACTGCCAAATCTCCAATCCATCTAGTAGCACAAATAAAGCGCCACGTCGCAAGTCTACGGTTTTCACTATTAATGAAGTTGAAGCACTGGTTCAAGCGGTTCGAAGACATGGACCTCGAAGGTATGTTTCGAACAACACATCTAGCGAACACAAGCTCAGTTAGTTATGTTATTTTGTATGAATTTTGTAATAATTAACAAAAGGTGGTTCAAAGTTATGAATTTTTGTGGTTGTGTTTACGGATTTTTGTGGTGTTGTTTATGAACTTTTGTAGTACTTTTGTTTATGAATTTTTGTGGTCCAATAAACAAATTCTTTGGTGTTCAATTATAAGAGTTTGTGGTGGTTTACGAACTTTCGTTGCTCAAAATACCACAAGGCATATATGCCACACAGATTTTTTTGGGATCGATGTTTACCCTAACGTTGTCGTTTACACAATAATTATGCATTTGAGACTTTACATCACACCATGTATGTTCTAGCACAAACTGGCTGCAGATGAAAACCTTTGCAATCTAGAACGTCATACTTCTCCTCTTATTTATTTATTTATTTATTTTTTCCTTTTCCTTTTATTAATGCAGGGTTTAGGATCCTAAATTAGTTGTTTTGTGATATACATATATATCTAGCCTTGACTATTATCAAAAAAAATAAAAAAATCTAGCCTTGACTTCAATCAGTATTCCTATTGTGCAGGTGGAAAATGATTAAGGATGAAGCTTTTGGAAATGACAACAGGCGTACGCAGACAGATTTGAGGGTGAGGAGTTCACTACAATCTTTCCATAATTGTTGATTAATTTAGTGCATTTTTTTTTTGCATTTATTATATGTGTGCGTTTGGAGTTTAATTTTTTTTACCCAATTTAAATTAATTTTTTACCCACTTTGTTAAAATGGGTTAACATACCCACCATGTTCCTGGTTCTATTTTACTAATGGTTTATCTCTTCAAACATGCTATCTTAACTAACCCTGCGAAAAATCAATGGCAAGACACATTGGGTCATTAACTTAGTCACTCTCACTCCCACTGCAAAAGGATATCGGTAACTTCTTGTTTAAATCACATTATTTTCAGTTTAAATTTCTATCAAACTTGTAATTAAATTGAAAATTGGGTGATTTTATCAAGCACGCACTTATATCCGATTAAGTTGATTTTTTTTTTTTGGGAGAGTTAAAATGTCATATTAATCTAGGAAATGAACCGTTATGATCAATGCCTTAAAAAAAGAATAAACAAATGAGAACACAAATTACAATTAATATATCCAAGTAGTCTGGCCAAAAAAAAAAGTACTAGCAAGTACAAGCTGCTTGTCTCTATCTAGCTTCTTGAAATTAATATACTTAATTCTTTGACTGTATTTCTGATCACTTGGTGTGGATGCATGGCAAACTGCTGGTGTAGGACAAATGGAGAACTCTAGTGAAGACTGCCAATCTACCTGCTCACAAAAGGAGAGGAGTTGTCCCTCCGGAAGAGCTTTTGGATATGGTCCGATGTGTTGATCAGAATAGCATACAAATCCCACCATGCCAGCAAGCCATGCATGCAGCACCATGATCCAATAGAATATTACAACTGTCCTGCTAACGGATGCTATATTACATCCTTTAATCTTGTAACCAGAGTAATAGTTTAATTGTAATTTATATCTATTCACGCCCCACATGTACAGGTATTTAACAGCTTTGCTATTTTCTGTCAGAACACTTAATACTCTGTCTACTACTCTCACAACTCTTATTTCGAGAGCAACTTGTAGTTATTTCTTTGGCATATTTACCCTTTTTCTCTCCTTCTTTGGATTGCTTGTTTTTTTTTAATTTTCTTTTGCCTAACTTTTAAGATTGCTACGGTTTTTTGATTATTTTTTTCAAGGGCTATTTCAGAATTCGTAGAGCGTCCTACGAATTCTGAAATAGCCCTTACTGATATCGGATTGAGCTAAATTTTTTCAAGAACTCATAAAAATATTTTAAGAATAACTTACGGTTTAAATCATCTATGTAGAACTCGTATTGGGACGTTGTTTCTTCGGGTATGAGGGGGCTCTAACTTGTGTTTGCTAAAGCTCCGTTTGGCACTCAATTGATTTTCTAAAGGGTCATTTTGGGTCTCATAAAAATGATTCAAACCGTTCATTATTCTGAAACATTCTCACGCCTTAGTTAAGATACATTTTTGAAATTTCACTACTACAATAATGCTTAATAATCACAGTTATTACCCGTGATCTATTGATTTTAATCACAGTTATAAAACCGTGGTCTATCGGGCCGTTATTAAAAGTCTCCTACTTTTAATCACGGTTATAAACTGTGATACAAGCTAATAAAAATCCATGCTTGATAGGTAAGAACCGTGATTGTTTGCAATTAAACATCTCAGTATTCTCAAAAAATCGTGATCATTTTGAATGAACTAATCACAGTTTTTACTCAAACCGTGATTGTATCTTCTTTACCATGATCATTTTCAATCAAATAAGCATGGTGTTCTAATAAAATTGTGATCATATCATATGTAACCTCACAGTTTTTTCAAATACTGTGGTTGTTAATGGACTTGAAATATCTCACTTCATTCCGAAACTGGTGAATTTGTTTATTTTCTTAAATTAGATACTTTCCAGATCTCAACCTAAAATTTGTTCCCCATTGCTAACTGTACAAGTGCATCATGCTGCAATGATATGGCAAACACATTTACTCATTGAAAAGGCCAGAATGTAAACTTATATTAATCTGTAAGTGTTTTACACACAAATTCAAGAATCAAACATGTTACATGGTCCGGGTATTGAACCGAAAAAATAAAGCCTAGCTAGATCAATGTATAGGCAAAAACGAATGACAAATATGCTAACTAGCCTCTCTAGTCCGTCTACCATTTGCCACAATGACAAACGTGTTTTCCTCAAAACTCATACTTCAGTCCATAGTCTTTGTACGAAATCTGAACATTGGCAGCCGTCTGCAAGCAGGAAAATCACAAACTCATCAATAATTTACTGCGAGAAAACGATAAATCATGTCACATATAGCATAGAACAATATACATACAACGACCTCTGATTTCATAGTTGCAAAGTTGTGACCAACCCATCTCTTCTACTACCTGCAACATATCATTCTGCAGCAATAAGGTCACAAGCAATATTACAATCTTCCCATAGTAAAAAAGCATAATTCAACTTCAATTCAAATAACCGGACTAAAGTTGAGTTTTGGGAGACTGAAACAGAGCCACGTCACTTTTTCTCTAGTTTCACCATCTTGCTTTTTACACCTAGACACCCCCAAAGCATATTGGGTGCTGAAAAACATCACCGGATAAATTGACGAATCCAAAATATTACTACTAAATAACACTTCAATAAAGTAGTGTCGTAAGGTCAGTTATCTGGCCAGCCATGTATAGCATTTCAAATATGCAAACAGAGATTAACATGAATAGCTCTATAACAAACAAAATATAAGTTGACTTTGCTAACAAAGCCAATTTCGAAGAACTGAATTGCACCTTTTGTCATAGGGGGAATTCCAGTGCCATTGCCACTCATGATCACTCTATGAATAGGAGGCCATTTTACTTCCTTTCTATTTTTTCAAGAAACAACAATTGAAGCTTTAACTTGGAAAATAGCACATAAAAACTGGGAAGATATTGTAGAAACAACAAAATTGGAACTACCGAGTACCAAACATTCCTACGGTGTACGACTTAAGACTCATATAGATTACAATTGTTGTACTAATTAATACCCAATTTCGTTTGGTACTTTTATCGAACACCTAATATGCAGAATCATCTGTGATTATAAACAATACATAACAATCTGTCAACATCCGCATAATCACAATCCAAAAGACCAAGAGCATGCTTGCCGTGAAAATAAGCACGACTTCGGTGCAAATGCAGGAGGCACCTGTAGAGAACCATAATTATTTTCTCAAATTTTAAATGTTTAATATGTATTTGGATTATCGAAATATGGATAATGCAGAAGATATGAGTTAGATCAATGTGAGATGACTTGTAAGTTGTGGGAGTTGATGATGTAGTTATATACTTGAAGGGTGTGTGTGTGAATTGGCCTATATAAGGATCAAAATATCATGGAAGATTATTTTCTTCCCCTGTACGCCTCTCTCTTTCTCCCGTCCTCTCCTCTCTCTCGGCTCTCACCTCTCTCACCTTTTCTCTTCGATTTCATCGACCACGAGTGAGACTTTTGAAAGATCCCAAGTACTAAAGTTGTTCTTTGCAACGAGAGCTTCCTATCCATCCAAGAAAATTCATGATTGGAGTACTTCGAAGTTTCCTCCATGTTCGGGCTTGCTTCTAACCTTCGAGGTAGGGATCTCTTGCCTTCTTTACATGTTTAAGCGTTGGTTTAATGTACGAGAATCAAGTTTGATCATTTATTTTGAGTCTTGAACAAATCTGGTATATGCTGAAAATTTCGTGGGTTCTGCTGATCTGTCTTTTTGGAGCCTTTTTGCTAGGAATTAATTTTTGGTGCCTTCATAACAGTTAAAGTACGTTTCAATACGAAGATTTCGGTACCAAGATCATGCAAAACCGATAATCACACAATTAGTTATGAATTTTTGAATACTGGCTGTTTGCTGGATGTGCGAATCTGTGCATGGCTGTCTTCTTTTAACTCTCTGGGCATGACGAACATTTTGGGTGGCTTTGGGTCTTTTACAGGAGGTGCATATTTAAGTTAAGAAGAGATTGGCATTGGAATCAATTAATTTGGTTAAGTATACAATTTTTGGTGAATTTCTAAAGCTGGGTTGGTTGATAGGTGCGAAAATGGTTGCGAAACTGTTTTTCTTTTGATAGTTGGGTTAATCTCCTCTCGTTTCTGAACCTGGGATTTTTACTGAGTGTAGGGCTTGTCTTGGTGCAACTTTTGGCTTTGGTTTCACTATTTTTGGGTTTAAGATGAGAGAGTTATGATTTTTCAATCAATTTTACTTATTTCCGCGTAGAATCTGACAGCACCGGCGGACTTCGGTAAAATGGCCATAACTTCTAGTTCGGGACTCGAAATGATGCACCATTTGTTTTGTTAGAAACTAGACATATAAAGCTTTCCAACGATACATCCCATGCATCATGGGTATGTCCGAGCGATAACAGATTTGCATCCAAAACTGACCCAAATTCTGCTTTGCACTAGTTTCACTGCTACGCTGAGCTATAATCGCAAGGCCATAGTAAGGTTATCCGAACTCTGTTTTTGATGTATGACCTATGGATCGAAGAAAAAGAAGTATATTTTTCAATGGTTTAAGTGTCGTCCTTGAATTAGCGTTGTTTAATTGGATATAGTCTAATGTAAAGGATTTAACTTTCCCAATTTGACATGTGGGGATACAATGGATTGATTTAGGTGATTAGGTGTTGGATTAAAGAGAACTTGTGGTGTATAAGAGATATGCATTGTTGGTGTATTGACGTTGATGTTGTTTGATACTTAGAGAAAAATAAACAATTTTAGGGCATTGTATTATGCATAAATAGAATCATTGAGTATTGTCTAAACATGTTTCCATTTGATTGAATGTTCTAGGAATTCGAGTCGTCACGTGGATCGAGGTGAGTGATTTAATACCTAAACACATGGTTTTGAACTTGTTTTCCTTATCAAGCTTATTTGAACTTGAACATGTTTTATAAATTATGTACTCCATGGATAACAATGAAAGGTGGACCTATTTGTAAAATATTTGCGAATCTATTTAATGGCATTCCCAACGTCCGGTCTTGCTAGGGGACGGCTTAATGGCTAGCAAGGGGTGTTTGAGGTTGGTGTGTGTTTTGGGATAATGCATAGACGTCTGGCTTATCCACTACTGGGGACGCCCGGTAGCTTTGAATTTTGAATAGCGGAATGTGCATTATATATGGCTTATAGTTTTGAGTTCTTTGTTTTGAAATATTATCAAATTATTTTGCATTGTCCATGGAAGGCATGTGAGTTAAGTATTAATTATTCACACGAGCTTTGGCTTAAGTATTTTCTTTTCCACCTTTCAGGAAGCGACGCGTAGTGTGGCAGAGTGTTTACTTTAGTTTGTAAATTTGTAGGTAAGCACAGCTCTGAGAGGTTTATCCTTTTGGTTTGTAAACCTATGTAAGACTTTGGTTTGTTATCAATAAAAGTTAACTTTTGCTTCCGCTATTATGTTTAGCCCCTTTTGATTATCGCTTGCTTAGATGAGATTTGATTCGTGATTTGGCCTTAGTGAGAAATCACTGGCATTTGTCATGATTAGAGGCCGTTCCAGTAACTTGAAAAAGTTACTTTTTGAAAAAGAAGGCAATTTCAAACTCAAAAATCATGTGTTTACGTAAACAATTTTCCTACCAATATGGATCTTGTTTGATAGATCTCATTAAGATCTTTTAAACGGTGCAAAGAAAATTAAAAAAATATTTTCCATTTTCATTATATTTGAATTTGAAATTACATCCGTTTGAAAAAAAAGAACTTTTTTAAAAAGTGGAACACCACCTAAGATCTCAAGGGACGGGTCAGGTCGTGACAGCACCATCAACATTCGAATATCTATCCTGGAAATCAGCACTAAACTAAATAGCCCGTCATTCATTACATAACCGAGACTCAGGGAGCCCAAGTCCCAAAACCCTCACCCTAGGTTGAAAGTACAAAACAAGAACGACGGAAAGTTGGAAAAGAGAAATCGAATCTAACACCTACCGCAGAGGATGATTCTTCTATGCAAAATCACCTCAACAGATGGTTGTGGGCGGGGGATGCGCTCTTTTCATCGGAAGCTGGTGGTCGTGGTCGCGGATGTTGCAACTGGAAGCAGGCGATGAAACATGCTGCAGTATGACGAGAGGCGACGATGGAGAGAAAAAGGGCGCCGATCTCATCGGGGAACTGTTAGGGTTTTCCTTAGTTGCTTACTAGAGAAACAAGGGTATAGGATTGGGTTAATTACTTGTTGCCCCATTTATCTATACACATTTTTCACTTTATCCCCTCCTACTACAGAACGCTACAATCTACCCCCTTTATCTTTCAAATCCTAACACATAAGGCATGCCGTTAGTCTGGGATCCAAAAAATCGTCAAAGGGACATATGCATGTCACATGATCTGTAAAAAAGAAAAAATTAAGTGCTCTAATTTTCAATCCGTTTGAATCGGTGCGAAGACCTTATTTCTCTGATCATTTTATCTTAAAGGATCCTAATTAATTTTTGGCTTTAGGGCTCTCGTTAGTTAGTTCTAAGAGATATTTGGTTATACTATTTTCTTAGGACTAATTAACGAGAGTTCTAGAGTTAAAAATTAATTATGACCCTTTAGGATAAAATGATCATAGAAATAAGATCTTCGCACCGGTTCAAACGGATTAAAAATTGGAGCACTTAATTTTTAACCATATTTTTTAATATATAAACTACCTATAAAAAATTAAGTGCTCTAATTTTCAATCCGTTTGAACCGGCACAAAAATCTTATTTTTATGATCATTTTATTCTAAAGAGTCATAATTAATTTTTGATTATAGCGCTCTTGTTAGTTAGTCCTAAGAAAGTAGTATAACCAAATATCTCTTAGGGCTAACTAACGAGAGCCCTAGAGCCAAAAATTAATTATGATCATCTAGGATAAAATGATCAGAGAAATAAGATTTTCGCACCGATTCAAACGGATTGAAAATTAGAGTACTTAATTTTTTTCTTTTTTACGGATCATGTGACATGCACATACTCCTTTGACGATTTTTTGGATCCCAGACTAATGGCAAGCCTTATGTGTTAGGAATTGGAAGATAAAGGGGGTAAGTTGTAGCGTTCTATAGTAGGAGGGGGTAAAGTGAAAAATGTATATAGATAAAGGGGGCAACAAGTAATTAACCGGTATAGAATTGGGTGAATTGGCGGCAAAATGCCCGCCCAACTTTCAAATTTTTTTAGGAGTGTTTTGGAAATCTTGAAAGTCCTCTTCTCACCTAAATAATTTCCCCCAATTATGGAGTATTTAAAAATTCATCCTCAGATCTTATCCCACGTAAGTATTCATCCCGACTATTTTAAACTGTTATGTTTTCATCCTTTTCACTTGTGAAATACCTTGTCTACCCTTATTTGGTGATACATATAAATATGCATAAATATTGTTGCCTAATTAGGTGGCATGTAATTAGGACCTAAAATCATGGGTTTTGACCATATTTCATCCCTTTCTTATTTCAAGGGAAAGGAATAAAGGGGACTTTGAATTTTCAAATATTTAAATCATTAAAGGATATGTTCCTAAAATCAAGGGTTTAACTTATTTCCGTACCTTACAACGATTTCATGGCTTCTGTGGCCAAAAAAAAAAAAAAAAAACGATTTCATAGCAAATTTGAAAAACCAACAAATTTGCAATCATGTTTTATTCATGAAACCATATAAATAAATTACTAAAAAAAGCATGAAAGCATGATTACATTAATAAAAAAAACATGAATACACCATGTTTTTAATTGACCACAAAAAAACATGAATAAATTAATCAATCATGTTTTTTCATGAATACACTATAAATAAACATGAATACACCTTGTTCTATTCATGAAAATAGATAAATAAACATGAAAAAACATGAATATACCATGAAAAAAACATGAATACAAATGACTTTTTCACCGGTGGCCGAAAAACGTATTTATTCATATCGGAATATGTGAAAAACTATGAAAACAAATGACCAGTTACTACCCAATCGAAATCGGTGGTACACCGCCCACTGCTCATCCCCGTCCAAGTTGCACCTCCTGACAGGCGTAGCAAACACACACCCCTCCGACACGGAGCGAACGCACACCCCTACAATGCCATCAAACGGCATTTCGTTGCCGTGATCTCTCCTGAATATCCCGATTTTGATGTCAGCGTGATCTCCCCGGAATATTCCCGATCTTGATGGCGGCGTGATCTCGATCCCCTGAATATTCCGTCGCCGTGATCTCCCCGAAAAATCAGTTATTTTCTGGGTGGCCGTCACCATGATTTACTGATTTTCTCGTTGGGTGGCTGCTGTACGATCTCGTTGGGGGGCCAGAAATGAAAGATCGGAGCAGTGGTCTTGATGTTGGGGCCGGAGAACCAGAATGATTTCCCTTTCCAGCAGCCCCTCGGCGGAAGTTGCGTCAAGTGATCGCATGGCTCCATAGGGGTGGGGGGTTTTTAAATTGTTTTGGTAGGATTAGATTCTTTCCCAAAAATTTTGGGATTTAAATCAACTAATTGGACGGAAATTGCGGGACGGGACGGAGAAGTATATGTTTTGGTCCCGTATTCCGATGCTGTATATACATGTACATAATGTATATTAGGGGCATTGTTGGAATTAGAAAAAATACAGGATGCAAACATAAGTGCAAAAAAAGTGCCGGTTGAAAACTTACAAAAAGTTGAACCCGAGGATTATTCTTTAAGTCTCCCGTTAAATAGGCAATTACGTTTTTCAATGCTTGTAATTAAAGCATGGTTAAAATAAGCAAACACATTTAAATATCATGCTTTCAAAAAATGTGATTAAATCAAACAAGATAGATTTTATCACGGTAGCAACGAAGCGTGATTAAAATATACTCATTTTATCACGCTTGTAAGAAAGTGTGGTTAATATAGAGACATTTCTATCACGGTTGTAACGAAGCGTGATTAAAATAAATACATTTTATCACGCTTGTAGGAAAATGTGGTTAAATTAAGCAATTTTAATCACGGTTCTCTTAAAATTGTGATAATAAATGTTAATTATCGCGGTTTTTTTTAGCAAAGTGACATGAAAAATTCATCTCACATTTTTTTATCACGTTTTCATCAAAACTGTGATCTTTCTAACTTTCTTCATGTGTTCTTTATCCATTATTCTAGTAGTGTTTCTGTAATTTTTTTTAGCTAAGTTGGATATCGACAATGGTTTGATCAATTCGTGCTTTAGTATATAAAAGAAGAATCCAACTATGGGTCCCACATTAATGATCGAAACCTTTAAATTTGTTCAAATTTTTCTTCTAAAGGTTTGCCAAATAATTAGCTTATTCTCATATCAATAAGGTCAAAATGTGTGGAGGTTATGAGATAAACTTACTTGATATACATCATAAAAGTATTTTTTTTTAGATGAAACTACGCTTTCTCTACTAATGAGAGTGTATTTCTCAATCCTCAAAGATGCTCAAAGTCTTAAAAGTAAAAAAAAAATTTATCCGCAAACACGCCTTAAAGGCAAAGTCTTAAAAATAATAAACTCTCTATTTTGTACCAAGTCTTAAAAAACGAAAAGTCTTAAACGCATCTTCAATTCGAATAATAGAAAGGAACCTACTATGATGATACACTATCAACAATATAAACAAAAATCTAAAATTATAGTAATATTTTCAATGCTGTGTATTTCAATATCTTATTTTTGATCAGATGTGTTTTTCAATATATCAGCACTCCTGTTATATATTAACAGTCTAATGAGCAATTTTAAACATCTTGCCAAGAAGGCAAGAAGTAAGAAAAATTAGGGCAGCAGAATTTCTTCGCACACGTGTTCTCAAGTGTAGGATGAAACTCAGATTGGACCGGGGTCCGATTACCTTTGTCCCGAAAATCTACGTCTCTGTGCAAAAAGATTTTCCGGCTATTGGATTGTGTAATTTTTTATGTGTTATTCTAACGACCGAAAAACCCATTGACACATAGACACAGATTTTATGCATAGAGGATCATGTCTAGACCGGACTGGACCTATCACGGTATCCCCGCAAATTTGGGAAAATGACGGCCCATGTCGTATTTTGATAATTAATATTCGTCAAGGATAAGCTTATAAGAATATTTGCTAATGCTGAAAATGTCCTTAACAGATATTAGTTATCAACACACGTCATTGGCCGTCATTTTTCCCGCAAATTTTACCGAAACACTCTACTGGGCCGATGGGCCCACTCATGCTTACGAAGTGTTAGCCCGTCAACGAGTATTATATTGGGCCGTTAGCCTGTTACGTACGGTATAGGGACCCGCATATTGACTTGTCGCCAACGCAGTGGGCGTATTTTGGGAAAGAAACTTGGACCCTCGATTCTACTGCTTCTGTAGTAGTCTTTCCCTGAGGATTGAGGAACCTCTGCTTTCTGCATACTCTTTCTCTCTCTCTCTCTACTTCGACGAGGTACGCTCTCCTCTTGTGTTTGTAAGTATGAATATGTATACCTACAAGTGTTTATGTTCATGCATCTTAATAACTGCGAAGATGTGTGTATGCATCGTTGTCTAGTTGCTTGCTTTATTACTGCTTCAATCTTCAAGTGATTCTCCATGTCTAGGGTTTTTTTCAAAGTTTGGATTTGTTTTGGGGATTTCCTTCTTCTGATCGCGTGCCGATCTGTTAGTCCCGCATCTAGAGCTTACTTGGATGGTGAGAAAGGGTAAGATAAGGATCGGGAGCCATTTCTCACCCAATCTCACCAAAATACTACTCAA
The DNA here is from genome assembly GCF_030253575.1 of Rhododendron vialii. Lineage (NCBI taxonomy): Eukaryota > Viridiplantae > Streptophyta > Magnoliopsida > Ericales > Ericaceae > Rhododendron > Rhododendron vialii. The sequence goes on from NC_080569.1 coordinate 7,471,779, forward strand.
TTTCTCCCCCGAAAATTACATTTTTTAACTTTCCACTTCTCACACCAAAATACTCAATCCAAGTGAGTGATTTGTCTAGAAACCATAACCCTTTCTTTCGAATTTCTCTCGTAGGGTTATTTTTTTGTGATGTTATATATGAAACACACCATAAAATTCCTAATGGTGTTTTAGGGATAGGAAGTAATTTATTTCTGGAAGTAGATTTACTGCGGGTACGAAAGGATGGGCACTTTGAGACTATTGCATTTGCATGTAGTAGAGCTATTTGTTTTCTAAATAAGCGTCGATTAAGCTAAATATCTGTCTAAAGAGTTTGTAAATGAGCCATTCAATATTTTTTCAATGTTTATAATAGTGAACATTTTCTAGTTGCTAAACCATTTGGTTTAGGAAAAATAATTGGTTTATTGTTGTTAATATTTCATATGCTTTGGAAATTAGGGTAAATTTCTCTGAACCCCCCCTCCTCAGGTTTCTGACAAATACAAAGATCTCCCCTGAGGTTTCTGAAATGCCACTGCCCTCCCTCGCTTTATCTGACAATATCCAAATTCCCCCATATGTTATATTTCCGTCAAAAACTTAATGGGATCAGCTGACTTCAAAAAATCTTGGAACGAAAATGTAAAAGCTGATCGCATGAGATAAGTAGCTTTTTAATTAGGTTAAGTTGATTAGTGAACATTTTCTAGTTGATGAACCATTTGGTTCACGAAAAATAATTAGTTTTTTGTTGTCGAACTATCATATGCTTTGGGAGATATTCATAATCGTACCATAATCAGCCAAATTATTAGTGGCGGCTCCAAGAAATTGTCACAAGGTGTTCACAAATTACTACTGGCAATATTAACCAAGTTGTCCACAAAATTCACATAGTAGTGCGATCAATCTTTTGATTTCTGTTTTTTTTAGTTGGGAGTCTAGAGATTGCTACCCTACTTTGAGTCAATTCTTTGACATGTTAAATATTTTGGCTTCTAGAGGGGGTACAGGGTTTTGTTATTTGTCTTTTTTTCTTCTATTCCTCGTTTTTTTGGGTACATGGGTGGCATCCCCTTGATGCGTTCTCAATAACGTTTTATTACTTATCAAAAAAAAAAAGTATGAATGGTGTGGTCAAAAAAAAGACATGATTGTCTTCATTGAGTTCACATATTTGGAACCCAGCAGAAGTAAATCGGCACATTAATCCACTTGACACAATTAAGTTGGTACAGATCTTTTTGGAGATATGCTCTTGTTAAATTTTTTTTTTTAATCATTTGAATGAGTGTACAAGATTTTTTTGTCGTAGTCTTGGACCTGAAGAAAAAATCTTTGAGTCCACAGGGCTTCGCGTAAGAAATTTGAATGTTATTAACTTATTATCAACAAAAATTTCCGTAGAAGATGTGTCTTGCACCAGATAGAGCTGAATTTCTTTTAAAAAATTTGCCTACAAATCCTTAAGCTAAACAAAAAAAAAGAAAAAGAAATTACGGTTATGAATACTGAATTAGTACGTTTAGACTGTAGGCGATGCACATACTATTGTTGAGAGAGAAAGCAGAGCACGATATAAGTACCACTTGGTCCTTTCTCTCTTTGTTTCTTTTTGTCATTATGATTGTGGGCTTTGTTCAGTCTAATAAATTAGGCATTCAATTATGATCAAAAAATAATAATAATAATTACCATTGCTTGGTGTTCGGCCACCAGTGCAAATAAGAAAGTAGAAATGAGAAGTCCGTGTCTATATTTGTTCTTTTGAGTGTGTTTGACCCCACCCACAGATTGACAGTCTAGGTTCGTTTCTAGTTGGGCTTATTGAGGATGTTTCTTGACAGGTTGGTGCATAGTTGACGATCATGGACTCAACTTTCAGAGAGTTTTTGGATTCAATAGGAGTTTCAAGATTGGATGATGAGAATATATTACGTTGTTTTGATTGTTCTCCAAATGTATCCGATACATATATGTTTAGTCAGGACTCTCCGGATCTTAGCTTCCTGAATATTCCTTCCCTTCCGCCTGACCTTGTTCACGATGCTGAGCCTACGAATTTTGGTACTTCTTCGAACTTGAACTCTGCAATGACCTCTGGAGATGATAATGAATTTTCTGATTCTGTTTTGAAGTACCTAAATGAAATTCTCACGGAGGAGAATGTGGAAGAAGACCCGTCAGTGGTCCTTGATCCTTTGGCTCTACAAGCTGCCGAAAATTCCTTCTATCAGATCCTGGACAACAAATATACGCCTTCAACCAACCAATCCACTGTTCACATTGACCAGAACGTCCAAAGCCCAGACGGTAACTCTTGTGGAATTTCCAGTGAGAGCCAGACAAACAGCAGCAGTTATGCTAGCAACTTCACGAATCCTCATTGTGTTTCTGATTCTGTTGAGTTTACACCTTCTTCATCGCTTATAGAGACCCAGCCTGCTGAGAGTTTCTCCCAAACTACTTTGCAATCTGGTTCTCAGTTGCATTTGAGCTCTTCAAACAGCTTTAGTAATGGTTTTCTTTTCCCAGTGGACACTGCTTCTATTTCCCATCTAGTTTCGAACATATTCAGCGATATTCATTCCATCTTTCAATTCAAGAGAGGCATGGAGGAGGCCAGTAAGTTCCTTCCAATGGGTAATCCATTGCTAATTGGTTTGGAGAAGTATGCACTGCCTCCGGTATCGAAACAAGTGCCTTCGCCAGTTGTAGTCAATTTAGATAAGGACGAGAGGGACGACGGCTTTTTGGGAAGGAAGAATCATGATCGGGAAGATAGTGATATAGAGGAAGAGAGGCGTAGCAAGCAGTCTATCAGTTGTGTTGAAGAGGCTGAGCTATCAGAGATGTTTGACAGGGTTCTGCTTAATGATGAGATAAAGGTGGAGCCTCCTCCGTGTTGCGCTGGTGATGAAGAAATGCATACGCAGAATGGCCAATCTAGTGGGTCCAACATTGGGAAAACACGTGGTAAGAAAAGGTACAATAAAGAGGAAAAATTGGATCTCAGGACTCTACTGATTAGCTGTGCACAATCTGTTGCTGCTGATGATCGCAGGAGCGCTGATGAACAACTAAAGAAGATTTGACAGCACACTTCTCCATTCGGTGATGGGTCTCAGAGATTAGCGCACATCTTTGCTAATGCTCTTGAGGCATGCTTGGCTGGCACTGGAAGTCAGATTTATAAGGCCCTAGCTTCCAAACAAATTTCAGCCGCCGATATGTTGAAAGTCCATCAGCTTTATATCTCAGCCAGCCCGTTCAAAAAGATAACCATTTTCTATGCTAATAGCAAGATTTTAGAAGTGGCAGAGAGAGCAAAAAAGCTTCACATTATAGACTTTGGTATTCTCTTTGGTTTCCAGTGGCCCATCTTCATCCAACGCCTGTCAACCAGGCCCGGTGGACCCCCCAAGCTTCACATTACTGGGATAGACTTCCCACAACCTGGCTTTCGCCCAGCGGAAAGAGTTGAGCAGACAGGACAGCGGTTGGCAAAGTATTGCGAGCGTTTCAATGTGCAGTTTGAGTACAATGCAATAGCACAGAACTGGCAAACCATCCAAATTGAGGATCTAAAGATTGAGAACGATGAGATGCTAGTTGTAAACAGTCTGTTCCGCTTTAGAAACCTACTGGATGATACAGTTGCCGCAAACGGTCCAAGGGATGCTGTCCTAAGGTTTATCAGGAAAATCAATCCGACGATTTTCCTTCACGCGGTTGTTAGTGGGTCCCACGGCGCACCTTTCTTCCTCACCCGGTTCAAGGAAGCAATCTTCCACTACTCTGCTTTGTTTGATATGTTTGATTCAAATATACCTCGCGAGGATCAGGAGAGGTTGATGTTTGAGAGGGAATACTTTGGCCGCGAGATTCTGAGTGCCGTAGCATGTGAGGGGTCAGAGAGGCTAGAGAGACCTGAGACATACAAGCACTGGCAGGTTCGGAATACGAGTGCTGGGTTCAAGATTTTACCGTTGAACCAGAGCATTGTGAGGAGACTGAAGGCGAAGGTGAGGGCAGATTGTCCTAAAGATTTTGTGATTGAAGAAGATAACAACTGGATGTTGCAGGGGTGGAAGGGTCGGATTATTTATGCGAGCTCTTGTTGGGTACCTTCATAGATTATTGAAAGTTTTCGGTACACAGAATGTAGGTGACTACTAACTAGGCTTTCTTCCAGAACGTGGCTAGTTGATTACTTGAAAACCCAATGCAAGACTCCACGTTTTTCAATCATTAAGTAGAGGTTCTGGTGAAAATCACTTGGGGATTGTAACTTACCAGAATGAAGAGAATGTGAACTGATGATCCAGAAAAAAGGATATCTTATATAGGTAATGTTGTATTATGTCATACAAGTGTGAATTGAGTATAGCATCTCAGTTTATAGAACATGAGGAAATCACTGAGGAAACCAGGAATCTCTCATATATGTATAGCTGACACCGATTCCACTCAATTGCAAGGAGAGGTTTTTGAACGTGAATGACTGGAGAAGGTGCATGTATTTCTGTTTTTGTAATCGGCATTGCAGGTATTTTTGTTGGCTTGTGTTTCGCATTAGATTCGCTATTGGTAGTTTCATCTCTCAGCTTCTGTTACCGTAGAACTCTCACTTCTATTTTGGTTCTATTTTGTTTCCATGACAGATTTGCTGGTTATGAGACAATGCTCGGCTCATTGACTAGGCTGTTGCAGCGACACGCTCGGCTCATTGACTAGGCCGTTGCAGCGACACAACAAAAGAACGCATGAAGAACAAAAAAAAATTAAAATTAAGAAATGCAGCACGTGTTTGGGATGCTCCCCCTGTATGTTTCTGGGAAACAGGTTTTATTCTTTTTATCGTACTTGTCCTTTGGTGTCCAGGATGAAGTATTACAAGCCAGCCTTGTCCGTGTCAACGTGTGCTTGGCAGTTACTGTAGTTCTGTTTTCTTTTGGTTCTGTTTTCTGTTTTCTTTTAGTTAAGTTAATAAAACGTATGCGCATGCGTGAGCTTTAAACATATTTCGCTGAGCTCATTCTTTATTCCCATCTCCTTGGTACCATGAAATGGATTACTTAACCGAAATTTAATGGATTATCTCATTCCTTAAACTACCTTAAAAATAGATCATCAATTTAATGCCTTTGACTCGATTTATAGAAGTACACCCACTATATATATAGATTTGATCTACATCTTAACATGTTTGCTATCCACAAGCATTGCTACTGTGTTTGACAAACGAACATTTAAATATGGGAATGAATACTACTATGTCTTGGGCAGCACGATTGATTAATAATGGTCAAATACTTTCTTTCTTTTATCTTTTTCTTTTGCGGTACTCAAAGCTTAGCTTGGAAGGAATATTGCTGGTGGGGACATGCGAGTCATGAGTTTCTAGCCACGTGGATCAGGGTGAGAATTTATGACACGACAAGAAGTAATTATGATCCATACATAGAGGTACAGATGGCTTGTTTTCCGACACGCTAATACGATCCAAACACAAAGTTAGCGGATTCGGGTGGGCTTTTCTCGACCCGAACAAGTATACGGCACGACACAATTAAGCAAAGATTGGGTTAAGATGAATATTTGATACTCCCTACACACACAACGGTTGTGTAAAACACAACACACAACTAATCTTTAGCCGTCCATTGCTATAATAAATGGTCAGGATTCGTTTAAACTCTTCCCCATAAAAGTTCAACTTTTTCTTGGAAGGGTTTTTTAAAAATCTAGACCGTCTAAATACATCTGGACGGTCAGAATTACGCACACAACCAACGCAACAGTTGTGCAAGTAGCATTTTTGGTCCCAATTTAGTTGTCACTTTTTGGAGTTCGTGCCACTTTTCAATTGATTATATCTTGTAATTTATAATGTTTCAGGTGATTTTGAAAACATTGTATTATAGAACAAATCGAGATCTATCAAACAAGATCCATATTGGATATAAAATTCATTACCAATTTAAAGATATAACTAGTTTTTTTATCCAGTTAGAATAGAACTGTGACAAGTAAATTAGGACGGAGGGAGTACTTTAAGTGAAAATGAATTTGTTTTCCACTATGACATTCACTGGACTCTCGCTGAAAATGACACGACACGATAAACCCAAAAGGTTTAGGTTGAAAGAATTTTAACACGACCTACTGTTACATGGTCATGTAATGCGAGCTAAGAAATTTAAACTGTTTATTTTTTTGAAATTCAAAAAGAATAATTGTTATTCGGAGTACTTGATTTGAGCCATTTCGTGGTAAAGCTTCAATGGATATCGCAAACACGGACCCAATCGGCGAATTGTATCCAAGAGGCGGACTTGACCGGTAATAGCCCGTTGACTTGAACTGGGATGCTGACAATCTGACATTTCACATTGCCTTGAGCAACAAAAAAGATAGGCTCCGTTTCAGAAATCTTTTTAAAAAATAAGCAGCTTATTTCACATTTTCAAACTCAAAAATAATGTAAATAAAAAATATTTTAAATTTTTTTTTTTTGCATCGTATAAAAGATCTCGATGAGATCTTTCAAACAAGATCCATATTGCATATTTTTAGATTTTAATAAATCCATAATTTTTTAGCTTGAAATTGCCTTCTTAAAAAATAAGGACTTTTTTTACGTTCCGAAACGGGGCCTAAAAGAAGGTGTTATGGAACGGAGCCTCCGTATTAGGTAAGTGGCGGGACCGGTGAAAGCAACCCAAGACTAGGGGTCCTTCGGCTAAAAAAGTTACTCCCTCCGTCCCTTTTTTTGTGTCCGGTATTTTATTTTGGGCTGTCCCTTAATAAGTGTCCATTTTGTAAAGTTAGGAGGGTAAAAGTTGGTGTATTGTCTATTTTGTCCCTAAAAGTAGATTTTATTTTGAAAAGTTAGTGAGTAAAAGTGTAATGATGATGGATAAGTAGGGAAAGTGGAGGAAAAAGTTGATGTGAAAGGTGTAATGATGATGTCTTTTTAATAAGTTGGAGTTACGAAGCAGGACACTTAAAAAGGAACGGAGGGAGTATTTGTTTTATTTTATTTTTTTATTCTTTTTTTTTTTACATTTATTAGTTTTTTGTCCTTTTTTTTAGAATTATTGTTTCGTCATAACGAAAGAAATCTAAAAAGTAAAAAATTACGACCAAAATTCATTTTTTTTGAATAAGACGAAAATAAGCTAATAAATCAATTTTTTCGTCTTTAGTAAAAAAAAGATTTCGATTGTAATTTACTTTTTAGATTTCTCTCGTCATGACGAAGCAATAATTCTCAAAAAAATTGACGAAAAACAAACAAATGTGAAAAAAATTTGAATAAGGACAAAAAAAATAAGCCAAATGGCTTTTTTAGCCGAATGACCTCTAACAGTAGCAGGCGCTAGATTCTTAGGCCCCGCTAATTTTTGTTGTTGAACAATTTGTGCCAAAATTAAATGTTGTTTATATTATTCAATAAGTTTTGGCATTTTAACACTCTATTCACACTAATTAACAAATTTTGACATTTTAGCATCTTGTTCACACTAATCAACAACTTATTCAAACTATTTCACTCACAATCAACAACAAATATTGCATATTGTTCACACTAATTAACAACTTATTGATTAGCGTGAACAACTTATAACTAATAATCAACAACTTATTCACATCCCCTTATTCATTAGTGTGAACGAGGCCGGGACCAAATCACATGTATCTTTGTATTAATAGCAAAATATCCCTTCCATAATGGAAACAATATTTTGAGGGGACTTTTTTTCATAATTTTCGCAAACACAATCTAAAAATATACTAGAAATAATGATAGACTAATTGAGAGGTGTGCGGGGACCCATGCCCCTGCTTGCATCCCCTCGGTCCGCCCCTAAAGACGAATGGTCAGAAGTTCAAAAGAACGAACGAGGGGTTGGTTCAGTGACCGTAAACTTGGACTTATAGTTGGACAAGACTCAAATTCAAGTTCTCATATTGGGGCTAAACATGCTCTTAACACCGTCTATACGCGATGGGACCTTAACTTCCGTTCCGACATAGGTGCGGTAGATCCCTACAGCTAATATTGTTTGATTAGCACTGCACTATGAGCGGACGGACGGCCCAATTGAATGCAATGGGAAAAAGCCGGAATATAAATGGTGCCGTTTTGGTGTCATTTTCTTACTTGTCACACAACTCCACTATCAAAAAGGGAAATACTACTACTAGTACTAGTCAATTTCCATATGTTCTATCCATTATCTCGTCCTTTTTTTTTTTGGGTGTCAAGATCAAAGAAGGAGATTATACTAATATAAGTCGTAAAAAAATGACTTAGATAATTGAGTTAATAGTAAAAATATATTAACTAGAAATATATAAAACTATTCTACTAAAACAAAAAGGAGGCACAAATACAAGTATGCTGATAAAACTATTTTTTTATAAACTATTTAATACAATACTTAATTCTGTTATGGGATTGATCCAAACTCTTTTGAAAAATTCTAATGAAATCCTGACTCTATAGCTTTTTGATGGTGGGGCAAGTAATGTTTCGCATTTTGATGGTGGGGCAAGTAAGGGGAAGAGAGGAAATCTGTCTTTATAGGAAATTTGGATTGGAACAGTGTATTCTAGTGACAGTCAATCAATTTGATAATCCACCATGCCTAATGTGTCCGAAGAAGAAGAGCAAAGGAAATGAAACATGCCCAAAAGTAAACCAACCTCTTGGACTACTACGAAAAATACCATCGGATTTCAAAGTAGTACGATCTAATTCAAAAATTTCATCCAATTAAGTGCGTCTAGAGTATTTTTTCACAGTAGCGGGGTCACCTTGACACAGTTAAATGTCATTAAGATACGCACAAGTGGTTCAAAAAAAAAAGAAAAGATATGCACAAGGAGCATTGGATTTTTAATAGCTCGACAGTTAGGAGTGTGCGAGTCGTTTATGCGCACCATAACTAATTTCCTTTTCGGTCCGATCAAAAGGCGGGCCCATCTCTGCCGATATTGGAGGATTCACTAAAAACTACTAGTACTTTCTTGCATCTTAACTTCAGAAATCGAATCCTAATCAATCGTATTAATGTGAACCATCCAGACCAACCCCGGGGTTTCGTTGGATTTCACTTTAACATGAGGCAAAGCTGGGATGGACCCTTTTTGACTAAGCTTTAGTCCGGTTGCCGGCCTATGGACCATGGTTGTTTTGTTGTTTCTGAAATTCAAAACACCTTCTAGTTGTTGTTGTTGTTGTTTTTTTTTACTTACTTGAAGCAAAAAATATGTTTTTTTAAAAGCAAAATAAATTCATTAGTCTCTAAATTTGTTACAAAGATTAATAGGAATAAGGAATAATGGCATCAAACCCCTAACCCAAGACCCAAATGATCTATAAAGCTACGAGTAATCCTATGTCTATCCGAGACCCAATCCTCACTTGAAGGCAACAGAAATTTTCATTCCAACTTGGAGAGAATTCAAATGTTTCTTTCATAATTCTTTATAGCGAAGATCCACACTTGAAGGCTTGAGGCTCTAGCGGAAGCGGGGACTGTCATGAGCAATCACAGCAGCGTGCAGTTGTACCCATTTCACTGTCCGTCTCGGCAATCAATGGTCTAGATTTTTTTTAAAAAAAACTCTTAGAAGAGTTTTTATTAAATCCGAACCGCCAAAACACTGTTGGACTGTGAGATCGAGGCTCTGCTGCACGTTGCTGTGATTTGCTTATAGCCCCCGCTCCCGGCACTAACCTGTCTGTGATTTCTGTCCCTTCTATTTTTCCCCCCTCCCTGTCGGTTAATGGTTTTGGAATCTTGTTGCCTGAAATTATTTTTTGACAGGTTTTTTTTGCGTCGTGTTTAATTGGGATGAATATAGCTTTATAGCAGATCACTTTGAGTTGGGCCGGGCTCAATCAGCCACACCTTTCTTCAATACACGGTGCACATTCCGTCTGGCCCAGCCCGCCCGCGTTCACAAAGACTACACAGGGGACACGTTTGTGGAGACGAGAGAAACTTTATTCACACGAGACTCCGTGAACAATCTGGGTTATAAACGGAACGGCGCAATTTTCAGTCATTCATTCATGCAAATAATGATTGAAATTTGTTTTCAATTTTGATCAGTTGTAAATAATTGTTATCGATTTTAATTGATTTTCAATTCGAACTGTCTAAGAACAATTTAGACGCACGTGAATGATCTATCCGTAGAGCTTTTTTTGCGAAATGATCGCAATAAGATTTTCCGTTGGGGAGGAGACAAAAGCGGTAACCGATACCATACATCTCGCACGTACTAGAAACTTCGTCAGCCAACACTTCACACTTCTCCGCATCGATTCGATAATCCCCGAAGGTACTAGAATTCTCCTTTTACTTCTCATACATAAATACCCAACACGTCACTCCTCTCTCCTCACTTCATCATCAACCAACAACAAATCAAAGCAATCGTTCCAGCGTCCAACATTCTCGCCATCCAAACCCTCAACCAATCCCACACCGAAACCAAAAAAATGTCTCTAATCCCAAGCTTCTTCGGCAACCGACGAGGCAACAGCGCTAACAGCAGCATCTTCGATCCCTTCCCCCTCGACGTCTGGGACCCATTCCGGACCTTTCCCCAATTCCCCGAACTCTCCCGCGAGAACTCGGCGTTCGTGACCACGCGCGTCGACTGGAAGGAGACCCCGGAGGCGCACGTGTTCAAGGCGGACCTGCCGGGGCTGAAGAAGGAGGAGGTGAAGGTGGAGGTCGAGGACGACAGGGTGTTGCAGATCAGCGGGGAGAGGAGCGTGGAGAAGGAGGAGAAGGATGAGGCGTGGCACCGGGTGGAGAGGAGCAGCGGGAAGTTCGTGAGGCGGTTCAGGCTGCCGGAGAACGCGAAGATGGATCAGGTAAAGGCGGCCATGGAGAACGGGGTTCTGACCGTGACGGTTCCGAAGGAGGAGGTGAAGAAGCCCGATGTTAAGAGTATTGAGATCTCCGGTTAGAGCTTGGTCCATGTCAATTCTCTTTCAAGATGCCTGAGTCAGTAGTATTGTATTAGTAGTAGTATATAGATATGATGTGAATTGTAGTGTGTGACTGTGTGGGTCGGTTTGGGCTTTGTATTTTCTGTTTCAGAGTCTTAAAGTCCTGTTTTGGGTGTAGTAAGGTTTTAATTGAAATATGTGATGAGAATTTGAGTGTTCCTGTTTACTAACTTGTGGCTTGCCTTGTCTGCTTCATCTATCAAGCAAATATTAGTAGATGATTTATGAACATTGGTAAATGGGTAGTATTTCCTTTCCTTTGATGATTGCCCAAGAGAAGTTTTTGGGTGTCAGGTGGGTTAACACACCTGTGGTACTAGTGATCAAAACGTACAAAGATGAAGAATGTGCAAAGGCCAGATAACTGAAGAGAGGAAGTTTCAAAAACTTACATAGGATAATATAATTTCATGTTTGTTTGGGGGATTCAAAATTTCTGAGCACTGTCTTTAATAAATTTTCTCTATTCATTTCTCTTCATTCATTACTCTAAGAATCTCCCTTAAAATCACTATTTCGCACCACTTGATATGCTTGTTATCATGCTCTGTTACTTGGGCTGTGCGGATCATAATTGGTTGCAATTTCGTTAATTCAGTAATTGAAGAAAGGAGGAATCCAAATTGAGAAACAGATAAAGAACAATAATAAGTCTTAGTACACTACATCAAATCATTACACCATCCATTATATTTTTTGCAGGGCTTATTCTAAATTTCACAAAATATAGAAAAGTGCCTATATATTATTTTAAAATAATATTTATGGGGTACTGTAAAAATCAGCTCTCTAGAGAGAAGAGTGAGATCACTCTCTAAAACTCTCTGCCTATGGTTGGATAAATAGTACAACACACCGTAAGGTATACTTATGCCACCCTTTTGTGAAGTTATACGTTTCGAGGAATTCGAAGAATTTAACCCAATACCAAATATGTGATCGCCTTAGATAGATAATTATATACGATTCTCCTATCTGGTTAAAATAAACCGAGTCATGAAGGACCTTTGTATACATACAAACTCATGCTTTGCAAGTTTGCAACCCAATAGAACTCGCAATCATCGTAGATAGAAGATAGTTGTTGATATAGGCACTGATCGATTTAGATAGATAGCAGATAGCAGATAGCAGATAGCACACAATATTTGAAGATAAAAACACGATTTTTAGTAGTATCTAATAATACTGCATAAATTCAACTCCAATAGTAGTGTTGCCGTTGAACTAATTAGAAGATAAAGGAAACTTAAATCATAATATGAAAAGCCCTGGTTGTCCTTCACGGGTGCTTCTGCAACAGTGCTATGTCTCTTTATTCTTGCAATACCAATTAATTAAACATCAATCTTTAACACAAAAAAGAAAAAAGAAAAAGCAAGAGATATAACTATATCCCTTGCCTTCCCCCCCACCCGCAAGAATTCATCTACAAGTTCTACGTACAAAAGCTTTACATAGAATTATATACAAAAACAAAAATCCGCAAGGGAAAGGAAAATAATAGGAAATTCAGTGTAACCCTTTTTTTTTTTTCAATTCACGCTTTCATTGGCTCCATGTACCGGTTCTTGATTATTACTAATTTCCTCACTATCGATTCTTTCCAATCGGCAAAAAATTAAACTTTTATTAGAACTCGACGAAAGGATACATCGAGGCAGTCAAACTCTAGGTACAAAGAAAACTTGATTCAGAGAATGCCAAAAAAGAAAAGGAAAAGAAAGAAAAACATACATCTACTAATATATAAGAAATTGAATGAAGCCTCAAATACAGTCTTTTAAGGAGTAGCTAATTAACCTTGCATTTCAAGAATTTTCAATTCACAGGGAAATGGGTATTGTTTTTCATTTAGTTAATTAATTTCACAGAAAACATGCATTAATTGGTTAACTGAAAATGTGTACTTACAATGCTGCTGTGCACCCAGACATTGACCCGCGGATTGGCGAATTACTGAGAGCATCTCCAATGCACCCTTCATTCCTCTATTTCTCCATTTGAGAGGATCATTTTTGGAGGAAATATCATTCCAACCCATCCTTTATTTTCTCCTCCATTTGAGAGGATCAAGTTTGGTACTCCAAATATGGAGGATGGAGAAAAAAATGAAGGATCTCCTCTATTTCACTATTCACCCTCACCAAATCCCATTTTGTTCATCAAATTAGTTTTGATACACTAATCGTTTATAAAATTGGTACGTTACCAATCAAAAGATATGTACAATATTTTCAAAATAAGACCCATATTGAGTATTTTTTTAATGAAGTTAGAAAAATGAAAATTTGAGTTTTGGAGGGAAAGTGGAGAAATTTGAGATTTGGGATGAGTTTTTAAAGAAATAGAAGTAGAAATAGAGTATTGGGTTAGAGTTAGATTTCCTCCAAAATCACTTTTGCAATAAAATATATTATTTTGATACTCTCAAATGAAGAAATGAAGGAAAAAATGGAGTATTGGATTGGAGATGCTCTGATGCGGACCGTTCCTAGACCACTTTTATAATTTTGAAGGCATTAGAAATTAATGAAACAAATAATTCAAGATGCATAATTTGTTTAATTATTGATAACGCATAATATATAAATACATCAGCTGTTTTAAAGAACACTTACATTTTTTGCAGCGGTGCTAAAAGCATTTGAATGTGATATCCCAGGATTAGCATCTTTGATGCGCTTCACCTCCTCCCTATCATGGCAAACACACATACATACAGAACACTTGATATATAATGCAAAATTAAGTGATAATATATATGTAAAAATAACAATTGGGTTTCGCTAAATACTAGTAGCATTTTAAATAGCGGGATATAATAGAAAAAAAAACTGAAAGAAGTAACGAGAAGGAAGAAGGTAGTATAAATTGGTGGTTGAATGAAGAAATAAAAATCAGTAGTGGGTAGGGGTGCGTGAAATAAAATAAATCTGAATTGAAAAACAAGAGGGATAGTTAAATTTCTGGAAAATTAATATAGGTAAATTTACGTGGAATTATATTCTTACCTGATGAATCCATTGTATTTGGTTAGAGGCCTGGGGTATGTCTCAGGAGCTGCGAAACAGTAAATCCGAAAAATCCCATAACTCATGAGAACAATAATCGGTCTAGACCATTAATTTACTGATCACATAGTAATCGAAAGAAACGGAGGGAAATATCGATATACGTACACTTTTCAGTGAAGTGTTCTTGGGATGACGACGGCTGCTGCTGCGTTAATGCGGATGAGGTTGATGATGAAGACTGTCCCGTTTGGAATGTAGACCCAAAAAAATCTCCTTGGTTTACTTCTTTCTATTTAAGAGATATGGAAATATGGAATACAAGGAGATAAAAAAAAGAGGAGGCTGCAATCTGCAGGGTTTTTTGTTTTCTTTCTTATTTTTGGGTTTTTGGGTCGAGTGTTTTGGTATATGACCATTGTGATTGATACTCCGAGTCAAGTGAGTCTTGCTTCTACTTTGAAGCTAACACAGTTTTGATATGAAAGCTGAATTTTAAATTTTGATTTTTCTCAATGAAATCTAAAAATGTTGATAACTATATACCCCTACTCTAAACTATGAGCACAGTAATTGTATTAAATTCAAGTACCTTTTACTTGATTGCGAGTAATTATATAAAGTAGACTTCAAACCACCCTTGGGCTTGCTCCAACAGAAGGGAAAGGACCAGCAGAAGGGGAAGGGATTTGCCTAGATTTGGGTAGGGTTCACTCCTCTCTAGGGCAGTACCGAGATTTATCTTGCAATTCGGGGCAGTGGTTGCTTCGGCCACCCAGAGGTTTATGCCTTATGGGTGGGTCTAATTATTGGTCCTACTGCAAGGTAGTTCCTTCGTCACCAAAGAGAATAAAATATACATTTCTAGATCTGGGCAGGGTTCAACTCCTCTCCAGCGCGGTACCAAGATCCATCTGACGAGTTAGGACGTTGGTTACTTTGGATTGCCTAGAGGTTTATGCCCAATAGATGGGATCCAATTAGTGACCCTACTGAGGGGTGATTCATTCGTCACCAAAAAGAATAGAATGTACATACATAAATTTACACCAACTTTTTAAAAGGGGATCCCTCTTATTTAGCTAAATTTATATAGACTTCAGACTATATATATACTGTAATATATACAAAGAACAGATATACAAATTTCTTCCTTAACAAAATCTGTCTACCTTCTCTCTCTCAACATTTCCCAGAGAAACCCAGAGAAACCCCCCCCCCCCCCCCCCCCCCCCTCTTTTCCCAGATCTGGTTTTTCCGGGGGAGGGGGCCGCCGCCTCCTCTCTCCCCTCCCCCGAGCTCCACCTCCCCCTTCCCCTCCTCTCCATCTTTTCTCCCCCACTCTCTTCTCTGGGTTTGTTTTCAGATTTCCTCCGTTTTTGGTTTTGGTTCGAGTGTTGCTGAGTTCGATTCCTGACTCCGGCTGGCGGCTTGTGAGTCTGGTTTGATCCGGGCTCCTCCTCGACCTCAAGATTTGGTGGCAGGTCTGACGATTCAGTGGGCATCGGTGGTGGGCTGCGAATAACGGTGAGGTGGGGGGCGGCGTTGAGGTTTAGTTATTTTGTTTTTTTTTTCTTTCTTTGTCTTTCTTTTTCCGACAGTTTGGCTCGGATTCTACCGGCTGATTTGGGTTTCCCCCAAATCAGTCCAGTTTGGTACCAGTTTGGGTTCCCCAAATCTGGTGAGGAAGAGGTGGTGGGCGAATAATCGGCGCCTTTTGAGGATCGTCCGAGTTTGGGGTTGTTGGTGGGTTGTGGTTTGTCCGGGTGCTGTTGTCGGTGAGGGGTCTGCTCTGACCTTTGTTCCGGTGAATAGCTCTCGCCATCCAGATTTCATATGCGCTTATCGGGTTTGAGTTGGGGTCCGGTCCGTTTGGATTCTCTACAATCTAGGCCTTGATTGGTTCTTGATTGGTTCTCATCTAGCGAGTTCGCCGGTCTTGCTTTGCAGGAGGTGCTTGTGTCAAAGTCTAGATAGTTTTGACTCATTCTTGTATTTTTTGATAAAATTTGTATTGCCTTCGGGCATTGTTATGAAATGAATTGACCGTGTTTCAAAAAAAAAAAAAAAACAGATATTGGTGAGAGTGGAACCTGGACAAACAAGACGTTCGAGCAAGACTGGCATTCCACTGGCACTGGATTCCGTGACTCTTCGGATGGAATCTCTACCTATGAATGTAGAGAGAGATATGTTAACGCAATATGTTCAAGTCTCATAAATTCTTTATACCGTAGGTGGAAATTGTGGATTTTTCACCATTGTCATTGGGAGCCCTACTATGTGTTTATTGATTATCTGAACCGTTCAACTTGTATGACTTACAGAGTGTTATATCCACGTAAAAAAAAAATCAGCTTGATCAGACATGGATATGTATATAAAATATTCAATTTTGTTTTGTAAAATGGATGAGTTTAACTTTAAAATTATTGAGAGAATCAAACCATCCATTTTATAAACAAAAATTTAAATTTTTGATGTCTGATGAAGATGATTTTTTGTGTGAATATACTATTCTACGGGCACTACAAGAAGAACGGTTCAAATTATAACAATAAATGCACAGGTGGGGGCTGACTTGACAATGGCAGTAGCAAAAAAATGTGGTTTTCCACCGGTGGTGGATTAACTTTGTTCTCATTTTAGTGACTTTTAACTTGGAAATAAATAATACTGGCAATGGATGGAGTCAGTTGGCTAGCTAGTACATGTTAGGCCTTGTTCTGCTAAGGGTTTTTAAAAAATAATAAATATTCATTTGTAATTTTTAAACTTAAAAATGGAGTAATGTATATATGAAAATATAATTTTTAATTTTTTTGCACTGTTTAAAAGATCTCATCAAGATTTATCAAACAAGATCCATATTGCACAAACAATTATTTCAGCAAGTTCATTATTTTTAAACTTAAAAATTACAAATAAGTACTTATTTTTTAAGAACCCTTAGCGGAATTTTTTTGGTAAATAATAGGAAAAAAATGAAGAAACTAAAGGCGTCAGGTTTCCTTTCGTAATTTCTTCCCATATATAGAACCGAAAAATACAGCTGAAAAAAAGAAGAAGAAGATAAACATGGGGATCTCTACTCCATTGATTAATTTAATTGCAGTGGAAGTAATCAAGGGGAACAATTTCAACATGCACAATAATATTGACCTTTCTTTATATATATATATATATATATAATTTCAACATGCACAATAATATTGACCTTTCTTTATATATATATATATATATATATAGAGAGAGAGAGAGAGAGAGAGAGAGAGAGAGAGAGAGAGAGAGAGAGAGAGTTAGGTTCCGGTGAGGGATCTCTCATTTTATTAAAATGCGGGACTCCCCTTTCCGATTGAATTTCGATGATCCGAGCCGCTTAAAGTGATCAAAACGTGATTTTAAGAATCCCCGAGAGAAATCAGCAAAAAAAATGACCGGGAAGGGCTTCATCCGAGCAGTTTTCATTGAACGGTTCAAAAAAAACTGCTCGGATGACGCCCTTCCCGGTCATTTTTTTTGCTGATTTCTCACGGGGACCCTTGAAATTACGTTCTGCACACATTGAACGGTTCGGATTTTCAAATTTTGATCGGGAAATGAAAGTTCCTCATTTCGTTAAAATGAGGGATCCCTCACTTGAAAATTCATCTATATATATATAGAGCTTTCTTTAATTTGCTTGCAGCTCTTTGTAAAGGTCATCGAAGTGATCATAGCTATTAATTAAAAAGGCTAGATGACAGATATATAATCGATGCATACCATAATGTAACAAGATTTAATTATTTTTTTTATCAGCAACAAAATTATTTACGTATTAAACTCAACAAATGGTACATCGAAAAAAAATTTAACCCAAAACTAGGCTAAGCATAGTACAAAACAAAACATGATTTAATTATTTCTGACTCAATTTTTTTTCTAAGGAGAACAAATTTCACAAATTTCTTGCATATTGCATATATATCAAGAAAAAAAATTCATGCATATATATATATATATATATCAAAAGAGACTCAAACTATATATGTATTCACCGGAAGTGTAAACATATACACAAATCTCTCTCTTTCTCTCATTAGCTTTGACCACACACACAGAAAAATAAATATACTTACCCCAAGAACTTTGTTGCAGTAGTCGCAAAGGACGTAGGCTTGATAGGCCATGGCAATGGTGTTGGCTTTCCCTCCCAAGTTAATATTTTTATTATTACTAGCAAGAAAGAGGAACTAGTAGAAGAGAAGTGGTTTTGGTGTTTGGAGTTTGACCTATATATATATATATCTTCAAAGGTGGCAAATTGGTAGATTTAAAATAGGAAACAGGCTAGGGTACGTAGCTTTGGTGGAAAGAATCAAAAAGAAAATCTAGGGTTTACTATGTTGATTAATGGTACGGGTCCATTCTGATGAGTGGCATGCAAACAAACCTCACTTCTTTGACCAAAAACCTATGGGTACCGATCAGCCGTAGGAAAATCGTACCGATGGCCGCGCCGAGTATATATACAAAAAATAAGATGTTTAGATCAAGTACCCTACACACATCGGATGCCGTTGATTTCTGCGTGGACCCCCTCGTTTTTTTTTATAGAACTTTTGGACAGCTCGGATCGGCCGTCCGGTGGCCAGATACGGCCCGGCGCGGCCGTCGGTATGATTTCCCTAGGGTTTCGGTCAATACTGATAGCAGGACTCCTTCTTTAACCCTGTTTGCTAGCACTTACGGAGTATAATCTAACTTATTTAGTTTATTTGCTTAAAAAAAACTAATGAAATGTGTTTGCCACCCATTATGAATAGTCACTTATTTTGCTTTTCTGGCTTATTTGGTCCAAAAAAGCTACTAGATTATTTAAATTTAAATTTGAAACTTTTTAGCTTATTTTAAGTATTTAGAACATGAAAGGACAAAAGAATCCTAAAATGAATAAGTTTCTTACTCATTTTTAAGAATAATTTAGACATTTCATTTATAAAAATCTATTTGACAGCTTATTCAAGCAAACATGTTATACTTATTTTTTTTTATAACTTATTAAAATCTATAACAAATACTTTTATAGCTTATTTTGATTTGTGTAAGCGAATAATATTCTAAAAAATTATAATCTAAAAAGTTAACGTGCTAGCGCAAACGGGCCTTTATGTATGCTGGGTGTGGACTTTGGACCATATATCTTGCCTAGCGATAATAGGAGAATTCTAATTAATTAAGAAAATCATATTTTAATTTCCATTCATTTGGAAAGAATTGTCTAGAAGCATATATTTTTGTTTCCTAGCTAGTTTAATTTTATCTAGTGGGTGCTTGCGAAAAATCATTTTGACAAAATTTTAGATTCTACCTTCTAAAAATCAGTATAGAATGTTTCGTCAAAAATTCTATATGACTGATATTTAGAATCTATAGATTCTGAGAACTTGAAAAAGGAAAGAAATTACCAAAATTTCAAAGCTAGCGAGGTTTGGTAGCTTTTAGAATTCTGTAACACAAATTCTTAGAAAAGGAATGATATTCTCATAATTTCACTGTAATACCCGTCCCGGATATTTAGTATTTTAAACTCATATTTTAATTGAATTATGTGTTTATAGGGTTAATTATTATTTGATGGGAATTTAACTAAATGCTATTGGTCGGTTGCAAAAGTGAATGGGCGGTGTGGTTACACCACATAATTTTTCAAAGGTAGATATTCGTTAAATATCTCATTCTTTCCCCTTTCCCTGATATTCTACGTAGAGAGAGAGAGAGAGAGAGAGAGAGGGGGAGAGAAAAGGAGGAGGAGGTCACGGCTAAGGGGAGGGAGGAAGGAGAGGTCCGTTTTCGACGATCCAACTCGGTGGCAAGTAAGTTCTTGTACTCTAGAAGTGTAATCCATGTTTAATTTTATATTTGTGTGGTTAGATTCTCCATGGATTGAGTTTTGGAAGGAAATTGACAAAGTTCATGTTTTGGGTCAAATTCGTGGGTTTTGGTAATCTGTCGTTTGGGGGCCCTTCTGCTAGGAATCAATTTTTGGTGTCTTCATAACTGTAAAAGTACGTTTCAATACGAAGATTTCGGTACCAAGATCATGCAAAACCGATAATCACACAATTAGTTATGAATTTTTGAATACTGGCTGTTTGCTGGATGTGCGATTCTGTGCGTGGCTGTCTTCTTTTAACTTTCTGGGCATGATGAACATTTTGGGTGGCTTTGGGTCTTTTACAGGAGCTGCATATTTAAGTTAAGAAGAGATTGGCGTTGGAATCAAGTAATTTGGTTAAGTATACAATTTTTGGTGAATTTCTAAAGCAGGGTTGGTTGACTGGGGCGAAAATAGTTGCGAATCGGTTTTTCTTTTGATTGTTGGGTTAACCTCCTCTCGTTTCTGAACCTGGGATTTTAACTGAGTGTAGGGCTTGTAGTGGTGCAACTTTGGGTGTTGGTTTTAATATTTTTGGGTTTAAGATGAAAGAGTTATGATTTTTCAATCAATTTTACTTATTCCCGCGTAGAATCTGGCAGCAGCGACAGACTTTGGTATAATGGCCATAACTCCTAGCTCGGGACTCGAAATGACACACCGTTTGTTTTGTTAGAAACTAGACACATAGAGCTTTCCAACGATACATCCCATGCATCATGGGTATGTCCGAGCGATAACAGATTTGCATCTAAAGTTGACCTAAATTCTGGCTTTGCACCAGTTTTACTGTTTTGTTGCGTTGGGCTGTTTGGTTGAGATTGTACACTTATGGGTCTTTATATTTGATATATTTGGATGTGTTGGAGTACCTTGGGAGTATGGAAAAGATGTGTGAGGTCTCCCGGGTACGTGGGTACTCCCGGACACCTCTAGAGATTTTGGTGACTTTGTGTAGTGTTTGCCCCATTAGCTAGTGTAGAAGGCATGTTATGATTTGTTAGTCTAGCATTTGGTTTAACATTCCTAGATGTTCATATGCTGATATGGGTTAACTTGTGGCTAGGTAACGAGCCGGTCTTTTAGGAGGTGCCGAAACCGTAAGTTTGGCATACTCCAGTCGAATGAAAGGTGAGTGTGTCTGATATGGTTTTTCTCAATAAGATATTATAATGCGGTGGAGGTGATTATATATCAATGATATCATGCTAATCGAGGTTTAGCTATTGATATGGATATATGTGGTCGAAATTGTATATCATGCTATATATTGTTTTAGCTAATGGTATGCATGCTTGTTGTATGTTGATTGTACCCGCGAAAGGATTGTGGAGTGAGTCACGCCATGTCGTATGTCATTCCGTCTAATTAACGGAGGTTGGGAGCATGGTTTGCGGGACACAATGCCTTGGGTACATGGGAATGTGGCAGACATGTCACTGCATGCTTGTGTGATTTACATTCAGGCTGTCGTTAATTCAGTTATTGTTACGTGGTTATTTATTGGATAATATTGCTATGTTTGGCGGATGTGGTGGTTATAACTAATATACTCATATGGGTGTTGCAGTTATGTTGGTGGTGAATATTCTGATTGATATTCTTATGGGTATTGTGATATTTTATTGAGCATTTCTATATCTCACACACTCTGGCTTTCCTTTTTGGTCTGCCAGGTAGCAGGTTCCTTAGAGTGGTTCCACTACCGGTCGGCGTGTTGAGGTGCACTCGAGTATTAGCTTTGGGAGGTGTTGGTGGTCGAGCGTGCTGTAGGTAGTTATTGAAGGAATTGATTTTTATAAGTTGTAGTTTAGTCATTGGTAAATATGTTGAAGTATAGAACTTAATAAGTCTTGTAGTAGTGGTTATGGTTTTAGCTATGCAGGCTTGTGATTGGTTGATCGGTACGTTGACTCATTTCTGTTTTATTGTGAGAAGTCTTCCGCTAGGTTGTATTCTGATTGGTTGTAGAGTGTAGTGTGGTTTTTTGTGTGGAATGCCACGTGGCCGCGCCGACTCGGGCCCACTTTGGGTGTCGTTTGCGGGGCGGGGCGTGACATTCACCGCTGCAACAAACATGTTTTTTAATTTCTTCTAAAATTCAGAATCCAAAATTTATAGTAGAATTTGAAGCTAAAATAAAAAATTTGTATCAACAGCTATCGTAAACACGTCTTTAATATTCCTGTTTTTTAGAGTTACTTGATCAAGAAGAATTAGAGTTTATTTTGTTTCCTTACATCTTATTTCCCTTTTCGGTATATTAGGAATGCTTGATAGGTTTAGAGTTACATGGGGATGCATCTTTTTCTGTCAATAAGAAGACGGATTCTTTATTTTTCTCCTATCTCTAACCCCAAGTCCATTTCTGTTATTTCATGTGGAAAGAACTGAAATTGGCAAAAAATTATCACATAAAAACAATCTAGTGCATGCCTGGCACGGCTCGAACATTGGCATTCAAGAAATCACCATGGCTCGAAATTTACCTTTTAGCGAGCTTATCTATATTTAAAGGTACAATGCAATATAATCAATTGTAAATTCATCAACCAAACCATTTAATGCAGTTATTAATTTTTTAAAACTGAAACCAAACAACACACTAAAAAACCAAACCAAACCATTTGATTTAAATTGGTTTGGACTGGATTCCCGGTTAGACGGATGTTTTGTTCACCCCTAAGTTTATACTTAGTATTCAGAAAAGTCTGAAAAGATCGAGGTTGATTTAAGCCATTTCAAATTAATTACAAACACTTCCCGTGATATTCACATACTACAAAAGAATCCAGAAACCAACAATTAATGGTGACTGTGTAAAAATACTATCCGGCATTTCGAATTTCTAACGCCTTATGTAGCATATTATTTAAATACCACTTTTCTTGTATTTTTAGCGGAAAAAAAAAAATTACTATGCGTTCTTGTAAACTTACAAGTCTAAAACTTATTTCGGTATTTTTTACGTACTTTGTGTAACTTTTTATTTAGCCTTTCGTCGTAGTTTTTGGAGTTAAGTGATCGTCTCGACGAAACGAATTGGAAAATTATGAAAAAATGGACGGATGTTAAAAAAATTCAAATAAGATGGCACTTTAGACAAATAAGACAACCATTTGATATTTTTTTTGTCTATAGTGAACTTTTTTTTTATATTTTTGATCATAATTTTGTATTTTTTAAACTGTTCTCGTCGAAACGGATGATTAATTCAAAAAATATCACGCAAATTTAATAAAAATTTAGAAAAAACAAATAAAACACATAAAATAAAGAAATAAGTTAAGTTTAAAAGAATCCACCCTAAGGGTACGTTTGGTTGGATGGAATCAAGGTTAGAATAGAATAGTCATTCCAATGACTTACTTATTCTAATGTTTGGTTTACTATTGAATAATGGAATGATGATTCCAAATAGAATCACTATTCACCTTAGTAAAGGAATTGTTATTCCATCCAAAAAACTAAGGAATTGTTATTCCATTTATTTGTTACACCAAAATTACTAATGTCACTCCAACATTCACTATTGCCACACCAAAAATTACTATTGCCACTCCAAAAAATGTTATTGCCACTCCAAAAATTACTATTGTTACTCCAAAAATTGCTATTGCTACACTATTCCATTGGAGATGACAATGACTATTCCTAAGCACAACCAAACATGAGAATGAGAATGATTATTTCATTCTCAATTCCTTCAATTCTATTCCATTCTTAATTCCATTCCTAGTCATATTCCATTCCATCCAACCAAACGCATCCTAAAAGAGCATTCACAGTGGAATAATCAAAACCAAAATGTTGCCAAGGTTAACAATATTTGCTAAAAAAAAGTGCTCATATTGGAATAACCAAACCTAGCAATCTCTTAATAACTCATCAAATTTTGGCATTTGAATAATCAAAACTAGCAACTTTTTTGCCAATAATCAAATTTTCTCTATCTCAATTAAGTACACCATTATTACACAAAAATCTTCTCTCTCTTCCCCTTTTTCTCTCTCTCAATAATGTTTTCAAAAAATAATTTTAAAAAACTATATTTTCAGTTTTTTTTTTCTTGTTTTTTTCAGAAACTTTTTAATTTTTACAAAAATCTATTTTTTGCAAAAATTTTAAAAATTGTAAGTAAATAAAGTGTGTTTTTAAAAAACTGTTTTTAAAATTTCAAAACTCTTTTACACAAAATTGTTTTTTTAAAAACTTTTTTTGGTAACGGTTTTTGAGATTTCAAAATAGTTTTTTACACAAAATCTGTTTTTAAAAAACTATATTTATAGTTTTAAAATTTTCAAAACTGTTTGTGCAAATATTGTTCTTTCAAAATTTCTCAAAACTTATTTACAGTTTTTAAGTGAACAAAGTATGTGTTTTTTGAAAAATAATTTTTTTTTCGAAAAATTATTATTTTTTACACTACAACTGTTTTCTTTTTTTTCAAAAACTGTTTTTTCAAAAAATATACGTGAAATGAAGGGAAAAAGTTTGAAGGGCCCATTGGTTTTGATTATGGGCAAAAAAATAACCAATGAGAGATTTAACATTGCTAACTTTAATAACCTCTAAATGGATAATCAAAATCTGATGTTATATTTTAATTATTTATATTTGCTTATGCTACCACGGATGCTCTAATTATGATCGTATAATGATTTCCATTTCTAACGAAAAATTAAGTTAAGTTTATTTCAACATTATTATTTAATGGTCAAATAATAAGTACATCCGGAATTATTATCGAATGATTGAGGAAAGTAAAAATGTAATCAACCTTTTTGAAAACTTTTTTAGCTGTCGCCAAGAAGAGAAACATACGCAGTCCAAGTGACGCACAGTCCAGGGCACCAAATAATTTCCCCGATTCGAAAGGGTCCCACCGCACGCTGTGCACAGTAAAAAATTATGGAGTGGTTCGTGACGGTGCTCCTAACAACTTTTTTTCACGGCACATTTTCATGTGATTCATTACAAAAAGTGTGTGAATTCGACAAAATATATATAGTGAGATAGAGTGTTGACCATAATGTGGTGGTAAGGTGAAAATTTTCGATACGACATGAGAACCCAACATGAATATGACATGAGATTAATGGGTTAGTGTTAATTATTTTTTACACGAAACACAAATATGACACCATATACTAACACGAAAAATTAAACAAATCGGGTTATGATTGAGAAAACTATGACACCGACACGACGGCGGATGAAAATTTATGAAAGGACATGATAACACGATCTGAACCCAACACGAAATTAGCGTGTTAGGCTAGATTATTTCTGACATAAAACATAAATACGACACAATACAATAACACAAAAAACTAAACAAATCAAAATAGTGTGAAAATTTTTTTGATATTAATACGAAATGACACGATGCCTAGGAGCAGTGGCCGGCTGAATAATGGAGTACTCCACTTCCCACACGGCACACACACCTGCTTATTTATTGTATTTCCTCCCCCTTTCAGTGTCTCTTCTCACCTCGCTTCACTCTCTTCATTTCTCTCTCTCCTCGCAATGAAGAACAAAACACCACCACCACCAACAGAGTCCTCCACCGCCGCCCACTCCCACTCTCTCACATGACGACAACTCCTCCACCACTCTCCTCCGCCATCACCCTCCTCATCACCTTCCTCATCGCCACCACCTCTCCTCCACTCCCTCTCGTCGCCAGCTCCACCATCGCCGTCACCCACAAGCCCTCCAGTACCACCACCATCTGCGGCATCACCGCCGGCAAACCAACCCAATCCATCCAATGCTACCACAACAACCGCACAGTTCCCATCTCACCCAACGTCTCCTACGAGTCCATCTCAGGCGGCCGTGACCTCTTCTGCGGCCTTCGAACTGGCGGGTTCAGCCTCATATGTTGGGACACCACCACATTCCTCCCCAAACGGATTTACTTTAGCCACACCCGTCCATTGACGGGTTTAACAGTCGGAACTTCGCAAATATGCGCGATTCGGGCTAATAATGGAGTCGCCATGTGCTGGAGATTTCAGTCGCCCGATGGAACGTTGAAATTCCGCGCAATTACTTCAGGTGAGGGAAAATCGACGGATAGACCCAATTGCTGAAACTTTATATATCCAACACAACCAACGTAGGATTTTATTCCTTTTAACATTCCCCCTCATCCGGCCCAACTTATGCATCTCGACTAGTAGTCTAATCCACTACTCAGTTTGTTTGGCCATCCACGTTGGGCTACGAAATTTATAAAAAATTACTTTCTTGCGGCTTAACTTCTCTAAGGATTTGGGATAATTTCCACATTTTCTGTGGGGAGATTACATTACATTTTACACGTTCAAAACTGATTTATAGATTTTATACAGTTATTTTGAATCCTCCCAAAAGTTAAAAATGATGGGTTTGTACATGCTTCAGGTGGAGGGTTCTCTTGTGGGATACTGGAGAACAACAGTAGGGTAATTTGTTGGGGCGGGAGCGAAATCGGAGCTGAGATTCAGAGACAATTCGGTAATCTCACCATGTTGAGCTTGGTTGCAGGGGAGTCTCATGCTTGTGGATTGGCAACAAATGGGTATTTGATTTGCAAAGGAAGCAATGCCAGTGGACAGCTCAATGCTCCTTCCCTTTCGCCATTCGAGATCTCGGGTCTGGCTCTCGGTTCGAATCACAGCTGCGGAATTCTGCAAAAAAATGGGTCCGTTATTTGCTGGGGAGGAGGAACGAAAAGATCCGAATTATCAAGCGACGCAGCCAACACTTCGGGATTAGTTTCATTTGAGGCCATTGAAGCTGGTTCCGGTTTCACGTGCGGGCTAACGACGAGAAATTTATCATTGGTTTGTTGGGGGCTAGGGTTTAGTTCAGTCACCGTGCTTCCGTTGGCAAAGGTGATTCCAGGCCCATGTATTCAATCTTCATGTAGCAGTTGTGGGGTGTTTCCGAATTCGGATAGTCTTTGTGCTGGTTCTGGAAACATATGCCAATCTTGTGCGATTGAGCTTCCAATCCCAGTTCTGCTGCCGGCATCGCCGGCATCAGCACCGCGGTCACGAGTTCCGCCGCCATCAGTAGCTAAAAAGAGGTTTTTCTTGGCGTTTGGTATTGTTGGTTCAGTTGGGGGAATAGCAGGCATTTGCACTATTGTCTATTGGTTGTGGAGGAGAGGTTTTTGTAATTTTCTCCACAAGAAATTTGATCGCTCTTTGCAACCCCCAGTTGGTGATGGTTCCAATGTGCCTCCTCCCTCCTCAAATGGCGAAAAGTCGCAGAGATTGAGGCGGCAAAGGAGCGGGACTTCATCGAAGCACATTGACAGGGTAGAGGAATTTGCCCTAATTGAGCTCTCTGCTGCCACTAACAACTTCTCATTCGAAAACAAGATTGGTGGTGGGAGTTTTGGAACGGTGTACAAAGGCAAACTCCCTGATGGTCGCGAAGTGGCCATCAAGAGGAGTGAGATAGGGGCGACAACCAAGAAATTCCAAGAAAAAGAAATCGAGTTTGATTCGGAACTAGCATCCTTATCGCGCCTCCATCACAAGCACTTGGTGGAACTTGTGGGATTTTGCAAAGAAAACGACGAGAGGCTTTTGGTATACGAGCATATGAGCAATGGGTCGCTATACGAACATCTCAAGGAAAATGACAGAGAGGGCAGCAACATTTTGAACTCTTGGAAAATGAGGATCAAAATCGCGCTGGAAACGGCCAGGGGAATCGAGTACCTCCACAACTATGCAGTACCACCCATTATCCATAGAGACATCAAGTCCTCCAACATACTTCTTGATGCGAATTGGACTGCGAAAGTGTCGGATTTTGGGTTTTCATTAATGGGTCCGGAGGCCGATACAAAGTCCATGTCAACAAAGGCGGTTGGGACAGTTGGGTATATCGATCCCGAGTACTATGGGCTGAACATTCTGACAGCAAAGAGCGATGTTTATGGACTAGGAGTGGTACTCTTGGAGCTTCTAACGGGGAAGCGGGCCATGTTTAAGGTTGAGGGGTTAGATCCTATGACAGTAGTGGAATATGCAGGGCCACGAATAGCGGCGGGGGAGCTGCAGAGTGTGTTGGATAAGAGGGTGGGTGTCCCAAACGCGAACGAGGCTGAGGCGGTGGAGGTGGTGGCTTACGCTGCTCTGAAATGTGTAAACTTGGAGGGCAACGAGAGACCCTCCATAACTGACGTTGTGGTTAATTTAGAGAGAGCAATGGCTCTTTGTGAAGGTGGCATTTCTAGTACCAAATTTTTTGAATAGCTTCCCAGCGAAAATTTCATCCCGAAAGAATGAATCAAGGGAATTCTTTCATTCGCTTCCCTTCCTTCGTTGTTCTTTTTTTTGGATTGGGGATGGTGCTGTCGCCTTGGTGCGGCGCATGGTGCCATGACCCCAAAACAGTGTCGTTTGGCACATTGGAGCAACCCCAATTCTGGGGGCTTAAGCCTTGTTAGGCATAGTTAAACTGAATAATGATTTATTCATTCTTTGTGGGCTCATTCAGATTTGACTAAGATGATTCAAACCGCTTTTATTCTTAAAATATTGTTTTATGAATTTCTAAAAAAAAAATTTGTCAAACCGATGTCGGTAAGGACTTCTACTCGTAGAGCTAAACACTCAATTTCATATAGGAGTAGACTGAGCATCTTGTGATTGATTTAGTTTTGTTTTTCTCCCTCCCGTTCCCAATTCCCCACGTTTGTTTGCACATTTCTTACCATTTTCTCTGAGAGATAGGAGAGTAGACTTTTCTTTCAAAGATTCCAACCTAAGAAAATGAGTGAAGGGGATACAGACACAGGCGAGAGAATCTATTGAATTGAGCATTGCGCCAAAAAAAAAAATTTCCCTGGGGCCAAAACTACAATCTGGGTGCATTTGCTCATGAAAATTTAGGGTTTACAACATCAATTACCGATTCCGGATAAAGTTGAAACTCAAAAGCAGTTACGGAAGATTTGGTTTCGTCTCGGTGACTTTGTTTTTTTTTAAACAGTCTTGCTGACTCTGTCGAAATGTTCTTTCAGTTCGGATACATAGCACCGGATGGTTCATTTTAGTTTTCTTATTAGGTGTTTCATAATTGATTAGGACTTATCACATCGGACCATGACAACAAATAGGTACCCCAAACGGGTGTTCGACTCATGTTGCTAACAAAATACACTCGACGGTATATTAGTGGTTTGTCTGATCATTAAGATCAGGTTGTTGTATTAGTCGAGATGTGCATACT
This sequence comes from Rhododendron vialii, assembly GCF_030253575.1. Classification (NCBI taxonomy): domain Eukaryota; kingdom Viridiplantae; phylum Streptophyta; class Magnoliopsida; order Ericales; family Ericaceae; genus Rhododendron; species Rhododendron vialii. The sequence continues at coordinate 7,500,982 of NC_080569.1, forward strand.
CGATTATTAGTAATAATGACGGAATCCGTCTCGTCCCAACTCCCAATTTCATTGTGACAACCTGCCCTACAAATACTCAATTTAATTCCTTTTAGGACAATTTGTCGCAGGTGCCCTAGGTATTAGGAAATTGTTGGAGTTGGTTGAACACAATGGTCCACGCCCAATTAAAGAAAACAGAAACAGAAAGATGGGTTTTGCAGAATTTTAATAGATACAGGCTGGTGGATCAGGAAAAACTAATCTTGCTCAATGCAGGATTCAGGCATTTTGCTAATGCTCTTTATCCGGATCAGGATAGAAACAGAAAAAAAGAGCATGTGATGAGAACCATAATTTGATGTGATACGGAAATTTTAGACACAATAATTGGATTTAAGTCAAGATCAGGTGCCTTAGTTTAAAGGGTGATGGAGACCCGGGTCCGCTCTCCCCTGTCCCGAAAACCCTGGTACTTCTGTGCCGACGGGTTTTTCAGCCGTTAGATTGTGTGATTTTTTTTTTCATGTTTTAAATCCAACGGCTGAAAAATTTCCCGGCACAGAGGCGCATAGATTTTTGGCACAAAAGATCCTATCTTGATGGAGACCACACCCACCAGTATAGAATTGTGCCAATTGATTGTCGTAACAAAACAAATAAGATATTCTAAATGAAGATGATAATGCTTTTACTAATGCCAAAATTTCTCAATGTTTAAGAGCCTCGTACTATCCACATGGTACAAGTCTTGTGTAATTATAGGCATTAAAATTTTGATGGTAAGAAAAGTGGTTACGGCATTATATGGCAAGATAATATTAAGAACGTAGCAATATCCCTAAAAGTCAAGCTCAAAGGAGGAGCGATTACGTGCTACACTTATACTGAACTTGATCTTGTCAACAACGAATAATTATTTAGTGGCCCCGGGGCATGATCACGTGTCGCCCCATGACCCTTAATCATCACATGCACACTCATGTAGAGTCCACAAAATTAATCACAAGTGATTTAAGGTTCTTGAAGCACAACGTGATCGTGCCCAAGAACACCTAATAATTTTCTCTCAAGTAGACAACGAAGCTCATGGATTGTCTGTTCTGGATAAATATATACTCCCTCCGTCCCTATTTAATTGTCCACTATGGTTTTGCGTGCATTTTTAACTACTTATGTGTCTCGGCGTATATTGCTAAATATATGCAATATGAAATTTGTTTGATTGATCTCAATTTTTTCTATAAGACGATGATTTCAAAAATATAAAACATAATATACGTTGCAAGATATAAGCCGTTGAAAATGCACACTAAATTGTAGTGGACAATTAAATAGGGAAGGAGTAGGTGCTAAGAAGTAAGAAGTGGTTTGGAGCAGGATAAGAGAGACTATGTGACAGAAGATCGAAAAAACTCTTATTCGCACTCTCCTTCTCTCTCCAAAATCCTGGCCGTCGAAAACACGTTTGGATGACTCAGATGCATGCTTGGGTACCACATGAACTATACCCTATTTGCACCCAAAAACTTCTCGCATAGTAGATGGAACCTCTCCATTCTGTTCTGGAAATGAAAAGGACGCAACGAATCCTATCCATTCCTCTCAAGAATCCAGACCATAGATTTTGTCCAACGAAACATTTTGTACACTCGCCACTTACGCACACAAATACACACTCGTAAATGTTGTGGGCTCCACATACACTGTAAGTGATACACAACCAAACAACCGCATGGAACAATCACTGTAGGCAAACCTGTTGGGATTTTTAGTCCCTTGGCACAACGTAAGCACGCCACAAAATTAAACAAGCACAAACAAAAAACAAACACATAACTTATGTGGTTCGGTCTCAATACCTACTCCACAGCAAAAAAAACAAAAAGAAATTCTAATATTGATTGAATACAACGAGATAGAAAAAATATTAATGCCCAAGCACACGCTCACTAATATATATATTTTTCCCTCTCTCCCCAACTCTCATATTTTTTTCTCTCTTGCTCTCACCAATTCTGTATATATTCCCACACCAAAACAAGACATATATATATAGAGTCAGAGACTAACAGCCGTTGAGAAGGAAACCAAAAATATTGGCGAGTTAATTTGGTAGCTTATGTGATTCTCCTTTTCAAAAGAAATTAGACTTGGTCTCCAACCTTGACCAGGATTCCACCCTCAGTGGATTCCATGCCAATAGAAATTCCTTGCTGCCCAATTATTCACATAGGAAAATTATCCAACGTGGGTGAAGCACAACAAAATCAATGACAACTTCAAACAAATTTGAATACCCTAAGCTCAAGGGATTTGTATTTTTCTTCCTTACGATTATGCTGGGCAGTGAACTGAAAAAAGAGCACAGCTCCAACCTTTTGCAAAACAGGCTATATACAAAATCCTAGTGGAAGGTATAGGCACAGGACTTCGCTACAATTGGTAACAGCAGCTCTGAAAGCCAAACAAAATAAACTGACAACGATGATTATTTTGGAAAATAGAACACTATGACACACAACTATAAGATTAATGCATACAAGCTCAAACAAATTCAAAGCGCATGAGAAGCCTCACAGAGTTATACTTCTCTCCCTTGTGGTCACAAAGGGGGACTGCGCGGATCCCTTCCCTCAATTCGGAGACAGGCAAACAAGTTTGGCCAGCAAAATCATCCTTCTCAGACATATCATATTCATGTACTTCAATCCGAAGTATTGCCAGTTCAGGAACAGTTAACGGGAATGTGAACTCTTCGTTCCAAACAGGTGTCCAATTGTCCTCTTTTTTCTTTGTTTTCTTCATTACCTCATCAGCAGGGACTCCAGCAATGCCAACCTGCTTGATAAGGTCAGTCATAAATACATGCAACAAAGTTTTTGAGTGAGCTCTATGCTCTACCTTTCTACAGGTAAGTTTGGCTTCTAAATACACAAAAAGATAGATATCAATCTCTTAAACTTTAGTATGTATTTCATCGTAACTTTCTTAGCTCTATTACAGCTTTATGGTATTTACTTCTACACATGTACCATTCGTTTGCAGTACGCACCTAAAGTTCGAGTAACAATTTGTAAATTAGGTAGCAGCAATCATTCAAGTTGCCTATTGAGAGTTTCTTAGTGAGCAATGAGCCAGCTGAATAGTAGTCCAGAAATTCAGATCGCCTGAGTGTTACCAACTGAATGTTAACCATGTAGCGTTGGGAATCATTTCGTTGAGGAACGGAGTAAAAATAAATCCTGAAGGCTATGACTTACCCTAGTGTAGAAATCGGGTGGTGAGTACAAATCAAAGTGAGTTTGTTTAAAATCCAAGTGCCACCCATCACCCATGTAGACTTTCACCTGCACATCACATACTGTATTTTAGAATACTATAGATATGGAAGGGAAATATATAAGCTTTAGTGGTGTATCACCTTTAACGTTTTCTTCACTGGCAACTCTACTTTAGGATTAAACACCTCATTATTTGGTTCCCTTTCCATCAAAAAATCAGGCTTCTTCACGAAACCACACTCCCCATTTGATCTAAACATTCCTTGCATCAACCACAGAGCTCTACCATATCCCTGCAATTGAAGCAAAGCTGTGAGTTGGTCTTTCAGCCAGTAAACTGTAAGAGTTGCTTCATCTATATAAGAAACACGTAGCAATAGTGTGTTTTAATTTTCGAAAGTTCATACTGATGTCAAATAAGTCTTTCTACACACGATGATCATAGTATAGCAAAGCAACAGTGGTAGTCCACCATCAACTGAGAGGTCCAAGAAAGGCACCTCCATAACGATAACTAGAAGAGAGTGGTTCAAAGCAGTTCTCTTTTGAGCTACTAACTTATGTTCCTGTTTTACGAATGTGGCCAAGCATTATAGATTCTTGAAATTCTATCTCGTTTATTCTTCTAAACTTTAATTTCCAACAACTGACTTCACAGGGCTAGTTATCACTACACTGGACTAGTCACTGCTGCACAATTTACTCTTCCCTCTACCTATCTGTTGCATAATGTCAGCCAAGACTTGGTTCAAAGGA